>NC_064633.1:316279767-317529767 GCF_023864275.1 Schistocerca cancellata | reverse complement strand
ATAGTAGCGATATGTAGGCGAGTGTTTCTCTGTTGGAAAACACCCCCTGGAAAGCGGTTCATGAATGGCAGCACAACAGATTGAATCCCAAATTTTCAGTCAGGGTCCGCGGGATACCCACTAGAGTGCTCCTGCTGTCATACGAAAACACATCCCAGACCCTAACTCCAGGTATAGGTGCAGCGTGTCTAGCACGCAGACATGCAGGCCATAAACTGGCCTATTCCTATTCAACACACGGCCATTACTGGCACCGAGGTGGAACAAACTTTCATCACAGAACTCAGCAGATTCCACTTTGCCCCCTGATGAGCTCTCGCTTGACACCAATGAAGTCGCAAATGGCGCCGGTTTGGGGTCAGAGGAATGTACGCTATAGGGCGTGTGGGTCGGAGCTGTTCTTGAAGTAACCGATCTGTAACAGTTCGTTATGTCACTGCGGTGCCAGCTGCTGCTGAAACTGCTGCTGCAGATACAGTATAACGTGCCAGAGCCATAAACCGATCACGATGGCCTTCCCTCTCGGCAGCGCCACGTGGTGACCGTCCGGAGGCCGGTCTTCTTGCAGACGTACGTTCTCGTAACCACTACTGCAGTCATGTTCCGTGGCTACATTCCTAACAGGTATTTATACAGTAACGCAAAAGGAACTTCCAGATTCTTGTAGCCCTATTGCACGACCCCATTCAAACTCTGTAAGTGTTGATAATGGTGTCTTTGTCACCTTAAAAGCATTCTTGACTAGCATCAACTCACCACGTCCAATCTCAAAGGCAACTAACGCTCAACAATGTGTATTTGAAGTTTTGTATCCCGCCTGGAAGGCAGCGCGTGGATCTGCTCCTGCAAACTGTAGGGTAGGCCGAATGAAGAAAGTGATTAGGAGCAGGAGGGGACGAGCACTTCGGTACTGCGACTAAAATATTAGATGTTTACTATAAGCAAAAACAATTTAATAAATGGTTACATACCTTTGCGTACATCCCGTCGTGAGTAGTACAAGTTCTCAATAGCAAGTCAACACACACTGTAGTTTAAGCGATGTTTCCAGGCCGTCTGCTCTCGATGAAATGGGCAGAATCTGGAGCGTAACTCGTAGAGCTCCACAGCACCGGCTAGAGGGCGCTGTCGTCGGTGTCTGTCGTAGTGCCAACCTAAGAACTTTAACACGCCGTGGCATCGTTGCTATCGATACCACATGAAGCAAACCTGATTTTCTTCCTGTGTTGCTACTAGTGCCACTCTTACGCAACTGACGCGAAATTTTTATAAACATCATCTTTTAGATGTAGAAGCACGCCTACCAACTTTTTTGTATGTCACACAGCTCCTCCTTTGTGATGCGATATTTTCTTTCGTCAGTATATACTGAAATAACGGTCTCCTTATTCGCCTACTAACTGTGTGTCTGGTGAATGAATTTAAAAAAAATATAAATGAATGATAAAATTATTTGAAAGTGAATTCGGTGAAATTCCTGTATTGTATCTTTATTCACAACAATAGTAAGTGCCAGTTTTCGGCGAAGTGACCTTTTATGCATGGTTTGCAGCGAAGGTATTGCCAACGCTTGAAATCTGCAGCAACGTTAACAACGTCTCTTTCGCGAGTGAGATTCGTACGAAGGAAAGCCGCTGTGGCAAATCTGATTCGCGGTATGCTGGTTGTGTTCGGAATTTCTTTGTTTCGAATGTTTCAACGATCGATAGCATCCAACGCAATACACCAAATCTTCGTGAAGAATAAACATAAGAATAAAATATAAGATTTAATATAATATTGGTATAAGAACTAAATATAAGAATGTGATAATTTAACAGATTGTAACCCCTAAAAATACCATACACGTGTATATTATGCAACGGATGTATGACACATATTGTGAAATCCAGTGGTAATTTTACAATTAATATAACGCCCTTATATCCGTTGACATAATAAGAAATACTCGTGTAGTAAACTTTTAAGACAGATGTATAACTGAAACCAGAATAAAGCAAACTAAAATAAATAAAAAGCAATAATCGCGTTTCTAACAATGGTCGCAAAGGTTGGAGGCTGCGCTAAAAGCCTTGTAAACTACGTCGATAATTCCGATCATCGTTTTCTCAGAAACGACCTACGAATGAGCCAAGATATTAGTTTATTTTGACCCTTCTTCCACTGAAAGACATTTATGAGAAATCTGGTTACGGCATTTGCCGTGTTCTCCTCGTCGATACACTCAGAAGACGCACAAGGGCAGCTTTGGGACTTAAAGAAATGATCAATCACTTGAGTGAGCGACATTGGAGCATCTTACCGAAAGATGGCACAGGGGCAGTTGGCGTACTGCAATGACTTTAGAACGCCGGACTCACTGTTTGTCTCTGCGTCGTGATGACTGGGTGTTGTGTGATGTCCTTAGGTTAGTTAGGTTTAAGTAGTTCTAAGTTCTAGGGGACTGATGACCATAGATGTTAAATCCCATAGTGCTCAGAGCCATTTTGACTCACTGTTTTATTAGGGCGAGATAATTATATACGGATATTAATGTTAAGTTTAAAATCAAATATTATAGTGGTGTGTTAAATTCATAATAACCAGTAACAATGGATTATATTATTGTCCCTCGTCTTATTTGTGTGCAATATTTTGGATATAAACATTTTGATATCAATTTTAGTGACCTTTTTGTCTCCCTCCTCTTCAACCCCAGTGACTTTATTAAGGTATGTAAAAATTTTTGCACATTTGTTTCCAGATTAACTACCAGTCGTTCAAGGTGACTGCTATTGAAGTGAACAAAAATGCCACGAGTTTGTGTTAACAGTGCTGACACATTTTGCTATGTGTGTGGAGAAGTGACATTTGCTTCACAAAAACAGCAAATAACTCCATTGATTAAAAAAGCTTAAAATTATTATGTCAGCACTGTTAACACAAACTCGTGGCAGTCTTGTTCACTTCAATAGCAGTCACCTCGAACAACTGGTAGTTGATCTAGAAACAAATGTCCAAAAATTGTTACATGCATTAATAAAGGCACTGAAGTTGAAGAGGAGGGAGACAAAAAGTTCACTAAAATTGGTATTAAAATGTTTATATCCAAAATATTGCATACAAGTAAGACCAGGAACAATAATATAATTCATTGTTACTAGTTGGTATGACTTTGACAAACCAGTATAATATTTGATTTTAAACTTATCATAAAAATCCGTATATAATTATCTCACCGTAATAAAACAGTGTAAAATGAAAACTAGAGCTAATTTTGAATAGTCCCTGTGATATTCGCGATCAGAACATTAGAACTGATAGGAATTGGCTATTTTAATTCGATTTACGTTTTAATTGTTGCACATTGTAATCAGTTTCTCACTAAAACTTTTCCTTTTCGGGTAAAAACATAAAAACCACTTCTTTGGGATTCGTGTATGTTCTCCGTTATGCAGACTTTCTCATTCGATTTTGAGGAAACTATTCGATACGAAAATATCGTGTTTCCGCGTCTTATAGCCATACATTGCAGTTTGGTAATGAACTTTTTTTTCTTTCCGTTACGGCCCATAGTTATTGTGATATTTCAAAACTATGTACCGTGCATATTTTGAAAAGTTTGCCGTGAAAAATGTTGCCGTTGGCCAGTTAACGTTTGATACGTTTTATGGCAACCGTTACTGCATACGAAATGTAGTTAACATATCGAAATCGTTTTTGTGGTCGAAGGAGAGTAGTACCTTTTTCGATTCTCGAGACATTACGCGAGATATATTGGAGATTCTCCGCGACGAGCTTGGCAGCTGAGTGCCAAGTCTATTGCTGCCTGCTATGCGGAGTGCGGAGTTGCCTAGTGTTCCTCTTTTTCGTATGCTGATGATACAAAACGAAGCTGCAAATGAAACGAAAAGACACCGGGAGTTATTAGTTCATGATGCTGGTTGTGTGATTTTTTCTGTCTATGCTGCCTAATATCAGTAAAAATGTTGTCTTTATTTTTTCTTCACAAGGTTACCTCTGTTACTGAATTCATGAGCTGATTTGTGTTAACCTGTTCCCTTTACAACTGGTTATTTAGCTTAGTGTGCTGCGAACTGTTGCCGGCCGCTGTGGCCGAGTGGTTGTAGGTACTTCAGTCCAGAACCACGCGGCTGCTGCGGTCACAGGTTCGAATCCTGCCTCGGGCATGGGTGTGTGTGATGTCCATAGGTTAGTTAGCTTTACGCAGTTCTAAGTGTAGGTGACTGATGACCTCAGTTGTGAAGCCCCATAGTGCTTAGAGCCATTTGAACCATTTGAGAGAACTGTTGACGTGTTCTGCTATTGGCTGATGTATGATCAATCAAAGTGGAACACGGTTCCTGAACTATATATGGTATACATTCTGTTAACACATATCTACAGGAAAATAGTCGAAATGAGTAATATGAAAATAAAACTTGTTTTACAGTAGTACAATGCACCTGTGTTTTTAGGAGACAACGATATTTTTGCTTTTAATACATTTTTGTACAAGAAAGCGTAGGAAATGAAAAAAAATAAAAGTTGTGTAATGTCTAATAACTGAAGAGAACGTCTGATTCATTTGCTGTTAACACATTCTTGTAGAGTGAAGCGCATGAAATTAAAATAAAATGATTGTTTTACAATCTAATGACTGGAATTGTGGATTCAGAACGCAGGTGTGAGTTTTTTCACACATTTATCGTTTTCTCTCATTGTTGTAATATAGTCTGCATGCCATGCTACAAGGTCCTCCCTCCCGACCAGAAACGTTCTTTTTTCACATTTTTTTTTAAAACAAAGCTACCTTTTA
Source organism: Schistocerca cancellata (assembly GCF_023864275.1). Lineage (NCBI taxonomy): Eukaryota > Metazoa > Arthropoda > Insecta > Orthoptera > Acrididae > Schistocerca > Schistocerca cancellata. The sequence goes on along the minus strand of NC_064633.1, from coordinate 317,524,969 downwards.
GTTTTACTTCACGACCGAACTGAACTTAATTTAAGAGCACGTGCATTTGCGCGATGACTATCCATTTCAGCAGACGCTAATAATACGCAGAAGTAATAATGCACAATGACGTGTACTGCCGAGTATTGTCGGACACCTTTGATTCCGTGTGTTCCTAAACAAAGTTTAGAGGTTCTGTGGTCGGCAATTGTAAAATAAACCAGTTACAGCTAACTTGAAACCTAACAAGTCTAAATAAAACGTAATAACGAGGCGAGATGAGGTAGCGTTGCGGACCGTTTATTGGAACTATGAGCATGTACAACTCTAGCCCGTCTTCCATTCACGCCACAGCATCTTCGTGCACAGCACAACTGCCGCCTCAGAGGCTCACTTGGAAGATGGACTGGCGCGCCGTGGTGTTCAGCGATGAAAGCAGATTCTGCCTGCACGCAAATGATGGTCGTTTGCAAGTACGACATAGAACTGGTGAGCGCCGTCCCCTAGAGGGTGTTCATCCAAAAACACAGGCCCCACCCCAGGTCCTAAGGTCTGGGCTGCGATAAGCTACAACTCTCGTTCACCTTTGATGTTTCTGGAGGGGACACTAACCAGCGCTTCGTACATGCGAAGTGTTGTTAGGCCCGTTATTTTGGCATTCTTGCAACAGGAAAGTGATTTGTTGCTCCAGCAGCATAATGCTCGCATTCACACTGCCCGTGAAACTCAACGCGCCCTGCAAGTCGTGCAGCAACTTCCGTGGCCAGTATGCTCTCCCGGCTTGTCTCCAATCCAATGGGACGCCTCGCGGAGTGGCCGTGCGGTTTGAGGCGCCATGTCAAGAACTGCGCGGTCCCTTCCGCGGGAGGTTCGAGTCCTCCCTCGGGCATGGGTGTGTGTATTGTTCTTAGCGTAAGTTAGTTTGAGTAGTATGTAAGTCTAGGGACCGACTACATCAGCAGTTTGGTCCCTTAGGAATTCACGCACATCTGAACATCCAATGGGACGAAGTGACTCGAGCGACTCGTCAGCCAACAAGTTCAAAACTGGCTCTGAGCACTACGGGACTTAACATCTGAGGTCATCAGTCCCCTAGACTTAGAACTACTTAAACCTAACTAACCTATCGACATCACACACATCCATGCCCGAGGCAGGATTCGAACCTGCGACTGTTGCAGCCGCGTGGTTCCGGACTGAAGCGCCTACAACCGCTCGGCCACAGCGGCCGGCAGCCATGAAGTGTGTCATAACTGCGTGAACAGGTCGAGTAGCTGTGACGTAACGTGCCTCAGGACAGTATTCGCCATCTGTACGATCGACTGGACGCCAGAGTCAGCGCTTGCACTGCGGCCCATAGAGGTAACAACATGTACTAACAGTGTTTCAACCTGGGTTGATATCTGGTACCACGCAACCCCTTGTGGTATCGATCTGTAGCTATTTGATGTAATCCATAAGCACTGTTGTAAATCTTGAGTGACATGGAAACCTTTAAAAAGGTGTACTTTTTTTCTGGCAGTGTGCTTTCTTCCAGGAGTGTTAGTCCAGAGCGTTTCGGAGGAGAACTTCTGTGCAGGTACTGGCGGAAGTAAAACTATGGGGATGGGTCGTCAGTCGTGATTTGTTAACTCGTCTGGTAGAGCACTTTTTCACAAAAGGCGAATATCCCGAATTTGAATCTGTCCAGAAAACTGACTTAACCTGCCATGAAGTTTCATACCAGCGCCATCTCCGCTGTCGAGTGAAAAATTAGTTCTAGATATTCTCCAGATATCTCACCCACTGAAAAATTGTGCTCATGGGATGTAGAGAGGCTGGCACGACACTCACTCTCCAGCTAGTATGATTGATGAACTTTGGCATAGTGTTGAAGGAGCACGGAATAAAGTACGCGTATCTGTCACCCAAGCTCCGCAGGACTAGATATCCAGGTGGGTTGTTGTAGTTGTTGGTGCCAGAGGTGTGTCTTAAATATCGCATCCCTTATACTGCCATCAAATCACCTACAAATATACTCATATATTCTTCCTTGTACAGGGAGGTCCAATGACCGTGACCGGGCCAAATATCTCACGAAATTAGCGTCAAACGAAAAAACTACAAAGAACGAAACTTGTCTAGCTTGAAGGGGAAAACTAGATGGCGCTATGGTAGGGCCGCTAGATGGCGCTGCCATAGGTCAAACGGATATCACCTGCGTTTTTTTAAAATAGGAACCCCCATTTTTTGTTACATATTCGCGTAGTACGTAAAAAAATATGAACTTTTAGTTTGACCACTTTTTCGCTTTGTGATAGAAGGCGCTGTAATAGTCACAAACATATGGCTCACAATTTTAGACAAACAGTTGGTAACAGGTAGGTTTTTTAACTTAAAATACAGACCGTAGGTACGTTTGAACATTTTATTTCGGTTGTTCCAATGTTATACATGTACCTTTATGAATATATCATTTCTGAGAACGCATGCTATTACAGCGTGATTACCTGTAAATACCACATTAATGCAATAAATGCTCAAAATGATGTCCGTCAACCTCAATGCATTTGGCAATATGTGTAACGACATTCCTCTCAACAGGGAGTAGTTCGCCTTCCGTAATATTCGCACATGCATTGACAATGCGCTGACGCATGTTGTCAGGCGTTGTCGGTGGACCACGATAGCAAATATTCTTCAACTTCCCCCACAGAAAGAAATCCGGGGACGTCAGATCCGGTGAACGTGCCGGCCATGGTATGGTGCTTCGACGACCAATCCACCTGTCATGAAATATGCTATTCAATGTCGCTTCAACCGAAAGCGGGCTATGTGCCGGACAGCCATCATGTTGGAAGTACATCGCCACTCTGTAATGCAGTGAAACGTCTTGTAGTAACATCGGTAGAACATTACGTAGGAAATCAGCATACATTGCACCATATAGATTGCCATCGATAAAATGGGGGCCAATTATCCTTCCTCCCATAATGCCGCACCATACATTAACCCGCCAAGGTCGCTGATGTTCCACTTGTCGCAGCCATCGTGGATTTTCCGTTACCCAATAGTGAATATTATGCCGGTTTACGTTACCGCTGTTGGTGAATGACGCCTCGTCGCTAAATAGAACGCTTGCAAAAAATCTGTCATCGTCCCGTAATTCCTTTTTTTTATGGGACTTAACGTCTGAGGTTATCAGTCCCCTAGAACTTAAAACTAATTAAACCTAACTAACCTAAGGACATCACACACATCAATTCCCGAGGCAGGATTCGAACCTGCGACCGTAGCGGTGGAGCGGTTCCAGACTGAAGCGCCTAGAACCGCATGGCCACTCCGGCCGGCCCCGTAATTTCTCTTGTGCGCAGTGGCAGAAGTGTACACGACGTTCAAAGTCATTGCCATGCAATTCTTGGTGCATAGGAATATGGTACAGGTGCAGTCGATGTTGATGCAGCATTCTCAACACCGACGTTTTTGAGATACTCGATTCTCGCGCTGTTTGTCTGCTACTGATGTGCGGATTAGCCGCGACAGCAGGTAAAACATCTACTTGGGCATCGTCATTTGTTGCAGGTCGTGGCTGACGTTTCACATGTGGCTGAATACTTCCTGTTTCCTTAAATAACGTAACTATCCGGCGGACGGTCCGGATACTTGGATGATGTCGTCCAGGATACCGAGCATCATACATAGCACACGCCCGTTGGGCATTTTGATCACTATAGCCATACATCAACACGATATCGACCTTTACCCCAATTGGTACACGGTCCATTGTAATACGGGTAATGTATCACGAAGCAAATACCGTCCGCATTGGCGGAATGTTACGTGATACAACGTACTTATACGTTTTTGACTATTACAGCGCCATCTATCACAAAGCGAAAAAAGTGGTCCAACTGAAACATTTATATTTCTTTACGTACTACACGAATATGTAATAAAAAATTAGGGTTCCTAATTTAAAAAATGCAGTTGATATCCGTTTGACCTATGGAAGTGCGATCTAGCGGGCCAACCATAGCGCCATCTGGTTTCCCCCTTCAAGCTAGACGAGTTTCGTTCTTTGTAGTCTTTTCGTTTGATGCTTATTTCGTGAGATATTTGGTCCGGTCACTGTCAATGGACCACCCTGTGTACTGTCTAGTCACAATAGGTAAAATTTTGTCATTTGTTATTCTTCCTGGTGTTCCAATTTCAATGGCCAGCAGTGTATTTTAGAGTAGCAAGCTCGTCCGTAAGATCTCCAAAAAAACATTTTGCAATGGGTGGACATAAATGTAAATGGTATGAAACTCGCTGTTCGGGGCACAGTACCTGGCTACGAGTTGAGGGCGGCGGAAGCGAGGCGCGGAGTGGTCGCTGGACCGAGGGACCAAGGCTGTGCCGGTAGAGCGGTGGCGCGTGCATCCTGCCGCAGGCCGGCGCAGCCTCACTCACCACGCAGCGTTCTGCGAAGCTCAGAGCAACCAGTGCGCTGGCAACAGCTAATACAAACTGTACTGCAACCCACCACCAATTCTTCTCCCGCGCTAACCTTTTCGTCTCAGAGTAACGCTAACACCCTACGTCCTCAATAAATAAATAAATAAATGTCGTGTGGCTAGGGCCTCCCGTCGGGTGGACCTTTCGCCGGGTGTAGGTCTTTCTAGTTGCCGCCACTTCGACGACCTGCGCGTCGATGGGGATGAAATGATGATTATTAGGACAGCACAACACCCAGTCCCTGAACGGGGAAAATCCCCGATCCAGCCGGGAATCGAACCCGGGACCTTAGGATCGACATTCTGTCGCGTTGACAACTCAGCGACTACGTCCTCAAGTATTTGTTGTATGTATTGCAACCACTGACTTCCGGTACAATTTTTACACTCTACAGCTTCCTCTAGTACTGTATAGGTCATTCCCTTACGTGTCAACACATGTGCTGTTATCTTGTCCCTTCTTCTTGTCGATTTCTCCATGTTCCTTTCTTTGTCGACTCTGTGGATAACCTCTTCATTCTATACCATATCAGTCCACCTGATTTTCAGCATTCTTCTGAACCATCACGTTTTGACTGTCTTCTGATCCTCTTTCCCCACAATCCATTATTCATTAACGTGCATTATCAGAAATTTCTTCCTCAAATTAAGGCCTGTATTTGACAGTAATACACTTCTCTTGGCACAAATACCATTCTTGGAAAGGAGATACAGCACTGGCCATTAAAATTGCTACACCACGAAGATGACGTGCTACAGACGCGAAATTTAACCGACAGGAAGAAGATGGTGTGGTATGCAAATGATTAGCTTTTCAGAGCAATCACACAAGTTTGGCGCCGGTGGCGACACCTACAATGTGCTGACATGAGGAAAGGTTCCAACCGATTTCTCATACACAAAAAGCAGTTGACCGGCGTTGCCTGGTGAAACGTTGTTGTGATGCCTCGTGTAAGGAGGAGAAATGCGTACCATCACGTTTCCGACTTTGATAAAGGTCGGATTGTAGCCTATCGTGATTGCGGTTTACGGTATCGCGACAATTCTGCACGCGTTGGTCGAGATCCAATGACTGTTAGCAGAGTATGGAATAGGTGGGTTAGGGAGGGTAATACGGAACGCCGTGGTGGATCCCAACGGCCTCGCATCACTAGCAGTCGAGATGACGGGCATCTTATCCGCATGGCTGTAACGGATCGTGCAGCCACGTCTCGATCCCTGAGTCAACAGATGGGGACGTTTGCAAGACAACAACCATCTGCACGAATAGTTCGACGACGTTTGCAGCAGCATGGACTATCAGCTCGGAGACCATGGCTGCGGTTACTCTTGATGCTGCATCACAGACAAGAGCGCCTGCGATGGTGTACTCAACGACGAACCTGGGTGCACATATGGCAAAACGTCACTTTTTTGGATGAATCCAGCATACAGCATACAGCATCATGATGGTCGCCTCCGTGTTTGTCGATATCGCTTTGAAAGCACATTGGAAGCGTGTATTCGTTATCACCATACTGGCGTATCACCTGGCGTAATGGTATGGGGTGCCATTGGTTACACGTCTCGGTCACCTCTTGTTCGCATTGACGGCACTTTGAACAGTGGACGTTACATTTCAGATGTATTACGACCAGTGGCTCTACCCTTCATTCGATCCCTGCGAAACCCTACATTTCAGCAGGATAATGCACGACTGCATGTGCAGGTCCTGTACGGGCCTTTCTGGATACAGAAAAAGTCGACTGCTGCCCTGGTCAGCACTTTCTCTAGATCTCTCACCAATCGAAAACGTCTGGTCAATGGTGGCCGAGCAACTGGCTCGTCACAATACGCCAGTCACTACTCTTGATCAACTATGGTATCGTGTTGAAGCTGCATAGGCAGTTGTACCTGTACACGCCATCCAAGCTCTGTTTGATTCAATGCCCAGGCGTATCAAGGCCGTTATTACGGCCAGAGTGTGGTTGTTCCGGGTACTGATTTATCAGGATCTATGCACCCAAATTGCGTGAAAATGTAATCACATGTCAGTTCTAGTATAATATATTTGTCCAATGAATACCTGTTTATCATCTGCATTTCTTCTTGGTGTAGCAATTTTAATTGCAGTAGTGTATTTGTTAGTACTGAACGAAAATGTAAAATTGCATTGATTCATTATTCTATCTGTTCTTGGTAGAATATTTCGTACGCCATGAATGAAGCACACACAGCACTGATGTCATATTCTACAATAATTATTTGTTAAGCGAACTGGTTTTCGGCTGTTACGCCAGCGCCAGGTACAAAGACAAATATCTGGTGCAGTGAAAATTTGTTGCATTAAGGATTTTAAATTAGTGCTTGTACAGAATATATTCATCTTCAGAGATGAAAAATACTAACGTTAGAGTTAGGAATAAAAAAAGGGGAATTATTTCCGTGTAAACGCGAAGTGAGATTATTTAACTAAGGTAAAACATGTGAGACATTAACTAATGAGCTATAGACAAATTAGAGCAGTTGTACATGTAAGAAAATAACTGAACATTAAAATTTGGAGACATAGTCCAAAGATGTAGCTAAATAAAATAATATTTTCTTTAATACTATGAAACGTCCCCTTAGAACAAATTATACAAGACTGTGCTTAAACTGACATACAATATTTTTATCGCAACGCAATCTGGCTTTCAAAAATCCCTTCAAAAGAATGGCCCTGACTAACATTAACCTATACCTTTCACAAATCACTTACCTCACAAAAATCTTCGTTACTCAAGCTACAGCAAAACAGCGAGCGCCACTACTGCCAGCTAAATAACAGATTCAAACTACGGAAGGCACTAACTACTAGTAGGCATAGTTAGCAAATGAAAGATTTTAATAGAGAACAAACTATGTATTTACCTTAATATTCATCAAAAGTCATAATATATACAGCAGTTCATGACATCCATTTTTACAAATTTCAAAACTCCGCCATTTCTCTCCCAACATCCACCACTGCTGGCGGCTCACCTCCAACTGCGCAACGCTAAGCGCTGTTCACGTCCAGCTGCCCAACACTACAATGGCAGACAACAATGCAAACTAGCCACAGACTGCACACAGCACAGCCAGTGATTTTCGTACAGAGCGCTACGTGGCGGCGGCGTTACCAGTATAAGAACCTAAACAGCCTACATATAAGAACCTGAACAGTCTACTTACAATACATCCTGGGAGTGGATAGACCGGTTCCCGTGAGATCACGGAAGTTAAGCGCTGTCGGGCGTGGTCGGTACTTGGATCGGTGACCATCTGGGCCGCCATGCGCTGTTGCCATTTTTCGGGGTTCACTCAGCCTCGTGATGCCAATTGAGGAGCTACTCGACCGAATAGTAGCGGCTTCGGTCAAGAATACCATCATAACGACGAGGAGAGCGGTGTGCTGACCCCACGCCCCTCCTATTCGCATCCTCCTCTGAGGATGACATGGCGGTCGGATGGTCCAGGTAGGCCACTAGTGGCCAGACGACGGACTGCTTTTTAATAGGTAATAAATTACAAACAGATAAGATGTAACAGTGATGTTAAGCAAATGAATGAAAGTAAAGCAGCATGATTGTACACAGTAAAATTTTTTAACACAACGAGAGAATATTAAAGTAAGCGAAATAAAGGAAATGGGGCATATGAGTAAGAGGGGTAATTTACAACACGGCCTGGATGGGATAATGAGCATTATCTGTAGTTAGAAGTGGTGGGAACTCTGTCTGGTCACTCAGTACTAAGCTTTGATTGATGGACATATGTTAATTAATTTCCAATATTTTAAGATCTACATCTACATCTACATGGTTACTTTGCAATTCACACTTAAGTGCCTGGCAGAGGGTTCATCGAACCATTTTCATACTACTTCTCTACCATTCCACTCTCGAATGGCGCGTGGAAAAAAGGAACACCTAAACCTCTCCGTTCGAACTCTGAGTTCTCTTATTTTATTATGATGACCGTTTCTCCTTACGTATGTTGCTGTCAACAAAATATTTTCGCATTCAGAAGAGAAAGTTGGTGACTGAGATTTCGTAAATAGATTTCGCCGTAACGAAAATCGCCTTTGTGTCAGTGACTGCCACCCCAACTCGCGTATCATATCATTGACACTCACACCCCTATTGCACGATAACATGAAACGAGCTGCCTTTCTTTGCACTTTTTCGATGTCCTCCATCAATCCTAAATGTTAAGCGTCCCACACCGCGCAGCAATATTCCAGCAGAAGACGGACAAGTGTAATGTAGGCTATCTCTTTAGTGGGGTTGTCGCATCTTCTAAGGGTTGTGTCAACAAAGCGCAGTCTTCGTTTCGCCTTCCCCACAATATTATCTACGTGGTCTTTCCGATTTAAGTTGCTCGTAATTGTTATTCTAGGTATTCAGTCGAATTGACAGCCCTTAGATTTTTAAGATTTATCGTATACCCAAAATTTATCGGATTTCTTTTAGTACCTAGTTAGCTCATCTTCCTTCCTTTATGGATGCGATGCTGTAAATAATGTTTTACCTTTTTTAATAGGGGTCTAGGGGTAGCGTCTTTGATTCATAATCAAAACGTCTTCGGTCCCAGGTTCGATCCCCGCCACTGCCTAAATTTTGATAAATAATCAGCATTGGCGGCCGAAGACTTCCGGCATAAGAAGTCAGCCTCATACTGCCAACGGCCTTGTCAAAGAGGGTGGAGGAGCGGATAGAGGTTCAGGGCACTCTCTTGTCCTAGGGGTGGGAAATTGCCCCTAAAGGCGGAAGAATCAGCAATGATCAACGACCTGAGGATGCAGAAGGCAATGGAAACCACTGCATTAAAGACACGTAACGTGTATCCACAGGACATATGGCCTGTAATTGAAGAAGTGCCATGATGATCTATCCATTGGCAAAAGATTCCGGAATAGTCCCCCATTCGGATCTCCGGGAGGGGACTGCCAAGGGGGAGGTTGCCATGAGAAAAAGATTGAATAATCTACGAAAGGATAACGTTCTACGAGTCGGGGCCTGGAATGTCAGAAGCTTGAACGTGGTAGGGAAACTAGAAAATCTGAAAAGGGAAATGCAAAGGCTCAGTCTAGATATAATATGGGTCAGTGCAGTGAAGTGGAAGGAAGACAAGGATTTCTGGTCAGAAGAGTTGAAACTTCCCCTTTCAACAATTATTCAAGACTGTGCTTAAACTGACACACAATATTTTTTTAGCGCAACGCAATCTGACTTTCAGAAATCCCTACAAAGGAATGGCCCTAACTAACATTAACCTGTACCTTTCACAAATCACTTACCTCACCAAAATCTTCATTACTCGAACTACTGCAATACAGCGAGCGCCACTACTGCCAGCTTAATAAAAGATTCAAACTACGGAAGGCACTAACTACTGATAGGGATAGTTAGCAAATGAAAGATTTTAATAGAGAACAAACACTGTATTTACCTTAATAGTCATAATATATATAGTAGTTCATAATATCCAGTATTACAAATTATCAAAACTCCGCCATCTCTCTCCCCACATCCACCACTGCTGGCGGCTCACCTCCAACTGTACAACGCTACGCGCTGCTCACATCCAGCTGCCGCTGCCCAACACTACAATGGCAGACAACAATGCAAACTAGCTACAGACTTCACACAGCACAGCCAGTGATTTTCATACAGAGCGCTACGTAACGTTGCCGATAAGAAAACATAAACAGCCTACTTACATAGGCCTACTTACATAGCCCCCATGCTCCCCACAAAAAATTTTACAAATTGTTTTGGGCAGTGGCCAATACAGATTTGAAAAAATTTTTCATAATTACAATATCAAAGAAATCAAATGCACACACTTATTTATACAATGTTGGTCAAGAGCTAAAATTTTCTCACAGTCCATAAAGACAGTCCAGATTGTTCATCACAGTAAAATTTCAGTGGTTTTTTTTTTCAAAGTCTGAGCAGTAAAAGACAATGCACACGGAAGTAGTGGATTTCGATGCAGTCTTGAAGAAGTAGTGTTGTCCTTCCAACTGAAGGACAGTGCTGACTCTTGACATGCTGACAGGTAATGGGCCACAACAGAGCAAACCCACAGCAGAGTGATTCGACGTTTTGAAGAATATTGGTAGGTAGGTCATCACAGAGCAGACCCACTGTAGTCCTGGTAGAGAGTATGGTATTGGTGGGCCACCAGAGGTGCAGACCCACTGCAGTCCTTGTAGAAATAATGGTATTGGTGGGCCATCAAAGATGCAGACCCACTGTAGTCCATGTAGAAATAATGGTATTGGTGAGTCAGCAAAGGTGTAGACCCACTGTAGTCCTTGTAGAGATGGCCAGCAGCCATCTGTTGTGACTGTGCAGGTGCACAATCACCATTGAAGAGTCTTGCAGATAATATAGCAAGTCCATAACCACCACTTGTGCACTCACAAAGTTTTTGGAATTGCCCTTAGAACCAGCAATGCTGTTATCCAGTCCCTTGCTGAATTATTAACACACGTGCAAACACTAACAGTCCCTACTTCTCACATACTGTCCATATACTACGACCAACAGAAACGTGTGCAGTGAAATGTAACTTACAAGTTAATAATATGATGAACTGGTGTCAATTACAATTTTATAACATAAGAATACGATTACAAAGGTACAAAATACATCATTAAAGAACATAACTATACAGATAACATTTGTAGTACAGGCTTTACAAAAGAATAGAAATAGACGTATACATCAGTGTTACAGGAATTATGACATAAGTAAATACATAAAAGATCAGAATAACTTTTGAAACATCAACTTTAAAACAAAACAGAGTAAATAATGTCTAAGCATATTTACAAGGTAAATGACATATTATTAATGCCAATTATATTTGAGGATAACAGTATTCCTCATCACAGTGAATGTAGCTTAGCATTAGAAGAAGAAAAAATTCTATGAAACTACACAGAGACAGGAAGAAAACAAATACACAAGGGTACACCAACACATAGTGGGATAACACAAAAGGAAAGGACAGGGTTCGTTTTCAGTGTAACATTTGGTACTGCAGTCCAACCCAAAACTTCATTCCATAAATCTTTTTTTTCTTATTTCAACATTGGTTTCCACCAAAAAAATCCTATCCAAGCATGCTTTCTGTGTTTTTCTCGTATAACCTCTCAGTGCATTTCTTCAATTTCATCGCAACTCATTCTCTTATATGCTACCCCCTCTTAAGCTAACTTAAATCTACTGAGCTCAGATGCTAAACTAAGGGACGAGGCAATGCAGCAGCATAAAACAATGAACACAAACATCAATGACAAAAAATTTAAATAGGCAAAGCAATTGCAGGACTACAACTAATATAAGGCACTGTGCAGCAAACAAGAAAAATAAATCAGTAGTAAAACTAGCTTAACAGAGTAATACAAAGTGAAATTTAGTAGCACTATGCCTGGCAAACAGCAGTAACTTATACCTAAACATAACATAGCTCAAGCAGAAAAAATATTACAGTAAAAACAACACTGCAGATAAGGGAAATGTATATTCACATCTTAATGTCTATGTAATTAAAGTGGTGCACCACAACTTATTCTACAAAAGAAATTACCAAGTACTTGAAAAGAAAATTCTGTATGCAGTTCCTGTGATATGTTTTTGTGCTCCTTCGGATTTTTTGAAGTACATGAAAGTTATTCTTTACTGGGTCTGTAGGCATAAAATATCTATATTAGTACATTCATAAAATTTTATTTTAAACAATGCTGCAGTGCAGCTAGAAACTAGATATTAAAGAAAATGAGCAAATAAATACATAAAGCAAGCCATATGGCATTTTTCTCAACTAGCAAGACAATAGCTGTGAAATGTTTCTCATCGTTTCATTAGGCATTTTAGTAAATATCATAAATTACGAGCTCCACAGTATGCTTTCAACAAGGAAATGTCAATAGCGAGGATAATGGCCTAACCCCTTTCTCTTGTTCTACCTGTGCCTCTGAGAACGCCCTCACTAATGTTTTTTTTTTTTTTTTTTTTTTCAGGCATCTGACACAGCTGAGCGCCCACGACGCATTACGTGCAGGTGGTCACTTAACTTTCTTACGGAAATATTTACGACAGCAGTTTCCGCTACAGTGACAGTCTCATATACAAATGTTTCACAGGTCAAGAATTTGCGTTAAAAATCTGTAGAAACAATATCCTATTGATATAACAGTGCCCAAAAATTTTCGTCGGCATTGTAATACATTCACGCATTTACACACATTTCATAACTCTTAAAGTACGATTCTTGGTTTCCAACATCCTTTATCACAAGTCAGAGTCCCCAACCACTATTCATTATTCCTTACCTTATTACACATATACATATTCGTTGACACTTCTTCAATATTTTATCATAAGAGATATGTAGCATAATCAAATAACTCATATAGCATCAGTCTATTAATCATAAATATACCTCAGCAGCATAATACACATCGTCGTCGTAATAATAACATCATAAGACCTCAGTCAAATCTCAAAAACGTCGTAGCTTTCTGCAATAATTTCAAAACCTAAAGAAAATTCTCTGCTCATTTCAGTAGTGTCATCTACCTCGAATGTACTTTAAAAATCATGATCTCATACCAAATACATCATTCAAAGCTCTCATAGTATCACAATGGTTCTGAAAAAATATGAACAGTTCACAAAGTACAGACAAAATACCATTTCGTAAGTGCGAAGTTACCCAACTGTGTAATTGCGTAAACATGTGTCACTGATGTAGTAAAAAAAATGTTTATCTCTCAGTTAAATGATCAGGTAGCTGTGTAATTTATGTGTTAGAGAAATATGGTACCGATGTGTAAAGCTGTATAAGCAAATACCATATTAGCTAGGGCTCCTTGTGCTTGCCAAACACATGGTACACAAAGTAAGCGTCTACCCCCCTGAGGATTAATGTAATTATACCCTCAGGTGTTACAGATTACAGCAATGGAATGAAATGTATCACGGAAAACTTTCTTTGTAATTCAAAAATCTATAAAAATAAATGTTTTAAGTTCAAAATTAATCACTGAAATGCGTGTCCTGTAGCGCTAAATGTGCATCTTGTTTTAAGATAATCTCTGTGGAAGTGTCATAGTTATTTTCCTCCGAAAGCTAAGTTCTGCAGAAGCCAATGTACTTACCTTACGATAAACAAAAGTGAAATGCTGTGCGTAGAGATATCTTAGTTATTACGCTTATTGTTGTGATGAAGAAATTACTGTGCTATAACGTATTGTTGTGCTACGGAAAAGGCTGTCTCATTGTAGCTATACCACAAAAGTTACTACTAAAACATGTTTTACTTTCCAGAATAATTCAGAAAAACTGTGCAGATATGAAACAGAAACACCGCAAACAGATTCTAAGTCTGACAAAGCATACTAGCAATGTAAAGTGAAAAGTTATATGGCAAAGACAAAGCTAAAAGGCAGATTATCTTTCAATAAACGGTTTTACATGTGAAATGTGGTGTAAACCTTTACTCTTCCTAGTACGCGGAGTTTCAACTTCAACGCAATTATCATGTGGTATACGTCGGATTCTGTAAGGTCCATTGTAAACTAGAAAGAATTTGTGACTCAAATGTTTCTTCTTATGTGACAATGAATGAGCTTTAATGAGAACTTTCTGACCAATATACAATTTCTTTGCATTTGCTTTACCGTGTAGTTTTCTCCTTTTGTCTGCTGCAGATTTTATATTTTTAAGAGCCACATCAATTATGTCTTTGTGTCGAAGTTTACGTGTATTCGGGAAAGGTACAAGCTCTCTGATTCTGTTCGGTGGTTCTTCATTCTTTAGAACAAGAGTAGGTGGAAAAGCAGTGGAATCATGAGGCATTTCTTTCAGCACATTTTGAAATAAGTGTAAATATCTGTCCCAATGCTGATGATTTCTGTGACAATAAAGTCTACAAGGCTTATTGATTTCTTTCATAATCCGTTCAGACGGGTTACAATGTGGTGAGTACAATGAAATAAAAACTGGTTTGATTTTATGATTCCGAAGCATGCGTGACCAAACAGCAGATCTGAATTGCGGTCCGTTATCTGAAATGACTTTACTAACGTGTCCAACTTCACGTAAGAAATTTTTAACAAAGGCGTTGGATACAGACCGTCCAGTGGCTTTACGTAACGGAGTGAAAGAAACAAATTTTGAAGTAAGTTCAACAGCGACTAGAACGTACGAAAATCCATTCGATGTTCTGACAAGGGGTCCCAAGAGATCAACAGCAGCAAATTCTTTTAATTTAGAAGGAATGATACGAAAAAAACGGAGCACGATGTGAGATAGTAGATGGTTTCGCCTTTTGACAAAGTTTACAAATAGACAAGACTCTTCGAATGCTCTTTTCCATATTGTTAAAATAACAAGTCGTTCGAAGAATATGATAACATTTTCGTGGGCCAAAATGTACATAGCTGAAATGAATGTACCAAATGAGCTTATTAACAAAATCGTCTGGAATGCAAAGTACCCATAGCTTGTCATCAACAGTGCAGCTTTTGAAGAGTATGTTGTTTCTAACCAGGTAATAATGCCGAATCTGAGTGTGTGTCTTTTCATGCCATTTACTTTTGATGTCTTTCCAGATCGGATCTTTATCTTGTTCATGAGCAATGTCCTTTAAAGTTGTGGTGATGAAGTTTTCAAAGGCGACTTTCTGAATGTAAAGAATACTGAAATTTTTCTCAAGGTTGCCTTCTGTGTTACTTTTCTCAAGCCCAGCCGGTGCGCGTGACAGCGCGTCCGCAAGAATGTTCTCCTTGCCGGGAATGTAGACTATTGTGAAGCGGAATTCTTGCAGAAACAATGCCCAACGTTTTAACCTGACATGATTTAAATTTGAAGACATAAGAAATTGTAATGCACGATGATCACTGTATACTTTTACGTGCTTACCAGAAAGAAAGAAACGGAATTTGTTGAATGCCCAAACGATAGCTAAAGCTTTTAATTCAGTAACGGAATAATTTTTTTCAGATTTTGTTAGCACTCGGCTAGAAAAAGCAATGGTTTTCTGAATGGTAGTGTCATTTTCTATGGCTTCTTGAAATAAATGGGCACCAAGACCGACTTTAGAAGAATCCGTGCTAAGGCAGAAATCTTGTGACAGATCTGGATGAGCTAGTATTGGCGTGTTAAGTAGCGATTCTTTCAAAGAATTGAATTCCAACTGTGCTTGTTCGTCCCAGTTCCAAATAGTATTTTTTCCAGTGAGAGAACAAAGTTTTGGTGTAACAAGAATATGCATAGTCAGAAAACGACGGTAAAAATTTACGAGACCTAGAAAACTGCGGACTTGTTTTTTTGTGGATGGAACTGGAATGGCTCTGATTGCTTCTAACTTTTCAGGATCCGGCTGAATGCCTTCAGAAGAAATAATATGTCCCAAAAACCTCACCTTTGACCTACCGAATTCAGACTTTTCCAAGTTAACTGTAATTCCAGATTCTGCAAAAATACGTAATAAACTGTTGAGGATGCGGTTATGTTGTTCCCATGAAGCTTCTGCTATTAGAATATCGTCCACATATAAGGTGATGTGACGTTTTAAGAACTCAGGTAATATGGAATTTAGCCCGCGAATGAATGCTGCTGAAGAAATGTTCAAACCAAAAGGAAGTTTCCGAAACTGATAACAAACGCCGAAACAAAGAAAAGCTGTGTATTTTCTACATTCTGGATGAAGTTCGATCTGATAAAAGCTGGCTCTGAGATCAATGGAAGACCACACTTTTACACCATTAAAATTTTGAAGAAGTTCTTTCATCGTCTGCGGCCTGTCTGTTTCAGGAATGATGATAGTATTGATTTGTCTCGAATCTTAAACAAGCCTGATCGATCCATTTTTCTTCTCAACAACATGTAACAGATTGTTGTATGAGCTTACTGCAGGCTCAATAATGCCCTCATTAAGCATAGATTGTAATTCTGTTCTAATACGGTCCCTATAATGCGCCGGAATTACGTATGGTCTAACACAAAATTTAGTATGCTCACGAACACGAAATTGGTATTGAAATCCCTTGACTGTTCCTGTTTTGTGAGTAAAAACTGTGGAATGAGCTTGTAAAATCTCAAAAAGTTCCTGCCTATCAGTGTCGTTACAATTCTCAATTGTTTGAATTTTATTCTGAATTAACTCATTAGTTTCAAATATGCCGTCGATATCATCCCTGTCAGTACTTGCAGAGTGATTGTTAGTGTCTAGTTCCGTAGAAAATTCCGAACTGTTGTCTAACAGAAGGTAAAGTCGATTAATTTCCTCATTATAGTTTGAGAGCCAGTCTTCAAATTTCAAAGCTATTGACTTACCTTCTTTCTCTAAACTTATTTCAGCATCGTGAAAGCTTAAGATTGCTTTGTATTCATTCAAAAAGTCTACTCCCAGTATAATTTCCGTCGACAATAATGGAACAATGAGAAAGTTCATAGAGAAGCAGTGGCTTTGACAAAAGAATTCTAAGTTGGTTTGTTGGCGTACATCTACACTTTTTCCAATGATTGCACCTTGTAATTTAATCTTACGAAACGGAAGTGTGGGGCAATCGTTCGATTTGTTGCATTTGCTAAAAGCTGTTTCGCTAATTACTGAAATGGGACTACCAGAGTCAAGTACTGCCGTAAATTTTACGTCATTTACAGTAATGTGAATCACAGGATATGCAATGTTGTTATGTTTTACGTCGTGTTCCTGGAGTAAGATGTCCCTAATGTCTTCCATTTTTACGTAATTACTAGCTACGTCAGCTGCGTCGTCAGTTTCATAAGTACGTTTTGTGGCTGCCAGCGGTGTGAGTCATTGCCTATTGTCTCTTTGTTGGCGCGCGTCGTTATTGGGATTTGGAGACGTAACTTCTACATATTGACCGTGACGAGAGGGCCCTGCTCTGTTTAAATCCCGCCAGTTCTGATGCAGTTCAGGTCTGTCGTTACGATCATATCGTCTGTCGTCATGTCGGTAGATTCCATATCCCTACAAAGGAATGGCCCTAACTAACATTAACCTGTACCTTTCACAAATCACTTACCTCACCAAAATCTTCATTACTCGAACTACTGCAATACAGCGAGCGCCACTACTGCCAGCTTAATAAAAGATTCAAACTACGGAAGGCACTAACTACTGATAGGGTTAGTTAGCAAATGAAAGATTTTAATAGAGAACAAACACTGTATTTACCTTAATAGTCATAATATATATAGTAGTTCATAATATCCAGTATTACAAATTATCAAAACTCCGCCATCTCTCTCCCCACATCCACCACTGCTGGCGGCTCACCTCCAACTGTACAACGCTACGCGCTGTTCACATCCAGCTGCCGCTGCCCAACACTACAATGGCAGACAACAATGCAAACTAGCTACAGACTTCACACAGCACAGCCAGTGATTTTCATACCGAGCGCTACGTAACGTTGCCGATAAGAAAACATAAACAGCCTACTTACATATGCCTACTTACAGAGTATTGGGTAATATCAACAGCATCAGAAAATGGTATAACAGGTGTAGGATTCATTATGAATAGGAAGGTAGGGCAGAGGGTGTGTTACTGTGAACAGTTCAGTGACCGGGTTGTTCTAACCAGAATCGACAGCAGACCAACACCGACAACGATAGTTCAGGTATACATGCCGACGTCGCAAGCTGAAGATGAACAGATAGCGAAAGTGTATGAGGATATTGAAAGGGTAATGCAGTATGTAAAGGGGGACGAAAATCTAATAGTCATGGGCGACTGGAATGCAGTTGTAGGGGAAGTAGTAGAAGAAAAGGTTACAGGAGAATACGGGCTTGGGACAAGGAATGAAAGTGGAGAAAGACTAATTGAGTTCTGTAACAAGTTTCAGCTAGTAATAGCGAATACCCTGTTCAAGAATCACAAGAGGAGGAGGTATACTTGGAAAAGGCTGGGAGATATGGGAAGATTTCAATTAGATTACGTCATGGTCAGACAGAGATTCCGAAATCAGGTACTGGATTGTAAGGTGTACCCAGGAGCAGATATAGACTCAGATCACAATATAGTAGTGATGAAGAGTAGTCTGAAGTTCAAGACATTAGTCAGGAAGAATCAATACGCAAAGAAGTGGGATACGGAAGTACTAAGGAATGACGAGATACGTTTGAAGCTCTCTAACGCTATAGATACAGCAATAAGAAATAGCGCAGTAGGCAGTACAGTTGAAGAGGAATGGACATCTCTAAAAAGGGCCATCACAGAAGTTGGGAAGGAAAACATAGGTACAAAGAAGATAGCTTCGAAGATGGGTAACAGAAGAAATACTTCAATTGATTGATGAAAGGAGGAAGTACAAACATGTTCCGGGAAAATCAGGAATACAGAAATACAAGTCGCTGAGGAATGAAATAAATAGGAAGTGCAGGGAAGCCAAGACGAAATGGCTGCAGAAAAAATGTGAAGACATCGAAAAAGATATGATTGTCGGAAGGACAGACTCAGCATACAGGATAGTCAAAACAACCTTTGGTGACATTAAAAGCAACGGTGGTAACATTAAGAGTGCAACGGGAATTCCACTGTTGAATGCAGAGGAGAGAGCAGATAGGTGGAAAGAATATATTGAAAGCCTCTATGAGGATGAAAATTTGTCTGATGTGACAGAAGAAGAAATAGGAGTCGATTTAGAAGAGATAGGGGATCCAGTATTAGAATCGGAATTTAAAAGAGATTTGGAGGACTTACGGTCAAATAAGGCAGAAGGGATAAATAATATTCCATCAGAATTTCTAAAATCATTGGGGGAAGTGGCAACAAAACGACTATTTACGTTGGTGTGTAGAATATATGAGTCTGGCAATATACCATCTGACTTTCGGAAAAGCATCATCCACACAATTCCGAAGACGGCAAGAGCTGACAAGTGCGAGAATTATCGCACAATCAGCTTTACAGCTCATTCAACGAAGCTGCTTACAAGAATAATATACAGAAGAATGGAAAAGAAAATTGAGAATGCGCTAGTTGACGATCAGTTTGGCTTTAGGAAAAGTAAAGGGACGAGAGAGGCAATTCTGACGTTACGGCTAATAATGGAGGCAAGGCTAAAGAAAAATCAAGACACTTTCATAGGATTTGTCGACCTGGAAAAAGCGTTCGACAATACAAAATGGTGCAAGCTGTTCGAGATTCTGAAAAAAGTAGGGGTAAGCTGTAGGGAGAGACGGGTCATATACAGGGTTATTACAAATGATTGAAGCGATTTCACAGCTCTACAATAACTTTATTATTTGAGATATTTTCACAATGCTTTGCACACACATACAAAAACTCAAAAAGTTTTTTTAGGCATTCACAAATGTTCGATATGTGCTCCTTTAGTGATTCGGCAGACATCAAGCAGATAATCAAATTCCTCCCACACTCGGCGCAGCATGTCCCCATCAATGAGTTCGAAAGCATCGTTGATGCGAGCTCGCAGTTCTGGCACGTTTCTTCGTAGAGCAGGTTTAAACACTGAGTCTTTCACATAACCCCGCAGAAAGAAATCGCATGGGGTTAAGTCGGGAGAGCGTGGAGGCCATGACATGAATTGCTGATCATGATCTCCACCACGACCGATCCATCGGTTTTCCAATCTCCTGTTTAAGAAATGCCAAACATCATGATGGAAGTGCGGTGGAGCACCATCCTGTTGAAAGATGAAGTCGGCGCTGTCGGTCTCCAGTTGTGGCATGTGCCAATTTTCCGCGGGCTACGCGTGAAACTTGCCCGCACGCGTTCAACCGTTTCTTCGCTCACTGCAGGCCGACCCGTTGATTTCCCCTTAGAGAGGCATCCAGAAGCTTTAAACTGCGCACACCATCGCCGAATGGAGTTAGCAGTTGGTGGATCTTTGTTGAACTTCGTCCTGAAGTGTCGTTGCACTGTTATGACTGACTGATGTGAGTGCATATCAAGCACGACATTCGCTTTCTCGGCTCCTGTCGCCATTTTGTCTCACTGCGCTCTCGAGCGCTCTGGCGGCAGAAACCTGAAGTGCGGCTTCAGCCGAGCAAATCTTTATGAGTTTTTCTACGTATCTGTAGTGCGTCGTGACCATATGTCAATGATTGGAGCTACAGTGAATTTATGAAATCGCTTCAATCATTTTTAATAGCCCTGTACAATATGTACAACAACCAAGAGATGCGAAGGACATCAAAGGCAGACTCGCTATGGCAAAAAAGGCATTTCTGGCCAAGGGAAGTCTACTAATATCAAATACCGGCCTTAATTTGAGGAACAAATTTCTAAAGGTTGTACGTCTGGAGTACAGCATTGTATGGTAGTGAAACATTGACTGTGGGAAAACCGGAACAGAAGAGGATCGAAGCATTTGAGATGTGGTGCTATAGACGAATGTTGAAAATTAGGTGGACTGATAAGGTAAGGAATGAGGAGGTTCTACGCAGAATCGGAGAGGAAAGGAATATGTGGAAAACACTGATAAGGAGAAGGGACAGGATGATAGGACATCTGCTAAGACATGAGGGAATGACTTCCATGGTACTAGAGGGAGCTGTAGAGGGCAAAAACTGTAGAGGAAGACAGAGATTGGAATACGTCAAGCAAATAATTGAGGACGTAGGTTGCAAGTGCCACTCTGAGATGAAGAGGTTAGCACAGGAAGGAAATTCGTGGCGAGCCGCGTCAAACCAGTCAGTAGACTGATGACCAAAAAAAAAAAAAAAAAAAAAAAAAATTGTGGTCTTCTTTAAACAGGCGGTCTCCAAAGCAGTCGCCTCTTTTAGTTTCCAACTTCTATGGTGTTCCATCAAGGGGATACATATTACCCTCCCGGACTGACCTAGACAGAATTTGCCGCAGTAATATCTCGTAGCAACGGACTGCTGAAGAAGAGCCTTGTCTACATGCGTACCAAGTTTACGCTCATATCGCGAATCTGCGTGTTGCACTATGCAAGGGCGTCATACCGGTTAATCTTCCGTCTTGTTGCTGGACTGTGAACGGCTTTCTTACCATCTGCTACTTTCGTAGCTGTATGCTCGTTAAGTAACGTGCAATTTCGAGATTTAAAATTTCAGAAAATCTCCATCTCCTCAATGAGATCGAGATATCTGCCATTTTCTTCCCTATACAGAAATTTAAGGTACGATATCAAATCAGGAGGAGCGTGGCCTGTATCAATGAAATGTGCCGCAAAAGTGGATTGCGAAGGAACGTTGTCTTTACACTCTGCATTATTTGATTGCAAGTATTCCAAAGCTTTGTGAAACTGTTACTGTAGTAATGAATCCCATATATTACCATACCGTCTGCGGTTTTTTCTTTCACGTCATCAGACGGTTCTTCACCTTCTTCCGTTTTATTTCAGTAACTAAAGTGATCAGTATTATCACTTCTAGTGTAATTATCGGATAGATTTGTAGAAAGAAAGGTTTTCGTTTGGGCTTAGTTACCTGCTTAAGGGAAGAGACTTACTCTAGTGTGGAAGTCGATGACATTATTGTCGCTACTATTGCCATAATCATAAAACGTTATTCTTCGAGGTGAGGTCATCAATAAACATGAATACAGATGCTATGCAGTTCCCAGTAGGGTGCTTTGAGAAAAACTTCGCTCATTAATCATATGTCGAGTGGCAGTGCATGCATTACAGCCTGAGTGCCTCGCGTATAGGTCTGGAACAGCAGTAAAGCAATGTACAAAAAATTAACAACATCGTTAGGGAGCATTATAAGCGCAATACTAAAGCTAACTCGGCAATTTGAGAGTCAGTCTTAGTACCGGACGGCAGCACTTACAAGCCCAGGTGCACCGCGACCACTGCAGGCTGATTGGAACATCTGTGCGAAGAAGACGGATGACCTCCAGAGTGGCAATAAACTCGTTGAGAGCTGAGGTTTTACCTCGTCGGACGGTCGTAACTTGCAGCGAATGACGGGCCGCTGAGAGCACCAAGTGCTTTGCGACTTTGCGGCCGTTGGAGTAAGAGGGAGTGAGGCGGGAGGACGCTCGACCTTTGACAAGGTCAACAGAAGCTGAACGTAAGATCGCGACCTCCAAGTAAATCTAATGTATCTCTACAGCCTGTGGCAGGAAATTAGATCGTAAATATGTTGATTGATAAAACTCTGTACGTTGTCCCCTGTGAAAGATATAGCCAGATGTGAAAGAAAGCAACGTGCAGGTGTTACGGAAGGGTGGTATAAATACCAGTGTAAGCTATACACCCGCAGACCCATGTCCAGCTGAGCTACCAACTAGCGCGAGGCGCTCCCTTAAGTCTCATTGGCGACGATGCCGACTGTGTATTGCGATGCGGACTCGGCAAGAGCTCTAAGGTAATAAATACCGGCGCCGATGTCGATTCAGTCTTCCATCTCTTCCGAAGAGCCTTCGATACTTTTCTGCACTGTCACCTAAAGAACAAAATACAGCACGTTAATGTATATGAGAAGCAAAAATGAAATAAGAAAATTCTATAGAGAGGTGAATGCGGCACGGAAGCCTTTTGGTAGCAAAACAAGCTTAATAAAAGATGAGACAGGGAATATAATAAGTGAAGGGAAGGGAATATGCGAAAGATGGTGCTGGTATTTTGATAGTCTCCTCAACCCTAGAATAACTATACCTGAGAACCCAACAGACACGAATGGGGAAGAGGACCCAGACAACAACACTACCCCACCAAATACAGAAGAAGTGAAAACTGCCATGAAGAAATTGAAAAACAACAAGGCGGCAGGGACAGATGGTATTCCAGCAGAACTGCAAGGAGGAAGAGAGCTGGAACAAAGCCTTCTGAAATTGGTCACCAGAATATGGGACGAGGAGAAAATGCCCCAACAATTGAAAAGAGGGTATCATATGTCCCATATATAAGAAAGGAGATAAGATGGAGCGTGGCAATTACAGAGGGATCACACTACTTAATTTGAGATATAAAATACTCTCTAATAAACTATTCGACAGAATACTCCCAATCATACAGAGGGAGATGGGGCCGTACCAACGCGGATTCCTTCCTGGGAAGTCAAACATAGATCAAATATTCACCTTAAGACAAATACTGGAAAAAACAAACGAATACGGAGTTGGCGCGCATCACTTCTTTACAGATTTCAAAGCAGCTTATGATAGCATAAATAGAGAGCAGTTATATCAAGCTCTAGATGAACTGGGAATCTCTAGAAAGTTGGTAAGGCTGGTTGGAATGACAATGAGCGAAACACAAGGTAGTGTAAGAATAGGAAGAATGATGTCCAACACATTGAGTATTAAAAATGGAGTGCGACGAGGGGATGCACTGGCATGCCTTTTCTTTAATGCCGCCCTGGAGAAGGAGATGAGAAACGCAAACCTTCTGAACAGAGGAACGATCTTCTATAATTCGGTGCAGATGCTGGCCTACGCAGATGACATAGATATAATAGCAGGAACCCAAAAAGCAATGGAAGAGACATTTACAGCTCTTGAACAGGCCAGTAGGAACATGCGGTTAATTATTAATGAACAAAAAACAAAATATATGGCAGCTGGAAAAGCACATAGAGAAAATACGCCAAATGTAATAACAATGGGCAATTATACATTTGAGAGAGTTGAACATTTCAAGTATCTGGGCTCGACAGTTACACATCTAAATGATACCTCCTTTGAAATTAAGCAGAGATTAATACTGGCCAACAGAGCCTATTTTGCCCTAACAAGACTTCTATTCTCAAGGCTCCTGACTCGTACCACGAAATTAACTATGTATAAATCACTTATACGACCAGTGCTTACATATGCCTCTGAAGCCTGGACATTAACAGCTAAAGATATTGAAACACTGGATGCATTAGAAAGAAAGGTACTTAGACGAATTATCGGCCCAATCTGTGAAAGAGGAAGATGGACGAGGAGATACAACCATGGGTTTTATACCATATACAAAGACCAACCCATCAGAAGGATAGTGAAATCATCCAGACTGAGGTGGGTGGGACATGTGGCTCGCATGAATGATACAGAAGTACCAAAAAGAATGTTGCAAGGAAAGTCAGGAGGGCAGAGAGGACGTGGTCGACCGAGAGCCAGATGGGAAGACGGAGTAATCGAAGATCTTAGGAAGATGGGCTATAGAAACTGGAGAGTATTGGCAAAGGACCGAGAGATATGGAAGGAAATTGCAGAAGAGGCCAAGGCTCATCATGAGCTATAGAGCCAAGAAAGAAGAAAGAAGAATGTATATGATGTCAAGATTGCTCAACAGTTACTGGAAGCAATCACATCCATTAAAAATCTGTGAGTATGCGCACAGAGCGATTTAAGAAAGATCGGCCACATAACAGTACTTGCAAAAAATGCAAATGCCAGGCTGAGATTCATTGGAGGAAGTGCGTGTAGTTCACCCATGGGGCAGATGGCTTACGAAAGTCTCGTTTGACCAGTACTCGGCAGTCAACGACCCCTACCACCTATGACAGACAGAGGAAATAGAGAAGTTCAAAGAAGGACGGCAGATTTCGTTCCTGGCGCTTACACGAGGATCCGTTCTTTTTATTTGTCAAGAATTTCAAAAGCAGTTACATACAATGGTTTTTTGACACCACAAACGGTCTCAAACCGCAGTCACTAAAACAATGAACTTTTAAAAGGTTACATAACTAGCTTCGACGCACTGAGTCGTCATTTTCAAACCTGCAAAACTGCATTATTATGTGCAACCACCCTTCTTTCAAGAATTACGAAAAATACACTAAAACCAGTAAACTCAAGCAAAGGCAACATAAACGGACCACAAGGTGTCATGACAATTTTTGGTCGATCAGGCATTTCACACCTTAATACAGTGTAGGTAGACATTGCGCCGGGATGAAAGATATTATATACTCTTACATTACGTCCTGCAATGATGCAACGATCATTTTGCAAACAAAGGCTCTCACGTCGTAATTTTCTAACGTGCAGCAAGCCCAAAACTAGAATACAACACGCAATCGTACTGTTTTCTGCTAATGAAACTTTACAAAGGCGATTTACTCCCATTTGGGGCTAAGACTAGAACCATAAAAAACCGTCCACGTGCACAGTTTTGGTGCATCTGTTAACAAGGGCATGTATTCCATTGTGCTAAAACGCACATCTTCGAAGCGAATCTCGCGTTGGATGAGTTTCTTTTAGCGGACCGAACAGATGGAAGTCTGATGGTGCTGTATGGGGAATGAGGGAAGACTTCTCATCCAGTTTTTACAACCTCTTCAGTGGTGTAACGAGTCGTGTGTGGTCTTGCATTGTCATGCAAAAGAACATCCGCCATAGGTTTTGCTAGGTGGACTCGCTGAAGACGTGCTTTAAGCTGGTTGTGCCTTCTGACACATTGGACAGAATTTAATGTGCATCCCTGGTCGAAAAAATCAACCATAATGATACCTTCTGTACCCCAAAATACTTTAGCCATAACGTTCCCTGCCGGTCGTACTGCTTTGTACTTTTTCTTCTTTGGTGGGTCTCTCTGATGCCATTGCGTTAACTCCTTCTTTTGCCATTGTATCAACTGCCTCTGTGAATCTGGTTCAAAAAAATAAAACCATGTTTCGTCTCCGCTCATGATTTTTTTCCAGAGACTCCTCTCTCTCCAAACGGAAGCGCTGCAAATGTTGGAATAATTTTCTTTCTTGTTTTTTTCTCTTTATTCTGGTCGATTGACTTTCTTGGTATCCGGGTTGAACAAACCTTCGAGTATCCCAGTCACTGAATAACTGTCATCGCACTGCGTTTGCTGAGGAAGTTAATGCGACGCAAATCATCAACAGTCACCCGCCAGTCACGACAAATGATTCCATCGACTCGCTGAATGTCGCGCGGAGTCACTGCAGTTACCTGCCTGCCGGTCCGCGTTTTGTGAGCCAACGGTGTTTGCCCTTCGGCTTCGTCACAGCAACGAACCCATCGCCTAACAGTGCTGACACCCACTGCTACATCACCGTACACTCTTTCACGAATGCGAATGCCTTCTGCATTCAAGAATCCTATCACTGAACGTTGTCTAATACGAATGTCGATATCGGCAACTTTGCAAGTGACTGCAGTACTGGGGTCTTGACGCAGTTACTACGGCAGTGGATTGAAAAGAAGTTTTGCGGAATAACGCCAAGTTCAAATGTTTCACTTAGCGAATTTTACTTACGGAGAAAAAAAAGTAGGCATTATATTCTGACTGACCCACTATGGAAGTAAGAGAGCCTCACTGACATTCTAATCCAACTCCATTGGCAGTCGCTGCTATAGAGGCGTTCTGCACCACGGTGTGGTTCACTGTTAAAATTCCGAGAGCGTACGTTCCTACAGAGTCAACCAATAGGCTTATGTCGCGCTCTCCTGCGTATATCTCGTGAAAAAACTACGAAGGTAAAATGAGAATGTTTCGAGCTCACACAACGGCTAATCAAAAAACATATTCGAGATTGGAACAGAAAGATTGGAAGTGACACCGGTGCACAAAATATCCTCCCCACACCATAAAGACGCTTAAGTGTGCAGAAGTATATATAAATGTAGAAAATTCCGACATAGTTTGGAAATAATCCAGATCAAGCACTTCTTAACTTGAGCATGTTGGTTGGAACGGGATGTAATGACTGAACATCTCTTTCGATGGTATTCTACAGTTATGAAGCACTCCGTCTTCAGGCCACGAGTGGTCTACCGGGACCATCCGACGGCCGTGTCATCCTCATTGGAGGATGCGGGTAGGAGGGGCGTTGGGTCAGCACACCGCTCTCCCGGCCGTTATGATGGTATTCTTGACCGGAGCCGCTACTATTCGGTCGAGCAGGTCCTCAATTGGCATCACGAGGCTGAGTGCACCCCGAAAAATGGCAACAGCGCATGGCGGCCTGGACGGTCACCCATCCAAGTGCCGACCACGCCCGACAGCGCTTAACTTCGGTGATCTCACGGGAACCGGTGTATCCATTGCGGCGAGGCCGTTGCCTCTACAATTATGAAGTCGGTATAAAATATGGGAATACCTACACATGCTAACAGAGTAAAGCGTTTCATACTATTATTTAATTTTTCCCTAATTTAATGATGAGTAAGAAGAAAAGGATGACTCATTTGTAAAAAATCGGGTTATCATAAACACAGATGCGAAGTCTTCAAAGATTACCTTTAATGTACCAGACCTCCCACAGTTTGTAAAGGTACTGAACGCAAAAACACAGAAAAATTTGAAAGTAAAGACTTCACTTGTCTTCTTCCCGATATATCGCTTTTTGTCCTTAGGAGCTCAAGACGAGCAGATACGTTCAATCAGGTGGTGGAAGGTTTCTTGGGGAATGACAGCCCTTTCTTCACGAAGTGCTGCACTGAGGAGACGTACCCATGGCGGTCGGTGAGGCCTGGCACGAAGTCGGCGTTCAAAAACATCCCAGAGGATGGCTTCAGGTCAGCACTCAGTGCTGGCCAGTCCATCACAGGAATGTTATTGTAGTGTAACCACTCCGCCAGAGGCCGTACATTATGAACAGGTGCTCGATCATGTTGAAAGATGCAATCGCCATCCCCGAATTGCTCTTCAACAGTGGGAAGCAAGAAGGTGCTTAAAACATCAATGTAGGCCTATGCTGTGATAGTGCTACGCAAAACAACAAGGGATCAAGCTCCCTCCGTGAAAAACACGACCACGCCATAACACCACCGCCTCCGAATTTTACTGTTGGGACTACATACACTGGCAATGACATTCACCGTGAATTCACCATACCCACACCCTGTCATCGGATCGCCACATTGTGTACCGTGACTCGTCACTCCACACAACGTTTTTCCACTGTTCAGTCGTCCAATGTTTACGTACCTTACTCCTAGTGAGGCGTCGTTTGGCATTTACCGGCGTGATGTGTGCCTTATGTGCAGCCGCTCGACCATGAAATTCTAGTTTTATGGCCTCCCGCCAAACTGCCATAGTACTTGCAGTGGATCCTGATGCAGTTTGGAATTTCTGTGTGATGGTCTGGATAGATATCTGCCTATTACACTTTACGACCCTCTTCAACTGTCGGTGGTCTCTGACAGTCAACAGACGAGGTCGGTCTGTACCCTTTTGTGCTGGACGTGTCTCTTCACGTTTCCACTTCACTATCACTTCGGAAACAGTGGACCTAGGGATGTTTAGGAGTGTGGAAATCTCGGGTACATATGTATGACTCAAGTGACACCCAATCACCTGAGCACGTTCGTAGTCCGTGACTTCCACGGAGCGCCCCATTCTATGAACAGTGAACTGTGTGCATTTGCAGCCTCAGGACTGATTGGAAATGCCAAAGAAGCGACCATTAAGAGCTGTCCACTGTAGTGGACGCTATGCACCACAGGGTCCACTACAGTGGACAGCTCTTAATGGTCGCTTCATTGGCATTTCCAATCAGTCCTGAGGCTGCAAATGCACACAGTTCACTGCAGTGGGCACTCCATACCGGTGTGGTGTCCTGCATGCATTTGCAGCCTCATGACTGACTGAAAACGTCAGAGAATTGACCATTAACAGTTTTCCACTGCAGTGAAATTCATGCACCATAGGGTTAATGTGATAATTTGATAATTGGTTACTGAAATTCTGTGAAAAGATACTGCCGCAACGAAAAACCCCTTTGTTTTAATGACAGTCACCCTTACTCGCGTATCATAACTGTGACGATCTCTCCCCTTTTTCGTGACAGTACGAAACGAGGTATCCTTCTTTGAACATTTCCCATGTCGTCCGTCAATTCTATCTGGTGCGGACCCCACACAACGCAGTATCTGCCAATAAATCTCAATCTTTGGATCGCTTAGTACTGTGTTTTCGTTCCCCATAATATCACCAGTGTGATAGTTTCAACGTAAGTTACTCGTTATTGTTATCCCTAAGTATTTCGTTGAATTTAGAACCTTTAGATTTCTATGATTCACAGTGTAACCCAAAATTAACGAATTCCTTTTAGTACTCATGCGGATGACTTCACACCTTTCATTATTTACAGCCGGTTGCCATTTTTCGCACCATGCAGATGTCTTGCTTATATCATTTTGCCGCTGGTTTTGAGTGAGGACTCTATGAGAAGTTAAGTGACGGCGTCTTCTGAAAACAATCTAAGAGGTCTGCTCAGATTGTCTCCTAAACCGTTTATAGAGATGAGGAACATCAGAGCCGAGCGGAGTGGCCGCGCGGTTTGAGGCGTCATGTCACGGACTGCGCGGCCCTCCCGCCGGAGGTTTGAGTCCTCCCTCAGGCATGAATGTGTGTCTTGTTCT
This sequence comes from Schistocerca cancellata, assembly GCF_023864275.1. Classification (NCBI taxonomy): domain Eukaryota; kingdom Metazoa; phylum Arthropoda; class Insecta; order Orthoptera; family Acrididae; genus Schistocerca; species Schistocerca cancellata. Next base: position 317,495,216 of record NC_064633.1, on the reverse strand, counting down.
TAGCATAATTTAGTTTAAGTTAGTTTAAGTAGTATGTAAGTCTAGGGAACGGTGACCTAAGCAATTTGGTCCGTTAGGCATTCACACGCATTTGAACGTTCAACAGGAACAACAGGGGGCCTGTAACACTTCCTTAGGGATGCCAGATACCATTTCTGTTTTATTCGATGGCTTTCCATCAACTCCTACGAACTGTGACCTTTCTGAGGGAAGTCACGAATCCAGTCACACAATTAAAGCATACTACATAGGCACGCAATTTGATTGGAAGTATCTTGTAAGGAGCGGTGTCAGATACCTTCTGGAAATATAGAAATATGTAATAATTTGAGATCCCCTGTCTCTATCATATTACTTCGTGGGAATAAATTGTGTTTCGTAAGAACAATATTTTTTGAATCCGTGCTAACTATGTGTGAGACGTTCCCTGGGGGTTCCTGGGGGGGTCCATCGGGGGCTGAACCGCACAGTAACCCTGGGTTCGGTGTCAATAGGCCGTTACCTTCGAGGTAATTCATAATATTCGAACACAGCATACGTTACAAAGTCCTAATGGAAATAAAAGTTAGTGATATGGGTCTGTAATACATCAGATTACCTCTATTTCCCTTCTTGAAAATTGTGTGACCTGTGCAACTTTCCAGTCTTTAGGTACAGATTTAGAGGTTATATATGATTGCTAAATAATTGATATGCAGTCTGGACTGAAAGACTTGCTTTATTAAGGGCTTTAAGCTGATACGCTGCGTAGAGGATATCTACTTCTAAGTTACTCTCATTGGCAGTTGTTCTTGATTCGAATTTTGGAATATTTACTTCGTCTTCTTCAGTGGGGATTTCGGAAACCTGTGTTTAGAGCTCTGTGTTAGTGGCGCTGCTGTCGGTAATATTACAAATGGTACTGCGCAGCGACGGTAGATTGTCTATTGGCGCTGGTGTACTTTACATACGACCAGAATCTCTTCGGATTTTCTGTCAGATTTCGAGATAGAGTTTCGTTGTGGAAGCTATTAAAAGCATCTCGTACTGAACTCGCCGCTAGGTTTCGAGGCAGATCTTTTGTTATTTTTAGCACTCTTTTTTCATTACTACTGCAGCAGTGTTCTGACCTGTTTTGTTTATCATGGGAGATCAGTACATTTTATTAATTTATTCGGTATAAATCTTTCAGTTTCCTCAGATACTACTTGAATTTAAGGCACATGTGGTCTACACTTAGACAGGAGGGACGGGGGGGAGGGGGGGTGCGACTGTCTCTTAGGAAGGAATCAAACGAATTTTTATCTGCTTCTTTAAACAGATATATTATGCGTTTACTTCTGGTGGATTTGGTTGTTGTGGTGGTCAGTCTCGCTATAGCGACCACTGCTCTACACAGTCCAGCCGTTAGTGCAACACATCCAGGAAGGCTTCCACTTGCTCACTTTTGATGGAGCCACTGTGATGTTTATTTGGATTCCTCGCCACGTCTAATGAAGGGAAACGAGGCTGGTGAGGGTGCTGCCAAGGCTGCAGTCCTCCTATCTCGTCCCGAAAGTTCTTCCATTCCCTCCGATGATCTCCATGTTGGCGTCTGTCAGGAGGTGGTGTTCCTTTGGCATCACCATTGACATTCCCTTCGTGGGAAAAAGGTCCAGAGAATTCATTCTCTCCCAGCGGCTTGGCCGACCTCCTTCTCGCTTCGAGGAGAAAGGTCCTGAATTGGGCACTGTCTTTTTAGCCATCGCCATTTGTTAAGTGTTGATTCCTCATCACTTCGCGCTCATTGTCATCAGTCTTTGACAGTTCCCTATTTCCTGATCGATTGACCTTTTTTTAACCACTTCCATTCTAAGGGCGCACGATACATTTATTCATGAGGCTATAGTTCGCACAGTAGATCTAAAGTCATTATCCACATATATGGTTCTTTATATGCGCAAGACTCTGTTAATCGCATTATTTAAGTAATACGATTGTTTATCTCGTACTGTAATTCTTACCTGAACTCTGTGAACTTTGGATTTGTGCTTTCAGTAACATAGCGTCATCTATTAGAAGTAACGTAAATGTGCCTTTTGATACACTTGTAGTTCATATGTAGAACGGCAGATGGCCACTGATACCTGTATTCGGTTTCAACATTATGAAAAGTTTCATTTCCTAAACTTGTGTGTATGGAATCATATTTTTAGCGAGTTTATCACTTCTTACAATCTTGTCGATCGTAGTATTGACATATGTATTTAAATTATTATTATCATCTGACAAACAATGTTCAGACATTTTGACTTGTTATATTTATTTAAATTGATATTAAGAATTACTATCAATGTATAATTTCTTTTTTTGTAATGTAATGTATTCCTTATGTTTTGTATTTTACATTACTTTTGTATTTTACATAGAGGGCGCTTATTGCAATGTGGCGCCACCTCTTGTTGTATTGTTGACCTATGATGTGTCACTTCATGAGAGAAATCTGCCAAGGACAGTACCTCTACTTATGGCATGTATCGGTTAGAAAAATGGTATGTTATGACTTTGAATTTTAATTTCAGACATCTGTATATGTTGTACTGATGTAACTATGTTTTATTGTCAATTTTTTCGTTTGTTAAAGCAGTTGTTGTTTATGCCCTGTCTCTTGTATTTGTTTTAGCACCGATGATGACTGATATCAGTCGAAATCGATTTTCAACAAATACAAATTATGTTTCCGCGACTGGTTGCTACATTCTTTATAATTTTAATTCTAATTTTTGTTTGTCACTTTAGTTACCAGCCGTTTTGGTGAACAACGCGCGGGCTGTTGACCGCGTTTTAATTTTTATCCGTTCTTTAGTTCAGGACCTCCGTTGTCCCTGTGGCGCATTTTATGGACTTTTCTCCAAGAGTAAATCCCTGTTTTTGGCTGTCTTTTCTTTCGTCGATTGACCTTAAGGTGTAGTCGTTTCTAACTCCTTTCTCGTCTTCGTTGAGCCGTGTCACGGCTCAGCATTTTTGATTTACCCACGAGATATTTCACTTGTTTTCGCCGCAGCGATAGGGGGCGTGATCACTGAGCGCTGTTGGCGCTGGTGCTCAAAGCAACAGTTTTGGGAGGACGGCTCGGTCGGTATATGGCGACAGGACGGAAGCGGCGGGGAGTCAACTGGTGCCTGCCGATTAAGGACTGCGATGAGTGTGGCTGTTTGCGAGCATGTGGGGAGGACGGAATGCTCGCTTGCTTAGCGTGGTTCTCCATGATCAGCTGTTGTTTGTTGGGCCTAGCACTCGAGTGTAACAGGAAACTGAATTGGTGTGGTTCTCGTCACCTGGCTAAGGCCGAAATTTTCGTATACTTTTATTATATTTCATGATCATTACTTTATTATGGGGTTGGTACTTGTAGCCAACATTTTGTGATTTGAAATACTTCAGAGAATATCATCATGTGCCAGGTGTCTACTGTGAATAATTCTTAATTTGTTTCATAGTGTATGGCACAGCATCCAGTATCATCGATCATTTAATGGAAGTTCTTTCCAAATTATTATTACATTAGACTTGTTAAAATTGGTGCGTTGAAATCGCAAATTTCCTAATTCCACTAATATTTCTTGGGATAAACCCATCTATTTCTTGATATTATCATATTTGTGTAATAAGTTGTGTTTCTTTTCGAGACTGACTGAATTGATTTTGGAACACGTGGGGAAAGTATTTAAATGAAAATTTGCTAGATAACACAACCGTCGTGAAATTGAAAACTTGACATTGTTTATTCATGTCACCAGTCGTTAATGTTATTTCTGTCTTGTAACTTACTTAACTGATAATTAAGAAATTTTGTGTATATTTCACGAAAGGAGAACTGATGTCACATGACATTGACATTTGTGCAGGGTTTACGTAAGTTTAAGTGAAATCAGGAGGTATAAAAAAATAAAAAAAAATAAAACTGATTATCATTGCCACATTTTTTTTAGCAGGGAGTAGGGAATTTGTTGCACTCTTGCCAAATTGGATTTTTTTAAGGTTTGATTTACACGTAGTACAAATCACAAGTTCAATATTTTTCTGGTGTAATTGTTAATATTTGTACATGTTGCACTACTGTACGATATAATATACCTTTTACTAACAGTACCTTTATGTAACGTTTCAGAGTGGGGCTGCATGTTCTTCTAGAGAACGTTTTTTAAAAAAAAAATTATTGCTAAAATTTCCTTAATTGTATTAACTTGGATGTATAACCAATTATTGTTAAATAATAAAATTGTGCCAACAAGGCTTGGACCAAATAAATGTGCGTTCACCTTCCCCATTCTGGCTCTGCTACCGTCTCTACATCACATTTGTGTTGTACGGTTCTGACATGGACACACATGACCTTAGTTGTCGCGGCCTAAAGCAAAACGAGACAAACCTCGTGGTCGGTAATCCCAGTATCCATCGTTATGCTCGCTATCTGCTCAAAATTATTTGTTGCTAAGAGGTCAAATATGTTTTCGCAACCATTTACATTCCGAGTGGACTTTCGGAGAAAGCATTTAGTACAGCTCCTGACGACGTTCTATCAGTCTGAGGCTTTTGAGGACGCGCTAGTGAGGGCTGTTGTCGGGCGTGAGTGGTGGCCCACCTCGTCCAGGCGGGGTGAGCGACCCGCTATCGCGGAGGATGCGGGACGCCCAGCCCGCACATTCCCACGCGGCGAGGGCGATAGCGGCCGAGGCGGTGACTTTCTGCTCGCGATACGTCGCCGGCTCATCCAGGCAGCCGCGCCGGCTGTGTGTCTGCCAGTGCGGCGCGCGCTCCAAGTTTACATGCGTTCTGCACTTCTATGTATCTACCTACGTACTCTGCAAACCACAATACCGTGCGTGGCGGAGGGACCTCCTACCACTGCTAGTCATTCCCTTTCCCGTCCCACTTTCAAATGGAGCGAGGAAAAAACGGCTGTGGATGTGTTATCGTACGACCTCTGATTTCTCTCATCGTGCATTCGCGGCCATTATGCCAGATGTGCATTGGCGGTAGTTACACTACTGGCCATTAAAATTGATACACCACGAAGATGACGTGCTACAGACGCTAAATTTAACCGACAGGAAGAAGATTCTGTGATGTGCAAATGATTAGCTTTTCAGAGCATTCACACAAGGTTGCCGCCGGTAGCGACCCTACAACGTCCTGACATGAGGAAAGTTTCCAATCGATTTCTCATACACATTTTATTTAGCGTTTGGCTAATACAGATATATCATGAAATTACATTTACATATGTACATATTGACACACAAGAAACTTAAGTATGTCTTTACAACTGAATATCCAGTCCTTCAATCCAGCGCACTGCATCTGGAGTTGCTAGCAGGAAGTCCTCTTTGGCGCCGTGATAGGCTCGAATACTGCATTCACTGACAATGTGGTGAACAGTGTGGTATGGAGCCCCGCAGTCACAAGCTGGGTCAGGCAGCTTCTTCCACTTAAAGAGAGCATCCCTTCATCGCCCATGGCTGGCACGGATTCTGTTGAGAGTAGACCAGGTCTTGCGTGGTAAGTCGAATCCACTTGGAAGTTTAGCACCTGAGAAGATGTTATGCAGGTGCACATCTGTCACTGCTTCCCACCGACCTTTCCATTCTTCAAGAGGTTTGAAATTCTTAGCAACCATGTCAGCAGCATCGCACAGAGTTGGATGACATGATTTCAGTCTCTTGCGATTTAAAAGTGGCAGGTCGCTATGCACGGGTAGGTTAGAATTCCTGGAGACCTTGTGGAATTCTCTCATAAGGGCAGTACATCTGCGTAGATCAGGAGGCATTATACTGGTTAACAGTGGAAGCCAGTAACAGCAGTTGACCGGCGTTGCCTGGTGAAACGTTGTTGTGATGCCTCGTGTAAGGAGGAGAAATGCGTACCATCACGTTTCCGACTTTGATAAAGGTCGGATTTTAGCCTATCGCAATTGCGGTTTACCGTATCGCGACACTGCTGCTCGCGTTGGTCGAGATCCAATGACTGTTTATGGAATAGGTGGGTTCGGGAGGGTAATACGGAACGCCGTGGTGGATCCCAACGGCTTCGTATCACTAGCAGTCGAGATGACAGGCATCTTATCCGAATGGCTGTAACGGATCGTGCAGCCGCATCTCGATCCCTGCGTCAACAGATGGGGACGTTTGCAAGACAACAACAACCTTCATAAACTGTTCCACAACGTTTGTAGCAGCATGGACTATCAGCTCGGAGACCATGGCTGCGGTTACCCTTGACACTGTATCACAGACAGGAGCGACTGCGATGGTGTACTCAACGACGAACCTGGCTGCACGAATGGCAAAACGTCATTTTTTGGGATGAATCCAGGTTCTGTTTACAGCATCATGATGGTCGCATCCGTGTTTGGCGACATCGCGGTGAACGCACAGTGGAAGCGTGTATTCGTCATCGCGATACTGGCGTATTACCAGGCGTGATGGTATGGGGTGCCATTGGTTACACGTCTCGGTCACCTCTTGTTCGCATTGACGGAGCTTTGAACGGTGGACGTTACATTTCAGATGTGTTACGACCAGTGGCTCTACCCTTCATTCGATCCCTGCGAAACCCTACATTTCAGCAGGATAATGCGCGACCGCATGTTGCAGGTCCTGTACGAACCTTTCTGGATACACAAAATGTTCGTCTGCTGCCCTGACCAGCACATTCTCCTGATCTCTCACCAATCGAAAACGTCTGGTCAATGGTGGCCGAGCAACTGGCTGATCACAATACGCCAGTCACTACTCTTGATGAACTGTGGTATCGTGATGAAGCTGCATGGGCAGCTGTCTCTGTACATGCCATCCAAGCTCTGTTTCACTCAATGCCCAGGCGTATCAAAGTATATATATATATATATATATATATATATATATATATATATATATATATATATATATATATATATATAGGGTGAGTCACCTAACGTTACCGCTGGATATATTTCGTAAACCACATCAAATCCTGACGAACCGATTCCACAGACCGAACGTGAGGAGAGGGGCTAGTGTAATTGTTTAATACAAACCATACAGAAATGCACGGAAGTATGTTTTTTAACACAAACCTACGTTTTTTTAAAATGGAACCACGTTAGTTTTGTTAGCACATCTGAACATATAAACAAATACATAATCAGTGCCGTTTGTTGCATTGTAAAATGTTAATTACATCCGGAGATATTGTAATCTAAAGTTGACGCTTGAAACCTCCGACAGCTGCAACATACATCGCGTTTCTACAGATCTGCCAACGTTGCTCGAAAATGTCCCACTGGAAACGCGTCAACGTATGTGGTATCAGCATGATGGCGCACCTGCACATTCCGCAATTAACACTAGGCTGACCATTGACAGGATGTTCGACGGGCGTTTCATAGGACGTGGAGGACGCATAAATTGGCCAGCTCGTTCTCCTTATCTTACACCTCTGGACTTCTTTCTGTGGGGTACGTTAAAGGAGAATGTGTACCGTGATGTGCCTACAACCCCAGAGGATATGAAACAACGTATTGTGGCAGCCTGCGGCGACATTACACCAGACGTACTGCGGCGTGTACGACATTCATTACGCCAGAGATTGCAATTGTGTGCAGCAAATGATGGCCACCACATTGAACATCTATTGGCCTGACATGTCGGGACACACTCTATTCCACTCCGTAATTGAAAATGGAAACCACGTGTGTACATGTACCTCACCCCTCATGGTAATGTACATGTGCGTCAGTGTAAAAGACCAATAAAAAGGTGTTAGCATGTGGACGTAATGTGCTGTTCCAGTCTCTTCTGTACCTAAGGTCCATCACCGTTCCCTTTGGATCCCTACGTAATTCGGTGCTCTCCGATACACACGATCGAACAGCGGAGGAGGAGTACTCAAGCGTCAATTTTAGGTTACAATATCTCCGGATGTAATTAACATATTACAATGCAACAAACGGCACTGATTACGTATTTGTTTATATGTTCAGATGTTTCTAACAAATCTAACGGGGTTCCATTTAAAAAAACCTAGGTTTGTGTTAAAAAACATACTTCCGTGCATTTTTTTATGGTTTGTATTAACCAATTACACTAGCCCCTCTCCTCACGTTCGGTCTGTGGAATCGATTCGTCAGTATTTGATGTGGTTTACGAAATATATCCAGCGGTAATGTTAGGTGACTCACCCTGTATATATATATATATATATATATATATATATATATATATATATATATATATATATATACAATGAATATCCGTTTATCATCTGCATTTCTTCTTGGTGTAGCAATTTTAATGGCCAGTAGCGTAGATAGCTGCAGTCTAGACCAGTGGTTCCGAGGTACTGAGAGCATTACACCTGAGTGTAATCAGTTACTAGTTACTACCCCTGACATCCTGCTTTCTTCCATCGCTCCATGGCTTCGGCACCACGCTTTTCTGTTACGGGCATTAGCATTACTGATGAGTGCTTTTGGAATTCCGTCCCGTCCTGAGCAGTTCCCTTCGTGTTGTTTTGGTACTGACAGGGTTTCTGAGTGCAACATTCAGTTCTGCAAAATTACTTTTGTCGTCCTCTCATTTTCGTCACAGACCTCTTCAATGACTGTCCGTCACAATCACTCAACATACATTTTAGTCCTCGTTGTGACTTAGCTGCTGATGCTTTTCCACTTTTCCTGTATGTGGTTTAAATCTTCGATACGATGTCTCCTCAAATACCAAACACTTTTTTTACCTTGGCTCGGAAGCACTCACTAACGGGCATCACCAGTTCACATACTTTCAAAGTAACTTAGCTCCGACATAATACCGTCACAACTGCGCAGAACACTGTTCTCACTAAGACTGGTAACGCATTGAGGAGATTTTATAGGCACCGTTCACGGCAAAATACAACAGAACAACCTGTAGTCATGGCTACCATCTGCATTCATGTTCAAGCGTGCATTTTTGTTCCACTGCTGTACTAGCGTTCACACTATTCTGTTTTACTTACAGGAACTTGTCCATTGAGGTTATAAACGGCTCTGGCACTTTATATTTTTATATGACGTAAAAGCAGTTTAAATTTCTTCTTATAAATGCCGTACATGCTCCTCTACATTTGTTCATGTTCAGGTTTTGTAGCTATTCCTTTGCTTATTGCCATTCGCAAATTCATTTCCACTGCTCTAGATATGAACACTCATTTAATCCATGATATTTTGGATGTTATTAACACGCGAATGTTAGTGCCAACACACACATAGAAAGACACACAGATCACAAATACCACAAACACATATTTGACATTTGGCGATAATATAAAATAGTTGGCAACAACATCCAAAATATCGCGAAGTAAATGAGTGGTCATTTCCTAGTGCTGTAAAAATGAAATTTTGAATGGCAATAAGCAGAAGAACAGCTATAAGGCAGGAAGAAGAACACAAGTAGAGCAGCATTTAAGCAGCATTTACAAAATTTGTAAGTGTAAAGATAATTCATTGCCACGTCACAGAAATCAGAAGTTATAATAACTGTTCATAAACTCGACGTACAATGACCAGTACGTAAAACAAAATAGTACAAATACCAATATGTACATATTTCTGGCCACAGTTGATACCTTTCAAATACGAGGGCGTGTGGAAAAATAATGCCTCCTTGAATACGTGTAAAGCTTTTTAAATAAACCAAACGTTATTAACATTCTATATTTTTATTCTTCATCTCTACAAATTTGCAGCCCTCTACCGCTAGAGGGCTCCGAATTGTAGCGTATAACATAGGAGTGCGTTACGTAACTACACTCCTGGAAATTGAAATAAGAACACCGTGAATTCATTGTCCCAGGAAGGGGAAACTTTATTGACACCTTCCTGGGGTCAGATACATCACATGATCACACTGACAGAACCACAGGCACATAGACACAGGCAACAGAGCATGCACAATGTCGGCACTAGTACAGTGTATATCCACCTTTCGCAGCAATGCAGGCTGCTATTCTCCCATGGAGACGATCGTAGAGATGCTGGATGTAGTCCTGTGGAACGGCTTGCCATGCCATTTCCACCTGGCGCCTCAGTTGGACCAGCGTTCGTGCTGGACGTGCAGACCGCGTGAGACGACGCTTCATCCAGTCCCAAACATGCTCAATGGGGGACAGATCCGGAGATCTTGCTGGCCAGGGTAGTTGACTTACACCTTCTAGAGCACGTTGGGTGGCACGGGATACATGCGGACGTGCATTGTCCTGTTGGAACAGCAAGTTCCCTTGCCGGTCTAGGAATGATAGAACGATGGGTTCGATGACGGTTTGGATGTACCGTGCACTATTCAGTGTCCCCTCGACGATCACCAGTGGTGTACGGCCAGTGTAGGAGATCGCTCCCCACACCATGATGCCGGGTGTTGGCCCTGTGTGCCTCGGTCGTATGCAATCCTGATTGTGGCGCTCACCTGCACGGCGCCAAACACGCATACGGCCATCATTGGCACCAAGGCAGAAGCGACTCTCATCGCTGAAGACGACACGTCTCCATTCGTCCCTCCATTCACGCCTGTCGCGACACCACTGGAGGCGGGCTGCACGATGTTGGGGCGTGAGCGGAAGACGGCCTAACGGTGTGCGGGACCGTAGCCTAGCTTCATGGAGACGGTTGTGAATGGTCCTCGCCGATACCCCAGGAGCAACAGTGTCCCTAATTTGCTGGGAAGTGGCGGTGCGGTCCCCTACGGCACTGCGTAGGATCCTACGGTCTTGGCGTGCATCCGTGCGTCGCTGCGGTCCGGTCCCAGGTCGACGGGCACGTGCACCTTCCGCCGACCACTGGCGACAACATCGATGTACTGTGGAGACCTCACGCCCCACGTGTTGAGCAATTCGGCGGTACGTCCACCCGGCCTCCCGCATGCCCACTATACGCCCTCGCTCAAAGTCCGTCAACTGCACATACGGTTCACGTCCACGCTGTCGCGGCATGCTACCAGTGTTAAAGACTGCGATGGAGCTCCGTATGCCACGGCAAACTGGCTGACACTGACGGCGGCGGTGCACAAATGCTGCGCAGCTAGCGCCATTCGACGGCCAACACCGCGGTTCCTGGTGTGTCCGCTGTGCCGTGCGTGTGATCATTGCTTGTACAGCCCTCTCGCAGTGTCCGGAGCAAGTATGGTGGGTCTGACACACCGGTGTCAATGTGTTCTTTTTTCCATTTCCAGGAGTGTATTTCGGTGCGAGAGGTAATGCGCGCTGTCAATTAGTTTCGAACTCGGAGAGTTCGTCCACAGAGGTAGTACTCTCTCCTTCAGCAACACAATTCGATACGATACACGAGGGATAGGGCATCTGCAACAATTCGACGCCTTGGGTTCGTTATCATCGATCATCCTCCATACAGTCCCGACTTCACCCCATCTGATTTTGATCTCTTTCAAGATTTTTACAGATCACCTTTGAGTACTTCGGTTTGATAATGATGAAACGGTACAAGCAGAGGTGAAGTTGCGGCACCGTTAATAAAGTCAGACATGTTACAGTGACGGAATCATTAACTTATCTCTCGTTGGGAGAAACTTGCTCGTCGCCATGGTGAGGCATGATAAATGAAAATATAGACACGAAGAATAAAGATGTAGAATGTTAATAAACCTTGTTTTATTTAAAAAAGTTCTCACATAAAAAATCGGAAGCATTACTTTTCAGCATGCTCTCGTAAAAGAGGCGAAACGCGAATAGCACCAAAAATTCGTTTCATTCAATTGTAATTAGACGAACGCAAAATGAAAATTACTAACATAATATTTCTCAATAGTGTTTGGAGGAAGGAATGTCTTATTTGCTCCAGACATTCCCATCTGAGTCCACGCTGCATTTCCGTAATACTCCCGCGTTGGTCGAAGCTACTGATTGCGAATCTAGAAGCACGCCTCTGATTTACTTTGGTATCTTCGTTTAATCCGACCTGGTGGTGATCTCAAACACTCGACTAGTATTGAAAGTGGATCGTACCAGTGTTCTGTGCGCAGCCTCCTTCATACGTGAGCTGTGCTTTCCTAAAAACTTCCAGTAACCGAACTTGACCACCTACTTGCCCTGCAACTGAACTTACGACCTCGTTCCATTTCATTTGACAACATATTTTATAATAAAAATAAAATATAGCTGATCCGCTGCCTTTGTCTACATAATATCGCTTTAACTGCTTGTAGCCTTTGAAACTGACAACACGAAAAAGAGAGTTCTGCAACCTCAGTTTCCTCCCTTTGGCACTGGCTGTTCGTAATGCCGAATTAGTGGTATGACCCTCGGTTACAACATGATTTTTGAGCAGAGTTTCAAGAAATTAGAATCAATAGGAGAAGTCAGATAATTTTTTGTAGTATTCGAACGCTCATTACTATTCGAGGAAAGCAGCTCACTGTGGACAGACTAAGTTTTGTTTTATTTACCTATTTTATTAGATGTTTTGATTCGATGTGCCTTGAAACGTATAATGCAAAAGTCGGAGGGAGCCTTAGACTTTTACAATTTTTTTTCGGTTTGTATATATAATATTGGAAATAATAGTTGTAATAAACTGAAAATCGGTTATTTCAGAAACCCGTTATTTTCAGCCGTTTTAACAGGCAGGTTAAACTGGAGTTGAAAAGAGCGGTATAGCTGTAAACCAATTCTTTCAGCAATAACCATCGTCCCTAGTAGATATCCATAAAAAAGATGCTAGATAAATAATACAAAACAGCTATGTGTGACTATAATTGTTCCTCCCGAAATAGTATCTGTATCCCAGACCATGACCACAAGTTTTCTGATGGGGAACCTAATAAAACGTAAATTTTTTCTGTATTTGAGAATAAAGTTTCAGACCGTTGAACAGCCGATAACAAGGAACACACCCTTTGTAATACAGCTGACAAGACCGAAATTTAGCAAGGTGAACTACTTCATCAGAATTACCTACACAAAAAGATCTTCAAAAATAATTGACGATAATCCTGAAATAGCTCAACGACACAAGTCCCAGCTCAAGCTCAGTCCCTGTTACCGAAAAGAAGAAAACACCCAAACCACAATTGTTCTCCATAAAAAACCTTTAAGTTTAAACATCATTCAAACATGTTCACAGCGTTAATGATGAAGGTATGATGAGAATATGGATCATAAGTTAGTTCCTTCTCACAATGAACCACGTGCGTTCTCCAACATTTTCGAAAAAGGCAGGTCCTAAATATTGCGAGTAAAACAATCAGAATACACCAGTGGAGCGTATTACAAAAGGCACGCGCTTATACTTAAGATGACGATGCTAACTGTAATTGGTCTTATTCGCGAAATATCCTCAAACATACGCGTATATTTCCGACTCTTATAGCACTAGATCCTGACTTTGTACTATAAATAAATGTACAATGCTGACTACTAAAGTTGCTGCACCACAAAGACAGCGTGCAACAAACGACAAATAATTAACTTTTTTTGTCGAGAAAATAGCGCTATGCCCAGTTTACGAAGGAGAAGCTTCAAACACCATATGTCACAAGTTAGCATTCGACAGCGGCAGGATCGATACCTGTCGATACTATAGTTTATCGTTCCGCCATATTGCTGCACGAGTTGATCGAGGTCCCAAGACTGTCATACGCATATGGAATCGATGCGTTCAGGGGGACCACACTCACCACCATGCAGGATCTCAGAGATTTTAGGCGACTAGCGGCCAAGACTAGCGTTCGGTTGTGCCACACGGTACAGCAGTGTCAGCACGTCGGGTAGGGAAACTGGCTTGTTTGCTGAAAGACAAGTATCCACACGGACAGTGTAATGAAGTCGGGAGCACCGCCGACTGTCAACACGGCGATCATTGTTGTGGTTTCCTTAGACGTGGCAGCAGAGAGAGCCACACCAACAGTGCTGAGTCTTACAACATTGAACACAGGAGTGGCACTAAGGCTAGTTTCAGGTGAGTCCCGATTCCACATGCAGTATTACGATGGATGTGTCCATGTGTGGAGATTCCGAGGTGAACTAATGTTTCCAGGTTACATTCGTCATTGTCATACGAACCCAGGATCTGGCGTAATTGTGGATAGCAATAAACACGCAACATGATAACCTATCGTTCACATTTTCGGTAATTTGCACAGCAGTCGTTACATCTGCTTCCAGAAGATAACGCAAGACTGTTTGTACCATATGCTTTTCTGACCTACCAGTACAGAGGGTGTTCTACTATTTCCCTAGCTATCATTTTCTATCTCTCTTCCCAGTTGTAAACAAGTGGTTATCATGTAACTTCCTGCAATACTATAAAGGATGTGAGGCATACAAGTGCAGATATTTATTTCTGTTGATGACTGAGAACAGTGCACTGGACAACATTACATCAGCTTTTACTTAATTTGCAGACTACCAATTACACCTGGTGCGAGGACTACATTTTTAGGTCTTTTAGTACCTCCAAGTCACATATCACAAGCAAGCAATTAATTTTCATTTTCCCCTAAGCAATATGCCACGTGTTGAGGTGACGCATGGGTTCCATACAGATAATCTATACTGACAAGTGTACTCCGCTACGTGTTGTAGTTATGACCTCGCAGAAAACATCAGGTTGTGAATTACATGATGTGTTTCTAAGGAGACAGTGGGACACACAGAACAAACAACTAACGCACTGAAGTAAGTACATATATTCTAAGAAAAGAAAAGCGACGTACCACGAAGGAATTATCCAAACGGCACGAAAACTGGTAGATGTGATGTACGTGTACAGGCAAACAGATGATTACTGAAGTGTTGGCAGAAGTGCCAACACCTTGTAGTTAGAGGAGGCCGAAATGCACGCTAAGCTCACGCAGGATGGCGTGAGCTCTGGAACAGGTCAATGTAATTTAATGTAGTAAATAAAGTACGGAGTTGAAGTAGTACTTAACTTTATTCCATAATTGGAGAACATAGGTCTTGATTATACATAAGTGCAATCTCCATCAATTGGTAATGGCGCCTTGCTAGGTCGTAGCAACAGACGTAGCTGAAGGCTATGCTAACTATCGTCTCGGCAAATGAGAGCGTATTTGTCAGTAAACCATTGCTCGCTAAGTCGGCTATACATCTGGGGCGAGTGCTAGTACGTCTCACTAGACCTGCCGTGTGGCGGCGCTCGGTCTGCCATCACTGACAGTGGCGACACGCGGGTCCGTCGTATACTAGCGGACCGCGGCCGATTTAAAAGCTACCACCTAGCAAGTGTGGTGTCTGGCCGTGACACCACAATTACATATTCAGAAAAAATGGATGATATATTCAGTGGAAAGATCTTCACAAAATGAGCAAGTCAATGCAGCATTGGTCCAACTATGGCCCTTATACAAGCAGCTATTTGACTTGAAATTGATTGACAGAGTTGCTGGACGTTTTCCTGAGTGAAATCGTGCCAAATTCTGACCAATAGGCACGTTAGTTTGTCAAAATACTAAGCTGATTGGAGGGCCTTGCTCATTACGCTCCAAACATTCTCAATTGGGAAGTGACCCTGCAATCTTGCTGGCCAATGTAGGATTTGGCAAGCACTAAGACAAGCAGTAGAAACTCTCGACATGTGCGGGCGGCCATTATCTTGCTGAAATGTAAGCCCGGGTAGGCTTCCCATGAAGGACAACCAAACGGGCGTAGAATATCGTCGATGTATCGCTGTGCTGTAAGGATGCTGCGGCTGATAACAAAAGGTGTCCTCCTATGAGAAACAAAGAGCACCCCAGACCACCACTCCTGATTGACGTGCCGTATGGCGGGAGACATCGCTGTACGGGACGTGTACAGGCACGATCTCGGCATGGAATCTCATTGACTGGAGTACAATTGTCTTCCGTGATGAATCCCGCTTCGACTTGAACTCTTATAAGCAGCGAAGACGTGTGTGGCGACGCGCCAGGCACCAGTGGGGTACCAGTCAAACTGTAGTCCACAGTACTGCCCGACGACCAAGAGTGATGGTCTGCGTTGCCATTTATATTCATAGGAGGACCCCTTTTGTCTTACAGCAAAGTGATACTTTAACGATATTCTACGCACATCGTATCCTGGGGTTTCATTTCAGCAACATAATACCCGTCCGCAAACGACGAGAGTTTCTACAGCTTGTCTTCATGCTTGCCAAACCCTTCCTTAGTCAGCAAGGTCTCCAAATCTCTCCCCAGTTGAGAACATTTCGAGCATTAGGGTCATGCCCCTACAGTCAGTTCGGTGTTTTGAGGATCTAAGGCACCAACTGTACAGAATTTGGTACGATGACCCTCAGGACATCCAACATCTAATCAATGCCAGGCCAAATAACTGCTTCCATAGGGGCCAGAGGTGGATCAACGTTTTATTGACTTGCTCAATTTGTGAACACTTTTCCTTTTAACAAATCATCCACATTTATCACATCTGCCAATTTCCGTCCCATTTGGATCTTTTTTAGCGTAGTAAGTTACTAACGATCACCATATCTGTACATAAACCCTGAACACCCCATATAAGTGCAGTAAGTATAATTCCGCCATATGCTATCCTTTCTGCTGTTGCAGTTTCGTTGAACTGAAGTGTACTAACAACTGGCCTATGTAAATAAACGATATAGTACAAGAACAAATTCGTAAAAAGGAAGAACACTGCAAGTGATTTCAATAGAGTGCTTGAAAAGCTGTTTAAAGACAACCGCAGTCTGGTGCAGATCTACGAAGCCTAGCTTGTCACCGCAGGCGCCTCTCTCGGCTTACCGAAAGGTCAAAGATGATTCTACCTCAGAGTGCACTTCCAGCTGGTCAAAGATGTTGCTCGAATACGTATGTTTCCCCGTATGGTTCAGGGAGAGAGAGAGAGAGAGAGAGAGAGAGAGAGTCAAGAACCTTAGTACCTTAAGGTTAGGTTAGGTTAGTGTGTTTTAACGTCCCGTCGACAACGAGGTCATTAGAGACGGAGCACAAGCTCGGGTTAGGGAAGGATGGGGAAGGAAATCGGCCATGCCCTGTCAAAGGAACCATCCCGGCATTTGCCTGAAACGGTTTAGGGAAATCACGGAAAACCTAAATCAGGATGGCAGTATCTTAAGGCCTGCACGTAAACGTGGTTTCATGTGACAGTAGGTTATTAGGTTTATTTTCACGTGGGATGTAGGGATAATCGAAACAGCCGATGGTGTTTACGGGTTCGTTCTGGAGACATCCCTTATCACTTGAAAGTAAACAGCGACTTCGTGTCGTTCCAACGAGTAAAGTGTGAGGGTGTGTGTAAAACAGTTGCAGTGAGCTGGATTCACATCCCCTAGTAGTCACATTACCTCTCGTACCACCAAAGGCACGTTTTCCGTCAAGGGAGTCAGGGTCACCCACTGTAAGTTAAGACCTACCTCGCCTGTGAGGCATTGCAGTAGGATGACTGATCCGACGAGGCAGTCGCCAATAATCATCGCTCACACACTGAGGCTGAACCGGTGATGATGTTTCGCTGCCATCATACCATGGGTGTTCTCTGCAGCCCACAGACGGGCTCTGTGAAGTTGGCGATATTGCCACTCATAAAGGTAGCCTCATCTGTGAACTGGATGGATGTCAGAAGTGCCCGTCTGAAGAAAATCGTCGTTGCGGAGGCAACTCCGTTGTCAAAAAGACTGCACGCGTTGTAAGTGGTACGAATAGTGACAGTTGTGGAAAATGTTCCTTCCTGTCGTCTGACTTACCCCACGATAGCGGGCCACCTGCCAGATCCCCGTCAAAGTTCTTTTCAAGTGATGTACATCTACATCTACATCTACATTTATACTCCGCAAGCCACCCAACGGTGTGTGGCGGAGGGCACTTTACGTGCCACAGTCATTACCTCCCTTTCCTGTTCCAGTCGCGTATGGTTCGCGGGAAGAGCGACTGTCTGAAAGCCTCTGTGCGCGCTCTAATCTCTCTAATTTTACATTCGTGATCTCCTCGGGAGGTATAAGTAGGGGGAAGCAATATATTCGATACCTCATCCAGAAACGCACCCTCTCGAAACCTGGCGAGCAAGCTACACCGCGATGCAGAGCGCCTCTCTTGCAGAGTCTGCCACTTGAGTTCGTTAAACATCTCCGTAACGCTATCACGATTACCAAATAACCCTGTGACGAAACGCGCCGCTCTTCTTTGGATCTTCTCTATCTCCTCCGTCAACCCGATCTGGTACGGATCCCACACTGATGAGCAATACTCAAGTATAGGTCGAACGAGTGTTCTGTAAGCCACCTCCTTTGTTGATGGACTACATTTTCTAAGGACTCTCCCAATGAATCTCAACCTGGTACCCGCCTTACCAACAATTAATTTTATATGATCATTCCACTTCAAATCGTTCCGCACGCATACTCCCAGATATTTTACAGAAGTAACTGCTACCAGTGTTTGTTCCGCTATCATATAATCATACAATAAAGGATCCTTCTTTCTATGTATTCGCAATACATTACATTTGTCTATGTTAAGGGTCAGTTGCCACTCCCTGCACCAAATGCCTATCCGTTCCAGATCTTCCTGCATTTCGCTACAATTTTCTAATGCTGCAACTTCTCTGTATACTACAGCATCATCCGTGAAAAGCCGCATGGAACTTCCGACACTATCTACTAGGTCATTTATACATATTGTGAAAAGCAATGGTCCCATAACACTCCCCTGTGGCACGCCAGAGGTTACTTTAACGTCTGTAGACGTCTCTCCGTTGATAACAACATGCTGTGTTCTGTTTGCTAAAAACTCTTCAATCCAGCCACACAGCTGGTCTGATATTCCGTAGGCTCTTACTTTGTTTATCAGGCGACAGTGCGGAACTGTATCGAACGCCTTCCGGAAGTCAAGAAAAATAGCATCTACCTGGGAGCCTGTATCTAATATTTTCTGGGTCTCATGAACAAATAAAGCGAGTTGGGTCTCACACGATCGCTGTTTCCGGAATCCATGTTGATTCCTACATAGTAGATTCTGAGTTTCCAAAAACGACATGATACTCGAGCAAAAGACATGTTCTAAAATTCTACAACAGATCGACGTCAGAGATATAGGTCTATAGTTTTGCGCATCTGCTCGACGACCCTTCTTGAAGACTGGGACTACCTGTGCTCTTTTCCAATCATTTGGAACCTTCCGTTCCTCTAGAGACTTGCGGTACACGGCTGTTAGAAGGGGGGCAAGTTCTTTCGCGTACTCTGTGTAGAATCGAATTGGTATCCCGTCAGGTCCAGTGGACTTTCCTCTGTTGAGTGATTCCAGTTGCTTTTCTATTCCTTGGACACTTATTTCGATGTCAGCCATTTTTTCGTTTGTGCGAGGATTTAGAGAAGGAACTGCAGTGCGGTCTTTCTCTGTGAAACAGCTTTGGAAAAAGGTGTTTAGTATTTCAGCTTTACGCGTGTCATCCTCTGTTTCAATGCCTTCATCATCCCGGAGTGTCTGGATATGCTGTTTCGATCCACTTACTGATTTAACGTAAGACCAGAACTTCCTAGGATTTTCTCCCAAGTCGGTACATAGAATTTTACTTTCGAATTCACTGAACGCTTCACGCATAGCCCTCCTTACGCTTTGACATCGTTTAGCTTCTGTTTGTCCGAGAGGTTTTGGCTGCGTTTAAACTTGGAGTGAAGCTCTCTTTGCTTTCGCAGTAGTTTCCTAACTTTGTCGTTGTACCACGGTGGGTTTTTCCCGTCCCTCACAGTTTTACTCGGTACGTACCTGTCTAAAACGCATTTTACGATTGCCTTGAACTTTTTCCATAAACACTCAACATTGTCAGTGTCGGAACAGAAATTTTCGTTTTGATCTGTTAGGTAGCCTGAAATCTGCCTTCTATTACTCTTGCTAAACAGATAAACCTTCCTCCCTTTTTTTATATTCCTATTAACTTCCATATTCAGGGATGCTGCAACGGCCTTGTGATCACTGATTCCCTGTTCTGCGCTTACAGAGTCGAAAAGTTCGGGTCCGTTTGTTATCAGTAGGTCCAAGATGTTATCTCCACGAGTCGGTTCTCTGTTTAATTGCTCGAGGTAATTTTCGGATAGTGCACTCAGTATAATGTCACTCGATGCTCTGTCCCTACCACCCGTCCTAAACATCTGAATGTCCCAGTCTATATCCCTTGGAATACGTTTTCGGTCATGAAATTATCTGCTGCTAGTTCTCTGAGGGACAGTTTCCTTCATTTAGTCTCCATTTAGCAAAGTCACGCTGAACAAATCGATCCTACACATTTTGTCAGACTCTAGCGGGATAGTTAGAAATTTAGAATCGAAAGAGGAGTAAGACACGAAGATCCTATATCTGAAAATACTGTCAGCAGTTCTACAGGACGTTTTCGCATCGTAAACATGAGAAAAGGAAGGCAGAATACGTGTAGTGGAACGTGCCTCAGCGCTTTAGTTTTACTGACAACATCGTCTCGTTTGCCTGTAGTGCAGGTAAACTTCAAGAAAAAATCGATAAACTTAATACAGCAAGTTGGGATGTATGAGAATCAATTGCAGTTAGATTAAGACACTGTATTGTAACTACCCGCGGTATAGGGAAGTGTCTCTACCCTCAGTGGCGGATTCGAGCTCCGCCATTGCCGAAATTTTGAATAAAATACATCAGCAATGGTGATCGAAGACTTCCGAGATAAGAAGTCGCCCTCATCCTGCTAACGGCCTTGTCAAAAAGGGAGGAGGAGCGGACAGAGATTCAGAGCACTCTCTTGCCCTTGGGGTGGGAAAGTGTCCTTAAAAGGCGGAATAACCAGCAATAATCAACGGCAAGGGGTTGCACAACACAATGGAAACCAGTGCATTAAAGATACGTAACGAGTATCCACAAGACATGTGGCCTGTAATTGAAAAAGTGTCATGATGATCTCTCCACTGTCAAAAGATTCCGGACTAGTTTCCATTCGGATCTGCCAATGAGTAGGTGACCATGAGAAAAAGACTGAATGACCATCGAAAGGCTAACGCTCCAGGAGGCTGAGCGTGGAATGTCAGAAGTTTTAACATGGTAGGGAAGCTAGAAAATCTGAAAAGGTAAACGCTAAGGCTCAATGCAGGTGTAGTTGGCGTCAGTGAAGTGAAATGGAAAGAAGACAGGAATCGTCAGCAAACCAACACCGACAATAATAGTTCAGTTATACATTCCGAAATCGCAAGCTAAAGATGAAGAGATAGAGAACTTGTATGAAGATATTGAACGCGTAATTCAGTATGTCATGGAAGATGAAAATCTAATAGTTATGGGGGACTTAAATGCGGTTGTAGGGAAACGAGTAGAAGAAGTGGTTACGGGAGTAAACGGGCTTGGTATTAGGAATGAGAGAGGATAATGACTAATTGAGCTCTGCAATATACTTAAGATGGTGATAGCGAATACTCTGTTCAAAAATCACGAGAGAAGGAGATGTACTCCGCAAACACCGGGATATAGAGGAAGATTTCAATTAGATTACATCATGGTCAGGTAGAGATTCCGAAATCAGGTATTGGGTTGTAAGGCGTACCCAGGGACAGATACAAACTCAGATAACAAGGAAGGCAGCTGCGACGCAACCGTGAGTAACGGGAGAAATACTTCAGCTGATCTACAAAAGAAGGAAGTACAAAGATGTTCAAGGAATTTCAGGAATACAGAAATACGAGTCACTTAGGAATGAAATAAACAGAAAATGCGGGGAGATTAAGGCGAAAGGGCTCCATGAAAAATGTAAGGAAATCGAAAAAGGAATGATTGTCGGAGGGACTGACTTAGCATATAGAAAGATTAAAACAACTTTCGATGAAAATAAAACCATGGACGCTAACATTAAGAGTGTAATGGGAATTCCACTGTTAAATGCAGAGGAGAGAGAGGACTGGTGGAAAGAGTACACTGAAGGACTTATCTGATGTGATTGATGAAGAAACAGGAATCGATAGGGAAGATGCAGGGGATTCAGTATTAGAAGAAGAATTTAGCAGAGCTTTAGAAGATTTAAGATCAAATAAGGCTGAAATAATGGATAACATCCTACAAAAATTTCTAAAACAATGGAGGGAGTGGCAAAAAATCGATTATTCACGTTGGTTTGTAGAATGGATGAGACTGGCGATATATCATCAGACTTTCGGCTAAACATCATCTACACAATTCACAAGACTACAAGAGCCGACAGGTGCGAGATTATTGCGCAATCAGCTTAACAGTTCGTGCATCCAAGTTGCTAACGAGAAAATATACAGAAGAATGGAAATGAAAACTGAAGATCTGTTGGATGACGATCAATTTGGCTTTAGGAAAGATAGAGGTACCAGAGAGACAGTTCCGATGTTACAGTTGATAATAGAACCAAGACTGAAGAATAATCAAGACACGTTCATAGAATTTATCGACTTGGAGAAAGCATTAGACAATGTAAAATGGTACAAGATGTTCGAAATTCTGAGAAATATAGGGGTATATTGGTAAAATACAATACGTACAGCAACCAACTGGGAAGAATAGTAGTGGAAGAACAAAACGGATTAAAAAAGGGTGTAAGAAAGTGGTGCAGTTTTCCTCCCTCGTTGTTTGAGCCACACGTCGAAGAAACATTGCGGAAATAAAAAAAAAGTTCAAGGTGAAAAGATATCAGAGTTAAGATTCGCTGATGAAATAGCTATCTTCAGTGAAAGTGAAGAAGAATTACAGGGCCTGTTGAGTGCAACGAACAGTCTAATTGGCACAGAAATGGACTGAGAGTAAATCGAAGAAAGACGAAAGTAACGAGAAATAGCAGAAACGAGAACAGCGAGAAACATTAAGACTGGTGGTCGCGAAACAGATGAAGTTAAGGAATTCTGCTACCTAGGCAGCAGAATATGACGGAGCAAGAAGGACATAAAAAGCAAACTAGTACTGGCAAAACCGGCATTCCTGGCCAAGAGAAGTCTACTAGTGTCAACCATAGGTCTTAATTTGAAGAAGAAATTTCTGAGAACGTATGTCTCGAGCACAGCGTTGTATGGCTCTGAGACTTGGGACTGTAAGACAACCGGAACAGAACAAAAGAATTTGGCTGTGGTGCTACAGAGGAATGTTGAAAATTTGTTGGACTGGTAAGGTAGGGAATGAGGAGGTTCTCCGCAGAATCTGCGAGAAAAAAAATGTATGGAAAACAGTAACAAAAAGAAGGGACCGGACGATAGGACTTGCTAAGTCATCAGGGAATAAGTTACTTGGTACCAGAGGAAGTTGTAGGGAATAAAATCTGTAGGGGAAGACAGAGACTGGTATACATGCAGTAAATAATTGAGGACGTAGGTTGCAAGTGCTACTTTGGATCACATGTACAATATTCGTAAACAACATCAAAGCAATGTTACATATCAAGAATGAGGTGCAAACGCAGACTAACTGTTGTCTTTGACAGGGCACTGGTACTGTAATTAAAATGTTGAACAGTAAATAAATATAGAGGCAACAAAACTTGAAAATCATTAAGCTAACTCAAAAAATAGTACCTGTATAACAATTTAAATAAAATTAACAATCCCAATAAAACAAAATTAGTACCTGAAAGCGTTGTTCGCGAACATTGCAACTTCTTTGAGGAATACTCTCTGATGACGGCCTTTTAAATCGAAACTTGTAAACAAAATAAATTAATGCTGTAGACCATATGCAATAGAGTGCTTTTCATTCATAATTTTCTTATCTCATTGAATCTAGCAAAGAATTTCCCAGGTCCATCGGACATCCGTTCACCAGGCTAAAAGTCCTGCCCACATCAGTCATAGTTACGTCAGCCACTCCAGTCTGTAGCTTGATCCAGTAGTTTGTCTTACTGTTTCCTCTAGTGATTCCCAAAATGTTTATTTCCATTATAACTCCATTTTTGTATGGGTTTCGCATTAAAAGCCCATATCTCACTCTCAGTGGTGGGCCGAATAAAATCAGTCACAAGACTGATGGCTCCAAAAAAATTGTAATCCAAAGACTTTTAGAAGACGTTCTGAGCACGTGGCAAAGTCTCACCATCTGCCCATTCTGGACAGTTAGTAAAATTACAACCATTCACAGATTCGGTCTGCTTATGCAGCCGAGAATTATGTGGTAGGACGCACACAATTAATTATGAAGCCGACGAATTTAATCGGTTAAATTACACATTAAAAATAGCTTACCTAAGCCAAATGAAGCCTATAGCCCTCTACTCGCCTAAGTAGAGGACTATCGAATGACAGGGTCTGACCAATTTTCGTGATCACCAGTCAATTCATTCATAAAATAGTAAAGATGGCGAATGTCTGCAGAAGTTCCAGTGGTCATTAGTTGGCAATAAAAGCCAAGGAGATTGCTGCAAGGAGCGACACTCACCTTTCGCACGGTTAGAGAGTTAGCGCCACCCCCATGACCACCGGGTTGAGAGTTGCTGTCCATCGTAGGCATCACCTCGTGACTTGCACTAGTGTGGTAGTTCCCACCTTTTTCGCGATGCATGTGTTGGTTTCCACGTCATTGAAAGCAGCCATGCACAGTGCCCTTCAGCTGTAGCAAGACGTTTGCTGGTAGCACATCGGTCCGTGATAAAGTTGCAAATGCGTGATTTGCACCCCGAGGAGTTAGTTTCACAGTATCTACAATAACAGGGCCGTAATCTTTGTTGCGCTGTCCATATTTGCTTGCTTGTAAATCATGATTACTCACGGCTCACTACTTTCGCTCTTGCTTCTAAAGTCTCAAGGCTATTTTTTGATATTCTGATCAATAATCACTCTGAGTAGTTATCATCATTTCTAATGTGTTTTCATATACATTTCGCCTGACCTACGACAAGACTGCAGATCACTGTATAGTCCAAAATAGTGGACTGGTAAGTTTCCTCCTTATGTAATGAGACTGCCACGCATTTCTGTGATTCATTAATAATACACCGAAGCGCCAAAGGATCTGGTATAAGGCATGCATATTCAAATAAAGAGATATATAAACAGGCAGTCGGAAACACCTATACAAGACAAGAAATCTCTGGCGCATTTGGCAGATCGGTTACTGCTGCTACAATGTCAGGTTGTCAAGATTTAAGTGAGTCTAAACGCGGTGTTATAGTCGGCGCACGAGCGATGGGACACAGCACCTCCGAGGTAGCTATGAAGCAGGGCATTTCCCGTACGACAATTTCACCAGTGTACCTTGAATATCTGGTATCCGGTAAAACATCAAATTTCCAACATCACTGGAAAAAGATTCTGCAATAACGGGACCAACGACGACTGAAGCGAATCGTTCAACTTGACAGAAGTCCAAACCTTCCGCAAATTGCTGCAGATTTCAATGCTGGGCCATCAATAAGTGTCAGCGTGCGAATCATTCAACGAAAAGTCATCGATAAGGACTTTCGAAGCCAAAGACCCACTCATGTACCCTTGATGACTGCAGAGCACAAGACATTGCGCTTCGCCTCGGCTCGTCAACACCGACACTGGGCTGTTGATGACTGGATACACTTTGTCCGGTCGCACGTTTCTCGTTTCAGATTGTATTGAGTGCATGGACGTGTACGGGTATGGAGACAACCTTATGAATCCATAGACCCTGTATGTCAGCAGGGGACTGTTCAAGCTGGTGGAGGCTCTGTAATGGTGTGGGGCGTGTGCAGTTCCAGTGATATTTGATCCCTGATACGTCTACATACGACTCTGACAGGTGAAACGTACGTAAGAATGCTGTCCGATCATCTGCTTCCACTCGTGTCGTTTGTGGATTCCGACGGACTTGGGCAATTCTAGCGAGACAATGCGACACCCCACACATTCAGAATTGGCACAGAGTGGGTCCAGTAACATATTTTTGAGTTTAAACACTTTCGCTGGTCACCAAACTCCCCAGATACAAACATTATTGAGCATATCTGGGGTGTCTTCCCATGTGCTGTTCACCAGCTATCTCCACCCCCTCGTACTCTTACGGATTTACGGACAGTCCTAGGATTCAGGGTGTCAACTCCCTCCAGCACTACTTCAGACGTTAGTCGAGTCCAGGCCACGTGGTGTTGCGGCATTTCTGCGTGCTCGCGGGGGACCTACACTATATTAGGCAGGTGTTCAAGTTTCTTTGGCTCCTCAGTGTATATCGTTGTCCGTCTGTTAGTGGTCTAGAGTCTCCCCCTGCTCCTTTCTTTAACTAATTTATTTATTTATCTCGGTAACTGAATTCCTTACAACAAGCCGAGAGATCCAGTGCCTCCACGGTCTAGGAAGCGCAGGTTATCAGGTGAAGTCAGTTTAATCTCATGACAGAGGAAACAGTAACAGACGGAATTCCTACAGCATTAATTTATTTTTGTTTACCAGTTTCGATTTAAATGGCCGTTATCAGACAGTATTCCTCAAAGAAGTTGCAATATTCGCGAACAACACTTTCAGGTACTAATTTTGTTTTATTGGGATTGTTAATTTTATTTAAATTGTTATACAGGTACTAGGTTTTGAGTTAGCTTAATGATTTTCAACTTTTGTTGCCTCTATATTTATTTACTGTTCAACATTTTGATTACAGTACCAATGCCCTGTCAAAGACGACAGTCTGTGTTTGCATCTCATTCTTGACATGTAACATTGTTTTGAATGTTGTTTACGAATATCGTACATTGCTTGACGAATATACACTATGTGATCCAAAGTATCCGGACACCCCCAAATACACACGTGTTTCATATTAGGTGCATTGTGCTGCCACCTACTGCCAGGTACCCCATACCAGCGATTTAAGCAGTCATTAGGCATTGTGAGACAGCAGAATGGACTTCGAACGTGGTCAGGTGATTGTGAGTCACTTGTGTCATACGTCTGTATGCAAGATTTCCACACTCCTAAACATCCCTAGGTCCAGTGTTTCCAATGTGATAGTGAAGTGGAAAAGTGAAGGGACATGTACAGCACAAAAGCGTACAGATCGATCACGTCTGTTGAGTGACAGAACCCGCCGACAGTTGAAGAGGGTTGTAATGTGTAATAGGCAGACGTCTATCCAGACCATCACACAGGATTTCCAAACTGCATCAGGATCCACTGCAAGTACTATGACAGTTAGGCGGGAGGTGAGAAAACTTGGATTTCATGGTCGAGCGGCTGCTCATAAGCCACACATCACACTGGTAAATGCCAAACGATGTCTCGCTTGGTTCAAGGAGCGTAGACATTGGACGACTGCACAGTGGAGAAACGTTGTGTGGAGTGACGATTCACAGTACACGATGTGGCGATAAGGGTGTGGGTGGGTATGACGAATGCCCGGTGAACGTCATCTGCCAGCGTGTGTAGTCCCAACAGTAAAATTCGGAGGCGGTCGTGTTATGGTGTGGTCGTGTTTTTCATGCAATCCTTGTTGTTTTGCGTAGCACTATCACAGCACAGGCCTACATTGATGTTTTAAGCACCTTCTTGCTTCCCACTGTTGAAGAGCAATTCGGGGATGGCGATTGCATCTTTCAACACGATCGAGCACCTGTTCATAATGCACGGCCTGTGACGGAGTGGTTATATTACAATAGCATCCCAGTAATGGACTGGCCTGCACAGAGTACTGATCTGAATCCTACAGAACGCCTTTGGGATGTTTCGGAACACCGACTTCGTGCCAGGCCTCACTGACCGACATCGATACATCTCCTCAGTGCAGCACTTCGAGGAGAATGGGCTGCCATTCTCCAAGAAACCTTCCAGTACATGACTGAACATATGCCTGCGAGAGTGGAAGCTGTTATCACGGCTAAGGGTGGGCCAACACCATACTGAATTCCCGCATTACCGATGGAAGGCGCCACGAACTCGTAAGTCATTTTCAGCCAGGTGACCGGATACTTTGGATCACATAGTGTAGCTAATGTGTAATGTTGACAGTGTAAGCCGAAAACAGGTTAGGTGGCGACCTAATCCGGCGCTGTAGTTTAGCCAAAAAAGAAAACTATGCCAGGCCTATAATGATGATGCACGTACTTGAAGGAATTGATTAATTTTGTTAGTATTCACTCCTATATTGTTGTCTACTTCCGTAGTTGAATGATCAACACTTCTGACAGCTATGTGGGTTCGATTCCCGGTACTGCCAGTGGTTTTTCCTTGGTGGTGGGACAGGAACGAGGTGCACTCAGCCTCGTGATGTGAGTTGTGGAGCTACTAGACCGAGTAGCAAAGGCTGCAGGTCTGCTAATCTGACATCGGCAGGGAGAGCAGTGTGCTGACACACAGCGTCTGGCCCGATTGGCGCTCCTGTGCTCAGAACTGCCTCCCCCCCCCCCCCCGTCTCCCCCACCACCCACCATTGCTGCACATATTACTCATTTCAACGCTATTGGTACGTGATTATATTCACAAAAGTCTCAGACCCAACTTCTGAACGGGAAGATGAGTTAGTGACGTCCTTCATATAATCTCCAATTGATGTCGCTGTTCTTGAATGTCCGATAAGAAAAGCTTCACGACAACGGTTAAAAGCAGATAGTCACCAACTGCTCGAAAATAGTGTAAGTAGGCTGTTTATGTTTTCTTATTGGCAACGTTACGTAGCGCTCTATATGAAAATCACTGGCTGAGCTGTGTGCAGTCTGTGGCTAGTTTGCATTGTTGTCTGCCATTGTAGTGTTGGGCAGCGGCAGCTGGATGTGAACAGCGCGTAGCGTTGCGCAGTTGGAGGTGAGCCGCCAGCAGTGGTGGATGTGGGAAATGAGATGGCGGATTTTTGAGTACAGAATGGATATTATGAACTGCTATGTATATTATGCTTTTTCAACACTATTAAGGTAAATACATTGTTTGTTCTCTATTAAAATCTTTCATTTGCTAACTATGCCTATCAGTAGTTAGTGCCTTCCGTAGTTTGAATCTTTTATTTAGCTGGCAGTAGTGGCGCTCGCTGTATTGCAGTAGTTCGAGTAACGGAGATTTTTGGTGAGGTAAGTGATTTGTGAAAGGTATAGATTAATGTTAGTCAGGGCCATTCTTTTGCAGGGATTTTTTAAAGTCAGATTGCGTTGCGCTAAAAATATTGTGTGTCAGTTTAAGCACAGTCGTGTACAATTGTTGAAAGGGGACGTTTCAATAGGTGCATTAGTTTCTTCGGTAACTACACAATTTAAAGTGAGAAAAGCACCCTCGTAAACATCGTTCACAGTTTCAGCACGTAGCTGCCGGTAAAAAATGCAAGGGTAACTACGGTAACGGCATCGGTAAAAGACAAGGTCGCCACAAATATTAACATCGAAAAGTTTGACGTAGCTGCGAAAAGTGTTAGACTCTCAGATCACTTATGTCAAATATGAACTGTATGGAGAAAACTCCTAAACTGTAAGCCTATAAAAGTATATCGGAAGACAAAACGGGCTTAAGTTTAAAGCAAAGCAGTCATGGATTTCTTAACACAGAAAACGGGGAAAGACAAACAAAAGCATAAAAACGTAGACGTAAGAGACGGGGATAAAATAATAAAGGAAACATGTTAAAACAGATACAATGATTGTAAATAACGTTGCATTAAACAGAATGACACTAATATAACCACAGAACTGAAGTCAGTAAAACTGTACAAACAATAAAAAAAATGAAAAGTCAGCAGGCCTAGATGAAGTACGAGTACCAGTCTCTGTGCTAAAACCTAGCATATAAAACATATATAATAAATTAATCACTTGCATCAGGGAACTTTCCAGAATTTTGAAAGCAGGTGAGAGGTCTACCTGTGCTGCAGAAAGGTAATGCAGAAGACATAGGAAACTAAAAACCATTTCCTAATATCATTATCTCAAAAATAATTGAATTAATTATGAAAGAAACAGTTCTGAATTACTTGAACGCGTACATATAACATCACAGTTTTAGTTCCGATGTTGTAAAAGAACATAATCAACCATAGTAGAATTTAAAAAATCTGTGTTTGTTGCTCTTAACGAGGATGACTGTGTGAGAAGCATACTCTCTGAGAAGACTTTGTGAGATGAATATTCTCTGATCTTTTACTGCTAAACAAGCGAGAATCATTAGGAATGAAAGACTAGGTAACGAGTGGCTCCGATCATACCCAGCAGATAGTGTGCAAACAACCATAACCCTACTATAAGAGTAAACTTTTAATGAAATACTTATTAGAACTGACATACATTAATACAGGATCTTCTCAGAGTAATATATCAGGACGAATGCCGTTCTTAACATATATCAGTGGTATTCCAAATAGTGTTAGTCATGAGAAAAAAATTCTCTATTCTAATACTAGTAACACTGTAGTCATTGAAAAAAGCAAGAGAGCTTCTTGCATAGACAGCAAATCAGATTCGCAAGGTAATTTACGAAACTGATGCTATAAAGTTCAGTCCGAAGAGGGAGAAATGTAGGTGGTGTCTATATAGACAGCATAACAACTACAAAATTTATAGGAATTAATAATGACTGTCCCTTGACGTGCAGCGAACGTACATAGATACTGGCAAAGAAAATGTCATCAGCGTGTTATGCCCTAAGACTTTTTTCGTCAGCCTGTGTAACAGTCAGTCTTTCATTTACGTACTATTCACATGTACATTTAATTTTTAACTATGTCATTATTTTCTGGGGTACATATTTACAAAAGAAGAATAAAGTTTACAATCCTAGGAAAGAACAGTAACAAAAAGCAATAATAGGTTGGTTGTAAAATTCTGTTCAACACACTAGGGGCTACAATTAAACCGTGTAGTCACATTTAGCAATCAATTATACACATAAAAGTAACCTTGGGAATTACTGGTCGAACATCTCTGTCGAAGACTGTGGAAGAAGATATAGACTGAAATTACATTTACCAAGAAAGAATTAACATAAAACCCATATCAACATTCTCACATTGCCTAAAATATTAAAAATATTACTGAAAAGGCACTTAAAAATTACCTTGTGAACAATTCAGTCAATACTCTGAATGATTACTTGGATAAGGTTAAGTATGTGATGATAGAAAATATAACATGAGTAAATAAAAATAACACACCTCAATTATTTCATAACACACGTTCACGAAATAACGTCTTATTTTTTCCGGCGAACCTTACATTAAGCACTGCAGTGAGTAAAATTAAAATGTACCCTTCTTCTGAACTCTACATCTTACTCGTTATGAAGCTACGCTGAATCAGATTTTCAGGTAAACAAATGGGATGTTTCTTTACAAACAATGGAAACCAAACTTCATGCTCATCGTCCTGACGTCATCTGACATGCGTGAGGTTGTGATGTGATTGATCTGAGAGAGGAATGAACAGTACATCACTGTCAGATTGATTGGTTTCAGGTGGGAGTGGTCATACTTTGACCAGACCCAATTTTGACGACGCTTGGAGGTTTTCTTCGTGAGGTACCGAGTCTCGGGAGGTTTTCAGCGTGTAGCCTTTTAGGTACATACTTAGAACTTGTTTCACTTCACCACTCACTGATTTCTAATAGACTAAAACCAAAAAATATTATCCATGCGACGGACATCGGTAGATATGATATAAATGTCCGGATACACAATAAATAATTACGATTTCAGAAAAACTGAATGAGAGAAAGAGCTTCATAAATTGAGCAAGTTAATATCGCGTTGTTCCACCTGTGGCCCTTATGCAAGCATTTATTCGACTTGTCATTGATTGAGGGATGCTATGCCAAATTCTGTGTAGTTGGCGCGTTAGATCATCAAAATTCCTAGCTGGTTGGAGGGCCCTACCCATAATGCTCGAAACGTTCTCAGCTGGGCAGAGATCCGTCGACGCTACTGG
Source organism: Schistocerca cancellata (assembly GCF_023864275.1). Taxonomy (NCBI): domain Eukaryota; kingdom Metazoa; phylum Arthropoda; class Insecta; order Orthoptera; family Acrididae; genus Schistocerca; species Schistocerca cancellata. The sequence goes on along the minus strand of NC_064633.1, from coordinate 317,463,458 downwards.
CCAAGGTAGGTTTTGGAAACACGAAGACAAACGGTAGAAACTCTGGCTGGATGCGGGTGGGCATTATCTTGCTGAAATGTTTGCCCAGGATGGATTGCCATGAAGGCCAACAAAACTGTAGGTAGAATATCGTCAACATAGCACTGCACTGTATGGGTGCCGCGGATGAAGACCAAAGGGATGCTGTTACTAAAAGAAATGGCCACCCAGACCAACACTCCTGGTTGTCGGGCCGTAAGGCCGGCGATAATCAGGTTGGTATACACATCTGTCCGGGGCGTATCCAGACTCGTCTTGGGCCTGGAATCTGATTGACGGAAGTAGAATTGTCTTTAGTGACGAGTCCTGCTTCGAACTGAGCCCCGAGGACCAGCGAATAGGTGTTTCGAGACACCAAGGACTGTGGTGAGGTACCAACCTGACTGTCGCCCGCCCTATGGAACTACAACCAGGAGTGATGCTCTGGGTTGACGTTTCTTTTCGCAGCAGGATCCCATTGGTTATCATCCGCGGCACCCTAGCAGCACAGCGGTACATACACGTCTCGTTTTGTTGTCCTTTACGGCAAGCCACCTTGGGTTTACACTTCCGCAATATAATGCCCGCCCGCATACGACGAGAGTTTCTACAGCTTGTCTTCGTGCTTGCCAAACCCTACGGTGGCCAGCAAGATTGCCGGATCTCCTCCTGTTGAGAACGTTCGGAGCAATACGAACGGGACCCTCCAATTGTCTCGGCATTTTGACGACATAACTCACCAATTGCACATAATTTGGTACTAAATCCTTCAGGAAGACAGCCAACAACTTTATCAACCAATGCCGAGCCGAATAACTTCTTGCATAACTCCCGGAAGCGGACGAACGGGCTGGGCTATGTGACCGAGCGGTTCTAGGAGCTTCAGTCAGGAACCGCTTTGCTGCTACGGTCGCAGGTTCGAATACTGTCTCTGGTATGGATGTGTGTGATGTCCTTAGGTTAGCTAGGTTTAAGTAGTTCTAAGTCTAGGGGACTGATGACCTCAGAAGTTAAGTCCCATAGTTCGTAGAGCCATTTAAATTATTTGGACGAACGCCTTATTGACTTGCTCAGTTTGTGAAGTTCTTTCCTTGAACAAATCATACAATTTTTCTGAAAGTTTACTCATTTGTTTGTCTGTACATGTACATCACATCTACCGATTTCCATCACATTTGGAAAATTCCTTCGTGATCCGATTTTTTTTTCCTTTTTAGTGTATCGTACGCAAGTGTACTCACGGGATGTTTCTGAATGTCAGATTTGTGTCTCTGTGGTGTTATGTCACAGTAACTAATGTTTTATCGCCGGCCTCTGCACCCATAGGATTCAGAGATGCAAGGTGTCAACTCTAATGACTCATTCCAAACGTTTATCCTTGAAGAAAAGTACCTGCTTTCCGAAATAGCTCAGAACTGTTCTTTCGGGTAATTGCTAGTAGCGCTGAAAATGACGAACAGTTTCGCCAATGCAGCAACGTACTTGTGCGCCACATCTGGTAGGCGTGAAGTCGATCCCTGAATTAAAATTAGGATCGGTTAATACGCTACTATCTAAAACTATTCTCCATAGGCTCTAAATCTTGAATCATTTGAAATAACAGATGTAGCTAATGACTGGCTCATTTCATACCTAGCAGATAGGCTATAAAGAGACAACACAAACCCCACGCAAGACTAAGCTTTTAGTGAAACACGTTCAGAATCAACATACACTGCCTAACAAAAAAAGTAGAGCACCAAGAAGACATAGTCAGCTATAAAGCAACTTCTTACACGTACGCGCCATTGACGGATATCTAAATGATTAGAGTTGAGTTTCTCTCCGACATGTGAAACGGTCACCCGAGTGCATTAGAGTTGTTCGTGTCTGGTGTTGTTAGCAGGCCTGGTAGGATGTGTGAGGGGCGTGAAGGGCGTTAGATAGAGAGTGATGATTGTGAGAGACACGGAGATGCTACGTAATCGTTAGAGCCAGCGTTATCAGAGTTTGAAAGGCGCGTCATTACAGGTCTCCATTTGGCCGGTTGGTCGAATCGTGCACTATCCAGATTTGTGAGACATTCGTGTGTGACAGTGGTCCGATATTGGACTGCATGTGAACAATTCGTATTCGAGATTACTGTCGACCTTGTCTAACCATTACGAAGAAGGATCGGTGTATTGTACACTATGCACATGGTAACACCTTCAAATGTGTGCCTGCCGTACGAGAACGAGTAATGGATTCCCTGCGACATTCTGTGTCATCCTGCAGCATTAATCGGAGAATAGTAGTAGCCGGACTAATATGCCGCCATTTAACACCACAACACAAACGGCTTTTTTGGGTGTGGAACATCGCATTCAGCTACGAATCACAGTTCTGCACTAGCCTGGATGACCATTGTCCACGAGTCTGGTGGCGGCGTGAGGAGATGTCCTATCCTTCCAAAGTTTTTGAGAGGCACAGCGGTGTTATTCCTGGCGTCATCGAATATGACTTCGGGTCACGGCTGGTGGGACGGAACAACGGTACTTCAGGGACATTTTACGTTCTCATGTGTTGTCTCTCAAGTTACAGTTCGTACATGCGTGGCTGGTGTCTCTCTGAACTGTTTGCGTGGTGTTGAGGTCCTCTCGTGGCCAGCGAGATCTCCAGACCTGTCCTGTTGGAACAAGTGTGAGATCCGCTCGAACATCAATTCCGCCTTCGTGCCTGTTTCCAGGATATTAAGGACCAGTTACTACTGATGTAGGCCAGTCACCTCAGAAGAGGATCCTAAGACTTTATGACACCCTTCCCAACCGGATCAGTGAATCAGGGCTAGAGGGGTTGCAATCCTGTACTGATTAGTGGGTGTTTGCTGCCAAAATTCCTACAAAATTCGCTCGATTTTTAGGGTTCCGTAGCTCAGTCGGTAAAAACGGAACCCTCATACGATCACATTGTTGCCCTTCCGTCTGCCTGCCCGTTGGACCGATTTTTCAAAACCCGTGTTGTATGGTACGGATAAACGTATCAGCTGGACAAAATATCACACACTAAGGTCTATATAGTCACCTGGAGGTATTCTAAAGCCGCGCGGGATTAGCCGAGCGGTCTGAGGCGCTGCAGTCATGGGCTGTGAGGCTGGTCCCGGCGGAAGTTCGAGTGCTCCCTCGGGCATGGGTATGTGTGTCTGACCTTAGGATAATTTAGGTTAAGTAGTGTGTGAGCTTAGGGACTGATGACCATAGCAGGTAAGCCCCATAAGATTTCACACACATTTGAACATTTTTGGTATTCTAAATGCAAGCTTCTAAGGCAACGCAATCAAGAGAAACGGCCATTTACAACGAAGAGCCAAAGAAACACCTACAACTACCTAATATCGTGTAGGGCCCCCGCGAGCACGCAGAAGTGATGCAACACGACGAGGCATGTACTCCACTAATATCTGAAGTAGTGCTGGAGGGAAATGACACCATGAATCCTGCAGGGCTGTCCATAAATCCTTAAGAGTACAAAGGGGTGGAGATCTCTTCTGAACAGCACGTTCCAAGGCACCTCACATAGGCTCAATAATGTTCATGTCTGAGGAGTTTGGTGGCCAGCGGAAGTGTTTAAAGTCAGAAAACTGTTCCTGGAGCCACCCTGTAGCAATTCTGGAAGTGTGGGTTATCGCATTGTTCTGCTGGAATTGCCCAAGTCCTTCGGAATGCACAATGGACATGAACTGATGTAGGTGATCAGACATGATGCTTACGAACGTCTCATCCGGCAGAGTCCTGTGTAGTCGTATCAGCGATCCCATATCATTTCAACTACACGCGCTCCACACCATTACAGAGCCTCCACCAGCTTGAACAGTCGCCTGCTGACATGCAGGGTCCATGGATTCATAACGTTATCTCCATTCCTGTATACGTCCATTCGCTAGATACAATCTTATACGAGACTCGTCCGACCAGGCAACATATTTCCAGTCATGAACAGTCCGATGTCGGTGTTGACGGGACCAGGCGGGATGTAAAGCTTTGTGTTGTGCAGTCATGAAGGGTACACGAGTGAGCCTTCGGTTCCGAAAGCCCATATCTATGATGTTTCGTTGAATGCTTCGCACGTTGACACTTGATGATAGTCCAGTACTAAAATATGCAGCAATTTGCGAAATTGTTGCACTTCTGTAACACTGAACTATTCTTTTCAGTCGTCGTTGGTCCCGTTCTTGCAGGATCTTTTTCCAGCCACAGCCATGTTGCAGATTTGATGTTTTACCCGGATTCCTGATATTCACAGTACACTCATGAAATGATCTTACGGGAAAATCCCCATTTCATAGCTACTCGGAGATGCTGTGTCCCATCGCTCGTGCGCCAACTATAACTTCACGTTGAAACTCACTTAAATCTTGATAACCCGTCATTTTAGCAGCAGCAACAGAGCTGACAACTGCACCAGACATTTGTTGTCTTATATAGCTGTTGTCGACCGCAGCGCCGTATTCTGCCTGTTTAGTTATCTCTGTATTTGAATACGCATGGCTATACCAGTTTCTTTGGCTCATCAGTGTATATAACATATCTTGAAACTCGCAAACTCACTCATCAAAACCTACAAGATACTTACCGTTGGTCTATAATTATGAAATCTGGTGAGAAGAAAGGTTTCACAGTACAAGTAAAGAGAAAAATCCTAAATTGCCAATTTGTAATTATATCTCACGAAACAAAGCCTTTTGTCATTTGTTATCCGACTGTCTGTCTGTCCTTTTTTTCTGAGGAAGGGGTTGACGTATTAAATTGAAATTTGTGTCACATAATGAAGTTGCCAATTTGTAATTATATCTCACGAAACAAAGCCTTTTGTCATTTGTTATCCGACTGTCTGTCTGTCCTTTTTTTCTGAGGAAGGGGTTGACGTATCAAATTGAAATTTGTGTCACATAATGAAGTCTGTTGTTATTTGGTGGAGTAAAAATGTTAAGCTTCTAAGTCAATACAGTCAAAGATACGGCCATTTGTCTCTCATATTTTGATACTCGCAAATTTACTCATTAAAACCTGTAGAGTACCTCCTCTTACAGTAGAATCACGAATTTTGGCAAGGAGGTCGGCTTCACAGTACAAGTAAAGGTAAAAATCCAAAAACTGTTAATTTCTAATTTTATCACACGAAAAAAATATTTCTTTCGTGATTTGTTATCCGACTTCGAATTTGTAATTAATATATTCTCTAATGTCTTGGAATTCCCACCACTTCCATTCCCAGAATGAATGAACTGTCTATGTACACAATTATTGTTGTAGGGTCCTACTTGCACCTGGCCATTTCTTTACGTAATTACTGAAACAACACCGCATACCGTGTCAACTTGTGGAGTTTTATTTCGCTTCCTCCTCTACTTCTGGATGCTTCACACACACACACACACACACACACACACACACACATATATATATATATATATATATATATATATATATCAAGATGTGTATATCAGTGACTTTCCCAATAGTGTTAGTCATGAGAAACAATCCTCTTTGCTGATGACAACAACACTGAAATCACCGGAAGAACCCGGGGAACTTCTTCTGGAGAAAACAAACCGAATCGTCGACAAAGTTTACAACGCGTCCTCACTGAGATGCTAGTAGAGGTGAGCGTGTGGCCACTTTAGTGAAAAAATGAGCGCTACTTGCTGTTGGTGTCGATACACCGAGAGGTTCCCAACACGACAGCTCTTTCCGGCACACAAACTACGCTACTCCAGCGCCGTCGCTCCACGCCGTGCCACCGGCTCGGCCCACACACACAGACACACCACACGAGCCGTGGCGCTGCGATAGCGGCCCTTTGTGCCTATCGCCCTGCGACAACGGCCACCGGAGTACGCCCACACAGCGGTTCTAGGCGGTGGGCCGCGCTCTACTGACTCGAGCTGCCCCTGCGGCTTGCACAGTGAATCACGCGTATGCGGTGGTAACCTTTCCCACCAAGGAGCTCTCTACCTCAGCGCTTAATAACTCGCTGTTTTTAAGCATGATCACTCGCGCCTACTCATGCTCTCGTCCGCGAGCAGAGCAGTTATTTTCGAGGTACTTTGTACCTTTTACCGTGCGGTATTCTCAAACGGAATGGTGCTTAGTGGTTAGTCTCGCGGCTTCTTAATTTTGCACCCGTTGTTCGAAACCCGATTATCGTTTCTATTTATTTTATTTTTATTTTTTGGATTCGCTTACCCAAATCCATAAAAGGCTACAACACGAAAGTTTCTTATCAAATTAGGGGATTCGGGGGCGTTTTATCAATCGTAAAATGACAACTACATCTACATCTACATCAACATGGAGACTATGCAAATCACATTCAAGTGCCTGGCAGAGGATTCATCGAAACACCTTCACAATTCTCTATTATTCCAATCTCGTATAGCGCGCGGATAGAATGAACACTATCTTTCGGTACGAGCTCTTGAAACGCCCCCTTTGAAAAATTATACATGACTGTGTTTAAACTGACACACAATGTTTTTAGCGCAACGCAATCTAACTTTCAAAAATCCCTACAAAAGAATGGCCCTGACTAACATTAACCTATACCTTTCACGAATCACTTACCTCACAAAAATCCTCGTTACTCGAACTAATGCAATACAGCGAGCGCCACTACTGCCAGCTAAATAAAAGATTCAAACTACGGAAGGCACTAACTACTGATAGGCATAGTTAGCAAATGAGAGATTTTAATAGAGAACAAACAATGTATTTACCTTAATAGTGTTGAAAAATCATAATATACATAGCAGTTCATGACATCCAGTCTTACAAATTTCAGAACTCCGCCATTTCTCTCCCACATCCACCAATGCTGGCGGCTCACCTCCAACTGCGCAACGCTACGCGCTGTTCACATCCAGCTGCCCAACACTACAATGGCAGACAACAATGCAAACTAGCCACAGACTGCACACAGCACAGCCAGTGATTTTCATACAGAGCGCTACGTAACGTTGCCAATAAGAAAACATAAACAGCCTACTTACACTCTGATTTCCCTTATTTTAACTAGAATTCACAGTAAGTTTCTCCCATTTATTGTATATTTGTGTGTTACGTTCAGGGTTTGCAATCTTCTTAAATTGTCGTATTCTGATATTTCTTTCTCATATTAATTCTTACTTTTATTCTTATATTTTATTGATATACTTACTCTTCAGGAAGTTTTAATTCATTCCCTTGGATGATATCGATCGTAGAAACTTTTGAGACACGGATATTCCGAACACCAGGAGCCTCACTCGAAGGCAGGTCTGTCACAGTGACTTTTCTTCGTACGAATCTCGCTCGGGAAAGGAACGTCGTTAACACTGGTGAAGATTTCGCACTTTGCCAATAATTTCGCGACAAACGATGCAAAACAAATCACTTTTCAGAAAACAGGTACTTGCAATTGATTATGAATCAAAATACACTATAGGAGTTTCACAGAAAAAAATTTCAAATAATTTTCTCATTTTGAAAAAAACTTAAGTCATGTGACGTACAATTAGCGGGCGAATAAGAACAACGTTACGTCAACATACTGTGGAAAACATTCGTGTATTGATCTTCTACAGACATGGATACACAAATGAAAAACAAGTAAAGGTAGTAATCGGATTTCGAACACGGGGCGCAGAATTAATAACACTCCATGCTAAACTCTGCGCAACCATTTCATTTGCGAACAGCGCACGGTAAAGGGCACGTAAAGTGCCCGGAAAATATCTCAAAAACTTTGGCCGCTGCTTTTTCAGAAACTGCTGAGTATCTACGGATAAGCCGAGAGACGTGTTTGCTTATTTTGATCCCTCTTTCACGGACCGATGTTTCAAGGAAATCGGACTATGACATTTTACGTGTCCTCCTCGTGAGGGAAATGGCCGTGCACCATGTGGTCGCCACAATCCGACACAACTGTGTCAACTGTGAAATACAGAGAAGGATCTGTTTTGGCAGTCGTGCAATCTTTGCAGCAACGGTGAGGCGGCTTTGTACGACGCCGACCACATTTTCGTATTTCAGTCCACAGAGCGAGGAATCTTGATTTTTTACACAAAAAGATATATACACCAAATGCTTATCGTATCGTAAGACACTGAATACTTACAGTGAGTTCAGCAAACATTTCAGCAAATTATTTAAAATCGCACATGTTGCTGAGAGCTATCTGACATTTGTTAATTGTTTCTCAGCCAAGAATGCGTGTTGTAATAATTTTATTTCCCGAATGACCAGTTTCGACAGAAACTATCTGTCATCTTCTGATCTTCTGAAAATAATATTATTGTGTATAAATTGCAAAACCATAGCGAGAGCACACTCCACTTATTAAACAAGGAAGACACATTGACTTGTCGGACACTTGTTGTTGTTATTGTTGTTGTGGCCTTCAGTCTGAAGACTGGTTTGATGCAGCTCTCCACTCTGCCCTATCCTGTACAATCCTCTTCATCTCCGAATAATTTCTACAGCCTATATCCTTCTGAATCTGCTTACTGTATTCATTTCTTGGTATCCTTCTACGATTTTTAACCCCCCGCGCTTCCTTCCGGTACTAAATTGTGATCTCTTGATGTCTCAGAATGTGTCCTACCACGCTATCCCTTTTTCTAGTCTGTTTGTACCATAAATTTCTTTTCTTCCCAATTCTATTCAGTTAGCTATGTGATCTACCCATCTAATCTTCAGCATTCATCCGTAGCACCACATTTGAAAAGCTTCTATTCTCTTCTTGTCTAGCCGGCCGCGGTGGTCTAGCGGTTCTAGGCGCGCAGTCCGGAACCGCGCGACTGCTATGGTCGCAGGTTCGAATCCTGCCTCGGGCATGGATGTGTGTGATGTCCTTAGGTTAGTTAGGTTTAAGTCGTTCTAAGTTCTAGGGGACTGATGACCATAGATGTTAAGTCCCATAGTGCTCAAAGCCATTTGAACCATTTGAATCTTCTTGTCTAAGTTGTTTATCACCCGTGTCCCATGTTTCACTTCCATACATGCCTCCACTCCACACAAATACTTTCAGAAAGGAATTCCTGTCACTTAAATCTGTCATTGATGTAAACAAATTTCTCTTCTTAAGAAACCATTATCTTGCCATTTCCAATCTACGTTTTTCCTACTTCGTTCGTCACCAGTTATTTTGCTGCCCAAATAGCAAAACTCATTTACTACTTTAAGTGTCTCATTTCCTGATCTAATTCCCTCAGCATCAACCTATTTAATTCGACTACATTCCAATATCCTCGTTTTGTTTTTGCTGATGTTCATCTTATATCCTTCTTTCAAGACATTGCCCATTCCGTTCAGCTGCTCTTCCAACTCCTTTGCTGTTTCTGACAGAATTACAGTATCATCGGCAAACCTCAAAGTTTTAATTGCTTCTCCCTGGACTTTAATTCCTACTCCAAATTTTTCTTTTGTTACATTTACTCCTTGCTCAATGGACGGACTGAATAAACATCGGGGATAGCCAACAACCCTGTGCCACTCCCTTCTCAACCACTACTTCCATTTCATGGCCCTCGACTCTTATAACTGTCACCTGAGTTCTACACAAGTTGTAAATAGCCTTTCCCTCCCGATATGTTATCCCTAATACTGTCAGAATTTCAATCATAGTATTCCAGTCGACATTCTCAAGCTTTCTCTAAGCCTACAAATGCTATAAACTTAGGTTTTCCTGTCCTTAACCTTCTTCTATGAGAAGTCGTAGAATCAGTATTGCCTCTACGTTTCCTACATTTCTCCGGAAACCAAACTGATCTTCACCGATGTCGGCTACTACCAATTTTTCCATTCGTCTGTAAAGAATTCTTGTTAATATTTTGCAACTGTGGCTTATTAAACTGATAGTTCCGTAATTTTCGCATCTGTCTGCACCTGCTTTCTGTGGAATTGGAATTACTGAACTGTTTTTGAAGTCTTATAGTATTTCGCCTGTCTAATACATCTTTCTCACCGTACTGAAGAGTGTTGTCTTGGCTGGCTCTCCAAAGGCTGTCAGGAATTCTAACGGAATGTTGTCTACTTTCGGGTCCTGGTTTCGATTTAGGTCTTTCATCGCTCTGTCAAATTCTTCATGCAGTATCATATTTCCCATATCATCTTCATCATCATCCTCTTCCATTTCCATGACATTGCCCTCAAGTACATCGCCCTTGTATAGATCCTCTATATACTCCTTCCACCTTTCTGCTTTCCCTTCTTTGCGTAGAACTGAGCTCTTGATATTCATAAAAATGGTTCTCTTTTCTTCAAAGGTCTCTTTAATTTTCCTGTAGGCAGTATCTATCTTCCCGCTAATGCTATATGCTTCTAAATCCTTAAATTTGTCATCTAGCCATTCCTGCTTAGCCATTTTACACTTCCTATCAGTCTAATTTTTTAGACATTTGTATTCCCTTTCTACAGCTTCATTTACTGCATTTTTTATTTTTTTCCTTTCATCAATTAAATTCAGTATCTCTTGTGTTACCTATGGATTTCTACTAGCACCCTCTTTTTACCCACTTGAGCCTCTGCTGCCTTCACGATTTCCTCCCTCAAAGCTATCCATTCTTCTTCAACTGTATTCCTTCCATTGTTCTTGTCAATCGTTCTCTAATGCTCCCTGTGAAACTCTCAGCTACGTCTGGTTCTTTCAGTTTATCCAGATCCCATGTCCTTAAATTCCAACCTTTTTTGCAAATTCTTCAGTTTTAACTGACAGTTCATAAACAATAAGTTGTGGTCATGGCCCATATCTGTATATCAAAACTAGACATAGTTGTCTTACTGGGAATTCCGCGATCGTTCATTAAGTAAAATATGGAGTTTCAGTCTTCGATCGCTATTCTTTATTTTCAATTACCGGTATCGGGCTAGCTGCTCATCTTCAGATCTGTTAGACAATGTTAAAAATGTAATTAATAAGAGAGATACAGTTAGTGAAAAAATATCTTAGTTTACAAAAAGAAATTTTGGAACGTATTAAATGCCAACATACCATATGTTGTAGTTACAGAGTAACTTGTCCGTACAGAACACACAGTTCACTGTCATAAGTAAAGTAAATTTCAATCTGTTAAAACATTATATCGCAGTATTTAAGAGTAACCTGATTGGTAACAGTAAAAAGTGCCCTCTACCTATAACAATTGTGCATCTGTTATTATTTCGCCGTATATATTATTGGCGAATATTCTTTTTAATAAAACAATTTTTTAAGGTAATAACAAATGAATAATCTTTTTGAGTGGACCATGAAACGAAAAATTTTTACATTAATTTAAAATTTCTTTATAAAGAAACATAAAATATAATTAAAATGTAGATATCCTTCCGAAAACACAATTGTTATAGGTAGAGGGAACTTTTTACTGTTACCAATCAGGTTACTCTTAAATACTGCGATATAATGTTTTAACAGATTGAAATTTACTTTACTTATGACAGTGAACTGTGTGTTCTGTACGGACAAGTTACTCTGTAACTACAACATATGGTATGCTGGCATTTAATACGTTCCAAAATTTCTTTTTGTAAACTAAGATATTTTTTCACTAACTGTATCTCTCTTATTAATTACATTTTTAACATTGTCTAACAGATCTGAAGATGGGCAGCTAGCCCGATACCGGTAATTGAAAATAAAGAATAGCGATCAAAGACTGAAACTCCATATTTTATTTTATTTGCCCATATCTGTCACTGGAAATATCTTAAAATTTAAAATCTGATTCCGGAATCTCTGTCTTACACGACCACTATACGAGTATAATCAGTCTGAAGCCTTCCAGTGTCTCCAGGTCTCTTCCACATATACAACCTTGTTCCATGATTCTTAAACGAAGAGTTAGCGATGATTAAATTATGCTCTGTGCAAAATATTATCAGGCGGCTTCCTCTTTCATTCCTTTCCCCCAGTCCATATTCACCTACTAGTTTTCCTTCTCTTCCTTTTCCTACTACCGAATTCCAGTCCCCCTTCTCCCTTAACTAGCTGTTTAATTTATCTCATCACACATTTCTTCAATCTCTTCATCATCTGCAGAGCTAGCCGGAATAACTTTTACTACTGTGGTGGGTGTGGGTTTCGTGTAAATTTTGACTACAATAATGCTTTCACTATGCTACCCATAGTAGCTCATCCGCATCCTACTTCATTATTAAGCCCACTCCTGCGTTACCCGTATTTGATTTTGTATTTATAACCCTGTGTTCACTTGAACGGGAGTACTGTTCCACTTGCCACCGAACTTTACTAACTCCCACTACATCTAACTTTAACTTACCATTTCCCTTTTCACATTTTCTAACTTACTTGTCCGATTCAGGAATTTGACACTCCACGGTTCGATCCGTAGGACACCAGTTTTGTTTCTCTTGGTAATGACATCCTGATGAGTAGTCCCCGCCTGGAGATATAAATGGGGGACTACTTTATCTCAGTAATATTTTACCCAAGAGAATGCTGTCATCATTTAACCATATAGCAGAGCTGTATGCCATGAGCAAAAATTATAGCTGTAGTTTTCCCTTGCTTTCAGCCTTTCGTAGTACAAGCACAACAAGGCCGTTTTGATTGATGCTGCAAGGTCAGATCAGTCAGCCACCCAGACTGTTGCCCCTGCAACTACTGGAAAGGCTGCGGCCCTTCTTCAGAAACCACAAGTTTGCCTGGCCTCTCAACAGATACCCCTCCGTTGTGGTTGTACCTACGGTATGACTACATGCATCGCTGAGGCACGTAAACCTCCGACAAACTGCAAGATCCATGGCTCACGTGTGGGGAGGGGTGGGGGTGGAGGTTCAAATGCACAAAACAAAGTGAATAAAAAGCCCATAGCAGCAACAGTGTGTCCCGGAGTGGAGTCGAGTTTACAACATATGGTATTGGCTGACAAATAGCCTTTTAAAGGTCGCTTCCTCCTTCTCTGAAAATGTCAGACATTACTAAAAGATTTTTCATAATTTTTTTAACTCCATTTGGAAAGGTACTACCAAGTCGAAGACCAGGGAACCGGAAAATGAGGAGGACCTAAGTTTGTACAAGAGGTTTCAAAACTTAAAGGAAGCTCTCTGAAGAGGAAGAAGAAGGGTAAGTCAAGTCAAGTTACGGTACCGTTGTTACTAGCTACAAAATTACATTATGTTTAGCAAAGTTCTTGCGACCGCTCGCGGGTAGTAATTTAATAAAAGAATACTTTACAGTTGCAGCTGAATATTTATATCCATCTCAAGCAGGAGAGTTTCAGATGGTGCCATTTTCAAATATGACAATTATGTCCCCCACAGAGCTTAACGCAGACAGCTTTCGGAGCCAGCTTGCAAAACCCTTGTAAAGAGTCTGTTGAATTTTCTTTAGCGCTCTACGAAAGTGTAGGTATCACACGCAGAATGTGTAGAAAATGTAGGTTTGTCACGGAATTTATTAGTTTACTTGTCTGGATGGGAGCTTCTGTAGGTGAGCGGTCAGTGTGGCTGACTCCTAGATGGGAGACCTGGGTTCGATTCCCCGTATTGCCAGGGATTTTTTCTCGGTGAAAGACTGGAACGGGATGCCCTTTTTAATTAGAGATAGGGCCCCTCCACGCCCGCACCAAAGTGGTGATCAAACCAAAAGTTCTACTGTCACCTCCGTAAACATGTCAGTTATCTAGTAAGTAGATCACAGGATGCTGGGCTGTGATGTTATCCGTGCGTCTGGGTAAGACTACGCATTAACGCGGTCCATCAGGTGATAGATAGTGGACGAAACGCGAGTGAGGGTAGCGATCTGAAGAGCAGAGGTAAGAAAGTGCCATGGCTCGTGCCGTGGGAAAAAGAACCTCTGCGACAGTGGGATGGGTAGTAAGAGCAGTAGTGGCTTACTAGCTGCGATAGTTCATGCAAGGTTGGATTTGTTAGTATGGGTGTCATGCATCATTACCGTGGCAAGCGATGTCGATGTATCCCAGTTGCTGCGGCCGCTTCATTCCTGGAACAATCAAGATCGTTATACAGTAGTGGGAGATCGGCCATAGATCGTCTCACTGTGTGGGGGATGTGCGGAGCTTGTCTGCATGCAGTGTACGGTACGGCTTCCCTGCGTGGTACCAGTTATTCGGCAGTGTCTTCCAGTTGGATATCCAGTAATGGCGTCTGATTAACAGGGGCTCGCCTGTACCGTTATGTTTGCGTATGCTTGGCCATAGATGTTAGGTCCTTACAAGTATATCTTTTGGTCTTTTATGTTTCCATCTATGGTTGTAGTCGTAGTTCCCAAGATTCAGAATAAACGGGTTCTGCGAATGTCTGGAGTTTCTGTATAGTCTTTTGGTGAGTTTGTGGATGATGCTCTGTAGCCTGTTAATGTGCCGTTTGAAGTACTGACGCCTGGTGCGCTGCCATTGTCTCCTGAGGCGATTCCTCATTGAGATTAGGCCCAGGATTTCCTGAGGCAGGGCCGCACTGTGTTGTTGTGAGGTGCGATCAATCTCATGCGGTCAAATGAGGTGCTACCCGAACGACTAATAGCGGTTCCAAGGTCAAAAAACGTGACATTGACCGGCAAAACGGTGTAGTGATCCAACGCTACTCTATTCCACATTGAATGACGCCTTCAGAGGGCGATGTTGCGGCGCGGCGGTCAGTCGATGGATCCCAACAGAGCCTCAGTCATGTTGGGAAACATTTCCAGGTTGGGAAATTGAAATAGCTTCCTGTACCCAATTCGCACTGATCTGCAACTTGTAACGACGAGAGTCTATATTTTCCCTATCATTTCCCTCAGGATTGATACCTTCGCTTACGTAAGTCTGCACACTATTCCCTGTGGCAACGGAGGTGTTATATGAGGACTTGCTGAAAAGTGATGCTCCAAATTTTTTATGTGAAAATTCGTAAAGTTTTTTAAATAAACCAAATATTATTAACATTTTACATCTTTATTCTACATATGTACACATCTTTAGCACTTTGCCACTAGAGGGCTCCTGATTGCATAGTGTAACATGACGGTGTCTGACGCAAGTATGTCGGCGTTTGAGATGCAGCGCGCTGTAGCCGAGTTTCGAATTCGAAGACTTCACCCACACGTGGAGCATCCTCTCCATCAGCACAACAGTGTCTGACCACACACGAGTGCTGTGAAATCTGCAACAACAGGACGCCTTAGGCTCACTATGATCGATCATCCTCCGTACAGTTCCGACGTGGCATCATCCGATTTTTATCTGTTTCGAAAACTCAAAGAACTCCTTCGGGTACTTCATTTTGATAGCGATGGGCCGGTGCAAGTAGAGTTGAGGTTGTGGCTCCGCCAATAAAGTCATATATTTTACAGTGACGGTATCAAAAACCGGCCTCTCGTTGATAGAAGTGAATTCGAAGTCAGTGTGACTATGTTGAGAAATAAATACGCTGAGATGAAGAACAAGATGTAGAAAGGTTAATGAAAAAAAATCTTTTAGAAGTTTGCACTCAAAAAATCCAGAGGCGTGACTTTTCAGCAAGCCCTCGTATTATTCGCTACCCCAAGTCTGCCCTCACTGTCTACTTGCGGAGCACTTTTGCTGGGAAGCTCTGCTCTAAATCGTCAGTGTAAATGAGCTCATCGGACAAGATATCAGTCACACCCCTCCTTCCCCCCTTCCCCTCATGAAGAAGCACACTGGTCGCTCTGGAGGGCTGTAGACGGTACAGAACTAGTATCGAGCGGTATTCTGACTTTCCAACGCTGACGAACGTCATGACAGCGAAGTGTCATGTTTATGTCATTTGTCAGTCAGCTGCATGGAATAGGTGCAGTAAGGCGGGTGGACATAGAGACGTGAGAGAATGGCAAATGAGCTATAGTGTTTGGACGTGCTTGTGTCCACATCGTGAACAAACGTCTCACGCTGTATTGCTGAATCTAAGCGGACAGTCCATTGCTTCTACAAGGAATGGTATACTACTCCCAGCCATCTATCACGTGAAAACGTTGGGCGTAAGATGATCGTAACAGACAGGGACAAAGACGATTATCACATCTTTTCAATGAGATGAAAATATTGCTGTCAGTGAATTCAGGTCCATCTGTACCAGTTTCCGAACGAAAGCTGTGAATGGAACACACGCAGTGGACACGCTTGAGTCGGGTACCTCATAGAAGGCCATTGCTCTTAGACACAAATAAAACTGCTCGTCTTGAGTGGATCGACAACAGCTTGTGATCGTGTGGTTGGCGGCGTTGACTCTCATCACGGAGCCATGAATTCGATTCTCGGCTGAGTTGGGGATTTTCTCCTCTCGGGATGTGCGTGTGTCTTCATCAGCATTTCATCATCGACGCACAAGTCGCCATAGTGACGTCAACAAGGCTAACCGCAAATTGGCCGAACTTGCCAGATGGGGCTGCCAGCCAAAAGTACCGTACGTATTTTTTTCAATGTTCTAAGCGACACAGAGACTGGATAACAGCTGACTACAGACGCGTTTCATGGTCCAACAATTTGTTAGTTAGTCAAACTTCTTGGATAATCAGCCGAATCATCATTCTACGGCAACGTTTCAACAAATTTCCTACTTGTCATCTTCGGGCGACGTGTCGGGTTCATGTCTTGTCCGTGCCTTTGTAACCGCTGGACCGCAGGCACCTCTGAATCGCCTATGTAGGCAGTGCCAATTGCGCGACACTGGAAGGTGTCACGGCCCGGGGAGGGGTGATGGGGGCTCCCGGCGGGCTCGTGGGCGTGTCCGTTCCATCCGCTACCCTCACCAGTTGCTCACTGGAGTGTTCTTGTTGTATTTTCGTTGTCACTGCGTCCTATGCTTTGCTAAGTTGGAAACCGCGACACCCCTTCCGAAGACTCGCGACTGGCGCTGCCGTCGCAGGCGAGGCAGAGGAGCCTGCGGCACAGCGGCTATAAAGACCTGGATAGGACACAAACTCGATGCTTCGCCTGAAAATGACAAGTAGGAAACTTGCTAAAACGTTGCCGCAGAACGACGCCTTGTCTCGATTGATAATCATCGAGATTAGTCGAAAAAGTCTAACTTCGTATAAAGTCGTTAGTCTGTTCAGTTGGTTCAAGGATTCGAGTGCACCGATGGCCTAATAGTACATTTAACTTAATGGTATTTGGAGGGTGTAGCTCAGATAAGATGTGATTATGTGGTCTTTTGTGAGAATTTTTCGTACCATGACTTGGGTCCACTCATTCGTTTTACAGTGTAAGTGGGTCACAATGTCCATTTCAACATCCTTGGTGAGCAAGCGCTTCCCTTTCTTCTCTATCACCAATGTACTAGGTTATCCCCGTTTCCCAAGATTTAAAGCGTTTCCCTCTTAAATTTACTACAAAAAGCCTGAGATATTTTATGTGAAAGTTTTTCCTTTAGGACACGGCTAGATTACAACATGCTTATTAAAGCATTGACTACAATTTAATATAGTGACGAGCGAGGGAAACCTCCAAAGATGGCAAACCTAATCCAAAATTATAGATAAATGGAATTAATGATACCTGTTAAAAGGTAATAATTACGCAGTTGGATAATATTTCAGCTTTCAGCTGTTGATTTTGGTGAGGCACGATTGATCAAGCCAGTGAAGCGACTGCCGGTGTCATTGTTCGAAGGCAGTTGATCCATCAACCAACAAGACCCTTCCATAAAAAATATAGGCAAGGAATTAAAGGTGGAAAAATAGTCTCAAGGGGATTCTGCTTAGCGATGCAGTATAAATATCGAAAGAAATCGCAATGTTTTCGGTCGTGATAGCCTCGAGCAATTCCTCACCAATCCTTTATTTTGAGCCTGTCAAAAAATTGGAAAATTCGTACAAAGTTGTAATTTTTAAATGGAGATAATCAGGCTTAATATTTTAAATGTATCCCACATACCCAATCATCGCAATACGTTCTATTTGAATAAAAATTCTTTCACATAAGAACATGGATCTACATCCACATTTACATGGATACTCTGCAAATCACATTTAAGTGCCTGGTAGAGGGTTCATGGAACCACCTTCACGCCGGCCGCGGTGGTCTAGTGGTTCTAGGCGCGCAGTCCGGAACCGCGGGACTGCTACGGTCGCAGGTTCGAATCCTGCCTCGGGCATGGATGTGTGTGATGTCCTTAGGTTAGTTAGGTTTAATTAGTTCTAAGTTCTAGGCGACTGATGACCTCAGAAGCTAAGTCGCATAGTGCTCAGAGCCATTTGAACCATTTGAACCACCTTCACAATTCTCTATTATTCCAATCTCGTATAGCACGCAGAGAGAACGAACACCTATATCTTTCCGTACGAGCTGCGACCTCTCTGACAGGAAATCACAAATCCAGTCACATAACTGAGACGATATTCCATAAGCACGCAATTTCACTACAAGCCGCTTGTGTGGTATAGTGTCAAAAGCCTTCCGATAATCCAGTAATACTGAATCGATCTGAAATCCCTTGTCAATAGCACTCAACACTTCATGTGAATAAAGAGCTATTTGTGTTTCACAGGAATGATGTTTTCTAAACCCTTGTTCACTGCGTGTCAATGACAGTTTTCTTCGAGGTAATTCATAATGTTTGAACACAATGTATGTTCCAAAATCCTGCTTACATTACAACTTCCATACGGTAATAGAGACTTAAGTACAGTGAGGATAATTGAAATAAGCTTTCTCACTTGTTTTTACGAAATGTTGCATAGATTTTCGTCGTTTCAGTGAGGCTGGGTCATCTGTAAAGTCTCTGGCCAAGTATATGTTCTTTGGTATTGTAAGTAGGCTGTTTATGTATTCTTATTGGCAACGTTACGTAGCGCTCTGTATGAAAATCACTGGCTGTGCTGTGTACAGTCTGTGGCTAGTTTGCATTGTTGTCTGCCATTGTAGTGTTGGGCAGCTGGATGTGAACAGCGCGTAGCGTTGCACAGTTGGAGGTGAGCCGCCAGCAGTGGTGGATGTGGGGAGAGAGATGGCGGAGTTTTGAAAGTTTGTAAAAATGGATGTCATGAATTGCTGGATATATTATGACTTTTGATGACTATTAAGATCCAGTAAACAGTAATTGTATGATCTACTTCCAAAAAAATGAGGGAGCACAAGAAGACATTTCCCTTCACAGGAACTGCATACATAATTTTCTTTTCAAGTACTTGGTAATTTTTTGTAGAATTAGTTTTTGTGGTGCACCACTTTAATTACATAGACATTAAGATGTGAATATACATTTCCCTTGTCTGCATTGTTGTCTTTAGTGTAATATTTTTTCTGCTTGAGCTATGTCATGTTTAGATATAAGTTATTTCATTTGCTGCTGCTGTTTGCCAGGCATAGTGTTACTGAATTTGACTTTGTATTACTCTGTTAAGCTAGTTTTACTACTGATTTATTTTTCTTGTTTGCTGCACAGTGCCTTATATTAGTTGTAATATTGCAATTGCTTTGCCTATTTAAATTTTTGTCATTGATGTTTGTGTTAATTGTTTTGTGCTGCTGCATTGCCTCGTCCCTTAGTTTAGCATCTGAACTCAGTAGATTTAAGTTAGCTTAAGAGGGGGTAGACTATATAAGAGAATGAGTTGCGATGAATTTGAAGAAACGCACTGAGAGGTTATACGAAAAAAGGACAGAAAGCAGGTATAGGTAGGATTTTCTTCGAAATAAATAATGAGGTAAGAAATATGTGAAATAAATACAGAAAGCATGCTTGGATAGGATTCTTTGGTGGAAGCAAAGGTTGAAATAAGACGAAAGATCTATGGAATGAAGTTTTGGGTTGGACTGCAGTACCAAATGTTGCACTGAAAACAAACCCTGTCCTTTCCTTTTGTGTTATCCCACTATGTATTTGTGTACCCTTGTGTATTTGTTTTCTTCCTGTCTCTGTGCAGTTTCATAGAATTTTTTCTTCTTCTAATACTAAGCTACATTCACTATGATGAGGAATACTGTTATCCTCAAATATAATTGGCATTAATAATATGTTATTTACCTTGTAAATATGCTTAGACATTATTTATTCTGTTTTGTTTTAATGCTCATGTGTAAAGTTGATGTTTCAAAAGTTACTCTGATCATTATGTATTTACTTATGTCATAATTCTGTAACACTGATGTATATGTTACTTCGATTCTTTTGTAAAGCTTGTACTACAAATGTTATCTGTATTGTTATGTTTTTAATGATGTATTTTGTACCTTTGTTATTGAATTTTTATGTTATAAAATTGTAATTGACACCAGTTCATCAAATTAAGTAACTTGTAAGTTACATTTCACTGCACACGTTTCTGTTGGTTATAGTATATGGACAATATGTGAGAAGTAGGGACTGTTAGTGTTTGCACGTGTGTTAATAATTCAGCAAGGGACTGGATAACAGCATTGCTGGTTCTAAGGACAATTCCAAAAACTTTGTGCGTGCACAAGTGGTGGTTTATGGACTTGCCATATTCTCTGCAAGACTCTTCGATGGTGATTGTGCACCTGCACAGTCAAATAGATGGCTGCTGGCCATCTCTACAAGGACTGCAGTGGGTCTGCATCTTTGATGACCCACCAATACCATTATCTCTACAAGGACTACAGTGGGTCTGCACCTTTGATGACCCACCAATACCATTATTTCTACAAGGACTGCAGTGGGTCTGCAGCTCCGGTGGCCCACCAATACCGTAATCTCTACCAGGACTACAGTGGGTCTGCTCTGTGATGACCTACCTACCAATATTCTTCAAAACGTCGAATGACTCTGCTGTGGGTTTGCTCTGTTGTGGCCCATTACCTGTCAGCATGTCAAGAGTCAGCACTGTCTTTCCGTTGGAAGGACAACACTACTTCTTCAAGATGGCATGGAAATCCACTACTTCCGTGTGCATTGTCTTTTACTGCTCAGACTTTGAGAAAAGAAATGGCAGTTTTACTGTGATGAATGGTCAGGACTGTCTTTATGGACTGTGAGAAAATTTTAGCTTTTGACCAACATTGTATCAATAAGTGTGTGCATTTGATATCTTTGTTATTGTAATTATAAAAAATTTTATCAAATCATTATTGGCCACTGCCCAAAACATTTTGTAAAATTTTTTGTGGGGAGCATGGGGGCTATGTAAGTAGGCTGTTTATGTTTTCTTATTGGCAACGTTACGTAGCGCTCTGTATGAAAATCACTGGCTGTGCTGTGTGCAGTCTGTGGCTAGTTTGCATTGTTGCCTGCCATTGTAGTGTTGGGCAGCTGGATGTGAACAGCGCGTAGCGTTGCACAGTTGGAGGTGAGCCGCCAGCAGTGGTGGATGTGGGGAGAGAGATGGCGGAGTTTTGAAAGTTTGTAAAAATGGATGTCATGAACTGCTGTATATATTATGACTTTTGATGACTATTAAGGTAAATACATTGTTTGTTCTCTATCAAAATATTTCATTTGCTAACTATGCCTATCAGTAGTTAGTGCCTTCAGTAGTTTGAATCTTTTATTTAGCTGGCAGTAGTGGCGCTCGCTGTATTGCAGTAGTTCGAGTAACCAAAATTTTTGTGAGGTAAGCGATTTGTGAAACGCATAGGTTAATGTTAGTCAGGGCCATTCTTTTGTAGGGATTTCTGAAAGTCAGATTGCGTTGTGCTAAAAATATTGTGTGTCAGTTTAAGCACAGTCATGTACAATTGTTCTAAGGGGACGTTTCAGTATTACAGACATAAAGTGTTTCACACACAGAATCAAACGAAAATTGAGACTCATTACAACATTAACATTGTTTTATCGGTATACAATTATTTTATGATTTATACCTTCACGTGACTTCAGAGGGGTTGCATAAGTATACCTTGAAGATAAATATATAATGTTATAGTTGACAACTGCCATTTTTACAGGACTGCACGCAAACGTAGCAGACAGCATCCCTGCAATTTGATATCTTCAAGGGATCATATCATCAATGAGTGTCTTCAGCTGCATATGGAACATCTGAATAAACTTCTGGAATCTCTCTCTCTCTCTCTCTCTCTCTCTCTCTCTCTCTATCTCTCTCGCTCTCTATCTCTCTCACCAAATGGAGGCCTTAATGAAGGCTAGAGGCGGTATCTCACGGTATTAGCATAATGTCTCCCGTGGGTGACTCATTTTTTGTCCAGATTCTTTACGTTTAAGGTGTGCCCCGAGGATGGGATGCACCACTGGTGCAGACATAGCCTAGAGTTCACCGGTCTGGTTTCTGTTCGGCGACGGACCGCTTCTTTATCCCAGGGGTTGTGACAGGTGACTCGTAAAAAGACAATGCTGCTCCCTGACCGCAATCTCCGGTTGTTTATTATTACTGTATAGACGAACGCGTATGGTGGAACAGTCAGACAATATGGAATACCATGATTTCCCATCCGTCGAGTATTGCTTCCTAGCAGGAGACCCGTGATCTACTTCAAAATGTGCCAGTGCTGCTCTGTAGCGAGTCCAGTTCGTCTCCACACATCGTGTGAATTAGGGCGCAGAAAAACAGTTCTCGTACTTTGACAAAACTTTTGGAGTAAAGTTTTCAAAAGTAAGCGATAATTACTGAAATCGTACTCTAATGATTAAAACCTTGCAACTTACTAAGTAAAAGAGAAGAAGATCGTTATATACTGCTCGTTTTTAGGGTTCCGTACATCAGTCTGTAGAAACGGAACCCTTATAGCATCGCTTTGTTGTTGTCCGTCCGTCAGGCAGTCGGCCTGTTTATCTGACTGTCAAAAACCATTTTTCTCAGCAACATGTAGACTCGCCAAGTTGAAATTTATGTCACATATTAAGGTCTATGGTTGCTTGGTGTTCAAAAAAAAATTGAAGCTTTTAAGTCAACGCAATCAAAACATACAGCCATTTCAAAACATACATTCATTTATGTCACATATTTTGATACATGCAAACCCACCCATGAAAACGTATAAGGTACTTCCCATTGACCTATAATAGTGAAATTTGTCAATAAGCGACATTTCACAGCACAATTAAAAGTAAAAATTCGAAAATTGTTATTTTGTAATTATGTCACGGTAAAAAATATTTCTTTTGTCATTTTTTATCTGAGTGTATGTCCTCCGTCTGCTAAGACCTCTTTTTCTCAGGAACGGGTAGGGGTATCAAGTCGAAATTAATGACGCATAAACCTTGGTCGTGTAATGAATGTCAATAGAGTCAAAAGATGCGGCCATTTACGTCTCGTATTTTGATACTCGTTAACTGACTCATCAAAGCGTGTAGCGTACTTAAAATCATAAAATTTGGCAAAAAGCGGCCAAATTAAAATATTAAAAAACTGTTAATTTGTAATTATATCACATGAAAACTATTTCTTTTGTCATTTGTTATCCGACTTTAGACCTAAAATTAAAATATGCTTCAAAGCATGGAATTCCCAGGGCCGATATCTTGCCAGTATGAGTATCGATAACAGGCAAAAATCGTCAAGATTCTCTGTTACCGGGTTAGATGATCTGTCTATTGCATACACATAATTACGATTTTACGGAACCCTCAGACAGCGAATCCTGTTCGCACCTGGTCAATGTCTTGGCTATGTTTACGGTTTGTTCTGTTGTTATGTTGTGCAAGATGGCACCTTGGCAATATGGTATACTTGGTATTACATAAAACCGACCTTGGCAGTGTAGGTGGTGAGAAGGCAGATTAGATTTGTGACTTACGCAAATGCAGGTAAGTGAATATAAAACGAATCATCTATACAACATAAACAAATACTTGTTTCATAACTCGACATATTTGTCATCGAATAAAATTAATTTTCGTGCTACAGATAAGTAATTCTTTTAAGAGTATAAATTAAGAGCATTTTCAAACTATATGTGCATAAAACTTTTTTTAATTTAAACGATTATCTGCATTTTTACAACTCTATTCCATATTTCCCGACTCTTTCATACCAGTATCCAAACACAGCTTTTTAAAAGTTTTCAGGGTGATGAGTTTTCTAGATTTTATTAAGAGAAATACAAACTGTTATTACGAAATAGTGTAGTTCATTATAAAGCGTATCTGTCAATGAACAAGATTTCAATTTTGAGACACAACTACAAAAGTAAATGCTGTTCCATAATATCTGAACTTTATCTATTTCAGGGCCAAGTCACACAAATTGTATTATAACCAGTTTTGATTTCTTAGCATGCCATCAGCAAATTATTTGAATACATTGCGCAGCAATTGGGCAAAGTACAATTACATAAGCCTGGAGAGAGTTCACAATGAAATCGTATGTAATTGTTGCAAGTGAGGAGTATACTAAACTATGTGATACTATAGATACTTTTCAGTTCCAGATATTAGACTGCAGCATTTACAATACGAAATTGATCATGAGAATTACGCTTTTCTGAGTGAAAACTACTAAATATTTCGTAAATGGTGCTCTAGATTAAGCTGGACGAACAGCTGTTCATACGGCACACATTCAAGAACAATCGCACCAGCATAGTTACCATGTGCATTTTCTGAACCTAGGTTAAGAATTGTGCGTAGCGGGAATGTAACAGTTTCGCTATGAAGAGCGTACCATAGTTGCAAAATGGATGAATGTTTTGTTAAATGACAGATACATTAAGTGTTACTACCGTTAACTCCTATCTAATGAAGCTAATCGTACGCTATTGTAAACATGCTTGTACTTGATTTGGTTCTCGGAGTGGCCCACTTTCAGCTGCCTGTCAGATTGCATTCCCGAGCTCTTGGCTCAGAGATAGCTGCTGTCTTAGGGAGACTGGAATCCAGTAGCCACGACGAAGCCTACTGGACAGGGCATGATGGTAATGAGCAGGTTGTACAAGGCACTTGATCTCAGTTCGATCGCGACCAGATTGCAGATACACCCGTGTGGCTTCTGCGGGGCCGTGCAAGCCCCACAGGCGTCCGTGTCATTCATTAGAGGAGATAGTGTCGCTCGTCTTCGGCAATCTCTGCCTATCTATGCGAAACGCGCGCCACAGCCGGTTAAACACTACACAAATCTGGCACGCGCTGGTAGTGCTCTGTGGGACACTGCAGCTACGAGTTCGTGTAGGCACTAGGCTCTTCATCTGTCACTGGGCTTGGGATAGTCTTGAGTGCTTTGATTCTGAGAAAAGCACCGCTTGCAGAGCGAGTGGCGGCGTGACCTGTTTGTTCAGGGGTTCAGTTAAACAATCACTCTTCCTGTCTTTCTCGTATTAGATCATTTTATCTGCATTTTTGTAGTATTTTTATCGTATTGTCTCGTCTCCTGAAAACTCTATAAAATGTAATGAAATGTTACGATAACCACAGGTGAACTGTGTTAATAACGAATAAAATATGCGTATATATATATATACTAGATTGCTTCTGAACGCACGTGCATTTCTTCACAATACGTGTACACTGAAGAGACAAGGAATCTGGAAAACTTACCTGATGTTGTGTAGAGCCTCCGCGATCACGCAGAAGAGTCCAATTGTGAAATGCCATGGACTACACTAATGTCCGAAGTAGTGCTTGAGGGAATTGACGCAATGAATCCTGCAGGGCTGTCCATAAATCCGAAAGAGTACGAGGGGGTGGAGATCTCTTCTGAACAGCACATTGCAAGGCATCCCAGATATGCTCCATAATTTTCATGTCTGGGAGCCTGGTGGCCAGCGGAAGCGTTTAAACTCTGAAGAGTGTCCTTGACGTGTGGGGTGTCGTATAGTCATGCTGGAATTGCCCAAGTCCGTCGGAATGCATAATGGACATGTGAACATGAATGGATGCAGGTGATCAGACAGATAGATTACATACGTGTCACCCGCCAGAGTCGTATCTAGACGTATCAGGGGTCCCGTATCACTCCAGCCGCACACGCCCCACACCTTTACAGAGCCTCCACCAGCTTGAACAGTCCCCAGCTGACATGCGGGGTCCATGGACTCATGAGGTTGTCTCCATCCGCTCGATACAATTTGAAACGAGACTCATTCGACCAGGCAACATATTTCCAGTCATCAACAGTCCAATGTCGGTGTTGAAGGGCCTAGGCGAGGCGTAAAGCTTTGTGTAGTGCAGTTGTCAAGGGTACACGAGTAGGCCTTTGGCCCCGAAAGCCAATATCGATGATGTTTCATTGAATGGTTCGCACGCTGACTCTTGTTGATGGTTCAGCATTGATATCTGCAACAGTTTGTCGAAGGGTTGCATTTCTGTGACGTTGAACGGTTCTCTTCAGTCGTCTTTGGTCCCGTTCTTGCAGGATCTTTTTCTGGCCGTGGCGATGTAGAAAATTCGATGTTTTACCGGATTCCTGATATTTACAGTACACTCGTGAAATGATCGTACTGGATGTTTCATCGCTATGTCGGACATCCTGTGTCCGACCGCTCGTGCGCTGACTACAACACCTCCTTCAAACTCACTTAAATCTTGAAGACCTGCCATTGTAGCAGCAGTAACCTCCCTCCACGTGGATATAATTGAGCGGAAATAATTAATTATCTCTAGAATTCAAGTTTTATCATTGGCCAACTGCCATTCCTTTTGTCGTAGTTGCCCCTTGGCAGCCATTACGTGAAACATAATTAATCACATGATTCTCAGGCTTCACCCACGAGATAACAAGGAAAAGTACTTTAAATATTTTGCTATCAGGAAAAGAAAATATTTTTTCCAGAGAAGTTCTCATTAAATACACACGACGAACGCAAAGATAATAAATAATAATATGAAGCTCAGGTCTGCTTATGAGTGAATCTTGTTTTCACCGCCGTAAGTATTATTGATATAGTAATTAACGATATAAAAAGTCAGTGTTCAACAAATAATAGTACAGCTGCGTAGGTGATTATATAATTTCTCTCTCTGGAACAATATTTATTGATCGGGCATTAACAACTACAGTTTTAAGTAAACCATGCAAAAAGATAATCCTTGTGTTGACAGCATAAGTAAATTGTTACAATCCAGATTTATTGTTACTCAGAATTATTTACCTGCAGAGCAACATTGATGATCGTCCGTCAGCGTATATTTTATCCGCTACTGCGTGTGTGCGAAATATACGTGATGTCACGACTTTTCATCCAAGTTTCCAAACGTAACATACCGATAACGTTTACAAAAAAAAAAAAAAAAAAAAGGAGACAGAGAGAGACAACATAAGTGAAAAACTTTTAAGTCGTTCTGATAGCACACATACGTGCCAAAGTGTTGTCCTGTGACTACTTGCTGGGGTTCAGTTTCTCTTCCGAACTTGCATGAGTAAGTCTATGGGTGTTCTTTAGACAGGGATTGGCAAGGGAAAGCACCGCTAGTAATAAGTGCATTTGCATTGGTGGAGGAACCATCTCAAATGCGAATCGGACTCTGATGGAAACACATGAAATGATCCGCACTGAAAGGCTGCAGCCTGCAATTGAAACAGTTAACACGTGTGTCTTCACTGTAATGGAGTGATTTTGTTATGATCACTTCCAGCACGCGGGGCGGCAGTAGGCAGCAACTTAATGTGATTCAATGAAATTACGAAACCGTCAAAGCTGCACAGAAAGTTGTTTTTACTTAGATGACGACCAGTTTCGAACCTTAGTCGGTTATCATCCTGTAGAACAGAGTGTATGGTGTTACAATTAACATATACAATACATAATGTCAATCAAAATACAAGAATGTTTGATGATGATGATGATGATGTTTGGGTGTGTGGGGCGCTCAACTACGCGGTTATCAGCGCCCGACGTTTGACAAGATAATTACATACCTCAAACATGCTACGATAATGAGTGTACGCTGGACACATAGCTTGTGTGTGTAGCTAAGTGCAAGGTACTATTTGCGAACGACAGTCCAGTGCTGTGTGCAGCAAAACAGTGTTACGTGAGCGTTGACCATCGCTGGGTAAACTGAAGTGGGAGGGGGGGGGGGCTGAAGGGAGTGCGCCATGAGGAGGATGTTTTCTATTATGCAGCCTTATACATACAATTTGAAAAACAGATACATCGAAAGGATTAGAGTAATTCTTGTAAACACTGGATCTCAATATCAAACAAAATCTCACGTAACGGTCTCTTAGGTTAGATCAAAATATATGAAGACACTTCCCCTATAATAATTAGTGTGTTCTTTCTTTCCTTTTACTTTTTTTACTTTTGTCCTCAGTTATTTATTGTGCTTTAGTATTCACACGCTTATTCATCTGTTCTTGGAGTTCGTTTTTAAAGAAGAATGAAAAGTGTTCAGTTCAAATGGCTCTGAGCACTATGGGTCTTAACTTCTGAGGTCATCAGTCCCCTAGAACTTAGAACTACTTAAACCTAACTAACCTAAGGACATCACACACAGCCATGCCCGAGGCAGGATTCGAACCTGTGACCGTAGCGGTCACGCGGCTCCAGACTGTAGCGCCTAGAACCGATCGGCCACTCCGGCCGGCCGAAAAGCGTTCAGTATCTTAAAAAAAAAATTCTGAGCTTTAAGCTTGGAAGGGAAGTGTGAAAGAAACTTGGTAGGCCAATGTCTCTAATTGAATTGAAACAAGTGCAAAAAGGCCGGGGTAAGACTTTTGTATGTCTTTTAACCCATTGATTATACTGCCGCAGGTTTTAAGTCCGTTATAACATTGATTGTTGTGAGACGGGCCGAGTAGCTGCTTACTGTTCAATCTTCTCTGTTATTAGGTGGCATGACATGTTATACACTACAAAACAGTCTCTGCTTAGTGGTGTATAACGCACTCGATTTGTTCCGATATTTTACGAGTTATAAGCAAGCGTTTTCATGTTTTGTTAGGTTTCCCCCACCCCTCGTTCCCTGCCCCTTAAGAAAACACCTTCCAGAAACTGTGAAGTAACGAAGCAAGGAAGAAGAAAAGTGATACATGGCGTGAGTGTGAGAAGTGCCTAGTGCCAATGCACATGCTGTTTTTCTTCGGCTATACCCACCAACGAAAACTTCTAGAACGGTATTATCTTCACTCCCCATCACTTCAATAAATGGTAAGGATACGTTTGTAAACAATTCTCATCAAAAATAATATAATTTTGAGAAAATTTAATAAGACAAAATATGCAGATTTTCGTAAATTTAAATAGTAAATATAGGATTTACTATGGGGAAAATACCAGTACGTCAATGGGTTAATTTAAAACATAAAAGAAGTAGTTGGATTTGCCACTGATTTTCTGTAAATGAACTCCTCTGTTTCCTTTTTTTAAGGGAAAATGTAGAAGATGGACATGCACTCGCCTATGGAAAAAAACTGAAAGAGAACGAACAACCTCCAAAACCACAAGGACCAGTAAGGAGTGACGTCTGGATAGTTCTTTTGACAGCTTTATTGTTTATTCTCACAGAGCCCGATATCAAATCAAGATTCTTAAACAATTTGAAGGCAGTATCGGAATGACGCACATGTCGACGACTCCCCTAGAGTAGAAATAGATGGATTTTTTAGTCCATTTATGCAAATAAACTATTTTGTTCTCCTTGCTAAGGCAAAAGATAAAAGCTGGACATACACTGGCGTGCAAGATCTAATTCGTCAAACACAGAAGATTAAGAAGCAAGAGGAATCTACTGCACATAAGAATGCTGTGGTGTTGTCCGAAGATCGTGTTGCCAAAGCAAGGCTAGCACCTCGCAAAGAAACCACAGGAGAGTACAGTCGTGCCGCACTGACGAACGGGCAACGCCGAAGTAGCCACGCCCCTTGGAGCTTTGCTACGTCACAGCAATCGATGCTCTACTCACGGAAGAGCAGAGGAATGTTCGACCCTGATCTCAGTCCACGATCAAGACGACAGCTTCGTCGTAGATAGGGCACCAGTATATTAGATGACTCAGGCAGACTTAATGTGAACATTATGTTAGCTATTCGTCAAGTAAAGAGTCTTGTAAAAATGTCAGTATCAAATGATAATTTAATATTTACAGACAGTTGTAAATAGTCAGAACATTCCTGTGGAAATGGATGTACGAAGCTAAGCAAACATTACTTCCTTAACTAACCAAAGAACGTTGTGCCGGCGAGTGATTTTCGCACGGTACAAAAAATGCTTATTTAGATTCATCAGTCCTTGGAAAAAGAAAAATTAAGGAACAGCTTAGCCCAGCTTCGAGACAGAGAAAGACGCAGTGACACCGAAGGAAAAATTGCAGTATTTTATCCAAAGTAATTGATTGTCTTAAGTTTCGCGGTGACTTTAACTTGCCTTACGTGGACATAATGAAACAGCACAACAATCTACCAATCTTGGAATATTCAGATGGCTAGTAAATTTAACTTCATCTTTAGATACTTTGTAAAAGATCTCATGAGCAATGCCACAGTCTAAGGGATAAATCCAAGGACATACAAAATGATTTATTACTGTATATTACATGTGTGACATGAGGAAATTGACGCAGAAATAGCTAAGGCAGATTTTGTGTCCGTGGTAGCAGATGAAACTTCTGATACGTCTTCTTAATTTAAATTTCTTGTACTATTTCGTTATCTATCATCTACCGGAAAGCTTGTGGAAAGATTCTGAACGTTTTTTAATTCCATCTGGTAACGATGCTTCCTCCTTGGCAGCTTGCATTAAAATAATTTCTTACTGATGTTCTCCAAAAAGAAAAAAAGGAAAATCTCAAAGTTATAATGATGCTTGCATCATGCGCATCTAATATACAGGGGGCCAAAAACACGTATGAGAAGAGTATCTTTTCGCCTATTATGTGCACTGTTCTGGACACCACCTTCATGTCGAAAGAAACAAGTAAAACTGTTTCTCATCACTATTGTAGAGGTACCAACACTAATCTGTGCTTCACATCAAAGAGTGGCTGTTGTAAATGAAATGTCCCTCATAGATTAGCCACAAGATGGAACTTTAAATCGAGAACAGTCCTTACTGTTCGTGAGAGCAAAGTGGCCATTCTGCAATGTCTTCAA
This sequence comes from Schistocerca cancellata, assembly GCF_023864275.1. Classification (NCBI taxonomy): domain Eukaryota; kingdom Metazoa; phylum Arthropoda; class Insecta; order Orthoptera; family Acrididae; genus Schistocerca; species Schistocerca cancellata. Next base: position 317,432,585 of record NC_064633.1, on the reverse strand, counting down.
CACATTGAATATACGAGCAACTAAACGACAACTGTCGATCAATCATATGGTCTACAGTTGGCACTGCCACAACCTAAATTTTCTTTTTGGTTAGCGGCAGTATACAAAATAAAGCCCTAAGTGGATATCTTGTACAGCCATTTACAAAAGGGCACCAGCAGGGACAGGGTAGTACTAGAGCTCCAAGTGCTAATAGGAAGCACTCATGCTCAAATCGCTATACGCACCAAAAGCTGGCTAAAGCCGGCAATAATTTCAGCCGAAACTTTTCCCAAGAGCCTAACGGTGTTCTGAAAGGATAGGCTAAACACAGTTGGCGGTGGCGTGTTTGTTGCTGTTATAAGTAGTTCATCTTGTTACGAGATTAAAATAGATAATTCCTGTGAGTCAGCATGGGCAGAGGTCGTTCTTGGCAACAGGAATTAAATAATAATTAGATCCTTTTACCGACCTCCCAATTGAGATGATACAATTACTGAAAGGTTCAAAGAAAACTTGAGTTTGATTTCAAACACGAACCCAACTCATACAATTATAGTTGGTGGTGACTTTAATTTACCCTCAATATTTTGGCGAAAATACATGTTTAATTCCTGAGTTACGCATAAAACATCATCCGAAATTGTCCTAAATGCATTATCTGAAAATTATTTCGAGTAGTTAGTTCATGAGCCCACGCGAATAGTAAACGGTTGAGAAAACACACTTGACCTTTTAGCAAGAAATGATCCTGAGTTAATAACGAGTATAAAACCGGGTACAGGGATTAGTGAACACAAGGCTGTCGTAGCGAGATTGAATATTGTAACCCCTAAATCCTCCAAAAATCAATGAAAAATATACCTATTCAAAAAAGGAGATAAAAATTTACTTGACGCCTTCCTGAGCGACAGTCACCAGATGTGGCTTGAATTGAAGGAAACAGTATCGGCAGCAATTAAAGATTTATACCAAATAAATTAAAAAAACGACGAAGCTGATCCCCCATGGTATACAAAACGGGTCAGAACACTGTTGCACAAATAACGGTAAAAACATGCGAAATTTAAAAGGACGCAAAATCTCCAAGATTGGCGTTTTTTTACAGAAGCTCGAAATTTAGCGCGGACTTCAATGCGAGATGCTTATAATAGTTTCCACAACAAAACTGTCTGGAAAACTGGCAGAAAATCCAAAGAGATTTTGGTTCTATGTGAAGTATGCTAGGAGCCAGACACAATCAATGCCTTCTCTGCGCGATAACAGTGGATGTACTATCGAAGATAGCGCTCGGTCTTGGGCGCTGCAGTCATGGACTGTGCGGCTGGTCCCGGCGGAGGTTCGAGTCCTCCCTCGGGCATGGGTGTGTGTGTTTGTCCTTAGGATAATTTAAGTTAAGTAGTGTGTAAGCTTAGGGACTGATGACCTTAGCAGTTAAGTCCCATAAGATTTCACACACATTTGAACATTTTTGAAGATAGCGCTTCCAAAGCAGAATTACTAAACACAGCCTTCCGAAATTCCTTCACCAAAGAAGACAAAATAAATATTCCAGGATTCGAATCAAGAACAGCTGCCAACATGAGTAACGTAGAAGTAGATAATCTCGGAGAAGTGAAGCAACTTAAATTTCTTCAGAAAAACATATCTTCCGGTCCAGACCGTTTACCACTTAGGTTCTGTTCAGAGTATGCTGATGCAGTAGCTCCGTACTTAACAATCATATACAATCGTTCGCTCGTCGAAAGGTCCTACACAAAGACTGGAAAGTTGCAGATGTCACACCAATATTCAAGATAGGTACTAGTAGTAATCCACAAAACTACAGGCCCATATAGTTAACGTCGATATGCAGCAGGATTTTGGAACATATATTGTGTTCGAACATTATGAATTATGTCGAAGAAAACGGTCTATTGACACACAGTCAATACGGATTTAGAAAACATCGTTCTTGTGAAACACAACTAGCTCTTTACTTGCACGAAGTGTTGAGTGCTATTGACAAAGGAATTTCCAATGGATTCCGTATTTCTGGATTTCCGGAAGACATTTGACACTGTACCACACAAGCGGCTCGTAGTGAAATTGCGTGCTTATGGAATATCGTCTCAGTTATGCAACTGAATTCATGATTTCCTGTCAGGGAGGTCACAGTTTGTAGTAATTGACGGAAAGTCATCGAGTAAAACAGAAGTGATTTTTGGCTGTTCCTCATCTATATAAACGATTTGGGAGACAATCTGAGCAGCCGTCTTCGGTTGTTCGCAGATGACGCTGTCGTTTATCGACTAATAGAGTCATCAGAAGATCAAAACAAATTGCAAAATGATTCAGTAAAGATATCTGTATCGTGCGAAATTTGGTATTTGACCCTAAAAAACGAAAAGTTTGAGATCATCCACATGAGTGCTAAAAGGAATCCGTTAAACTCCGGTTATACGATGAATCAATCAAACACAAAGGCCGTAAATTCAGTTAAATACCTAGGAATTACAACTTAAATTGGAAGGAACACATAGAAAATATTGTGGGGAAGACTAACCAAAGACTGTGTTTTATTGGGAGGACACTTAGAAAATGTAACAGATCTACTAAAAAGACTGCCTACACTATGCTTGTTCGTCCTCTTTTAGAATACTGCAGCGCAGTGTGGGATCATTACCAAATAGAATTGACAGAGTACATCGAAACAGTGCAAAGAATGGTAGCACGTTTTGTATTATCACGGAATAGGGGAGAGAGTGTTACTGAAATGATACAGGATTTGGAATGGACATCATTAAAACAAAGGCGTTTTCCGTTGTGGAGGAATCGTCTCACAAAATTCCAATCACCAACTTCCTCCTTAGTGTGAGGAGATATTTTGTTGATGCCGACGTACACAGGGAAAAACGATCACTATGATAAAATAAGGGAAATCAGAGCTCACACGGAAAGATATAGATGTTCGTTCTTTCCGCGCGCTGTTCGAATCTGGAATGATAAATAATTGTGAAGGTGGTTCGATGTAGCGTCTGCCAGGCACTTAAATGCGATTTGCAGAGTACCCTTGCAGATGTAGATGTAGACCTCGTCTCAATACAGCAAACAACAGCATCATTCAAAAATGAAATTTTGGAAACTAGACAAAGACATTGTTAGTATAATAATGGAGGGAAAAAAGATAAGAGGTCATGTACATCACAAGGGATTTAGCAGTAAGGGAACTACGTGATGTGATAATTCAGCAGAGCAATCAGAACTTTGAACTCTCCAACCGCTTACTTATTGTTTCCTAATTTTCTTAACCAGCACTTCTTCGCTTCACTGAAATACAAACCTTATCCACTTACGTTTATCGTTGCTATTTTGTGATGTCGTCTCACCGTCTTACTTTAATTCGTCATCTCGGTCGCAGAGTCCACGTTTCACTACCACACAGTCATGTGCTGCAAACGTACGTTCTCAGAAATTTCTTTCTCAGATTAAGGCCTTAGGTTGATACTAGTAGACATCTTTTGGCAATAAATTACCTGTTTTTCCAGTGCTGGTCTGCTTTTTATGTCGTTCTTACTCCGTACGTACTGGGTTACTTGCTGCCTAGGAAGCAGAATCCCTTAACTTCGTTTACTTCCTGATCACCGGTTCTAATGTTAAGTTTCTAGCTGTTCTCATTTCTGCTGTTTCTTATTACTTTTCTTTCATTCTCAATACATATTCTGTACCAATTAGACTGTTCATTCCGTTCAACACATCCCGTAATTCTTCTTCACTTTCACTGAGGATATCAATGTCATTAGCGAATCACATCACTGATATCGTGTTACCCTGAACTTTCTTTTATTTTTGTCAGTGCTTCTTCGACGTATAGACTGAACAGCCGGGGCGAAAGACACCATTTCTGTCTTACACCTTTCAATCCGAGCACTTCGTTCCTGGTATTCCAGTCTTTCTGTTCCCTCTTGGGTCTTGACATATCGTGTCTTACCCATCTTTCCCTGTAGCTTACTCCTATGTTTCTCAGAATTTCTAACATCTTAAATTATTTTACACTGTCGAACGCTTTTTCCAGGTTGACAGGTCCTATGAGAGTCTCTTGATGTTTCTTCAGTCTTGCATCCACTGACAGTCGCAACGTAAGAGCTGCCTCCCTAAAGCCAAACTGATCATCATCTAACAGATATTCAATTTTCTTCTCCATTCTCCTTTATATTATTCTCGTCAGCATCTTGGATGCATGAGCTTTTAAGATGGTTGGTTGGTAATTCACGCACTTGTCGGCTCTTGCAATCTTTGGAATTGAGCGGATGAAGTTGTTCCGAAAGTCTGACGGTAATATCGCCAGTCTCATACATTCTACACACAAACTTGAATAACCGTTTTGTTGCCACTTCCCCCTCCGCCAATAATTTTAGAAATTCCGATGTAATGTTGTCTATCTCTTCTGCCTTATTTGATTTTAAGTATTCCAAAGCTCTTTTAAATTATGATTCTAATATTGCATTCGCTGTCTCTTTTCTGTTGACCGCTGTTTCTCCTTCTGTCACATTATCATACTAGTCGTCGCCCTCACAGGAGCCTTCAGTGTACTGTTTCCACCAATCCGCCCTCTGCTCTGCATGTAGTGCTAGAATTCTCATTGCACTCTCAACGCTACCGCCCTTGCTTTTAACTTTATCGAAGATTATTGTGACTCTTCTATATGCTGGGTAAGTCCTTCCGACTGTCATTTCTTTTTCGATTTCCTTACGTTCTTAATGTTACCATTTCGTCTTAGTTTCCCCGTACTCCTTGTTTATTTCAATCCTAAATGAGTTGAATTTCTGCATTCATGAATTTCCCTGAACCTACTTGATGTCTTTCTTTCGTTGATAAATCGATGGAAATGTCGTGTGGCTAAGACCTCCCGTCGGGTAGACCGCTCGCCTGGCGCAGGTCTTTCGAGTTGACCCCACTTCGGCGACTTGCGTGTCGATGGGGATGAAATGATGATGATGAGGACCAGTCAACACCCAGTCCCTGAGCGGAGAAAATCTCCGATCCAGGCGGGAATCGAACACGGGCTGTTACGTATGACATGCCGTCACGCTGACCACTCAGCTTCTATCGTTGACCAACTTTACGAGTTTCCTCTGTTACCCACTGTTTCCTCGCAGTTGCCTTCCTTGTGCGTGTGTTTTCTCTCCAGCTTCAGTGACTACGCTTTTTAGAAGTATACATGACTCTTCAACTTAACTGCCTACTGAGCTATTCGTTATCACAGTATCTACAGGGTGGTCCATTGATCGTGACCGGGCCAAATATCTCACGAAATAAGCGTCAAACGAAAAAACTACAAAGAGCGAAACTTGTCTAGCTTGAAGGGGGAAACTAGATGGCGCTATGGTTGGCCCGCTAGATGGCGCTGCCATAGGTCAAACGAATATCAACTGCGTTTTCCTAAAATAGGAAACCCTATTTTTTCTACATATTCGTGTATTACGTAAAGAAATATGAAAGTTTTAGTTGGACCACTTTTTTCGCTTTCTTATAGATGGCGCTGTAATAGTCACAAACATATGGCTAACAATTTTAGACGAACAGTTGCTAACAGGTAGGTTTTTTAAATTAAAATACAGAACGTAGGTATATTTGAAAATTTTATTTTGGTTCTTCCAATGTGTTACATGTACCTCTGTGAACTTATCATTTCTGAGAACGCATGCTGTTACAGCGTGATTGCCGGTAAATACTACATTAGTGCAATAAATGCTCAAAATGATGTCCGTCAACCTCAATGCATTTGGCAATACGTGTAACGACATTCCTCTCAACAGCGAGTAGTTCGCCTTCCGTAACGTTCGCACATGCATTGACAATGCGCTGACGCATGTTGTCAGGCGTTGTCGGTGGATCACGATAGGAAATATCCTTCAACTTTCCCCACAGAAAGAAACAAATGGCTCTGAGCACTATGGGATTCAACTTCTAAGGTCTTTAGTCCCCTAGAACGTAGAACTAGTTAAACCTAACTAACCTAAGAACATCACACATACATGCCCGAGGCAGGATTCGAAACTGCGACCGTAGCGATCTCGCGGTTACAGACTACAGCGCCTAGAAACACACGGCCACTTCGCCCGGCCAGAAAGAAACCCGTGGACGTCAGATCCGGTGAACGTGCGGTCCATGGTATGGTGCTTCGACGACCAATCCACCTGTCATGAAATATGCTATTCAGTACCGCTTCAACCGCATGCGAGCTATGTGCCGGACATCCATCATGTTGGAAGTACATCGCCATTCTGTCACGCAGTGAAACATCTTGTAGTAACATCGATAGAATATTAAGTAGGAAATCAGCATACATTGCACCATTTAGATTGCCATCGATAAAATGGGGGACAATTATCCTTCCTCCCATAATTCCGCATCATTAACCCTGCCAAGGTCGCTGATGTTCCAGTTGCCGCAGCGATCGTGGATTTTCCAATAGTGCATATAATGCCTGTTTACGTTACCGCTGTTGGTGGGTGAATGACGCTTCGTCGCTAAACAGAACGCGTGCAAAAAAATCTGTCACCATCCCGTAATTTCTCTTGTGCCCAGTGGCAGAACTGTACACGACGTTCAAAGTCACCGCCATGCAATTCCTGGTACATAAAAATATGGTACGCGTGCAATCGATGATGTAGCATTCTCAACACTGACGTTTTTGCGATTCCCGATTCTCGAGCAGTTTGTCTGCTACTGATGTGCGGATTAGCCGCTACAACAGCTAAAACACCTACTTGGGCATTATCATTTGCTGCAGATCGTGGCTGACGTTTCACATGTTGATAAACACTTCCTATTTCCTTCATTAACGTAACTATCCGGCGAACGGTCCGGACACTTGGATGATGTCGTCCAGGATACAGAGCAGCATACATAGCACACGCCCGTTAGGCATTTTCATCATAATAGCCATACATCAACACGATATCGACTTTTTCCGCAATTGGTAAACGGTCCATTTTAACACGGGTAATGTATCAGTAAGCAAATACCGTTCGCACTGGCGGAATGTTACGTGATACCACATACTTATGCGTTTGTGATTATTACAGCGTGATCTATCACAAAGCGTAAAAAGTGGTCCAACTAAAACATTTATATTTCTTTACGTACTACACGAATATGTAATAAAAAATGGGGGTTCCTATTAAAACAAAAACGCAGTTGATGTCCGTTTGACCTGTGTCAGCGCCATCTAGCCGGTCAAACATAGCGCCATCTGGTTTCCCCCTTCAAGCTAGACGAGTTTCGATCTTTGTAGTTTTTTCGTTTGACGCTTATTTCGTGAGATATGGGGCCCGGTCACCATCAATGGACAACCCTGTATAGACACAGAGAACTTCAAGCCTATCTCTTCATTTCGTAGTATTTCCGTATCCCACTTCTTTGCACATTGATCCTTCCGGAGCAGTCCCTTAAACTTCAGCCTACTCTTCATCATTGATAATATGTGATCTGAGCGTACACAAATTCAGTCTATTTCATTCTATTTCAGTAATTCAGATAAAGACATTCGATTCTGGAAACACAAACAACTCGTTAATAAAAGTCATGTTTCCTTCTTCCTACTTCTACATTTACGTATACCTTGCCTGACAAAAAAAGTGAAGCATCCACAAGAGAAGGAAGAAGTGAAATGAAACTTTAAGGCTAGAGATGTTATGTGATGTTATTTTAGTGATTACGAAACAGAGTCAAATTAAAAAAAAAAGAAATTTCTAAGCAGTATGACTTGGCACCCCTTCCGACCTGGATGCACGCACTAATTCGGCTGTGAAGGCTGTTGTTGTAACCTCTCCTGAGATATGTTCGCCCACAACTGTGGTAACTGGTCCTCAATATCCTGGATGCTGGCAGTGGGACTAAGCTGTCGTCCAAGCTGATCCCACACATTTCCTGTCAGGGACAGATCTTGGGACCCACGTAAGCACCACAGGAGCACCACAGAAGCACATAGTCAGTTCGTAGAGACACGTCTCCTGTCTGGACAAACGTTGCGTTGACGAAAAATGGCACCACGACACAGTCGCATGTAATAAACGAGGAATCAGGAGGTCCGTCACGTACGGTTGTGACGTCAGAGTTCCCTCAGTCCCTACCAGCCGTGACATAAAGTCATACCCGATGACTTGCCACGTCATGATGCTAGGGCTAAGGAGGCTGCGCCTCTCCAAATCACCGGAAGAAGGGGCCTCTCTGCGGGTCGCCCATAGACTCACTGACTCCAGTCCAGAACCACAATTCATCGTCGAATACAATGCGTATCATCAGTAGATCAAGCCTCCTAGTGATTGGATCACATCAAATGCAGATTCTGGTTTGCAAGATGACGGTGTAGCGAAGGGAGTGAGACAGGGTTGTAGCCTCTCCCCGATGTTATTCAATCTGTATATTGAGCATGCAGTAAAAGAAACAAAAGAAAAATTTGGAGTAGGTATTAAAATCCATGGAGAAGAAATAAAATCTTTGAGGTTCGCCGATGACGTTGTAATTCTGTCAGACACAGCAACGGACTTGGAAGAGCAGTTGAACGGAATGGACAGTGTCTTGAAAGGGGGATATAAGATGAACATCATCAAAAGCAAAACGAGGATAATGGAATGTAGTCGAAGTAAGTCGGGTGATGCTGAGGGAACCAGATTAGGAAATGAGACACTTAAAGTAGTAAAGGAGTTTTGCTATTTGGCGAGCAAAATAACTGATGATGGTCGAAGTAGAGAGGATATAAAATGTAGACTGGCAATGGCAAGGAAAGCGTTTCTCAAGAAGAGTAGTTTGTTAACATCGAGCATAGATTTAAATGTCAGGAAGTCGTTTCCGAAAGTATTTGTATGGAGTGTAGCCATGTATGGAAGTGAAACATGGACGATAACTAGTTTGGACAAGAAGAGAATAGAAGCTTTCGAAATGTGGTGCTACAGAAGAACGCTGAAGATTAGATGGGTAGATCACGTAACCAATGAGGAGGTATTGAATAGGATTGGGGAGAAGAGGAGTTTGTGGCACAACTTGACAAGAAGAAGGGACCGGTTGGTAGGATATGTTCTGAGGCATCAAGGGATCACAAATTTAGCATTGGAGGGCAGCGTGGAGGGTAAAAATCGTAGAGGGAGACCAAGAGATGAATACACTAAGCAGATTCAGAAGGATGTAGGTTGCAGTAAGTACTGGGAGATGAAGAAGCTTGCACATGATAGAGTAGCATGGAGAGCTGCATCAAACCAGTCTCAGGACTGAAGACCATAACAACAACAACAACAACATGTTGGTTGGCTATCTGTCTGAATTTTAATGCTGTTTGGCAAATGACCAAAGATGTTTGTGACAGCATAATTCACACCTTTCTGTGCCAAAGTCAGATTTAATCCAGAATAGCGAAGATCATCCTTTCTTATAGTGTTATAGAAATGTACTTCGCTATTATTTTTTAACTGGGATGGGTTATTAATAACAAAAATTCATAAGTGAATATATGTATTGCGAAGGTACTGTGAATATCCCGAGTTCCTTAAATAAATGTCTGCAAGTTGATCTTGGCTGGGCTTCACCTATTATTCTGAATACACTCTTTTGTGCAATGAATCCTTCTTTTCTTAATGACGAAATACCTCAAAATATGATTCAATATGAAAGCAGTGAATGAAAGTAGGCATAGTAGGCTAATTTACATATGTGTTTAACAGCAAAATTTGCAATAACCCTAATAGCATAAGTAGCTGAACCCAACCATTTTAGCAGATTATTATTGTGTTTCTTCCAATTTCTCATTAGTGCACACACCCAGAAATTTTGAATATTCTGCCTTAGCAATAGACTTCTCGTTAAAAGTCTGTATTTAGCAAGGGTGTTACTCCATTTACAGTACAGAACTGTATATATTGTGTTTTCTCAAAATTTAGTGATGTCCACTTGCAGTTGTTGTTGATGTTGTGGTCTTCAGTCCTGAGACTGGTTTGATGCAGCTCTCCATGCTACTCTATCCTGTGCAAGCTTCTTCATCTCCCAATACGTACTGCAGCCTACATTCTTCTGAATCTGTTTAGTGTATTCATCTCTTGGTCTCCCTCTTCGATTTTTACCCTCCACGCTGCCCTCCACAACTAAATTGGTGATTCCTTGATGCCTCAGAACATGTCCTACCAACCGATTCCTTCTTCTTGTCAAGTTGGGCGACAAAATCCTCTTCTCCCCAATCCTATTCAATACTTCCTCATTAGTTACGTGATCTACCCATCTGATCTTCAGCATTCTTCTGTAGCACCACATTTCAAAGGCTTCTGTTCTCTTCTTGTCCAAACTAGTTATCGTCCATGTTTCACTTCCATACATGGCTACACTCCAAACAAATACTTTCAGAAACGACTTCCTGACATTTAAATCTATACTCAGTGTTAACAAATTTCTCTTCTTCAGAAACGCTTTCCTTGCCATTGCCAGTCTACATTTTGTATCCTCTCTACTTCGACCATCATCAGTTATTTTGCTCGCCAAATAGCAAAACTCCTTTACTACTTTAAGTGTCTAATTTCCTCATCTAATTCCCTCAGCATCACCCAACTTAATACGACTACATTCCATTATCCTCGTTTTGCTTTTGTTGATGTTCGTCTTATATCCCCCTTTCAAGACATTGTCCGTTCCGTTCAGCTGCTCTTCCAAGTTTTTTGCTGTCTCTGACAGAATTACAACGTCATCGGCGAACCTCAAAGATTTTAATTCTTCTCCATGGATTTTAATACCTACTCCGAATTTTTCTTTTGTTTCCTTTACTGCTTGCTCAATATACAGATTGAATAACATTGGGGAGAGGCTACTTGCAGAAAACCACATAATAATTTTCTGACAGACATTATTTACAATTTTCTCAGGTGATTCTTGTTTGTTGGGTGTGGTTACTATACTGGTACCGACAGCAAGAAGAACTAGCTTTGCACCTTCATAAATACAGAGTGCCAACTCATTAATATTTATTAAGAGCAATAAGGGACCAGACTGAACCCTGTGGGAACACCGTTCTTGATCCTCCCCAGTTAGAGGACTCTGTTAATTTTTGCAGACTGTTTGTGCTGTTAATTTCAGCCTTCTGCATTCTTCCAGGTAAATACGAATTAAACCATTTGTGCACTGTCCCACTCATACCTCAATACTTAAGCTTACCTGGAAGAATTTCATGTTTCACTCAGTAAAAAGCCTTTGAGAGATCACAAAATATCCCAATGGGTGATGTTCAGTTATTTAAAGCATCTAATGTTTGATCAGTGAAAGCATATATAACATTTTCTGTTGAAAAGCCTTTCTGGAATTCAAACTGACATGTGTGATGCTACTCTTGAGTTCATTACTTTATCAGGAATGTTGGATAAAATTGTCAGAAGTGACACTGGACGTTAGTTGTTAGCATCAGACCTCTCCCCCGTTTTTTATGCAATGGTTTAACAATAGCGTATTTCAGTCTATCTGTAAAAATGCTCTGTTTCAGTGAGCTACTACATATGTGACTTAGAATCCTACTCATCTGTTAGGACAAGTTTTTAGTAGTCTGTTGGAAAAGCCGTCAATTCCACGTGAGCTTTTACTTTTGAGGAATTTATTATTTTTATAATTTGAGTAGCAGAGGTGGGTTGAATTACAGTTTTATCAAATTGCATAAGTATTGCCTCTTCCGTATACTGTCTTGAATTTTCTAATGAATATCCATATCCCATTTTCTTCACAACACTTAAAAATTGGTTATTAAAATGTTTTGTTCTTCTGACTTTTTGTTGACAAACTTTTCATTTAGTTTCATAGAATACAGACTTCCTGTGCCTTCGGTTGCCTGTTTCCCTTTTAACAGTATTCCAAATTGTTTTAATTTTGGCGGTACGGTCGCAGGTTCGAATCCTGCCTCGGGCATGGATGTGTGTGATGTCCTTAGGTTAGTTAGGTTTAAGCAGTTCTAAGTTCTAGGGGACTGATGACCTCAGAAGTTAAGTCCCATAGTGCTCAGAGCCATTTGAACTATTTTTTTAATTTTATTGTCAGATGTGCTAATCTCAGACATAATGTTTGTACTTCTGGATTTCGTAAAATAAAGTGCAGTAGTTTTTATAATGTTTCCCCATTTCTGGATCATTACTCCTTCTAGCAATAAGATACATTTCTCCTTTCTGTTTACAAGACATTTTATCCCTTTAGTAAGACATGACTTATTAGATGATTCCTTACAATTATATTTCACTGTTTTCTTAGGGGAACTGTTTCAAATATAATCACAAAAGTATCATGAAATAAGCAGCGTGTAGTGACCTTGCAGTTTGAGGCGCCATGTCACGGTTTGCGCAGCCCCTCCCGCCGGAGGTTCGAGTCCTCCCCCGGGCATGAGTTTGTATGTTGTTCTTAGCATAAGCTAGTTTAAGTAGTGTGTATGTCTAGGGACCGATGACCTCAGCAGTTTGGTCCCTAAGGAATTTACACACATATGAACATTTTTGTATCAGGGAGTATATTAAATTTTAAATTAGAATCAGGTTCCCTGTGCACCTCATCCCAGTCTAACCTTTGCAAGCGTTCAATAAATTTTCAGTTTTTAAGTCGTTAACTGAACGCACTATTTTGGAGGACTGTTTTGCATTACTTTATGGAGCAATGACACATAATGTAACTAGCTGTGCATCATGATCAGACCGACCGTTCTTAACAGAAATAGTTTTTAGTTGATTAAATTTATCTTGGTCTGTAAAAACATTATCTATCACTGTGCTGCTATCTTGTACCAACCGAGAACGAAAATCAGTAACCGACATGAAATCATGAAATAGAAAGACTTAAGTAATACTTCACGGTCAAGCTTTCTATCGAACTCTTTCAGAACACCTACATTGAAATACCCACAAATAATAATTTGCTTTCCCCTGTGTGACAGATTGCACGACGAAGAATCCACGTTCTTGAAAAATAGCTGATAATTGCCCAATGGGAACCTATACATGGCTACAATTATAAAAGTTCCATTATTTAGTTTAAGCTCACAAGCACATGCTTCTATTTGTTGCTCTATACAACATTTTATAGTTTCTAAATTTTTCACATTATTACGGATATTAAAATATATAACTCCTCCTCTCTCGATAGTGTCTCTACATACATGTGCCGATAGCTTATATCGACCTACATTTTTCCATATACCTCTGCCATATCTGTGACTATGTGATGTTCAAACAGGCATAGCACGTCTATTCCACCCTCAGTTTCTAAATCTTGTAAACAAACAACAAACTTATCTACACTGTTTTCTAATCCCCTGATATTATGATGCAATATACTAACATTATTTTTCTCTGTGCTTTTATGAAAATCTTGTGAGATTCTGACATAGTTTTTCACTGCACGTTTATGAAAATTTTGTGATATTTTAACATATCTAGTACCTGCCTGTGTGAGCTTCTCATTAAGCTTAATTTCATTCAATGTTGAATCATTGGACACCGATCTTAGCCTAAAAAAGAGGTACTCCCATGAATTTCAGTGCTCTCCTCAAAGATTTTGCTATCATCTCAGCCACTTTACCCTTCCCTTTCCTACTAAGATGCAGGTCATGTCGTGTGAAGTCCCACCTTCCAATACCATCAACAGAAACCAAACCTGTGCCTGATAAAGTAGCCAACCAAAGCTACTGATCTAGATCCATATTGGTCCTCTTGACAGAGCTGTTCACTTGAGGCCGATCATACCATTGAAAGCAGGAACCAAGTCAACATTTGTACAGTTCGTTGCAGGTGCTATTTTTACCAGGTCACACTAAATATTGTAGCACTGATCCCTATCAATATTGTTTCCTGCTCCACTCACTACCACAACATGATCCTTATGTAAAACCCTTGCTCAATGGTCCTACATCCTCTATGACTCGGCTAAGTCATGCATTGGGCTTGAAAGAACTTGTGACCTCGTACCAATCACCTAATTTTCCATGCAAGATCTGTTCCACACTTCTTCCATGGCTATTACCTAACAACAAAACTTACCTCCCACTCTCTACTTTTTTGAAACATTTGGTTTCCTGGTGAAAGTCTGTTGAGTGCTGACTACACATAGTGTAGCCGCTTACTTAGTTAACTGAGGTTCTAACATTCTGCATGTTGTCTGTTTGTTCTATATCGTGTCTCCCTACTACTTTCGCGAAACGACGCTCTGAGCGTGTTTTTTAGGGAATTGACTAGTTTGAACCTGGGACCTGTTGCTAGTAAGGAGACGTCAGACCACACATGACATGTGGAATTCAGAAGAGTTCAGTGAGACTAGCGATGATATAACCAAATACTTAATGATTTCAGCGTCAGCTCCACTGCACTCTCTGTAAAAGAATCTTAATACTAACTAAATTTAGTGGAAGGGATTCATGGCTTTCCTATTTTTAGTTAGCTGGTAAAATAACGTCGAAAAAGCAGTTAAGTTTACCATTGGAAATTTTATACTACTCACAAAACATTGTTTATAAATTGCACTATTGATAAAAGGAAATGTTTTAATACAGGATGGTAAAAACCAACTGTGTTCAACAAAAATGTGAACGAATATTCCCTGAATGGGTTTCCAAGTTCTACGATGGATCGAAGGATGACCTATGCCATATCACATCTATAATCTAGGTTTAAATTAAGTTTCACAAGAGAGAAAACTATCAAAATGGTCTACAGTGACCCTCAATTATCTTTAATTACTTATCTAACTTGTCGTAAATTACAGTGGCTGATGTGGCTTCTCAATAACTATATAACAGAAAAATCATCGCGCTTCAGATTTTTACTTCAAGTGGCAAATATGAACACCATGAGCTTTAATTGACGATCGACACTAGTATTACGCAAAAAGGGGGTATAACAGATGAGACTTCTGCAGTTCTGAGAGAAGCTTTATGCGCTGTTATGCGGCATCGCGTGCGTTCATTACCTTGTCGGTGTTCGTCAGGGGGCGGCAGGCAGCACAGCTCCGCTCACCTCTCCGTCTCGGAAGCAACTCTCTCCTAACTTCTCCTTACTACAATTTACCGAAGTTGGTTTAAAAAAACTATCTGGCTGTGTTTTCATCTGACCAATAGGAGGTCTCAATGTTAACCTTAAGCTCTGCCTACAAAAATTCTATCTATCCAATGAGAAACGTTATACTTTTCGTGCTAGAGCAATGTTTTTAAAGTTTGCAACGTAACACAGACGCGAAAAAGTCTCACGCTAAAACTTGCAGCTGGTGTGGTCCTTTTAGCGTTATCGTAAGGTCTATACTGTTCTTCTGGAGGGCTCTATCTTTTAACATGGGCTGGGGAGTGGTCCTGACGTAACAGAGACGCGGAAAAGTCTCACGCTAAAACTTGCGGGTGGTGTGGCCCTTATTGTGTTATCGTAAGATCTGTACTGTTAATACTGGAGGGCTCTAGCTTTTAACATGGGCTGGGGGGTGGTCCTGACGTAACAGAGACGCGAAAAAGTCTCACGCTATAACTTGCGGCTGAGGTGTGGTCCTAGCGGTTAGCTGGCGACGTGGGTGTCCGTCCCTTATCGTAGGGCCTTCCAGCTTAACACGGTTCTGCTCTCGGCTTCTGTTCTCGTTTCTCCCCTCGGAACTGCGTCTGTCTCACGGTGGGATGGTATGACATGCATTTAGGCATTCTTGTGTTAGTCTGTGGTATTCCATTTGCTCACTCGTTACTCGTATTACTTTGGTTAATTTAGTGTCACGATTTATTCGGAGCTATGTGACGTACTACTGGATTTGCTTATCATGTCAGGGTTTTCATGGAAGATGTTGGATTTGCCTGACACCTTACAAGGTAGGAAAGCAAATCTACTGTTTGTGCCAATGTTGAAACTTTCACTGTTCTGTTTCCATGGCCTCTGTTCCTTGCTCTCACTTCCCAACTGTCTTCACCCTTCTCCCTCCTTAACGTCATCAGTTCCTCGCTAGCACTATCCAGTTCGGCCTTAAGGGCTCTAATCTTCCTTTCTGTTCAGCTATTTTCCTATCCCTTGAACGTACTCTGCAACGTCATGGAAGAAACCCATTTACTTCCCCAATCCCCATGCCACTACATTCCCCCCAGTGTAACCATCTGTCACAACAGATGCATAGAACCCCAGAACTAATTTTCCTACGGCAGCTCAAATACTTCTCGCTCATGGTTGTTTACAATATTTTTACAAACTTTATATAGGCAATAACACTAATATTCCGTTAACTACAGATCACAAGAGTCACTAAAGGTATGTGGAACACTAATATATGTGTATACTATTAATGTAAGGCACTTAAACTAACGATAAAACTCAAAATTTGTATACGCGAAAAATTAGGCCTAAGATTGCGTATGCGATATTGAAAGAAAATAACCGAGCGAGGTGGCGCAGTGGTTAGCACACTGGACTCGCATTCGGGAGGACGACGGTTCAATCCCGTCTCCGGCCATTCTGATTTAGGTTTTCCGTGATTTCCCTAAATCGCTTCAGGCAAATGCCGGGATGGTTCCTTTGAAAGGGCACGGCCGATTTCCTTCCCCATCCTTCCCTCACCCGAGCTTGCGCTCCGTCTCTAATGACCTCGTTGTCGACGGGACGTTAAACACTAAATCTCCTCCTCTTGAAAGAAAATAAAGGATAGAACTTAAAACCTTTAATTCCCTGAGTAGATATGGCACTACTTAATTTATGTATAATGAAAACAACCTAAATTCTTCACTTTATACATACGCAAACGTCATAAATCGCTATGTAAACCTACGTTTAAAGTACGAGGAAACCGGCTCAGGTTATACATTCTTTGTTCGGGAAATACTTTGAAACGAGTGAAACCTCAACAGATAATATTAAAGAGATTATAATTACCTTGCTTACGGTGTGATATTAATTCAATTCCCAGTTATTATAAAATTAACTACTTATCTTCACGAGCTCAATATTCAAGTGGAAGAGGGGGGAGGGTTCTTAAACTGCTGCCCTCCCTTTTACCAGTCCACTGTGTTACCACTGACCCATGTCGTTCAGACGGCTACAGAAATTGTGTTGTGTTACTTACCATATTTCACTGTTGTCAGACATAATTCAGTCCCTCTTTTTGCACGTGCACGTTGTTATCACCAGCCGCGCAGTGTTTTGCGAACATTCGTTGCGGACGAGACAAGGGCATCTCTTCTGTCGTAGCAGGGCGCTATCTTTACTGCTTTTGGCCGTGTTTTGCGAAGACGCCTTCCAATAAAACTTGCAAATAACACAGCTGATGAGTTCCAGAATGTCTCTGCCGATCGCTGTTACGAGACGCTGCATTCGCTTTCGTCGTGACCTATGAACTCTTTCTTTGCCTTTCACGAATAGTGCCTGTCCCGGTTAACGACTTTAACATTAGGAACATGACCTGTCAGTTGGCGCAGCCCTCTGATAAGAGCTGTGTGCTAAGCACCTCTCATGCGTCAAATTAACGACTAGCATACGTCAAGTAAATGAGCAGTAGAACAAAAAATGTGCAAACGAGCGTCGTTAGTTATTGCCAGCACAGAGCGGATGTCAGGAAATACTAGTAATATCTTCAGTTTTAGGAAAGTTACCGCGTTTATTCCAAACATAAACATCAATTTTCACTCTGCGAATATTTAATCAAGGATACCTACGACGGTATGAAGTTGTAATGTAAGCAGTCAATGCCTGGTTTTCATTTTTCTTAGAAAGCAACACGATGCTCACTTTAATAAACTTTACAATACATTAATATTTCTCATACTAGTTACTGACTTAATGTTTTGTCATATCATTTCCCAGTCATTTATATTGAATGCGCTTTTGTATCCATATGAAATGTTTATATAAATTGCGTCTACACCTAAATTATGGTAATTCAAATAGATTTCGTATACTTCGTCGTTTCTTTATATGTTTCATTCTTTTGCAGTTTTTCTTTATTACGAGGGTCGGAACTTAAATAGTGGCAACTATTTATTCACAACCGATACAAAAGAGTTACATGTTTGCACCTGTTACTATCCTTCAGAGTAACCACCAGCGTTGTGTAGAACCCGTTGCCAGAGATGTGGAAGGCGTAGTATACCGTCAGCAGAGCCTGCTCTGTTGATGATGCGAATGGAGCGGTCTACTGCCTTTCGAATCTCTGGAACAGTTCTGAAGCGAATGCCACGAAGTGGTTCCTTCATCTTCGGAATCAAATTAGAGTCACAAGGACTTAAGTCCAGGGAGTATGGTGGATGGTACAGTACTTCCCAGTCCCATCGACAGTACAGAGCAGCCACAGCTTGCGCTGTAAGCGCCAACGCATTGTCGTGCAAAATCTTGGGCGGGTTGCTCAGAAAGTGTCGCCGCTTCTTTCACAAAGCTGGTCGCAGGTGATACTCCAAAAACGAACCGTAATATTATGCATTGACGGTCTGCCGTGGAATAACGTAATGCGTTAGGATAACACCATCACAGTCGTACACAACTTTAGACCGCTCCATTCGCACCATCAACAGAACAGGCTCTGCTAACGGTATACTACGCCTTCCACATTGCTGGCAACGGGTTCTACACAACGCTGGTGATTACTCTGAATGACAGTCACAGGTGCAAACATGTAACTCTTTTGTATCGGTTGTGAATAAATAGTTGACTCTGTTTAAGTTCCCACCCTCGTACATTTGTAACTAATATTAGTGATTATTAAAACTCTTACAAAAACGGCCAAAATTTAATGAAATTCTCTTTTTTCTGTTAAAATTTTGTATCTGAGTGGACTGTATCTGAATGTACTGTATTTTTTTAAGTGTAAGGCTTTTGGCGGGAGAATTAGTTAGGCCTCATGTCGTTCGTATGTGTTTATGAAGTACTGTAAAAATATGAGAGGATTATGAATAAAAGGTGGAAGATTGAACCAGCGGCTTGTGACATTTCATTTAGTAATTTACCATTAAACCCCTCCGCCTTTCACCCTCACCCCCGCCCCATTCTTTAAAAAATCGAAATCTAAATTTCTGACTACTTTACAAATGAGTTAATGTGTTAGCTATTTGACATTAAGTATTAAGCGAGAAAATATATAGAAGAAGTTTGAAATTATGTTTAAAGGTTTTTGGAAGTCACTAAGTGCGCTTATTACGAAACACTTCATGAGTGTTCTGAGTAATTTGCACTCCGTTTGAAGCAAAAACTCGTTTTTCACGCATCTCAGTGTTTATGACATATTTTATGAACTATGGTCTTAGGATAACATAATTTTGCGCTTACATTCAGTGCTGTATGTGGATACTGTCTGCAAAATACGTCGCTAATGTGGTTAGTAGTGAAGAATAAATAAATCAAAACGTCGTGCCGGATGCGGCAGTTTCACTGCATGACCAGCCAACCGTAGTAAGCGATAAACTTTGTTTTGTGCATGAACAGCCAAACTGTAGTAAGCGATAAGCTTTGTTTTGTGGCTGGCCTCACCGAGAAATTTTCGTAAAGATTTGAAATTATGTGTTTAAGTTTGTAGCAAGTCGATAAGTGCTTCAGCTCTCAAATGGTGAATGGCTATAATCTGGGTATTTGCATCAAGAAACATACAAAGTGTATAGCTCTAATACTTATGTTACGCTTTTACAAAAGATTATTTGTCTTAGTGAGTAAAATACATCACCATTTTAAATTTTAAGTTTTGGTCACTGTTTACTTGAAGTATTGAAAATCAAACTTTTGTTGCTCCTGGCAGTCGTAAGATAGACAACCTGCAGCTTGAGTTGCGTTCAGTGCTTCAGAGTGGTCGGCTAGTACTGTAGACACGAAACTGATCGGAACCCTGAAATCCTTTTCGTTAACGGGAATTACATAGTCTGCTCTACTAACAGCCAGAATGACTACTAATGGACAAGCAACGCAAGATGAGCAGAACAAATGTTCATTCGTTATAACATTGATGTCAGTAATTAGGGAATCTAATGTTTCCGCTTACTTTATATTCTCAGGGTGTGAGAAAATTTACTGTAAATGAAATCAGAGTAGATATTTGTGAGGTTTGCAGAGTACATTTTTTAAATCTTAATTTTACATAATATAATACGAGGAGGATTAAAAAGTGTGTACCAAAGATTACGTAGGCCTACACGAGGCTCAACAAGTGACTGTAACAGCTATTAAACAGGGCTGAAACGTCTGGAATCAAAGACTCTAAATGTAAAGCAGATTATGTCACTCGTGCGGTCAGTGAGCTTTAGTTTTCCATGGTTTTCCCACACATTTCACTGCAAATGTCGGGTGTTATCTTTCGAAATGTTTAATGGCCAAAATAATTCTTTCGTGTCCTCAATGCATGTACCCACCCTATTGTTAGAAACAAGATGCTGTGTGATTTTTCATCTGCATTATAAGAAGGATATGCCTAACTTACACAAGTAAACTTGTATGACAATCAACGGAAAAATGCTTCTATCAGAGCACAAAAAATGCGAATATGTTCCTGTTCATTTAAAAGACTGACTAAAAAGTCGGGTGGCAGCTGCTCCACTCACCATTCCTTAGCACCTTTAAAAATATTCCCAAACATTTTGTAATACGAACATATTCGCGATTTTTGTGACATGCAACTCATATCAAAGTCTCACAAGCTCCCCTAGCTGTAATTTATTCGCATTCTCTAGTCAATTATAGTAAGTCCCTCATACCCAACCACTCCCATTTGCCCTCTCTCTCACTCGTTCAGCCCAACTCATTTTCACCTCTTTGCCTCTCTCTGTCACTGTCTCCTGTGTCAGAGCCACAGTCCCATTCGTTCTGTTCTACTACTACAACTCTCCTCTCACCGTCATTGTCTCTCTCTCTCTCTCTCTCACACACTGCTAATATCTCATTATTTCCTTGACACTGCTGCTGTGTTTTCTCTCTATCATTATCTTTGTCTTCCTCATCGTCATTCTCATATAATCTATCCCTCATTATCACTGACTCTCACCCACTTCCACTTCCTGTTTCTCTATATTCCTCCCAACTCCCTTCCTCTGGCACAGTCTCATTCACTCTTTTCCTAGCACAAGTCTCTGTCAACGATGTTCCACTGTCAATGTGTCCCTCTCTTTCTGTCTAACTACCATTGTCGTTTTCGCTCTTCCTATAACACAACCACCGTCTACTAAATTTCGATATTTATCACTCTTCCGCTTCTTTGCCGCTGCTACTGTCTTCTTCTCTCACACCATAAAAAAGTGCCAACATGCTTAAATTTTTGGGAAATTTTTTTAAGGTGCTGAGGAATGTAAATGAGGCAGCTGGTACCCCACTTTTCACTCAGAGTCTTTCAAAGAAACAGAAACGTATTCGCATTTTTGTGATCCAATAGGAGCATTTTTCCGCTGGTTGCCTTCTTTTGCTTACTACAGCAGGGCATGTAACTGATAATAAAAGAAATATATTGTGGCGAGAAACTGAGGTAGTTTACTTATGTGAAACTGAAATAACGCAAAATTAATTTTACGTGTCAGACCGGAATATAAGAGCAAAATAACTTTTCGAGTGCTGCAGCACTGCAACATGTGGTTCCCACATAGTAACGGAGACACTTTACAGCATATTTTTCGTGCTATGTCACTTTATAAATTGCATTTTCGCCACACACCGGATTTTACGTGTGTCCCAATGGTTCAAATGGCTTTAAACACTATAGGACTTAACATCTGAGGTCATCAGTCCCCTACACTAAGAACTACTTACACCTAACCTAAGGACATCACACACATCAATGCCCGAGGAAGGATTCGAACCTGCGACAGTAGCAGCCTTGTGGTTATGGACTGAAGCGCCTACAACCGCTCGGCCACGTCGACCGGCTTTACGTGCGTATTTTGCAGGTATAGAACGGTAACGTTGAACCTCTACATCTCGGAAACGGATAAAGATATGAAGAAAATTTTGATGAATTTTTGAGATCAGGATTTTAGGAATATATCGTAAAAATTACAGCCATTTGCTGTTCATAGCCATCTCGAAATAGCGGCTGGATTTTGTTACCCCCCCCCCCAAAAAAAACAAGTTTTTGGACCATTTCTCGATAACTGATAAAGATTTTTGAAGACAGGTGGTGGTAAGTTGTTATGAGACCAAACTGCTGAGGTCATCGGTCCTTAAGCACACACACAGTTTAATCCAACTTAAACTAACTTACGCTATGGACTCGAACCGACGGGTGGTGGAGGGGGGGGGGTGGGGGGGGGCAACCGCACAAACGGTGAGAAAGCGCCTCTGACCGCGGGGCTACACCGCACGGCTTGAAAACAGGGAGATGGCTCTTCTAGATAAATGGCTGGAGAGTTTACCGTTAAAATATCAGCAATTTGGTGCTGATATACGTTAGTTAGATTTCACCTCATACCGGAGTTTACGAATTGAAGTAGGGTAACTTTGAACCTCTGTACCTTGGAAAGCGATTCGAGATCGGGATCTTAGGAAAACACCATAAAATTTCAGCCATTTTCTATGCATAGCCGTCTTGTAATCCTGGGTTGGGTTTGGTCCGTTGATAACGCCGAAAATATAATAATAAACTGCTTTTTGCTGAGTTTCCAGAGGAACCACCCATGAAGTAATTATGTTTCCATAAGTCCCATCAAGCCCACCGCAGACCACACCAAATTCAAAAAGAACCAACCGATTTGCCCCATTAGCCTAAGCAGGACGTAGTGAGTAATATTCACCCTTTGACCCTGCACTATAGGACAGTTACGGTAAGACGATCCTTCTATTGGTACACAATTGGTCCCTACCCCAAGAGCAATCAAAAACGGTTTATCCTACCTTTTTATCACTAACGTAACACGGGCTATGATCGCCACGGAAACCCCCTTCTTATGCGCGGCGTTTTGGGGTATATTAGGCAGCGCATGGTGTTGCATGCATTTCCATTAATCCTCACTGTTCTTCGTTGGTCGAAGTCTAACGCTCTGGCTACGATTTATATAGTGCTGACGCGTGCTTGGTGGAATCAGAGATTCACAATTATTAGTCCAGTGGTAGCTGGTGATAGCTGATGCAGCTGTCTCACGCCAATGAATTACTTAGGCAGGCTGCAAGTGATACCACTTTCGTCAAACTGAGCCTGTGGTTCTCTGTGATATATCTTTTCAATTTTCGTTAATCATGAGAAACGAGATTAGATTTGATCAACTATTTCTCATTACGAGAAATATTTCGCCGTCGATTGTCTGAACTGTCATTTAATTTGGATACTGATATTCTTGAGACACCAAAAATGAAGTCAAAGTTTTTCACTTAACGCAACTTATAGAAGTGGATTTGTCATACATCAACGTGAGTATCGCAGAGCGCCACCCTTCGCGCCCTGCAGGAACTATGAGGAAGATATGTCGCTTAATGAGACAGATGTTTTCGTTAATTCGATAATCACCAATTGACAAATCAATCACATTTAGTCATAAACTACAATCTCTCACAACAGACTGCTTTAGCAGCTGGTGGATCTTCCGGTTTGTACGGACAGCAGCATCTAGTCCTACATAGGTTGCAAAAATTTGCAAAATATCATTTCTCTACATTAATTATTGTTTGGTTTTCCTATTTTTTTCCGTCAGTCTAAGTGAAATACTGAGGCATGTAGATGTGCGGCCAAAGCCACAGATAGAAAGCTCCTTGTAAGATGCTGCATTGATTTCAACCAAACTTGGTACACATACTATGTACTATTTGATAAGAAATAATGTGGTGTTAAGAGCCAGTAGCCTCCTACTGCGGTAGGGGTGAAAACATGGAGGATGAATGGGACAGGAGGAGATAGACAGAAAGAGGGAAGGAAGAGATGGATATTGATGGAAGGAGGAGGAGATGGACAAGGGAGGGTTAGAGGAGGAGATGGACAAAGAGAGGAGAGAGGAAGAGATGGGCACAGAATGGAAAGAGGAGAACATGGACAGAGAGACGGAGATGGAAGAGAAGGAGAGAAAGAAGAGGAAGAGGTGACTGTCAGAAGAGATGGGGAAATAGAGAGGGGCAGAGTAAACGGACAGAGAAAGGAAAGAGGATGAGATGGACATGGAGAGGAGGAGTGGGACATGGATTGCGAGAGGGGAGGAGAAGTAAACGGATTTAGAGAGGGAGTAGAAGGAATTGGACTGAGAGAAGGGAAGGAGGGGATGGACAGAGAGAGGAGGAGCGGGAGCTGGACAGAGGCAGGTAGAAGAAGGAGAAAGACAAAGAATGGGGAGATGACAAAGGGAGGGGAAGAAGGAGATCGACAAAGAGTTGATGAGGTGGAGATGAATAGGGGGGGGGGGGAGGAGGAGATGGATGGAGGAAGAGGAGATGGATAGAGGGAGAAGGAGATGGATAGAAAGGTGGAGGAGGAGATGGACTGAGAAAGGAAAAAGAACATATGGCCTAATAGAAGACTGGAATAAATTCATACTCGCTACTCAACTAGTTAAGTTATAAATTAAAATAAATGCCCTTGCCTCTCGGATTCCACTGAGCCATGAGACGTGAGTGTCAGGGAAACCACGTACAGTGCAGGAGTAATTTTGGACAACGTTAATTTTACTGCAACTTCTTTCAAATTGCAATTATTGGTGGTCACCAAGAAGGAGCTGATAGTTAGAGAGGCTCCTTGGTTAGAAGTATACTAGGAAAGTGGGAATACTCTCCTGGGGAGTAGCCAACGGTTAGGTCCAACAAGGTAATGGCAGCCTAACAGATCTGGAGATTTCCGTCAGAACTCGCTTGTGACAGAAACATAGCTTTTTGTAGGAACGGCCAATAGAAAACAGTTCCTACCCCGACAGTCTGCTGTTTTGTCGCTAGGACTGAATTTTTAAATAGAATCCTAGAGGTAGGCGTCATGTTGAAAATCTGCCTTAGGCTTCACATATGTAAAAGTGTAGGGAGAACCTTTGAAAATCGAGTATGAGATTAACTAGATGCGAGACGTAAATGATCTACATGACCGGAAGACCACCGCCGTCTGCATAACACAGTGAGTCGCTACGCCCTATAGTCTAAGTAACACACCATTATGCCCTACTACTGTTTCTCACTGCTAGTATTTCTCTTTATCGCTCATCTCATCCTTATAGTGACCTCTTTTTATATCATTTTGTAACTTATATTTTAACTGATGCTTAATCATATGAAATGAACATATGGTACAGCTGGCCAGAGGCCTTGTCTGTGGTAGTTCGGCCTCATAGTTCAAGCCTTCCCATTTGACCCCAACTTAACGATCTGCGCGTCGATGGAGATGAGATAAAGTGTTGAGGACAACGCAAACACCCAGTCGCCGAGCCAACAAAATCTCCGACCTGGCAGGTAATAGATTACGGGATCCCAGAATATATAGTCAGACCTAAGTAGCCTTCTCCCATGTGAAACCTGGTGGCGATACAAATGCATTCTTTCCTGACGGTTTGAATGCTTAACCCCATAATATCTGAATAATTTTTTACTTAAAAAAAGGAAGATCATATTTTGTAATCAGTATGGAAGTGTTATAGAGTACATAAGGTCATATCGAAGACATTTGGGTGTGTAGTATATTTGCGACAACAGGCATTTCTATGAACACTTACAACACTTAATTTTATTTAAAATTTTGATCGTACACTGTCATGCTGAATTTGAATTCTGATAGAGCATTGTGATTAGAATGAGAAATTCTGAAATTGTCACAGACTCTCTCTGCAGGCGGTACCCGCGATTTGAAATGTCCATTTGTATTTCGTGGAGTATGAACCCTCCGCGATCCAGCTCTAGTAACATAAAAGCTTCAGAATATTAGCAGTTTCACATTGTAGTAAAAGAGAAATGTAATAATTCAAAACAGTCTTGAGGTTGGATGTTCATATGAATCATAGTTGTAATAAACTAAGTATGTACGTATATACTCACCGAATAAAGAATTTGTCACCCCAGTGCGCACGGACGGATGAATCGTTAAGCTTTGTCAGATGACGCTGCTACCGAGTCATGGGGTCAACAGCATGCGCACTGCGTGAGCATAAGACAATAGTGGTCTGTGAGACATACAAATTTCAAGCAGACACTGTAAATAAACATGAGTAAATGTAATGACATGACAGAATGGCGAGTTTGGCTGTGCCCATGGCCATACAGCATGTGAAACTGCCGGAGTTGTTGGTGTTCCGCGGCGGACTCTTCAACGTGTCTACAAGCAGAGTCATTTTTGCGCTCCTTCAACACGTGGCCACGACGTCAGAATTGTGGCCGGAAAAACATCCTGACAGAGAGGGACTGGAGACTTGTTTTACGGCTTGTGAATCGAAATCGCTTCCATACCCGACAGAAATTGCTGCAGGCAATGAATGAAGGTCCATCCCAGTCCGTTAGAGAAGAAACATTGCGACGGGAACTGCACGCAATGAACAGTTGGAGTCTGTCACCTTACAACTGGTCACACAGGCATATAAAGACAACAACAGCAAAGTTTATTGGGCTGCAAGAATATGTGGCTGGTTTTCTGAACACTACCCCAACCTACTGCATCTCGAGTGGCCTGTAAAATCACCTGACTTGAAGCCCATGGAAAATGAGTGGGACGTGTTGGAACACCGGCTAAACTGACAAAACTAACTCCCCGAAATTTGGTGGAACTGCGCGATCACAGCCTCTGTGAGTGGCCTGACTGGATGCGACGTCCCTACACGACTTGGCGACCCACTATATAATCGAATCCAGGTGGATAACAAGTCAAGTGGCAGAATTACACGGTATTAAACGATGCTTGAAATGATTTCACTACGAGAAGTTTCTGAGTTGTGAGCTTATATATGTAAACACAGAACACAATTGGTCACTGAAGTGTCCTGGTGCTACACATCAACGGAAATATTAGCTTTCACTTCATTTAATTTCATCTGTTTCATGCTGCCACAAAGATACACAAACGCCTAATGATGCGTATTATACACAAACAGTATTTTGGCATTGAGTTGCACGTGCAACTTGTTTGTTACACCAAAATATTCAATTGGCTCAAATGGCTCTGAGGACTATGGGACTCAACTGCTGAGGTCCCCTAGAACTTAGAACTACTTAAACCTAACTAACCTAAGGACATCACACACATCCATGCCCGAAGAAGGATTCGAACCTGCGACCGTAGCGGTCACGCGGTTCCAGACTGTAGCTCCCAGAACCGCACGGCCACTCCGGCCGGCTAAATATTCAATTCACAGATACTACCAAGAAGAAACAAATAATTTTCACAACTGATGTCACCTCTGTGTGTAGCTTTAATTCACCATGCAATGGCGACAACTTGACGTCTGTGTGTGTGTGTGTGTGTGTGTGTGTGTGTGTGTGTGTGTGTGTGTGAGTGAGTGTGTGGAGAACAAAGATGCAAAAAGCAAGTCGTTCTAGAAGTATCCTAAAAAGATAGAAAATGGTAACACATGTCAGAGGCATTGATAGCTTCGTGTAGAATTTGCACCTACATCCACTGGCTTGCAAAAACAATTGACCTTCCATTTTCAGCGTCGCTTTGGTATGATCTGACTTAGCGACCCATGGAATTAAGGGCTTAGTACTCGTTTTCCTTTTTGTAAAGCTTAAATGTAGAATTCATTTCAAGTAATGAGTCAGTTTTGTACTCCTTCCATTGACGTGGAAATGGCACGGCCGTTATTGTTGATCTACGTCACCATGTTAATCTTTGATTAACCGATTTCCAAAACAAATACTTGAAGGGCGCCTGTGAATATTATCGAGTCAGATGCTTCGAAGAACTCTCGGTTTGCCATCACCTTCTGCCGGTTCCACTTGTTAAAGGAAACAGGGAGCTTGCAAGGTGTACCGCTACAGATTCTTCATCAGTTTTTTGCTGTGAAATAAGATAAAGTCGATAATATACCGGCCGCCTCCGTAGCTGAGTAATCAGCAGTCACAGTCGCTCAGCACGTTCGCTCAGACGGATGACTGCCCTCCGTAATAGAAACAAAACAAAAAAAGAAAAAGAAAAATCAAGAAGCTGATTAAAGTATTCAACGATCAGCTTGAGTGTGATGTGCGGCCCGCCCAGTCTAAATTCCAGAACAATAACGAAAAACGAGTGACTAGTGAGTCTGATTACTATGCGGAGGGCCCGTGTTCGATTCTCCAAAATGCTATGGATTTTTACTTGGTGGAACGATTGGAACGAAGTGTGCTCAGCCTCTTGATGCCAGCTGAGGAGGTGCTTGGCCAAGCACTAGAGGCTCCAGGTCAAGAAAACTGCCGGGGAACATTGTGCTGACCCTTCGCTCTTCCATACAGCCATTATTAGAGTTACGTTCTACCAAAACTACGGTTCAGTCGTTGTGTTACACTACATAAATGACGTAGTAAATGGTAGTATTACTGGTAGCATTGGTAGAGAAAGAAACATAAATGTATGTGTAAGAGGGAAACCGGGAGCCGACGGTATCTCTTCGTTCTTTGTTTGTTTGGATATTTGTTTTGCACATAATTAGAACCACACATCATTGAGTGTTAACCCTTTGTGTGTTTTATATATATATATACAGAATATGAATTGTGTTTTATAAGTAATAAAAATTAGCTGACCTCGTAACTTTGCACATTTATATAACCAAATTTTTGATGCAGGTGCAATTTACGTGCACTTACATAAAAATTGTATGTAATTATTTTTGCTATTTTGTACTCAATAAAACATTCTTCATCGTGATCAAAGGCAAGAGCTTCCTGTTGTTATTGATAAATATGAAATCTTTTTTTGAATAACATAAACATGTTTTATATAAGTTCGACGAAGTACTGAAGCGATGTTTGTGCGTTTTTGATTTGCAGGAATTTTTATTTTACCTTTTTATTAAGGAAATTGCGTTTTCTAGTTCTATGTGTGAAATCTGTGTTGTTTTCTTTATTTTTACTACAATATCCCTCTGTTTCACGTTACAAATCAACAACTTTCGAGTAAAGCTGAATTAAACATTGACAATTTCAATTTTGCTTCAAGTATTGTTTACTTTTAAGCAGCAGACAGGAGGATAACTACGCAGAACAGAAATGTTCTGCGTAGTGGCCCTTTATATATTCTCACTCAGTCTCTAGACAGTTCACCACTTCCGGTTTTCAAGGGAATCTAGTAAGACACTGATCACGTATGCAAAGAAAGCACTCGATGTGTGGTAACGCCTGATAGGTATGGAAAACATGTAATGTACAGGTAAAGAGGGTACCACCTTAACTGACCAAAACTACAAGGAAAACTACCGTAGTCTACGCGTGTTTACGATAGTCTAAGGTTGTCTACAGTGTTTTACAAACCTACCCATGACGCCACTGGCAGAGGATGACACGGAGGAAGGTCTGTACCGATAGACCCACAAGGGTTTGTGGACAGACTTTACGGATTAACGACGCCATATAAAGATTCTAAGCAGTGGTTCCCAAACTTTCTGAGACCTTTATCCCTTAGTGCATTCAGATAATAGCTTGTAATTTCCCTCCCCCTCTTCCCTGCGTTTCATACCAACATCACGGTCAACCATCGATATAAGCGCCTAACTAATCTTCCTTTGAACAGTTCCTTTTCTCAATGACGGAAGATAAATGACATTTAGTGTTTTTAGCTGTTTCATTAAATCATGTACTTGTGAGTCAATAAGCAATTCTTTAACACCGCTTTTTTATAGAACGATGAACCAGTTTTCATTGCTTCGCGTTTGCTACCTAAAACTCCATCTCGGCATAGAGGATAGACATTTGCTTTCAAACAAGCTTGCTGTGCAGTGCTTCTCTCCCTAGCGACACATGCTTCACCCACACCCTGCAGCCTCATGTAAAATCAACCACATTGAAATACGTGCACTAAACATGTCGCTTGAAAAACACTTGATTGCTGAACGCCTTGCTTCTGAACTGGAAGAAATTGGACGACAACTTCAGGCTGCGAGTGCTTTGCGTCTGAAGACTGCCGCTAATGATAATAACAGTACAGTGTTGGCCCCACAACAGTGGAGTAGCTATTACATAGTTAATGTTGTGATGCGCTGTCAATTACACTCATGCTCCTAAATTAAGGATACTGCTGATACATGGTGAAATAACGCTCTGGTGGGCGGTTTGTGGGTTTAAATCACCTCGGGGTATGACCATGCGGTGCATTGACCTACGGTTGTCGCACGGTGGCGCTGGCAGCAGTCCACATACGCAGAGGTGTGTTGGTGCATGTCAGAGACCGGTGCAGCGAGTAAGTGTGCAGACGTTATCAGACGTGCTAATGGTGATTGTGTGTTGAAAATGGCTCAAAGAACACATATTGACGACGTTATGAGGGGTAGAACACTAGGGAGACTGGAGGCTGGTCAAATACAGCAGGTCCTAGCATGGGCCCTCCGTGTGCCACAAAGTGTGATCTCAAGATTATGTCGACGAGTCCAGCAGACAGGAAACGTGTCCAAGTGCCACAGTAGGGGACATCCACAGTGTACAACACCACAAGAAGATCGATATCTCACCATCAGGTCCCACAGACGGCCACGGAGTACTGCAGGTAGCCTTGCTCGGTACCATACCCCATCCACTGGAACAGTTGTCTCCAGACACACAGTCTACAGACGACTGAACCGACATGATTTTTTCGCCCCCAGACCTACAAAGTGCATTCCACTGACCCCTGGTCGCAGGAGAGCCCGTAAAGCGTGGTGACAAGAACACAGTACATGGTCATTGGAACACTGGTCCCAGCGTATGTTCACGGACAAGTGCAGGTATAGTCTGAACAGTGATTCTCGCCAGGTTTTCATCTGGCGTGAACCAGGAATCAGATATCAACCCCTTAATGTCCTTGAAAGCGGCCTGTATGGAGGTTGTGGTTTGATGGTGTCGGTTGGGATTATGACTGGTGCACGTACACCCCCGCATGTCTTTGACAGAGGAATTGTAACAGGTCAGCTGTATCGGGACGTCATTTTGCACGAGATGTCCGCCTTTTCAGGGGTGCAGTGGATTCCACCTTCCTCCTCATGGATGACAACGCACGACCCCACCGAGCTGCCGTCGTGGAGGAGTACCTTGAAACAGAAGATATCAGGCGAATGGAGTGGCCTGCCTGTTCTCCAGACCTAAACCCCATCGAGCACGTCTCGAATGCTCTCGGTCAACTTATCGCTGCACGTCTTCAACCCATACGACACTTCAGGAGCTCCGACAGGCACTGGTGCGAGAATGGGAGGCTATACCCCAGCAGCTGCTCGACCACCTGATCCATAGTATGCCAACCCGTTTTGCGGCCTGTGTACGTGTGCATGGTGATCATATCCCATATTCATGTCGGGGTACATGCGCGGGAAACATTGGCGTTTTGTAGCACATGTGTTTCGGGACGGTTTTCTCAACTCATCACCAATACCATGGACTTACAGGTCTGTGTCGTGTGTGTTCCCCATGTGCCTATGCTATTAGCGCTAGTTTTGTGTAGTACCACGTTGTGTGGCACCATATTATCACGTTGTGTGGCACCACATTATCCTTAACTTATGAGCATGAGTGTAGTTAGTTTATTGTTGTGAAGTGAATAATGAAGCAATTCCTTGTCTATAGCGGGAACTATCAGCAACTCAGGAAAGGCATTTTAGTGAGGTACTTAAGTATATGTAATGTATGAGTATTCATTTCACTGTTGCAGATACATATTAAGAAATGTGTATGTAGCGGATGGACTACGTGAGGAAAATTTTGTTCGTAGATTCGTTTCACAAGCTGTAATCACCATCACGTGTCACACGTTAATGCTAGTGGTTAGGAAAATGTATTTTCGGTAGCTGGTGTATTTTAGCGATAGCAGTGATGGCTTTTAAAGATTATTTGGTTTTATGACTGAAACTCAGCTGAACAGTTCAGAAATTTCCATTTTGCTCTTCAGGGTGTAATTACCCCCAGGATGGGAAGCACTGGGGACTCGAACCGCCTAGAAAAAAATGGTTCAAATGGCTCTGAGCACTATGGGACTTAACGTCTGAGGTCATCAGTCCCGTAGAACTTAGAACTACTTAATCCTAACAAACCTAAGAACATCACACACATCCATGCCCGAGGCAGGATTCGAACCTGCGACGGTACCGGTCACGCGATTCCAGACTGTAGCGCCTAGAACCGCGCCGCCACTCCAGCCGGCGAACCACCTAGAAGTTTCTTTATTATTGTTGCCAATCCGCGGAATAGCACCCACCCTTCCGCGTCTGCCGTAAAAACACGCTGATGCCGTCGGCTGCCGTATACCGCCAGTGGTGGGCGTGGGACGCGCCGCGCTGCGCCGCCCGCTATGACAGACGCCGGTGATTAAGCTAGGCAGGCGCGCAGCGTCGCACGGTCTGGCGGCTAGAGCTGCAGCGACACGGCGGCCGGACGCGGCGCTCATCAGCGCCCAAGGCCGAGTTGTGCAACGCGCTAGGCGAGTGGCGTATGCTGTGCGCCTAGCGCCGTGTGGTGGGAGGGCCCGGCTTCCACACGTGCCGGCCGGTGTCGCAACTGCAGCCGCGAAGCGACGCAACGCAACGCCCTGCACTTCTGCGCTGCAGCCCGCGCCGAGCCGGCCGCCGACGGCGGAGTAGTCCGCCGTGGCTGACTTACGGAACACCGGTAAACCCCCAATTCGTTAAAGAACCCGTCTCTCATACGTAAAACAGCTTCGAACGTTTCATTACTTTACAAATAAGTTAATGAGTTAAATACACGGCCCAGTCACATTAATGTATGCCACCTATGTCTAGCGTATGTGTGATGTAACCACTTATAGACGGCAAGTGGAGGCCATAAAAAAATACGATATTGCAGTGCCTGTGTTATTCGGATTACGATACAAAGATCCTTTGGACATGCATGCATCGTAATTAGAATAACACAGGCACTGCAATATCGTATTTATTGGTCTACGCCGGGCAAGCGACTTTCAAGTACAGAGTCTGATCCACAGGTTGTAAATTTTAAGTTGACAAACCAGAATAACTCAAAAAATAAGCTTCACATGAAAAAATTTCTAGAATGCGAAGTTGATTATTTTTGAGGGGGATATCCGCTGGTGTTAAAATTAGCACGCCTGGGCTGGAGGCAACTTCAAAATTTCAAATGGGAACCCCCATTTTTTATTGCAGAATTACACTCCTGGAAATGGAAAAAAGAACACATTGACACCGGTGTGTCAGACCCACCATACTTGCTCCGGACACTGCGAGAGGGCTGTACAAGCAATGATCACACGCACGGCACAGCGGACACACCAGGAACCGCGGTGTTGGCCGTCGAATGGCGCTAGCTGCGCAGCATTTGTGCACCGCCGCCGTCAGTGTCAGCCAGTTTGCCGTGGCATACGGAGCTCCATCGCAGTCTTTAACACTGGTAGCATGCCGCGACAGCGTGGACGTGAACCGTATGTGCAGTTGACGGACTTTGAGCGAGGGCGTATAGTGGGCATGCGGGAGGCCGGGTGGACGTACCGCCGAATTGCTCAACACGTGGGGCGTGAGGTCTCCACAGTACATCGATGTTGTCGCCAGTGGTCGGCGGAAGGTGCACGTGCCCGTCGACCTGGGACCGGACCGCAGCGACGCACGGATGCACGCCAAGACCGTAGGATCCTACGCAGTGCCGTAGGGGACCGCACCGCCACTTCCCAGCAAATTAGGGACACTGTTGCTCCTGGGGTATCGGCGAGGACCATTCGCAACCGTCTCCATGAGGCTGGGCTACGGTCCCGCACACCGTTAGGCCGTCTTCCGCTCACGCCCCAACATCGTGCAGCCCGCCTCCAGTGGTGTCGCGACAGGCGTGAATGGAGGGACGAATGGAGACGTGTCGTCTTCAGCGATGAGAGTCGCTTCTGCCTTGGTGCCAATGATGGTCGTATGCGTGTTTGGCGCCGTGCAGGTGAGCGCCACAATCAGGACTGCATACGACCGAGGCACACAGGGCCAACACCCGGCATCATGGTGTGGGGAGCGATCTCCTCACTGGCCGTACACCACTGGTGATCGTCGAGGGGACACTGAATAGTGCACGGTACATCCAAACCGTCATCGAACCCATCGTTCTACCATTCCTAGACCGGCAAGGGAACTTGCTGTTCCAACAGGACAATGCACGTCCGCATGTATCCCGTGCCACCCAACGTGCTCTAGAAGGTGTAAGTCAACTACCCTGGCCAGCAAGATCTCCGGATCTGTCCCCCATTGAGCATGTTTGGGACTGGATGAAGCGTCGTCTCACGCGGTCTGCACGTCCAGCACGAACGCTGGTCCAACTGAGGCGCCAGGTGGAAATGGCATGGCAAGCCGTTCCACAGGACTACATCCAGCATCTCTACGATCGTCTCCATGGGAGAATAGCAGCCTGCATTGCTACGAAAGGTGGATATACACTGTACTAGTGCCGACATTGTGCATGCTCTGTTGCCTGTGTCTATGTGCCTGTGGTTCTGTCAGTGTGATCATGTGATGTATCTGACCCCAGGAATGTGTCAATAAAGTTTCCCCTTCCTGGGACAATGAATTCACGGTGTTCTTATTTCAATTTCCAGGAGTGTAGATTCTACATAAAGAACTACGTACGTTTTCTCTTAAATATTTGGTTTGATTCTTGGTAGTTGGCGCTGTAATTCAAGAAATTCCCTGTTCTAGTTTTTGCGTGGAAAACGGTTACTTCTAAATAAAAAATACTTATCTACTTCGTAAATTTTGATTGGCTAAAACTAAAACTCTCCCTCTCTCCCAATAGGGTGGGGTCTGAGACAAAGGAATTAGTCTTTTACAAATGTTGACCCGATCCGAATCTGCGGAAAAAATTAATATTTGGGCCAACATTTGTAAAACCCTAATTCCTCTCTCTCAAACTCCACCCTATGGGGGGAACCGAGAGTTTTAGTTTTAGCGAATCAAAATTTTTCGAAATAAATAAGTATTTTTTATTTATCCCTAACCGTTTTCCACGCGAAAATGAGAACAGGGATTTTCTTGAATTACAGTGCCAACTACCAAGAATCAAACCAAATGTTTAAGACAAAATTTAAGTAGTTTTTTATGTAGAATATGTTTCTTCAGTAAAAAATGGGGGGGTTCCCATTTGAAATTTTAAAGTTGCCTCCCGCCCCACCCACAGGGGGCTGGGGTAGCTGGCTAATTTTAGCGCCAGCAGATGTCCTCCTCGAAAATAATCAGTTTGAATTCTACACATTTTTTCGTGTGAAGCATATTTTTCCAGTTATTCTGGTTTGTCAACTTAAATTTTACATCCTGTATGCGGGAATATACGTAATGGATGTACGAGTACAGGTTGCAGACGCATGGTTGAGGGCATAGGCAAGTTTGTGATTGGCCGTGAGTTGTGCCCGCATAGCCAAATGGTAAGGCGACTGCTCGCGATTGGCGGGAAATCCGCGTTCGTGTCCCGGTCCGGCACAAATTTTGATTGCCTTCCATTCTACAGCTGATGGTTGTCCTCATTCGCAATTGCGTACTCATTTAAGGGGACCACACCGTGGTTCAGGTCGAAAAAAATAGATTTTCGGTTTTCATCATATTTCGATGGACTAAGGCTTTATTTAAGTACTCTCAAAAGGATTTTGCTGAAAAAAAAGTTTTTTAGAGCATTTAAAGAGCATTTTCCTACCACGTGTGTTTATGTGCCACGCCCACTTTTCTGTCACCCACTTTTCTGCATATGTTTTAGGTCTTTATATCCCCTACATTGCACGTTAGGGATTCTTTTTTTTTTTTTTTACTCCCGAGTGTGTTGGCTATCCTTGAAACGCAACGGTCGGTATTCTTTTGTTTCTGCTGTTTGTAAACAACGCGCTTTCAAACACGCGGTTAGTTTTGTTCAAGTGTGATTGCGAGTAGTTGTTTTAGAAAACTTGCAGGTATACTATGGGCAGGCTATAAGTAGAAATAAAGAAAATCTGGAGGCAATGAAGAGAGATGTTTGGATCATATTCTTCCGTAAGTCCTCTACTGATGATAAGCCATGTCACGGATTGTGTCCAGCAGGAGAAAATTCATGGTGCAAATACAATAGGGCTCAGGCAACTGGAGAATCTTATTCTCACGAGCATTCTCTTCCTGCTGCTGTTATTACAGCAATTAAACCTATTTTCAGAAACTTGGCTCATCCTGACCTTGAAGGAAGTGTCTGCATGGGCAGTCACAGAACCCAAATGAATTTTTCAACAGCATTAATTTGGAACCGCCTTCCTAAAACAGTATTAGTAGGCATGCATACAATGAAACTAGGAGTTCATTTTGCTGTTATTACATTCAATTGTGTTAATATTGGAAAGTGTTGGGTACTGAAAAATCTGGGAATTAATCCTGGTGAAAATAGGATCACTAGGCTGCAGCATTGCGATAAAATAAGGATAGCCGATGCAGACAGATCTGCATCTAATATGGCCAAGAAAGGAAGACAAACGTCCAGGAAGGTGAAAAAAAAGTTGGAAGTCCTGCTAGAGGCCAAAGAAGGGCCATCATATGCAGCAGGACGGTTTTAATTAACTCTAAATAATTAATTTCAAATTTTTTTCTTTAAAGCCAATTTCCCCCAAACTAAAATTTTCAGTACATATGCCCCATTATATCAGAAACTATCATAGATAAAATAA
Organism: Schistocerca cancellata; assembly: GCF_023864275.1. Classification (NCBI taxonomy): domain Eukaryota; kingdom Metazoa; phylum Arthropoda; class Insecta; order Orthoptera; family Acrididae; genus Schistocerca; species Schistocerca cancellata. The sequence continues at coordinate 317,395,997 of NC_064633.1, read as the reverse complement.
ATGAAATTTTCAGAGACTCTGAAAACATAAAAAGTAACCTCTGGTACTACAGTCATTAATATTCCCCCATTGGGCAGTTTACAAAAAATATTTTCTGCAGAAAAAACTTAATATTTTTTGTTAATAAATTTAATAAAGTATTTCTTAAAAACTATAAAAAGGATAAAGTAGATTTTAGTACAGTTGACTCTATTAGCATCATGTAACATACAGTAAAAACATTAAGATCCTGCATCAAATAATTTTTTCAGAAATGGGTCAAATACGGCTTAAATTAACATGGGTTAGATAGGCATGATGTGGTCCCCTTAAGGCATAAAAAAAGGTGTCAGGGGATAAGGAAAACAATGCAGTCGCTTTCGTAATGCGGAAACTGAGCATTTTATTTGACGTCCAAAAGGGCATGATCACTGGCATCTGGGACAAGGGTGGAAGCGTTTCCGAAACGGCTAATTTTATGATCTGCTCGCATACCACCGTGCTTAAAGTATACCGTGCGTGGCAAAATGGAGCTATCCACAACGACACTGGGGCAAGTATGGCGCACTAGGCGCCGTAGACGACTGGGTAAACGACGGCTGTGGAGATGTGTACAGGCGAACAGACGTGCAACCGTTGAGAAGCTGACCGTCCAGACGAGCCAAGGGGCTATTAACAGTATCTTCTCAACAACCGTTCAGCAATCGCAGCTTCTATGGTGCGTATACACCTGTGCGCCTTGCGGCTAATCGCCGTGCAAGAGCGCGTCCCCCACACGCAGGTCGAGGCACGTGTATTGGTGCATCCCTCTTCCTTAACATGTGCCTGCGAGCGGATTCCATTCAGACCTATGTTCTCACTGGGACCCTCAATTTCCGTGTGGGGCAGGCTACAGTCTCGCGGCGACTAGCCGCAAGACGCACAGGTGGTAACGCACCTTAAACGGGCCTCTCCAACAGACGCCTCGTTCATGCACCCATGGTTACTGCTGTTCCTCAGCGGCGCCAGTACCACGACTGGACGTCCGGTGAGTGGCGATAGGTGATGTTTTCAGATGAATCCCGATTTGTGTTCCATCGGAGGGACGGCTTCTGAAAGCAAAGGCTCCGAGCCGGGGGAGGGAGCGACATGGTTTCGGAAATGTTTTCATATCATTCCCTGACTTTATCTCGTCATTGAGGAAGGCGCAGTGGTTCAGCACAGGAATGCATCTCTCTTTGGTGACCAAGTACTCCTCTGTATGTAGTTTGTCTTTCCTCGACGCGATGGTATCTACCTGGATACTTTGCAAATCACATTTAAGTGCCTGGCAGACGCTACATCGAACCACCTTCACAACTCTCTATTATTCCAATCTCGTATAGCGCTTGGAAAGAAGAAACACCTGTATCTTTCCGCACGAGCTCTGACTTCCCTTATTTTATCTTGGTGATCGTTCCTCCCTATGTAGGTCGGTGTCAACAAAATATTTTCGCATTCGGAGGAGAAAGTTGGTGATTGGAATTTCGTGAGAAGATTCCGTCGCAACGAAAAATGCTTTTCTTTTAATGATGTAAAGCCCAAATCTTGTATCATTTCTGTGACTCTCTCTCCCATATTTCGAGATAATACAAAACTTTATGCCTTTCTTTGGAATTTTTCGATGTACTCCGTCAGTCCTATCCAGTAAGGATCCCACACCCCGCAGCAGTATTCCAAAAGAGGACGGACAAGCGTAGTGTAGGCAGTCTCCTTAGTAGGCCTGTCACATTTTCTAAGTGTCCTGCCAATAAAACGCAGACTTTGGTTACCCTTCCCCACAATATTTTCTAAGTGTTCCTTTCAATTTAAGTTGTTAGTAATTGTAATACCTAGGTATTTAGTTGAATTTACGGCTTTTAGATTGGACTCATTTATCATGTAACCGAAGTTTAACGAATTCTTTTTAGCACTCATGTGAATGACCACACACTTTTCGTTATTTAGGGTCAAGCGCCAATTTTCTCAGCGTCCAGATATCTCTTCTAAATCGTTTTGCAATTCTTTTTGAACTTCTGATGACTTTATTAGTCGATAAACGACAGCGTCATCTGCAAACATCCGAAGACGGCTGCTCACACTGTCTCTCAAATCGTTCATATATATAAGGAACAGCAAAGGGCGTACAACACTACCTTGGGAAACGCCAGAAATCAGTTCTGTTTTACTCGATGACTTTCCATCAATTACAACGAACTGTGACCTCTCTGATAGGAAATCACAAATCTTGTCATATAACTGAGACGATATTCCATAAGCACGCAATTTCACTATGAGCCACTTGTGTGGTACAGTGGTAAAAGCCTTCCGGAAATCCAGAAATACAGAATATGTCTGAAATCCCTTATCAACAACTCTCAACACTTCATGTGAATGAAGAGCTAGTTGTGTTTCACAGGAACGATGTTTTCTAAACCCATGTTGATTGTGTGTCAACAGACCGTTTTCTTCGAGGTAATTCATAATGTTCGAACACAATATATACTGCTGCATTTCGACGTTAACGATATGGGCATGTAATTTAGTGGATTACTCCTATTACCTTTATTGAATATTAGTGTGACCTGTGCAACTTTCCAGTCTTTGGGTACGGATCTTTCCTCGAGCGAACGGCTGTATATGATTGAAGCTAATGCATCAGCATACTCCGAAAGGAAACTAATTGGTATGCAGTCTGGACCAGAAGACTTTCTTTTATTACACTATTCGCCATTAAAACTGCTACACCACGAAGATGACGTGCTACAGACGCGAACTTTAACCGACAGGAAGAAGATGCTGTGATATGCAAATGACTAGCTTTTCAGAGCATTCACACAAGGTTGGCGCCGGTGGCGACACCTACAACGTGCTGACGTGAGGATAGTTTCCAACCGATTTCTCATACGCGAAGAATAGTTGACCGGCGTTGCCTGGTGAAATGTTGCTGTGATGCCCGTGTAACGAGGAGAAATGCGTACCATCACGTTTCCGGCTTTGAGAAAGGTCGGATTGTAGCCTATCGTGATTTCGGTTTATCGTATCACGACATTCTTGCTCGCGTTGGTCGAGATCTAATGACTGTTAGCAGAATATGGAATCGGTGGGTTCAGGAGGGTAATACGGAACGCCGTGCTGGATCCCAACGGCCTCGTATCACTAGCAGTCGAGATGACAGGCATCTTATTCGCATGGCTGTAACTGATCGTGCAGCCACGTCTCGATCCATGAGTCAATACATGGGGACGTTTGCAAGACAACAACCATCATTACGAACAGTTCGACGACGTTTACAGCAGCATGGACTATCAGCTCGGAGACCATGGCTGCGGTTACCCTTGACGCTGCATCACAGACAAGAGCGCCTGCGATGGAGTACTCAACGACGAACCTGGGTGCACGAATGGAAAAACGTCATTATTTCGGATGAATCCAGGTTCTGTTTACAGCATCACGATGGTCGCATCCGTGTTTGGCGACATCGCGGTGAACGCACATTGGAAGCGTGTATTCGTCATCGCCATACTGGCGTATCACCCGGCGTGATGGTATGGGGTGCCGTTGGTTACACGTCTCTGTCACCTCTTGTTCGCATTGGCGGCACTTTGAACAGTGGACGTTACATTTCAGATCTGTTACGACCCGTGGCTCTACCCTTCATTCGATCCCTGCGAAACGCTACATTTCAGCAGGATAATGCACGTTCGCATGTTGCAGGTCCTGTACGGGCCTTTCTGGATACACAAAATGTTCGACTGCTGCCCTGGCCAAAACATTCTCCAGATCTCTCACCAACTGAAAACGTCTGGTCAATGGTGGCCGAGCAACTGGCTTGTCACAATACGCCAGTCACTGTTCTTGATTAACTGAAATATCGTGTTGAAGATGCATGGGCAGCTGTACCTGTACACGCCATCCAAGCTCTGTTTGACGCAATGCCCAGACGTTATCAAGGCCGTTATTACGGCCAGAGGTGGTTTTTTCTGGGTACTGATTTCTCAGGATCTATGCACCCAAACTGCGTGAAAATGTAATCACATGTCAGTTCTGGTATAGGATATTTGTCCAATGAATTCCCGTTTATCACCTGCATTCCTTCTTGGTGCAGCAATTTTAATGGCCAGTAGTGTAAGTGATTTAAGTTGCTTCAATACTCCGAGAATATTTACTTCTACGTTACTCATGTCGTCAGCTGTTCTCGATTCGAATTCCGGAATGTTTACTTCGTCTTCTTTTGTGAAGGCATTTCCGAAGGCTGCGTTTAGTATCTCTCATTTGACAGCAGTGTCTTCGATAGTATCTTCATTGCTATCGCGGAGAGAAGGCATTGATTATTTCTCGCCGCTGACATACTTCACATACGACCAGTATCTCTTTGACTTTTCTGCCAGTTTCTACCAGCAGGACAATGTAACGTGTCATACGGCTCCGCAGTGTACGTCCGTTTTTCGAAGAGCAGTAGGATGAGTACTGCCCTGGCCATCAGACTCTCCAGATTTAAAACCAATCGAAAATCTGTGAAAGCATCTCGACCAGTTTTTTCGCGCCATGGATCTTCAACATTGACAGCTAGGGCAGCTGGCCACGCCAATTTAGTCAGCATGGCTTCACATCCTTGTCGGTGCCTATCAGAAACTTACTGACTCTTTTCCTGCACGTCTCGCAAAATGTGCTTATTTTGTCTTTTGACAGGTGGTCACATTGATGTGACTGGACACGTATTTTCCTCTATGCAGGAAAGTGCGAAAAAGGTTTGGAGAGGGTTGAAATCACGCTTGAAGTTTGTTGGAAGTCGCTAAGTGCCCTCATCATGAAGAAATGGACGAATTTGACTGGGTATTTTGGTCTCCATTTTAAGCAGAAGCTAATTTTTCGCGCATCTCAATGTGTATAGCTCCGTATCTCCTGAACTACGTGTTGTGCAATGATAAAATTATGCAGGTATACTCAGAGATTTATATGGATTCCGTCCGCAAACTGTGTTGCGAATAGAGTTAACAGTGAAGATGTAATAAATTAAAACGTCATACCTGATGTTAGATTTTACTGCATGAACAGCGAAAATGTAGTAAGCAGTAATGTTTCCTTTCGACGTTTGTGACAGGTGTCAGCTATAAAAAGTTTCGTAAGCGTTTGAAATAATGTGTAAACTTTGTTAGAAGTCGTTAATTGTTTTCATCCTCAAATACCGGAAAAGTGAATTCCATGTATTTGCGCGCAACCAGTGAAACTGCCTCAGAACAAAGACACAGCTTCTTACTGTAACACTCGTCTTACGTTCTTAAATTTGTAGCTCTTAAATTTGTAGCTCTTAATCTGTACATCATGACACTATTTTAAATTTTTGACTTCACTCGAAATACTGGAAATGAAATTGTTATTCCTACGCTGCAACAGGTACCGGGTTCCGGGATAGCATTTTAATAATATAGATTTGATACTAGGTAGAAAAAATGGTTCAAATGGCTCTGAGCGCTATGGGACTTAACATCTGAGGTCTTCAGTCCCCTAGAAGTTAGAACTACTTAAACCTAACTAACTTAAGAACATCACACACATCCAAACCCGAGGCAGGATTCGAACCTGCGACCGTAGCGGTCGCGCGGTTACAGACTGATGCGCCTAGAACCGCTCGGCCACACGGGCCGGCTACTAGGTAGAAACTAGCCTTTAACTTCGGTATTTTACTCGTACTTCGTAAAGGTAAATGTGGATGAAAATTTCGTACACTGCATCACAAACACAACATTTTCAGGGATTACACTGTCTGAAAGGAAAGTGAAACACCCATAAGACATGATGAATCTTCATATACGTACGCACCATCAACAGTTACTGTACACAAACGATTAGAGTTACACTTTTCTGTGACATGTTGAATGACCACCAGCGTGCATTAGCGTTGTTCGTGTTCAGTGTTATTATCAGGTCTAGTAGGCGGTACAAGTGGCGTGAAGAGCGTCAGAGCAATCACTACGAGGGATATGAAGATACCGCATACTCCTGTGAGACAGCGTTATCAGGGGATGACATAGTTTCTAAAGTGCTTCGTTGCGCGTCCCCATTTGGCCACCTAGTCGAATGGTGTAATATCCAAATGTGTGGGACATTCGTATTCGATGGTGGGCTGCTTAGAAAAGTGAGGCCGGGCAAATTCGTCGTCAGGATGTAATATGGCCATTTTCCTCTGTAACTGTCCACTAACACTTCAGAGGATTATACCAGGGTTGTACAGAAAGTAAGTGCCGATCGGTCGCGAAATGGAAACCACAGGGAAAACCAGAAACGTTTTTTTTTTGCAACATTTAGATACACCTTCCACATACTTCTCTACATAGTCATCGCTCCAACTTCGAGTGTTGTCATAGTGTTGTGTCAACTTTGCAATATCCTCGACATAGAAAGCAGCCGCCTGCCCTTTCGGCCAGTTATCTGCAGCTCGTGGTCTGTGGAAAATTTTTGTCTTCATAGCCAGCGGTTCTTCTGAGCAGAGATGAGAATCATGGGGAGCCAATTACGGACTGTATTATGGGTGATCAAACACTTCTCATCGGAAACGCTGCAGGAGCGTCTTCATTGCCCCTGAAGTGTGCGGCCGAGAACTGGCATGAAGAAGGAACTGTTCGACAGTTGCGTTATCTGGTTTTCATGATACAGGCGAAATCTCCAACCAGTCCCTTACACTTGGCGGGAGACGCTATTCCCTACGCATCCTTACGTGCTCACTGTTCACTCAAAACTTTAAAGAGCGACGCGACACGATCGACGGGCATACTATAGACACTGCCCAACACATCTGTGCAAGACGTTACCGGATTTTCCCAGCGGTTTCCATTTGTCGATTGATCAGAACTTACTTTCTGGACAACCCTCGTATACAAATTCCCTTGATCAAGTAGGCGTTCATTTACACTTGTCTGTAATTACCGATATGGATTAGCATCGCCAGTGGTTGTTTTCGTTTCACTGTTTGTTTTTCTGCCTATCCTATGTAATTTAGTGGACGTTTAGAATGTCTGAAAGCTGCCTAGCTGGATGCGGGAGATAAGAGTCATTTTAAGAGGAATTTGCGCTGTAAAACTTCTGGCACGGGCGCTGCCACTGGCATTCCCGTCTGTTCACATTCTCTCAGATCGCTCTCCAGGAGCGTCAGAGGACATGTGTTTTCCAGTCGAAAGACACATGGAATTCTTTGCAGAAGGTTTTTTTTTTTTTTTTTTTTTTTTTTTTTTTTTTTTTTTTTTTTTTTTTAGCAAGATAGGAGGCCTCTGGGTAGATATCGTTTCGCTCAGTCTGTGTGAATTTTCGTCACCGTGCTCGGAATAACGATCGATTTAAATTCTCAGAATCCAGCTTTCTGATCAGGTGACGCTTTTTCAGTGTGCCTACGCGCAAAGCATCGGACAGGGCCTTTTCAGAATTGTAGTGTGAAGTGGGAGAGATTTTCTACCTTCCTGCACACCTAAGAGCCCTGTTGATTTAAGTTAGAGAAAATATATGAGTTTAGGAGTTAGTCTGACATCTTGCCTTGAGTTTTACCAGTTGTAACTCGGAATCTTTGCCATCATTGGGCCGACGAGTCCCTGCTCTGACGGAAAACAGCGAAGTTCTTAGCAGCCAGAAGGAGAATACTTTGCTTTCGAGTTTTGTGAAGTAAAGACATCACTGTAGAATACTTCACTTTATGCCTTCATACAATCAACATTCTTCTCTTTAGGCTTTTGCAGAGTAATGACTGCACTTTAGATTTTTGGAGAGTTAAGATTTCAGGCTAGGACAGGAGAGATAACTGCTGGTATGAGCTTTGCTGCCACTAGAGGAATGTCTGTACTTAAGCACTAAGTATAATGAGATAGTGGAAATCATATTCTTGAGTTCTCCCTGCTACGATATTCATGCTCCGCACATTTTGGTAAGATGGGCCATCATTGAACACGCTCCCTTCAGAAGCTGAGTACCCGATTATAAAGCCACGGATTCAGCTTGTTGCCCACACTTGCATTTTCACAGTCTTACAGTGTTCAGTCCTATCTTTCTGTGTACTATCTACTAACTAACAACTTATGAGGTCATTTGACACGTCTGTGAGTTATTAATGTAACTGTGTTTCATTCTCCCCATCCACCAGTGCCAAGGTTACACTTCAGAGTTATAATCCCAACGAGGCTTTTGAATATCAGTGGATAATTCTCTTGTTTAAAAACAATAAATCAAATTGTTACAGCGACCATATGTTTCCATTCATAACAGAATATCCATTAGTATATCTATGTGAGGGTGTTGTACCCATTTGATTCATCCTTAATTGAGACACACCTATTAATATTCATTTAAATTCGACATTTCAGTTGCATCACAGTAGCGTTCTTTTAAATTTGCATGGTCATTCCTTGTGGTCCCTCACGCTGACTGTCAATCTATTGGTCACCAGAGTCTGGTGCCGTGCATCATAAGGCTGTGCATCCAAACACAGCCGACCCCCCACAAAGACTCCAGTCGAGTACCACAACGGAAGATTGCCGTGTTGTACACCACGTCCTAAGCCCCTCACGTCTGCGCCCATCATCGAAAAACAAGTAATGACCTCCCTGCAGCATTCTATTTCATCTCTCAGCTTTGGTTGGAGACTAGCAGAAATCAGAATTGGAAATTACCGCACCACACATAGGCTGTCATTAATACGATGTCGCAAACAGCTGCATTTGGAAAGAAGCTGTGACCAGAAAGCTTACACCAACTCGTGAGGGTAACGTCTCAGACCTCCTGGCAACAAACAGACCTAAACTTATCGAATAAATTAACGTAGAGGAAGGTATCAGTGACCAAAAGGCTGTGACAGTGTCTATGACGACGGGTGCTACAAGGAATGTTAATGATGGTGGGAAGATATATTTGCTCAGCGAGGGTCACAGGATACAAATTTCAGAATAACTTAGCAGTATTAGATGATAAGGACGAAGATGTGGAGAACAAATGGAAAAAATTGAAAGGCATCGTTCAATATGCCCTAAGACAAGTATGTTTCAAGTAAGGTTTTAAGGGATGAGAAAGATCCGCCATGGTTTAATAGCCGTGTTAGAAAAGCGCTACGTAAACAAATAACACTTCATCTCAGATTCAAGAGAAGTAAAAACATAGCTGACAAACAAAAGCTGAATGAAGTGAAAATGAGCGCTAGGAGAGCAATAAGAGAAGTGTTCAATGATTTTAAAAGTAAGGCGTTGTCAACCGACCTGAGTAAAAACCCCAAGAAATTTCTGTCATATGTAAAATCCGTAAGTCGGTCAAAATCATCTATTCATTATCTCAGCGACCACACCGGCACAGAAACGGAAGATAAGAGAGAGAAAGCCGAAATACTGAATTCGGTCTTCCGAAGTCGTTTCATCGTGGAACATCGTAACACTGTCCCTCCTTTCAATCGTCGTACGAACGTCGAAATGGTAGATATTGACATAACCGATCGTAGAACTGAAAAGCAGCTACAATCGCTTAATAGCGGAAAGGCGTCAGGACGAGATGAGGCACCTTTAAGATTCTATAAACATTATGCGAAGGAACTGGGTCCCCTTCTAGCAGTAATTTATCACAGATCGCTTGAGCAACGAAAGGTACCTAACGACTGTAAAAAAGCGCAGGTCATTCCCGTTTTTAAGAAAGGCCATAAGACAGATCCCCACAATTGTAGACCTATATCGTTGACGCAATCTGTTGTAGAATTATGGAACATGTCTTAAGCTCAAGAACTATGACGTTTTCGGAAAATGAACATCTCTTCTACAAAAATCAACATTGATTTCGCAAACAGAGATCCTGCGAAAGTCAGCTCGCTCTGTACCTCCATGGGATCCACAGTGCAGTGGCCAAATGCGCTCAGGTTGATGCAGTGTTCTTTGATTTCTGTAAGGCATTTGACACCGTCCCGCATTGCCGTTTAATGAAAAAAAATACGAGCTTACGGAGTATCGGGGCAGATTTGCGATTGGATTATAGACTTTCTTTCAGACAGAACTCAACAAGTCGCTCTTAACGGAACAAAATCGACAGATGTAAAGGTAATATCCGGAGTACCGCAGGGAAGTGAGATAGGACCGTTGCTGTTTACAATACACACACACACACACACACATATTATAGATATATTATTGTCTAGCAGAAAGCGTCGGATGCTCTTTAACGCTATTTGCATGTAGTGCCGTTGTCTATACCAAGTAGCAGAGCCAGAAGATAGTAAGAATTTGCAGCACGACCTGCAGAGAATTGATGAATGGTGCATGCTGTGGCAGTTGACCCTGAACGTAAATAAGTGTAACACATTGAGCATACGTAGTAAAAGAAATCGACTACTGTACAGCTACACTAATGATGACAAAGAGCTGGAGACACCGTCTGCCATAAAATATCTAGGTGTAACTATCCAGAGCGACCTAAAGTGGAATGACCATATAAAACAGATAGTGGGAAAAGCAGATACCAGGCTCATATTTCATTAAGGAAATGTAACTCATCCACGAAAGAAGTGGTTCATAAGGCGCTTGTTCGCCCGATTCTTGAGTAATGTTCATCTATCTGGGATCCCTATGAGGTGGGACTGATGGAGGAGATATAGAATATCCAATGAAGAGCGGCGCGTTTCGTCACGGGATATTTTAGCTGGCGAGAGAGCGTTACGGAGATGCTAAACAAACTCCACTGGCAGACGTTACAAGAGAGGCGTTGTTCATCACGGAGAGATTTGATATTGATATTTCGGGACACCACTTCTCAGGGGGAATCGGCAACATACTACTTCCCCTCACAACTATCTCGCGTATTGGCGACGAGGAGAAAATTCGACAAATTACAGCCAATACAGAGGATTACCGACAATCATTCTTCCCACGCATTGTTCGCGAATGGAACAGGATTGGAGGGATCAGATGTGGTACCGAAAGTACTCTCCGCCACACACCATTAGGTAGCTTGCGGAATGTGATCTAGATGTAGATGCGATGAATGGCGTCGCATTGTATTTGGTGATGAATCGCAGATGACAATCGTCAACTACTATTGCGATGACGTGGGGAGTTGTCCCATTCTTCCAACGATTTGCCGGCCGGAGTGGCCGAGCGGTTCTAGGCGCTACAGTCTGGAACCGCGCGACCGCTACGGTCGCAGGTTCGAATCCTGCCTCGGGCATGGATGTGTGTGATCCTTAGGTTAGTTAGGTTTAAGTAGTTCTAAGTTCTAGGGGAGTGATGACCACTGCAGTTAAGTCCCATAGTGCTCAGAGCCATTTGAACCATTTGAGCCTTCCAACGATTTGGAGAGGCACGCTGGTATTACTCTTGGACATGTACTAATGGACCGCGGCCGATTTAAAGCTACCACCTAGCAAGTGTGGTGTCTGGCGGTGACACCACATAAGTTTGAATCGATTTTGTAATCACAGGGATAACATCACGCATCTTTACAACCGGTGAAGTTTCATTTCATTTTCTCCTTCCCTTCTGTGTGCTTCGCGTCTTTTGTCTGGCAGTGTAATACTGACTCTCACCTGAAGTGGAATGAACAAACAAATACACTAGCAAAAAGAAGTCGTCAGCATGCTGTGCCCTTAGTCCTGCCGTAAATGTGTAACAGATAGTGCCTTACAGTTACATATTATTCCTGTATGCCCTCCGTCTTTAGCTACACTTTTCTCAAAATAGAGAAAGGGCCAATTAGAATAACAACTAAAAATAGCAACCGACTTTCTTGTAAATGTCTGTTTAAACAACTGGGGACTATAATTTCTCCATATGAGTACATCTATACGTCCGTTATGCACGTAAAGTATAACTTGAGAAGTTATCTCAAAAACTGCAGCATTCGTAACAGCGAACAAGAATTAGACTAAACTTACATTTCTCTGGAGTAAATAAACATAAAAAACAAGACAGTATTTTTATCCAAGGGAGTAAAACTGTACAACAAATTGCCCAAGGAAAGCAAAGACATGACCAAAATCCTAACATTTAAAACGTCAGTTAAAACATACATCGTAAATAATTCATACTATTATTGATTATAGGTTCCGACTTTTAAGCAAAACACTGTTTTTTCTTGTTACCCAAAAAATGTTTCGGCACCTATGCGTCGTCATCAGTTGGTGATAAAATTCACATTTACGTCCTTTGGTTTACATACGACAAGCTGGCAGTACAGGACACCATACAGACAATCATGCAAAATCATATAACGTAAAGTCGTGGTAAGAACACGAATAAAAACTTTCTTTACACCTCATTTTATTACATCAGTTACAACCTGAAATATGTTCACATTTTATAATTTTTCAATGAACAAGACCAACTGATGACGGCACAGAGGTGCTGAAACATGTTCGGGCAGCAAAAATAAAACAGTGTTTTGCATAAAAGGTGGAACATACATCCAAAAATTTTCATTCCAAACACGGAAAAAAATTACAAGCTCCGCAAATCCAAAAGATGAATAAATCATACTAGAGGGGAAATTAAAATGTAAATTACACTGGCAGACCAAGTGACTTTTACTGAAAGCAGCACTACACTTCGAAGTGACACAGATACAAGATACAGTTTTTGAGCAACACGTCCTAGCAATCGTTCAGTTCCACGACGATGGATATCCACTCCTTGGTCACGGAACAATTCTAGAACCGCCGTGTGAACGTTCTCATCGTCGGAAAAATATGCTATTTCTGTGAGTCGTCGACTGCCTGGACGTTGACGTCTATGGTCGATGCTGAGCCGTGGCGCCATTAAGTTAGTAGACTTCTGTCTGGCGCCACTAGCTCAAGGGCTTGCGGACCCGTTGCCAGTATCTATAAGGAAGAGTTGGTGTCTGTGGGTTGTGTCCTCGGAAGCTCTTTGCTTGCTGATATATATACGGTTTCGCTGGTCCGGGAGGGAGGCGGTACCGTCGCTACAAGAGGTGCCCACGGGGCCGAAGCCACGTGCTACGCAACGAGGGCCTGCGCAGAGCGAAGATACCGGAGTACTTCACCGGGGTCAGCGTCGACCACAAGCAGCAGGCCGACATCCCGTCGGTTGGTTGGCAACACTTGTGTCAGGCGACCGCTCGTGGCCTGGCTGCCCCTTCTACCTGGTGTCATCGGCACCACCCAGCAACCGCCGCGACTCACCGTGGAGCCATGGAGCTGCTTGCTGATAAAGGAGAGTAACATCTGTAATCCTCGTGGTGATTGGCGTCATTGTCTACCCGACCTCCTGTTTGCAAGTGCGAATCCACTTTTTAATAGCCACCCAATAAGAATCCTATTTCTAATGAAGCATTAAGACGTTGTCTCTGTTTTAGTTTCAAATAACATTGCGAACGATTGGTTAGGTGACGCGTTGACTTCACGCCATTACATGCGCTTTGCATTTTCCACAAGTCGAAACTTGCAATCTAAATTTCTTGTCACGATGTCTGATTATTATTATCCGATGTGTAATGCAACATATATGATTATTATTATCCCATGTGTAATGCAAAATATACCGTTGCATTATACCTCATATTATCACAGTCAGCCGTCAACAAGCTTTTCTGATACCCAGCAACAGCTCTATTGCTGAATACCACGGAAACCATTCTCCCCACAGTTAAGAGGGCAGTTGCAGCCAAGTAGGAGTTCTGTTACTACAGTATATTGCAATCTTGATTCCTCATATTTATTTATAATTCTACTACTTTTATGGGTGAGTGAGTACATAACGTCTTGAATAGGAACCCAGGTCCGATTGAAAACGTGTTTGCTAGGTAAGTATTCAACAGGGTAGATATGGTGGGCGGGTGGTTAAGTCGTATCGGCTGATGTCATTTGACGTCTGTCCTTCCTCTGGCATGGTTATAGCCTCTTTCATGTGTCTGTGAGTGTTACAGCAACGTGGCTGAGTACACGTTTGCAGAATACGTCGACACGTCCCTTCTGAATAGCGAAGCTCACGGTAATGAAAGAGCAGCTAGGCACTTTTATAGAGATCTTTCGCCACAACGCCCGACTCCATCGCATACGCTTCTCGCCACAGTTACGCAAAGGCTTCGAGAAAGGGTACCTTCACCATAAGCAGACCTGACCGTGGTGCTCCAAGGAGCACAACATCCGACTAGGGAGAGACCATACTGCATCAGGTTGAAGAGAACCCGTCAACGAATACACGAGCAATTTCTTTGGCTGTTAATGAGCGGAACTGTAAAGCAAGTGATGTACTGGGTCACGCCTAATCAATTACTTGTAGAAGTGGTCGCGTTACCAACGGTAAATTTTCGAGCAAGAGTTACAATTCAAAATATTATCTACTCACGTCCCTCTACAGGTTCTGTAAGTTTGCAAACGGAATTTCCGAACACCCTGTATGTACTTCTCCTGCGATCACTTACGAACTATTGACTTCCGGAAGAATTAAATACATTCACTATTTTTCAGTCACTTTCTTAATTTATTTTGAATGGCATACATTACAACTGGTTCCCATTGTCTCAGCGCGACGTATTTTACTCGCAACTAATACACCATTCACACAATGGAGGAGCGAAATGGTGGACGGCCGTGACTACATCATCACTGAGGACAGAAGTTCCTTATTCCAGCGGTGTCAGCAGAGCAGTGGAATGAAATGTTCATATGTCGTTATTGGCTGCGAGACCCAATCTGGGATTGTTGGGCCGCTTGGTGTAATTCTTTCTATTTGACGCCATTTCGGCGACTTGTGCGTAGATGAAGATGAGATGAAATGATGAGGACATTACAAACACCCAGTACCCCACCGAAGGAAACCTCCCACCCAGCCGGGACTCGAACCCGGGCCCAGCGATCTAGAGGCAGCGACACTAAGCTCTAGACCTTGAGCTGCGGACTAACAATGAGATTAATGGTCAGGAAAAGCAGATAAAGACAGACACGCGTGGCAGTTGTTGGCTTGTCTTCCTTACTACCGCCTTATTAATGAGGACGCCTGTTATCTGAGAGGGAACAGCACGTGTTATCTGTGGCTCCATTAAGCAAGCATGACGAATGAGGACGCTCCGCTCTTGCCAGAACTTGCATGAAGGCCTCGTACACTACTGCAAACAATCACTGCTGAACCTTGAGCCTAGTCAGGCGGGTTGGGAAATTTTAACTTCCTTCGTAATGTCAGAAGCGATTTTTCCGTGATGTTGGCCAAGCGAGGTAGACAAGTGATAAGATAATGGCTTCCTATTCGGGAGGACGTCGATTTAAATCCCTGTTCCGCCATCCAAATTTAGTTTTTCCGTTGTGTCCCACCGCAAAAAAAAATAAAAATAAAAAATAAAAAAATAAAAAATAAAAATAAAAAATAAAATAAAAATAAAAAGTAAAAAATAAAAAAATGGAGAAGTGCAAGTAGGACTTGCGCACCGAGGGTTCCGCACGAACTTACTTATGTATGCTATGTATATAGATAGTTCATCCATCATGGATCATTCATCCATCATGGGAATCGAGAATCTCGAAGACTTTTGCCTGTTGTCATCAATACAGGCAACATATATTGTTACCCATTTCTGAGAAAAAGGTTTCGACGAGTGAGTTTGCGAGTATCAAAAGGTCAGACATAAATGACGTATCTTTTGATTGTACTGACTTACATTTGTTACATTGCCTACAGATCTTAATATGCGACATATATATCAACTTTATACGTCAATCCGTTCCTGTGAAAAATGATTCTTAACAGAAGGACAGACAGACAGACAGACAGTCAAATAACAGGTAACGAAAAAACATATTTTTTCGTGCGACGTAGTTAAAAATTAGCAATTTTCGAGTTTTTTCTTTAGTTACACTGTAAAACCTTGCTTCTTGCCAGATTTCATGATTAGAAGTCAATCGAAAGTACTCCACAGATTGTGATGAGTGAATTTACGAATATTAAAATATGTGACACAAATGTCCGTATCTTTTGATTCCATTGACTTAGAAGCGTCAGATTTTTACTACGCCAAGGAATCGCTGTCCTTAATACGTGACATAAAGTTCAACTTGATATGTCTTGACATTCCAAAGAAAACTGGTTTTCATCAGCCAGACGGATAGCAAACGGTTTCGTTTTTGTCGACTGAGACTTGGAAGCCTAAAACGAAAGGAAAAAAATAGACAGAGCCTATTTCTTTTCTCATTCTACTCCAGCTCTGTCTTGTGCTCCGTTTCAAACAACCTGGTCTTCAAAGGAGCACTAAACAACAATCTTCCTTTTGTGATGTAGCCTTGGTAAAACTTGACTACTAAATCAACAATGCTAGTTATCTCGCTTATATTACTGCAACAAAGATACTCTGAATTGTCTTATCTTACAGCTCACTATTCTGATCAAGTGTGGGCAGTCGCCGAACATTAAATTCATACTCGAGGGAGATATTCCTTAACGTGGTCATCATGACCCTACTCGTAATATTGACGTGCTTTTAGACATGTGTATGTTGACCAAATGGTAACTGCTCAAGGTCTGTTTACGGACATTAACAGCACTGTATAACATTTATTTATTTATATTACTGGTTGTTGAGTTCCGTGGCTTTGGATTACATTACTTTAAGAAACACAGCTACCAGCTATATTTTATGTATTTTTATTTGTGTCAATATACGTTTAAAGCTTTCTCCCGTCTTCGTTTAGCACAATATATATTTAAATCTATAATTCGTGTATCGTTAAAAGTATAGTTTGCAATTTGGATGGCTGCAGCTGCCCTGTGTTAAGTAACAATTCTGTTTAATGATCACACTTAGCGAGTTGTATATTTACAATATATTAATAGTTAGATGCACTTACTTTCTATTCTGCTTGTTGTTACTCCAATTATCTTCCTTTATAAGCTGGGCAAAAACACTCCTTCATTGTGTGTTACATATAACAACGTAGTATCCTCCATGCTGTGACTAATATGTTGTATTCATAGGAAATTGTATCTCTGGCCAAAGTTATATTTCGTTTGCAGGCTCTGAAACTACAGCTGAAGTCAGCCTGTAAGCAATACTGAGCAATTTATGTCTGTGCTCATAGTTAAATTATCATTGGTGGCAAAACTATATTCACAACGCGCATATGAAGCTTATAGCTCATGTATTAGAAAATATGTTAGTTTCTGGTATATGAAACTGGAAGATTTCATACTGTTAATTGGTTTTTTTACTGGTTCAAAAAATATTTGTCTTTTAACGTACCGCAAGCTACAGCAAATTGTGTAAGTCATTAGCTACGAGTGTTAATTTTTTAACATTTTCGTTCCAGAACAACCAAATAAATTAGATTATTTGTCCAGTTAATTTCATACACGATTTTTCATCTAAATAATGAATTGTGTTTTTTGCTACGTAAGTGCTGGAAATCTTCATATGTTTGTTTTTGCTGTCCTGCTTTTTTATGACATCTTCAACATCATTACGATTTATCAGGCCAATGATCCATGTAACACGAATCTATCACTGGACTATATTTATTTCGTTCACATTCTCCATCAGTGTTTTTCGATACGCAAAGAAATTTTCAAAGAAGCGTTTCCTACCTGGTGACGTATGTAGATGGCAGCTGGTATTGGAATATCTGCCCTTTCTGATCTTGCTAAGATCGCGTGGCGTGGCGCCTTTCTCGATTTTACGCGGATGCAGCCACAATAAGTGATGACGATCTTAAGCGACAAACAGGCTTAAATCAAACAAATAGTTTTCCTGAAAAGTACAAACAAATTCGGAGCGTTATGTGAAGGAATATCCAGGTGAAATTAATATTCTGTACATACAGCCACTGGTTTTCTGTCATATTTGGTAGCAACGACCGATATACGGATGTTGGAGTGCGATCATTTATCAACAGAAAAGAAACACGAAGCTGTTAGATGCGCTATGCGCTCATGTAAGTATCTCTTGGTAATTAACCACTCCTCGTTATAATATAGTAAAAAGCCATTCTCTTTCTTTATTTATAGCTCATACAGCAGCTGGTCCGTCCTCAGAATCCGCTTGAAGAATTTTACTAGCTATAACCACTTGGAATCACACGAACGTTGCGCCTTTTTATACCGCTTTTTCACTACCTGTTAGTCCTTGAATCGTTCAGATTCACATTTTTATACATTCGATGTCCAACAAATCCCACACCAACCCTCTTTTTTATCGTTCCCTACCTCCACACGACTTCAGTCGTCCATTCCTTTGATTTTGCATAGGTGTTAATTTCTCTAAGGAGAGGACCCACCCAACAGAAGATATACAGATTTAGTACTTACAGGCACGTAAAATTTAAAACTTTATATCAGATAATATCTGAAATAAAGTCATCATAGTTCCAAAGGTATGTACCTTAGAGCTCACGTTTAATGGACAATTTTTTTTTTTTTTTTGGTCCATACTTCCACCTCGCAAAATATGCGAAGCGAAGAGCGCGCAGTACAAGAGATTTGTTTCACAATGTCGATGGTGAAGATGTGCTCATAGCTCTTAAGGTACAGATTTTAGTGACCATGTTTACTGGACATTTTTGCTTCGAATGATAGTTCCGGCCATATCTCTATATATTGATCATTCCTCCTGAGACACCTTGTGTGCATAAATGATCTGACGGACAGGGTGAGCAACAGTCTGTTACACTTTATTGAAAACCCCGTCACACGCTAAAGTATCATCGTTGAATGACTGTAGTTGGTGTGACGGGTGGCAGCTTCCTCTAAGTGTAGAAAAACTTTAGTTGATGCAAATTAGTAGAAAAACAGCCGCGTAATGGTCCAATACAGTATTAACGGTTTGATGCTTGACACATACACGTCACATAAATATCCAGGCGTAATACTGTCAAACGATATAAAATGGAACGAGCAGGTAAGATCGGTATTATGGGAGGCGGGTGGTCCATTTCGATTTATTGGGAGAATTCTAGAAAAGTATATCTCACCTATGAAGAAGATAGCACACAGAACATTTGGGCGACCCACTCTTGAATACTGCTCGAGTGTTTGAGATACATACCAAGTTGGATTAAAGGAAGACACTAAAACAAGCCAGAGACGTGTTCATAGATTCGTTACCGGTAGGTGAGGTCAACACGCAAGTATAGCGGAGATGCTCTGTGAATTCAAATAGGAATCTCTACAGAGAAGAAGATGAAGAAGAAGAAGAAGAAGTTCTTTTCCCGAAACACTACTGAGAAAAAAAACTTCTGGGCAAATTAAATCTGTGTGCCGGACCGAGACTCGAACTCGGGACCTTGGCTTTCATCTAAGGCAAGGTCCCGAGTTCGAGTCTCGGTCCGGCACACAATTTTTATCTGCCAGGAAGTTTCATATCAGCGCACACTCCGCTGCAGAGTGAATATTTCATTCTGGACTATTGAGAAAATTTAGACAACCGCAGCCGCGGCTGGCTGCAGTGTGATTCAGCTGTTACCAAGGTACACTTGGCGTAAGGACAGAGAAATTACGGCTGTTCCGCAGCCACGTAGACATCCGTTATTCTCTCGTTCTTTTTACGTGTCAAAACATAAAAGGAAATGACTAGTAGTGGTACAACGTATCCACCGCCATGCATCTTGTGATGGCTTGCGGAGTATTTTTACGAACTGGCCACACTGACAAAGTCACCAATAATGAACTCATCCGGATGGTACCAAAATTACCCTCTGCCTTACACCGTAAGGTGATTTATGGAGTATAGGTGTAAGTATAAGTCATAGTTTTCCACACTGTGAATGAGTGCTCAACGAAAAACCATTAATAATTTTTTTTTTGTATGTCCATACTTTTAGCAAGACGTCTCTTGGGATCGTATCAACCTGTACCACATCAAAACAGCCTGAAGATGACGCAATGAGGCGTCTAAACTGGTAGCGACAAAATAAAATGAAATCATAAGGACGGCTGTAGGTGTTTTTATTTTTTGTCACAGTAATAAAATGCCGTTTTTACGACATGTCCTTCTATTTGTTTAAGAATATGATTTCTACGTCTACATGAGTACTCTGTAGTTCACACAAGTGCCCGCCAGAGGATTTTTTGAATCAACTTCAAATTATTTTTTTTCCGTTCCACTCTCTAACAGCGGGTGGGAAAATTGAACACTTAAATATTTCTTCACAAGCTTTTATTCTCTTATTTTATTATGGTTATCACTTCTCGCTATGTAGGCTGACACAATTAAATATTTTCGTTTTCAGAGGAGAAAGTTGATGATTGAAATTTCGTGACTAATTGCCCTTCTTCGGTATTTTCCGATTTCCACCGTCAATCCTATTTGCTAAGGATCTTATACAGCACAGCAATACTTTAGCAGAGGGGAAAGAAGGAATGAAAAATGAGTAGGGGACAGTGCTGTACATGGAGGATAGTGTACCAAGAAACACCCGATGTTTCCTGGTTGGCGTTTCTTCTAAGCATTCAGCCAGTGAAATTTTGTCTTTGGTGTACCTTCCCCACAACTTTATTTGGTTTATTGTTCCAAATTAAGTTGCTCGTAATTGTAATTTCTAGGTATCTAGTCGAACTGACTGCCTTTAAATTAGTGTCATTTACTGTGTAACCGAAATGTATTGGCTTTCTTTTTGTGTTAATGTGGATGACCTCACACTTTTCCTTATTCGGAGATATTCATGCATGTCCAAAGGAACATTGCATCGTAATTCGGAGTAACACAGGCACTGCAGTATCGTATTTATCCCCCGACACCGGTAAGCGACTTCCAAGAAAAATGTTTCTCCTGTACGGGAATATACAGGGTGACTATAATTGAGCCGGCCGGGGATTCTGAGCGGTTCTAGGCGCTACAGTCTGGTACCGCGCGACCGCTACGGTCGCAGGTTCGAATCCTGCTACGGGCATGGACGTGTATGGTGTCCTTAGGTTAATTAGGTTTAAGAAGTTCTAAGTTCTAGGGGACTAATGACCTCAGAAGTTAAGTCCCATAGTGCTCAGAGCCATTTGAACAATTTTTACTGTAATTGAACTATATGAAATAAACTGTCATACATTCTGAACTGTTTGTGTTAGGACGTTCAAAGTGCACGGTCGGCCGCGGGTCATGAAGGGAATTAGTATGAGCATGCATGGTTTGGTTTAGCGAGGAAGCCCACTTTCATGTGGATGGGTTCGTCAATCATCAAAATTGGCGCATTTTGGGGAATGAGAATCCGCATTTCACGACCGAGAGGTCTCTTCACCCTCAACGGGGGACTGTGTGGTGTGCAAAGAACAGTCACGGAATAACCGGGGCGATCTTCTTTGATGGCACGGTGACTACCGAACGTTACGTGAAGGTTTTGGATGATGATTTCACCCCCTTTATCCAAAGTTACTCTGATTTTGACAAGACTCGGTTCATGTAAGACGGAGCTCCATCCCCATCGAAGCAGGAGAGTGTTTGATGTCCCGGAGGAGCACTTCGGGGAACGCATTCTGACTCTGGGGTACTCAGAGGCCATGGCATGGGCATCGATGGCTGCCATATTCTCCGGATCTGAACACAAGCGACTTCTTTTTGTGGGGCTATATTAAATACAAGGTGCACAGCAATAAACTCGAAACCACCGTTGAGCTGAAAACAGCCACTCAGGAGGTGATCGACAGCAGAGATGTTCCGACACTGGCCGAGCGGTTCTAGGCGCTACAGTCTGGAACCACGCGACCGCTACGGTCGCAGGTTCTAATCCTGCCTCGGGCATGAATTTGTGTGATGTCCTTAGGTTAGTTAGGTTTAAGTAGTTCTAAGTTCTAGGGGACTGATGACCTCAGAAGTTAAGTCCTATAGTGCTCAGAGCCAACTGAACTATTTTTTTGTTCCGAGATTTCAGCGAGTCATGCAGAATTTCGCTGTCGTTTGCGCCACAGATTCACCAATGATGGCAGGCATATCGAACATATATTAACATAAATCCAAATATCTGCACCGACGTTTACATGTTGAGTAAAGTGTGCGCAAGCCGAGTTCGTAACTAATTTAGGTTTTTCTCATATAGTTCAATAACTGTCAGCCTAGTGTCACTGTAGTGGATGTATGAGTACAGGTTGTAGGCGCATGGTTGACAACGTATGGAAATTTGATTGTGGTACAGATGGGCAAATGGTAAGGCGAACATTGCAACAAGCGGGAAATCTGGGTTCGTGTCAGGGTCCAGCACAGATTTTCATTGTCACATTCCATTCTACAGCTGATGGTTGTTCTTATTAGCAATTACGAATACATTTCAGGTATTGATTGTGTCTTGCCCTGGTGTACTTTACATACGACCAGAATCTCTTTGGATTTTTTGTCAGATTTCTGGACAGGGTTTTGTTATGGAAGCTATTAAAAGTGTCTCGCATTGACACCTGTGCTAAATTGCTGTGATTATTTATGATTTTTTATTGAAGTTCTCACTGAATGAAACAAGTTTGCTTCATTTTTTGAAAATTTTATTGATTTTGTTAACCACCAAATTAAACAAAGTGTTCCATTAGAATAACAGGATTCTCAAAGTGTTCCGTCAGAGGAAAAGCTTTGTAACCCCTTGTGTAGGTGGAAGGTCCTATCGCTTACGTACTAATATTGCTGCCAGAGTGGAGGGCCATAATAAGGTCAAGTGGTTCTCCAAACTACCATTAGACAACACTACGCTAGGCAGAGGTACGGGCAACCTTCAACAGTCACTGCAGCGTGATGAAATGGCGTGACGTTAACAGCGTCAGAGCTACGAGTTCGGAGAGAGAGCCACTCCACTGGAGTGGGCCCTTTATTGGCCGGCTCGCTCTCGCTGGGCCGCTGTTCGCCGCGCAGATAGTTCACGCTCGGAAACGATTTCCCAGCCGTGCCCAGTAACGCGTGTTGCGCATTCCTGCCGGCATTGCTTCGCGGCGGCTATTGACTGGTCGCGCGCTTTATAGAGATCGCGTCGAGGGCCCGGTCCCATTGTGCACCTGCCGAGCCGCGCGGGATAGGCGCGCGTTCTGCACTGTTCCGTGGAGCGCGAATGGCGAACCTGTCGCTTTGTGCGCCGGGCCCGCGGACTTATATCGACCCTCGAAATACCTGGCGCGTCAAACTGTAAAGAAACCTCAGGCCGGCATTGTACGCCTCAAGCGAGTGTAGCCCCTTGTGCTGCGCTGTGCTGTGAACCTGTCCTTGTACGGGACGTCCTCGGTTCCTTCGAGAGGCGGTATTGTTCGAGCAGCACCGCCGATGGAGATCACATTTAGCACGTATGAGGGCAAGCGGAAATGTTCTCCGCCTGGCACGGGCTTGGTAAAGGTATTAAGGCAGTTTTATCCTCTTCAAGTGCGCACGTGTTGCTCGATAATGCACGTCACGAGTGAACCTGATTTGTGGGATACTGTTCACATACGTCTTTAAAGTAGCCTTGGAATTTTTGTTTAAATGAATGAACTAGAATACCAGAATACTTTTCTTTGTCTTTCTGTCTCTGAGAGTGAGCAGTCTGCAAGATCCGGGCGGTCGCAGAGGGTGGGCTTACTGGTAGTTGGGAGCTCCAACGTCAGGCGCGTAATGGGGCCCCTTAGGGATATGGCAGCAAGAGAGGGGAGTCATTCCAGATGTGGAGAGGGTCCTTCCGGATGCCATGAAGGGTACAGGGTGCACCCATCTGCAGGTGGTCGCTCATGTCGGCACCAATGATGTGTGTCGCTATGGATCGGAGGAAATCCTCTCTGGCTTCCGGCGGCTATCTGATTTGGTGAAGACTGCCAGTCTCGCTAGCGGGATGAAACAGAGCTCACCATCTGCAGCATCGTCGACAGGACTGACTGCGGACGTTTGGTACAGAGACGAGTGGAGGGTCTGAATCAGAGACTGAGACGGTTCTGCGACCGTGTGGGCTGCAGATTCCTCGACTTGCGCCATAGGGTGGTGGGGTTTCGGGTTCCGCTGGATAGGTCAGGAGTCCACTACACGCAACAAGCGGCTACACGGGTAGCAGGGGTTGTGTGGCGTGGGCTGGGCGGTTTTTTAGGTTAGATGGCCTCGGGCAAGTACAGAAAGGGCAACAGCCTCAACGGGTGCGGGGCAAAGTCAGGACATGCGGGGACCAAGCAGCAATCGGTATTGTAATTGTAAACTGTCGAAGCTGCATTGGTAAAGTACCGGAACTTCAAGTGCTGATAGAAAGCACCGAAACTGAAATCCTTATAGGTACAGAAAGCTGGCTGAAGCCAGGGATAAATTCTGCCGAAATTTTTACAAAGGCACAGGCGGTGTTTAGAAAGGATAGATTGCATGCGACCGGTGGTGGCGTGTTTGTCGCTGTTATTAGTAGTTTATCCTGTAGTGAAGTAGAAGTGGATAGTTCCTGTGAATTATTATGGGTGGAAGTTACACTCAACAACCGAGCTAGGTTAATAATTGGTTCCTTTTACCGACCTCCCGACTCAGCAAAATTAGTGACAGAACAACTGAGAGAAAATTTGGAATACATTTCACATAAATTTTCTCAGCATGTTATAGTCTTAGGTGGAGATTTCAATTTACCAGATATAGACTGGGACACTCAGATGTTTAGGACGGGTGGTAGGGACAGAGCATCGAGTGACATTATACTGAATGCACTATCCGAAAATTACCTCGAGCAATTAATCAGAGAACCAACTCGTGGAGATAACATCTTAGACCTACTAATAACAAACAGTCCCGAACTTTTCGACTCTGTAAGTGCAGAACAGGGAATCAGTGATCATAAGGCCGTTGCAGCATCTCTGAATATGGAAGTTAATAGGAATATAAAAAAAGGGAGGAAGGTTTATCTGTTTAGCAAGAGTAACAGAAGGCAGATTTCAGACTACCTAACAGATCAAAACGAAAATTTCTGTTCCGACACTGACAATGTTGAGTGTTTATGGAAAAAGTTCAAGGCAATCGTAAAATGCGTTTTAGACAGGTACGTGCCGAGTAAAACTGAGGGACGCGAAAAACCCACCGTGGTTCAACAACAAAGTTAGAAAACTACTGCGAAAGCAAAGAGAGATTCACTGCAAGTTTAAACGCAGCCAAAACCTTTCAGACAAACAGAAGCTAAATGATGTCAAAGTTAGCGTAAGGAGGGCTATGCGTGAAGCGCTCAGTGAATTCAAAAGTAAAATTCTATGTACCGACTTGACAGAAAATCCTAGGAAGTTCTGGTCTTACGTTAAATCAGTAAGTGGCTCGAAACAGCATATCCAGACACTCCGGGATGATGATGGCATTGAAGCAGAGGATGACACGCGTAAAGCTGAAATACTAAACACCTTTTTCCAAAGCTGTTTCACAGAGGAAGACCGCACTGCAGTTCCTTCTCTAAATCCTCGCACAAACGAAAAAATGGCTGACATCGAAATAAGTGCCCACGGAATAGAAAAGCAACTGGAATCACTCAACAGAGGAAAGTCCACTGGACCTGACGGGATACCAATTTGATTCTACACAGAGTACGCGAAAGAACTTGCCCCCCTTCTAACAGCCATGTACTGCAAGTCTCTAGAGGAACGGAAGGTTCCAAATGATTGGAAAAGAGCACAGGTAGTCCCAGTCTTCAAGAAGGGTTGTCGAGCAGATGCGCAAAATTATAGACCTATACCTCTGACATCGATCTGTTGTAGAATTTTAGAACATGTTTTTTACTCGAGTATCATGTCGTTTTTGGAAACCCAGAATCTACTCTTAGGAATCAACATGGATTCCGGAAACAGCGATCGTGTGAGACCCAACTCGCTTTATTTGTTCATGAGACCCAGAAAATATTAGATACAGGCTCCCAGGTAGATGCTATTTTCCTTGACTTCCGGAAGGCGTTCGATACAGTTCCGTACTGTCGCCTGATAAACGAAGTAAGAGCCTACTGAATATCAGACCAGCTGTCTGGCTGGATTGAAGAATTTTTAGCAAACAGAACACAGCATGTTGTTATCAATGGAGAGACGTCTACAGACGTTAAAGTAACCTCTGGTGTGCCGCAGGGGAGTGTTATGGGACCATTACTTTTCACAATATATATAGATGACCCAGTAGATAGTGTCGGAAGTTCCATGCGGCTTTTCGCGGACGATGCTGTAGTATACAGAGAAGTTGCAGCATTAGAAAATTGTAGCGAAATACAGGAAGATCTGCAGCGGATAGGCACTTGGTGCAGGGAGTGGCAACTGACCCTTAACATAGACAAATGTAATGTATTGCGAATGCATAGAAAGAAGGATCCTTTATTGTATGATTACATGATAGTGGAACAAACACTGGTAGCAGTTACTTCTGTAAAATATCTGGGAGTATGCGTACGGAACGATTTGAAGTGGAATGATCATATAAAATTATTTGTTGGTTAGGCGGGTACCAGGTTGGGATTCATTGGGAGAGTCCTTAGAAAATGTAGTCCATCAACAAAGGAGGTGGCTTACAAAACACTCGTTCGACCTATACTTGAGTATTGCTCATCAGTGTGGGATCCTTACCAGATCGGGTTGACGGAAGAGATAGAGAAGATCCAAAGAAGAGCGGCGCGTTTCGTCACAGGGTTATTTGGTAACCGTGATAGCGTTACGGAGATGTTTAGCAAACTCAAGTGGCAGACTCTGCAAGAGAGGCGCTCTGTATCGCGGTGTAGCTTGCTGTCCAGGTTTCGAGGGGGTGCGTTTCTGGATGAGGTATCGAATATATTGCTTCCCCCTACTTATACCTCCCGAGCAGATCACGAATGTAAAACTGGAGAGATTCGAGCGCGAACGGAGGCTTTCAGGCAGCCGTTCTTCCCGCGAACCATACGCGACTGGAATAGAAAAGGGAGGTAATGACAGTGGCACGTAAAGTGCCCTCCGCCACACACCGTTGGGTGGCTTGCGGAGTATAAATGTAGATGTAGATGTAGATGAAGAAAATTCAGCCAAAGTTGTTGGAGGCTTACAGTGAAATAGGGACTCGTTTTTCAACAATTAATAACGGTTAAACTCAAATGTGTTCATAATTCTTCTGAAGACGGTTCACGTAAAAGCTGTCGTCCAACTGCAACCAGATATGAAAATTGAAAAAAAAAAACTTGCTACAGGTTTATGGGAATGAAGAATGAGTAAGGGACAGTGATGTACATGGAGGACAGTGTACCAAGAAACATCTGATGTTCCCTGGTTGGTGTTTCAATTTGGTAATCGATTTTAGCATGACATCAAGGTATGCGTGCAAGAGACAACCACAAGCAACTCCCGGTATTTCCTCCTCTTTCTATTGTTGTGAGAGATGAGGCCGTGTTTTGTGGTGCATTTGTAAATACATCTAAGGCAAAATAAAATCGCTCAACGACAAAGGACTTATCCATATGAGGCGGAAATCGGTAGATGTGATGTACAAACAAACAAATTATCACAATTTAAAAAAATAAAATAAAAACTGGCTGATTTATTCAACAGTAAATGCTCCACAAACTGAGAAAGTCAGTAAATCGTTGATTAACCCAGAGGTGCCCTTGTGAAAGCAGTTACTCGGCTTCGCATCGATTAATAGAGTTGATGGATCCGCTCCTGACTGATATCGCCGCAAATACTGCCCAAGTTGTGTGTTACATCGTCAGAATCCCGAGGTGGTTGGAGGGCCCAGCCCATGAGGCTCCGAACATTCTAGGTTGAGGACAGTTGCGGCGACCATGTTAGCCAAGGTACGGTTTGAAAAGCACGATGACAAGCAGTAGAAACTTACGCCGTGTGCGGGTGGGCATTATCTTGCTGAAATGTAAGTACAGGACGACTTGCCACGAAAAGCGACAGAACGGGACGTAGAATATCGTCTACGTGTCACTGTGTTGTATGGCTGTCGTGAATCACAACCAAAGAGGTCCTGGTATGAAAAGAAATGGCACCCCAGAACATCACTCATGGTTGATGGGCCGCGTGGCGGGCGAAGGCCAGGTTGGTATCCCACCCCTGTCGAACTGAGTGCACACTTGTCTTCGGCTTGGAACCTCACTGACTGAGTAAAATTGTCTTCAGTGATGAGTCCCGCTTCGAACTCCTGATGAGCGGCGGACAACCAGAAGTGATTGTCGGAGGTGCCATTTCTTTTCATTGCTGAAACCATTTCGTTGTCATCCGAGACACCCTTGTAGCGTGGCGATCCGTCGGCGTTATTGTCTGCCCTATTTCGTTGCGCTTCACGGCAAGCCATCCTGGGCTTACATTTCAGCAAGATAATGCCCGCCTGCATACGGCGACTTCGTCATTCGTGCACTATCTTGTATCTTGAAACAGAAGAAGGTCTTCTACAACGGAACATGTGATATTTGCACATAAACTGAGTTTCTTTAATGTCTTCATAGTTTCACCTGATTTGAACGTGGAAATTTGTGTTACTTTTCGATATAAAATACATTGAAAAATATATTAAAATACATATTAATTTTCCTGGTTTGAAAGTGTTTTTGCGATCAAGAAAATCTTGTCTGTTCTATATTTAATGGTTTATATATATATATATATATATATATATATATAAGAAAATATTGTCTGTTTTATATTTAATGGTTTATACACACACACACACACACACACACACACACACACACACACACACACACACACACACATATATATATATATATATATATATAAGAAAATATTGTCTATTTTATATTTAATGGTTTATATATACACACACACACACACACACACACACACACACACACACACACACATATATATATATATATATATATATATATATATATATATATATATATATATATATATATACCATTAAATATAGAACAGACAAGATTTTCTTGATCGCAAAAACACTTTCAAACTTCAGGAAAATATTTGTTTCTAGGTGCATTACCATGTTTAACAACGTTGAAGTTCATGAACAACATGCTGAGCCAAAGGAAGATCAGGGTCAAATTAAATGGTGCCATAACCTAAAAAATGGTCTTCCGCAAGGATCAGTCTTAGCTCCCTGGCTCTTCAACATCTATGTAGCAGAGTTGCCTGATCAGCACTCACGTAAATTTGCCTACGCAGATGATTTAGCTATTACAGCGCAAAGTAACTCGTTTGAAAACCTGGAATGAACACTAAATGAAGATCTAGCTACACTGAAAACATACTAAGACACTTGGCATCTAAACATCAATGTGACAAAAACAGTAAGCACAGTCATGCATCTAAACAACAAGGAAGCGAGAAGGGAACTGCGCCTGGTTATAAATGGTAAAGCTGTCAGCCACAAGAATTCCCCAAAATATCTCGGTATTAAGCTAGATCGTAGCATGACTTTCAGACAACACCTATCTGATACTGCCCGAAAGCTAAAGACGAGAAATAACCTGCTCAACAGACTGGCAGGCACCACTTGGTGTTGTGATGCTGCCACTCTACGAACTGCTGCACTGGCACTGGTGTATAGCGCTGCAGAATACTGTGCCCCAGGCTGGAGCAGAAGCCCGCAAGCCAGAAAAGTGGCTGTACAACTAAATGCTGCCACTCTGTGAACCGTCACCGGCACTCTCAGGCCAACCCCCGCTGAGTGGCTTCCGGTGCTGGCAAACATCGCTCCTGCTTCCATACGTACAGAGAAAGCAACCCAGGACATAGCAGAAAAAACTGAAGCAAACCCAAGGCTACCCATACATGCCGACGTGGGAGGACCCACTAGACTCAAGTCCAGGAAACCTATCGTCTGGAGCAGAACATTGGGCACAGAGGGTCTCGATGCTGAATGGAAGAATGCATCGCATGGTCTGAGAAGAGGCGTCGTGGAAAACCATCACCTAATCCACGACCCAACCAAAAGGGTTGAAGGCTTCAATTTCAACAGGGAACACTGGTCGGCTCTAAACAGGTTCCCCACGGGAGCTGGACGATGCAGACAGCAAACAACCAAATAGGGCTGTACAGACGATTCGTGTTGTGACTGTGGTGAGGTACAAACAGTGGACCATCTTCTGGTTTGTAACATTCATGGTTTCAGAGACGGCTCTCTGATGTCGCTCCACAAGTTAACGGACAATCCCAGGAAATGGCTCCATAATTTTAATGTTACTGTGTAATTAATTGTCTTCAGTTTATATGATTTTTGTTCTATTTAATGTAATAATGTAGTTTCCCTGACATAATTGTAATTCGTTCCACATATTAAGTTCGAAACGTTTATTGCGATTTATATTAATCTTATCTGTTCTTTGTGAAATGTATCTGGCAGATCGAACGAGAAATAAATAAACCATGTTGTTCCTTGGAACACGTTTTCACGTTTGGAAAAGCGTTACTTTTCCGGAATAATTTTTATAAACTCAGGAAAAGGCTAAGCACATTAAAACTGAATGCTAACCTTTAAAATGAAATCAGAAAATATATTAATCTTCTATGACGGAGCTAGCTAGAAACAAAAGTCTGTACATGCTCCAAGGTACAACACTATCCCGTACAGTAAATTTTGCATGAAAAACTCCTTATGAGATATATATCGTACCGATGGTGCTACGTTGCGTCTTAGTATTTTGATAAGGTTTCAAGATCAAATTCTCTTCGTTTTTCTATGAATCGCTTTACTGTAAAAATATTGTCTCTAGACGAAGGTTCGCTTCTACATCCACATGGCGAATCATTTAAAACAGAGGTTAAAGTAGCCTAATGAAAATACCACAGTAGCAAACATGACCTCAAGTTTGATAGAATTACCTGTAGTGTTTCAAATCAGTGATATAAATACGATTTTATCTATCGACTTGATGCATGTCAAACAATTTCTGTGTAGAAGAGTTCACATTCTTTTTCTTTGTTCCTCTCATATCGACGGCCGAAGTGGCCGAGAGGTTCTAGACGCTACAGTCTGGAACCGCGCGACCGCTACGTTCGCAGGTTCGAATTCTGCCTCGGGCATGGATGTGTGTGATGTCCTTAGGTTAGTTAGGTTTAAGTAGTTCTAAGTTCTAGGGGACTGATAACCTCAGCAGTTAAGTCCCACAGTGCTCAGAGCCATTTTGAACCACTCATATCTTCCTTTATTAGTATATGCAAATCCGTAGCATGTAGATTTTAACATTTAAGTTCCCCTCATGGCTATTACTTTCTTTTCCTAATATGAGTAAATGACGCGTGGGCACCTGGCAGTGAAAACTTGTGCTGTAAGTTGCAAATGTGCTCACCTGTCAGGACACTGCGTCTTCTGTACCCCTTCACCAGCTGATAGATCCCACTTCTGAAGTGCTTTTCCAGAATTGCAAAATATTCGACGATTTCCATAACCTCTTCATTTGTTTCATATCGTATGCAGCGACACTTACTTTTGCATGTAGGAAAGGGTGAAACTTAGTCGATGCCATGCCTGGTAAATTTGATGTTCCATAAAACCGCAATTCATATCTGTTTCTACATAAGAACAACGTTTGCGGGTAGAACCCTTATGTAGTGTAACCATTTCTTGCTATACCCTTCGCATGGTAATCAATAAGATTACCAATTTCGTACAAGGAAACAATGACCATGAAGCCGACAGATGAAATCGAGGTTCCCTGTTTTGCTATCTGGTTATTAGCTTCCGATCATAGCTTCGATCGTTAGTTCACTTCTGGTGTCTCATCCAAGGTAATATATCGACGCACAAAATGAAATGGATTCTTTTTTAAAAGGTCCTACCATCAATGGGTAAGTTGGTAAAGTATGATTCCTGTCAGTGTTCGTCCGCAGCTCGTGGTCGTGCGGTAGCGTTCTCGCTTCCCGCGCCCGGGTTCCCGGGTTCGATTCCCGGCGGGGTCAGGGATTTTCTCTGCCTCGTGATGACTGGGTGTTGTCTGATGTCCTTAGGTTAGTTAGGTTTAAGTAGTTCTAAGTTCTAGGGGACAGATGACCATAGATGTTAAGTCCCATAGTGCTCAGAGCCATTTTTGTTAGTGTTCGCGGAATACGGCACCTATCTCGCTCGAAAACTTTGTCATAATTTGAAAAAAGAGAACATGACCAGCAGGAAGCTGAAATTTGGCTTTGTTTTGTTCTCCAACTGTTTTTACTTGCGTCAGCATCGTTTGGTCAGCTTCAGTGAGTCATAGTTTTTAATTACGGCGAGCAATTTTCATCATGTGCCATGTATCATTGAACATTATTATAAGCAGCTGTCTGGCAAACTGGACATTGTCCGGGTATTCATTTCGCAGATTTTATATTAGAAACGAAAACAAACAAATGAACGTGTTTGTAGTGTAATATCGAAAAAAATTTCATTTCCATATGTTTGTGAAAACATCTTTGAAATTATTAAAAAGTCGTACAAAGAAATATGGATAATGTACAAATGTATAAGTACAGAATCCATATCAAGAAACATTCAATTTCTGTTCGCTTTCCGCAGCTACTCCGAATTTTTGCAAAGGTATTTTCTGTAAGTAGTAAAAATCGGTTTCAGATGCGCTATGGTCTGCGCAACAGAAATGGAACAGAGAAAAAAATAATAATGTCTCTAATTTGACTCCTTATCCAGGGTTCATAGAAGATTTCTGTATTCCAGTGCAAAAACATCTCCAGCGTTACCTCTCGCCACGGACAATGCAGTGCCTGAAAGCCTTCACTTAACGACCGAGAGCAGCGGCGTTTGCGTAGAATTGCCGGTACTAACAGACAAGCAACACTGAATGAAATAACCACACAAATCAACGTGGGACGTACGACGAACGTATTCGTTTGGACAGGGCGGTGAAATCTGGCGTTAATGGGAAATGGCAGTACACGATCAAAGTGAGTACCTTTGTTAATTGCACATCGCCTGCAGCGACTGTCTTGTGGTCGCGATCATATCGGTTGGATATGGCCTGGTCAGATGAGTCCTGATTTCAGTTGGTAAGAGCCGGTGATAAAACCCATTCAAAAGCAAATATTTCTTTATTTAAGACAACCGCTTTCAGCAGTCTTTGCTGTCATCTTCAGGTCTTAAATTTCTTGTAGTTGTAAAACGTGTTTATTTTCTGCTGAACCTCACACGCAAGATGCCATATGAATAAAACTCAGTACATTATAAACGTTTGTCATCGCTAAAATATTTAGAAACGTGGGGCACCTTCTCCAAGTGTGCTGAGTTGTATCCACTTAACATTTTGTGCATGAGGTTCAGCGTAAAATGAACATGTTTAATAAGAAAAAGATGTTGAAGACCTGAAGATGACAGCAATTACTGTTGAAACCGATTGTCTTAAATAAATAAATATTTTATCCGATTGTGGCTTTTGAATGGTTTTTAACAATTAAAACAGATCGCCCTTCAAGGGTCTCAAAATGAGAAAATTCAATCAAAGAGCTGATGGTAATGTTCGAATGCGGCACAGATTCCAAGAAGCCAGGGACGCAAGTTATCAACAAGTCGCTGTGCAAGTTGATGGTGGACCCATAATGGTGACGTCTGTGTTCACACGAAATGGACGGGGTCCTCCAATCCAACTGAACCGGTCGTTAAGTAGAAATGATTGTCTTCGGCTACTTGGAGACTATTTACAGTCATTCAACGACGGAATTTTTATGGATGAACATGTTCCATGTCATCGGGTCACAATTGTTCGTGACTGGTTTGAAGAACATTCTGGACAAGTCAAGTGAAAGATTCCACCATTCAGATTGCCCGACAAAAACGCCATCTAACATTTATGGGACATACTCGAGAGGTCTGTTCGTGCACAAAATCACTGCGGTTACGGATGGATACTGAGGAAGCATGACTTCATATTTCTGCAGGGAACTTCCAAATTGTCGAGTCTACGCCACGTCGAGATGCTGCACTGTGCCGGCAATAGGAGGTCCGACTAGATATTAGGAGGTATCTCATGACTTTTGTCACCTCAAAATATTGACATTGTACAAATCATCTGGTTGTCTAGATTCAATGACAAATTTATTTTGTCAGCCGAATGACAGAAGACAATCGGCAGAAGTAGGACAAGTGGAAGTGCGTTCCTATTACGCTTTGGCCTGGGTCAGTATTTACGTATGGCTAGCGATTACTTTACCTGGCTGGCTAGAGATTGCGAAACAGAACTTTACAACAGCATCGCAAGCGACCCACGCCCTAAGCGTGACCTTCCCTTTCGTTTACACAATTGCCTCCAACCTCCAGCACCAGTGTGAATGACAATGTAAACTGCGTTATGTAAAGTGACTGTATCTCAATGAGCCCCCTGCATGGGCTAATGAATGTGGATGACTAAGTAATACGTTGTATGCCTGACCAGTCCAGGCGTTTGTGTGTGAGTGTGTGCTTCTGTGTGTGACCTGAATATGTGCAGCGGTGGCCTTCCGTACCCTTCTATAGTTATCGAAGAGGTGTTCTCCATTCTACCCTGCTTTATCTCTGTCGATATCAACGCCAACGCCAGTCACCTTGTTTGCTCGGTGTATGCTTCTGGTATGGTTTTCTTCAGGATCAATGGAATTTGTGTGGGGAAAGTGGAGTGCTCTGGAGCACCACGCTGCACCCACTTAACTTCAGTGTTGGTTAGATGTTACACTGCAAAAATAATACTTTCATGACATGGCAAATCATGGTGTGTAGCTTGAGCATTACGATTTATCCTCATCACTACATTTGTTAAGCTGGCTTGGGTAAAGCGAAAGTTGTCATGGATCCTCGAAACGTATAGAATCTAAGCAAGTATTCCCTGTCTTGAAAGTACAGGAATTTGTTACCCTAATAGTTCACTAGTCAGCTGTACAATAGTACCCAATATGACTACGCGATCGTGCTCTCTTTTGAGCACCGTATATATCGACGATGATGTGCAGCGCGAGTAAAATTTTATTCTTACACGGAATAAATTTGTGCAGTAAAGGAAATCGACCACGTGCTGTGAAAGAAATCATCCCGGTACTCACCTTAAGCTACTTTAGATAATCCCGACAAATCTACATCCGGATGTCCGAACGGGAATTTGAAGCGCCGACTTCCCGAATACGAGTCCAGTGTCTTACAAGTGCACCAGCTCGCTCAGTTGGATTCACGATGGTAGTAGGGAGACTTTTCAGTCCTATTCCATTATCTTTCTGGATAGACAAATGTGATAGAGAACTAGCGAAGTTGCATGATTTGTGATGACTTGCTGAGACAGCGAACAGTCTCGCAGGAGTTGTCAATAATCATGTAGACAATGGGGATTGGGTATCTAGAGTATGACTGCCAGGTTGCGTGCCCTAAGTGCTGATTTATGATGGAATTGAAAGGAGCCAAGCCAAAAGATAAGGCGAAGAAGACGTGAGAAGTAGGAAGAGGAAGGAGAAAAATAAGTTTAAAGAGAATGAAAAGGATTGGATGGCACTAAAATAGGAAGGGAACGAAGTATGAAAGGAAATCATGAGGCCATTCGAACTGGAATGTCGGTCAAAGGCTTTTTGTTGTGCCTATTAAGACCTTCACCTCGTGTACCCGCAAACTGCGAACATCTACATCTATAGCTACATTTGCATACATATTCTGCAACGCACTGTACGGTGCGTGGCGGAGGGTACGCTGTACCCCTACTAGTCTTTTTCTTTCCTGTTTAGCTCGCAGAGAGAGGGAAAAACGACTATCTATGCCTCCATATGAGCCCTAATTTCTAGTATCTTCTGTTAGTGGTCCTTACGTGAAATGTATGTTGGCGGCAGTAGGATCGTTACGTAGTAAGCATCGAATGCCGATTCTCTAAATTTTCTCAGCAGTGTTCCTCGAAAAGATTGTCGCCTTACCTCCATGGATTTCCATTTGAGCATCCCGTAACACTTGCGTGTTCTTCGAAGTAACACTTGCGTGTTGTTCGAACCTGTCGGTAACAAATCTAGCAGTCCGCTTCTGAAATGCTTCGACGTCTTCCTTTGATCCGACCTAGTGCGGATCCAAAACACTCGAGCAATACTCAAGGATAGGTCGCACTAGCGTCCTACATGCGACCTCCTTTACACATGAACCACACTTTCCTAAAATTCTCCCAAGAAACCGAAGTCGACCATTCGCCTCCCCTACAACAATCCTTACTCGCTCGTTGCATTTAAAATCTTTTTGCAACGTTACGGTCAGATATTTAAACGGCGTGACTATGTGAAGCTAGACACTACGAATGCTGCATCCGAACGTTACTGTTTGTTTTTCCTCCTCATCCGTATTAACCCACATTTTTCTACATTTACAGCTTGCTACCATTCATCAAGACAACTAGATAATTTGTGTGAGTCATCTTGCATCATCTTACAGTCCCTCATCTTCGACACCTTCCCGTACAATACAACATCATCAGCTACAAACCGCGGATACCTGCCCACCGCCGGCCAGTGTGGCCGAGCGGTTCTAGGCGCTACAGTATGGAACCGTCAGACCACTACGGTCGCAGGTTTGAATCCTGCCTCGGGCATGGATGTGTGTGATGTCCTTAGGTTAGTTAGGTTTAAGTAGTTCTAAGTCTAGGGGACTGATGACCTCAGATGTTAAGTCCCATAGTGCTCAGAGCCATTTGAACTTGCCCACCCGCTGCCAGACATTTATGTATACACAACATCATTGCGCTCATAGCGCACTTCCTTGTCTCTGATGAGCCGGCCGGTGTGGCCGTGCGGTTAAAGGCGCTTCAGCCTGGAACCGCGTGACCGCTACGGTCGCAGGTTCGAATCCTGCCTCGGGCATGGATGTGTGTGATGTCCTTAGGTTAGTTAGGTTTAATTAGTTCTAATTTCTAGGCGACTGATGACCTCAGAAGTTAAGTCGCATAGTGCTCAGAGCCATTTGAACCATTTGTCTCTGATGAATACTCGCCTTCAATCACAACGTACTAGTTTCTTTTACTTAAGAAGTCCTCGAGCCACTCGTGTATCTGGGAATCTATGTCGTGCGCTCGCAACTTCACTGACAGTTTTCAGGGGAGTACCGAGTCAAATGCTTTTCCTAAATATAAATAGCCTCTCTTTTCTTGGTACGGTGACGTATGTGACTCATTTTTGGCTAATAGATGAAGTCGCTCTCGTTGTGGGAAGTTAGTGAACGTAACATAACGTTACATTTTTATTTTTATGATAATTCTGTAGAAAGGTAACACTAGTGGGGACTATTTAAATGATTGAAAATGTCGGCATAATTTGAGTGTTCTATCAACATTTTCCCAAAACATACATAAATTATGCTAAACAAGTTATTGATTGAATACAACAAACAACTAACAGGTGATTTTAGACTACTCTGGACAAGGATCCTGGGTGGCAGAGACAGTTTAACTAGTGGAGCGAGTCAAGTACTCTGGCGCTAAAAATGTGGATAACGCAATCTGAATTGATCTGACGTCGAGCAGACTTTAATTGATCAAATCTACTGAAGTTTCTCTACGTAGGTGCTGCTGAGAGCAAGTGGAGATTGAGATCTGTAGGCCCTGCCAATGCCAGAGCGACAGTACGTTACCCTGTTTACTTCGTGCGGCGATGTAACTTGCAGCTGGCGACGTGTGCGCAGCGGAGAAGAGATGTGAAGGCGGAAACTTGTGAATCGATCTCGGCCACGAAAGAAATGCAAAAATCTCACAGTCTGGCGATCAGGCACACTGATCGCAATTCACTCTCTACCAGAGCTATGAAATCACGCTAGATTTCAGTGTGTGACACACTCGTTCGCTGGTCGTACCAAGGACCAATTTGGCTCACTTATACGACAGAGCGCACAAGGATACCACACGTCAAGACTGGTAAACCATAAACGAATAAGTGTGCTCTTGGCAAACGAGAAGTCCAAGACGTTTGAAGTCACACTGTCGGTACAGTAATAACTTCACCACAGGCTCCCCAGTCTAAACTACTCTCAAGTGAAATCAGTCACAGGACAGGTCCCAAGTACCAACCACACATGCCAGAGCTTCGACCACAAGTACTTACCAGACCAAAGTCCCACATCCAAGTGCTTCGCATCTGTCCAGAAAAAAATCCCTTTTCCTGCAAAGTGCACAAATGACACCGCCTTCACTCTGTCTTGAGCCAATCACGGGGCTGTAAAGGCGCTAAATCTCTCCTCCCACATGACAACACAAACTCATGTCTAACCAGGGCAAAAGTTAAGAAACCTGCTTCTCTGAAAAAAAAAAATAAACGCCAATTACTGGATTTTTTAAGTTTTCACAGAGGGGGAAGATGATTTTTTCTGAAGTCGTGTGTCTTTCCATGGCAACAAGCGAACAGATACAATCTTAAAGATCTTTATCTAAATCGCCTGTGCCTTGGAGCTTGTTAGTCCTAGCTATGAGGTGTAATAAAGATTCTGTCTCCAAACGTTTCTCAGGCGCCGGATTTTTCTTATTCAACCAAGGCGGCCGGGGGTAAGTGGTTCACTGGCCTATTTGCACTATCGGCGAACACGAAAACAGGCGAATTTTTATTACACATGATTCTGCACACAATTCCCAGTTTACAACTCCACTGTCTAGATGCATTCCTTCAGACCATCGCCCCAGCCCAGGCTTCTGCTGGCGCCATGACAGGTAGTGCGGCATTGTTCTGCTGGAGACCTGTTGCGATGAGGGGCTGCCCTGTACGGCTGTGGACCTGTCCGGCAAAATTTACTGAGGGATGGGCTCACTGCCAATTGCTCTTATATCCCAACATGCCATTTCTGCGAGCTAAGAATCATAAAAGTACCTCATGCTTTTATCATCCTACCAGGCTCCATCGATGTCTGCTCAGGCCGTTAACTTTATAGAGACTCGCTCAAGGTGCATTACATTATAATGAAATCTTTAATAATTCACCATATGTGAAAAAATAGGTGAGAGAGTGTGAAAGAGTAACTTGTCCTCTCTCACTGTTTTTCAAAGGTTATTTGTAATCTGTGATTGCTTAGCGTGTTTTCAGTATATTTTTCATGTATAGTTGCACATACGAAGCACACTGCCTCACAAAGAACGGTAGTTTCCGGAGGAGATGGTTGGAGTTCAGTTAACCTTCATACACCTACACACCATGTTGGGTTTTTAAATGGCTAGAGTTGCATTACTCTGTGACTGGAAGAACGGGCCACTAGAGTACATTAGATTGTCTTCGCGTTTAGTATTGTTGACAGGCTTGGTAGGGTATACAAGAGTAGTGAAAGGCATAAGATGTTGTGTGATCACTGTGAAGGACCCTGAGATAGCACGTACTCGTCTGAGCAGCGTTATCATCACCTGACAAGTTTGGAAGGGGATTCATTTGAGGTCTCCATTTGGCTGGCTGGTCGAATCATTCGATATACAGATTTGTGGCGCATTCAGAGATGTACCACATGAGAACGTGAGGGCAGGTGATAGAGCTCCTGGTCGATTACATCTGTCCCTCACAAGAGAGGATCGCAGTATTGTGCACCACACTCATCTGAATCTACCATCCGAGAACAAGACAAATGGACTCTCTACGATACACTGTGTCATTCTGCACCATTGCTCGTAGACTTGCAGCAGCCAGACTAAGGAAATATTGTCCCACGCTTAGGCTGCCATTAACATTACAACACAGAGGGCTGTGTCTGAAGTTGTGCTGTGACCTAGAAGCATTGAGTGCTGACGAATGGCCTCGCTTTGCATTCAGCGATGACCTGAGATTCGCAAGACAATAGTCATGGGATACTGATATGTACATCTACAGGTGGTGGTAGCATGGCGTACACAAGGTGCAAAAAGGCAGCGCATCGGGAGAGCCGTCATTTGAACTTTGGTGATTCACGTGAAAAGGTTTCCAATGTGATTATAGAACCACGACGAGAATTAACGATGTTCAGCAAACCAAAATATGGACGTTTGGACTCAATGCCTTTCGGCTCCGATAGGTTCAACTGCCGTAGTCACTCCGTCCGCACTGGCCACCAGCTCTTTATATGTACTGAGTGTTTTCCTAATTAAACCTGGTGCTGGTTCCCAAGCCTTGCTGACAATATAGCCACAGTACCGGTTGCCTCATGGGACATGTGGGACATCCCATTTTGGAAATTGTTAGAGAATTGAATATTCCGAGTTCCACAGTGTCAAATGTGTTCCGGGAATACCAAATGTCAGGCATTACCACTCACTACGGACAGCACAATGGCCAACGGTCTTCACTTAACGACAGAGAGCAGCAGCACCGGCGTAGAGTTGCCACTGCTAACAGACAAGCAACACTATGTCGAATAACCACAGAAATCAGTGTGGGACGTGCAACGAACGTAGCTGTTTGAACAGCGTGGAAACATTTGGCGAGAATGGCATTTGGCAGCAAATGACACACGAGTGCCTTTGCTAACAGCTTGGCATCGCCTTCAGCGCCTCTCTGGGGTCGTGACCATATCAGTTGGACCCTAGATGAGTGGAAAACAGTGGCCTCGTTACATAAGTCCCGATTTCATTGGTAAGTATTATATCCACCGAATAACACCCATGTGCGAACAAAAATTTTTATTAGGTGGAGCAAGGCCACCGCTTAATTTTACAAAAAGATAAACTTTCTTCGAAAACAAAAGGCTTCTTCTCCTACCAAAATTTTATAACAAGTCAAGGAATAGGCCACGTTATGAAACTGAAATATTAGTAACTGAACTGAATTTACGTTCCTTTGTCGGGTTTTCTCTCGATGCTTTCCGGTGGAAGTCGAAGAAGCAGACGGGCGCAGAGTTCGGGGTCGATGGCCAGCGTAGCGGCTCCTGGACGTTCCTACTGTTTCGAAGTCTCTTCCGGGCGGCAGTCCGCGGCGGCTCGAAACACGACATTCCCCTCAACAGCGAGTAGTTCGCTTCCGTAATGTTCGCACATGCATTGACAATGAACTGATGCATGTTGTCAGGCGTTGTCGGTGGATCACGATAGCAAATATTCTTCAACTTTCCCCACAGAAAGAAATCCGGGGACGCCAGATCCGGTGAACGTGCGGGCCATAGTATGGTGCTTTGACGACCAGTCTACCTCTCATGAAATATGCTTGAAACTCTCTTCGGGTTTGCTGCCGGATCCTAAAATCAACTTGACTCGATATTTCGGCGATCCAACTGTTCGCCATCTTCAGGAAAATGCTGCTTCTGCTGATGAGTCCCTCTGAGAACTGAGGCCAGGCTGCAAATCGATGTCCTATATAGGCCACCGTTCACTAGAGGGCGCATGCGCCGCCCATCAAGGTTGCTGCCCTCCTAGACAGGGAGGTGGCGCCGCCCTTAGTGGAACACTGTTGGCGCCGATACGTCGCACGCAGGGCCGCACCGAAGAACGCTCAATTTTGATGCGAGATAATACAGGATTCCGCGTCTTGCTAAGAGGAAACCCATTGTCTCTGTTGATTAAATTTTCCGCCAACATAATTTCAATCGCTTCTTTGTAGACACTGTCCCAGAAACCGGAAATGTTGGAAACTACCACAGTTTCATCAAATTTCATACTGTGTCCCTCATTTAAGCAGTGTTCTCCTACTTCCGATTTTTCCGGCTGTTGTAGCCTCGTATGACGGCGGTGTTCCACACACCTGTCATGCACTGTGCGAATCGAACGGCCAATGTAAGCTTTCCCAACATTGACACGGAATTTTGAAAATCCCGGGTTTTCTAAGCCCCAAATCATCTTTCACAGAGCCGAACAGTGCCCTAATCTTAGAAGGTGGACGGAACACACTTTTAATGTTAAAATTCCTTGAAATTCGTCCAATCTTAAACCATAAGCCTCCGGCATAAGGAAGAAAGGCCACCGATCTATGTTCCTCTTCATACACCTCCGGAGATGGTCCAAACTCCATAGCCCGACGAATCTGCTTCTCGGAGTATCCATTTTCAAATGCGCAAGTTCTTGGGTTAAGCTGTATGCGTTGCAAATGGCATATGCTCTCCGTACCAAAGTCCTAAGGACGCCACTGCGTTGGTGTGGTGGATGACAACTTTTAGGTTGCAGATACCAATCGGCTTTCGGTGAATACTGTCTCCCAAAGTACCATCTGGTTTTTTATAAACCATAACGTCTAAAAATGGAAGCATCGCATCATTTTCAACCGCCATAGTAAATTTGATGCGGGGATGAAGACAGTTGAAGTGGTCCAAAAATCTATTAAGAACATCACGTCCATGCGGCCAGACGAAAAAGGTATCGTCCACATATCTCCAGAAGCACGTTGGTTGCAAAGCTGAAGTCCTCAGTGCCATATCCTCGAGTCTTCCATAAATAAATTGGAGACTATGGGTGATAAAGGTCTGCCCATAGCCACTCCGTCATTCTGTTCACAAATGTTACCGGATTTATGGACAGCCCTGCAGGATTCATGGTGTCAGTTACCTCTAGTACTACTTCAGACATTAGTCGAGTCCATGTCACCCCCTTGCGTCACTTCTGCGTCCTCGCGGGTGCCCTACACAATATTAGGTAGTTGTACCAGATTTTTGGCTCTTCATTGCATGAATATAAACACATCTCATGTAATGCATTCCTTTCAATAAAATTGCATCAGAACTGAAGCAGTCAGTTGCATTTATTTATTGATTTGAAGTTAACTGGATATTACAAAGAAAACAGGACTCAAGATAAAAGCAAACGAGATTTATGTCCTATCTTCTAAGTGTTGTTGTTCCATTTGTTTTTATATATCTTCTGACACAAGTAAATGTTGGTATTTTCAAATGACTGTATCACACTGTACGTATACCTCAAGTTCCCAGCAGGTTCTAGAATTTACCATACAAACTTTTTCAAGAAGGTTCATTATGACTACTGCTTCAGCCGTTAGTAAATCCCATTACCATTCCTAATTTTTATATTATGAAATTATAAATCGGCTTTTTGTAAGGTGGAGAGTTCCTAACTGCCTCACTTTCGACGTTCATTTCTGAACAGTGCGATATGATGCGGTGCGTTTCAGCCCACAATGATTTGCCGTTCGGTGACGTGTCGTGATGTAGTGATAGGTGTTAGGCAGCCGTCTGTACTTCGTACCTCACGCGAACGAACAGCTGTCATCAAGCCGTATGTGTCTCGTCGGGAGTGCAGGTGGCAGATAATCTCCACAGAAGGGATCGCGACAGTCCTAGTCATGGAAGCAGGAATACAAAGAAACTGGGCGAAAAACAAATCGAAGAAAAAAACTGTACTGTGTGCAATGGTGGAAACTTGCTGAATGGGCGTACGTTTGAATGCACACAACCGACACTGGAGCACATAATCGCATTAATATCACAAAAAAAAGTTTAGTGTGAATGTAATGAACTAGGTTAATTCAATAAGTAAGCCGACAAATAGCTGCATAGCGTAAATGCTTCATTAAATCAATACAATTTTGTATATTTTCCTTCGTAATCCCCACCAACTTCTACGCACTTGTCCCATATTTTTATATGTCTTCTTATCCCCTCAGCGAGGAATTTTTTACCTTGATCTCGAAGCCGCGTTTTTACATTCTTCTTTCGCTCTTCGTGGCCGTTGAACATGCTGCCACACTACGCTTCCTTCGTCGAACGAAACAGATGAAAGTGGCATCGCCAGGGCTGTAAGGAGAATGAGGAAAGGGTACGCCTTTTCTTTGCCTTCCGGGACATTTTCTCTTCATCGTGAATTTCGTTCCCAACCACGCAAAAGTTGTGTCTCCATAACGTCGTACAAAATCGATCCATGGATACTCCAGAAGATGGCTAACATGGCCTTAGCAGATGTTGGTTGCGCGTTGAATTTCTTACGGCCAGGCATTTCAGGTCCTTTGCGATGCATGCTTTAACGCTTCGGCTGCGCACCAAAGATATATATCCAGTATTCATGGCAGATTAAAATACTGCCAAAAAATGTATCATCTTTGCTACTGAAACGGTGTTTGAACTCGGTACATTTGTGAAATCTCTGTTCGGTAAACTCACCAGGAACCCATCTTGCCTAAGTCTTTCGGTAGTTCAATTTGTTTTGAGTGATGGAATGAGTTTTTCCAACATTTGCTTGGCGTTTTTCAGCAGGCTTTTCAATTCTGAGTCATTGGCCTTGTTAAATAAGTGAATCAGTTAAGAACTTGCAATGACGAGGTCGATACTGCTACCGCATGCCCGGGGCAGTGCT
Organism: Schistocerca cancellata; assembly: GCF_023864275.1. NCBI lineage: Eukaryota > Metazoa > Arthropoda > Insecta > Orthoptera > Acrididae > Schistocerca > Schistocerca cancellata. The sequence goes on along the minus strand of NC_064633.1, from coordinate 317,352,082 downwards.
CGTCGTCTATACTTTTGCGACCATGTAATTAGGGACGAACTGTTTTTTTTTTCCGAGAGCATGACAGTTGTGCACTTTCCAAAAGTAAAAATCGAATCATAGCACACCGTTCTTGAAATATATTTTCTTTGAGGGAACACTCCACCGTAACAGTTTAGAATGAAATGATAATTAAATCAAGACCCTACGCTGCGGACAGCTGTTGAAAATGTGTGACCAGACCGGGACTCGAACCCATGAACTCCTGCATACATGGCAGACGCTCTATCCAAGGTTTTTTTTTCATTTTGTTCGTTGTTGATCGTTGTGTTTTGTCATTGCGGACGTCACAATGACATCCGTTCAAGTTCGTTTGTTGATACTTCCACTCTGTTTTGTATTACAGAGGTCAACCGGTTCTCTGACCGAACACGCTGAGCTACCGTTCCGGCGTCCAACTGAGCCACCGAGGGCACAGAGGGTAGTACGACTGCAGGGACCATTCCTTTGCACGCTCCCCGTGAGACTCACATTCCCAACTTATTGTCCACACACTACATTCGTAGTGCCCCTGCCCATTACACTCATTACTCGCGGCAGACAATCTCACCGAGTTCCGTAAGAGTTCGGGCAATACGCGTGCATCCGCACAGAAGAAGAAGGTCAATGGCCGATTAGCCTTAACTATATGAAGATGGTACGTTTTTTCGGACATTTCCGAAAGAACAGATACCATCTTCATATAATAGCTTAGACGTTATTCTTACGTGAACATTAATCTAAAGGTACGTTTAAACCTGGGGTCCTTGCCCCTACTCGCCGTGTGGATGTTCTTGCCCCACGCGCAAGGAGAGGCACAATACCTTCTGGACAACATGTGCGCACGAGTGATTCCATTCACACCTGTGTTCACACTGGACGCCCCTTCTGGCGTATGGGGGCAAGAGTAGTCGCACGGCAAGGAGCAGAGGTGTAAACGCACCTTGACAGATGACTGACACTGTTCGCGAGGATGTCAAATAACACAAAAGTTTTATTTCCTCGCATGAGACGTTGCCTTCACTACATATGTCTGTCTTTTTAGTTTCTTAATGACAGCCATTGTATTATTTTCTTGGATTATTAAAGGGGACGAAATCTGTCGGCATTATTACCATGCGCCAACACTGTCCGATGAAACGGTCGTAGAAAGTCTGAGTAAAAGGCAATGATCATTTTTAGCTATTTTATTTATTTACTCGAATAACCCTTTCGGAGGGTACGGTAAATCAGCTTTGGCCACGCTTCTTTGTGTTTAATTTTGTTTGCTCCAAGACTGCCTTCTTACTTCCAGAGTGTGATTCATTTGTTTCTTGGATCTACTTCCCTCCATTTCTTTCCTGAAATGTTGCATTTCGCGCTGCTTCTCTAAAGAGAGTTTAGTTATCTATTACTTCCATTCTGATTCCAATGTTTCTCCTACCTTTATAGTTTCAGTGAATAATGTTGGTTTTGGATTTGCAGCTGTTTAGTAAGTTGAAGATTTCCTTGGTTAGTCTATTGTTATCGATTGTTTGACCGCAACAATGAAGTCTTCTGTTTCTCTTTACATCAATTAGATTTTTCATTTGAAAATAGAGATCTCTGTTGGATACTAATCTGTATACAACATTACTATTACTTTCACGTTCAAGCACTTTTGTTATGATATTCAGTCTCTATCTACAGGATTTGCATTTTCGATACTTCGAAATCGGCAGCTCGCGACCTTTAGCAGTCATTTTTGACTTGAAACGAGACGAGTATGTCGTAGCACATGGATACCGTATAAGGTATGGGCGGCTGCAAACAAGAGCAAGGACGGAAACAGCAGCTTCAACTTAAGGGGCGACGTTCATGAAACTGACCGAAAACGTCATTTTCAAATTATTTTTTATTTGTCAGTAGAACTCATGGACAAAACGTTCCGAAAGTTCCAAAGATTAAATCACATCCAAAGTGCGCCGGCCGGAGTGGCCGAGCGGTTCTGGGCGCTACAGTCTGGAACCGCGAGACCGCTACGGTCGCAGGTTCGAATCCTGCCTCGGGCATGGATGTGTGTGATGTCCTTAGGTTAGTTAGGTTTAAGTAGTTCTAAGTTCTAGGGGACTGATGACCTCAGAAGTTAAGTCCCATATTGTTCAGAGCCATTTGAACATCCAAAGTGCTTGAAAAATAATTAAATGTGTGACGCTACTTTTCAGTCTCGCCCATTTTCTGAAGCACCAATATTAGCTCGGTAAACGACAATTCCATGGATTACTTTGAAGTAAACTTGTACTGGATACATCTAAAAGACTGTGATGTATACTCTTTGGTTTTATAGATCATTTGTGTCTCTGTTCCGTATCTTGGGACAAAAAGAAACCAGCAGCTTTGACTATGATGAAGCAGTTTTGTTTTGCAACATTTTCATCTGCTACAGTTGTCACAAATGCAATGCACCACGCAGTTCTTTAATTTAATAATAGAAACGTAGATAGGAAGAAGGTATTAGAGGGAATGGGATTTAAGACAGGAAATTTCCCTCATGACATCTTGAGAAAATTAGATTTGCAGCGCATGTCAGCAGCTGAAAAGTCAGTTTAAGAGCTGGTAAAGAAAAGAAGGCAGAAAACGAGAAACCATAAGATAAGCCTTGCGGGGAAATACGACCCTGAGTAGAAATCTAAGGTTTTCTGGAGAGGTGACGTAAGAAAAAAAGATTAGGTTGAACTTTTAAAATGTACCGGTATTTCCTGAAAATTATATTTTTAAAAGTTGTTGTTCGTTATTCTTAGAATGTATGAACACTAGACTTACGAAATGTTGTACATGTATCCCTATAAACCCAATAAAAGTTGTCTCACTGGAAAATTTTGAAATTCTGTGAGTAAGTTGAGAAATAGACAAAGTGCTCGGAATTTTGCAAGAATTTAATATTATACTCAAATAATTATGATTAAAAATTAATAAAACTGTCCTATTCGATATATTCAAATAACCTCATGAGAGAGTCTTACTACTGTATCTGCGACGTGATTAAACAGAGAAAATTTTATAGATATCTCTTGAATAGTTTCTGAAAAAAATGAACATATTTTATTCAAACAAAATTTTTAAATTTGATAAAAGAAGTTAAATATATGTAATCCAAGAAATTTAAGGGTAAATGTGTTAATTTTAGGTAAAGACTGGTACAAAATGTCATTGACATAGCTTAAAAATTGTGGGTTTGGTTCATCTTTTAACTAGTGTGTGTTTTTCATGACTGTCCCCTCTTAATTGTCTGCAGGTTGCTGTATATTGCTTATTATGTCACTTCTCCTAATAAAACGCATGAGAGGCAGATAGATCCTGCTTTGGGTGGGGAACGTACACAGTGGCACTGCAGACAATGTGTTCCGCTGTGATTGTTGCTGAGGAGGCGGAGGGTCCCACTGCGGCGGCGAGGCAAGCACGGACCACCCACGTGGAGGGCAGCTGTCGCCTCAGATTGCGAGCTCCCTCGCCAAGAGGCTTTGACCACACTCAGAAAACATAAAGCCATAAAGCCCAGCTTACCTGCTCTGCAGACCTGGGAACCAAGCACCGGGCTCACTTTTCCTGAGACGATGTAACTAGCTCGTTTCTGTAGAGCACTCACGTCATAGCTTCACAAAAGTACTACTCACTGACCAGCTCTCGGCGACGGCATAGAAAATGTTCTACATTTCCTTTTAGTGAAAGTATGCTGAATTTATGCAACAACAGAGACTGTAGCATTAAATTATACACTGGTGTGCAAAACTTAAGGACGAAAGTAGCTCACGCATAATGTGACACTGTCAAGTAACATAGCTCGATCAAACTTGAACCACTCACAGTAACAATACCTTCGATATACTACTGAAGGTAATAGAAAGAAATGTGCTAGGAGACGAGCAGAAATGACAAGTCATTAATTACACTAAAGTCAGCGAGATTCATGACGGTCCCCTTCACGCTCCCTCATACGGTGCGAGAAGGGAACACACACTGTGCACCCAGGAACACTGTTGAACATGATAGATTTGGTGGTCTAGGGATTATCATGTTGCGTGGGTGTAATGACCTCCAAATTACTGAAGGCGGTACACTCACAGGTCAACGTTATGGTAACACAGTGCTCTTTCCCCATGTGAGTCTTTTCAGAGGTGCTTTCGATGATGACTTCTCGAGCGGTTGTAGGTGCTTCAGGCTGGAACCACGCGGTTGCTACGGTCGCAGGTTCGAATCCTGCCTCGGGCATGGATGTGTGTGGTGTCCTTAGGTTAGTTAGGGTTAAGTGGTTCTAAGTCTAGGGGACTGATGACCTCAGATGTTAAGTCCCATAGTGCTTAGAGCCATTTGACCACGATGATTTTATTTTTGTAGATTGCAATCAGCGACCGCTTCGAACAGCGCAGGTGGAGGAACTCTTTGAACGAGAGGATATTCGGCGAATGGACTGGCCTGACCATCCAAGTGACTTAAATTCTATCGAGCATGTGTGCAAAGCGTTGGGGACACGTACTGCAGCAAGTCCATGTGCACCAACGACCAACCAACCCATGGCAACCGCAGTGGTGAAGAAATGGAATACCCTACTACCAGAACTCTTCACAAACGTTGGCCCGAGCATGGGAGTACGTTGCGGAGCATGCATTGCCCTCTGTGGTGATTATAAGCCTTTGTAGCAATCATGTACCACCGTTTGTAATGTCCGGGGCACCCTCACAAATCACAGCGATTTCAGTGTAATTATTGTCTTTGAGTTTTCCGGCATTCGTCTCAATTCGTATTTCTTTCAGTTACCTTCTGTACAATAATGTAGCAGCTCTTTCTGTGTGTGATCCAAGCTTCATCGAGCTGTGTTATTGTGTGACAAATATTGCGAAATTTATTTTAGTCCGTAAGACACGCACATCAGTGAAGAATATTCTTCTCTTTACAGTTCCGTGCCTCAGTCGGTAAAAACGTATTCGTTGTAGGAATACTTTGCTGTCAGTCTGTCCATCTGTCTGTCTGTTCGACTGTTCAGAACCCCTTTTCTCAGGGTTGGGTGGGTGCATAAAATCGTAATTTATGTCACAAGTTAAGGTCTACGATCCCTCGTTGATGTAACAAAGTGAAGCCTATAATTCAACGCAATGTAAAGATACGTCCTTTTATGTCACATCTTTTGCAGTCGCAAACTCATTCATCAAAACTTATTGGGAACTTCCCGTTGGTCTGGACTCACCAAATTCGCCAAAACGCAAGGTTTCACACTACAACCAAAGGTAAAAAATCCGAAGATTTTTAATATGTAATTGTATCACATGAAATAATTATCATTTGTCATCCTACTGTCTGTCTGTCCGTCCGTCTGTTGAGACCCCTTTGTCTCAGGAATGGGTAGACGTATCAAATTGAAATTTATGTCACATATTAAGGTCTAAGGACTCTTTGCGATATAGAAATGTTAGCTTCTAAATCAGTTCAGTCAAAAGACACGGGAATTCATATCACATAGTTTGACGCTTGCAAATTCACTCATTGTAAACTTTCGGATACTTCTCCTTGGTGTAGAATCATTAATTTTGGCAAGAAGAAAAGTTTCACAGTATAAATACAGGAAGAAAATGAGAAACTTGATAATTGCTTTGGTCATTTGTTATGTCGATAAAAGGGAAAAATCGTCGACATTCTCTGTTGTGCCGCCTACTGTGGGAGTCAGCACCGACACAAACAAGAGAAGCTGTGGTTACCAGTGGCAGGAATCCAAACTTCTCTGTACGAAACATTTTATAATTAATTGAAAAACTTTATTTCTATTAAAGGAAGAAACAATAATTAACTTGCTGTGCTTTCTATGCCTCCTACATACAATTACATTGACAATCTATAACCACTTGATGAACGCAGGCAAGTAACTGACACTATCGACGTCTGTGGTCCGCAGCTCGTGGTCCTTTGGCTACCGTTGCTGCCCCTGGATCACGGGGTCCTGGATTCGATTCCCAGCCAGATAAGGGATTTCCTCCATCTGGGTACTGGGTGTTTGTGTTGTCCTCATCGTTTCATCATCATTCATGAAAGTGGCGAGATTGAACTGAATCAAGATTGGGAATTTGTATGGGCGCTGATAACCAAGTGGTTGGGCGTCTCACAAACCAAACATCATCATCATCTAAGTGTGCGACCAAACTGGGCCGACCAGCTAATTAAATCAGCATTGGCAGGGGGTGCTGAACACGGTTTCTCTGGAGGTGTGGTGCTGCCCGCTTTTTCCATTGACGCGCTTGTCACCGCCTTCTTGATGCCGTTTTCCGGCGCTGCACTCCTCGGTGTGCAGTCGATGCTTTAGGACTGCACATTCTCGATTCTTGGAATGGATGACCTGTCTTTACACATAATTACGTTTGAATGAAACCCCCAGAGTGCGAGTCCTCCACGCACCTAACCAATTTCTTCATGTAGCAGTCTTAGCAAAAGATGACAAACCGTACATGCTGTAGCGTTTCCCTTTCTTGAAAGGAGGAGGATTTTATTTAAACTGTTTTTAACTTCCATTCACATATCCTTTAGTTCAGTAAATATGTATTTGTAATTTGGTTTGGTGAACCACTGCAGCAAGGGGTCTAACTAAAAATCCACTGGAAAATTATATTACGGTAATTGAAACTTACCTGTTTTCTTCTATTCTTGCAGTAATCATCAGATGAAAAATAACTGCGTGGGTGTTCTCGCTATCTGCCTTGTTCTATAAAAGCCACTTCCTATAACAGAACATTCTCATTAGTAGTAGTAGTAGCTTTATTCATCTATAGCTCACTTTTTGGAAGGATATAGGACATGTCAGAGTATTAACAAGTTTAGACCAATTTAAAATAAACTAATTTCTAAACACATACACTTACAGGCTTCTAGTTAGAGACAGTAATTAGATTTACTCCTGGTATACAATACTTTTTTTACAAATAATTTATTACTTAATGTAATGCCACTATGTTGACTCCTATCTCATTGCCAGTCACCGCAGACACTACACACACTTTGTTTCATAACACTTCACTCACTAGACACACACACACACACACACACACACACACGCTGATGATCTTTGGGCCATTTTCTGTACCGCAACTTCTCATTTGCTATCCTGAAAAACTGAGTCAGCATCCCTCAGTAATGAGTGAGATGTTGAGGTCAAAAAGAAAAAGTGGTTCAAATGGCTCTGAGCACTATGGGACTTAAATTCAGAGGTCATCAGTCCTCTAAAACTTAGAACTACTTAAACCTAACTAACCTAAGGACATCACACACATCCATGCCCGAGGCAGGATTCGAACCTGCGACCGTAGCGGTCGCGCGGTTCCAGACTGTAGCGCCTAGAACCACTCGGTCAAACCGGCCAGCAGCTCAAAAAGAGGAAGACGTGTTAGTATTGTGCTATGCATAGCTTGGGGGGGGGGGGGGAGGTAAGTTTTTCCACAAAAGGAAAAAAGAAGGAAAGATACATAGTGTGAAGGTGTTATGTGGAATGTTGGATGTTTTATAATCATTATTATTATTTATTTGTATAACTTTTTTAACGAAACCCCTACTCTGTTTTGCCTAAGTAATCCTTCGGTGTATAAAATACTTTGTATAACATGTAATTTTTAGCTGCCTTTTTAAATAAGTGTGTTTCTGAATTTTCTTTAATCACTTTCGGTAATTTATTGTGCATTTTTATGCCTTGGTAGAAAACACTGGCTTGAGTCTTACGTTTATTTTTTCTTGGTAAATGTAAATTGCCTCTTTCTCATGAACCTTCCGTGTTTGCTACCCTAGCTAGAATCGGATTTGTATACACTAGGCCTGTGACACGTGTTGGTCCTTCAAGAGTTGACCAGCAGATACCACGGGGATACAAACAAGAATGGGAAAGAAGGAGTTACAGATAGAAGCCCAAGTCTTGAGCAAGGGGCTTACATTGCATTCGCGTCTTTTTCTGGCAACAAATATCTCCCCATGAATAGCTGTTATTAATAAGAAGGCATAAAATCTCATCCCCCCTTACTGGAGTAGTATAGGATTTGGTATGACAAAATAATTTGAAGGAGTTTTGTTTACTTCGAACCACAGTTTTATTACCTCGGTCTTGCATCAGATGGTTAACTGGAACAAAACGGACAAGAGATACATCTATCTAATACAGTGATTTACCTAAGCACCCTAAGTTGGAACACTGACACCCAACGCAGGACAGGCGGAATTGTATGTGAGACAGTGAGAGGATATACAAAAAAATCATTCACGCAACAGTTCATATGCACAGTAACAGTGAAAACATAATTGTACACCACGGTTAGTAACCACGCACCTACAATAAGCCAATCAGAGTGTGTCCCCATTCGAAGGTTGGCCATCTATTGCAAAAATAAAACAAAGTCAACTTTAAGTCGGATTTAGAGTAGCTGAGGGAAATTGTATAGATACAAGGTTACTCGTTCGGCTTGGAAGATCACGTATTATTCGCCGAATAAACAGATTTATGTGCTCATTGGCGAAACAGAGGCGCGTGCACCTCTCTCTATGTGTATTTCACACATCAAGGGGAGTAGTTACAGTATCAAAACTCTATTAGGGCTTCGGTCACATTATTTTGATTTACTACGAAGGGACGAGTAACATTAGCAATTCAACTTTATGGAAAAGTGTGTGTGAGTAACTCGTGATCACACGTGGTAGTTACTAGGAAGAAACATTTCGACTTCCGCGCAGGTTCACGAGACTCAGTTAAAAACTGTGAGTAAACGAGTTGTAAAAATTTGAACTTAAGGCACAAGCATCTGAAATTTCGTGGACAAGAGGATGGCTTGGATCCCATTCGATACTACGTGATAAGTTGCTGAAAAATGACTCAAGTCCTTAACATGACATAGCTCGAATAAATGGTATAGAGGTAAAAGGGACTAACATTATACAAACCAAGGAAATTCAGAATTAATTTAGTCTAAAGGTATATGTAGATAAGCCTGACCACACTGTTCTACCAGTTATCATGACGGCAGTCCGGACCAGGACAATCAACCTTCGCGGATGTCTCTTATCCATTTTCGCAGAATTTTGAAAAACTGGTGTTCCATACAAACTTAATTCTTTAGATAGACATTTTATTCATTCTCCGAATCGAGAATTTCGACGATATTTGCCTGTTACCTATATCGATAGTGGAAAAAAGTCGATGCCAGGGATTGCAAGACTTTCGAGAATGTTTTAATTTCAAGTTTGAAATCAGATAACAAAGTAGAGAACAATATTTTTCAGTGTGGTATATTTAAAAATTAACAATATTCTCATTTTCTCCTAACTTGTGCTGTGGAACCTTTCTCCTCGCCAAATTTCATGAGTCTACGTCAGGGGGAAATACCCCCAAAATTTTAATGAGTGAGTTTCCTTTGGAGATCTCTCTCCCCATCCTTGACACAATCCGAGCTTGTGCTCCGTCTCTAATGACCTCGACGTCGACACGACGTTAAACCCATTCTTCCATCCTTTCTTCCTTAACAGACGGATGGATAGACAGACAGTCTGATAAAACGGACAAAAAATTCGTGTAATATGATTACAAATTAACCATTTCGCATTTTTCTTCCCCCGGTTGTACTGTGAAACCTAGCTCCTGAAAAAATGTAATGATTCTAGTCAACAGGAAGTACCCTATAGATTTTGGTGAGTGAGTTTGCGAGAGTCAAAATATGTGACATAAATGGCCGTGTCTTTTGACTGCATTGACTTCGATGCTTCACTTTTTCACAGTAGCAAAGGAACGTAGACCTTAACATGTGACACAGATTTAAACTTAATACCTCTATCTGCTCTTGAGAAAAAGAGCTTGACTGACGGACGTAGAGACAGTCAGGTAAGAAACGATAAGGTTTTTTCCTTTTGATATAATTATAAATTCACAATTTTAGGATGTTTTCCTTTACATATATAGTGAAACCTTGCTTCTTGGTAAATTTCATGATTATAGAGTAAATGAAATTATCCTAAAGGTTTTGATGAATGTGTTTGCCAGTATCAAAATATGACATAAATGGCGGCATCTTTTGGTTGGATTGGCTTAGAAGCTAATGTTTATTATAGCGCCAAGGGATCATAGACCTTAATATGTGACATAAACTTCAACCTGTTCCGCCTACCCCTTTTGAAAAGTCGGGCAGATAGACAGACGGACAACGAAGTTACCTTGTAAGGGTTCCACATTTATCAATTGAGGTTCGGAACACTAAAAAGGCACAATGAACTATCCCAAATATTATATGCATGAAAGAAAAATGTTTAACATTATAACTACTGAGAAAGTGAGATCTCCTGAAAGCTTTTTCCAAAAACTATACTGAAAAACACAAATAACAAATTGTACTGTGATGTTTTGGTGGTGATTTTCGTACTATGACTTGCGCTCACTCGTTCAGGTTATAAAGAAAATTAGCAAGCACTTATATTTCATCATTCTCGTTGTTCCATATCTTCTTGATGAGTATGCTGTATATTCTGCCCTTGTCCAAGATGATAACACTCGCGATTGCAAGGTTACTCGAATGCGTTCCAGGTTTGAGAAACGCTCATGCACCCAAATGCATCTTGACTGGCCCGCAAAATAAGCCGATCCTCATAGCACAGAAAATGGCTGGGATTAGTTGGAACAGCTGGACAAACGTAGCAGTCAGCATTTTCACAATTTGGTAGCTCTGTGGTATCTATTCATGAGTAAGTGGTTACTTTTGTATATGCTATACCTGAAGATGAGTTTCATCTGGACAATGTACATGCTCAAAAATGAGTTTTAGCTGTTCTCAAAGTGAGGATATTAAGTATGAATTAACGAACTTCTACACGCTGTAGCTGTTCTTACTTTCTGTTGTCGCTAAGAAAAAGTGGAGAGGAATTTAGTCTTTTGTAAGATATCGTTCGATTTGTTTTGTTTTACCCAAGCACGTTTCAGTACTTTTTGCTCTACCAGGGTGCGTTTTATTTCATTCTTTCTGAAAATTATTATGACATGTGTGGTGTCACCGCCAGACACCACACTTGCTAGGTGGTAGCCTTTAAATCGGCCGCGGTCCGGTAGTATACGTCGGACCCGCGTGTCGCCACTGTCAGTGATTGCAGACCGAGCGCCGCCACAAGGCAGGTCTAGAGAGACGTCCTAGCACTCGCCCCAGTTGTACAGACGACTTTGCTAGCGATGCTATACTCAGAAACTACGCTCTCATTTGCCGGGACGATAGTTAGCATAGCCTTCAGCTACGTCATTTGCTACGACCTAGCAAGGCGCCATTACCTGTGTATATTGAGATTGTTATTAATGTACCGTCAAGAGCGATGTACACCAATTATGGATTAAAGTTAAGTATTCCAGCAGCAACGTACCTTATTGGCTATATTAATTACATTGTCCTGTTCCAGACCTCACGCCAGTCTGCGTGAGCGTAAATGCGTGCATTTTGGCCTCCTCTAGCAACACGGTGTTGGCTATTCTGCCAACACATCAACATGATAATACCTTGTGGAGGTGATACGAATTTCGGCTTAAAGCTGTTTACATGTACAAAGGAACGATAACTGGATGCTAAATTTTACTCCACTTTACATACACTGCTCAAGACCCTCCCTACCGCCACCCCCGCCCCCCTCCCCCCGCCCCTCAAATAAATAACGGCTATTATCAACGCGAGAAGCGGTATTTCACGTATTTCCGTGGTGTCGGGTGACTTATTTTCTGTCCGCTGTGTTTTTCTGCTATACTGATCTGCGCTAGGTGTCAGCGTTCGGCGTGAGCTTGTTCGTAACACTGGAAGATCATATTACAAGATTTCTAAAGAGAGCTGACGGAGAGCAAGATATTACAGGGAAATGTGCTGGCAAAAATGAGGATGAGAGATTGATTATGGATTTTAATTCATGCACATGCAATTAAGCAGCAAGCTAAATTATAATTATTAATCTTATTATCCACGAGAGAAAAGATTACTGCCATGACGTGTTTGGCAGTGCGCTCATAAACAAATGCTGTCTCAAGTCACAAAATGTTTTTTTTTTTATTTCTACGCAATGCTTTTCATATCCTAGGAATTTACCTTCAGATGCCTTCGATCATACTTTTGTATTGGTTTTCGATTATTTCGAAGCTTGTTAGCAAAAGGTTCTCGAAGTACCACATTTGTGACAGCTGTTTAAAACGTTTTAGAACTGTTCTAGGGTCTTCTGCCGGGCGGTGTAGGCCAGTTGGTGCCATGTTTCGGTACCTTGACGTGTTGTCATCCTCAGATGGTGATAGTCATTACCGCAGCCCGAAAACGACAAAGAACAGTCTGCAGGAATATAGCACCGTCTGGGCGATGCCACTCAGGTGACACCGGAGAACAGTTCAGGATCATCGTTCTCCGGGAAAATTTAAGATCACACAGTTTGAAGTATGTTTTCAAGATGTATAAATTTACTACTCGACGCACATGCATCCCGAATATTCGCAATCTAAATTCTTGTACTTCCTTATTGTAACTGCAAGTGGATTTTATTAGCCGGTTGATGTTAGAAGATTAATGGATTCAACTGTAGGTATGAAGGGTTTTGGAGAACGCTGCTAGAGAAGACAATTTTGGAGCAGCTCGTGTCGTGGACCAGGAATTCTGGTCGCTTTGAAGAAGTCAGTTCAGAGACACTTCGTACAGATCAGGCGAGTTTTTGGGCGTGACTGAACTATGAACCACAGAGGGGAACGCTAAATATCGCTAGAGTTTAAATTTACCGTAGCGGTGACCACTGAACAGGAGTGTAAAACATCACGCCTGGGCGACAGTGATGGACATGACGTGCCGTGAAATTTCATCTGGAGGTCTATCCAGATCGGTAATAGACAGTCCAAGGATAATAAGAAGAATCTCGAAGACAGTAAAAAAACAGTGAAGCATATGGTTAATCTGTAGTGGAGTGTTACTAATTAACTTTATTTCTTATGTTTTGTGGCAGCGTTAGAAAAGCTATCAATAACGCAAATCAAACATCCTAATAGCTAGTAAAATAAATGGTAGCTACACAATTTCGAATATTTTCCATAACCTACTCTAACCTACTCATGAATCTATCGACTTCTTGATATTGATATATTACTGGCTTGACTCTCGCATTCCCCTCAGATTTAGTGATAAGATGGCCCATTAGACAGCCCGTCTAAAACTAAATACAGATCAAGGATGAAAACAGGAAGAACATGTACTGAAATGTGAAAAAAGAAGCAAAATGGAAGAAGTAAGTTGTGCAAGCTAAAGATACGCAACATCGAGAAAATCTGAATAGCCGCACGATCGTGGTTATATGGTTCTGGTGTTGGACTGCGAAGGGGCAGATACTTCTTCAAATCTCCCTCATGCCTCTTTTTTATGAACTTAAAAACTGTCCGTCTGTCACTGACGTCTCTGTTCGCTGTATTCAAATTTGTGTCCGTGTCGTGGTGTAACGTCCAACGGACTGCGCTGCTCCTCCCGCCGGAGGTTCGAGTCCTCCCCTGGCATGGGTGTGTGTTAGTTTAAGTAGTGTCTAGGGACCGATGACCTCAGCAGTTTGGTCCCTTAGGAATTCACACACATTTGAACATTTTGACTGCGAACTATTAAACTTTTATTCTTCGTGAGGTGAGTTTTCCAGACAGTTGATTCGTCTGCTCCATGATATCTTCCCACTTTTTTCAGTTAAGCTTCTTCTCTAACAGACTCGACTGTGACGAAATAAATAAGTCCTCTTTCCTTCGATTGTATGAACATCTGTACCTTACTGAGTTCCGATACTTTTGGACAACTTCTAAGCAGTTTACAGTAAAAGTCTTTACAAGATTATGAAAAAATGATCTTTGAGTGAAGCAGCAGTCCTTTTTATGTTGATGACATAGTGCTGTGAATTTAAGTCACGCTCCCGTCTAATTAAATGAGGTGGAAGCTGTTAACTACCCAAACATCCGGTCGTAAACCAGTATAAGCCAAGATCTTGTTTTACAGAGTTAAACGGACGGTGCCGCATTGTGTGAAAAGGAAACTAAACAGTACTCCGGTAGAAAAGTACCTGTTCTGGTACAGAGCAGACTACGTATTTCAGCCAAGCCGGGTAACGTGCGGTCTGAGGGGTACTGCTGCGGTTGTCACGGCTCCCCCTGTCGGAGGTTCGAGTCCTCTCTCGGGAATGGATGTGTGTGTTGTCCTTAGTGTAAGCCTAGGAACCGATGACCTTAGCAGTTCGGTTCCATAGCAACTTATCACTAATTTCCAAATTTTTTTGCGTATTTTAGGCTGTTTTCCACACATGTTCGGGAAAATGCCCTGCGTGTTCTCCATCTGTACTACGGAAATACAACACCCAAATACTTTAGCACCAAAAGAGAGAGAACAGTGTTTTCAAACTTTGCGACGTGGCGTGTAGAGATTTTCTTGGCAATGCAGAACGACGTAACGCTCCACAGGAAGGAATTACCACCACAGACATAAAATGTAGGGCAAGACGAAAAATAGCCTTCACGCGTCTACGTCACAGTGTTTGTTTGACGTTTCCCAGTCAGTAAATTCCATCCCTCAAGTGTCGTATTGGAAGGTTTCCAAGATATCCATTCATAAGACTGAAAAATGCCTTTAATGAGACACTTCCATACCAATGAAGTGAGAGGATGTTCTAACAGTTTATACTTGCTGGGGATAAGCTCCAGCCGGCCGCTGGTGGCCGAGCGGTTCTAGGCGCTTCAGTCTGGAACCGCGCGACCGCTACAGTCGCAGGTTTGAATCCTGCCTCAGGCATGGATGAGTGTGATGTCCTTAGGTTAGTTAGGTTCTAGGGGACTGATGACCTGAGGTGTTAAGTCCCATAGTGCTCAGAGCCATCTGAACCTTTTTTTTTTCTTCATAAGCTCCACCATATCAAAGACACTGTTTGGTAAGTTTTGTTTCTGCAATATACTTGCAGCACTATCTTTACTGTCATCACTGCGTTTTATTTACTATTCTTTCAGTAAAGTATTAGTATTGATAACATCTTGTAGAGGTTATGTTAACCTGGGCTTAACCTTGGCCGCGCGGGATTAGCCGAGTGGTCCCTTGAACGGATGTGAGGTGACATCCGCAACGACCAAACACAAAATCAACAACGAACAAAATTTAAAAATATAATAATTATAAAAAAGCGGTCTAAGGCCCCTGCAGTCATGGACTGTGCGGCTGGTGCCGGAGGAGGTTCGAGTCCTCCCTCGGGCATGGGTGTGTGTGTTTGTCGTTAGGATAATTTAGGTTAAGTGGCGTGTAAGCTTTGGGACTGATGACCTTAGCAGTTAAGTCCCATAAGATTTCACACACATTTTAACATTTTGCTTAAACTTATTCACCTGTACAGAGGAATGATAACTGGTCATTAAATTTTAGGTTAACTTGCGAATCCAACTGGAGACAAATGTCACGGAATTGAAGCACTAAACGTTGTATCTTTGCTAAAAATTAGGCCTAGAATATTATGGTAGTTACACAGCTGTTCACATACCTCATATGACTCTATCAGTTACTTACGTTTATTTTTAGACTGAAAATCGATGTACTGTATCACGTTGTTTAGCGTGTTACGATCTCTAATGCTTGTTTTAGATATGTTAAAGGAATTATTTCTTCGACTGTCACCGTTTTAGCTGTTACAGGGGCGTTTCACATTTTTTTATCAGAAAAACACATGATTTTTGTCGCCAGTTATAGCTAGATGCTGTTCATTTGTTTCCGTGCGTATGTAACAGTTAAAACAGAGACTCATGTGTGAAATGTGTACAGCTGTGTAATTGGAATATTTCGTAATAAGCATTCTAGGTCTGTTTTTCAGCATACCGGAGACGTATTACATTTAATGCGTTAACCCTGTGGTGAGCGTCTTGAGCAGTATATGTAAAGTACAATTTAACATAGAATTATCGTTCCTTTGTTCATAAGGATAGCTTTCAGTTCAAATTCATGTAACCTCTACAAGATGTTACCACGCCATAATAATTTACAGAAAGAATGAAATGAAACCCATAGAAGATAGTGCAGAGAGTGATGAAACGTGTTTGGATAAAACAAAGCTAATGAAACGGTGTCTAGCATAAGGCGAAATTTCTCTACAATTTTTCTTAGCAATAACGGAAAATAATAAGAGCTGCAACAAGCAAAAAATGATGAATTGGAACTTAATGTCCTCCACTTTGCATAATGCTAAAGCTCATTTTCGAAAATATACATTGTCTCGGTGAAAGATATCTCCTCAAGTTTTCGTTTTTCCAGAGGATCTGTTTTATTCTGTACAAGGCGAATCACTTTAGTACCCCAGAAGATATCAACCATAATCCACCAGCAAGATCAAACTGTTTGTTTGTTTTTTAATGAAGGGTTGACAGTTTCCACAGACCATTTTGATGATGCTTAGGTTCTTGCGTGAAGTAGTGGCCCCACAGAATATCCACAGCAACGAACTGGTGTTCAAAAGCAGATGCATTCTTTGTAAAGTAGTCCGAAATTCGTTTCCGCGTTTGATTTTACTCAATATTAAGTAACTGCTGTGTTCATCTTGCACAGCGTTACTCACAATTAATTACTGCAGTCAGAGATATAGTTCCCGTCTTTCGATGCTGATAAGGCATTAGATACACACATTTTTGGTCGCCGTTCGTTCTGTACCGTACTGTGCACTTTGTCAGTGTTTTCTTCATCTAAGGTTTCAATTTTCGAATTTGCTTTCCTGTGATCACTCTCAAAATACAAGCGTACGGAATTTCAGACGAACTGTGTAAGTGGATTGAAGAGTTCCTATCAAACAGAACACATCATGTCATTCCTAATAGAAAGAAATATTCAAAATTGAAAGTAACTCCGTGCGTACCCCAAGGGAGTGTGTCATGCCTATTACTTTTCACAATACACAAAAATGAACTAGAATGCCACGTCAAAAGTTCCACGGGGCTATTCGCGGATGATGGTTCTGTGTACAGAGAGGATATGGGTGCTGGGGTTGGCTGTTGTTCCTCACCATTAACAGTTGTAACGTATTCCGCATAAATTGTCAGGATAACATATTGCTTAGTGATTACAAGATTGCAAAACAATCACTGGTAGCAGTTATGCCCACCAAATATCTAGGACTATGCGTACGGATCAATATACATTGGAAAGGCGTAATGAAATTAGTCCCAGATAAATCAGATGCCAGACCGACGCTGGACGACAACTCAGGACGTGTAGTCCACTTAGATATTGTTCGTCGTCTGAGATCCATACCAGATATGACTGAAAGAGAAAATAGAGGACATTCAAAGAAGAGCTGCTCGTTCCGTTACAGGCACATTTAGTAAGCGCGAAAGCTTCGTAGAGGCTCCCAGTCAACTCCACTGGCAGACTCTATTAGAAAGGCGCTGTGCTTCACGGTCTTGCTTGCTGTTAAAATTCCAAGAGCGTGTGTTTTTAGAAGAGGGAACTAACATGTTGATTCCTCCTACGTATATCTCTCAGAAACATCACGAAGATAAAATTTTAAGGGGCGTTCAAAAAGAAACGAGTGGGAGGCATAATTACAGAAACCATCACCTGTATTTTAGAAGTAATCACTCTGGCTGTTGAGACACTTGTCCCACTGTGACTCAAGGCGGTCGATGGCTGCCTCATAAAAATTTCCGGGGCTACGATTTTAACCAGTTCCGCACGTACAGCTGGACGTCGTCGTCAGAGATGAATCGTTTGCCCCTATGCTAACTTTCTCCTTTCACCAAGATGGCCCCTTCTGATTCACTTCCGGCAACAAAGGACAACAGTGAATGCTTAGCGTTACTCGCAAACCTTGGCCACCCTTCGCCAAGTGATCAAATCAAAACGGCCAGGCAATCACACCCGTGGGGTCATTCTGCTACACGACAGTGCAAAGCCTCATACAGCCAACACAGTCGCGGCACTGCTGAAGAAATTCAAATGGGAGGTTCTCGGCCACCCTCCATACAGTCCGGACCTC
Source organism: Schistocerca cancellata (assembly GCF_023864275.1). Lineage (NCBI taxonomy): Eukaryota > Metazoa > Arthropoda > Insecta > Orthoptera > Acrididae > Schistocerca > Schistocerca cancellata. Next base: position 317,334,079 of record NC_064633.1, on the reverse strand, counting down.
TCTCCCTGTGATTACGCCATTTTTGGTCCCCTTAAAGAGGCTCTGAGGGGCAAACGATTCACCTCGGACGACGACATCCAGCTGTATGTGCGGAAGTGGTTAACATCGCAGCCCCGGGTATTTTATGAGACAGCCATTCACCGCGTTGTTTGAAAGTGGGACAAGTGTCTCAACAGGCAGGGTCAATACTTGTAACATACAGATATTGGTTTCTGTAATTATGCCTCCGGTTCGTTTCTTTTTGAACGCCCCTTATAGATTTCACCTCGTACAGACGCTTACCAACAATTTTCCTTCCCGCATACCACTCACGACTGTAACAGGGAAAGGGGGAGGTGAGAGTGGTACACGAAGTACCTTCCGCCCAATCCGTCCATTGGCTTGCGGAGTATAGACGTAGTTGTAGATGTAGATAGAAAGTACGGCCCCTGAGGACACACGCTATCCAGACGCACTAACGTGATCACCTATCAAAAGCCAGAATAACTGCGAGACGTACTGGAGGACAGGCTCTGGAAGGTACCGACAGGGACGTGTGGCCGTGGAGCTGTGGCCAGTTGCGCTGGTTTTCTCGGTTGAGAACCCATGGCGCCAACAGCCCGATCGAGGTGGTTCTATAGATTCTCGATTGGGCTTAAATACGGGGGGTTTGGTGGCCAGAGGAGGACGGTAAACTGTTCCAGGAGCTCTTCGAACCAAACACGTACCCTCCGAACTGTGTGACGCGTAGTACTGTCCTCCTAGTAGAAGCTATAGTGCCTAGGGAAAAGTAGTGATGGACATGGTGGCCAAGGACAGAAGCATATTTGAGTTGACCCACTGTGCATTCCAGAACGACGAGATCACCCAGGGAGTGCCTCCAGTCTGGACCATTCCGACGATTGATGTAAGATGTTTGCTTTCAGACGTTTCACGCCGTACACCCCAACTTCTATCTGCCCCATCGAGCATAAAACACAATTCATTTGCGGATCCACCTGTCGCCACCCAGTTACGGTAATGGCGTGAAAATTTCTGCCTTCGTCGCCGATGAACGGCAGTTATCATGGATGGATGAATCGAGCGCCTCGCCTGCTAGGGAGCCCTATACGCACCAACTTTCGCCGAACGGTCGTTGAAGAGACACCGTTGGCAGCCCCTTGGTTCATATAGGGGGTCAGCTGCTCAGCTGTTGTACATCTGTCCGCACTGTCACATTTGGGCAGCCGTCGTTCGCCCCTGTCATTTATGGCTCATGGTGCCTCATAGTTGCCGCGGCGTCGGTTTTGGATAGCGCCATTTTGCCATGCACGATGTGCTTAAACCACGGCGGCCCGCGAGTAGTTTACAAACTTAGCTGTTTCGGAAATGAACCCACCCTTGGGCCGAAGTCCAATGATCATGCGCTTTTGGACGTCAGGTAAATCCCTCGGTTTCCGCATAAAGAAAACAACTGCACTGTTCTCCACATCTCCACAACTCGCTTTAAATATCCTCCACTGCTAGTGATGCCACCAGCCGCCTGTAACTGGTTATTGAACGTTGACGTCGAACATAGATGGTGGTCACATTAATGTGACTGGACGGAGTAGCTACCCATTTCTTAACCGTTGAAAATGAAGGAGCGAACAACACTGTACTAATATCTATTCGTGATAAACAGCCTAAAACAAAGACTTTTATAGTGCACCGATATTCTAGTTTGTGTTATATGCTATATTAATGCTATATACTTTATGCAGCGTTAATAATATGTTTGCCGGCAGGTGTGGCCGAGCGGTTCTAGGGGTTTCAGTCTGGAACCGCGCGACAGCCTCTGACATGGATGTGTGTGATGTCCCCAGGTTAGTTAGGTTTCAGTAGTTCTAAGTTCTAGAGGACTGATGACCTGAGATGTTAAGTCCCGTAGTTCTCACAGCCATTTCAACCATTTTAATAATATGTTTACCTCGCTACAAAACAATCTGTAAAGACTGACTCACTCAGGTACTATGCGTGCGAGAATATTTTTTCTGCCTTGAGCAAATTCATTGTCCTTAGCTATGTTTCATTAAACTCAGTTATCCCCCATACACGTGTTCTTGCGCTATCAGCATCTTATAACTTTGTGCTGCTGAAAGAGTTAGGCATTATATTAATCATTAGATTGCCTTTTAATTCCGGACCAAACATGTTGGACGGATTCGGAGCTGACGGTCATATGCATAATTATATTGCTAGAGACACGTTTCAGTCCGGTTTTTGGAGACATTCCATATTTGAACGAACAAATGTAGATCTGGTGTCCACGAAATTCCAACATCCAATCAGACTTGTGCTATCCCTTTGTTTGTTGAGCTACATGAACATGTCAGGTTGTACGAATTTTACCATGGATATATTTCTTGAAAAGACGCATCTAATCATAGTTGAACTGTCTCCAATTAGGTCGCTTCGAAAGTACAGGCTTGTGTTCTTCACTGTGCTAATAGCAATATGTGTCCTTGGCGACCAGTGACTTCTCAACAATTTTGTTGTCCCTCACTGATGATATTACTCAACACATAAATGACAGTCAGATAAACGAATTCCCTGAAACTTGTGGAATAAATTCTCAGAGCCTTCCTTAAACGTAGCCAAGTGTCTGCTTCTCATCTTAAAGTGAGCATGGAAAGAAATCTTGGATTTAATGACCGATCTTCTTCCTTAGGTATCTGTATTATGACAGATTTCAACTGGAGATTCTCAAATCGTGTCCTGTTCTGGGCAACTTCTTTCATCTGACTGTTTGTTCCTCTCCTAACGTCATTCATCATTCCAATTCCTTCCTCCATCTTCTTCTCATGCCTTCCACTTTACTTTGTATAATTCTTTGTTGTAGACAACACCTACGTAGTATAAGTCTCATCCAAGATTTTTTCCTCTTTTTAATCACTTCCAATAATTTCCTTCCTTCCCGTATGTTGTTCGTTACTTCTTCATTCTGAAGACCGCCAGTCCACTTCACCTTACGTATTCTTTTCCATAGCCACATTTTACAACTTCTTAAATATCTTTCTTCTTTAACTGTTCATGATCGCTGCTGCATAGCACTACACTGCACACTTAACATTTAGCCAATATTATCCTCAGTTCCTTTTGAATTTTGCTAGATGTTAGTAACAGCTTCATCTTTTCAAATGCTCTCTTTCCCGTAGACATTCTCCTCCTTATTTCTCCTGTGCAACTTCCATTCCGTGTCATTAAACTTCCCAGGTATAGAAAAGGTGTTACTTGTTCTGTGTTTTTTTCCGTCTAGGAATATGTTAACTTGCACGTCCTTCTTCATTTTCTCATCTTTTTTGTCTTTCCGTATTTATCTTCATTTCATACCCTTTGCCCCTTCTTGCAGTACTCTTCAGCATCTTTTGTAACGCCTCTTCCGATTCCGCAAGCACTGCCATATCATCCACATCTTTTGTAGTCTTGATCCTTTCTCCACCGATTACAACAGCAAGGGATATGTTAAATCACCGATGAAATTTACATTTACATAGTTTGGTTTGCAGATGACAAGCAATCAGTGCAGGACATTACAGAGTTGGTCCTGCAAAACCACATAATGTAAAATCACGGCAAGAACCAAAACGAACAAGCCGCGCGGGAATAGCCGAGCGGTCTTGGCGCTGCAGTCATGGACTGTGCGGTTAGTCCCGGCGTAGGTTCGAGTCCTCCCTCGGACATGGGTGTGTGTGTTTGCCCTTAGGATAATTTAGGTTAAGTAGTGCGTAAGCTTAGGGACTGATGACCTTAGCAGTTAAGTCCCATAGGATTTCACACACATTTGAACATTTTTGAACACCAAAACAAACAAAAACTTTCTTTTAGCCTCACTTTGAAAAATCAATTACAAGCTAAAATATTTTCATTTGCTACTGTTTTTCAACAAACAAAATTCCGACTGATGATGCAAAGAGGTGCTGAAACATGTTTGGTTAAAAAGAAAAAGCGGTGTGTTTGCAAAAATGCGGAACCCATATTCTATAATTACAGCGCCTCCTGCGTCCACTATGGTCTTACCTATCAGTTCGTCTTCGTATAGAGAGTGATAGGGGTGTAAGTGCATACATTCTAACTTGTGGCTGAGAACAGTGTACCGAACAACATGACATTGGTATTTGCTTCATTTGAAAACCAAACATTATAGCTATTAGAAGTAATATGTTTTTAGGTTGGTTAGTAACTCCAAGTACATGTGGAGAGAGCAAGCCGTTAATGGTTATTTTCTCCTGGTCATCAGGTCAGATGTTAAAGTGTGGACACAAAAATGTTGGTCTATATCGATAGTAGTACTCCATTTAGTGGTGCAGCTGCAAGTAGCCATAAAGCATCAGGTAGTAAATTATTTGATGTGCTTGCAGGTAGATGCCGAAAAAAATAACTACACACTGAAGTGGGGACATATTAAGGTATCAATGATCAAGATATTTGCCCTTTTACCCTGAACGCACTGTATGTTGAATAGCTTCGACGACAATGAGCACCCTTACGTTACACCCCTTCTAATGCACATCTCTTCTGTGTCTTCATTGCCTACTGTAACTGTAACTTCTTGCTTTGTATAACTCTCGGTTATCAATCTTCTATTTTCCCAGTCTATATTCACTTCTTTTAAAATTCCCAGTAGTATACTCCAGTTGACTTTATCAAAAGCTTTCTCACAGTCGATAAAATAAATAAACACGTCCTTCTTTATTTCTATCATTGTTTCTCCAATCATCTTTAGACAACTTACAGCATCTCTTGTTCCTTTACACTTTCTGAAACAGAAATTGGTCTTTCCCAGTATTTTCCTCATTATGACTCGCGTCATAGCCTTTGTAGCAGTTATAGTTTTTAGATTCCTTTGTATTGAACTCTTAGGTAAAGCAACTACAACTGTCTTAAGTATATCTTGAGGCCAAATACTTGTGTCATTAATTCTTTACTGCAGCAGTCAGTATGACTATTGAATATTGACCTCAGACTTTCATTGCCTTCGATGGTATTCTGTCACAGCCCAATGATTTCTTTTCCGGGAGCTCCTGAGTTGCTTTCTCCAATTCCCATTTCAGTGTCTTAGGAACTCGATCTTCTTCATTTTCTCCCCCTTCAGCTTCCAAGATCTGTCCAGTGCAATCAGCCTGTCCACCATGCAACTCTTCAATATAATCCATCCAACTTTCCTTCTTGTCTTCCACACATACTAGTTACTTCTCATGTTTTTTTAACGTTCCTCTTTTGCTAATGTTTCATACTTCTCTAACTGTTAACAATTTTACTGTCTTGCACATTTCTTCCAATTTCCCTTTCTGTTCCAATTCTTTTATTGCCTCACGTCGTTATGTCCTCCAGTCATGTGTACATGATCAGTTAACTTTCGTAGTTCATTGTACAGTTTTCAATCTTCTTCTGACACTTTGGTGGAGACTTTTCGTAAACTTTCTGCGCCTTGTGCCTTAGATAATTGCTAATCCCATAGATTTAGTTATGTTAGACCGGTAGATTTCCTGTTGAAATAAATAAATATTAGAGGGTATGTTTTCTGCGAATTCTGTATTTAATACATCTGCGTACTTAATACTAATTGTGCTTGCTGTAACGCAACTGCGACCTTAATGGTTATTATTGCACTTGAATCATGGCAAATCTTGAGTGGAAGACAAATGAGTAAGTTGATATTTTGTGTATTTTGATTCAATGTCATATGTAGTAATATTTTGGGCTAACTCATATTTAAGAACGTCCTCATTGCTCAAAAAACATGCAGTAAGAATAATATTCATTTACAATCACCTTGTAGACACCTGCCGAAGAATTAAGATTTTGACTACTCTTCACAGTGTATTTGTTCCCTCATGGTGTTTGTTGTAAAGAAAAGGAACAATTACATTCATAATTACAACACCAGAAGAAAAAATTACATTTATTATTCCACGTTAAGATTGTCTTTAGCAGACAAAGGGGTGCACAATGCTGCAGCCAAAATTTTTGATCACTTACCTAATGCCTGGCTTGGGCAGCCTCAGAAGTGTTATGTCACTGATGGATTTATTAGTCAGGAACATCCAATGACTCGTCAGTTTTCTAAATCACTGTGTTCTACTGATCGACCTACTGAGCTTCTCTAGTGACAATGTCCACGTCTCCTTTCATGTGTCCATCTCTAGTGACAATTAGTTGTCAACTGCACTTTACATAGGGCTGTCCGGATATTTTTGATTAGATGGTACGCTGCAGCAATGAGAGCCAGTTTCCACAAAGTAGACAGGCAGCTGAACCCAATGCGCAACGTTTAAAATTTTAATAACTCAGTCTGTAATTTTTTTTCAAGGACCTACAAGTCTCAATGTAGGTGAAAATACGATCAGTAATGTTTCAGATTTCGATGTACAATGGGACAGGAATAATGATGGAAATAGGATCACATTTGAGGAAGTGGAGAAAATGGCCAATAGACTGCAGTGCAATAAAGCGGATGGGGTGGATGAAATTAAGTCGAACTCATCAGTGGAATGTCAGGTCTTAAATGGCTACACAGGATAACTGAAATGGCGTGGGAGTCGGGACAGGTTCCATCAGACTGGACAAAAGCAGTAATCACACCATATTTAAACATGGAAACAGAAAAGATTGTAACAACTACAGAGGTATCTCTTTAATCAGCGTTGTGGGTAAAATCTTCTCAGGTATTGTTGAAAGAAAAGTGCGATTAGTTGAGGACAAATTGGATGAAAATCAGTGTGGGTTTAGGCCTCTTAGAGGTTGTCAGGACCAGATCTTTAGCTTACGGCAAATAATGGAGAAGTGTTACGAGTGGAACAGGGAATTGTATCTATGCTTTATAGATCTAGAAAAGGCATATGACCGGGTTCCTAGGAGTAAGTTATTGTCTGTTCTACGAGATTATGGAATAGGAGGCAAACTTTTGCAAGCAATTAAAGGTCTTTACATAGATAGTCAGGCAGCAGTTAGAGTTGACGGTTAATTGAGTTCATGGTTCAGAGTAGTTTCAGGAGTAAGACAAGGCTGCAAACTGTCTCCACTGTTGTTCATATTGTTTATGGATCATATGTTGAAAACAATAGACTGACTGGGTGAGATTAAGATATGTGACACAAAATAATCAGTCTCGCATATGCGGATGACTTAGTTGTGATGGCAGATTCGATTGAAAGTTTGCAAAGTAATATTTCAGAGCTAGATCAGAAATGTAAGGATTATGATATGAAGATTAGCATCTCCAAAACGAAAGTAATGTCGGTGGGAAAGTGATATAAACTGATTGAGTGCCAAATAGGAGGAACAAAGCTAGAACGGGTGGACGGTTTCAAGTACTTAGGATGCATATTCTCACAAGATGGCAATATAGTGAAAGAACTGGAAGCGAGGTGTAGCAAAGCTAATGCAGTGAGCGCTCAGCTACGATCTACTCTCTTCTGCAAGAAGGAAGTCAGTACCAAGACTAAGTTATCTGTGCACCGTTCAATCTTTCGAACAACTTTTTTGTATGGGAGCGAAAGCTGGATGGATTCACATTACCTTACCAATAAGGTTGAGGTTACGAACATGAAAGTAGCTAGGATGATTGCAGGTACTAGTAGATGGGAACAATGGCAGGAGGGTGTCCACAATGAGGAAATCAAATAAAAATTGGGAATGAACTCTATAGATGTAGCAGTCAGGGCGAACAGGCTTAGATGGAGGGATCATGTTACACGCATGGGAGAAGCATGGTTTCCCAAGAGACTCAGCAGTAGAGTGTAGCAGGAGTCGGGGTAGACCAAGGAGAAGGTACCTGGATTCGGTTAAGAATGATTTTGAAGTAATAGGCTTAACACCAGAAGAGGCACCAATGTTAGCACTGAATAGGGGACCATGGAGGAATTTCATAAGGGGGACTATGCTCCAGACTGAACGCTGACAGGCATAATCAGTCTTAAATGATGATGACGATGACGATGATGATGGTGATGATGGACCTACAAGTTTGTCTTGGTTCAAATTAGCATGGGCTTCTCCTTGAGTCATGACGGTGTGCTTACTGAGACTGAAGGAATTTATGCAGAATAGTTTTCTTTTGAGGAATCAGTCTGCATGGTTAAGAGGCACACACTACATGTACAGGCACGTTGGATTACAGTAATATTATACCTGGCGAACAGAGATAGACAAAGATAGGTATCTTTCAGTTTATCCATCGAATACGACAGCGGCGTCGTGGCTGTCTTTGTGACTAAAAATCTGCACGTTCCTCTCCCCTGTTGCCAAACTGCAGAAGAGCTGTTGAATTATAAGCATAAGACTTCTTTGTTTGCCAATCCGGAACTCCTCTTATCACCATAAAAAAAACTGTAACATGAGAAGGGTCTGCAAAAATTATATGTTCTTTCCACTTGGGGAACAAAATTTATTGGCAGTTACTGATACTTCTCGTGTGCGGGCGTGCGGTCTAATCTTTTTTAAGCAATCATTATTCCGTAACAGAAATGGGTGACAGTAAAAAGCAGTGCATTTATGGTAACATTCAAGCATTAACGTTTCGGTCAGCGTGCAGAATATATTAGATATTAAATCAATCATAAAGCGAGAATAATGAGCGAAGTACGATATTTTCAGTGTAATACTGGTCGTAAAATTTCGCCGCCAGCTCCTTATTATCGCGTAAGAACCAGTGGGCCACGAAATCGCCATCCCAGAGTCGTCCTCGACTTTATGACCCCCGCATTTGTGTCCCCTGCCCAGAGTCGTAAATACGCGCAATAAAAACTCTTGGCTGCCTTCAGATTTACTACCTCGGAGAGACGTTTTTTTCGCTATTGTTCCATATGGTCGCACTGTTGCGATGAATCTCGATGTAGATTTGAACAGAGAGCTTCACTCATAACATCTACATAAACATATTTAAATCCCAGTGAATTGCTTGGCAGAGGGTACGTACCATTGTATCACATATCAAGTTTTATCCATTCCATTCACGCTCGGGTCCGGAAGAATGACTGCTTAGTCGCCTCTGTCGTCGCGGTACCTATGGAGAAATACGCAGAGGGTGTGTTATAGGTTATAGCAGGATTTCTCACGTAATAGTAGCAGCACCAGAAGACAGAAACGATTTACAGAATGACCTGCGGATATGGGGGTTCAGGCTCTGGCAGTTGACCCTGAAAGTAAATAAATTAACGTATTGCGCACACAGGAAAAGAAATCCACTACTGTACAACTATACTGTTAATGAAAAACTATTGGAAACAATATCTACGCTAAAATATCTAGGACTGACTATCCAAAGCGACCGTAAGTGTAATGACCACATAAAACAAAGAGATGGAACACATCCAAGAAACAAGCGGCATATAAGGTGGTTGTTCAACCGACTTTTGAGTACTGTTCAGCAATATGTCATCCTAACCATGGAGGATTGATGGAAGTGATAAAGAAGATTCAACGAAGAGCTGTGCGATTCATGATGGGATCGTTTAGTTGGTGCGAGAGTGTTACCGGAATCCTCACAAACTCCACTGGTAGGCGTTACAAGAGAAGCTTTCTGAATCACGGAGAACTTTACTATTGAAATTTCGAGACAGTACTTTCTAAAAAACTTCGTATAGCCAAGATCGCGTGAATAATTATTTATTTTTGACAACCGGTTTCGACAGACTTTGCTGTCATCTTCTGGTCTTCAAAAACTATTGGTACAAAACGAGTTCATCGTGAATTGGAACATCACGCTAGGTTTTCGTATCAGTGAATGTAATGTATCACATTATGCAAAGGTTTATCAGAAGTAAAACATTCACAATCAGTTATTTCTTTCTGACAACCTTTTGCACAATGTGCTACATTACAACAGCTTGGCGTGAGGTTCTAACTCACAATGAACACGTTTCATAACAATAATTTTGAAGCCCAGAAGATGACAGCAAATCCAATCGAAACCGACTGTCGAAAATAAATATTTATGCGATCTTGGCTATAGAAAGATTTTTACCAAGTAAAACAGTTCGCTCCTTCTTATTTCTCAACGTGAGAAATTTCAATACATCACTTTCCGGGAAGAGTAGGTAACATATACATCTTGCTTAATGAGGAAGATTAGAAAATTGTAGAAATTAGAGCCAATGCATAGGCTTATCGAGAATCAGTCTTTCACGCACCATTCGCGAGAGGTACAGGGTACCATAAGTACCCTCCGCCACATAGCTCAAAAAAAAAAAAAAAAAAAGGCTCAAATGGCTCTGAGCGCTGTGGGACTTAACATCTCAGGTCATCAGTCCCCTAGAACTTAGAACTACTTAAACCAAACTAACCTAAGGACATCACACACATCCATGCTCGAGGCAGGATTCGAACCTGCGACCGTAGCAGTCGCGCGGTGCGGACTGAAGCGCCTAGAACCGCTCGGTCACCGCGGCCGGCACCACATAGCTTTAGGTAGCTTGCGGAGTATGATATAGATACAGATGTAGCTGTAATGCAGGTCCTTGGAACTTTGTGAAAGACGTCTTTGTCGCCTTTCACAGTTACAGTCATTTATTTACAAAAGCCGCTATTTTATAATTTTCACAGCGGAATTTCTGGAAAATGGCGAAACAATATCTTTTATAAAATTTTACATCACCGCGAGTCTTCGCTGCGGGAAATTAATCGAGTTATTGAAACTTCGTAAATAGGCCTTGTTGGGGTAGTTGGGGCCAGTTTTTAAGCATCAGCAATTTCAGACATGGCGCTCTCCCGTGAATCAAATAAACCTGTGTACGTTCGTGCTGCCTTTCTTTGTGTATGCTCAGTATCCCATGCTAGACCTGTTTGGTACAGATAGCAGAGTCGAACTGTCGCGCGAGTGTTCTGTAAGCAATCTGCTTTGCAGTCTGATTACATTTTCACTAATCTTACCAAAGAACGGAAATCTGCCAGGTCCTTTATCTACGACGGTGCGTATCTGATCGTTTAATTTAATATACTCGTACCTACAAATTGTTACACCTAGGTATTTGTACGGCTCATTGATATTGTAATCGTGGTACAGGATGATTATAATTAAACTTTCTTTGAGAGGGTACCCATGAAAAACGTTTGATCGTAGGACAATGAAACTTTGTGACAACGACTGTAAGGACACGCGGAAGAGGAATAACGAATAAACCATTGAGAAAACACATTTTAATTTTTTTGCAGCCATGTTCAAGGTTTGAAAACAATATAATATGCACATGAGATGGCAACAATTGTTAATTGCTTATCATGTTTACGTTCCAGGTTACAAAAGTTGCTGAGTGTGACGACCTCTTCATCCACGACTGCCTGAAACCGCACTGGGCATAGCTCTATTGCTTCCCAAAACATCTCCGACGGGATGCAGCTACCGCTCTCGTTATCCTCAACCTCGAACGTATGTTAAGTGTCCCGTTGATACATCCTATCCTTCAGATGACCCAACAGCGAGAAATAACACGTGTTCAAATATTGTACTCTTGGTGACCACGCAGTTTGTAGCGATCTCCAAATGTGTTACAGAGTAACAGAATGACCTCTCGACCTATGTGAGGTGGAGCTGTATTGTGCATCAAAACAGCAGAGTCTAAAGCACCCCTCTCCCGCGGAGCAGGAATAACATCACAATAACGTGTGCCGTTCACGTTTCACGTCCTTGTTCAAAAATGGTTCAAATGGCTCTGAGCACTATGGGACTTAACCTCTGAGGTCATCAGTCCCCTAGAACTTAGAACTACTTAAACCTAACTAACCTAAGAACGCCACACACATCCATGCCCGAGGCAGGATTCGGACCTGCGACCGTAGCGGTCGCGCGGTTCCAGATTGTAGCGCCTAGAACCGCTCGGCCATCCCGGCCGGCTCATGTCCTTGCTGTTTGGGGTCCGAGTTCCTCAAGGAAAATTGAACCAATCATGAACTGTGCCTTGATATAAATTCAAATGTTCAAATTTGCGTAAATTCCTAAGGGACCAAACTGCTGAGGTCAATGGTTCCTAGACTTACACACTACTTAAACTAACTTACGCTAAGGGCAACATACACACTCGTGCCCGAGGCAGGACTCGAACCTCGGGCGGGAGGGGCCGCGCAATTCGTGACATGGTGCCTCTAACTACGCGACCTGCCTTGAAGCCACACCAGACAGTGATACGTTCAATACGCAGAGGGGAACTTCACGAACGTTCGTTTGTGATATGGATCACCACAGTTGTGAGAGATCACTTCCCTAGTGAGCGTAAAGTGTGCTTTATCACTCCTCAGAACGTAGAACTACTTAAACCTAACTAACCTAAGGACATAACACACATCCATGCCCGAGCAGGATTCGAACCTGCGACCGTTGCGGTCGCGCGGTTCCAGACTAGAGCCGCTCGGCTTCAACTTCAAGCTTGCAGACGTAACATAACTTCAACCCCTGCGAGAAACGTAAGAACAAAGTCTACTGGAATGTGTACATCATGTGGCAAAAGTTGGTGAATAATACAAACTTTGTACAGACACCATTTCACAATTGTTTGCAGCACGGTGGACAATGGGATTTTCAGCTGTTGTGACACTGCTCATGCACTTGTTGAAGATCGCAAATTGCGTCCAACATTCTCTGCCGTCGCAACAATAACTGCTTCAACAAATTGTGGCGCAGTTGGCCGGCGGACTCTCTAAGAAACAATTCCCATATCGCCAGTCAATTTCAAGTTCCGAATCACGTTCTTCAACACCGGGGCGGAAAGCAAACCTCTCCGTATTCCTCTCATGTGTCAAAATTCGCCAAGAGCAGCGGCACTATTTCTGTTTTGATACAACAGCTTTACGAGTAAGGCCCTGCTCACATTGTCCAGACCTATGTTCGCTGTCTGCACCTGTAATGCAGACTGACGCATGTGTTTAAACCCTACGTCGCTGCACCAATACTTGCACGTAACGCCGAGTCGTGAGACTAAAGCTACGGTTATAATCCCTCAAGATCAAGCGTTGTAATATGTCAAAACGGCTGACAGGTTCGGTTTCAGAGAGAGGGATGACTCACACGCTGAAAACGCTGGCAAGTGTGTCGCTGACTTTATTACATCGAAGGTACACAGCCGGGCTTGCGCTGAACTCGGCGATGGTGCCGCAAAACGTGCGTCGGTCAGCGCAAACGGGAATACCGTGATCTGCAGCGTCGGCGTCCAGTTGCCCAGCCTTGTGGACGTAGCGATCCTACTCGCGCCAATTTTAAGCGGTCGGCGCGTGCGTTAACTGTGCGTATGCCTTGGAACACGGCCAACTGCTCCCTCAAACACGACTCTTGGACCCCATGAAGAGCGCACAAGGGAAGCAGCCATCCGCCGTCGTTATAGTGAGCCTTACGAGCGAAACTCCCCATCTCAGCCCCCTCAGATTTAGTGGTAAGATGAGCAAGTGGATAGCCCGTCAAAGACTGAACACAGATCAAGCACGGAAACAGAAAGGTTGTCTGAACTGTGAGAAAAAAAAGCAAAATACACTACTGGCCATTAAAATTCTTACACCACGAAGATGACGTGCTACAGCCGCGAAATTTAACCGACAGGAAGAAGATGCTGTGATATGCAAATGATTAGCTTTTCAGAGCATTCACACAAGGTTGGCGCCGGTGGCGACACCTACAACGTGCTGACATGAGGAAAGTTCCCAACCGATTTCTCATACACAAATAGCAGTTGACCGGCGTTGCCTGGTGAAACGTTGTTGTGATGCCTCGTCTAAGGAGGAGAAATGCGTACCATCACGTTACCAATTTTCATAAAGATCGGATGGTAGCCTATCGCGATTGCGGTTTATCATATCGCGACATTGCTGCTCGCGATGGTCGAGATCCAATGACTGTTAACAGAATATGGAATCGATGAGTTCAGGAGGGTAATACGGAATGCCGTGCTGGATCCCAACGGCCTCGGATCACTAGCAGTCAAGATGAAAGGCATCTTATCCGCATGGCTGTAACGGACCGTGCAGCCACGTCTCGATCCCTGAGTCAACAGACGGGGACGTTTCCAAGACAACAACCATCTTTACGAATAATTCGACGACGTTTGCAGCAGCATGGACCATCAGCTCGGAGACCATGGCTCCGGTTACCCTTGACGCTGCATCACACACAGGAGCGCCTGCGATGGTATACTCAACGACGAACCTGGGTGCAAGAATGACAAAACGTCATTTTTTCGGATGAATCCAGGTTCTGTCGCATCCGTGTTTGGCGACATCGCGGTGAACGCACATTGGTAGCGTGTATTCGTCATCGCCATACTTGCGTATCACCCGGCGTGATGGTATGGGGTGCCATTGGTTACACGTCTCGGTCACCTCTTGTTCGCATTGACGGCACTTTGAACAGTGGACGTTACAGATGTGTTACGACCCGTGGCTCTACCCTTCATTCGATCCCTGCGAAACGCTACATTTCAACAGGATAATGCACGTTCGCATGTTGCAGGTCCTGTACGGGCCTTTCTGGATACACAAAATGTTCGGCTGCTGCCCTGGCCAAAACATTCTCCAGATAACTCACCAATTGAAAACGTCTGGTCAATTGTGGCCGAGCAACTGGCTCGTCACAACACGCCAGTCACTACCCTTGATGAACTGTGGTATCGTGTTGAAGCTGCATGGGCAGCTGTACCTGTACACGCCATCCAAGCTCTGGTTGACTCAATGCCCAGGCGTATCAAGGCCGATATTACGGCCAGAGGTGGTTGTTCTGGGTACTGATTTCTCAGGATCTATGCACCCAAATTGCGTGAAAATGTAATCGTATATCAGTTCTAGTATAATAGATTTGTCCAATGATTACCCGTTTATCATCTGCATTTCTTCTTCGTGTAGCACGTTTAATGGGCAGTTGTGTAGAAACAGTGAACAGTCAAGAACAGAAGTGCAATAAACAGCAGCACGAAACAGCCACGGCGTCATGGGTAAGTAGTCATGGTATTGGACTGCCAAAGAGTCGAGCCATGTTCAAAAGTTCCTGGTGACTTTTTTTCCACAGCATTATGAAATGTCCGTCCGGTCACTGAAATGTTTGTTCTCTTTCTGTAGTCTTGGCAATTGTCATACTATACATTGGTTGTAGAATGTGTGTTATGTGGTAAGACTACGTTAACGTAGGGTTTATTTGTTGTAGCTTATGTGGCAAACTTCGTTCTTTCATCATTTCCTTGTGAGTGATCACATGCAGATTCATACGAACACCTATATCGGGCAAGGAATCATACCTCACTCACCTGACAGTCGTACAAATTAGTTGCGTCGATAAGAGATGCCTATCATATGACACACGTACTGTCAGAAATGCCGTGTATAACATACCAGACCTGTTTTTCGGTGGAGGATTCGGTCGACCTGTCGCCTTGTCATCAAACGCTTGCGGTTACCATTCGAAAACGACTTTCTTTCGCTGGTAATAGAGAAATTTTCCAGAATCAACTATCATTAAAGATCCCTGAGTTACACCTCGTTGTTGAAAACTGACGTTACACCACGACTCAGACACAAATTTGAACAAAGCCTGTGACGCCGGAAATGCATATCCTCCTATTTCCATATATTGTACTATTATTTTTTTTCCTTGCTTTGTTACCTCAAGATATGACATTTCTGTCTCTTTATATATTGTAATTGTTTTACTGTTTGTATATATATATTTATGCATTGATGTCGATGTATAATTGGTTTGTTTCGTAAATATTATTTGTATTTTTACGCTGGGTCTTGCCTAGGGAAAACTGCTATCGAACCACATTGATAGGACGTGTGAAGAATCAAAGTGTGTAGGATCTTTGGTAGTGTTAACTCTGCCGCGTGGAGCGCGGGCTGAGCAGAGAGAGTCTGGCTGGAGTAGCGAGTGAAGCAGGGGTGTTGTGTGAAGCTCCCGCGAGTTGCCGCGCTTTCGAGGTTTGGCAGCGTGTAATTGCGCTCGACTTGCGATGATAGTTTCTGACATGGTGTCGCGGACGGGAAGCATTGGCTGGCGCACATCAAGAGCCCGTTTCGTCTGGTGACCGTGTCGAGAAGAAGGCGCGCCAACATCCAGCTTCTGCAACAGCGACGGCCGACAATGAGTGACTGTCGTAACCTCCTCGATCGACGGCTTGAAACCTTCAATCAACCAACAAGGAAGACTGGACGCACGTAAAGTTTTAGAAGTGTATGGCAGACCTCAGCTTTTAAAACTGTTCAAATCACAAAATTACAGCAACGTAGCATGAACCTTTGTTGCTCATTGTCCCAGTTGCATTACCAAGCAGGGTCCCTTTCTTTTCCGAAATGAACCCGAGTGTCGTTGAAATTCAAACGCCAGCATTAAAGTAATATAGCTTATTCTATTTCACTGCTTTAATTTCAAAGTTCAGTTAAAGTATTCATAGCTGGCTACAATATTCAGATTACACAAGCACAAATTAAGAGTGCGAGTTTTGTTACCGTATTTTAGCTTACCTGTGACTGCAGCTCAGCTTGGTACGTACTAAATTTTACTATTGTTAATTGTTCAGAATCATTTAATTCAAGTTCAAAGTTAAATCTCTTATTTCTAAATTGCGTAGATTCAAGTAGCTCTTGAAATGATTGTTGAGGTAGTCCAAGACTAACCGTATTTTACTGAATTTCGATGTGCTTCAGAAAGAGAGCTCACTATTAACTTCAGTCACTAAATTAACTTTCGATTTTCCGGTTTTATTAATTCTTTTGCTAAATTAAGTCAGAGTGTAGCGAAATTTATTACTTCTGACAAACTTTCAGTTTTCACACTACACGTGTCAACCTTCAGTTGCCACGCTTCTAGTGCTAGTTATATGTGTAATAACCTTTCTTTTTCAGTTACTATAGTAATTGTCCTTAGGACTGGCGACCGTAATTTCCCCCAATTCTCAAATATCTGATTACCGCTAGTTGATTGTTAACGTAACGGCCGCACATTTACTTTCCTTATTAACTTTACCCTGTTTCATTAGCATTTTTCCTTTCATTTAGATGTAACCCTTT
Source organism: Schistocerca cancellata (assembly GCF_023864275.1). NCBI lineage: Eukaryota > Metazoa > Arthropoda > Insecta > Orthoptera > Acrididae > Schistocerca > Schistocerca cancellata. The sequence goes on along the minus strand of NC_064633.1, from coordinate 317,317,105 downwards.
CCTCCCCCTTTACCGACAGATTAACTTCGGTGACGATTGCTTTTCCCAAATTTCCATTAGGTACACGCGGTTTAATTTTTCACTGTCATTAAGGTCGATAAGTGAGGGGGAGGTTACACGTGGCGACCTGGTGACAAGACAATCTTCGGATTTGAGGTTGTTCTGAACACGAATTTTGCATTGTGCAAATCTCGTAACAAAGTACTGGTTACGTACAGGCCGTTACGTCAGCGAGAATAAGTAGTGGGAGTAATCCTAATTATATTTGAGATTTGGCATTTATATTGAAAATTATTAAAATGAGTGAAGGCAACAATTACCAAAATTTGGTAGGCTTGGATAAGGAACAATCGGTCGAACAGTGGGAAACGCGCACCGCGGTACCCATAGTTCAGGGGCAGGCGGCTAGCATGAAAGACGCGACCGCCGAAACGCAACAGAGAGCATAAATGGAATTCCAAACTTTAGAAAATGTTTCGGAATCGGAAGTGAAAATCAAATCTTAATCCCTTGATGACGAATACGGGGGGACAATTAAAGAGGAAGCCGCTACGGAAGTAAAACCGGTAGTTTCCGGGAATTTTACTGATTTATTGAATGTTTTGATTAACGAAATCAAGAGTCAATCGGCAGAAATTAAAGCTCTGTCTTCCAAGCAAGAAGATCAGGCTGCCAAGCAAGAAGCTCAGACTGCCAAGCAAGAAGCTCAGGCTGCCAAGCAAGAAGCTCAGGCTGTCAAGCAAGAGGCTCGGGCTGCCAAGCAAGAAGCTCAGGCTGCCAAGCAAGAAGCTCAGTCTGAAAAAATTGAACGGATGCTAGACAATCAGAACAAAGCTATTAACGTTGTTAACAACAATGTTAGAGTTGTTAACACAAAAGTTGATAAAATCAAAGAAGATATTGTTGTAATTAATACCGAAATCGGTAATCTTAAACAGGAAATGATAGGCGTTCAGGCGGAAATTGCGAGCATAAATACTCGTTTTTATTCCGAAATTAGCAGAATCGAGAAAAGTGTAGGAGAAGCAGTTGATCCGATCATCGAGAATAAGGTGACAGAACAAATTCAATTAGTGAAAAAAGAGGATCAAAAGAAGGGGGAAACTTTAAAGGCTTTAGTATCCGAAGTAGATACCAAAGTGACGAAGCAGGCTAATACCTGCGAAGAAAAAAAAGGGAAGTAGAAACGCTTGCGACAACCACTTGCCAAGTAATTACGAGAGTGTCGGAATTAGAAAAGAAACTTGACGAAAAACAGAGCTATGTGCCAATCTGTGCACATAGTTCGGAATTGTTGACGAAAGAGAAGCTGTTCGACCCCTTGAAAAAAGGCGGTAGACACGCGACGGATTTCATTAAGAATTGTGAAAGAGTTTTACCCAGATCATGGACTAATGAGAGAAAAATTAATGCGGTTATTGATGTGCTGGCTGGTGATGCCAAGCGTTGGGGCTTAAACCTCAACATTACGAACCTAACTTTTGACGAGTTTAAAAATTTGTTTCTGGCTGAATACTGGTCAGAGCAAAAACAGCAAAGTGTCTGGCGCGAATTTGTCGTATCGAGGCCTTTCGATGCGAATTCGCGCGGTTCGATGAAGGAGTTTTGTGAGGGCTGGATCCGCAAGTTGGCATATTTGCGTGATCGCCGCACGGAATCCGAAATAGTCTGGAAACTCTACAAGAAGCTTCCAGATGATACAAAACGCTACGTAGGAAGCAATTACAGGACAATAAATGATTTCCTGGAAAGAGTGGAGGACGAGGACAATTGGCGCAATAATCGCGACAGTGGAAGAGGCCGTGGTAACAACAACTGGTACCACAGCAACCACAACAACGATAACCATGGGAATAATGCATACCGCAACCATGGCAGCAATAACAATAATGGTTCGGACCGTAATAACAATCGGTACAATGCAAATAATGACAGGGATGACGGAAACCAGTATCATACTAGCGTGATACGGGCTTCGCAGAATAGTAATAACGCCAGAGAGTGTGATCAGCCGCCTCAGCAGCATCCGGGGAGCGTATCTGCTGGGACGAGACAGGGAAACCATTTGCCGCGCCGGTGAGGGGCCGACCGGGCGTGGAGAAATTTTGCAGGCCCAATAACAAGAGAAAACCCAGGTGTCGTCATTATGAAAATTCCGTATGGAATAATCAACGGTGGGAGAGTGTGCCAGTGTTAGGAGAAAGGAGTGCGCCCACGAGTCGTAGATCAGCTGTAGACACGGCAGTAGAAAATACATTCACTGTCAGTGAGAACAATTTAAGTAGTGTTCCGGAAATCGATTATAAAGTGGCAGCTGTAATACCCACAGCGGAACTGGAGATTGAGTTTTAAAATGATTCACAAGTGTTGAGAGATCAGATGTCGGATAAAACGTCCGTCATCGAGCGAGGGGATGCAGAGAGGGATGAGGTCTGGTTAAGGCATTTCGGTCGCTTATACGACGAACTAAGAGATTATAGGGGCCTGTATGGGAGAAGTGTTTATGGGGAGCGCGTGCAGGATTTTCCGCATCTCGTCCCGCAGGAAGATAGTGTTTGTGAAATGATAGAAAGTTCTGGCCCTAAACGGCAGACTTTACTAGCAATAGTTGATGTTAATGGGGAGCACGAGCAAGATTCGTCGTGTTTTGTCCCGCAGGAGTTGGATGTTGAAGTAGTAACGGAAAGTTCTGGCCCCAACCGGCAGACTTTACCGAAAGTTATAGTGGTAGAAGTAGCCGACCCATCCGACGCAAACCTCCAGTTTAAACATTGCGAGAGTATTAAGGAGAAAGATTACGAAAATTTTAGTAATAACCGGACACGATTGGTAGAAAAGCACATAGATTACAGCGTGTATGAGGTTAGAGCTGACATTATACGGTCAGACGATAGCAGTGTGGGTTGTGCAGATCTAGAGGAAGTAATTGCAGATACTACTGGGCACATTCCTCCAGATAGATTGGCAGATGAGATCAATCTGACCAAAGAGGAATCAACGAAGGTGACAATTAGTGAATTGATAGCTAAGCATCACTCACTAGTTGACGAGTTACAGGAAAAGGTTTCGGTATTGGAGGCGAAGCTACAGGCTAAGCCTCAGGACAAACGTGTTGAAATTAAAACTGTATTTGAACAGAGGCTGAAAAAGCCGCCAGATAAGCCGGATTTAGGATCAAAGCCGGATGGTTTTTTCTGGAATGACCTGGATATAGACGAGGATTTACTGTGGGAAAATAAAGAAACAGTCGAGGACAAGTGTAGACAGATAGTAGTGTCTGTTAATATCCACGACCTACAACTAAACGTGTTGATTGACACCGGTGCAGAATTGAGTGCTGTATCTGGGAAAATATTTGAGTTACTGAAAGACAGACCTGGCATCGTAGTTATGCCAGTAACAGGAGTGAAAATTATCGGTGCTACTGGGAAGGCCAGTAAACCGGTCACAAAACAAATTTTTGTCCACTTCGAGATATGTGGGGCACGATTTGAACAAGAGTTTGTCGTCGTGCCAGACTTAACTACGGAAGTAATTATCGGGTTAGATTGGCTATTAAAGTACCGTGCAGTGATTAATTGCGAAAGCAAAACTTTGACATGTATGTCACTAGATAAAACAATGGTAGTTGGTTTTGACGAGGCAGGAGACGGTGTGCATAGGCAATACCAGCCTATACACATTGTTAACTGGCCGGATGACAATGACATAGGAATGAATTTGAACTGCCGTAACGTGAGGAATCTCGGCATTGACAAAAGTGTAGAAAGTGAATTGGAAGAGATAATCAAATTCCCTCCACGGATTGACATTAGTATTGGTGTGAAAAAAGATCGTTTGCGAGAAGTAATGAAGCTAAAAGCCGATGCTCGCATACGTCGTCATGACGCTAAAACGCGTTTTGCTAAGTTTGCAATCGGAGACTTAGTACTTGTAAAAGCTCATGAGAAATCGAGCGAGATAGCCAATGAAATCTCTAAATTTAAGTTTGTTTATAATGGATCATATAAAGTCATTGGTATACCTCACACAAATGCTTAGAGTATCCAAGCTCTGGAAAGCTATTAGGTACACGGAACATTGTAGACTTGAAATTGTACCAACCTAGGATCGATTAATACCACACAATGGGTAATTTGTACAGTATGTAAAATAGAGTGTAAGATTTAACGATTTGCTAGATTGCCATGTTTTTGACTGACCAATGTCATTAAAGAAGTTGTAATTAATAAGTAATAAATTTTGATTAATCAATTTAAATTTTATTCACTTTAATCATGATCTAATCAACTGAAAAATCCAAGCTGCTAGTTTAAGTTTTCAGCTGAGTCACAGTAGATTAAGGAATGTAAATATGATTTTGTAAATAGCTGTAAGATTTCATGAATGTGTGTTTTACTAGTCATTGCCGATGTAATTAGACGCTGTTTTAAGTTTCAGGCTAGTACATGCGTGTGATGATGGACAGTGTTGAGTTATCCACTGTAATAGTATTGAGGGACTCCTTGAGATTACTCGGGAGAGAGATTTTCCTAAAGAATTCAGTGAAACGGACGTTCTGGAAATGCCGTTACACAGGTGTGAGATCAAGCGTGCCGCACAGGCGGGCGCAACAATAGTGGCGAGGCGGAGCCGCTGTCGGCTCTTGTGCCGCTGTCGGCTCTTGTGCCGCTGTCGGCATTCTTTGTACTTGCGAGTACGGAAGGCGGAGTTGTTTTTCTTCCGGACAGCTGATGTGAAAGAATTCTGTTGACAATATTTATGTTTTTGTCGATCTGCTGTATATTATTTCTTGTTTAGCGTGGACTTTCATGGCGAGAGTATTAATTATGAAAAGGTTATATAAAATGTGTATTCTATGTAATTATTAATTAATTTGCGTATTTTGATCTACCTGTTTTTATGACCATGTACTCTGATTAATTTTGTAAATTGCATTCCATTTCTTGATACTGTTAGGAATTTTGATGATTTTAGAATAGCTAAACCATTTTCTAAGCTTTCTACGAATTTTAATATGTTGTCAACCTGTTTTATTTTGTGCAAGATGACGGAGTGGAATAAGATTAGGAGTGTCTCCACTCAATTATTGTCGTCTAAAAATTGGTTTATGGTTAATTAGGCGAATGCTAAATTTTGTTGATGTTTTGAGCATATCCATTTCCGCTGTTTCTTTTTTGGGACATTTTCTGAGTCTGTTTAGGTTACACGAACATCCTCAGACAATGTGGGGCACGTGTAACGCGAAATGCATATCCTCCTATTTCCATCTATTGTACTATTATTTTTTTTCCTTGCTTTGTTACCTCAAGATATGACATTTCTGTCTCTTTATATATTGTAATTGTTTTACTGTTTGTATATATATATTTATGCATTGATGTCGATGTATAATTGGTTTGTTTCGTAAATATTATTTGTATTTTTACGCTGGGTCTTGCCTAGGGAAAACTGCTATCGAACCACATTGATAGGTCGTGTGAAGAATCAAAGTGTGTAGGATCTTTGGTAGTGTTAACTCTGCCGCGTGGAGCGCAGGCTGAGCAGAGAGAGTCTCGCTGGAGTAGCGAGTGAAGCAGGGGTGTTGTGTGAAGCTCCCGCGAGTTGCCGCGCTTTCGAGGTTTGGCAGCGTGTAATTGCGCTCGACTTGCGATGATAGTTTCTGACATTGTGTCGCGGACGGGAAGCATTGGCTGGCGCACATCAAGAGCCCGTTTCGTCTGGTGACCGTGTCGAGAAGAAGGCGCGCCAACATCCAGCTTCTGCAACAGCGACGGCCGACAATGAGTGACTGTCGTAACCTCCTCGATCGACGGCTTGAAACCTTCAATCAACCAACAAGGAAGACTGGACGCACGTAAAGTTTTAGAAGTGTATGGCAGACCTCAGCTTTTAAAACTGTTCAAATCACAAAATTACAGCAACGTAGCATGAACCTTTGTTGCTCATTGTCCCAGTTGCATTACCAAGCAGGGTCCCTTCCTTTTCCGAAATGAACCCAAGTGTCGTTGAAATTCAAATGACAGCATTAAAGTAATATAGCTTATTCTATTTCACTGCTTTAATTTCAAAGTTCAGTTAAAGTATTCATAGCTGGCTACAATATTCAGATTACACAAGCACAAATTAAGAGTGCGAGTTTTGTTACCGTATTTTAGCTTACCTGTGACTGCAGCTCAGCTTGGTACGTACTAAATTTTACTATTGTTAATTGTTCAGAATCATTTAATTCAAGTTCAAAGTTAAATCTCTTATTTCTAAATTGCGTAGATTCAAGTAGCTCTTGAAATGATTGTTGAGGTAGTCCAAGACTAACCGTATTTTACTGAATTTCGATGTGCTTCAGAAAGAGAGCCCACTATTAACTTCAGTCACTAAATTAACTTTCGATTTTCCGGTTTTATTAATTCTTTTGCTAAATTAAGTCAGAGTGTAGCGAAATTTATTACTTCTGACAAACTTTCAGTTTTCACACTACACGTGTCAACCTTCAGTTGCCACACTTCTAGTGCTAGTTATATGTGTAATAACCTTTCTTTTTCAGTTACTATAGTAATTGTCCTTAGGACTGGCGACCGTAATTTCCCCCAATTCTCAAATATCTGATTACCGCTAGTTGATTGTTAACGTAACGGCCGCACATTTACTTTACTTATTAACTTTACCCTGTTTCATTAGCATTTTTCCTTTCATTTAGATGTAACCCTTTCCTCCCTCTTTACCGACAGATTAACTTCGGTGACGATTGCTTTTCCCAAATTTCCATTAGGTACACGCGGTTTAATTTTTCACTGTCATTAAGGTCGATAAGTGAGGGGGAGGTTACAAGCCGACAGCGGAAAAACAAAACTGCCACAAGTGAGGTTTGAGCACGGCTCGACCCTTTAGTCATTCAACACGGTAACCATTTCTTTTTTTTTTTTACAATTTCTCTTTCTTGTTACTTAATTTTTTTTCTTTTTTAAATTTTTATTTATTTATTTTGTTTTTGTACTTTCTGTTTGTTAGGGCCACTGTCAGCTACAGGATGGAGGAGACAAGGTTGGCACAGTTCGAATGCCGAGGCCTGGCCACGATGCCTCCCCCTTCCTGCTGCCGTGCTGCAACCAAACACTGCTCATATTAATTTTACTTATTTATTTATTTCATTTTTTGCTGTGGAGGAAAACAAATTTAGTCCACCCACCCGGCACCCTGGAAGTCCCGTAAAGTGATACAGAACGGCTGGTGGAGCGAGTCCAAGATGCAGGTGCGTCGTGTTTCACTCTGCATCGGGTGGACACCTGCAAAGCGGGATAATTGGCAAAATACGCGCGATAACGAGAACTACGCGCATCTGCTGCATGTGCAGTTTGCAAGTATTGCCAAAATCAAGATGCGAGTGCTCAGCATCTCTATAGAGATATGCCGAAGTCCTGCCGTTTTTCCAGAGAACTGCCCGAGACCTTTTTGCAGGAAAGTACTGCACCGCTGGGTAAAGAAAGGACTCGGGGTCAATAACATGTGGCGGCACTCGTAGAAAATACGCGATCATTTGTCACTCCCAACAACGAGACATCAGCAACGGCTACATAGTTGAATAGGTGATGACCATCGTCGTCATCACGACAGACGGGGTAGAGGGGAGAGTCCCCAGTCCTATGGCATGGAGCCGCTGCTTAGTTAGATACTTCCCACACGTTGCATAATACCGAGTCGATCTGATATGCTTCGGAAGGACGCTGTGACGAATGTGACGCCAAATCAAAGTCCACCGCAACAGTGGGATCTTTCGTTCTGCGACCTTACAGGCGACACCACGCAAGAAAAGGACGTAGAAATCCTTCGAGCGCGGCAGGCGCTTTCTTGGGAGTTCAGCGCGAGTGTAATTGAGTTCCACAATGAAAGCCGCGATGCATGCAAACGCAGGTCTGGCGCTACCGACAGGAACCGGCGGAGAGAGGGATACTGGCAAAGGAACGGCTAGTAAATGGTGCGTAATGGAGCTCTCGACATTGCACCATTGTTTGTGCATCGTGACCACGTAAAGTGCTGCCGCACAATAGCGGTCGTTTGTAGGACCAAGCCCTCCTGTAAGCAGAGGGCGAGTGAGTGTGTCACAGCGTACTTTGAAGATAGACCCAGCCGTCAGAAAATCTCTGAATGCCGCTTGAATACAACGATCTCTCGTAATCGGCAGCGGTAGAAGCTGCGCTATAAGAACCACTCTGGATGCTACACAGGCATTCACGTAGGCAACACGCTGCAAAGGATCAAGGCGGGGTAGGGAGCTGTGACTGATCGTCATGTGGGTTATTCTCAAAACTTGACGAAAGTCGACCGCCGCTGTACGGCGCGTGAAGGTGATCCAACGATAGCTGAGATGCTGGACATAGGGCACGGGGATTTGCGCACGTTCATCACACTTCCGCTCTCTCACGAGCCATGATGGTGTGGAGGATCCGTGCGACCTCCTTCCTAGAACGAACCAGCAGCAGAACCTCATCTGCGTATGCACCATATCGGAAGGTGTAACCGCTTAAGGAGATTCCACGCAACTGCGTCGTCTCAGCCGTATGAGCGGCTCCAGCGCCACTGCATAAAGACATATGAGCAGCCTCGTCAGACCAACTGTTGAATCGGTATCGGATCCACCACACGCCCATTGACCTGAACCAACAAATGCGCTGCTGAAGAGCCACCGCAAGACACTGATGAACCGGGCAGGGAAGCCCATCCGTTCTAATACAGAACATAGGAAGACATGGCCCACCCTGTCAAACGCGCTGTCAAAATCTACGGCATCAATTGCCGCACGAAGTCTGCTCGACTCTGCCAGCGCAGTCACGTCAAAAGTCTCCATTTGCTATCTGGACGTTAACTGTGCCACCTGGTGTTGTTGGCGCGTTTGAGAGGACACATGCTAAGAGGGGTCTGCACCGCGCAAAAATCTTGTAATCAGTATTTAATAAGGTGATAGGGCGGTAGTCGCCCGTAGTAATTCCAGGCGTTGATTTATGAACGGGAGCAATAATGCCCTCGACAAAAGCTGGCGGAATAGCAGCTGCAGACGTGATCAGTTCATTATAAATCTCCGTCCACCTTGGAGACATGAGAGCACAAAACGTACGATGGAATTAGTAGGGAGTCCGTCGACGCCAAGTGAATTGTACCGGGCACCCTTAAGACCGCGGTAGTGACATCCTCGGTGATGAAAGGCTCAATTAATGTAAGCCCCTCCTCAAATGTGAGGGCGTGCGGAACGTCCACGGCGATAGGATCGTAGTCCAAGACGGGCCCATCATCAACATGTAAACTAGGCGATAGCCAGCTTGGTAGTGAAGGATCTTGTGTGTAATATTGAAACATTATCAAATAATGTAGTCCATGAAATAAGTTCGTGGCCTGTGGAAAATAATTTGATGCTAAATCACAGTAAGACTCAGTTTTTACCGTTTCTGACTCACAATTCAACAAGAACTGATATTTTGATCAGACAGAATGGGCATATTATAAGCGAGACGGAACAGTTCAAGTTCCTAGGCGTTCGGATAGATAGTAAGCTGTTGTGGAAAGCCCATGTTCAGGATCTTGTTCAGAAACTAAATGCTGCTTTATTTACCATTAGAACAGTATCAAAATAAGTGACAGTTCAACACTAAAAGTAGTCTACTTCGCATATTTTCATACGCTTATGTCTTATGATATTATTTTTTTAGGGTAATTCTTCTGATTCAAAAAGGGTATTTTTGGTTCAAAACCGGGCTGCTCGAGCTATATGTGGTGTAAGTTCGAGAACGTCTTGTCGACCCCTGTTCAATAGTCTAGGAATTCAGACATTGCCCTCACAGCATATATTTTCTTTAATGTCGCTTGTTGTTAGCAATATTAGCTTATTCTCAAGAGTTAGCAGCTTTCACTCAGTTAATACTAGGCAGAAATCAAATCTGCATGTGGAATGCACTTCCTTGACTCTTGTACAGAAAGGAGTGCACTATTCTGCTGCATCCATTTTCAATGAGCTACCACAAGAACTCAAAAATCTTAGCAGTAGCCCAAACGCTTTTAAGTCTAAACTGAAGATTTTCCTCATGGCTCACTCCTTCTATACTGTCGAGGAGCTCCTGGAAGAGCTAAAAAATTCCAGAGTTACATTGTTGATTTTCTTTATTTAAACTTACGAATTGTCGCCTGAATACGTTTCTTGTATTTCATTTTATCGGTTTCTACTATCGTGTTATAATTTCATGTACTTACTCAAAATGGTTCAAATGGCTCTGAGCACTATGGGACTTAACATCTGAGGTCATCAGTCCCCTAGAACTTAGAACTACTTAAACCTAACTAACCTAAGGACATCACACAGATCCATGACCGAGGCAGGATTCGAACCTGCGACCTAAGCGGTCGCGCGGTTCCCGACTGTAGCACCTAGAACCGCTCTGCCACACTGGCCGGCCACGGAGGGATTCTCCCACCACACCATATCGGGTTTGTGAGCACGCATCACAGTCCCTAAGTGTTGAGTTTCTATGGTGCCCTGTCGTTTCTATCGAGTAATCACAAGTAGCTGCTCCTTAATCATTCTGCATTCGGTTTGTGTTTCCTGGGAAGGTGGCTGGCCGTCAAGGTCCTGGAGGGCGCTAAAGTAGAAGTCTGCAGCATGTCTGTGCCAAGCGGCCACCTCCTTGCTGTAAGCGATGAATGTGCGTCTTAGCATCGGTTTGGCATATTTCAGCCACCAATCCTGCAGATCCTGAGTGTTGAGTTTCCACGGTGCCCGACTCCTCTAAATGTGCTGGTGGGGAAGGAGCGATGTACACACGTACGACAATGGTCGAGCACCGCATCAACCAGACTACAGGAGACATAAATGCAATCTAACCGACTAGCCGGATCGCTCGTGTGAAACGTGAAGCCCTGGTCGTCTCCGCGCCGTACCTGCCAGGTATCTCGTAGGGCTAGATCATGAAGAATGAGACACAGCTCCTAAGACGATGTAAAATTTTGGTGTTGATATCTCTGGCCGAGTACGCATTTAAAGTTACCTCCAGAGAGAAGATGTTCATGTCAAATTAAGAACAGTGGGGTAATGTTATCCGCATAAAATCGTGCTCCTTCACGTCGACGTCCAGTATCAGGCTGAGAGACATTAATGACGCGCTTGGAGTGATTTGTAAAACCGATACCCCTGATGTTGCCAATCAGGATGCCTTCACGTATACAGGGTGAGTCGCCTAACGTTACCGCTGGATATATTTCGTAAACCACATCAAATACTGACGAATCGATTCCACAGACCGAACTTGAGGAGAGGGGCTAGTGTAATTGGTTAATACAAACCATAAAAAAATGCACGCAAGTATGTTTTTTAACAGAAACCTACGTTTTTTTAAATGGAACCCCGTTAGTTTTGTTAGCACATCTGAACATATAAACAAATACGTAATCAGTGCCGTTTGTTGCATTGTAAAATGTTAATTATATCCGGAAATATTGTAACCGTAAGTTGACGCTTGAGTACCACTCCTCCGCTGTTCGATCGTGTGTATCGGAGAGCACCGAATTACGTAGGGATCCAAAGGGAACGGTGATGGACCTTAGGTACAGAAGAGACTGGAACAGCACATTAAGTCCACATACTAACACCTTTTTATTGGTCTTTTTCACTGACGCACATGTACATTACCATGGACGTACGTCAAAATCCCCACTTCATCGCTATAGTTCGGAGATGCTGTATCCCATCACTCGACCGCCGACTATAATACCCCGTCCAAACTCACTTAAATCTTGATAATCTGCCATTGTAGCAACAGTAACCGACCTAACAACTGCGCCAGACACTTTTTGTCTTACATAGACGCTGCCGACTGCAGCGTCGTATTCTGGCTGCTTACACATCTCTACGTTTGAATATACATGCCTATACCAGTTTCTTTGGCGCTTCAGTGTATGTTACATACACAAACGTATTCCCGAAATTTCCTTATTCTACATTGATTATTGTTTGCTGTATAGCCTTCTTGTTCGATACCTTTCCTACCTCGTATTCTTGCGCCCGTCGGAAGGAACTTGCATTTCTCACTTACGCGTCTGCTCTGACGGGACATCTCTGGATGGAAACTGTTTTCCGACCTTTGAGGGTGCTGAGTCGCAGGGGAAGCCTGGCGGCAGAATCGGTTCGCGAGGCAGCATGGCCGGCAGACAAAGGCTCACACTGTACTCTGCACCCTGCTCTCTGAACTCTATGCTGCTGTCTTTCGCCTGCTGCTGTGATGTCAACGTGCCGGTTTTACCTCCTAGTACAGAGGTTCGTTTTCCGATAGTGAATTGGGCATAGTCACACAACTTTGTTCTGGAGTATGCTTAAATGCCTGCACTCCGTTTATGTGACTGTCCGACAGGTGTCGAAACCAAAGTGGAAATAATCATTTATCCCATCATTCTCGGTACTTTTCATTGGGATTTGAGAAATCTAGTAACGCGCATGCCCTGTGTGAGTGTTTAACGCCGCCTAAATTCTACGTGGCATTCTCCGGATAAGTCTTAGGAGATCAACCGAAGGTATCCGTTCTTATTCTTGAATGAGAGTCGTGAGAGTTCTTAGTGCGTCTTACATACTCGGTGGGGTTTTGATGGGGACTACTTACTTCAATGTCCAGGCTTCGCAAGACATACCTGGTGGCCTCCACAACATGGACCCTGGTATTATCGTGCCTGAGAAGGAATTCCGGGTCACCATATTATGCAGCCGCCACCACATGGTGTAATAGGAGCTGTTCGACTTAGTTCCTGGAGGTAAGGTGACTACGGACAACGACAAGATCCAAATGGCTGTCAACACTGATGCATCCTCTTACAATCACAGAAATCTGAGCGAAACTGTCCATTTCCTGGACAACATTTGGCAGGTACAGCTCAAAATTTGGCAAGTACAGCTCACCACGGTGTCTCCTCACACGAACACAGTAATCACCTTTGGTCTAAAGAAACATGCGCTCGTCTTGAATAACACGTTTCACCGGTGATGAAGCTGCAATGTTTCACGAGAACGGCGTAACCGAAGGCGAGCTGCAAGATGTTGTGTCAAGCGGAGCACTCGAACAGTTAGTAAGGTCCTTTCTAGTAGGCTGTTCTTTACAGTCTAATCGGACACAGTGGCTCCAGTGCCATTTCGGAGATCGTCTTCCAGTGCTATGGAGGTAGCCGTACGACGACGCAACTCAGAGATGACCAGATGATGGCCTTCAAGGAGGCCTATGATGCGTCGGCGACCTTATCCAGCTATGCCTATCTGTAGCGTATCCACGACTAACAGATCACGGATGGAGTGACATTGGCATCTGCAGCAACACGAAGGGAAGTTCATCCTTCTTGGGTCAAGCAGACCGCCCTTGCAACTTGAACTGCATTAATTTGTCGCACTGCATGTGCTTGGTTGATCACAACGTCAACAAACGATACCTCTCGCCTGCGTACCTCAACAGAGAACACAGGGACACCGTCATTCATCTCCTTCTCATAGGTCGCCTGATGATGTACTGTATAACATAACCAATACATGGCGAAAGACTTTACTTCTTGTATACACTGAAAGCGAAGATCTCAGGCTATGCAGTAACACTACAGGTACCGCCTGTATCAAAACACACTCATCAAAAAAAGTTTTGCATCACCCCTGTTTCCAGAACTCCTGAAGACAGACGTTGACTGTGGATATTGTATCACAGACACAGTCCGTTTGACTGTTCAGAGGTGTCACTAAATCCGCCCAAAGATGTAAACAACCACGTATGTGCAGCGCTTGTTAGACGGCGGGGGTCCGACAGCCGATCAGTTCCAGTCATTCCACCAGGAAGGAGGTACAAGGCTCGTGTTGTCCGTAGGTCAACCATGCCTAGACAGTCAATTCTGCTGTTCCATCGCGTTCGCATTGTTACTTTGTGCCAGGAAGGGCTCTCAACAAGGGAAGTGTCCAGGTGTCTCGGAGTGAACCAAAGCGATGTTGTTCGGACGTGGATGAGATACAGAGAGACACTAACTGTCGATGACATGCCTCGCTCAGGTCGCCCAAGGACTACTACTGCAGTGGATGACTGCTACCTATGGATTGTGGTTCGGAGGAACCCTGACAGCAAGACTACCATATTGAATAATGCTTTTCTTTCAGCCACAGGTCGTCGTGTTATGACTCAAACTGTGTGCAATAATCTGCATGGTGCGCAACTTCACACGCAACGTCCATGGCGAGGTCCATCTATGCACGACACCATGAAGGGCGATACAGATGGGCCCAACAATATGCCAAATGGACCACTCAGGGTTGGCAATACGTTCTCTTCACCGATCAGTGTTACATATGCCTTCAGCAGAAAATCGTCGGACACGTGTTTGGAGGCAAACCAGTCAGGCTGAATGCCTTACACACATTGTCCACCGAGTGCGACAAGATCGAGGTGCTCTGCTGTTTTGGGTTTGCATTAGGTGGGGCCGACGTACGCCGCTGGTGGTCATTGAAGGCGCTGTAACGGCTGTACGGTACGTGAATGCCATCCTCCGACCGATAGTGCAACCATATTGGCTGCATATTAGCGAGGCATTCGTCTTCATGTACGACAATTCGCGCCCCATCGTGCACGTCTTGTGAATGACTTCTTTCAGGATAACAACATCGCTCGACTAGAGTGGCCAGCATGTTCTCCAGACATGAAAGCAAGCGAACATGCCTGGGATAGACTGAAAAGGGCTGTTTATGGACGACGTGACCCACCAATCACTCTGAGCGATCTACGCCGAATCGCCGTTGAGGAGTGGGACAGTCTCGACCAACAGTGCCTTGATAAACTTGTAGATAGTATGCGACAACGAATACAGGCAAGCATCAATGAAAGAGGAAGTGCTACTGGGTATTACAGGTACCGGTATGTACAGCAATCTGGACCACCACCTCTGAAGGTCTCGCTGTATGGAGGTACAACATGTTTAACGTCCCCTTAGAAAAAATTATACATGACTGTGTTTAAACTGACACACAATATTTTTAGCGCAACGCAATCTGACTTTCAAAAATCCCTACAAAAGAATGGCCCTGACCAACATTAACCTATACCTTTCACAAATCACTTACCTCACCAAAAATCTTCGTAACTCGAACTACTGCAATACAGCGAGCACCACTACTGCCAGCTAAATAAAAGATTCAAACTACTGAAGGCACTAACTACTAATAGGCATGTTTAGCAAATGAAAGATTTTGATAGAGAACAAACAATGTATTTACCTCAATAGAGTTCAAAAATCATAATGTATATAGCAGTTCATGACATCCAGTCTTACAAATTTCAAAACTCCGCCATCTCTCTCCCCACATCCACCACTGCTGGCGGCTCACCTCCAACTGCGCAACGCTACGCACTGTTCACATCCAACTGCCCAACACTACAATGGCAGACAACAATGCAAACTAGCCACAGACTGCACACAGCACAGCCAGTGATTTTTCATACAGAGCGCTACGTGGCGTTACCAATATAAAAACATAAACAGCCTACTTACATAGCCCCCATGCTCCCCACAAAAAATTTTACAAATTGTTTTGGGCACTGGCCAATACATATTTGTTAATTTTTTTTTTTTACAATTACAATAACAAAGAAATCGAATGCACACACTTACTGATACAATGTTGGTCAAAAGATAAAATTTTCTCACAGTCCATAAAGATAGTCCTGATCGTTCATCACAATAAAATAGCAGTGTTTTTCTAAAACTCTGAGCAGTAAAAGAAAATGCACACAGAAGTAGTGGATTTACATGCAGTCTTGAAGATGTAGTGTTGTCCTTCCAACGGAAAGACAGTGCTGACTCTTGACATGCAGACAGGTAATGGGCCACAACAGAGCAAATCCACCGCAGAGTCAGTCGAAGTTTTGGAGGATATTGGTAGGTAGGTCATCACAGAGCAGACCCACTGTAGTCCTGGTAGATATTATGTTATTGGTGGGCGACCAGAGGTGCAGACCCACTGCAGTCCTTGTAAAAATAATGGTATTGGTGGGTCATCAAAGATTCAGACCCACTGTAGTCCTTCTAGAGATGGCCAACAGCCATCTGTTGCGATTGTGCAGGTGCACAATCACCATTGAAGAGTCTTGTGGATAATATAGCAAGTCCAAAACCACCACATGTGCACTCACCAAGTTTTTGGAATTGTCCTTAGAACCAGCAATGCTGTTACCCAGTCCCTTGCTGAATTATTAACACACGTGCAAACACTAACAGTCCCTACTTCTCACATATTGTCCATATACTATGACCAACAGAAACGTGTGCAGTGAAATGGAACTTACAAGTTAATAATATGATGAACTGGTTTCAATTACAATTTTATAACATAAGAATACAATTACTAAGGTACAAAATATATCATTAAAGAACATAACAATATGGATAACATTTGTGGTAATACGGGCTTTACAAAAGAATTGAACTAACATATACATCAGTGTTACAGGACTTATGACATAAGTAAATACATAAAAGATCAGAATAACTTTTGAAACATCAACTTTACACATGATCATTAAAACAAAACAGAATAAATAATGTCTAAGCATATTTACTAGGTAAATAACATATTATTAGAAAAATTCTACAACATAAATCTTATTAGCTAAACACATAAAGACAGGAAAAACACAAATATACAAGAGTACACAAACACATAGCAGAATAACACAGGGAAAGGACAGGGTTTGTTTTATTGCAGTATTTTGCAAACAAAACTTTCTTTACTTCTTGGAGATCTCCCTTTGTTCTTCATTATTTCCAAAAAGTCCTATCTATACCTGCTTTCTGTACTTTTCTCGTATAACCTCTCAGTGCATTTCTTCAAATTCATCGCAACTCATTCTCTTATAGGCTACCCCCTCTTAAGCTAACTTAAATCTACTGAGCTCAGATGCTAAACTAAGGGACGAGGCAATACAGCAGCATAAAAAAATAATACAAACAGCAATGAAAAAAATGGAAATTGTCAAAGCAAGCTGCAGTAAATCTAAATTACCAAGCAATGCAACATTACAACTAATATGAGCCAATGTGCAGCAACAAGAAAAATAAATCAGTAGTAAAACTAGCTTAACAGAGTAATACAAAGTGAAATTTAGTAGCACTATGCCTAGCAAACAGCAGCAGCAAATGTAATAACTTATATCTAAACAGGACATAGCTCAAGCAGAAAAAATATTACACTAAAGACAACAATGCAGAAAATGTAAATGTCTATTCACATCTTAATATCTATGTCATTAAAGTGGTGCACCATAAGAAGTTATTCTACCAAAAAAATTACCAAGTAGTTGAAAAGAAAATTATGTATGCATATCTCTTACGTCGATCTCTTGTAGAATTTTAGAACATGTTTTTTGCTCGCGTATCATGTCATTTCTGGAAACCCAGAATCTACTATGTAGGAATCAACATGGATTCCGGAAACAGCGATCGTGTGAGACCCAACTCGCCTTATTTGTTCATGAGACCCAGAAAATATTAGATACAGGCTCCCAGGTAGATGCTATTTTTCTTGACTTCCGGAAGGCGTTCGATACAGTTCCGCACTGTCGCCTGATAAACAAAGTAAGAGCCTACGGAATATCAGACCAGCTGTGTGGCTGGATTGAAGAGTTTTTAGCAAACAGAACACAGCATGTTGTTATCAATGGAGAGACGTCTACAGACGTTAAAGTAACCTCTGGCGTGCCACAGGGGAGTGTTATGGGACCATTGCTTTTCACAATATATATAAATGACTTAGTAGATAGTGTCGGAAGTTCCATGCGGCTTTTCGCGGATGATGCTGTAGTATACAGAGAAGTTGCTGCATTAGAAAATTGTAGCGAAATACAGGAAGATCTGCAGCGGATAGGCACTTGGTGCAGGGAGTGGCAACTGACCCTTAACACAGACAAATGTAATGTATTGCGAATACATAGAAAGAAGGATCCTTTATTGTATGATTATATGATAGCGGAACAAACACTGGTAGCAGTTACTTCTGTAAAATATCTGGGAGTATGCGTACGGAACGATTTGAAGTGGAATGATCATATAAAACTAATTGTTGGTAAGGCGGGTACCAGGTTGAGATTCATTGGGAGAGTGCTTAGAAAATGTAGTCCATCAACAAAGGAGGTGGCTTACAAAACACTCGTTCGACCTATACTTGAGTATTGCTCATCAGTGTGGGATCCGTACCAGGTCGGGTTGACGGAGGAGATAGAGAAGATCCAAAGAAGAGCGGCGCGTTTCGTCACTGGGTTATTTGGTAACCGTGATAGCGTTACGGAGATGTTTAATAAGCTCAAGTGGCAGACTCTGCAAGAGAGGCGCTCTGCATCGCGGTGTAGCTTGCTCGCCAGGTTTCGAGAGGGTGCGTTTCTGGATGAGGTATCGAATATATTGCTTCCCCCTACTTATACTTCCCGAGGAGATCACGAATGTAAAATTAGAGAGATTAGAGCGCGCACGGAGGCTTTCAGACAGTCGTTCTTCCCGCGAACCATACGCGACTGGAACAGGAAAGGGAGGTAATGACAGTGGCACGTAAAGTGCCCTCCGCCACACACCGTTGGGTGGCTTGCGGAGTATCAATGTAGATGTAGATGTAGATGTAGATGAAATGTTATTAATCCCTTCTTATTGTTCTTTCCTTTCCAAGTGTTCCTTTTTTGAAGAATGTGGATCACAGAATTATTATTTAATAGATCTGTTGACAGAAAGCGTTCACATTAGCAAATGCATTTTATTTTATTTTATAAAACCAATGCTGCAACACAGCTGGAAACTAGATATCAAATGAAATAAGCAACTACGAAAAGCAAAGCATAAAAATATCATTCAATAGTCATGTGACATTTCATAAGTTAGTAGAAATTCTCTCAAGTCTCGTAGGAAGACGCTTGTCATAATCAGGTGTGCAGATGTAAGTATCTTTCCAAGTAATGAGCGTCTCGTATTTGCGATGCTTTCTCTAAAGGAATGTCAATGGCGAGGATAATGGCCTCTTTTTTTCTCCACCTAATGGCTTTCTTTTGTCAGACGACTACCTCTCAGCTGGGCGCCCAAAACGCATTACGTCAAGGTCATTTACCTTTCTTACTAAAATATTTACGACAGCAGTTTCTGCTACAGTGACAGTCTCATATAAAAATTTCACAGGTCGAGAATTTGCGTTTCAGTTCTGTAGAAACAAAATCCTGCAAATATAACAGTGTCCAAAACATTTTCGCCAGCATAGTGACACATTCACGCATATACACACAATTCATGACTCTTAAAGTACGATTCTTGGTTTCCAACATCCTTTTTCACAAACCAGAGTCCCTAACCACTAATCATTATTCCTTGCTTTATTACACATATACATATTCGTAGACACTTCTTCAATATTTTATCATAATAAATACGTAGCATAATCAAATTCCTCATATAGCATCAGCTTATTGATCATAAACATAACGCAACAGTGTAATACACGTCATCATCATATCATAAAACTCAGCCAAATCTCAAAACGTCGTAGCTTTCTGCAATAATTTCATAACCTAAAAAAATTCTCTGCTCATTTCAAAAGTTTCATCTACCTCAAACGTACTTTAAAAATCATGATCTCATACCAAATACATCATTCAAAGCTCTCATAGTATCACAATGGTTCTGAAAAAATATGAACAGTTCACTAAGTACAGACAAAATACAATTTCATAAGTATGAAGTTAACCAACTGTTTAATTGCGTAAACATGTGTCACTGATGTAGTCAAAAAAATGTTTGTCTCTCAGTTAAATGATCAGATAGCTGTGTAATTTATGTGTTAGAGGAATATGGTACCGATGTGTAAAGTTGTATAAGCAAATACCATATTAGCTAGGGCTCCTTGTGCTTGCCAAACACATGGTACACAAAGTAAGCGTGTACCCCCCTGAGGATTCATGTAATTATACCCTCAGATTACAGCAATGGAATGAAATGTATCACGGAAAACCTTTGTATCATTGTACTTCAAATATCTTTACAAATAAATGATTTAAGTACAAAATTAATCACTCAAATACGTGTACTGTAGTGCTAAACTGTGCGTCTTGTTGTAAGATGATCTCTGTGGAAGTGCCGTAGTTATCGTCCTCCGAAAGCTAAGTTCTCCAGAAGCCAATGTACTTACCTCATGATAAACAAAAGTGAAATGCTTTGCGTATAGATATCTTAGTTATTACGCTTATTGCCATTATGAAGAAAGTACTGTGCTGTAACATATTGTTGTGCTACGGAAAAGGCAGTCTCATTGTAGCTATACCACAAAAGTTACTACTAAAACATGTTTTACTTTCCAGAATAATACAGAAAAACTGTGAAGATATAAAACAGAAACACCGCAAAAGCAACATTATAAATTGTCATTCATTAGTGGCGTCATGGTAAAATCGTGTAGCTGTCACATGAACTAACCACTGTGTCATCTGGTATCTCACAGAAAGTACTTTAAATCCAGAATGTATTTTCAAGTAAACCGAAATGTTGCATTAAAATCTCATTAGGAGTACTGGTAAATGTTCTAAGTATGTGTGCCTTATAGTCATTACGTAATCGTGCAACTAACAAGCAAGAATGTACACACACAATAACACTGTGTCGTCTGTTCACAATAACAATGCATTCGTAATTTCTGTTTAAATATGTTCTGTATGTTCTTGACTGGATAGTTAACTTCAAACATTGTTGCATGTTAATAGTTTCTAAGTGTTACAAACAGCACTAATAAAGTGAAGTGAAAAGTTTTATGGCAAAGACAAAGTTAAAAAGCAGATTGTCTCTCAATAAACGGTTTTACATGTGAAATGTGGTGCAATCTTTTACCCTTTCAACTTGAACATAATTATCATGCGGTATACGTCGGTAAGGAATACTGGAATTTTTCTCAAGGTTAGCGTCTATGTTATTTTCCTCAAGGCGAGCCGGCACACGTGGCTGCCTGCGCTGCAAGTCATTGTCTGTTTCTTTGTTGGCCTGCGTCGTTATCGGGATTTGGAGGTCTAACTTCTACAAATTCACCTTGTCGAGAGGGCCCTGCCCTGTTTGAAACCCGCCAGTTCTGATGAAATTCAGGTCTGTCGTTATGATCGTATCGTCTGTCGTCATGTCGGTAGATTCCATAGTTTCTTTCTTGTCGGTCATGTGGTGGAGAATTTCTCCTGGAGTCGTAACTGGCGCTGAACTGTTGCGTCTGAAGTCATTCTGTCTCCCTTGATAATAATTGTTTTGGTTCCGATGTTGTCTGTTTCTATGGTTATCTCTGTAATATTCATTACTATGGAAATGCGATCTTTCTCTGTAACAATTATTCTGCCAACGGTTGTCATAAGGGTGGTGTCTGTTTTGGTCACGATTTACGTTGTAAGACTAGCCTTGTCATGTAAAGTTATTGCTTCTGTCGTCACGGATTTGTGACGGATGTGACCTGTAACGATTGTTTTCCTGTTTTCGCATCCCGCGACAGTCTGTGTCAATTTCTAATTCTTCTAAGAGTCCCTGAAAAGCTTCAATGTCGTCTTTGCAACGCCCTGCCAAATTAATATGTCGTAAATGTTCAGGTAATTTCATTAAGCAAATGCGGGTGAGTTCTGAGGGGCTGTATGGGTTTGACAGGTACTGATTCTTGGGCAACATGTCTTCAAAATATTTCATAAGACTGGAAAATTCAGATTGTTTGAAATGTTTCATCATTATGATGCTATGTTTTACTCGGTCCTGTGTAGCTTGAGACAAATATGCTGAGAGGAAGGCATGATAAAATTCTCCTTCACTGTGACAATCGTGAATGACCGATCGCATTCTTACAGCTGGTTCATTCTCCAAATAGCCACACATAAATTCTAATCTGTGCTCTAATGACCAGTTGGGAGAAAAACAATGAGAGAATTGATGGAGCCACGCTTGTGGATGAATGGCGTTGCCAGAATTCTTAAATGTTTTGAGTTTACGTGTAGTAATGAACAGCTTACAGTCAAAGTCATCGTGTCGGCGTGTCGCATGTCGATCATTGTTACTTCGTTTTGGCGGTTCAATCTCAAAATCCAATGCGCCTTTCCAATTTCTTTCATAATTTCCGAAGTGTCCTGTGTTATTATTTTGTTGTTGTTCCGTATTTCTATGTCCCTCTTCCCGTACTGGAGCGCGAGTGTCCTCTGAAATATGTAATTCTTGTATTACTTGTGCCAACTGATCTTGTACTTCCCGGATTTCTCTTTTGTACTGTGTATTGATTTGATTTTGATTTTGTTTGAATTTTCTAATTTGTTCATACTCTTCAGTGTCCGTGAATGCTACAGGTCTTGTGTCATTCAGATCATCATCTACCTTTGTAGATAAGTTCGTGAACTGATCTGAAAGTTCTGCTACTTTATCCGATAGTGAAATTATTTCCTTTGTGTGTTTTTCTGAACCACGTTTTAGAGTGTCCATTTGTGTTTAAATCGTATCTACTGCGTCCTTTAAGTTTTCCTGAGTTTTGCAAGTTGCATAACCGAATCGGTAGATGCGATTGAGTCAATTTTAGCTTGCAAGGTGTCGTGATTTTCATGAACAATAGTCTGCAGTTCTTTTATGGCTGCTTCGTGATTCTGTAATACATATTCATGACGCAAAAAAATTAGTTGGAAATGCTCACAAATTTGTGTTTTTACGTCATTACAGACTTTTTGACATTTCGATTCAATGTTATGTAACTCAGTAGTTAAATCTTCACGTGTTTGTTCAAGTGTGGTGTCTAACTTCCGAAGATTTTGTTCCATTGTGTCTAACTGTTGCTGTGTTTGTCTCTGGTGTTGTTCCATTGTGTCTAACTTTTGAAGATTTTGTTCCACTGTGTCTAACTTTCGAAGATTTTGTTCCATTGTGTCTAACTTTTGAAGCTTTTGCTGTGTTTGTCCCATTTGTTGTATTAATTGTAATAACAATGCACTGGTGTCTGAAACATGTTCCTCAATGCTTTTCGGCAGTGAATTTGCACCGGCAACATTCACATTTTGACAAGCAGAAAATGTGTCTTGACTTATTTGAGAAAACGGTGAGGACCCAAAACCTGAATCTACAGTATTTGCGAGATTGTGTCCTGTCATTTCGGATTCCTGAGGCGAGCTCTTGCCGACCGATCGATCGATAATGCTTCCCTGTTCATTAATTGTTTCACTGCCTACACCATTATTTGCAGCCCGCTCCATTTCCCTATGCACAATTACCAAATTACTACTTCGAATGTCTGTTAATTCATTACACAGTGGTGCTGGTAAGCAAACGCTCGTCTTCACTGTCATTTCTCAGTTTACTTTGGAGCCTAGACTTACGTTTTTCACACGCCATTATTGTCACAATATTTCACACGACAACACAGAAAAACACAATTTGAAGAGCAAAAATAAGAGAACACATTAACATAGCACTGAAAATAATATCTAGTTAATTGCAAGCGCAGCTGCGAAATACTTGGTGCAAATCTACATGCATGCCACAACTGTTTTACTATACAAGAATGAAAAACTACAACTACAAAGGAATTCTCTCTACAATTACGCGCTAGCAATAAAGAAAGGCTGCACTAATTGCACAAACTACAAGAAAAAATCAGAAGATTCCAGTGAGGTATCCTCGGCTAAGGGTCGACGTATGAAACGTCCCCTTAGAACAATTATACATGACTGTGCTTAAACTGACACACAATATTTTTAGCGCAACGCAGTCTGAGTTTCAAAAATCCCTACAAAAGAATGGCGCTGACTAACATTATTAACCTATACCTTTCACAAATCACTTACCTCACCAAAAATCTTCGTTACTCGAACTACTGCAATACAGCGAGCGCCACTACTGCCAGCTAAATAAAAGATTCAAACTACTGAAGGCACTAACTACTAATAGGCATAGTTAGCAAATGAAAGACTTTGATAGAGAACAAACAATGTATTTACCTCAATAATGTTCAAAAGTCATAATGTATATAGTAGTTCATGACATCCAGTCTTACAAATTTCAAAATTCCGCCATCTCTCTCCCCACATCCACCACTGCTGGCGGCTCACCTCCAACTGCGCAACGCTACGCGCTGTTCACATCCAGCTGCCCAACACTACAGACAACAATGCAAACTAGCTACAGACTGCACAGCTAGTGATTTTTCATACAGAGCGCTACGTGGCGTTACCAATATAAAAACCTAAACAGCCTACTTACACATGCAGTGCGTGGTTTTCATTAACAATAAAAAGAGCGGGAATTATGTTTATGTTGATCTCTATTCCAATTTTCTGTACAGGTTCTGGAACTCTCGGAACCGAGGTGATGCAAAACCTTTTTTGATGTGTGCATATTAAACATATTTTACGTTGGTACGCGTATTCCCCTAATTCCTTTGAGCAGTTATTACTGACAGCTGTCCAAAGAAAAAAAATTAGACAAAATAATAACAATACTTTGTACTTCCGTAAGGCAGTGTCTCATTTTCAGAATGTGAGAATGCTTATATTAGAGAGAACAGTAAGTGACTAGTTTCGTATACAGCCAGCAAATGAGACTGCATAATGTCTCAGTATTACCGAAAATATGGCGAAACGACGAAGAAATTCCTGATACTTTAAATTTTTGTGTTACTCACGACAGCGCCTGAGCTCACCAAAGCCACAAGGGGGAACGAGAACAGTTGACTCACTTAGCTTGTGCGATAGGCCCTTATCGCCCATTGCTACAAAAGGCAATGAGGGCGTTTGACAACTGCGCTCGCCCGCATTGTCACGTCGAGTGCACGGCGTAAGCAAAAACTTCACGTATTCACAAGTCACAAACACGGCGATTTTATCCATCAGTAAGGTTGTATGATGATACTAAAAAAATTGCAAGATTTATAGCCGTGGTATGTCCACTACAATAGCAGCGACGATGAGCCTGTCGCAGTTTGTGAGCATTCGATGCTTTTTTGATACAACGCTTGTAACTAAAGTCCGCTGTCAAGTACAGAAGGGATTTCCATAACTTTACGTGTTAGGCTGTTGATCAAACTGTAGCAAGCTTTCTGTGTTTCTTCGAGAATTACCCCTCCAGAAACCATTCCAGAAAAAAAGTTATATCATACGTTTTCCCACTATGTCATCTTTCCTACAAAAAGGGGTCTATTTGAAATTCTTTTACGCTCTTTGTGAGTGGAAACGAAGTAGAAATTCTGTTTCATCGTATGTCCAAAAATCCTTCACCTTTAAGTTATTAATGAAAGGTTGCGTAGAGCGCGTTTCGAGGCAAAATTCAACAAACGAGATTTATAAACGCTAATTACAATTTGTATATCTAGCTAATCAAGCAATCTTAGCGATAGAAGACAATCTTAGCCGCACTCGTTGGATCCTCGGTGGTGATGCCGTGCTACACAGACGTACTTACATTTGACATTCGTGTACATTTGTGGTTTCTGTCGCAAACGTTTCAAGTGCACAATTGTACTAAGTCACCGGGCAAGCTATTTAACCACGACATGATGTACATTCCGAGGGCAAATGTCATATTGACTTTTACGTGCAAACTCACTGATGGTAAATGACGTGATGATGAACGGTGGTAGCGAAACGCATTTCGAGATAGATGTCACCCGAGCCATCCAGTCTTTACTATTATTTACAATCGCGTTGGTGAGACAATAACTGTGTCAGTGCAGACAGTAGAGCGAGGTAGGCTTAGATTCGCTCGTACGGTTTTTCAGAAAGAATGCATTCGGTACGTTGTAGAAAAGGATACAGGTACACACTACAGAGTAAATTGGTTGGAGTGTAGAGGCACCCCAACAAGGAAACGGCGACTGCGTGCAGGTTTAAAAGCAAGCGAAGGAAATGTTGAAAATGTGTTATGAGCTTCTGACTTGAAAACCTTGTAAACTGATCTTTCCTTAATAGCTCAGAAACGAAAGATTTTCGAAAATTTGTAAATGGACCTTTTACCTTGTTTTCATACTCTGCTCTCCTTTCCCAAAGTATTTACAGAACCTTGAGGCGATTTTCTCTGGTGTTTCACCAAATACTTACAATTTAGATTTTGAAATGTATCGATGGAGTCAACAAAATAAATAGAGCACATGTCTCTCTCGACTTAACTCCTCTCTAGAGCTCTCCTATGCCGCGTAGTCTCGTCTGCAATCGCTATGAAATAGCGCTGCTCAGTTGCTGCTGGCATACTGGGTATTCTTCACCTTTTGCTGTCCCTGTTAACACGTTTCCTTAAATAGAATAGTGCACCATACTAATGTAGAACCGTTTTGCCGAATAGTTCCGCTTTAAAATACTTTTGTTTCGTAATGAGAAACAAGCGAATATTTCTGCCGACGTTAGAAGTCGTATTAAACATGTGACGAGTAGTATTTCTTTGGTCTCACCCATTCTACGCATTACATAAACGAAATTACAAGTATCTCCCTAAACACCAGTCAAAATGGGCCTGACGACTCATAATTGGCACATGAGGCATAATATTCACGTATGAAACGAATTTCACCATTCTGGCTCGGCGTGAGTGACTAATGCTTATAATTCAATGGCCTCTTAAGTTACGGGAGAATCACTGTTGTTATTTGTTGCAGTCATCAGTCCAAAGACTGATTTGATTCACCTGCCCGCACTAGTCAATCATGTTCAAGTTTTGTCGTATCTGCACATAAGATGCACCGTTTATCCATTTGGACGTGCTTAATGGTTCAAGCTTTGATCCTCCTGTACAGTTATCTCCAGCTCCCCGCCCTCTCCCACGTCATTTCCGCCACTTACCAAATTAAGTATTCCCTGATGCCTCATGTTGAGCCCTATCAACCTACCCCTTCCTTATGCCAAGCTGAACCATAAAGCCCTTCACTCTCCAATTCGGTCCTGTACCTCTTCATGTCTCACTTTACCTACCAATATAATCTTCAGAATTCTTTTTTATTGCATTTTAAAAGCTTATACTCTTTTTTTTTAACTTTTGATCACTGCGAAACGTTTCCTTCAATGGTTGTATGTTCACCGGAGAAAATATCAGTCCGCCTCATAAGAGAACACATGGTCGCTTTGGAGCGCTGTAAAGCGGTGTAGAACTGGTAGCAGGTGGTCATGTCACCCTTCAGCGCTGACGTCAGTCATGACAGGGAGGCGGTGTGATTGTGCCAGTCGGTTGAACGAGTTCACCTGGAGATCGAAGGTTTCGCAGAGAAAAGCTACTGTGTTCGGAAATGCTCATGATCGCACAATTAATGAGCTTCCCTAATCTGCTGGTCCATCAGCGCAGCCTGTACAGCGCGTCTACAAGCGGCAGTTTACCATTAGCTGGCATGTAGAACGCAGTAAGAACAATGGTAGCGAGAGATCCTGACCGACAGGGACTTGAAACAAGTGCCATGCCTTGTCAGTGATAATCGGTTTCAAATCCGATAGTCACCGATATTGTCAGTGAACGCAGGACCATCTCAGCCACTTCCCAAGCGAAGGGAACTGGACATTTGAAGTCGATTACTTTCCAAATGGACGTTGAATTCATGTCTTCAATGGACCAAACAACACAACAGAAACTGGACAGTAGGAGACTGGTGGCTTGTAGTGTGGTCAGACGAGTCGCGACTTGGCCCTTTTCAAATGGTGCAAGACGCCATGAGGCGTTGTAATGGTTCTTTATTTACGTGACCATTACGGCACTCCAACCCCAGTTCTCGATACCAGTAATATCGTATTTCTTTTTTACGAAGTAACAGACATATTTTTGTGACAATAGTCACATTTGGTTTTATTAATGTATAGGTACTCCGATGTATCGATATGTTACAGTGATATGGTTCTTGTGTGTATTCATTTCTGTGAGACTGTCATAATCTTTGAATTACTTGTAACCGTTGTGGCGCGAATGCACACAGAGCAGTCTTTGTTTCACTTTGCAGAAGATAAGTTGTTATTTCGCTTTGTAAAAGAACACTCAAGTCTTGTGTTTGCTTAAAGTGGAAATTAAATATATGAAGATTGATACAAAACTGTTTTCTTGATAATGTGACAATTAAGAAGAAGTATATGTGAATTTACAAGAAGTTTAATAAAAATGTGGATCGTGAACATGAAGTCAAAAATTATTTCTACCATACCATTGTCCTGATCTGGAATTGTTTGATCATTAAGAATTTCATGAAAAACGCACTTGTTAGGTCTTCCAATATTGCTAAAATACAGATCTGGACCTTCTAGCAGTCAAAGTGGAATCACCCTAGAATCAACAAAATGAGCCATAACAACTTCGACGAAATCTACCTGGTAATCCATTCAAGATAAGTGCCAAAATTAATGACTTTTTTACAGTGATTTCATTATTTCCATTCTGACGATACCATCCACAATCAATAACTTTGTTGTTGCCCGATAAAGCGAACATTTGCTGCGTGAGCAACATTATTAATTTGATTTCTAACCTACTTTGCAAGTGGTGGTATGGTTAGAGCGTTTAACCCATAATGTGTGTGACGGGTCAATTTTTTTTCTTAAAAATTTATTGGCTTTCGGTACGAGTCCATATTGCCATCTCAACAGTGGAAACACGATACAACGGTCTGTTTCGACAATTCAGAACATTCATGAGGGCCACGTCGTACCCTGGTACGAAGTGGAGGCGATTTTCATCTCAGTTATGATCGTACAAATGTAAGGACAGCCCAGCACCGTTTTCCCAAGTGGAGGAAATGTCCGGTCCGATCGGGAAGAAGCCGGGCCCCTTCAGTTAGTGATATGACGCGCTAACACAGCAGCTTCAGAGGCGGACGGGGGTGAGGATATGGCCGGAGGTGATTCTGCGATGTTTTTCGAACCATGACGGGCACACTCATTCAGATTCCTGTGAACATGTATCAGCAGGTTCATTTCTATATCCTCGGTGATAAAGCGCACCTTTCTTCTACATCTTTATGATAAAGATTCCACATTCACAGGACTCCATGCATCCGTTTCTGGTTACACGGACAAGCAAGAACCTATCGCATCTCGACTGGGACGCTATGTAACCCGACCTTAAGCACACTGCTGTTGTGTGGGCTATTTACAATACGAATACTTGGAGGAATGGAATGGAAAAGAGACGGGATGGGAAATAGACAGGAAGGAAATAATGACTTCCAGGCGCACGGGGCACTACGGCAGTGCGACAGCGAGAATTGAAAGTTTGTGACGGATCGGGGATCGAACCCGCAACGACTCCCTCCCATTAGCCCCCAACTCGACGGTTTGTGATTCCCGTAGTAGTTCGGAGATTGGTTCTGTATCCACACTGAAACTTCTTCGTAAAACAGCCTTCGAGACCATAGAATTACGGATATGAGTGGTGTCTATTCTTTCGGACATATCAGTCAGAACCTTCGACCATAAATATAATAGACTGGCCCTGACGTCATTTTCGTGGCTCCAACATCTCTGGGCTAAAGTCATGTGACTGTTGGCAAAACATGGTTGTTTCGTGTTGCGCTTATGGCTGTACTCAGCGTTTTGTCGGGGCAAATATCATTTTACGTGTAAGTGTTTCTATGATAGTGCAGATGCGTTTATTGAAATCTGCTGATGTGACTTTTATATGTTTTTTACACTTGAAATAGAGTATCACGTAAATTAAAGTGTTGAAAGTGATGCCTGTAAAGTCAAACTCATATTACATTTTGGAAAATATCTGCGATAATTCGGTTACAAGTAAGTATAACTGTTTCTCGTTCCTACTCATAGGTTCCCTAAGGATGAAAACCGAAGGCAGCTTTGGATACAGGCCCTGAAACGGAAAAAACTTTAAGCCATCTGCACATACGAGCCTTTTTGTATATACAAGTGAGATTATAATAAGGTAAGAGCACCTATAGTAGACACATGAAGAGACTTTTTTTCTAACTTCTAATACTATTAAATAAATGTAGGCTCCAAAATTATTTTCTGAAACTTCAAAGTCTCAACTTTCATCTAAAATGTAATTTTTTTAAACTGATAGTTTAAAATTTTGTAAAAATAGTAGGAACTGAACCTTTAAGTGCACCTAAAATTGATACTCTAAAATGGACCTGCTCCTAAAGTCGACAATTTTGGCACCTATAGTTGACATAATACCCATATCCCATTTTCTTTTATAAGTGACTAGAGCTCAAAACGCGGCGAATCCAAAGTTTAAAGTTTTGACACGAGCCCACTCTTGCTGTTTAAAAGAATTTTAACGACATTTTACTTTAATTGGTAGTTTATAGTAATTTCGTCCCGCTGCCCACCAGAGGGGCGTTCGATGTATTTGTTAGATTTTATAAATAGTACTGTGAACAAATACAGGTCAAATGTAGTTCTGACATAATTTTTCGCACATAAAAAAGTAATTTTTGTTGGAAGCGTTTGGCAGCCAATTGAGAAATGTGGGTAAAATACGATACAAACATAGGATGGCAGACCGCTGATTTGAAATCCCGCCACGTTTCTCCAACAGTCAGGTGGTTTATGTTGGATCCACACCAGCCCTATAGCTTCTGCACAGCAAGGCCAGTCTACTAGTATCTATGGTCGAAGGTCAGAACACACACAACACATTTCTATAATTCTCTTTGGAATAGCTTGTAAAAATTGACAAACACCAATTTCACAATTTGGTACGCCTGCGCGATATGATCATCAGTGAATGACATCAGTGGAATGTGGGGCACCTGAAGATTTTTCTGGTCTCTTCCTCGCCGAATTGAGACCATTATCAAGGTTGGAGGCGGTGTTACACAGAATTAGCGCGTTTTCACTTGGGGCTGACAAATTTTTTGTATGGTATAATTATGTGAAAGAGATAATTTCTATTAGGTAGGGTTCGGATTCCATCCTATTATTCCTGCGTTTGTCTGGAATCAAAGGCAGCCGAGCGCTCCGGTACTGGCAAGCTGGCCTGGGGAACAGCTGTCGTCCGCACCGCGCCGACACGTCAACAAGACCGTCAGTGGGCGCTTCGCAACCCACGTCGGCGACGTCAGAGCTGCGCGTGGAGCAGGGAGTAGTATCGCGTCTGACATCAGCGACCGGCAATGCGGAGGGGCCTCGGCTAGGGCGGCCGAACCAGCTGTTCCCTTCACAGGTGTCCGTCGCTCTGATTTACAGATACGCAGTGCCAAAACGGGGAAAAGACTGGCCTCTGACAGACCTGGGTAAAAGGAGTACATCGTCTCAGTGACACCTCAGGTCGGGTTTCGCTTTTGTGGAGTCGCAGACCAGATGATTATATATTTTTTTTGTTTGTCCATCCTTTTGACTGGATGTCTTGGGGATCACGGCTGTTCACTATTGTAAGAAAATGAAACGCCTATGGCCATGTTTATGAACTTATTTATCGTGGAGCACTAGTTTTGGCGCCATCTTCAGGCCTTAGTTGATTCTGAAGGGGTTATACGATCCATATATACGCTGTTATGGCCAACATAACTGGTTTACGCAGACTATCCGTAAGTGCGATGTCAGCACTCCAACCATCAACTGCAGCGTATACAGGG
This sequence comes from Schistocerca cancellata, assembly GCF_023864275.1. Classification (NCBI taxonomy): domain Eukaryota; kingdom Metazoa; phylum Arthropoda; class Insecta; order Orthoptera; family Acrididae; genus Schistocerca; species Schistocerca cancellata. The sequence goes on along the minus strand of NC_064633.1, from coordinate 317,285,547 downwards.
TGGTCCATTGATCGTGACCGAGCCAAATATCTCACGAAATAAGCGTCAAACGAAAAAAACCAAAAAGAAGGAAACTTGTCTAGCTTGAAGGGGGAAACCAGATGGCGCTATGGTTGGCCCACTAGATGGCGCTGCCACAGGTCAAACGGATATCAACTGCGGAGGTTCCTATTTAAACAAACGCAGTAGCAGTAGAAGGGTTACTACTACTGCGTTTGTTTAAATGGAGGTTCCTATTTAAACAAACGCAGTAGTAGTAACCCTTCTACTACTACTGCGTTTGTTTAAATAGGAACCTCCATTTTTTACTACATATTCGTGTACTATGTAAAGAAATATGAATGTTTTAGTTGGACCACTTTTTCGCTTTGTGATAGATGGCGCTGTAGTAGTCACCAACATATGGCTCACAATTTTAAACGAACAGTTGGGAACAGGTAGGATTTTTAAATTAAAATACAGATCGTAGGTACGTTTGAACATTTTATTTCGGTTGTTCCAATGAGATACATGTACCTTTGTGAACTTATCATTTCTGAGAACTCATGCTGTTACAGGGTGATTACCTGTAAATACCACGTTAATAAAATAAATGCTCAAAATGATGTCCGTCAACCTCAATGCATTTGGCAGTACGTGTAACGACATTCCTCTTAACAGCGAGTAGTTCGCCTTCCGTAATGTTTGCACATGCATTGACAATGCGCAGACGCATGTTGTCAGGAGTTGTTCGTGGATCACGATAGCAAATATCCTTGCGGGCCATGGTATGGTGCTTCGACGACCAATTCACCTGTTATGAAATATGCCATTCAGTACCGCTTCAACCGCACGCGAACTATGTGCCGGACATCCATCATGGTGGAAGTACAACGCCATTCTGTCATGCAGTGAAACATCTTGTAGTAACATTGGTAGAACATTACGTAGGAAATCAGCACACATTGCACCATTTAGATTGCCATCGATAAAATGCGGGCTAATTATCCTTCCTCCCATAATGCCGCACCATACATTAACCCGCCAAGGTCGCTGATGTTCCACTTGTCGCAGCCATCGTGGATTTTCCGTTGCCCAACGCTGCATATTATGCCGGTTTACGTTACCGCTGATGGTGAATGACGCTTCGTCGCTAAATAGAACGCGTGCAAAAAATCTGTCATCGGCCCGTAATTTCTCTTGTGCCCAGTGGCAGAGCTGTACACGACGTTCAGAGTCGTCGCCATGCAATTCCTGGTGCATAGAAATATGGTACGGGTGCAATCGTTGTTGATGTAGCATTCTCAACACCTACGTTTTCGAGATTCCCGAATCTAGCTCAATTTGTCTGCTACTGATGTGCGGATTAGCCGCGACAGCAGCTAAAACACCTACTTGGGCATCCGGCGAACGGTCCGGACACTTGGATGATGTCGTCCAGGATACCGAGCAGCATACATAACACACGCCCGTTTGCATTTTGATCACAACAGCCATACATCAACACGATATCGACCTTTTCCGCAATTGGTAAACGGTCCATTTTAACACGGGTAATGCATCACGAAGCAAATACCGTCCGCACTGGCGGAATGTTACGTGATACCACGTACTTATACGTTTGCGACTATTACGGCGCCATCTATCACAAAGCGAAAAAAGTGGTCCAGCTAAAACATTCATATTTCTCTACGTACTACACGATATGTAATAAAGAAAGAGGGTTCCTATTTAAAAAAAAAACGCAGTTGATGCCCGTTTGACCTATGGCAGCGCCATCTAGCGGGCCAACTATTGCGCCATCTTGTTTGGCCCTTCAAGCTAAACGAGTTTCGTTCTTTGTAGTTTTTTCGCTTGATGCACATTTCGTGAGATATTTGGCCCGGTCACTATCAATGGACCACCCTGTTTACGGATCGTGATAATCCCTTCAGCATCAACTAAAGCCTGAATATGGCGCATTGCAGCGCCGAAACTGTTAGCTACACAATAAATAAGATCAAAAGGCCGGCTGTCATTTTCCTACATGACATTTAAAACGTTCCTGTCGTCCGTGTTTCGGAGCTAACGCAGCCTCGCACAAAATCCCACTCGAACCTGGAATCCAAGACACTTAACGAAGTGACGTGAGGGAAACGAATCCAGCGACATAGTACTCAGCAAATTTACTTGCAAACTTTTCTGGCTGGCCTCAGTCGACGCTCTGTAATTCAACAATGGTAAAATCGATGTACCCAGTGTCTCGTCTAAAGTATCTGGATACTTATTTCGGCCTTAAATGGGACATTAATTCAGGCGTCTCAGTGTCTGTGGAGAAACGGCAGTCCGTCATTGCTCAAAACCCGAAACAACAGGAGGTAGCGATGTTGGACGCTGAGGCCTGCAGGAAATCGACGTTATAGCTCATTCCAAAGGTGTTCCATTGCTTTCAGATTGGGACTCAGCGCAGAGCAGTCAGTTTCAGGAATGTTATTATACACAAACGATTGCTTCGCAGATGCTCATTTATGAATGGGTGAATTGTCATGCTGATACAATTATGTACACTACTGGCCATTAAAATTGCTACACCAAGAAGAAATGCAGATGATAAACGGGTATTCATTGGACAAATATACACTCCTGGAAATTGAAATAAGAACACCGTGAATTCATTGTCCCAGGAAGGGGAAACTTTATTGACACATTCCTGGGGTCAGATACATCACATGATCACACTGACAGAACCACAGGCACATAGACACAGGCAACAGAGCATGCACAATGTCGGCACTAGTACAGTGTATATCCACCTTTCGCAGCAATGCAGGCTGCTATTCTCCCATGGAGACGATCGTAGAGATGCTGGATGTAGTCCTGTGGAACGGCTTGCCATGCCATTTCCACCTGGCGCCTCAGTTGGACCAGCGTTCGTGCTGGACGTGCAGTCCGCGTGAGACGACGCTTCATCCAGTCCCAAACATGCTCAATGGGGGACAGATCCGGAGATCTTGCTGGCCAGGGTAGTTGACTTACACCTTCTAGAGCACGTTGGGTGGCACGGGATACATGCAGACGTGCATTGTCCTGTTGGAACAGCAAGTTCCCTTGCCGGTCTAGGAATGGTAGAACGATGGGTTCGATGACGGTTTGGATGTACCGTGCACTATTCAGTGTCCCCTCGACGATCACCAGTGGTGTACGGCCAGTGTAGGAGATCGCTCCCCACACCATGATGCCGGGTGTTGGCACTGTGTGCCTCGGTCGTATGCAGTCCTGATTGTGGCGCTCACCTGCACGGCGCCAAACACGCATACGACCATCATTGGCACCAAGGCAGAAGCGACTCTCATCGCTGAAGACGACACGTCCCCATTCGTCCCTCCATTCACGCCTGTCGCGACGCTACTGGAGGCGGGCTGCACGATGTTGGGGTGTGAGCGGAAGACGGCCTAACGGTGTGCGGGACCGTAGCCCAGCTTCATGGAGACGGTTGCGAATGGTCCTCGCCGATACCCCAGGAGCAACAGTGTCCCTAATTTGCTGGGAAGTGGCGGTGCGGTCCCCTACGGCACTGCGTAGGATCCTACGGTCTTGGCGTGCATCCGTGCGTCGCTGCGGTCTGGTCCCAGGTCGACGGGCACGTGCACCTTCCGCCGACCACTGGCGACAACATCGATGTACTGTGGAGACGTCACGCCCCACGTGTTGAGCAATTCGGCGGTACGTCCACCCGGCCTCCCGCATGCCCACTATACGCCCTCGCTCAAAGTCCGTCAACTGCACATACGGTTCACTTCCACGCTGTCACGGCATGCTACCAGTGTTAAAGACTGCGATGGAGCTCCGTATGCCACGGCAAACTGGCTGGCACTGACGGCGGCGGTGCACAAATGCTGCGCAGCTAGCGCCATACGACGGCCAACACCGCGGTTCCTGGTGTGTCCGCTGTGCCGTGCGTGTGATCATTGCTTGTACAGCCATCTCGCAGTGTCCGGAGCAAGTATGGTGGGTCTGACACACCGGTGTCAATGTGTTCTTTTTTCCATTTCCAGGAGTGTATTATACTAGAACTGACATGTGATTACATTTTCACGTAATTTGGGTGCATATATCCTGAGAAATCAGTACCCAGAACAACCACCTATGGCCGTAATAACGGCCTTGATACGGCTAGGCGTTGATTCAAACAGATCAGTTTTCAGTTGGTGGGGGATCTGGATATTGTGCTGGCCAGGGCAGCAGTCGAACATTTTCTGTCTCCACAAAGGCCCGTACAGGACCTGCAACATGCGGTCGTACATTATCCTGCTGAAATGTAGGGTTTTGCAGGGATCGAATGAAGGGTAGAGCCACGGGTCGTAACACATCTGAAATGTAACGTGTTCAAAGTGCCGTCAATGCGAACAAGAGGTTACCGAGACCTGCAACCAATGGCACCCCATACCATCACGCCGGGTGATACGCCAGTATGGCAATGACGAATACACGCTTCCAATGTGCGTTCATTGCGATGTCGCCAAACACGAATGAGACCATCATGATGCTGTAAACAGAACCTGGATTCATCCGAAAAAATGACGTTTTGCCATTCGAGCACCCAGGTTCGCGTTGAGTACACCATCGCGGGCGCTCCTGTCTGTGATGCAGCGTCAAAGGTAACCGCAGCCATAGTCTCCGTGCTGATAATCCATGCTGATGCAAACGTCGTCGAACTGTTCGTACAGATGGTTGTTGACTTGCAAACGTCCCCATCTGTTGACTCAGGGATCGAGATGTGGCTGCACGATCCGTCACAGCCACGCGGATAAGATGCTTGTCATCTCGACTGCAAGTGATACAAGGCCGTTGGGATCCGGGACGGCGTTTCGTATTACCCTCCTGAACCGACCGATCCCATATTCTGTTAACAGTCATTGGATCTCGACCAACGCGAGCAGCAATGTCGCGATGCGATAAACCGCGATCGCGATAGGCTACAATCCGAACTTTATCAAAGTCGGAAACGTGATGGTACGCATTTCTCCTCCTTACACGAGGCATCACAACAACGTTTCACCAGGCAACGCCGGTCAACTGCTGTTTGTGTATGAGAAATCGGTTGGAAACTTTCATCAAGTCAGCACGTTGTAGGTGTCACCACCGGCGCCGACCTTGTGTGAATGCTCTGAAAAGCTGATCATTTGCATATCACGGCAACTTCTTCCTGTCGGTTAAATTTCGCGTCTGTAACACGTCATCTTCGTGGTGTAGCAATTTTAATGGCCAGTAGTGTAACATACCAAAACACACCTTTTCATCGAGCCACTGTTCAGTGGTGTCGCTTTTTGCAACACCTGAAGCGTCGCTTAGTGTTAACTACTCACATTTCTAGCTAATGAGGAGCATCTCGATCAATGTAGCCCTCTCTTTTTAACTCCATAGGCCCCGTCCCTGTGCGCGCTTGACCGCCGATAGCGTTCTGGACATCGCGAGTGGTCCCTCTCGCTCGTTTCGATCGATTTTTTACAACCGCCCTCCGCAATACTGGACAGTGGCCGTCCGTTAGTACACGAGGTGTGCATGGCCTTGGCTTAGCTGTGGCTGTTCTTTCGCGTTTCCACTTCACAGCCACATCACCAACAGTCGAGATGTGCAGCTTTAGAAAGATTGATATTTACTTAGTAGAATTATTACACTGGTGACGTCCAACGATAAGTTCACGTTCGAAGTCACTGTGCTGTCCTCACGCCATTCTTTGTTACTGCGGCTCTACTGACAACTCACTACTCTGCGCCTTTTTTAAACTGGTGGAGCCGCCTCTAGAGACATCTTGTGGTGAGTTCCACATTATCAGAATGAGATTTTCACTCTGCAGTGGAGTGTGCGCTGATATGAATCTTCCTGGCAGATTAAGACTGTGTGCCGGACCGAGACTCGAAAATGGTTCAAGTGGCTCTAAGCGCTGTGGGACTTAATATCTGAGGTCATCAGTCCCCTAGTGTTAGAATTACTTAAACCTAACTAACCTAAGGACATCACACACATCCATGCCCGAAGCAGGATTCGAGCCTGCGACCGTAGCAGCAGCGCGGTTCCGGACTGAAGCGCCTAGAACCGCAGGGCCACAGCGACCCGCCCGAGACTCGAACTCGGGACGTTTGCCTTTCGTGGGCAAGTGCTCTACCATCTGAGCTACCCAAGCACGACTCACGACCCGTCCTCACAGCTTCAATTCTTCTAGTACCTCGTCTCCTACCTTCCAACTTCACAGAAGCACTTCTGCGAACCTTGCAGAGCTAGCACTCCTGGATGAACGGATATTGCGGGGACATGGCTTAGCCACAGCCTGGAGGATGTTTAATCTGCCAGGCGGTTTCAGTTCCACATTATGTTGGGGTGTACGGATACTTTCGATGATGTAGTATGTAAGAGTTGTCAGCCTCGCTTTGACTTGAGGCAGAGGATTAAACTATTCCAACGTCAATAATGAGAAACCCTTCCCAAAGTCAATAATGAAAAACACTGTAGCTGCCAACTTGTTCTCAAGAAGATTGCGAGATTCGACTACCGGACTGGAATCAGTACACCACCAACAACTCATAACACGTCTCCAGCAGGGTCCTATTAACTTCCGTTGATAAGGTCCACAAATCTTTTGACAAAGCTTAGGTATCTGAGTAATGAGGGAATTAGTATATTTCATCAAAATATACAAATTATTAGAGATAAAGTTAGTGAACTGCTTATAGATGTTAACTCTGAAATTATTGGTATATCTGAACACTTCTTAAATAAGGAGATAATTCAGAGGCTTCCTTTGCCAGGATGCAGGTTGGCTGGCAGCTTTTCTAGGAGCTCTTTGCGGTGTGGGGGAGTAGTCATGTATGTGAAAAACGGCATCCCATTTGAGTCAATTGATGTTTCAAAGTACTGCACTGAAAAGGTGTTTGAATGTTGTGCAGGTGTGATCAAATTTAGTGGAGCCAAACTTCTAACTGTTGTTATTTATAGATTCCCAGACTCCGATTTCACAACATTTTTGCTAAATCTAGAGGAGGTTCTTGGTTCACTTTATAGGAAATACAAGAAGTTAGTTATATGTGGTGACTTCAATATTAATTGTATAAGTGATTGTGCAAGGAAAAGGATGCTGGTAGACCTAATTAATTCATATAATCTTATGCAAACCGTATTCTTTTCAACGAGAGTGCAAGGGTACAGTAGATCAACCATAGACAACATTTTTGTTCATTCTTCATTACTAGAAGGGTATTCTGTTAGCAAAAAGGTGAATGGCCTATCAGATCATGATGTACAAATTTTAACTCTAAAAGATTTTTGGGCTGTGACACATGTTAAATATAGTTATCAATTGTTTAGGAAAGCTGATCCAGTTGCTGTAGAGACCTTCGTAAACCTTATCAAGGAACAAGAGTGGCAAGATGTTTATAGTGCTGATTCAGTAGACGATAAATATAATGCTTTTCTCAGGAATTTTCTCGTGCTCTTTGAAAGTTACTTTCCGTAAGAACGTTCAAAACAGGGTACTAGCACAAACAGGTAGCCTGGGTGGCTCACGAGAGGGATAAGAATATCTTGTAGAACAAAGTGGCAATTATATCAAAACTTTAGAAACAGTCAAAATCTAAATGCAGCAGCCCATTACAAACAGTATTGTAAGGTGCTTAAAAATGTTATTAGGAAGTCAACAAGTATGTGGTATGCAGATAGAATAGCTAAGTCTCAGGATAAAATTAAAACCATATGGTCAGTCGTAAAGGAAATGGCTGGTCTGCAGAGACAGGTCGACGATATAGAATCAGTGCGTAGTGGGAATGTCCGTGTTACTGATAAGTCGCATATATGTACAGTATTTAATAATCACTTTCTGAATAAAGCAGGTGAATTAAATAGAAACCTAGTCCCAACAGGGTGTCATATAGCGCTCTTAGAAAAATGTGTTCCGAGACTGTTACCTGAAATGCTCCTCCATGATACTGACAGGAGGGAGATTGAGTTAATAATTAAATCACTAAAGACCAAGAACACTCATGGATATGACGGGGCATCTAGCAGAATACTGAAGTATTGTTCTTTTATGTTAGCCCAGTACTTAGCCATATTTGTAACTTTTCCTTTAGGAGTGGTCAGTTTCATGACCAATTAAAGTACTCGGTAGTGAAGCCACTTTATAAAAAGGGAGACAGGAATAATGTTGACAATTTTAGACCTGTTTCTATACCATCGGTGTTTGCTAAAGTTATCGAGAACTTTGTATATACAAGGTTCCTGGAGCATTTAAATTTACATAATTTGCTATCGAATGTACAGTTTGGTTTTAGAAATGGTTTAACAACTGAAAATGCTATATTCTCTTTTCTCTGTGATGTTTTGGACGGATTAAATAAAAGGTTGCGAACGCTAGGTGTTTTCTTTGATTTAACGAAGGCTTTTGACTTTGTTGATCACAAACTATTACTGCAGAAGTTAGACCATTATGGAGTAAGGGGAGTAGCTTACAATTGGTTCGCCTCTTACTTTAAGAACAGAAATGAGAAGGTAATTCTCCGCAATATTGAGAGTGGTAGTGATGTTCAGTCCCAATGGGGACTGTTAAGTGGGGCGTTCCCCAAGGGTCGGTGCTGGGACCATGGCTGTTTCTTATTTATATAAATGATATGCCTTCTAGTATTACAGGTGATTCAAAAATATTTCTGTTTGCTGATGACACCAGCTTGGTAGTGAAGGATCTTGTGTGTAATATTGAAACAGTATCAAGTAATGTAGTTCATGAAATAAGTTTGTGGCTTGTGGAAAACAATTTGATGCTAAATCACAGTAAGACTCACTTTTACAGTTTCTAACTCACAATTCAACAAGAACCGATATTTTGATCAGACAGAATGGGCATATTATAAGCGAGACGGAACAGTTCGAGTTCCTAGGCGTTCGGATAGATAGTAAGCTGTCGTGGAAAGCCCTGTTCAGGATCTTGTTCAGAAACTAAATGCTGCTTTATTTATCATTCGAACATTATCTGAAATAAGTGACAGTTCAACACGAAAAGTAGTCTACTTCGCATATTTTCATACGCTTATGTCGTATGGTATTATCTTTTGGGGTAATTCTTCTGACTCAAAAAGGGTATTTTTGGCTCAAAAACAGGCTGTTCGAGCCATATGTGGTGTAAGTTCGAGGACCTCTTGTCGACCTCTATTCAATAGTCCGAGAATTCTGACATTGCCCTCACAGTATATATTTTCTTTAATGTCGTTTGTTGTTAGCAATATTAGCTTATTCCCAAGCGTTAGCAGCTTTCACTCAGTTAATACTAGGCAGAAATCAAATCTGCATGTGGAATGCACTTCCTTGACTCTAGTGCAGAAGGAGTGCAGTATTCTGCTGCATCCATTTTCAATAAGCTACGACAAGAACTCAAAAATCTTAGCAGTTGCCCAAACTCTTTTAAGTCTAAACTGAAGAGTTTCCTCAGGGCTCACTCCTTCTATTCTGCCGAGGAGCTCGTGGAAGAGCTAAAAAATTAAGCGAATTCCAGTGTTACATTGTTGATTTTCTTTATTTGAACTTACGACTTGTCGCCTGAATATGTTTCTTATATTTCATTTTATCTGTTTCTACTATCGTGTTTTAATTTCATGTATTGACTCGTTCCAATTTGGTCCTACGGAACAATAAATAAATAAATAAACTAAGAATGCAGGTAACAGTTCAAAGTCAACCCTTACAAGCCACACAAAACCACCGTTCTTCAAGTTTCCACGCAAATAAACGGAACTCGGGAAGAATTCAGGTGTTTAGCCATTTGCTACTACCACTACTAGAGTTTTTCTAGAAGGTGCTTGTCCGTGCCAGTACCTGCAGAAGTTTACTTCCACTGCTCGTTTTAGCGAAGCTTCTTGCTTTTAAGCCAGCCTAGTAAGCTCACACCACAATCCGTTTAGGAGAACTGTGGAAAGACTGGCCCACCATCTTTCCCCTACTGCCTGAAATTGGTCCTGGCATCCATAATAACGAACAGGACGATCACAAAGGTGCAAGCAGAGAATGAAGCGATACATCATTATCCAAATTCCCGTTTCAATATTATTTTTGAAACGTCTGCGTCAGATGTACGCGTACATTGTGACGAAAGTGTGTTGGTGCGCCATCACTTATGAACCACATTTGTATTTCTTCCTGCAATGGCACAGCTATGAGCAAGATGGGCAATACATTAACGAGAAAGTCTAGATACTGCGCCCCAGCAACATCTATGGCCCACAAATCTATCACCAGGAACGCCGGCCCATAGGTTGATTGAGAATCACTGTTGATGCCTTCTTTTTTGAATTGCTTGCAGATTTACATCTGCCCATACATGCTGGTTATGGAAATTCACAACACCATCTTTTGAGAACCCTTCCTCATCGGTAAATAAAATCTTGGATGTGAGCAGCGGCTCTGCGGCGAAGTTCTACGACAACCACTGACAGAACTGCCGTCTGCCATGATGATCCTGTGAACTTAGGGCCTGGACGCGATGTAGATGATACGCGGACTGCAATTTTTCGTTAAGTATCCCTAGATAAGAGAGTGAGACAAGCCATCTGCTGCTGATAATTGTCGCAGACTGGTCCACCGAACGCCGCATACCCTCCTCCGTGTCAAGCGTGTGGATTGTGCGGGGCGTTCCTCTGTCAGTCTTGCGAGGTGCAAAAGTACCTGTGTCCCTCAGACCTGGAAAAGTCTACCGAACACCTTATCAGAGGGCACTCTGCGCTGTGGATATTTTTCAGCGTAGAGGGCATGAGCTCGCAGGCTACGTCAATTTGCTAAGCCATAGCAGGATATTATATCCGCCACTTCACTTGTTGAGTAGTAGGCTTCCATTACTAACAAGTGGTGGAAGAGAGAAAATATAAGCGTACTCCTCCATTTGTACGTAAAAACAGCCCAATAACAGTAAACACATATGTCAATCCGCGTTTGGAAGAAAGTAAAACACTGTGAAACGTTCCCAGGGTGGACAGTACTATATTGTAAGGCACACAAATACGACGGCAAGCCGGCCGCGGTGGCCTAGCGGTTCTAGGCGCTTCAGTCCGGAACCGCGCGACTGCTACGGTCGCAGGTTCGAATCCTGCCTCGGGCATGGATGTGTGTGATGTCCTTAGGTTTAAGTAGTTCTAAGTTCAAGGGGACTGATGACCTCAGATGTTAAGTCCCATAGTGCTCAGAGCCATTTGAACGACGGAAACTAACGTAGCCTATAACAAGACTAAAACCACGCAACTGACTGAATACCACCTAACGATAAGGAGAGTATTGTGAGTAAAACATTATAATACGACGTCGACACATCTGACGGAGCGCCAATGCAACGACTGTGCTAATACCGGCAACCAAGCGTCGCGCAGCTCTTCCTATAAACACGTGTTTATCGCGAAAGTATGCGTTTCCGGCGCATGTTTATTGGACTTACTTTTCTTGGTTCTATGAGTACTACGGCCTGTCAAAGTATTCGACACTTTTTATTTACCACCCTGTATACTCGTATACCCATGGCGGCAACCAATCACATAATTTGGTATATACATACACTCATGCTCATAAATTAAGAATAATGCTGATACATGGTGAAACAACGCTCTGGTGGGCATTTTGCTGGTTTAAATCACCTCAGGGTAAGAACATGCGGTGCATTTGACCTGCGGTCGTCGCACGGTGGCGCTGACAGCAGTCCACATACGAAGAGGTGTGTTGGTGCATGTCAGAGTACGGTGCAGCGAGTAAGTGTTCAGACGTTTTCAGACGTGCTAATGGCGACTGTATGTTGAAAATGACTCAAAGAACACATATTGATGACGTTATGAGGGGTAGAATACTAGGGCGACTGGAGGCTAGTCAAACACAGCAGGTCGTAGCACGGTCCCTCCGTGTGCCACTAAGTGTGATCTCAAGATTATGGGAATGATTCCAGCAGACAGAAAATGTGTCCAGGCGCTACAGTATGGGGAGTCCACAGTGTACAACACCACAAAATACCGTTATCTCACCATCAGTGCCCGCAGACGGACACTGAGTACTGCAGGTAGCCTTGCTCAGGACCTTACTGCAGTTACTGGAACAGTTGTCTCCAGACACACAGTCTACAGACGACTGAACAGACATGGTTTATTCGACAAACTGCCCATTGGCTTCTGTCTCGGGTTCTTCGACCGACGTTCATCTAAAGATTTTTCTGACGTTTCGCCAGCGCGAGTGGCTGGCATTGTCAAAGCTTCACCCTCCATTGCCGGCGGTGAACTGGAGGCGAGCTCGCGGCCGCAGACTATATGTACCTAGCGCGCCAAACACAGCAGGTCTGCGGCCGCGAGCTCGCCTCCAGTTCACCACCGGCAATGGAGGGTGAAGCTTTGACAATGCCAGCCACTCGTGCTGGTGAAACGTCAGAAAAATCATTAAATGAACGTCGGCCGAAGAACCCGAGGCAGAAGTCAATAGGCAGTTTGTCAACAAGTGGCCACGAAAGCCTTAACAATTTTGTATGGTTTATTCGCCCGGATACCTGTAAGGTGCATTCCACTGACCCCTGGTCGCAGGAGAGCCCGTAAAGCGTGGTGTCAAGAACACAGTACATGGTCATTGGGACAGTGGTCCCAGGTTATGTTCACAGACGAGTTTGGGTATAGTCTGAACAGTGATTCTAGCTGGGTTTTCATCTGACTTGAACCAAGAACCTGATACCAACCCCTTAATGTCCTTGAAAGGGACCTTTATGAAGGTCGTGGTTTGATGGTGTGGGGTGGGATTATGATTGGTGCACGTACATCCATGCATGTCTTTCACAGAGGAACTGTAATAGGTCAGGTGTATCGGGACGTCATTTTGCACCAATATGTCCGCCTTTTCAGGGGTGCAGTGGGTCCCACCTTCTTCCTGATGGATGATAATGCAGAGCCCCACCGAGCTGCCATCGTGGAGGAGTACCTTAAATCAGAAAATATCAAGCGAATAGAGTGGCCTGCCTGTCCTCCAGACCTAAACCCTATCGAGCACGTCTGGGGTGCCCTCGGTCGACGTATCGCTGCACGTCTTCAAACCCCTAGGACATTTCAGGAGCTCCGACAGGCACTGGTGCAAGAATGGGAGGCTATACCACAGCAGCTGCTCGACCACGTGATCCACAGTATGCCAATCTGTTGTGCGGCCTGTGTACGTGTGCATGGTGAACATATCCCATATTGATGTCGGGGTACATGAGCAGGAAACAATGGCGTATTGTAGGACATGTGTTTCGGGACGGTTTTCTCAATTTATCATCAATACCACGGACTTACAGATCTGTGTCGAGTGTGTTCCCTATGTGCCTATGCTATTAGCGTCAGTTTTGTGTAGTGCCACGTTATGTGGCACCACATTTTGCAGTTATCCTAAATTTATGAGCATGAGTGTATGTGTTGCAGCGGTAAAGATCTATAGATACAGTTCGCCATGGTAGCGGGCAACCAGTAACCAATAACGAGCAATGTTTCTATTTTCCTTTACTCAGATGTAACTAGAATTCACATCTTTTCAGCCGTTTGAAATCGATTTCAGCTGTAAAGACGTTTTGCAAGTTGGAAATGTGCAGTGATGAAAATAAAAGAAGAACGGGAATAATAATGTAAAAAAGTATTAATTTTTCGTTAATCTGTACGCAAATAACATAGTACCATACAAAGACGGAAACGACAAGGAAACTAATCACTGCATTAAATAAAACTACATAAAACGAAATGCATATGGTGAAAAAAAATACGCATTTAATCTGTACCGTACTACAGCATAAAGCCAAGTCATTGTTCAAAGTCCTTACGAAAAATCTCGAAATTATCTTGACCGATTTACTTCAAATTTTTACACTTTACTGTAATGAACATTCGGACGGACATAGGCTATATATGTTTGTAATATATCAATATATATATTTATTATATAAAGCGGAAATATAGTTACCAAAAATTTTGAAAATTTACTCACCGATTTACTTCAAATCTTTACAATTTACTCTAATGAACATTCAGGCAGACACAGGCTGTATATTACTTTAAAGAACAATGTACAGGTTTTCTATTAAAACCGACTGCGAGAAGAAAATGCTGTTCTGTCCTCTGCTGTGAAAATATGTTGTTTTTCTTTTCTTGGAGTCAGTATTAGCTACGGTAGCATGGCATTTAAAACTTCACACAAATTTTTTCTCTCACACATATTCTTTTTCATTAGAGATATTTTTAATCTAAAATTGTACGGACAACAATGTGATTTTACGTTTTTTCCTCGCAGTCAGTGTTCACAGAAAACAGGAAAGTTGTATTTATGGCTTATCCTTTTATGATTAGAATATTACTATAGACTCTGAATTTTCAGTTACTGTAAACAAGACACAAGGACAGAGAGAGAAGGGAAGAAGGGATGGACAGAGATGGGGAGGAATGAAGGAATAGGCACAGAGAGGGGGAAGGAGGAAACGGGCAAGGAGAAGGAGGAGGAGAAGATAGTGAGAGAGGGGGAGGGAAGCAGGTGATGGGCAGAGGGAAGGGGGGGGGAGCAGGAGATGGACAAAGACACGGGAGAAGGAATTCAACAGACGGAAGTGGAAGATGGAGAAAAGGACGTACATCCAATTCACATGCTTACATAGCAATTGCGGAGCATTATCGGGTTCGCTAGTAGTCGTATATAATGTATCAACACTAATAAATTATGTAAACAAAAGTTCTTGTTAGTAAATATTGAGAAAAATTACTACTTTTCGACATCTGCGTAGGATGAAATGCTCTATTCGCAGCAAGGCAGCTACCGAAAGGCGAAAGACGCAACCAGCAACACGCCTCCAGTTCTCCGAGGGTACGGACGATCCCCTCTGCTACAAACGTTGTTTACCTCTTCGACTGTGGGAGTTTGGAAGGAAGGGAGCATCAGAGCTTAGCGTGCCGTCGACGAGGACGTCAGCAGTGACAAACCACTAGCTCAACTGTAACAAATCAGCGAAGGAAAACGGTAAAGGCCCTTTGAAGTTGACATCCTAGCATGAACAGAAATGTTTTGGAGAAACTTTGGAAAATTATGTCTTTATGGCAGTGGATGTATTAAAAGTCCATTTATACCAGCAATATAATACCTACTGCGCCATCACATACAGTCTCTATCTCGGAAGAAAATCTGGTGTCAGAAGTGAATTCCTCGACGTATCGTAATGTACAGCGCTTTACGTCTGAAATGAATGGAAGGTAAATGCTATCAGCATTTGGGATGAATAAATTTGGTAAGTACGTCCAAAACCTCGGAAACGACGCAAAATTATGTCCCTGGTGATAATCACAGGAGTGTCTTCACCATTACGCTTATGAAAATAGCAATGAACACCTACCTTAGGGTTTATAAAATAAAATAGCAACATATTCAGTCTCACACGTTCATGTATCATTTAAACAACTTTCGTCTCCTAGAGTCACAATTTAGCACAGTTTTCGACAGTTTTCACATAGGTCTAAGAAATTTTTAAGTTTGCTGTTCACATGTAAAATAAGAAGATTTAACATGGATACGTCTATACCAGGGGAAGGTTCACCACAAAGTACAGTTATTTTTTCAGTAACCACAAGTTCAGGTACCTTTCGTGAAATACTGTTTTCCCAGCATGCATGGTGTACTAGCCCTTTACAATCAAATTTAACTACAGTTTGCTCTCACACCGCAGGTGTACCACCTACCTAACAGCCGGTACGTCCACCTTTGGCACGGATAACAGCGGCGACGCGTCGTGGCATGGAAGCAATGAGGTCTTGGTAGGTCGTTTGAGGAAGTTGAAATCACATCTGCACGTACAAATCACATAATTTCCGTAAATACCGGGGAGAGGGCAAAAAAATGTTCAAATGGGTGTGAAATGTTATGGAACTGCTAAGGTCATCAGTCCCTAAGCTTACACACTACTTAAGCTAAATTATCCAAACGACAAACACACACCCCATGCCCGAGGGAGGACTCGAACTTCCACCGGGACCAGCCGCACAATCCATGACTGCAGCGCCTGAGACCGCTCGGCTAATCCTGCGCGGCCGGGGAGAGGGCAATAGTCTCTGACGCCACATTCAGTCACATCCCAGATATGTTAAATCGGGTTCAGATCTGTCGAGTTGAGGGGCCAGCGCATCAATTGGAGCTCGCCACTCTGTTCCTTGAACACTTCATACTTGTGATATGGTGCATTGTCTTACTGAAAAATGTCACTGCCTTCGGGAAGCATGACAGCCATGAATTGGTGTACGTTGTCAGCAACCAGATTACGATACTCATTGGCCGTCATGGTGCCCTGCACGAGCTCCACAGGACCCACTGATTACCACGTTAATGTTCCCACGAACATAATGAAGCAGCCGCCAGCTCGTCTCCATCCTGCGGAGCATGTGTCAAGGAGTTGTTCCCTTGCAAGACTACTGATTCGCGCCCTCCCATCGGCAAGATGAAGAAGCTATCGGGGTTCACCAGACTATGCAACACTCTACCACTGCACCATCCTCCGGTTCCGATGGTCACGTGCCCATTTCAGTCGCAGTTGCTAATGTCTTGGGTCGTGGTTAGTGTTCGGCGCACGATGTGTCCAGACACACTTGTATTCAGCCTGGTATTATAGTCTGATGTTAGTTCCACTACAGTTCGCCACCTGTACTGTTTTAACAGTCTGCTCTGTCTACGACGTCTAACATCTGTAATGAGAGTTGGCCGCCTATGACGTTAAACGTGGTTTCACCTTGGTTCCGCCACGTGTTGAAGACACTCACACGGCACTCCCCAAACACCTGACAATGCTCGTGCCGAGCTTCCGGGCGAACACTATCTTCCCTCGGCCAAAGTCAGACAGATTGCGCGTCTTCCCCATTCTACACACGGACAGCACGCCCACTGATACTACACTCCTGGAAATGGAAAAAAGAACACATTGACACCGGTGTGTCAGACCCACCATACTTGCTCCGGACACTGCGAGAGGGCTGTACAAGCAATGATGACACGCACGGCACAGCGGACACACCAGGAACCGCGGTGTTGGCCGTCGAATGGCGCTAGCTGCGCAGCATTTGTGCACCGCCGCCGTCAGTGTCAGCCAGTTTGCCGTGGCATACGGAGCTCCATCGCAGTCTTTAACACTGGTAGCATGCCGCGACAGCGTCGACGTGAACCGTATGTGCAGTTGACGGACTTTGAGCGAGGGCGTATAGTGGGCATGCGGTAGGCCGGGTGGACGTACCGCCGAATTGCTCAACACGTGGGGCATGAGGTCTCCACAGTACATCGATGTTGTCGCCAGTGGTCGGCGGAAGGTGCACGTGCCCTTCGACCTGGGACCGGACCGCAGCGACGCACGGATGCACGCCAAGACCGTAGGGTCCTACGCAGTGCCGTAGGGGACCGCACCGCCACTTCCCAGCAAATTAGGGACACTGTTGCTCCTGGGGTATCGGCGAGGACCATTCGCAACCGTCTCCATGAAGCTGGGCTACGGTCCCGCACACCGTTAGCCCGTCTTCCGCTCACGCCCCAACATCGTGCAGCCCGCCTCCAGTGGTGTCGCGACACGCGTGAATGGAGGGACGAATGGAGACGTGTCGTCTTCAGCGATGAGAGTCGCTTCTGCCTTGGTGCCAATGATGGTCGTATGCGTGTTTGGCGCCGTGCAGGTGAGCGCCACAATCAGGACTGCATACGACCGAGGCACACAGGGCCAACACCCGGCATCATGGTGTGGGGAGCGATCTCCTACACTGGCCGTACACCACTGGTGATCGTCGAGGGGACACTGAATAGTGCACGGTACATCCAAACCGTCATCGAACCCATCGTTCTACCATTCCTAGACCGGCAAGGGAACTTGCTGTTCCAACAGGACAATGCACGTCTGCATGTATCCCGTGCCACCCAACGTGCTCTAGAAGGTGTAAGTCAACTACCCTGGCCAGCAAGATCTCCGGATCTGTCCCCCATTGAGCATGTTTGGGACTGGATGAAGCGTCGTCTCACGCGGTCTGCACGTCCAGCACGAACGCTGGTCCAACTGAGGCGCCAGGTGGAAATGGCATGGCAAGCCGTTCCACAGGACTACATCCAGCATCTCTACGATCGTCTCCATGGGAGAATAGCAGCCTGCATTGCTGCGAAAGGTGGATATACACTGTACTAGTGCCGACATTGTGCATGCTCTGTTGCCTGTGTCTATGTGCCTGTGGTTCTGTCAGTGTGATCATGTGATGTATCTGACCCCAGGAATGTGTCAATAAAGTTTCCCCTTCCTGGGACAATGAATTCACGGTGTTCTTATTTCAGTTTCCAGGAGTGTACATGCACCGTGCGTGTGTCTGACTAGCAGTCATACCTCGCCAGGTGACGCTGGACTAGTTTATATCGATAGTAGGTCGGCGGCAATGATGTTCTGGCTGATCATTGTATATCTACATACATCTAAAAGAACAATTTGGGTTAATATCAGTGTGCATGTGTCCTTGTTGATATAAACTTGTGCACGCAACAGTGGAGCCACATATTTCGGAGCAGATGAGAAACTGTGAGCCAAAATTACTATTTTAATTGCGTTTAGGAGTGTGGAAAACTCGGTGCAGACGTATGACACCAGTGACACCCAATCACCTGACCACGTTCGAAGTCCTTGAGTTACACGGAGCGCCCCATTCTGCTATCTCACGATGTCTAGTGACTACTGAGGTAGTGACTACTGAGGTAATGTCTACTGGCAGTAGGTGGCAGGACAATGAACTTATTATGGAAAACGTATGTTTTTGGGGTGTCTGGATACTTTTGATCACATAGTGTATATTAGTTTACGGACTTACGGCTTTTCGCGAAACCCAGAGACGTGGCCACGAAACCTGTTTTAGGAAACAATAAGTTGTTCACAACAACATTCAGTGATGAACAAGAGACAGTGTTGTACGATCACGTTAAAAATTTAGATAGCCAGCTTAAATTTTTGAATATATGCCAGTTCTTAAATCTGCTATATAAATATGTACAGTAACTGAAAGTCAAGCATCGACGCAAAAAGACAATAATGAAAGCGATTTAAGACTTTTTTCATGATTTTATTGAAATCAAAAACTACAGACAGAAGACAGCAAAATAAACGAGGTTGCAGCGAACAGCAATTTTCACTGTGGAGCAAATTAACTGGTTCTTTGATAAATTATGTGAGCTGATAGACAAGTTGGAGTTAATGAACACCTATGACCCATTTAAAAAAACAAAATTGAGTTTTGACACATTAACATTTCATGTCAAATACAACCATGTGGAAAATTTAAACAACCAAAATGCAAAGTGTATAAAAATATTAAATAGTGAAAGATGATATATTGTGATGCTATAATTTAATAATGTAGCGTATCATAGTCTTGTTTAGTGTGAAGAATGTTCCAGTGTAATATTCAGAGAACATTATAATTTCGAAGAATCCTACGAGTCCAATACACCCCGACCTTGCCCTAAGTCTCCTCTTTTCTCCATTCTACCTTCCACTTGGAAGAAGAAAGATTAAGATTAACGACCCGTCGATGATGGTATCGTTAGACACGAAGTTTAGTCTCGAAATGGAGAAGGTTGGTGAATGAAATCAGGGGTATGGTTTTCAAAAGTCAGATTGTCCTTAAGATGATATCGGAAGGTGTGGAGGATCTACATCCTTCAAAATGCGAGACTAGTATTTTAACCATCACGTCATCCTGCAAGGTCCTTTCTTCCTAATTATTGGATTAACACAACATAAGCTACCCTTTGAATATTGAATAATCAAATATACAATCATCCAACACTCTAAAAGCATACAGTGTTGAAATTAATACATAATATTAACACTAAATAGGAAAAACTTTGCTAATATTTTGTAATATATTACATTTATTTGATCAATAAACATACTTCGCTTCTTTTAACCTTGAGAAACGACAAGTGAATGTCGCGAAGACAGAGAGTATAAAGATTGACTTAAGCAAATAAACTTGTACAGAAGATACAAAAGATACGAGAAAAAGGACAACATAAAGAGCGTTCAAAACATCGCCTAGAAACATTTACGTTAAACTAAAAATGAAAAATACACTTTATGTGGATATCGTAACATTTAACAGCAGATGACAAATAAAACTTAATATAAAATTGTTATATAAAATTGAGTAACAGAAATTTAATGCAAGGGGCAGAAAAAAGGAAACTGAGGTTGGTCGTTCAAAATCAACCTGGCATTCCTTATTAAATGTATATTGATCTCTAATATTTACAGTAGGATCATCTTTGTGCCTGTCTTAACACGTGGGTGGTTTCCTGTTTGTAGATGTTCCGCAAAAGTTGACTCTGCCTTTACTAGTCTACCAGCTTCTCTCATGTTTGTAAAATGTAATGTCACAGCTCTGCCTGACTGACCAAGCTATATTTTTCCACAGTGCTTGCATGTAACTTCATACACAGCACTCTGTGTCAAAGTTTGTAGTTTGTATTTACTGCTCAATGAAAATTTGTTATGTTTTTATTATTGTAAAAAACAAGTCGACAGTGGCAACAATGTAACTTATCTGAAATTTTGCAAACGTGTGGAATGATGCACTAGTTTTTATAACTACTGACGGGCTCCCATTGGTCAGCGTCCTAAAGATTCTTTCCATAAACGTATTCTATTTTCTATTATCATAAAAAAATCACTCATTAGGTACATCTCTCGTAGACGTGTTCGGGCATCAACACAGATAATATCTGTGATCGAAGTAGAATAAAGATAGCAGTTTGTGATGATCCTTACACCTGCCGAAACTACGAGTGAGCTAATCCCTCTTGTTTCTTCGGAGAGTTCTAACTTTTCGATTCTTGATTACTCGGGACATCTCCCACAAGTCTTTCAGAAATCGGTGGAATAAATAACACTATTGAAAAGAAAATTTATTTGCTTAATAAATGTGAAGGGAATATAATATGATATATCCCTTGAAGATCAAATCTTTAGGTAAGGAAAAGTGACATGAAACATTTATACTTGGTTACTGTACCTTGACATGGATATGAAGTGCTGCCCCTATATGTGTACCGATAACAGCCTGGAAGAAACTTTCTCCATAGTTCAAGCTTGATAGCTTAATTCCATTCATCATAATCGACGCTTTTGGAAACCCAGAAAAGAATTTGGATACAGTCACAGGTGTCACAGTTTGTGTTGGAGTGCATTATTTATTTAATGTCGTCACTTACGTATAAAATTGTTTCACCTGCATTGACTATAACTGACTTTTAAACTGTTGTATGCACTTTATGTTCTACTTTATTGCAAATGTTGAGTAGAGTCTTTCAAGAAATGAACATATTTATTAAAGTTTTCTGTAGTCGTTACGTACAGGAGAAACATCTAAAAAAAGTAACCGATTCACCACCCTGGCTTTTCTGATATACGGATGTTTCCCACTCCTGCATTAAATTCGTTAAATGTTGTTTCTGGACGTGACAGCGTATCTTAAGGTCTTCTTCCACGGTTCTGAATAGGTGTCCAGTGTTTTTCGTGGCTGCTGCTATTGCTAGGTTTGTGATTCGGTTGTGCGCGTAATAGTTGTGTATCTAGTATGGTAGATCTTGTCAATCTGTCCTAGGTAGAGGCCTGAGCAAATTTTAAAAGTGATTTTTTTATAGTCCTTAGTCTGAGAATATATACAGGTAAAATAAACGTATAAGTGACACCTTCATGTAAATAACGAATCCGCTGAAAACCTATAACCTCTTTATTCAAACTCTTTGTGTAATTATATTGTAAGAACACATTCGCAACATATTTTGATTTAAAAACAAAGATTGTGAGTAATGGTCAGGATTTAAGTAGTATCATGCGTAATGGGAGAGGTGCAATACCTGTAAGCAGACAGACAAAAATATTATTTATAACATTAAGAAGTAAAAAAAAATTATTTTCGCTTTCCCGGCTGTAGTATGACCTCAAAAAGACGATCGTAGTGCAAGAGAGGGGGAGAAACACACATGCAAACATCACACATAATACTGGTGTAAATATCTACTCTTGACAGTCAGAATAAATTTTCGAAACGCGTTGTGCCAAGCTTGAAACAACATGTGACTTGTGCAATGTTTCATTATTTGAATCATCGTACTTAATACTTCGTGCAGTAGTAGAAATTCTAGCTTGAAACGTTGAAATTCCTCCGAACTATGAACTATGACCGTGAGATTTAACCAAACCTCTGTGCATGTCACTTGGTTCGCTAGAAAACGCATTTGTAGTTATTAGTTACTTCATCAAAATAAATAAACCATTAAAAATTCGCACAGATAAGAGTTGGCCTGACCAGTAAAAGAGGTGCCGTTGTTCAACGGACTCGTTCTTACAGTAATTCTTGACGCAAAAGTTGATGAACAAGCAAGTGACTACTTAGCTGACGAGAAGACTATCAGAGAATGATCGTAAAGGGAGAAAATATGCGGTGAGAAGTGCACATAAATTACTATAAGTGCTATGCAGATTGCGGTTGCATTTAAATGAGGCAGCCACCTGGCCGCTCATCTCCGATGCATGCACCATGCGAGTTTGACAGCAGAAGTCATCACTGAAAAGTTAGTTCCACTTTACGTCCAGCACTCATAGCATATCTGAAATATTACACATATCTATTAGCCCCGTTGTACTCGTATCCTAAAGAAGATTTTCTTTGATTTACATGACTATGGTAGTTCAAATGCACGCTGAAATGCTTCCTTAGAAAAGGCGAAAGTCTATTCGTTTCTCCATTCTTGACCCATCACAACCACCGCTGCACATCCTTTCTTGTAGAATACGTAGCCTGTGACGCTGACGTATCTTTCCGTACTTTCAACATATATCTGGAGTCGACGATAGCTACGAATCATGGCCTTTTCCGTGTCGTTGCCTGACGAAATTTAAGCAGACAACTGCCGCAAACCATGTGTCACGTGGAAACTAAGACGAACGCCGAGTCGATGGCT
The DNA here is from genome assembly GCF_023864275.1 of Schistocerca cancellata. Taxonomy (NCBI): domain Eukaryota; kingdom Metazoa; phylum Arthropoda; class Insecta; order Orthoptera; family Acrididae; genus Schistocerca; species Schistocerca cancellata. Next base: position 317,262,564 of record NC_064633.1, on the reverse strand, counting down.
GAAAACGCAGTCGAGCGTTATGGCAGTAGCTCAGGTGGGCTCTAGTCAATGCCGATAAAAAAGCCACAGTCGTCTAAAAAATAAATACACAACGACACATATTCTTAAGTTAGAATCCATATCGAGAAAAGCGAGTAACCGTATTGAGCTATCGTCGTATCGAAGGCTTCAGTAACAATAATAATAATTTCGTGTGGCTCTAAGGCCTGGTGCAAGTCTTTCAACTGGACGCCACTTCAGCGACTTGTGTGTTCATAACCCACCCCAGTTATCCAAGCAGAGAAAAGGGGATCTATAGTTTAACGTAAAATCCGAATCACGTAAGGTTCAGGCGACTCCTCACATCGTTGAGGGGTGAAAGCTAAGTTACAACACAGATTGAAAAATCCATTGTCCGACTGGGATTCGATCCCACGACTTCACGGTTTACAGGTATGAGCTTTACTTCTTTTTTTGTTTCTTATTTTTAACAAATTTACTAACAAAAACAAATGACGAACAAAAGAGAAAAGTATTTACAGTATAATGTACTTTATAAGGAAAGGAGGCTGAGGAGAACAATCGGGGTTTACATATACGCCCTGCCTTTGGGCAGGAAGGGCAGGGGGCGTAGCTGAGGCCTGGCACAGTGCTCCCGAACCTCTCCACAGTCGGTTGCATGGGACAGGGCTGCGTGTGGTAGTTAGGGCGAGGTGGAGGAGGCCATCTCTAATTTATTCCCAATTTGGGTGATTTGGGGGTGGGGAGAGGCTAAAGTGCCATGGGTTTGCCTTGCTCAGCAGGTAAGATACGCTCCCCTTTGTGATGTACTCAGAAGGCAGGGACGAAATATGCAGATGCAGCAAGAAGAGCAGAAGGGTAAGTCCTAGGAGAGAGTGGGTGGGAATAATGCCCATTACGTCTCAGCTGGGCAGGGGAACACGAATACTCCACCCATGTAGTTGAAGAACGGGGTCTGGTAATTGGGCCGTCACTTCAGGGCATCCTGTAACCTACACCAAAAGCCGAGGCTGATTTGCCGCTGTCGCCATCGCCATAGAGTTAGCTGAGCGTCCAATCTTTTATCCAAAGTGCGGTTTTGGCAGCCTAGAGGCGTATGTCCTGAGGAGACATGGATGCTTTACGTTCAACCATGGTCGGAGGAATGACGAGAAACAGACGACTATCTTGCAGCTGAGATACTAGACGTCAATGGTTGATGGGCATATGAGGCAGTTGTCGTCCTCATCGAGGTGTTGGCAGGCGGCACACAACAGGGTGCCAATTAATTCAGTTGCATGTTACGTCTGTTGTGTCAGAATTTTACCATTGATCACCAAGCACCATGTTGGCGAAACATATGTGTGGAGGTAACCTTGGTGGATCTGGCGCCATATATGTGTGACCAATGGATCATAGGGTACTTCCGTTCAACGATGTAACATGACGCTCGACGCAGGGTGAGATGATGTCTTTGGCCATAAGAGGATGCGTGGTCAAGAGTGCGAGATGCATATAAGTCACAATAAGTGTCGCAATATGTGAGAGGGAGGTGTGAATGTGACCAGCAGGCACAGGTAGCAGGATGGACGCTTGCAAGGCGACATCCACCAAACTGCGTGTGATGGACGCCCCCAGTCCAGTCCATTGTTTCCACGTCATTTACATATACAAAGCATCAGTCCTGTGCTGTGCAATCAGTAGACGAAGTCCACCCTCATGAGAGGTGGTAGGGTGGAGAGGGAGGATATGCGTTTCACACCAGATCTTAAAGATCTTTCCCCCTTGAGCCGTGGTAAAAATTGATGTTTTGAAGAGCGTGCCGCAGCGCGTAGTGTGAAGCAGTCGTCCTCCGTTTCTGACGGTGGCGCCGCTGTGGCAATCGCAGCTTTGGTGTCTCCCTCTGGTGGCAAAGTGGAAAGGTTGCCTGTTCACGTGTTTTTAAGGGGCGCTATGGGCTCGCCAGTCGGTCAGTCTGGGTCAGTGTCTCGTCCCCAGCTTGCTAGTCTGTCTCTCGTCCGCATTTGGTAGGCAGTTAGTGTCAGTCCGTCGTTCGGAGTGCTAGTATGTCTGTCGTTCGGATCAACCTTTAAAGCCGGCAAAATGAGAGTCTTTCCACTCCGCCAGTAAGAGAACTCAGCGAGTGGCCGCCCAGTCAGGGCTTACTTAGTTCCTGCACCTGAGTCTGCGCGTTAGGCCGCCAGTCTGCTCGAGTTTGCTCAGGCAATGGTCATTGGCGGTTGGATCGATCGGTTGGTCGGTCGCACACTGAGACACAAGATGACTTGTCCGTCTTGAGCGTCAGCGCCTGTGAGGTCGCCACGTGAGTCCAGTGGGCCCCGGCGTATAGCGAGGGGTAGTGACTTCGCGGTCGACACGAGAGCAACAGGAGTCAACCCACTACATCAGTCTGGTCGGTGCAAGCTGCGACGCCGTGAGACGGGAGATCGGCGCGCCTTCCTGCGTCCGTTGAAGCGGCTGGTAGCGGACGGTTCGGGAGAGCGATTTGGGGGTGCTGCGCCCAGTAATGAACCGTGATTTATTTCCAAAGAATATTACGCTCTGCTACCACAGCATTCTTCTCCGTTTGCCCACCTGCGGGAAGATGGTTGTTTATAATTTGGGTGGTCCGTTTTTCCCTTGTCAAGTAGGGGCGGGCTAGAGCAACCTGCGGTTCGGGTTGTTCGGTAATCTCCCTATCAATCTACCGTACGTTAGTAGTTGCCTCTGTCATGTTTGTCGGATTTGGTGTGTTAACGAATTTATTAACTGGAGTGTAACGGCCTAATACCTGAAATATGTTTTGATCTTTGGAAACATTCATATTATTGCCTATGATCTTGAGAGGCGGTATCTGTGTACTGTAGAGCATCTTAACTATTGTTTGGCCAACCTTGTAGAATTTTATATAAGACTGCATTACATGGGCTTTTATTTAAAGGATCATTTTAGTATATAAAGTTACCACCCTTTCACCGTAAGACTTTTCTTAGAAGTTAAAATCAAGTTGCACGTTCTATGGCAAGGTTAATATTTTAATTGTCAGTGTTTTGTACCATTTCCATCCCTCCTACGGGGGGTGCATAGTTTGTGTGCTTGTGTAAATTGTTAAAACTCTTAGTTTAACGTTATCAGAGTTGCACCAGTGTAGTCTTTCAAAGGCTGTTGTGAGCAGTCGTAACTACGGCCGTGTCAAAAGGGAGCGGCAAGCTTCTCTGCCCGAAAGCTCATACAGTCAAAACTTGTTTCTTTCTGCCTCTGAATAAATTGTAACTTTGATACTTAGAGGGTCCTTTCTGCTTATAGTTTTGAATCTGTTTCTTTTAAAAAATGCATTTAGGCACTATTAAAGTGAATAAAATTCCCATTTGTTAAAAGGAATTTGGTTATGATTTCATCACTTACTCCCTGGCAACTACTTCCACGCTTACATAGTGTGATTAAATGTGTTAATGTTCTTTATGAATCGGTAGTAAATAAAATAAATTCTTAAGATTATTCTTTGAAAATAAATCACGGTTCACCCCTGTAATATAGTAGCTGAAGGCCACTTGCAGACGAGGTCTTATCGTGTCGATTTTCGTGACTGTGTGTGGAACTCCCCTTGCTGTTAAAGTAAGAAATGATGCTAGTTATTTATCTACCTAGATATCGCTGCCAAAGAGCCACGCTAACTAAACTGTGCACAACGGAGTTAGCCCTGTGGCGCATAGCGTCCACTAAAGTGGACACCTGTTAATGTCCACTTCTTTGTCGTTTTCAGTCAACCCTAAGGCTGTAAATGGACACAGTCCACTGTAGGGGCCCCCCCCTGCTGCCATTGTGCGCTGCATACGTTTCCAGGCTCATGACTGACTGAAAATACCAAAGAAGTTACCATTAAGACCTGTCCAATACTGTAAAAATCGTGCACCACAGAGATGAACGCTAATTTGCAGCTCAGCAATGGATCAATGGGAGGAGTTTATCACATAGTTATCAAAATTATGTGCAGGGATGACTAGCTATGAAAAGAAATTCAAAGATACGATAAATACCTGAGTTTATTAGCACAACATGATTTCGTTAAAAAATGTTATCTAATAAGTCAGTAAAAGTTACTCCAGATGCAACAACAATAATAATCAATACAAAAAAAAGATAAAAGTGAAGTGACTTATGGTTGACAAACTTCAGGAAGGAAAGCACGTGATGGTAAGTTTTCCAACGCATTAAAAATTTTAACTGACTCAAATCCGCAACCCAGCAACAGTGATTTCACCCATGTTTGAAATATAAGTGAAGTGGTTGTGCAAATACGCCAGCCCTAGTGGCAAGACAGAACCTACTCACGAAATGATTATGGGTCATTAAATTCATTGCGAATCATATCGCCAGTGCCGCCAGTAAATCTCGCAGTCGGTGAGTATGTATATGCAGGGAGCTGGTGGCGCCGAAGTCTCACTAAGCACGCCCGTGCTCGCTTCGCTGCTGCGGGGTCAGGACACTTTTACAGAATGACACTCCGACGGAGTGACACTCCTACGGAGCCTGTGGCTCTTGCTGGGATAAGCGACTTTCCGCAAGTACAGACACACCAAGAAGTGCAGAAGTGTTGCACAGTGTGCTTGAAGGGCGGAGAATGAGTGAATGTAGCTGCACGTAATTTGCCTGCGTTTCTGCTCCAAAGATTCTGTATTCGGTTTCCATTCACACAGATTTTGATTCAAAGAATCTTTTAATGCAGCGATGATTCTCTAAAAGGGGCTTGTTATTAGAGATAGTCTTGTCGGTCTTCATTAGCGAATATTTTTCAAATTTCGAGAGAAATTTAGCTGTCTTTGTGTCGTTTCCAAGGTAATCCATGAAACGGTAGTCCCACATCGTTCCGTGCTAAACTTATTTATAAAAATGCTAGAGGAAACGACATGTATTAAACTATTTTTCAGTATTTATACAATTTCCAATGGTTGTGACGTTTTCTTCTTCACTGCAAGTTTATGTTCGTAGGCTACAAGACTGGGAAATTATTTTAAGCTGCCGTCAATATGGAGTCTTTTTAAAGTTTTTGTAGTAGTCTCATCATTCTTAACTTATGATTCCTCTCGTATTTTCCCATCGGAACTACAAATTATGCGGTCTAATTGGGAGTCGTGGCACTCTGCGTCTTCTCGTACTAATGAGTAAAAATTTGAATGATTTTTGTTACCAGTGTGTTTATCCTTCGGTTGCATCCTTCAGAGACGTTGATAGTGCGATGGCGCCTTCCACTGCAGTTCCACATATCTCTTGGCACATGCTCGTTATCGAGCCACTCGTCCAGAAAAAGTCGTGTAAGTCCTGAAGCTTTTGGTTTTCAGACATACTCCCCTGAATAGACAGCCAAACATCATCCAACACTTTCAGGGGAAGATTGCTAGAGCCGAATACATACTGAAGTAGTAGCGGAATTTCTTCGTTTTTCTTACAGGCCCCAACACCGAATTGGTTTCCAAAAACATTGATTAAAATGTAAGTAGGCTGTTTAGGTTCTTATATTGGTAACGCCGCCGCCACGTAGCGCTCTCTGTATGAAAATCACTGGCTGTGCTGTGTGCAGTCTGTGGCTAGTTTGCATTGTTGTCTGCCATTGTAGTGTTGGGCAATTAAGGTAAATACAATGTTTGTTCTCTATTAAAATCTTTCATTTGCTAACTATGCCTACTAGTAGTTAGTGCCTGAATGAACTATGGAATGAAGTTTTGGGTTGGACTGCAGTACCAAATGTTACACTGCAATAAAACAAAACCTGTCCTTTCCTTGTGTTATCTCACTATGTGTTTATGTAGCCTTGTTTATTTGTCTTTTTCCTGTCTTTATGTGTTTAGCTGATGAGAGCTATGTTGTAGAATTTTTCTGATACTCTGTTATTTTCTTTGTAAAGATGTTTAGACATTATTTATTCTGTTTTAATGCTCATGTGTAAAGTTGATGTTTCAAAAGTTATTCTGATCTGTTATGTATTTACTTATGTCATAATTCCTGTAACACTGATGTATATGTTTATTTCTGTTATTTTGTAAAGCCTGTATTACTACAAATGTTATCTGTATTGTTGTGTTCTTTAATGATGTATTTTGTACCTTTGTAATCGTATTCTTATGTTATAAAATTGTAATTGATACCAGTTCATCATATTATTAACTTGTTACTTACATTTCACTGCACACTTTTCTGTTGGTCATAGTATATGGACAATATGTGAGAAGTTGGGACTGTTAGTGTTTGCACGTGTGTTAACAATTCAGCAAGGGACTGGATAACAGCATTGCTGGTTCTAAGGACAATTCCAAAAACTTTGTGAGTGCACAAGTGGTGATTATGGACTTGCTATATTAACTGCAAGACTCTTCGATGGTGATTGTGCACCCGCACAGTCACAACAGATGGCTGCTGGCCATCTCTACAAGGACTGCAGTGGGTCTGCATCTTTGATGACTCACCAATATCATTATTTCTACAAGGACTGCAGTGGGTCTGCACCTCTGGTGGCCTACCAATACCGTAATCTCTACCAGGACTACAGTGGGTCTACTCTGTGATGACCTACCTACCAATATTCTTCAAAACTTCGGCTGACTCTGCTGTGGGTTTGCTCTGTTGTGGTCCATTGCCTGTCTGCATGTGAAGAGTCAGCACTGTCTTTCCGTTGGAAGGACAACACTACTTCTTCAAGACTGCATGGAAATCCACTACTTCTGTGTGCAATTTCTTTTACTAATGAGACTTTGTAAAAAAAAACTGTAAGTACTACTATGATGAATGATCAGGACTGTATTTATGGACTGTGAGAAAATTTTAGCTTTTGACCAACATTGTATCAATAAGTGTGTGCATTTGATATCTTTGTTATTGTAATTATGAAAAATTTTATCAAATCATTATTGGCCACTGCCCAAAACAATTTGTAAAATTTTTTGTGGGGAGCATGGGGGCTATGTAAGTAGGCTGTTTAGGTTCTTATATTGGTAACGCCGCCGCCACGTAGCGCTCTCTGTATGAAAATCACTGGCTGTGCTGTGCGCAGTCTGTGGCTAGTTTGCATTGTTGTCTGCCATTGTAGTGTTGGGCAGCTGGACGTGAACAGCGCATAGCGTTGCGCAGTTGGAGGTGAGCCACCAGCAGTGGTGGATGTGGGGAGAGAAATGGCGGTGTTTTGAGAGCAGATGATCTGGACAGAAACAGTACATTTGTAAGAATGGATGTTATGAAATGCTATATATATTATGACTATTAAGGTAAATACAATGTTTGTTCTCTATTAAAATCTTTCATTTGCTAACTATGCCTACTAGTAGTTAGTGCCTTCAGTAGTTTGAATCTTTTATTTAGCTGGCAGTAGCGGCGCTCGCTGTATTGCAGTAGTTCGAGTAACGGAGATTTTTGTGAGGTAAGTGATTTGTGAAAGGTACAGGTTAATGTTAGTCAGGGCCATTATTTTGTAGGGATTATTGAAAGTCAGACTGCGTTGCGCTAAAAATTATTGTGTGTCAGTTTAAGCATAGTTCAAATGGTTCAAATGGCTCTGAGCACTATGGGACTCAACATCTTAGGTCATAAGTCCCCTAGAACTTAGAACTACTTAAACCTAACTAACCTAAGGACATCACACACACCCATGCTCGAGGCAGGATTCGAACCTGCGACCGTAGCAGTCCCGCGGTTCCGGACTGCAGCGCCAGAACCGCTAGACCACCGCGGCCAGCTTTAAGCATAGTCTTGTATAATTGTTGAATGGGGTCGTTTCAAAAATGAAAACTGTAACCCATAATTTTCAGTTCAGGAAACAAACTTCTAGCTGATTCGATGATAGCAATTTCGAAGTCCATCATGAGAGACACAGGATTCCAACCAAGCACAATGGTGTTAATAGTTAAAAAAAAGATCCTATGTTACTTTTTATTCGATAGCAAAACGTAGTCACCTGAAAAATCGTTCAGTTTCTCTCAAGAACCTCTAAGATCGGCATGAAGTATGAACAACTGTCCAAACTATTTGTTGCAAATCTTGAACGTTCCGTCCTCAAAGAATGATTCAGAACTGATAAAAATAATTTTTCCTTTTCTCTGGTAAACACAATTTTTCTGTCACTCGGTCCACTGTTGTCAACTACATAATAAATATTTGTTGCCATCATTCATCAGTAAATGTTGTTTACTAGAAGTTCTTCCATGACCACCGCTAAGACAACGAGAGAGAAAGATGTTTATTGACAACTAAAGTGCGTCCAGACGCGCATCAGGCATCTCATTTTCAATAAAAAATACAGCATTCAGCTACGAGAACTATAGCAAAAGAAAAAATTTTAAAATTTTTCGTCGAAATCAGTTACACTCAGACTGAAGATTGGCAGCCCGAAAGCATACACTGGGAATGCTCCGTTTTACAAGTCCTTTCCCTGTGAGCAACAGGAGTATAGTGACGACACCACTCAATCTCAGCGATTTCTCTATTAAAAATCCATACTTCCCTCATAAAAATTATCTCAATTTACGACACATAGTTTTATCAAAACAAGTCTGTAGAGGTCTTGGTCAAATCTGGAGTCTGTACAACTGGTTCAGCAAATATCAAAGTGAAGAATATTACGTATCATAATTTCCGAAGCGTAAGGCGTAATTCACCGCGAATGCGTATGCCACACGTAGATTGTCAGTGAAATCTCAAACAGATATGTCACCAATAGACAGGTGAAGCGCTCACAACAAACTGCGCAGTATCAGCGTTTGGTCACTTACGCATCCAGGCTGAACCACCAAAGAAACTGATGTAGCCATACGTATTGAAATACAGAGACATGTAAACAGGCAGAATACGACGCTGCGGTCGGCAAAGCATATATAAGACAGAAAGTGTCTGTCGCAATTGGTATATCGGTTACTGCTGCTTCAGTGGCAGGGTCGGCGCACGAGCGTTGGGATCCAGAATCTCCGAGGTATCGATGAAGTGGGGATTTTCCGGTACGACCATTTCACGACTGTATCGTGAATATCAGGAATCCGATAAAACATCAAATTTCTGACATCACGGCGGTCGGAAAAAGATCCTGCATGAACGGGACCAACGACGACTGAAGGGAATCCTTCAATGTGCCGGAAGTGCAACCCTTCCGTAAATTGCTGCAGATTTCAATGTTGTGCCATCAACAAGCGTCAGCGTGCGAACCATTCAACGAAACATCATCGATATGGGCTTTCCGAGCCGAAATCCCAGTCGTGTATCCTTGATGGCTGCACGTCACAAAGTTTTACACCTCGCCTGGGCTAGTCAACACCAACAATGGCCTATTGATGACTGGTAACATGTTGCCTGCTCTGAAGAGTGTCGTTTCAAATTTTATCGAGCGGATCGAAGTGTACGGGTATGGAGACAGCCTCATGAATCCGCTGGTGGAGGCTCTGTAATGGTGTGGGGCGTGTGCAGTTGGAGTGATATGGGACCCCTGATACGTCTAGATACGAGTCGGACAGGTGACACGTACGTAAGCATCCAGTCTGATCACCTGCATCCATTCATGTCCATTGTACATTCTGATGTACTTGGGCAATTTCAGTTGGACAATGTGACCCACCGCAAGTCCAGAATTGCTACAGAGTGGCTCCAGGGACACTCTTCTCAGTTTAAACACTTCCGCTGGCCACCAAACTCCCGAAACATGTACGTTATTGACCATATTTGGGATGCCTTGCAACGTGCTGTTCAGGAGAGATTTCCACCCCCTCGTACTCTTACGGATTTATGGACAGCCCTGCAGGATTTATGGTGTCAGCTCCCACCAGAACTACTTCAGACATAAATTGAGTCCATGTCACGTCTTGTTACGGCACTTCTGCGTGGTCGCGGGAGCCCTACACGTTATTAGGCAGGTGTACCAGTTTTCTTGGATCTTCAGTATAAATATGACAAGGAGCGGTGGTGCTCTCCAAATTTCCTTATTTCCTTAGCCTCAAACTGGGATGGAAGGAAACCGCGTGCGACGATCCTACCCCATCAGCGCCCTATGCAACGAAAACATCCTGTAAAAGTGATGCTCTGCAGCCAACGTACGTTGAATAAATGCCATCTTGGAATGATATACCAAGCTTACAAACTGCCCCTTTTATTAAAGCTAAAATAAGAGCTCTTCTTCAGTAAAATATTATTTCACTGTTTAGAGTGGTAACAGTATACATATACAGATTATTACAATTAAGGAATATGGATAAGGTTACTGGAAGTCTTAACAAATAGAGACAAAGGTTTTAGCTTAAAGAAGACGTCGAATACTGTATTTAAGATGTCATCGTTTGACTCACTGGACTGGAAAGGCCAAAGAATGGGTGCATTACGGAAAAGAGCATCCGGCAAACAAACGAACAACGTGACTAGCCGTTGCTGGGAAACAAACGAGCAGCAAAAGGGACGCGTCAGTCGAGAATCGAATAGGAGTATAAATAGCGGCGTTCTGTCGACAGTATCTAATAGTCTGTCTGGAATCGAGGCAGTGACTACATCTAACACGAGTGATTATGTCTAACATGATAGTTAGCGGCGCCGAACGAGGATAATGAGGTCAGGCGTCCACACATTGTGCTGGACGCAGCATGACACCAGGAAAAATGCTAAGGTACGTGAAAAAGTTATTCACATTCTACTGTGCACTCCGTGCTAACCACTAGGAACATGAAATTTAAGGCTTAAAAACAATAGTCTTTTGGCACTTTGTAAATTAAGCGTACGACACTCCTTTTATTCACTGCTTTTACCTTTTTCTCAGTACCATGTACACACATTCGTAAGGTTTTCGAGATTAGTCATTACAACACATTTTCACACATGCAGCGCACTCTTTCCGAACAAATAGGTATTTGATGATGCTAGATCAGATCTATGTGATAGTAATGACACCATCCAAATAATCGATAACTGCTTTTCTTGCTTACTGGAACGAATAAAAATGGTTCAAACGGCTCTGAGCACTATGGGACTCAACTGCTGTGGTCATAAGTCCCCTAGAACTTAGAACTACTTAAACCTAACTAACCTAAGAACATCACACACATCCATGCCCGAGGCAGGATTCGAACCTGCGACCGTAGCGGTCGTGCGGTTCCAGACTGTAGCGCCCTTAACCGCTCGGCCACTCCGGCCGGCTACTGGAACGAATACCTGGATATATACAGTGTGTGTCTCCTAAGAGTCATCAGGCGCATTTTCTCTGGTGTTTCCATAGATATTTGCAATTTCGTTTTTTCCATGTGTAGCTGAAATCCGTCCAAACGGTACGGCTCAACACGTCTTTCAGGCGACGCCCGGCGTCGGAGTAAAGCATCGGTTTGTTTCCCGTTAGAGACAAAATGATTTTTAAAGCGGAATTCTGCGTGATGATTCGATACAGTGGTCACAAATTCGTCTAGTTCGATATTCTTTTTATGGATGTATATTAAAGGGGACAGTAATATTCGAAGACTATGCTGTACTCCAGCAACAACAGCACCGGCCTGGCTTGAGTTGACCGCTGCCGCCGTGCAGCACTGCTGCTTACTCGCTACTGGAGTTTTAGTTTACTTAGAGTTTCACTGTCCCCGTTAAAACACATCCATAAAAAGAATATCGCACTAGACGAATTTGTGACCGCTGTATCGAATCATCACGTAGAATTCCGCTTTAAAAATCTTTTTTTTTTCTTTCTCCAAGGGGAAACGGACTGACGCTTTCCATCGGCATTGGACATCGTATAAATGATATGACGAGCTGTATTTGGTTGCGCAGCGTTGTTCAGAACTTATTTCGTTTCCAAGAGTACCAATATCCTGTCATCTTTGAACAAAGACCAGTTGATGATTTTTATGTAAAGAAAATGTTTAAGGGATATTTTCTCCCCTCTTAGGGAACCATATAACTAAAATTGTTCCTGGCATACGATGTGTCAGTAGAAAGGAACAATATCCCCAGTTAATAGACAATTTTTCGTGGAATATAATTCACTCTTCATTCCCTCACATGTCCATTCCGCCAGTGAAATCACTGGCGCAAGGAGGCCTGCTCGAGAATTGAATAACGGATGTTTAATAAAAGCCATTCCCTGGATTGTCGTGCTGAAATCTCAATATTAATTTCTGTTGCGTTTTACCAATAATTCGTTGGGTCAAATGTAAGTAAACTCTCACAGAGACTTTACATGACACTACACGTATCAGAATGGAATATAATAACGTTTTCCCTACTATTAATGAGAATCATTGTAATTTCCGTAAGTCTGTGGTGTATGGCAAAAAGTGTGATACACAAAATAAGAAATCAGACAAAAATAAGAATAGGGACACCTTTTAATGCTTCATTTTAAATTTTATTTTTATTGGACCTATCTGCAAAATTATAAAAATTCCTAAATCACCGAAGATAATAACAAGTGTATCATAAAGAACATTGCAATATCGAAAACTCACACTGATTTATTCTTCTGGTTTCGGTATCATTTTATAGCAAAATTCATCAAATTTTGTATCTTCTATCTTAACATGTTCAATGCGACTTTCATCACTGGTTATCTGGCACACATCCCATATCAAGTCGATTTTTTGCCAAACTCGCTGCAACATGTTATGCAAGACTTTTTCGGTTGCGAGATAGACTCTAGCTATGGCAGAGAACCCGGTAAGGATGGAGCAATGACGGTATGGCTCATGAATCCCCAAAAGAAAATGTGGTATCAGGTCCGGTCAATGTTGGTGCCGCACAGTTGGTGCACCTCGGCCTATCCACATACTTGGAAAGGAGACATTTAGGAATTCTCGTATGCGGGAGATATAGCGTGGCGGTGCCCCATCCTGCATAAACTGTACTCCGCGTCAGTGTGGGGGATTAAAAAGTTTTCCAACCCATCTAAGCCGGCCGCTGTGGCCAAGCGGTTCTAGGCGCTTCAGTCCGGAACCGCGATGCTGCTACGGTTTCAGGTTCGAATCCTGCCTCGGACATGGATGTGTGTAATGTCCTCAGGTTAGCTAGGTTTAAGTAATTCTAAGTCTAGGGGACTGATGACCTCAGATGTTAAGTCCCATAGTGCTTAGAACCATTTGAATCAACCCATCTAAATACACAATCCTAATGATAGTCTTGTATTGGAGAAATAAAGGTCCACAAAGTTTGGTCTTGCTCAATGAAGGAAAAACTCATTTAATTTTGGGTTGTTACTTTTATGTTCCAGGAATTTTCGCAGATTTTCACAGCCCCAAATCCTACACTTGTGTTTATTAAGATTATCATTTAAGTTGGTTTAATGGCTTAATGGCTCTGAGTACTACGCGACTTAACTTCTCAGGTCATCAGTCGCCTAGAACTTAGAACTAATTAAACCTAACTAACCTAAGGACATCACACACATCCATGTCCCAGGCAGGATTCGAACCTGCGACCGTAGCGGTCGCTCGGTTCCAGACTGTAGCGCCCAGAACCGCACGGCCACTCGGGCCGGCTTCACTTAAGTGGAAAGTCGAATTCTCACTAAAGATAATCTTTTCAATGAAATATTTATCTTTTTACAATCGATGTGTTGATTTTGTAGGAGTTTCAAAAAGCTTTGTCTCACTTGTTCTACGACATCGCGAGACGCAAGGAGACGACCTGAGGATTTGTTGTATCTTACTGAATATTCAGTCTCAATAAAACGCTACTGCCAATCATAAATAGTAGGTCTTACGGGAGGATCTTTAACGTACTTTTCCGAAAATTACGTTGCGCAGTGGCCACAGACTTCGACTCTTCAAGCCAAACCACAAGCGTGCATGCCCGGGACCGGTAAGGGCAGACATCTTTACCATAACTGCCGCTAGTGCTGGCGGTGGTGTGATTCTCTGCGCAATGTGAGTCAAAACCTGACCTGATTTACTTTAAGATGAAACGGCAAGGGCAAATTTTTAATTTTTTATATTTACGCTAGGTGAAGGATACGTGAAGTTCTGTAGCCCAACATCAAACTCCCAAAGAAGTTGGAAGCAACACTAAAAAACCCTCGAGAAAATCGACTCTGAAATTTTTTGTCCATCTTTAGCATCTTAAAGTAAGGTAGCTTCTGTAAGATGCAGCGTAGCACTGTCGCAGAGTTAGTTGGTGTCTTGGGTTCTATTCGCAGTCGAATCAATTTTTTTTTAAAAAAAGCACATTCTGTGAGTCTTTCCGTTAAAATTAGGGTCGATAGTCATCTTAGTGATTATTTTATCCATTTGCCCAAAACTATGCTAATTAACATATCTATGTGTCACTTTTATAAAAAAATGTATGTACTTATATTTCTAATTACATAACGTACACGAAAATCCAGATTTCATTGCAAACATAAATTCTTAATCACCGATGTTTTAAAAATTGTTAATCAAAGTTTTTTACATTAAAAAATACAAATTAATTTTTTTTTCATCTTACTGTATTTTATGCTTCACGGAAATTCTCGTAAAATTTGCACTTTGTTTAAAAATTCGGTGTTACAAGGAATCGAAAGTATGACTTCCAGATGTCAGGCGTGTACTGCTTCGCTGGTTGCCGAAAAGTGACCATACTTCAGTATATTAAAGACAGTCGGAAAATTTCGAAGTTGATTTTCTCAAGAATATTTGACGGTTCCGTTGACATAGTTGGGTGATAGAAATTTGAGGTCCGAACTTTACGTAGCACAAATGTTCAAAAACTGCAACTGCCGTTAAGTGACTTAATAAGCCTGTAAGTCGTGTGAATAAATTTGTATGAATTTTTAAAGTGAAAAAGTCCTTTTTGATACACCTTGTATTGTATGTGAGTGTTCAGCAAGTAACATGCAAAGTGCAACACATTTCTCTGAAAGGGGGTTGGTTCTATTCAGGATTCATATTATTCCCCACCCTTATGACTATAACGCCAAGGGGCCCGGGTTCGGTTCCCGGCTGGGTCGGAGGTTTTCTCCGCTCAGGGACTGGGTGTTGTGTTGTCCTCATTATCATTTCATTGGAAGGCAACGGGAAACCACCGCTGGAATCACTTCCCTAGACGCTCATGCAGTGGACCTCTCTGCCGAGGCTTCTGTCATGACAAGACTTGCCGTCAGGCAGAATACAAAGCTAAGTAAGTTATGACTATAAGACCCTATTTTTCAGCCTAATTTCCGTTCAGTGCAACAGCCTTACGCCACCGTACTAAGAGGGCCTAAATGCCCGCATGGTATCACTGTAACAGTCGACGATGGAGTTTACAACTTGCTGCATCAGTAACCTCCCCATCATCCACGTACTGCTTCCTTCAGAGTGTACCCTTCGACCAAACAGATGGAAGCCCGGGTGTAGGGTGGATGAGGAAGTACAGTTTTGTGAGCTCCCCACACATGCGCACACTCGTGTGACGCTTTCCGTTGTCATGGAGAAGGAGAAGTTCGTTTACATTTTTGTGGCGACGAACGCTGAAATAGTTTCTTCAGTTTCCTGAGGGTAGCACAGTACACTTCAGAGTTGATCGTTGCACCAAGCGGGAGGACATCAAACAGAATAACCCCCTGGCTTCACTGACTGACGGTGCGGCTTTGAACTCTTTTTTCGGAGGAAAGGTGATGTGGCGCCACACCATAGACTGTCGATTTGTTTTCAGTTCGAAGTGAAGAACCCATGAAACTTCCTGGCAGATTAAGACTATGTGCCGGACCGAGACTCGAACTCGGGACTTTTGCCTTTCGCTGGCAAATGCTCTACCAACACAGCTACCCAAGCACGACTCACGCCTCGTCCTCATAGCTTTACTTCTGCCAGTACCTCGTCTCCTACTTTCCAAACTTTAAAGAAGTTCTCCTGCGAACCTTGCAGAACTAGCACTCCTGAAAGAATGGATATTGCCGAGACATGGCTTAGCCACAACCTGGGGGATGTTTCCAGAATGAGATTTTCACTCTGCAGCGGAGTGTGCGCTGATATGAAACTTCCTGGCAGATTAAAACTGTGTGCCGGACCGAGACTCGAACTCGGGACCTTCGCCTTTCGCGGACAAGTGCTCTACCAACTGAGCTACCCAAGCAAGACTCACGCCCCGTCCTCACAGCTTTACTTCTGCCAGTACCTCGTCTCCTACTTTCCAAACTTTATAGAAGCTCTCCCGAGTTCGAGTCTCGGTCCGGCACACAGTTTTAATCTGCCAGGAAGTTTCATATCAGCGCACACTCCGCTGCAGAGTGAAAATCTCATTCTGGAAACATCCCCCAGGTTGTGGCAAAGCCATGTCTCGGCAATATCCTTTCTTTCAGGAGTGCTAGTTCTGCAAGGTTCGCAGGAGAGCTTCTGTAAAGTTTGGAAAGTAGGAGACGAGTTACTGGCAGAAGTAAAGCTGTGAGAACGGGCCGTGAGTGTGCCTGGATAGCTCAGATGGTAGAGCACTTACCCGCGAAAGGCAAAGGTCGCGATTTCGAATCTCGGACCGGCACACAGTTTTAATTTGCCAGGGCGACCGCTCCGGTCGCAGGTTCGAATCCTGCCTCGGGCATGGATGTGTGTGATGTCGTTAGGTTAGTTCGGTTTAAATAGTTCTAAGTTATAGGGGACTGATGAGCTCCGCTGTTAAGTCCCATAGTGCTCAGAGCCATTTTTTTTTTTTTTTTTTTTTGATCAGCATCGTAATGAACAAGCAATTCCACGCAGATGGTCCTTCGTTGCTCTATATGATCTTCTGTTGGGCAACGAGGAACAGGTTGGGTACACGCCCTTGTTTACCCCAACTGCTGGACGAGTGTGTCAGTACTATCAACAGGGACGCCAACGCGAGCATCGGGGTGTTTGTGACTCTCGAATGAGACTGTCCGCACGTTCCAACAGGTCGGACAGGTTTGCGCGACGTTGTTGCGCTGATGACAAACGCTTCGCCCGACTCACCGTCCTTTCGTTCACCGCCAGGTTCTGCATCGCCTACGAATATTTGTGAGGCTCTGGTTTTCCACCAAAAGAGACTCAGTGACAGTCGTCTGCTCGGAACACAACTCTGTCATAGACGCCATTTAAATGGCTACGTATTGCGCCACCACCTATCGGAACTTCATGAAACTGTACGGCCAGAAGACACATCCGCATTTTTTTTAAGCAAAATTGGCCGAGAAAAAAATTGCGTTGTGTTACATACAGAACGGCCATCGTAGTTTCACGGCTGTTTTAAGGGGGCATGGGGGAGGGACAGACGGACGCAGTTTTGGCAGTTCTACCAGGGGCACAGGATCACCTCGTTACGGCACCTTGTCGGAGGGGAAATATTTGGGACTCTCGCCCTGTGCTGAGGTACATAAAAAGCATTTCAGATGAGGAGAGCAGCGTCGCCACCCCGGCCAGCGCCCCTGCCTGTTTGGCGTGTTCTGGAGGCCAGGGCCCGGGGACCAGGGACCACGGCGTGGGGCGCGCATCCTTGGGCGCGTTCAGTGGCTGGCGTGGGCCCGCCGGTCGCCAGCCTTGGCAGCCGCACTGCCCACTCCGGCCGCGGCTCCACCGCGCTCCATACTCGGACCCTGCCTCGCCTTATCCACTGTGCATCTTCGGCATAATTCCCCACGTACAAATTACCTTTCTTTTGTCGTCCTTCTGGCGCCGGTGATTCGAGATACCACCACTTTCAAGTGAATCTCACTTTACGACCGCCTTTCAGCCGCCTTCAGTATTTCTGCAGAGTTTGTATCATGTATATGTGTGCCGATACTTCAAAAAGACTACCTCGCTTCTCATTGCGACTGACAGAAAATCCAAAGAGATTCTCATCATATGTAAACCACATCAGTTAGTTAGTTTCATGTTCCATGGATCAATTTGTGTGTTAAATCCTAAAATATAAGGAACCAGTCATTTTACGTTCGAATCGTAATCTAATTTGAAAATATGGCATATGGCTGCTTGCTGAACATTTATGCGACTTCTTTAATGTACTGATGTGAGTTAATAATTCCTATGCACCACCTTTTACACATTACAATAATAGAAATTCTTCTACGGAGTAGAAGTAGTTGTCAAGGAGAAACTTTTTTTAGTTTTTTTTTCACATTTTACTTTGCTGTCTGTCAGACATTTTATGTCACTGGATAAGTGATCAAAAATTGTAGTTGCAGCATTATGCATCGCTTATGTGCTAAAGTCAATCTTAATGTGAAATAATGAATATCATTTTTCTTCCTGGAGTTGTAATTATGTACACCGCTGTCCCATTTTGAACTCCAATTGATTATTTACAACAATCTTCATGAAGGAAGAAATATATTGTGAAGTAATAGTCAGAATGAACGTTTTTGAGCAGTGAAGACTTCCTTTCTTGAACATGAGGTACCCCAGAACATTTTTCGGTATGACATAAATGAATGAAACTATGCAAAATTTAAGCACAAATTTGTCTGAACTAACTTGTTTTAAGAGTTCCAAAATGTGAGTTTTTCAGTTTAAATTCTCATCAGTATGGACACCTACGAATTTTAAAGTTTCCATCCTATTTATTGTTTTCACACCATATATTACACTTATCATTGGTGTAGCACCCCACGAAGTGAACAACTGACTACGATGTGTCTTTTTAAAAATGGTGGTGGACCCATTCGCGAAAAACCAGTAAATAATACTTTTAAGAATTCAAGATTTTAAACATGGCTGAAACAGCAACTGTTGAAATTCTTCACGGTAAATGATGACAGCCAAAACAGTTGCAGGATAAAGATTTATTAAAATTCTTGACCAAGGTTTCGGTATATATAAATCTACCTTCATTACAAGTAAAATATCTACGATTACATGCTGCAATGGAGATTAATAAAACAATTAGTTCATAGGCGACGTACTTATGTTAAACTTTATTCGCATTAACCCTGTGTCTGTAATCATGTTGTATAAATGGAGATGATGTCTTAACTACCGACGACGCCTTTCGCACAATTGTTTTATGATAGCGATTTGTATCGCGTTTTTGTCTGTGTTTTCCTTAGAGCCGTGCGGTTCTAGGCGCTCCAGTCCGGAGCCGCGCTGCTGCTACGGTCGCAGGTTCGAATCCTGCCTCGGGCATGGGTGTGTTTGATGTCCTTAGGTTAGTTAGGTTTAAGTACACTCCTGGAAATTGAAATAAGAACACCGTGAATTCATTGTCCCAGGAAGGGGAAACTTTATTGACACATTCCTGAGGTCAGATACATCACATGATCATACTGACAGAACCACAGGCACATAGACACAGGCAACAGAGCATGCACAATGTCGGCACTAGTACAGTGTATATCCACCTTTCGCAGCAATGCAGGCTGCTATTCTCCCATGGAGACGATCGATGCTGGATGTAGTCCTGTGGAACGGCTTGCCATGCCATTTCCACCTGGCGCCTCAGTTGGACCAGCGTTCGTGCTGGACGTGCAGACCGCGTGAGACGACGCTTCATCCAGTCCCAAACATGCTCAATGGGGGACAGATCCGGAGATCTCGCTGGCCAGGGTAGTTGACTTACACCTTCTAGAGCACGTTGGGTGGCACGGGATACATGCGGACGTGCATTGTCCTGTTGGAACAGCAAGTTCCCTTGCCGGTCTAGGAATGGTAGAACGATGGGTTCGATGACGGTTTGGATGTACCGTGCACTATTCAGTGTCCCCTCGACGATCACCAGTGGTGTACGGCCAGTGTAGGAGATCGCTCCCCACACCATGATGCCGGGTGTTGGCCCTGTGTGCCTCGGTCGTATGCAGTTCTGATTGTGGCGCTCACCTGCACGGCGCCAAATACGCATACGACCATCATTGGCACCAAGGCAGAAGCGACTCTCATCGCTGAAGACGACACGTCTCCATTCGTCCCCCAACTCACGCCTGTCGCGACACCACTGGAGGCAGGCTGCACGATGTTGGGGCTTGAGCGGAAGACGGCCTAACGGTGTGCGGGACCGTAGCCCAGCTTCATGGAGACGGTTGCGAATGGTCCTCGCCGATAGCCCAGGAGCAACAGTGTCCCTAATTTGCTGGGAAGTGGCGGTGCGGTCCCCTACAGCACTGCGTAGGATCCTACGGTCTTGGCGTGCATCCGTGCGTCGCTGCGGTCCGGTCCCAGGTCGACGGGCACGTGCACCTTCCGCCGACCACTGGCGACAACATCGATGTACTGTGGAGACCTCACGCCCCACGTGTTGAGCAATTCGGAGGTACGTCCACCCGGCCTCCCGCATGCCCACTATACGCCCTCGCTCAAAGTCCGTCAACTGCACATACGGTTCACGTCCACGCTGTCGCGGCATGCTACCAGTGTTAAAGACTGCGATGGAGCTCCGTATGCCACGGCAAACTGGCTGACACTGACGGCGGCGGTGCACAAATGCTGCGCAGCTAGCGCCATTCGACGGCCAACACCGCGGTTCCTGGTGTGTCCGCTGTGCCGTGCGTGTGATCATTGCTTGTACAGCCCTCTCGCAGTGTCCGGAGCAAGTATGGTGGGTCTGACACACTGGTGTCAATGTGTTCTTTTTTCCATTTCCAGGAGTGTAGTTCTAAGTTCTAGGACTGATGACCACAGCAGTTGAGTCCCATAGTGCTCAGAGCCATTTGAACCATTTGATTTTTTCCTTAGAAACAAATCAAATGTTTGCTTGATGAGGTCTAAATACTGCACAATATGAAAGTATCGTTTATAGCGTTTAATAAACATTTTAAATATTTACTTATTTGCTCTAACAATAGAAAGTCTCTATCAATTGTCTGCCGCCAGCTTAACAATTATCACAGCGGCAAATTCAAATTACGCAACTCTGCAGACATAAATGCTGAACGTAATACAAATGTGTAAAAATAAATGTGCACCGATGATCCCGAACTCATTTTAATGAAAATAATTCGAATCAGATAGGTTCTTTAAAAACAGCGCCCTTAGCACGATCGTTATAACAAACTTTTCTAGCTGATGTATGGAGCTGAAATTAATTACGCACGAGTTGCGAAGAATATTGTTTCCGGTAACATACGTCAGTGTTGTGCACGGCTGATATTCTGTGGTTTTAATGATCATTTTGCTGAAGATAACTGTTTCTATCATAATCCATAGTTGTATAGAATCTGTTGTATGAACTGTGATTTAGTGACACCTACACAACTTACAGACAACACTTTAACACGACGATAACTTGGAATTCTTTAGCAACTTGATCAAATCTTTAGCCGGGAGAAAAATTATTTACTAATTACTCAATGTAATAAAATAAGATTATCATTTCCATTTACAAATTAGTTAAATACCAAACCACTGAATAACACAGCGAACGCCACAGCGGCGACTTACTGGCTAAAGATAGGGAGACAAGACCAGGTTCGGAAGATCACTAGTGTACCAATAGAAACAATACGCCAACAAAAGACGTGGCGATTGGATACCTGGCTGGGTGAGTGGGAAGAGAGTGATAAGGACCGGAGACTACACAACTTCTTCCCCAACATAAGGGAAACACTAGAACTTAAGACATACCGATCCCAGCCGCGATATGGTACAATTCCTAAAGGGACACAGTCCTTATCCCACGCACTTGAACCGCGTGAGTCTGTGGCAGACACCTGTGGGGAAGAAGGTTCTCCTGAACATATCGTCTTTTTCTGCGGACAATACACAAACATAAGACACACATTATACACAGATTCATCTAACATTGAACAAACAATCAAAGACATAATTTACAACGATGAACAATGGCCAACCATTAATAAAGTAACTGACGACATCTCCGAAACCATACATACAGAATACTTGATGAAAAGACAGCACAGGAGGCAAGCCTATTTGCAAAGACGACAAGAAGTTCACAGGGTGGACGGTGATGAGGCTGCATCTGAAGACATCTCATTATGCCACCCATCGTTTTCTGCGACAAGAAGAAATCGAGGAACAGTATTTTCCACGACAGATCGGAGTGTCACGGGGTTACGTTCAGAATGCGATGCGTGTCTTCAACTCACCTACGTTCGTAATTGGAGCACTGAACACATCTTTCAGGTAACCCCGCAGCCGGAAGTGACAAGGATTAAGACCAGATAATGTGGACGGTCAGGCTGTTAGAAAATGACTGCTGATAATTCTAGCATTTACGAAATACCTCTGCACCAGCCACTTCACTGGCTGTGGGATGTGTGGAGGAGCACCATCTTGCATAGTTATGTCTAGTTATGTTATGTCATGTTCAGTAGATAATATTCCCGATTATTTTATCGATATGATGTGGAATAAGTCAGATTACAAGATATATATACACACATGAATTGTGGTAATATTAATATTATTGAAATTTTTAGTTCTACACATGCATCTACATTTAGAGGTACTTCTTTTTACCATTTCTGAAACAGAAACTCGTCCACGGAGTAGGAGGAGTTGTCCAAAAGAAATGATTTTAAGCTAGATTTAAAACTTGATCTGCTACATGCCAGACACTTTAAAATGCTCCTACCCACACATCCACGCTGTTGACGCATTGGAATGACGTTGGTATGCAAAAGATTATCGCAGCGTTTACCAGTGACGGTACAGGTAAGAAGACCCGCAGGATTCATCTCCTCGAAAAAGTACGGCCCTATGATAACCTATGCCGTGAACAGGCACCACACAGTTGGTTACCTTTGCGGAATGAAGCGGTACCTGTTGATGAGCGTGCGGATTTGCTGTTGCTCTTACTCTGCAGTTCTGCGTATTGACATGTTCTTGGAGATGGAAATCGGCTTCGTCTGTCCACAGAATGTTCCATGGCCATTCATTGTCCAGTTCTACACGAGGAAGAAATTCCAGAGCGAAAATTTGTCTTTCTGGCAGGTGAGCAAGAAGTCATGTCCAATGTTCGGGCAATTCCTGTTCACTGCATGTTTGCACACCACCGCTCGATCCCTCTTGTAATATTGTGGCCCATCTTCCACAAACGTCCGATCAGCTGCTTTCCTCCCTCTGCCGCATGCTTCAGAAGAACATGTGTTTTCGAGTCTTGTAATCATATTTCTCCAGACCCTTAGCAGACATCGGACCAATGCCTTTTTTCATACCCCTGATAGTCCGGAACTACTGCAGGGCTACAGGGGCGCAGTCACCGTTCTCGTAAAGGAGCTTTACCGGTAGCGCGTGATCCTTCATGCAGACGATCATGAGGGGCTTCTCGGACACAAACTGAGGAACAGTCGTGTGCCGCGCGCCTGTTGGTGTGCATATTCTTACGCTTACAGTGTTGTCTATCGGTCAAATTTCCGTTAAGTTTTCCAAGATGTTTACCCCTGTGTCAGTAATACGCTGTTCAAATTTGACGTAATTCTGAGCAGTGGTTCTCTTTCAACTTCGCTTTGAAACTAGAACTTTGGTCATGTACACCCCATATATCAAAAGTAAAAGATAATAAAAGAAACGGTTGGTTAAAAACCCTTTCAGCTTGTGGACTACTGAACCCTACTCAACGCACTGAACATGTGGGGTGAGGTATTCTGTAAGAGATTTCTAGGTGCTTCATTTTAAAGTTTTGACAGAAATCTTTACGTGTCTTTCTTTTCTTAATTAAATTTCCAACCATATCGTAAGCCACCTTTTACAGGTGAACCTTAGCTAGCGGCATCACGCTAAAGTCAAAATCTCTCATACGCGCTGCAAGCGTTTCTTCGTAATGTTCCTCGAACGTTGGTTTGAAAAACCCGTCTGAGGTATCACAAATGTCTGCTGATTACCTACAAAGATCTTAATCTCCTTTGCAACTTAGTTATAGAAACATTAAGACGATCCACAGTAGCGTTCAAAAACGCTTCAAACCGCTTGCTTCATTGCAGTCTCTGACCTCTCCCCTCTACCCTCAACGGCACGCCTTTTCTTCAGCACTAAAAACAAAACAAATAGTTGGTAATGTGGCCCATACCACCCGACATATTGAAACTTGGTGGAACCATTGCTTCAGTGAGCAGAATTTCATTCTCACAATATAATCCGCATTAGACAACTTATATACTGACAGCAGTATGGTAACATTACTTCTTACCCGTAAAAGTACAAGCCGGTGGTGAAAATTACACCGTTCACCAGCTTCAACACTCAAAAGCAAATAAAATTTATTTGTGACGTAAACTCGACAGATACATCACCCAAGTTCTAGCAAAAGGCGAATTGGTGTCTGCGCTGTTTTGCGATAAACCCGAGAAACCGCAAGTGGCTCATGGTACCCCCCCCCCCCCCCCCTGTACTTACACTCTAAGAAAAAAAACTGAAAAAACACAACTAAGGAATTAATCGGGTGTGGCGGAAATCGGTAGATGTGACGGACATCTACAGACAAAACCATTTCAGAAAAATTGGACGATTTATTCAATAGAAAGACCTTTACAAACTGATCAAGTCGGAAACACGCTGTCCCACCTCTGGTCCTCAGGCAAGCAATTATTCGGCTTGGTAATGACTGACAGATTAGTTCGATGCCCTCCTGATGAATATCGTACCAAATTCTGTCTAATTGGCGCGTTAGCTCGTCGACATCCAGAGATGGTTGGAGGGCCCTGTCCAAAATATTCCAAAAGTTCTCAATTGGGGTAATATCCGGCGACATTGCTGGCCAAGGTAGGGTTTGGAAAGTATGAAGACAAGCAGTAGAAACTGTCGCCGTGTGTGGGAGGGCATTGTCTTGCTGAAATGTAACCAAACGACGGCTTGTCATGAAGAACAACGAAACGGTGACTACAATATCGCCGAGATACCGTTGTGCTGTAAGGATGCCGCCGATAAGAACCACAAGACTCCTGATATGAAAAGAAATGCCACTCCTTGTTGTCTGACCTTATGGCGGGCGACAGTCAGTTTGGTGTCCCAGCGCTGTCTGGCGTCTTTACAGGCAGGTCTTCAGCTTGAAATCTCATTGACTGGAGTATAATTGTCTTTTGTGATGAGTACCATTCAATCCGTTGAAGTGCCATGGCGAGTACAGTCCGATTAGTTTGGTCCTACAGATTCTCGGTTGGGTTTAAACACGGGGAGTTTGGTGGCCAGGGGTGCACGGTAAACACAACCTGGTGCTCTTCGTACCATGCATGTGAACTGTGAGCTGTGCGACACGCTGCATTGTCCTGCTGGTAAATGCCATCGTGCCTAGGAAACACAAACTGGACGTGGTCCCCAAGAATAGATGCATGCTTGTATTTATCCATTGTACCTTCCTCAATGACGAGATCACCTAGAGAATGCCACGAAAATTTCTCTAGACCATAACTCCCTCCCGGTTGCGTGGTGTTTGCTTTCAGACGTTTCACGCCATACACAACAACGCCCCCAATCTGATGAAGCATAGACCTGATCCACCACCCTTGTCGCCATTCGGTAACGTGTGGTTGTGGTACTGGCGTGCAAATTGCAGCCATTGTCGCCGATGAACAGCAGTCAGCATGGGAGGATAAACCAGGTGCGCCGGCCACAGTGGCCGAGCGGTTCTAGGCGCTACAGTATAGAGGCGCGCGACCGCTACGGTCGCACGTTCGAATCCTGCCTCGGGCATGGATGTGTGTGATGTCCTTAGCTTGGTTAGGTTTAAGTAGTTCTAAGTTCTAGGGGACTGATGACCTCAGAAGTTAAGTCCCACAGTGCTCAGAGCCATTTGAACCATTTTTTGAACCAGGTACCTGCTGCTAAGGTCTATAAGCAACAACGTTCACCGAACGGTCGTTGAGGAGCACTCTTGGTAAACTCTCTGCAGTAGTGCAGTCCAACTACTGAGACCTACGCAGAATCCTCCAGATAGTCTGAAAACGGTAGTATTAACGTGTTACACCAGTGTGACAGATGATAATTTGACAAATACAGGCGTTCATAGTCAATAGTTCCTCACTACAGTATCGAAAGGGAAATAATCACATGAACATACCAAAGGAAAACAAATCCAATCTTGAGCTGCAAAAACGAAATCTCATAAAAGGGAAAAAAGAGCTAAAAATTGCGGAATAATGAACGTCGTTGAGTATCACTACCATGTCAGCGTAAAATGAATATTAATTTTAATTTTAAAAACCAACAGCCTCAGTTGCAAAATTTACCTAGACTTACCTAGGTTTCAGTCGGGACAACCCAACCTTCTTCAGACTAAAAGTAACTACCGTTTGTCCGTAGTGATCATCGTCAAGCTAAAACTAGAAATCCATAAATCATCGTCAGACTGTAAAAACTTATCTGAAACTGCCTCGGCCCCACTTCGCAACCGCGATGCGCCAGCCACGAGTGCTGTACTGGAACTGGTTCCAGTACAGCACTCGCGAAGTGTGGCCGAGGCAGTTTCAGATACGTTTTTACAGTCTCACGATGATTTATGGATTTCTAGTTTTAGCTTGACGATGTCCACTATGGACAAACGGTAGTTACCATTACTCTCTAGAAGGTGGGGTTATCCCGACTGAGACCTAGGTAAATCTAGGTAAATTTTGCAACTGAGGCTGTTGGTTTTTAAAATTAAAATTAATATTTATACAGTTGCTGACAGGGCCGCGAAATGTTGAAAATATTTAAGTAAAATGAATAGTATGTATGGTATGGAAATTATGCGTCAGTCACCTGACAACCTGTTTGTCATTATTGCCTACCTACAAAATTTTCTTCTCCTTCTTCAGCTTCTTCCCAGAAGTAGTGAAATCTCGGGATGTAGTTGTAGCCACATTGCCCCCCCCCCCCCCCCCCCATCATTCTCTTAAGTGCGTAATTGGAAAAGCTAGCGTTTCCTGCAACCACTCAAGCACCCTTTATGCTTCTTTGCTTGCTTCTTCTGACATAAATTATTGACATTGCACATAGTCGGAGGTGCATTATTATGCAGAATCTTCCCTGCACCAATGTAGTCCAGCGACTGTGATGCGGTGCTATTTAGTAAAATACACTCCTGGAAATTGAAATAAGAACACCGTGAATTCATTGTCCCAGGAAGGGGAAACTTTATTGACACATTCCTGGGGTCAGATACATCACATGATCACACTGACAGAACCACAGGCACATAGACACAGGCAACAGAGCATGCACAATGTCGGCACTAGTACAGTGTATATCCACCTTTCGCAGCAATGCAGGCTGCTATTCTCCCATGGAGACGATCGTAGAGGTGCTGGATGTAGTCCTGTGGAACGGCTTGCCATGCCATTTCCACCTGGCGCCTCAGTTGGACCAGCGTTCGTGCTGGACGTGCAGACCGCGTGAGACGACGCTTCATCCAGTCCCAAACATGCTCAATGGGGGACAGATCCGGAGATCTTGCTGGCCAGGGTAGTTGACTTACACCTTCTAGAGCACGTTGGATGGCACGGGATACATGCGGACGTGCATTGTCCTGTTGGAACAGCAAGTTCCCTTGCCGGTCTAGGAATGGTGGAACGATGGGTTCGATGACGGTTTGGATGTACCGTGCACTATTCAGTGTCCCCTCGACGATCACCAGTGGTGTACGGCCAGTGTAGGAGATTGCTCCCCACACCATGATGCCGGGTGATGGCCCTGTGTGCCTCGGTCGTATGCAGTCCTGATTGTGGCGCTCACCTGCACGGCGCCAAACACGCATACGACCATCATTGGCACCAAGGCAGAAGCGACTCTCATCGCTGAAGACGACACGTCTCCATTCGTCCCTCCATTCACGCCTGTCGCGACACCACTGGAGGCGGGCTGCACGATGTTGGGGCGTGAGCGGAAGATGGCCTAACGGTGTGCGGGACCGTAGCCCAGCTTCATGGAGACGGTTGCGAATGGTCCTCGCCGATACCCCAGGAGCAACAGTGTCCTTAATTTGCTGGGAAGTGGCGGTGCGGTCCCCTACGGCACTGCGTAGGATCCTACGGTCTTGGCGTGCATCCGTGCGTCGCTGCGGTCCGGTCCCAGGTCGACGGGCACGTGCACCTTCCGCCGACCACTGGCGACAACATCGATGTACTGTGGAGACCTCACGCCCCACGTGTTGAGCAATTCGGCGGTACGTCCACCCGGCCTCCCGCATGCTCACTATACGCCCTCGCTCAAAGTCCGTCAACTGCACATACGGTTCACGTCCACGCTGTCGCGGCATGCTACCAGTGTTAAAGACTGCGATGGAGCTCCGTATGCCACGGCAAACTGGCTGACACTGACGGCGGCGTGCACAAATGCTGCGCAGCTAGCGCCATTCGACGGCCAACACCGCGGTTCCTGGTGTGTCCGCTGTGCCGTGCGTGTGATCATTGCTTGTACAGCCCTCTCGCAGTGTCCGGAGCAAATATGGTGGGTCTGACACACCGGTGTCAATGTGTTCTTTTTTCCATTTCCAGGAGTGTAGAATGTAGTATTCGAAGTGTACATATCCGGAGGCTACCGACAGCTGATTTAGCCACCCATTCCGAACAGAGAAGTAGACACAATCAAAGTTCGGATGTGAAAGCTTTTCTGTACATGAACGAAGTAATGCGCATACTCAGGTGTATTCATTCTGTTTGTAATGGTGCTACAAATTGTTGAATACAAGAGTGCACACTACGAATTTTTTCTAGAAACTTAAGTTCTCGAGATGATGCAGCGATGTATATGCATACTACGGATGATAACGGAAATGTACGAAACGAGTATGTAGGTGCTGGTTGTAGACATATGGATATTGACTTTTGGAAGTTTGGGTTTGGCCGTGAAGCGAGCTCCGACAGCCAAAGTGGGCCACTGGTCCTGGGGGTGTGTTCAGAATTTTTAGAATTTTTTGTGAAATGTTACATGGGACTTGAAAACTGTAGGATGATAACCATTTGTCTGTCAGACACATTATTCTACATGAAGCGTTTGTGACACCTTTTCCATTTACACAGGTGTATTGTAAGTACAGTTTAACGATATGCGCATAGGATAGTGAAGACACCAAGAAATAGATAATCATTTTACATCACCTTTTAGATGTTACAATATTTTTAGCCCAGAAAACCCTTGCTTTCCGCGGTCATCGTTGTGCTAAAAACTTGAAAAATACACTGAAGGGTCAAAGAGAGTACCTACAGATTTGTCAAAAGGAAAGCAAAATGACTTATTTTTATTTTGAGCGAACATCTTAAAGGAAAAAAAAATGCTGCAGACATAAGAAAGGTTAAATCTTAACGGAATAATTTTGACAGCGAATCCGATAAAAGTAAAACTGATCAAGTGAGCCAAACTATAAGATATGTCGTATAGAAGACAATATTGTGGAACTTGAAGAATCCTCCTCAGCTTTTTTTATGTCCGGAAAGACAACAGTGGATACGTGAAAAGATATTCAATAGCAGCTGGAAAAAGATTGATTGGGTATTGCATTGCGAAGGGCTCAATGTGATGCTAATGCCACGCCAGTGTCCGGTGTGCATGCAGTAGTACAACGATAAGTTCGAGAAGTCATTCCAAAAGCTTTGTTCGGTCCCTGTGCTCGTCATTCGTTAAACATTTGTGGGGTTCATACATTCTCGTGTACTCTTTCTAGCGTCACCTGCGTTGGAACTGTAGAGAAGTTATATTCATTCTTCTCGTCTTTCACGTAGAGAAGTTATATTAATTCTTCTCCTCTTATACATGAGAGTGGAATGACTTGTGGAGAAAACAGGAACAAGTTTGAAATGATTGTTTCATACTCGCTGGAGTGCTAATTACAATTCATAATTCAGTTAAAATCATAAAAGAAAATATGGAAACAACGGTGAGAACTTTGGAAAATATGCAAGATCCGTCCAAGGCAAACCCTGATACAAGATCTGCCTCAAGCTTACTCCTTCCAGCTATATGTGATTCTACCTTTATGATCTACATCAGCTTTTCGCACACAATACTGGAGGATGTAAACTTAATTCAACAATATCTAGTCTCGGAAAACGACTTTGGATAAAAGATTCGCCAAATTTATTTATTCAGTCGTATGGCTAGGCCCCCCCGTCGGGCAGACCGTTCGCCGGGCGCCGGTCTTTCCATTTTATGCCACGTCGGCGACCTGCAGTCGATGAGGATGATAGGATGATGATGAGGACAACACAACACCCAGTCCCTGTTCGGAGAAAATTCCCCGACCCAGCCGGTAATCGAACCCGGCCCCAGAGGATTGACAATCCGTCCCGCTGACCTTTCAGCTACCGGGGGCGGGCTCTCGCAAAATTAAAAACCCTGAATGAGTTTTTAGTGAAGGAATGAATTACAGTTATAGGCAATGCTGTTACTTTTGGCACTAGAAAATGCAGTGATGCGGACAATACCACAGACCGACAAAGAGGAAGGAGAGTAAGTAAAACAATGCCGTGTGAACTAACTCATGACGCTGGATTATCGTTTCAAGAAGTTCGCGTATCAGCATCTGAATGCATAGACAGATTTTTACAAGAACAGTCACAACGATACACGACCAAGAAGGAAATCAACAAAATTTTGCAAATTGCTGAAATAACATTTATGCTTGAAGCACCCGATGACGCTCTGACTGTAGCCCTGGAGAAACTGATAGCTTTTTACGATAAGCTTGGTAGGGAGATAGAAGGATGTCATAGGCATCTATGTGCAACCGACGCGATTGCGGACGTTGCTGTTAGGTGGGCTGCTCAAGAAATCATTCCATTTATGATTAAAGGCGACTTTAGTGAGTGGTTATCCTGTACATCAGTATATCCAGTACTTCTTGACCATTTGCGTCTCAGTTACATCTTGCGAGACAAGTGTTTCTAAACTGAAACAAATAAAAAAAAATCATCGCTCTGCGATAAATCAAGAATGACTAGACAATCTGTTCATTTTATCAAATGAAAAAAAAATCGAATGAAATACGTAGATTTCAACAAGTCATGGAGAACTTCAGTAAAATAAAGATACGAAAACATGTATTCTAATTGTGTCAGTAATAACTACTACCTCGTACTAACGTTGCGAAACTAGTTGATATTTTAACTTCATAAACTTTGAAACTTCCTGGCAGATTAAAACTGTGTGCCCGACCGAGACTCGAACTCGGGACCTTTGCCTTTCGCGGGCAAGTGCTCTACCATCTGAGCTACCGAAGCACGACTCACGACTGGTACTCACAGCTTTACTTCTGCCAGTACCTCGTCTCCTACCTTCCAAACTTACAGTTTTAATCTGCCAGGAAGTTTCATATCAGCGCACACTCCGCTGCAGAGTGAAAATCTCATTCTGGAAACATCCCCCAGGCTGTGGCTGAGCCATATCTCCGCAATATCCTTTCTTTCAGGAGTGCTAGTTCTGCAAGGTTCGCAGGAGAGCTTCTGTAAAGTTTGGAAGGTAGGAGACGAGGTACTGGCAGAAGTAAAGCTGTGAGTACCGGTCGTGAGTCGTGCTTCGGTAGCTCAGATGGGTCCGGTCAGAGGGTCACGTGCCCTCTGTAATAAAAAAAAAAACTGAGTTAATCGATCATCAACGAACTTAAACGGATGTCTTACGACGTCCGCCCCGAGCAGATGCAACGAACAAAAGCGAGCACAATGAGATTTAAAAAAAAAAAGATGGTAGAGCACTGGCCCGCGAAAGGCAAAGGTCCCGAGTTCGAGTCTCGGTCGGGCACACAGTTTTAATCTGCCAGGAAGTTTCATATCAGCGCACACTCCGCTGCAGAGTGAAAATCTCATTCTGGATCCATAAACTTTGTTTCCAGACACGTAAAATGAAAGTAATTTTCTTATCCAATAATTAATTATTTCCTTGCATTCTGGCTGATGGATGCTGTAATAAATGCTGTTTCTTACTCTTAAGTTTCTCAGCTATATCTGTAGATACGCAACTAAGTGATGTGGCGCAGTGGATAGCACACTTGGCTCGTATTCGGCAGGACGACGGTACAAAGCCGAGTCCGGCCATCCAGATTTAGGTTTTCCGGGATTTCTCTAAATCGCTCAAGGCAAATGACGGCATGGTGCTTTTGAAAGGGCACGGCCGGTTTATTTCCTCATCCTTCGCACAACCCAAAATTGTGCGTCGTCCCTAATGACGTCAATATCGACGGGACGTTAAACCCAGTCTTCAGTCGTTCGTCAACAATGTATATCACAATTATTAGAGCGTAGAGTACATATATTATTAATACTTGAATTTTTTGTCGTCCATTACGTCTATATTTTTCGTTTTTTACAAGACGCACACTACAAGTACATCAATTTCTGAGCAGACTGTGGGTCTCCTTTAGTGTCACCACCGGCCGGCCGCGGTGGTCTAGTGGTTCTAGGCGCTCAGTCCGGAACCGCGAGACTGCTACGGTCGCAGGTTCGAATCCTGCCTTGGGCATGGATGTGTGTGATGTCCTTAGGTTAGTTAGGTTTACGTAGTTCTAAGTTCTAGGGGACTGATGACCACAGATGTTAAGTCCCATAGTGCTCAGAGCCATTTGAACCATTTTTAGTGTCACCACCCTGGACCTTTAACGGGATGAGTCCGCCAGCGAGGACGATAAAGGTACTACATAAACTTTGACTCAATTAGGGAATTATAGAAAAACTTGTGATATGTTATTATTTCTAGGTAGAATCGAGGACCTGTCAAAGATTTCTCACAACCCCACTACGAGCCGTGGACCCCAGGTAAAGTCTAATCGGCTTCGCGATCGATGGCATACCCTTTGGAGCAGCGGTCGTCAAACTGATATTCTGTTCAAATGGTTCAAATGGCTCTGAGCACCATGGGACTTAACATCTATGGTCATGAGTCCCCTAGAACTTAGAACTACTTAAACCTAACTAACCTAAGGACAGCACACAACACCCAGTCATCACTGATATTCTGTGGCGGCACCTACGGCCGCGTATGTAGCGATCTAACAGCCTTAATTAATTTAATGTTCCTTGCTACGAATAAGTGCTGCGTTTGAAATTGATCGCCTCTGTAACGCGGGCCCCATGCGACCCTCGGACCGCAGTTTGACGAATACTTCTCTGAAGAAATAACCCACCTCATTCGGTTGCAGCATCTGCTGCACTTAAGCGGAAGCTACTGTAAAGCAATAAATGTTTCGAAATTGTAATCGGGATAGTAAATCAGGTCGTCGTTATATTTAATAGCGATGCTTTTTACAATGAAATTGTGTGTGGGCAATGTATGCTGAAAATGGTCGTGACGTGTCCCTTACACTAAATGCAGAAACAAAACTCTGGACAAAAAGGGCAAAGGACTGCTGGTGAAATGGCCCGAGTCAAGTGTACGTCCGTGAACTCCGCCTACGCGCAGTAACTGAGAGCCATCCGCGAGCAAAGCGGGAGGCCACAGTGTCAAACAGCCGCTAATTTGGACCTGGTGGTGTTAATTAGCAAGGATGACTACAGACTGGCCAATGACCGCATAGGAACAATGGACGACAGAAACACCGCGGGTGTGAAGGTCGCTTTAAATTGTAAGCGCTTTACAACCTTGTGCTGTGCGGAGGCTGTCGAACTTCCAGAGGCTATTCCGGCATGTTTAAGCGATTCTCCATGGTCTCCAAATTGCCATTTGCCGCTCTCTATAAAGAGTGCAACACTGTTTACTGTTTCGGTGTATGCTTCGCTATACATACAGAATGACGGAAAAAAATCGCCCCACGAAGAAGGAGTTCTGTAACCCAAACTAAAGCTGTTTCTACATATTAAAGATGATTTCTGTTCAGATTTCGCACCAGTCACATAAGAGTGGCGTTAGCAGCGCCACTGAGGGGGTGCAGATCAGGTTTGCTTTAAATACACGCTGTAACGGTCGTGAGCGTTAGTTTCTTTTGAGACTGGGCGTGATGAGCTGACGCTAGTCAATAACGTCTTTAAGGCGACAAAGACGCCATTATCAACACATTACTGAATTTCAACGAGGTCGTGTAAAAGTCCTACGAGAAGCTCAATGTACTTTGGCGATATTGCAGGAAGACTTAGAAAGAATGTTGCCACATACATGATCGCTGGCATGATCGCTGGCAGCGGTGGTCAAGAGATTGTACGATCGCAAGATGACCACCAGAGTCTGGACAGCCACGGGGGCAACCGAGAGGGAACACCACAGCGTTCGACGTATGGCTCTGGGACATCGTACTGCATCTGCAGCAGCATTTGGCACCACAGTGACTCAGCGAACTATTACTGATTAGTTACTTCAAGGACAGCTGCCGAGCATTCCACTGACCCAAAACCAACGCCATTGGCGACATCAGTGGTGTCAAGCGAGAGCTCACTGAAGGGTAAGGTGGATGTCTGTTGTATTTTCTGGTGAAAGCTCGTTCTGCCTCAGTGCCAATGACGGACCAGTGTTGGGTAGAACGAGGCCAGTTGAAGCCCTGCAACCAACCTGTCTGTTTGCTAGACGCTCTGGGCCTACGCCTGAAGTTATGGTCACAGACCCACGTCGACCGAATCAGCGATTTGGGAACGTTTCGTTCAGCCGTTCTCGGGCCGGCATTGCGTGGTGTGGCGATGCTCCGTCTTGCTACCACCATAGGTCATTAATACACAAGCAATGTATACGCAGTCGTGAATGTGGACAACATGACGACAATGCGGTGCTCAAAGGGAGGGGTGGGGGCAATGTGGGCAGGGGTCGCAACCCGAAGTGTGGCCACCACGTCCCGCTCCTACCGTCCAACCAAGGAAAGCGTACGGAACGTGGAGTAGAGGTCCAATGAAGATCGCTTATTTATTTTTCTTTTCGTTCTTTCTTATTTCGATTCATTTGTTTTGTCGTTAAACTGTTTGGCTATCTGCGCACGACTCATAGCCAGACCCAGATTTTCCATGTGTTGTCAACCATGTGCCTAAAACCTATACTCGTGCGTTCATTATGTACGATTCCGTACTTGAAAGTCGCTTGCCCGGTATTGCCAGATAAATACGATATTGCAGAGCCTGAGTTATTGCAAATTACGATGCAAGGTTCCTTCGGTCATGCATGTATTTCCGAATGTACACTGCTTGATAATTCGGAATAACACAGACACAGGTCATTAATATCCGATTGTGCAGGCAGTGGACGATACGTGGTATACGAGCACTTTGAAGTACAGGGCTATTACAAATGATTGAAGCGATTTCAAAAATTCACTGTAGCTCCATTCATTGACATATGCTCACGACACACTACAGCTACGTAGAAAAACTCATAAAGTTTTGTTCGGCTGAAGCCGCACTTCAGGTTTCTGCCGCCAGAGCGCTCGAGAACGCAGTGAGACAAAATGGCGACAGGAGCCGAGAAAGCGTATGTCGTGCTTGAAATGCACTCACATCAGTCAGTCATAACAGTGCAACGACACTTCAGGATGAAGTTCAACAAAGATCCACCAACTGCTAACTCCATTCGGCGACGGTATGCGCAGTTTAAAGCTTCTAACGTGTTTTGTGCAATCTCATTGTTTAAAGTTTACGGCCCCTTTTTCTTCTGCGAAAGAAACGTTACAGGACACGTGTATCTGGACATGCTGGAAAATTGGCTCATGCCACAACTGGAGACCGACAGTGCCGACTTCATCTTTCAACAGGATGGTGCCCCACCGCACTTCCATCATGATATTCGGCATTTCTTAAACAGGAGATTGGAAAACCGATGGATCGATCGTGGTGGGGATCATGATCAGCAATTCATGTCATGGCCTCCACGCTCTCCCGACTTAACCCCATGCGATTTCTTTCTGTGGGGTTATGTGAAAGATTCAGTGTTTAAACCTCCTCTACCAAGAAACGTGCCAGAACTGCGAGCTCACATCAACGATGCTTTCGAACTCATTGATGGGGACATGCTGCGCCGAGTGTGGGAGGAACTTGATTATCGGCTTGACGTCTGCCGAATCACTAAAGGGGCACATATCGAACATTTGTGAATGCCTAAAAAAACTTTTTGAGTTTTTGTATGTGTGTGCAAAGCATTGTGAAAATATCTCAAATAATAAAGTTATTGTAGAGCTGTGAAATCGCTTCAATCATTTGTAATAACCCTGTAACTTTCTCCAGTAACGGCATCATCGATAAAGAATGGGCCAGTCAAATCATCGTAAAAGACATCAAGCCAAACCATAGCACTACGTCATTTGTTAAGTAAGTTGATGCTTACATTATGGTTCTCTTCTCTCCGGCAAACTCACGTCAACTAACACTTCTAAAGCATGAAATCTGACCACATCTTTCCAAATGACGTATTCTTCCAAACCCGGATTTTCCTTCAGCATTCCCAGGTATTTTTCTGCGAAGTCCAAACACCTAACAGGGAACACGGTCGTTAAGACCATTTCTCATACGAAGGTGACATAACTTTAATTTCAGATGCATCATAACCCTCTGTCGTGCGGGAAATGTTCAATTCTCCTGACACATGCCTTTGAGATTTCGGCTTACGAGGGACTTGTTGACGGCTTCCAGCACACGAGCTCTGTTATCACCGGTATGCATACTCCGGAGCCTACCCGCTCCCTTCTCATGCGTAGCATCATATTTATTGTTTATTCAAGTGATTGTTAACACAGATAAGCCATTTCCTCCAAATTCGACTGCCATCCCCTGTGTCACCTTCACGTAATTGTTTGTTGCAGAATACAAACGCAAACAACGCACACTCTGTTCCAGAGGTAACCGCTTCGCCGTGCTGCCTGGGATACACAAACGGTTCTAAGTCCTGTGAACGTTATCCCCACTCTCAGGCAACACTGTTTTGTCACAGTGTAAGATACAGTTTCGACACTCTCGCTAATTTTTGTTGCACTCTGCGACAGTAGCGCTCCGAACGGACAGAGTACGAACTGGGATGAATGTAAAAAGTGCTGTTTATATCGATTAGCAACATAGTTCTTAGAAACTGGAGCGTATGTAGTGCCATTGAAATCAGAAGTAACTAGAATATGACACCCCGTTTGTCTGTCTTTAGTTTCCTAAAAACTGTGGAAGGTATGGAACGGTATCTACCAATACAGTTCATTTACGATTCTTTTATAACGTACAGATATTTACAGAAGAATTTCATTTTTAAGAACAAAAAAGTTGATAGTAAATAGTGAAAGAGTGGACGGTCTAACCTTTTGCAGAAAGACTGTAATGGTTTCTGCTCTACACTTCCAATCAAACGGTGAATGCGGAAGCTAGTATTCTTACTTAGTACGCAACAGCTGTATTATTTAACGTACCAAACAAGCCACCACAACTGTAGCTGAAGGGAAAGTTACACAGCAGCGATAACAAAACGTCAAAAGGAATAAAACTCTGTTTTTCCCAACAACAGTACCACAATTGTTGCTACATATGAGCCACAAACGGCTAGAATCTTAAACACATTGCCTTTTGAAGCAAAAGGAATTACATTTACAAAAATATTCCTGCATTAGAAAGTCGCTTAA
Organism: Schistocerca cancellata; assembly: GCF_023864275.1. Classification (NCBI taxonomy): domain Eukaryota; kingdom Metazoa; phylum Arthropoda; class Insecta; order Orthoptera; family Acrididae; genus Schistocerca; species Schistocerca cancellata. Next base: position 317,225,331 of record NC_064633.1, on the reverse strand, counting down.
AGTGTAGAAATGTGCTAATCCTTAGACTCAATAGAAAATTATTACATATCAAAGAAAGTTCCTATCATAATAAGATCGGGCGACAAAAGAGATACGTGGTTCTCATTTGCGTAATATGTATTTATATTCACTTGCTTTCGCCACAGTAAGGTGGGGTTATAGAGATATTCGAAAGTTTCTCATCATGAATAAGTTGAAGCTAATGTTACTGTATCAGTGAGATCTGCTATTTTTACATTTATTTCACGGTCATTCATGTTTCTTGATAATTTACTAAAGCTTGGAATGCAATAATACAATAACTACTTCGTTAATTAAGTAGAAAAATAACTAAAAATAAACAATAATCTTAGGACTGGCCTACTCGTCGCTTGATGGCCCTAGCATCGTTGCAGCTGTCAGGCGGTAACAACCTTTCGCAATAGAAACTATCACGACTGTTTATGGTAGATTGTGGTGCTGCCATATCTTAACTCTTAGTTTAGAATTACAAATACTACAGCCAGTCAAACGTCGCATACATAATCATGAGCCAACCTGTACTGCATACTTTAGAGACGAGTGGGAAAATGGACATCTTGGAGGAGATGAAAATATTCATCCACGACCAAAAGTGTGAAAACGACATCCTAAACGAAATTACAGATTTCAAGAAACTACATTTCTTCACCTAAGTGAATTACAATAAAAGCTACGTAACACTTAAAAATATGTGTATTAATCTGTGTCTGAATAGCGTATCTCTTTAATTCTTTAAAGTAATTTCTGTGCTGCCGTTATTTAACATCAGATTGTAACAGTCTCTCTTCGTCGACCACCATCACACACGCGACAGCAAGACGTGCAGAAGTAGCGATAACACCAAAATCAACACACAGCGATAGTTAAATGAAAACAAGCTTTATTTTAACCGCCATCCTGTTTCTCCTACATTGTAGAGTTGATTGTGGAGAAGTGTTGCAATTGTCCATTGCGAGACTGAACACTGGTTAACAAGATCCAAGGAGCCATACTAGTAAGAACGGGGAATTGTGAAAGACGCACCTTGCTTGACATTCGCGGTAGCGTGAACGAGTGAGCGAAATTCGGAGTACGAAAAACTCTCTCAAAACACAACACAATAATCTCCGTCGTGAATTACAAACTGCAGCTTCTAATTTCATTGGGTAGTCGGTGCATCTGTAAAGAGCCTGTCTCCGGTGCCCGTCGGTTACGATGTTTTTACGCCTGTTACATGATGGCCCGTAGTACATAATTACTTTGTAGACACGTTGGAAAGCTCGTGTTGATATACCAAAAAATCGTGCAACGTCATTCACGGCCTAGTCATGGCCACGTCCAAACACGGCAGCTCCTGTGATTCTTCACGTTTTCTCGGCTTGATGAGTATTCCATGAGACTTCGGGCTTGCAGCCGGATGACGTCGACATCTTGACAGCCATTCAACCATCTTCCAGTGAGTTTACATTGAAGATTGCTGGTGGACACCGCTGACTTTATATTGAAAATTGGCGCATGCGCGTGGGTTTCCACCAATGTTTCTAGTTTTAGGGATTTCACCCTTTTTTGCGGCTTAGGGCTATTTGATCGTGACTCGTATTAGGGAAATTTGGGGTAAAATCGAAATTAAGGCGATAATCTTATTATTTATAGTAGGCATCACTTAGTGTATTACTTAACTGTATGGCCCCACCAATTTATTAAAGTGGGTTCCCTCAACTCTTATTCAGCGCAATTCGTCGAATTTTAGCTTACAGGGTAAACTGTGCTGTTACCTTTGTTGAGGAACTTAGTCATACTATGCTTACAGAAATCGCACAAAAAGTTAATGAAGTGTAGAAGAAAGGCAAATACGCTATTGCGTGGTGTTGAGGTGCGAGAAGGAAAATGATTTCGTGGTTTTCTTCCAGACAGACAACCTACGGCCGCGTGCGCCTCGTACCCATCAACTGGCATGTGAAAAGTAACAAAAATGGTTCAAATGGCTCTGAGCACTATGGGACTTAGCTTCTGAGGTCATCAGTCCCCTAGAACCTAGTACTTCCCAACCCCAACCAACCTAAGCACATCACACACATCCATGCCCGAGGCAGGATTCGAACCTACGACCGTAGCGGTCGCGCGGCTCCGGACTATAGCGCTTAGAATCGCTCGGCCAATCCGGCCGGCAAGGCATTTTCCAAGCAATAAAATACGGATTTGCAAAACTTGAAATACCACTTCTTTATATCTTCGACTACAAAGGACGTTATGATGGAAAAGCGAAATTCGGTTCAGGCCTTACTGATAAAGTAAATTCCGCAACTTGCCGTTATAAGGATCTCGCGCCATTTGAAACGTCCCCTTAGAAAAATTATTCAAGACTGTGCTTAAGCTGACACACAATATTTTTCTTAGCACAACGCAATCTGACTTTCAGTAATCGCTACAAAGAATGGCCCTGACTAACATTAACCTATACCTTTCACAAATCACTTACCTCACAAAAATCTTCGTTACTCAAGCTACAGCAATACAGCGAGCGCCACTACTGCCAGCTAAATAAAAGATTCAAACTACGGAAGGTACTAACTACTAATAGGCATAGTTAGCAAATGAAAGATTTTAATAGAGAATAAACAATGTATTTACCTTAATAGTCATCAAAAGTCATAATATATATAGCAGTTCATGACATCCAGTCTTACAAATTTCAAAACTCCGCCATTTCTCTCCCCACATCCACCACTGCTGGCAGCTCACCTCCAACTGCGCAACGCTAAGCGCTGTTAACATCCAGCTGCCCAACACTACAATAGCCAACAACAATGCAAACCAGCCACAGACTGCACACAGCACAGCCAGTGATTTTCATACAGAGCACTACGTAATGTTGCTAATAAGAAAACATAAACAGCCTACTTACATAGCCCCCATGCTCCCCACAAAATTTTTTTCAAATTGTTTTGGGCACTGGCCAATAATGATTTGATAAAATTTTTCATAATTACAATAACAAAGATATCAAATGCACACACTTATTGATACAATGTTGGTCAAAAGCTAAAATTTTCTCACAGTCCATAAAGACAGTCCTGATCATCCATCACAGTAAAATTTCAGTGTTTTTTGTTTTCAAAGTCTGAGCAGGAAAAGAAAATGCACATGGAAGTAGTGGATTTCCATGCAGTCCTGAACAAGTAGTGTTGTCCTTCCAACGGAAAGACAGTGCTGACTCTTGACATGCAGACAGGTAATGGGCCACAACAGAGCAAACCCACAGCAGAGTCATTCGACGTTTTGAAGAATATTGGTAGGTAGGTCATCACAGAGCAGACCCACTGTAGTCCTGGTAGAGATTGTGGTATTGGTGGGCCACCAGAGGTGCAGACCCACTGCAGTCCTTGTAGAAATAATGGTACTGGTGGGTCATCAAAGATGCAGACCCACTGTAGTCCTTGTAGAGATGGCCAGCAGCCATCTGCTGTGACTGTGCAGGTGCACAATCACCATTGAAGAGTCTTGCGGATAATATAGCAAGTCCATAACCCACCACTTGTGCACTCACCAAAAAAATTTTTGAAATGTCCTTAGAACCAGCAATGCTGTTATCCAGTCCCTTGCTGAATTATTAACACACGTGCAAACACTAACAGTCCCGACTTCTCACATATTGTCCATATACTATGACCAACAGAAACGTGTGCAGTGAAATGTAACTTACAAGTTACTTAATTTGATGAACTGGTGTCAATTACAATTTTATAACATAAGAATACAATAATAATGGTACAAAATACATCATTAAAAACATAACAGTACAGATAACATTTGTAGTAACACGGACTTTACAAAAGAATAGAAATAAACATATACATCAGTGTATAAGTAAATAAATAAAATAATGAGAATAGTTTCGAAATATTAATTTCACACATGAGAATTGAAACAGAACAGAATTACTAATGTGTAAACATCTTTACAAAGAAACTGACATATTATTAATGCAAATTATATTTGAGGATAACGGTATTCCTCATCATAGTGAATGTAACTGAGTATTAGAAAAATTCTACAACATAAATCTTATTAGTTAAACATATAAAGACAGGAAGAACATAATTACACAAGGGTACACAAACATATAGCGGGATAACACAAAAGGAAAGGACAGGGTTCGTTTTCAGTGTAACTTTTGGTACTGCAGTCCAACCCAAAACTTCATTCCATAGATCTTTTTTTCTTATTTCAACATTTGTTTCCACCAAAAAAATCCTATCCAAGCATGCTTTCTGTATTCTGTTCATATCCTCTTTCAAAAATAGTTTTTCTCCACTGTACACTACTTTTTTGGTCAAACCATTTTCTTATAGCTTCTCAATGCATTTCTTCAAATCCATCATAGTTAGTTTCTTATATAGTCTACCCCCTCTTAAGCTAACTTAAATCTACTGAGCTCAGATGCTAAACTAAGGGACGAGGCAATGCAGCAGCACAAAATAATTAACACAAACAGCAATGACAAAAAAATTCACATTGCCAAAGCAATTGCAATAATACAACTAATATAAGTCACTGTGCAGCAAACAAGAAAAATAAATCCGTAGTAAAACTGGCTTAACAGCGTAATACAAAGTCAAATTCAGTAACACTATGCCTGGCAAACAGCAGCAGCAAATGCTATAACTTATACCTAAACATGACAAAGCTCAAGCAGAAAAATATTACACTAAAGATAACAATGCAGATAAGGGAAATGTATATTCACATCTTAATATCTATGTAATTAAAGTGGTGCACCACAAGAAGTTATTCTACCAAAAAAATTACCAAGTAGTTGAAAAGAAAATTCCGTATGCCATTCCTGTGAAGGGAAATGTCTTTTTATGCTCCTTCATTTTTTTGAATAGATCATAAAATTATTTACTGGATCTGTAGGCATAAAATATTTATATTAGTACATCTATTAAATTTTATTTTAACCAATGCTGCTGCAGCTAGAAACTAGATAATAAACAAAATGAGTAAATAAATACATAAAGCAAGCCATATGGCATTTCTCTCAACTAGCAAGACAATAGCCGTGAAATGTTTCTCATCATTTCATTAGGCATTTTAGTAAATATCATAAATTAAGAGCTCCACAGTATAATCACATGTTTTCAAGTTTGAGCGTGTCGTATTTCCGATGCTTTCTCCAAAGGAATGTCAATAGCGAGGATAATGGGCTCCTTTTTTTTCTACCTGTGCCTCTGAAAAGGCACACACTAATGGCTTTTTCTCCAGGCATCTGACACAGCTGGGTGCCCATGACGCATTACGTGCAGGTGGTCACTTAACTTTCTTACGGAAATATTTATGACAGCAGTTTCCGCTACAGTGACAGTCTCATATAAAAATATTTCACAGGTCAAGAATTTGCGTTGCAAATATGTAGAAACAAAAGATTTTCATTGGCATTGTAATACATTCACGCATTTACGTACATTTCATAACTCTTCAAGTATGATTCTTGGTTTCCAACAACCTTTTTCACAAGTCAGAGTCCCTAACCACTATTCTTTACTCCTTACCTCATTACACATATACATATTCGTCGACATGTCAATCTTGCGGCGACACTTCAATATTTCATCATAATAAATACATAGCATAATCAAATTCCTCATATAGAATCAGCTTATTGATCATAAACATACCTCAACAGCATAATACACATCGTCATCGTAAAAATAACATCAAAACACCTCAGTCAAATCTCAAAATCGTCGTAGCTTTCTGCAATAATTTCAAAACCTAAAAAAAATTCTCTGCTCATTTCAATAGTGTCATCTACCTCAAACATACCATACCAAATATATCATTCAAAGCTCCCATAGTATCACAATGGTTCCGAAAAAAATATGAACAGTTCACAAAGTACAGACAAAATACAATTTCATAAGTGTCAAGTTATCCAACTGTGTAATTACGTAAACATGTGTCACTGACATAAAAATTTTTTTTGTTTCTCTGTTAAATAATCAGATCTGTGTTAAAGGAACATGGTACCGATGTGTAAAGTTGTATAAGCAAATACCATATTAGCTAGGGCTGACATTTCGATTCGATTTTATGTAACTCAGTAGTTAAATCGTCACGTGTTTGTTCAAGTGTGGTGTCTAACTTCCGAAGATTTTGTTCCATTGTGTCTAACTGTTGCTGTGTTTGTCTCTGGTATTGGTCCATTGTGTCTAACTTTTGAAGATTTTGTTCCATTGTGTATAACTTTTGAAGCTTTTGCTGTGTTTGTCTCTGATTTTGTTCCATTGTGTCTAACTTTTGAAGATTTTGTTCCATTGTGTCTACCTTTTGAAGCTTTTGTCCCATTTGTTGCATTAATTGTAATAACAATGCACTGGTGTCTGAAACATGTTCCTCAGTGCTTTTCGGCAGTGAATTTGCACCGGCAACATTCACATTTTGACAAGCGGAAAATGTGTCTTGACTCATTTGAGAAAACGGTGAGAATCCAAAACCTGAGTCTACAGTATTTGCAATATTGTGTTCTGTCATTCCCGATTCCTGAGGCGAGCTGTTGCCGACCGATCGACCGATAATGCTTCCCTGTTCACTACCTGTTTCACTGTCTACACCATTATTTGACGCCCGCTCCATTTCCCTATGCACAGTTACCAAATTACTACTTTGAATATTAGTTAATTCGTTACATGGTGGCGTTAACACACTGCTTTAGTCTTCACTGTCATTTCTCAGTTTACTTTGGAGCCTAGTATTACGTTTTTCACACGCCATTATTGTCACAATATTTCACACGACAACAATGAAAAACACAATTTGAAGAGCAACAATAAGAGAACACATTAACATAGCACTGAAAATAATATCTCGTTAATTGCAAGCGCAGCAGCGAAATACTTGGTGAAAATCTACATGCATGCCACAACTGTTTACTGTACAACAATGAAAGGCTGCAACTACAAAGGAGAGTCTCTCTACAATTACGTGCTAGCAATAAACAAAATCTACACTAATTACACAAACTACAAGAAAAATCAGAAGATTCCAGTGAGGTATCCTCGGCTAAGGGTCGACATATGAAACGTCCGCTTAGAAAAATTATACAAGACTGTGCTTAAACTGACACACAATATTTTTTTTTAGCGCAACGCAATCTGACTTTCAGTAATCGCTACAAAGAATGGCCCTGACTAACATTAACCTATACCTTTCACAAATCACTTACCTCACAAAAAACTTCGTTACTCAAGCTACAGCAATACAGCGAGCGCCACTACTGCCAGCTAAACAAAAGATTCAAACTACGGAAGGTACTAACTACTAATAGGCATAGATAGCAAATGAAAGATTTTAATAGAGAACAAACAATGTATTTACCTTAATAGTCATCAAAAGTCATAATATATATAGCAGTTCATGACATCCAGTCTTACAAATTGCAAAACTCCGCCATTTCTCTCCCCACATCCACCACTGCTGGCGGCTCACCTCCAACTGCGCAACGCTATGCGCTGTTAACATCCAGCTGCCCAACACTACAATAGCCAACAACAATGCAAACCAGCCACAGACTGCACACAGCACAGCCAATGATTTTCATACAGAGCACTACGTAATGTTGCTAATAAGAAAACATAAACAGCCTACTTACACATTTAATTCACACTATGATATCACATGCCTCCTACAAACTACCCAAAAGTTTAGAATGTTTTAGCAGTAATATGCCTGCATACCTTTATACGAGCCTCAAGCGAACAGATTCAGTAAAGCAGTTTTACAATTTTCTGAAGATTCATCAACATAAATCACTTTCTACAGTCAATACTTAATGACTTTGACTTCAAGCTTTTATCGAATGGATACTAGAGCAACACGATACGTTGAAATTGTTTTTTACGAAAGCAGTTTTTAAAGACCATCTATACTAATTATTATATCTTGAATAGTCTTAATAACCTGTTTAATAATCAATTATTACACTCCATGTTCTCTCTGTAACCAATTATTAAAATACCTTCTTTCAACGAAAATTATTACAATCGAACATAATGCCTGAGATGTTTCGGAAGTTTTTGCAAATTGTTCTGTGAAACTTCGCCGAAAGTACCTGAGCTCTGGATCTGATTTACACACCTCAAGAAATTGGACGTCTCAAAAACAGAAACTCACCTAAATAACGACCATATTTATGTTGGAATAGAAGCAAAGCAAAGACTTAAAGACAAAAGCCCATTAGAAGAAAATCAAAAAATTTTACTTACATTACCAGGAATAAACTGCTCTCTGTCGAACTTAGCGTCCTCTGTCGAATATTGCTCCATCTATAGCGTGCAGACGCATGAGATACGGTAATACAGTTGAAGAGCAAAATTACTTCTTTTAGGTGGTATCAGACAATGCATCGTATACGAAGCCATATCACACACCACCGCAACTAATAACATCTTTCATCAAATCTCCACAGATTCCTTAGTAACTGAACCCCAGAAGAATCTCGTTGTGACCAAGATTTTCGTGGCCGAATAATCCACAGAATGTCCGCTGGAAATACAATGTTCGTCTATGGGTGATATACTGCACTGCAAATGGTGGGCGTGGCTATTGTGTTCCAAGCCACCTTTCATGAACTGGGCGTGTGGTCTGATCGGTAAAGCCATTGTCACATTGTTGTCATTTTCTGTGGACTACAGACTTCCACAAACTAAAATCGTCCTGTGATGAGCCGAGAAGAGCACACGTTTTTTTTTTAGGTAAGTGGGATATTACTTATGTATAATGTTTCTTAAGTCTTCTGCCTAATTTGAATGAAATATTGCCCCCATATGTGAGAAACTCCCTGCTCTTTCTCTTCTTTATCTTATGAGTGCCCATGTTCACTCCTCGTTAAAGGTGTCCCAACACGACGTGAAGAATATCAAGTGTCCCTAAACACTGACTGTAGGTGGTCTAGCTCTGCTACAAGATTGTCTCTATCAGACACAACATTTGCCCTATGCATCAGCATATAAAGGATGCCAGAATGTTTGAAACGTCGTGACAGACAGACACCTGCAAATATTTCTCCGTTTATGTGAGCTTATTGTAAACAGAATGCCTTAGTGATCGATTCAATTTTTGACTAAAGCATCTAGAAACGGAAGACAGCCATCTTTCCCCACGTCCACGTAAACTGGATATTCTCATGCATAGAATTTGGATGTTGTAAAATTCGTGAAAGCTCTTTGTCGCTATGGGGCTAAAGTATAAGTGTCATCTACATATTGCCAGAAAACGTATGGTTTAAGTTCTGCAGACACTCTGTAAGTAGGCTTGCGAGATGCCGGGGCTAGCAGTGTATTTAACACTAAATTCTTCTAGAATCTACATATGTAAATGATGCTCTAAGCCCCCCCCCCCCTATTCTAACTCCGACTTTTGCTGCTGCACATGGATTAAAAAGATACGCGAACTGACTGTAACAAACCCTGCAAGTGGAGCAGAAAACGAGTTTGGCACCTGCAATAATTTAATTTGATAAATAAGTTAAATAAAGGAAGGTTTCATTAACATTGGGAGAAATGATAGGGTTGCTCTACCGATTAACAGAATGAAAGTTCTGTCTAAAATAACAATATGATTTATTAAGACTAAACACAAAATAATAAACAAAAACACATGAAACATTTACAATACATCAAATTGGCTCAAATTGGATACTCAAATAAACGCTGTGAAGTTGTCCCTACACTAGATTATGGCGTCTATGACGAAGTGGTATGTGGCGCCAATTCCTTCCAACTCAAATCTTAAGAGAGACACACAGCTAACCCAACATTAATTGCTACTACATTAGTGAGAACTCAGACAATGAACACCCAAGATAGAACAAAGTTAGAAAAGACAAACAGGCGCGCTTGCTGAGCTCTGATTATCGCCTAGCAAAAATGCCTGCTTTGCCGGTGCTGCGGACGTACATTACCAAGCTCTCTTCACAGCTGCAAGGACACAATCTGGCGTACTGGAAGCAATGGCTGGTTGCTTCGACGTCCCGTCGTGGTGATGATAATGTCGCGAGTATAGCCCGAAACAAATTGTCCTGGTCTGGTTGTTCCAGACTAAAGAATTCCTATCAATACAAATGCGCCTCTGAGGGAGACGAAGAAGGCTCGCCACACCATCACTGACGGTACAGTGATTGATTTTCACAAGCGAAGTCACACAGTAACTCCGATACAGTCAACTTTAGCCAAAACTGCCCAAGACAGACAACATAGGCCGCTTGTACGCAGAACGCTCAATTGCAAACTGCACTCGGAAAGTTACATTGAAGTCGAAACTTCAGCAACTTCGTTAAACAGTTACACTCAAATAAAAGTATATTAGACAGCCAACGGAAGGCAGGCTGTCCAGAGCAGCGAGAGCTCAGTGTTGTAACCTACTCTGACTGAAAGGCGAGAGCCGACTACCCCACAAGAGCACCCGTACAAAACCGAACACAGAACATTTCCGCCCCCACGACAGTGGCCGTGGTTAACCGTTCCAATCAGCAACTCGAAAACCGGCGGAAAATTCCATTCTATTGCCGGAGCACTACCATTCCACCAATGGAGATTCTTGGCGCCAATTTCTGCGCCGATTTTGCTACGTCACGGAGCTATGCCCTGAGCAAGCCAATCTCAGTTACGATTTTGTAGAAAGCGCGGGAATTTGCCCGCCACAACTGCCTGGGTACACAAGTCATTCCCACGCCTCGCTGGTAGCCCGCCAGAAAGTGTTTTCGCTAAGTTTCTGCGAAGTAACGGAATCTCTAGCCCAGCTGCTCCTTCAGGCCCCTGCGGGCGTGTCTTTTGACAATGTGGGCGTCTGGAAAGCATTCACTCGACTCCCTCACACCTGTTGGCTTACCCTTTCAAGATCAGCAGAGCCCACCTGTCACCGGACCACCCGGGTGACGAGAGACGCTCTGTGGGAAGTCTGCTTTTGAAGGAATAGCAACTTTTCACCGCATGCAATTAGAGAAGAAAATCGTAAGATAGAAATATGAGAGGGGGGCTCATGCCACCTCTCAGGCTGTTTAGGTTTTCTTATTGGTAACGACACGTAGCGCTCTGTATGAAAATCACTGGCTGTGCTGTGTGCAGTCTGTGGGTAATTTGCATTGTTGTCTGCCATTGTAGTGCTGGGCTGTTGGCTGTTAACAGCGCGTAGCATTGCGCAGTTGAAGGTGAGCCGCCATCAGTGGTGGATGTGGGGAAGTGAGATGGCGGATTTTTGAGAGCGGATGATCTGGACGTGTGTCCATCAGAAACAGTACATTTTTAAGAATGGATGTCATGAACTGCTATATATATTATGACTTTTGAACACTATTAAGGTAAATACATTGTTTGTTCTCTATCAAAATCATTCTTTTGATAACTATGCCTATCAGTAGTTAGTGCCTTCAGTAGTTTGAGTCTTTTATTTATCTGGCAGTAGTGGCAATAGCTGTATTGCAGTAGTTCGAGTAACGAAGATTTTTGTGAGGTAAGTGATTTGTGAAACATATAGGTTAATTTAGTCAGGGCCATTCTCTTGTAGGGATTATAGAAAGTCAGATTGCGTTGTGCTAAAAAATATTGTGTGTCAGTTTAAGCACAGTCATGTATAATTTTTCTAAGGGGACGTTTCAACTCTAATGTCCTCTCCTCAAAATATTTTATAAAAAAGTTAGCTGGCAGAGGGGACAGGGGTCTACCCACTGCAGCACCACAAATTTGTAGAAAGTACTCACTATTCAGTGAAAAGTAAATTGAAGAATGGGCGTGATGGAAAAGAGCTGTTATATCAGATATGAACTTAATGCCGACAAATGAAAATGAATCCCTTGTAAAGCATGGAATAGCATCAAAACTTTACTAATGAATCTGATTCATATCGGGTTATAGAGAATTCAGCCTATTAATAAAGACAAGAGAAGTGCGAGTGTCAAGTGAACATTTTCCACCAAAATATCTCAGCAACGAGGCATGACGCTTTTCAGCTAAGTCATACATTTGTGCACCGAGATTACTCTCAACAGGTCATAATGATAGAACTGCGTTGTGAATTTGCGGAAGACCATACAGCCTTGGTGAAGCACAACTGTGATGTCTTAATATTTTTGGAATTTCTTGTGGAAGAGATGAAGATTTTAAAAACATTCGCGTTTTCTTTTCTACTCTACCTTAGTCTTACAGTACGTGGCCTCACTCAAGAGAATTTAAATCTTCTGGTTGGAGACATCACGTGGCAAAAGCATAGTGAACTTGCCCTTATCCATCGCGTCTGAAGATGTTTTCTCGCTTGCTTAGTGAGGCCCTTTCCATTGTGAAATACATCTTGTTTTGAAGACAAAAGTGAATGACACGTTTGACGCTTTATTTCTGCTGCTGTGTCATAGGGAAGAAGTCTAACAGCTTCTTCAAAAGAACTAATAAAAACAGTTACAGCCATAGTTTTAGATGTAGGCACAAACACTGACAGCATGACTTCGAAGATCGTATCCATGAAATTGAGCATGGAGCATTGAAAAATACCTTCCTGCGGTGACGTTGTTGACACACGGGTGAGCTTCAATGATTGTCTTGAGGATGACTCCTAAGGGATCTACTCCAGTGTGGCCCATGTTATTCCGTCCACTCATTCCTAGGAGATGGATGGGAGACTGGACGACACCTCCATGTGCATATAAAATTGCTATTTTGGAACTGTGTCCAACTCTTGACGAATAAAACGAATGCTCTTCTTCACAACTTTTAATTTCGTCTTCCGTGTGAAGAGCGTAGCAGCAGCTGTCTTGGAAAGTCGCTCTTCCAAACTTCGAAATGAGGCAGTTGTCCTGACATTTCTGTACAATACACAAAGACCTTAACAATATCGCTCACTTATCGCGTAACTTGCCCAACTTTTGTGTGATGCGATTTCGTCCTAAGAGAAGTGTCTGATATATTTTTTGAAGTTTTCCTGACGTAATTAGAATTTCATTAGGATTCAGACTTGCAGGTGGTTAACGTCGACATCTTGCCACGATATTTCGGCTGACAACCGTTCACCCATCTTCAGTCTTCAGGTGAATTTACACTAGTGATTGCTGGTGCCTGGTGCTGATTAGTTACCAAAAATTGGCGCAGCGGCGCTTGTAGAAAATTGCAGCAAAATGCAGGAAGATCTGCAGCGGATAGGCACTTGGTGCAGGGAGTGGCAACTGATCCTTAACATAGACAAATGTAATGTATTGCGTATACATAGAAAGAAGGATCCTTTATTGTATGATTATATGATAGCGGAACAAACACTGGTAGCAGTTACTTCTGTAAAATATCTTGGAGTATGCGTGGGGAACGAGTTGAAGTGAAATGATCATTTAAAATTAACTGTTGGTAAGGCGGGTAACAGGTTGAGATTGATTGGGAGAGTCCTTAGAAAATTGTAATCCATCAACAAAGGAGGTGGCTTACAAAACACTCATTCGACCTATACTTGAGTATTGCTCATCAGTGTGGGATCCGTACCAGATCGGGTTGATGGAGGAGATAGAGAAGATCCAAAGAAGAGTGGCGCGTTACGTCACAGGGTTATTTGGTAAGCGTGATAGCGTTACGGAGATGTTAAGCAAACTCAAATTGCAGACACTGCAAGAGAGGTGCTCTGCATCGCGGTGTAGCTTGCTATCCAGGTTTCGTGAGGGTGTGTTTCTGGATGAGGTATCGAATATATTGCTTCCCCCTACTTATACCTCCCGAGGAAATCACGAATGTAAAATGAGAGAGATTCGAGTGCGCACGGAGGCTTTCCGGCAGTCTTTCTTCTCGCGAACCATACGCGACTGGAACAGGAAAGGGAGGTAATGACAGTGGCACGTAAAGTGCCCTCCGCCACACACCGTTGGGTGGCTTGCGGAGTATAAATGCAGATGTAGATGTAGGTAAGTTCTCACTGCGCAAATCGCCTTTAGTCGAGTTTAGCGCCCTCTGGAGCAAAATTCGACAGAGGGCGCCAAACTTGACAGAGGGCGGCCTATGCAGCAAGAATCTAAGCGCTTGCGTCACCGCGCTAATTTGTGTTCTGTAGGGTGTTTCCACAAGAGCGTGCAAAAATTTAACAGGAAATAGAGGATCCTCCACTGAACAATTTTCGCATGGAACCTGCGGCGGGGAGCCATCTTAAGGAGATAGTAGGAATAAAATGACATTAGTGCTCTTTTTTATTTAAATTAGCTACACTTAACTGCAAATACCATCACTGACGCAATGAACGTAGCATTTGTACTGTATCTTACAAAATGTGCTGAAACTGACGGCCAACAACCTAAATGCAAGCATGATGTCGGTGGACAAGATTCTGACGCACCCTGACAAACATATTGGTGTGTTTCGAATCACATCACAGGCAGCTAGAATTCTGCCAACTGATTCCATCTCCGTAGCCACTGCCGTCTCGTACACCGGTGTCTCTAGATATCCCTATAGAAAATAATCATGGGGATTCATATCAGGCGACCTTGCAGGCCATGGAATAGGAAGTCCACTTCCAATCCAGCGACCAAAAAATACATCAATGAGATGGTGCGGGCGTCCACACTGAAATGAGGCGGTGCGACGTCATGTTGTATCCGCATCCTCTCACGAACAGCCAAGGGTACGTTCTCCAACAACTCAGGTAGAACTCTTTGCACGAACCTAAAATACAGGTGGCCATTCACTTGGCCAGGTAGACTTCCTAGTAATCAGACTCGTCCTTCTTGTTTCCTTGCGGGAAATGAAGAATGTACATGTAAATAAACAGCAAAGTACGTGTAAACTTGTATGCATGTAAGTTGTAAATAAACTAGAAAATAGTAATGTTAGCTAAAGCGGTAGACAAGTTTACTTCCATATCTCCCTAAGCTGGCTTCTCCGACGCCAGGTTCCCTCCCTCAGACTGTTCAGTGGAGCATTCTCTGTCCTGTTACATTTTTGCACGCTCTTACGGAAACGCCCTGTATAGTGAGCGACGTGCACCAGCTGCCTCATTTGTGAACTGACCTCAGGATGGATGAATGGTCGTCAGCCAAAATACTGTGGAAAAATGCTGACTGCAACCCGAAAACCTCATGGAATGACATAGCTTATTTCTGCCATTCTGTCACGGATAAAAGTTCACCCATCTTACTGCCAAAATTTCATACTACCAACGGCACATACACACCACATCACTGTTATGCTTTACATCGGCGGTGGAGGGACACACGCTAAGTGGCATCAGTTCTACAATAGTACAACGCTCAGAATCGATTCGTGAGCTCCCTCTAAGATGGTGGCCATTATTCTGTCCTACGACATTACATAAGTGCTCTTTTTTTACCCAGTGGCCTTACTCCAATCTCCTCGTTTGTCCATACCCATGTTAGTCCTTCTGTTTGAAGAACGCTGTTGTTCGGTCAACGGATTATCCTCAATAATTTATTTATTTCTAGTTATTATTACGTGTTCTTAATATTTCTTTACATATAAGGTAGTAAATGAAGCGCTGGCTGCATAGTATTACAGCGAAACCCAACAGTTAATAATAATAATAATAATGATAATAATACACTGAAGCGCCAAAGAAACTGGTATAGGCATGCCCATTCAAATACAGAGATATGTAAACAGACAGATTACGGCGCTGCGATCGGCAGAGCCTGTATAAGACCACAACTGTCTGGCGCAGATTTTTGTTCCGTTATTGCTACTACAGGGGCAGGTTATAAAGATTTAAGTGAATTCGAAAGAGTGCTATAGTCGGCCGGCCGGAGTTGCCGTGCGGTTCTAGGCGCTACAGTCTGGAGCCGAGCGACCGCTACGGTCGCAGGTTCGAATCCTGCCTCGGGCATGGATGTGTGTGATGTCCTTAAGTTAGTTAGGTTTAATTAGTTCTGAGTTCTAGGCGACTGATGACTTCAGAAGTTAATTCGCGTAGTGCTCAGAGCCATTTGAACCATTTTTTTGTTATAGTCGGCGCACGAGCGATGGGACACAGCATCTCCGAGGTAGCGATGAAGTGAGGATTTACTCGTACTCCCATTTTATAAGTGTACCGTGAATATCAGGAATCCGATAAAATATCAAATCTCCGACATCGCTGCGGCCGGAAAAATATCCTGCATGAACGGGACCAACGACACCTGAACAGAATCGTTCAACGTGACAGAAGTGCAGCCCTTCCGCAAATTACCGCAGATTTCAATGATGGACCATCAACGGACCACTCGTTTACCCTTGATGACTGCACAACACAAAGCTTTACACCTCGCCTGGGCCCGTCAACATCGACATCGGACTGTTGATGACAGGAAACTATTGCCTGGTCGGACGAGTCTCGTTTCAAATTGTATCGAGCGGATGGACGTGTGTGGGTATGGAGACAACCTCATGAATCCATGGACCCTGCATGTCAGCCGGGGACTGTTCAAGCTGGTGGAGGCTTCCTAAGGGTCTGGGACGTGTGCAGTTGGTGTAGTATGGGATCCCTGATACCTCTAGATACGATTCTGACAGGTGACACGTACGTAAGCTTCCTGTCCACCTGCATCCATTCAAGTTCATTGTGCATTCCGACAGACGTGGGCGATTGCAGCAGCAGTGCGACAACCCACACGTCCAGAATTGCTAGAGAATGGCCCCAGTAACACTCTTCTGGTTTGAAACCTTCCGCTGGCCACCTAACTCCCCAGACATGAACACTACAGAGCACATCTGAGATGCCTTGCAACGCGCTCTTCAGAAGAAATCTCCACCCTCTCGTACTCTTACGGATTTATGGAAAGCCCTGCAGGATTCATGGTATCCGTTCCCTCCAGCAATACTTCAGACATTAGTCGAGTCCTTGCCACGTTGTCCTGCCTTTACTAAGACTAATAAAGAAACCAAGTATGCTGTAGACAAGTTGCACGAAACAGTACCAAAGACAGGCTCCCGAGTAGCCTATGAGAAGATTGATTTTATGTAAAATTTATAACAAAATATTAGAAGATCCGAAATATAAACGAACTATAGGACAATTTCGTATCTGTCCTCTTTTAAATATCTTGTAGAAATCATAGTATGGGAGAGACTTTTACCAAGGAACACTTTTCAGAATTTCGTGTCTAGTCTATAACAAAAGTTTAAGATATTTTCTTATTCCATTTTAAAATGACAGTATTTGCTTTATGAGTGGTGCAGTATTTTTCCGAAATTTCACAAATATTTTGAAAAGTAATGTTTTTCCAAACGGGAAAAATGAAATACCACAAATAACCTGTTCAAATTTAGAAGTGTCTCGGTCAAGAAAATGTTGTAGATACAGACAGAATTTTTAGTCGTTGTGCAATATTATTACTCTACTATCAATCGGCAATTACCAAGAGAAATCAAATTACGAAGAAGTGTGATCAAAAACCAATTACTTGCTAAAAATATTTTTAAAGGGGAACTGATCGCAACTCACGCAAATTTACATTTTCAAAGCAGGGAGAATTCTTAAGACATCAAAGAAACTCAATTCGTTTGAAAATATCATGTGTTCCAAAACAGACGACTTTTCTCATTTCAAGGTACAAGTTGGTTCACGAGCAATGAAGTAATGGCTTAACCGTTCATCTGTTAAGTAACTAGTTTTAAAAATATGAAAAAAATATTCTCCATAGCACTCTGTAACTGAAAACTGATGCCTATGAATTTTTTTTATGTGGAAAGTCTTGAACTTTATTAAATAAAACATACGTTATTAACATTCTACGTCTCTATTCTCCTAAACCACATATTTGTAGCTCTCTGGCACCAGAAGGCTCCGCATGGTAGAAGGTAACGTGGAAGTGTGTAAAGTAACTATGTCAGTGCGTGAGAAACAGCGTACTATAATCAAGTTTCTACTTCTAAGAGTTCGTTCACACATGGCGCATCTTCTCCTTCAATTGGACAATGTCAGATCACACTCGAGCGCTGCGACATCTGCAACAATTCGACTCTTTGGTTTCACTGTCTGTCATCTTTCATCCTCCATATAGTCCCGACCTGGCCCCATCCGATTTTCATCTGTTTCTGAAACTTAAAAAATACCTTCGGAAACTTCACTTTGATAGTGATGAAGCACTCTAAGCGGTGGTGAGACAGTGGCTCCGTCAACAAAGACAAACATTCTACAGTGACGGTATCAACAAATTGGGCTCCCGTTGGGAGAAATGTGTTCGTCGTCAGCATGACTGTGTTGATAAATAAATATGTAGACATAAATACCTAGTAGAGAAGTAAAATGTTAATAACGTTTGTGTTATTTCAAAAGCCTTACGAGTTTTCACGTAAAAAATTCTGAGGTATTACGTTTCATTTCCCGTCGTATATTACACAGCACTTAAACTCGTTGAAGTCATAATATTTACAACCGCTGCACAAAACACAGCGTCATGTGGTACAACAAGAAAAAGGTAGAAAATGAAGGAAACTGCTTATGGTGATTTCTATCGCGCTTTCCTTAATGTGATTCTATGATCAGTCACTCACCTGAAACACCAGCCAGTAGATACCATTTTTCCTAGGTACACTATCCTCTAAGTACAACACTCTCCTCTTGCATCTGGACTAGACAATAAAGTAAATTTAGGAAAAGCCAAGAAACTAGAGAAAACTTACAGAATAACTGGCAGTCACTGTAACAAACGAGTAATATACCGTAATTCTAAACAATATCTCTAGGAGGTCATCAAATGAATTGATGTAATGGGAAAGAAAGATTGAAAAATTTTCAGAATAATTTAAGATCACACTAATATAAATGAGTTGCGGACTAAAAAACTACACACCTATGTATAGAAACAGACAAGTTCACTAATGCAATGTGTAAACGATACTTGAAGTTTTATAGTCATATGTGTGGAATAGACAACACTATATTAAGGAAAAAACTACTTAATATAAAAATTCAAGGAAGGTAAAAATTACTTGGTTAGAAGAAATTAAGCAGGGTTTACAGGAAATGGAAGCCACAGAAGTTACGATCAGAAAACGCATATCCACTGGAATGCTAGCTGCAACTCACACATTTACAGAAAAAGCTGAAAAGCCCACTGGGAGGCAGTGGGCAAATGATTGCGAGAAATAAAACAGCGAATTCATGAAAGGAGTTCGGGAATAGAAGGATAAAATGAAGCTTTCAAACCAAGAAAACAAGTTCAAACGCGCTCTGTAACAGGACATAATGCTTAAAAAAAAGGTGGTTCTGAACATCGCTGTCCAAGTACCGAAGCGTTTGCGCCAGCCTTATCTCTACAACAGCTGAGTCACACATAAGCGTATGTTGCCTAGAGATACTTATTATTTCTCTGTACACGATGACTAAATATTGCAGTAGCATTTGATACGTAATGAGAGAACACTGGAGCGTTCTGTTAAGGAGAGACGTATGCGAAACTGTGATACTTTGAAAAAAAGCTTCTAAAGCCCAATTTTCAAGGAAAGGTAACTAAATTTGGTGCAATTGTTAAGTAATGTTATATGGATACACACATACGTTTCCAATCATAATGAAGTTACACGTTTTTAATTGTAAACGATTCAAATTTTTCAACAAAGTGAGTACAAGTGTTCTTTTCTTTCCTCCCCCTTTTTTTGTTTTTTTTTTTGTTTTTTTTTTTTGAGAAACCTGTTCGAACGAAATTAAAATATTTTTGTACAAAATTTGATACACCAAGTTTCTGTGAAAAAAATATACCAAATATTAGGGATTTTCTTTTACGCAAATGCTTTACTATTGGTGTAAATGAAAATTCCTTCCTCAGAATGTTTCGCTATAGTATTGACTAATTACAGGCCAAATTTAGCTATTATAAAGTCAGTGGTTTGTGAGAAAATGGTGCATAAAGTTGCCAAAATGTGAGTTACGGTAAACGTGAATCAAAGATTTGACAGTGCTTGTATTTGGCTTTACCTTATGTGGGTGAACTAGTACCAATCATATGCGTTCTCCTATTGGTCCTCAAGCAGTCTTTGTTAGCTTGTCCTATTTTCAAACTGAGTAACAATAAAGTCGGCTGCGTCAGTTCTCCTGTTATCAGTTTCCTTCGATACCGACAGCGTGAAACCTTCTGGATCAAATTCTCGACTCTGTAGAGTCCTTAGCCTGCCAAGATTAGCACTGTTAAAAGCTAAACAAGCATCATACTCTGCAACCTGATCAGCAGTTGTGGAAATAAATGTTGTCTTGGGGCATGGTTTTCATATCAGAGCGTTGTAACTTTCATTAGGATTTTTCATGCACCCACTCTTGTAGAAGTTCTGGATATGCTAAATACCGAAATATTCCCCACATTGGGACTGCATGAAACACCGCAGGAATAAATAATACGAGAAAATAAAGAGCAACAATGGAGCGTGGACCCGTGCAAGCTTTTGTTAATTACTATTTTTATCACACTTGGGAGTGGAATTGGAATGTAATATTCAGGAATTGAAATTTCAATATCATCCAGTAATAGATTTTTCACAATTTTGGTCGTTTTCGCGTACATTCCCCCTTAACGCTGCAGCGCATATACGACACTAGAGAGCGTTCAGCCAATTTCGACGCACGCGCTGTTGCTCCCGCCGCGACTGCCCTATCGCACCAGAGACGAGGCATCATTTAGGGAGACACATACGAACGTGCTAGCACGCTCCGTGTAGAGTCGCGGGTTCAGTGACTAGGACGGGCGCGGCGCGACGCGGCGTGGGCGGCGGCCCGGACCTGCCGCAAGCGCAGCCACGCCCTGTGACGTCAGGCGACGTCACGCGCCCCAAATCCGGCTGGCGGCCCAGCTGGCGCCGCAGCCGGCAGCTTCAGTCAGGCTGCAACAGGAGCCGACTAGACGGAGGGTTCCGCCATCTTCCCGCCGGTCCTGCACAGCAATGTTGACTCCGGACTTCGTAGATCGAGAGTGTCAATGCACCAGATGATCGGAAAGTAGCTATAAATCTAAGGGATCACCACGGAAAGTACTCCCACCACTACTTCAAAAATACGCTAATCAGGCACATTCTACATGGCTTTATGTTACAAGAAGGCGTTTCTCGGGCTTTGGCCCATCTTTAGCTGGCGGAGCACACTTATATCTTCGTTAGTATAACGTTTTATTAACTGTATTTCGAAAGCTGCAGCTGTCCTGTGCAAATTAAATATCCGTTTAGCTTCCACGTTTGTGCAATTGTTTATTTATGCTTAATTAACAGTTAGGTGCTCGTACGCTTTGCAAAATTCATTACATCGGCATCGCTTCGATATAAAAGATAATCACGTTAGTGGTTTCTGCTTGTAGTTGCACTTATTCCCAAAAAAAGCTTCGTACAGAACAATATACGACGATATGATGTACATTCACTCAAATACACGGTGCAGTCATATCAATGTGGCCGCCTATACTAGACGTCACACAAGTAGCTGTGGCTAAAGAATACCTTGCGTGGCAAAATGGCGCTAGTCAAAACCGGAGCAGAGAGCTCTCTGGTGCTCCACAGGCCATAGATGACGGAGTTGAACGACGGATACGGAGATGTGTTCTGGGAATAGACGTGCAACTGTTGAGCAACTGACCACCCAAATGAACGAAGCGGCTACCAACAGTATCTCCTCAACAGTTCAGCGAACAGTGTAGCGTATGGGTGTAAGGAGGAGGTGCCTCTTTCATGCACCCACGCTGACTGCTGTTAATCAGCAAACGAAGGGTGCAATTTGCATGCCGGTACCAGAACTGGACGCAAACTGAGTGACGACTGGTGGCCTTTTCATGTGAACCATGTTTTATGCTACATCGGACAGACGGTCGCTTGCATCTTCAACGTGAAAGTCTGAAATCAAACAAGGGTTGAGCGTTATGGTCTGGGGAATGTTTTCTTGGCATTCCCTGGCCGATCTCACCATTCTGAAAGACACAATGTATCAGCAAAATTATGCATCTGTTCTTGGGAACCGAGTCCACCTGTGCATACAGTTTTTTTTTTTTTTTTTTTTTTTTTTTTTTTTTTTTTTTTTTTTTTTTTTGCACACTGATGCTTACCAGCAGAACAATGCCACGTGTCACAGAACTCAGTCTACGTCCGTGGTTGGAAGAGTACCGGGGTGATGCTACCATGTTCCCCTGGCCACTAAACCCTCCTGTATTAAACCGAATCCTGGCTGTTTGCGCCATGGATCCTCAACCGAGAAACGTAGCGCAGCTGTCCAAGGCACTGAAGTCAGCGTGGCTCCACATCCGTGTTGGCCTCCTACCACCTCACTGACTCTCTTTCTGCACGTCTTGCAGTGATCCGCGCTGCAAAAGGTGGTTATTCAGGTTTTTGACAGCTGGTATCATTAATGTGACTGGACAGTGTAAGTTAAGTGCCTTCATGATGTTCACAGTGCCTAAACAAAAGCCTGAATCATGCTACAGTGACTGGAGGAGTATGGTAGTGAACCCATGTTGATGAGTGGGCACTAAATTTGCCTCACCTGAACCTGATGGAAAGCATATGGGACAGTATCGATCCCCAGTTCCAACGCCCTATAAAAGAGAATTGTGGGAGACTTGAGTGGACATTTGGTGCCACGTGTCTCTGTAAACCTAGTAAGAGCGTGTCATGCATAGTAGCTGCTGCATTGCGTTCCTCAGCTGAATCAAGACTGTTAATTAAGTGGACCCATTTCTTTTTTGTGCCTTTTCATTCTACATGCCCCGTGAGCCCATTGTGGATAAAACCATGTAACATTATTAGTGATTTCCTGACCCATTTAAGTTGCTTATTGAACGGGGGAGAAAACAGTGTATATAGCCCTCTTTATGCACATTAGCCACTTTACATTACTCTCACATTCCCTACACTACATAAGCGTCACTGGCAGCAAAGTGATCACACAGTCTTTCTCGAATACAGACTCTCTAAATTTACGCAACAAAGTTTCCGAGATTGACGCGTGGTTCTTTCCAATGATTTTCATTTAAGTTCCCCAAGCCTCACTGTTAGATTTTTATTTGAGCTATAGGGTGTTACGATACTAGCAGAGCCTCTCTGAATTTCTTCGATTGCTTTCTTGCCCTCTTGATGAGGACGCTAGACAATGCAATAATGTTTATCAAAAGTAGACATGATTGTCTCATTGATTTTGCCCTGATCGTTCTTTGAATAAAATTATGGCATTTCAGTCTCTGATCGCTATTCCAGATTTTCAAAGACCGGTTTCAGGCTAGCTGCCCATCTCCAGATCTGTGAGATAAAGTTAAAAATATAATAAACAATTTTTTAGGCTTACTCTTGAATGCGACAGCATGCTCCAGTAAGAACCAGCTGCAGCGAAACGGCCCTCAGCCTACTGACGCGAGGTGAATTGGGCGCGGCGCAAGAGGACTCGGCGTGGCGCTATATACGTTCTGACGTAGGGAAATCCTCTCCACCACCAATCAATACAAAGAAGAGGAAATGCACATTTTCGAAAAGATATATATATATATATATATATATATATATATATATATATATGTGTGTGTGTGTGTGTTTGTGTGTGTGTGTGTGTGTGTGTTTTAATTATATTTTTAAGTTTCTTTAAAAAATTTTAAATTAGTGTAAATTATTTCAGTTCATGATCCGCTCAAGAAAGATTATTCATATGTTATTTCTTCAAAATTCCCTCACTATTAAAAAGTACACTCCTGGAAATTGAAATAAGAACACCGTGAATTCATTGTCCCAGGAAGGGGAAACTTTATTGACACATTCCTGGGGTCAGATACATCACATGATCACACTGACAGAACCACAGGCACATAGACACAGGCAGCAGAGCATGCACAATGTCGGCACTAGTACAGTGTATATCCACCTTTCGCAGCAATGCAGGCTGCTATTCTCCCATGGAGACGATCGTAGAGATGCTGGATGTAGTCCTGTGGAACGGCTTGCCATGCCATTTCCACCTGGCGCCTCAGTTGGACCAGCGTTCGTGCTGGACGTGCAGACCGCGTGAGACGACGCTTCATCCAGTCCCAAACATGCTCAATGGGGGACAGATCCGGAGATCTTGCTGGCCAGGGTAGTTGACTTACACCTTCTAGAGCACGTTGGGTGGCACGGGATACATGCGGACGTGCATTGTCCTGTTGGAACAGCAAGTTCCCTTGCCGGTCTAGGAATGGTAGAACGATGGGTTCGATGATGGTTTGGATGTACCGTGCACTATTCAGTGTCCCCTCGACGATCACCAGTGGTGTACGGCCAGTGTAGGAGATCGCTCCCCACACCATGATGCCAGGTGTTGGCCCTGTGTGCCTCGGTCGTATGCAGTCCTGATTGTGGCGCTCACCTGCACGGCGCCAAACACGCATACGACCATCATTGGCACCAAGGCAGAAGCGACTCTCATCGCTGAAGACGACACGTCTCCATTCGTCCCTCCATTCACGCCTGTCGCGACACCACTGGAGGCGGGCTGCACGATGTTGGGGCGTGAGCGGAAGACGGCCTAACGGTGTGCGGGACCGTAGCCCAGCTTCATGGAGACGGTTGCGAATGGTCCTCGCCGATACCCCAGGAGCAACAGTGTCCCTAATTTGCTGGGAAGTGGCGGTGCGGTCCCCTACGGCACTGCGTAGGATCCTACGGTCTTGGCGTGCATCCGTGCGTCGCTGCGGTCCGGTCCCAGGTCGACGGGCACGTGCACCTTCCGCCGACCACTGGCGACAACATCGATGTACTGTGGAGACCTCACGCCCCACGTGTTGAGCAATTCGGCGGTACGTCCACCCGGCCTCCCGCATGCCCACTATACGCCCTCGCTCAAAGTCCGTCAACTGCACATACGGTTCACGTCCACGCTGTCGCGGCATGCTACCAGTGTTAAAGACTGCGATGGAGCTCCGTATGCCACGGCAAACTGGCTGACACTGACGGCGGCGGTGCACAAATGCTGCGCAGCTAGCGCCATTCGACGGCCAACACCGCGGTTCCTGGTGTGTCCGCTGTGCCGTGCGTGTGATCATTGCTTGTACAGCCCTCTCGCAGTGTCCGGAGCAAGTATGGTGGGTCTGACACACCGGTGTCAATGTGTTCTTTTTTCCATTTCCAGGAGTGTATATTCGCCGTTAATATGTATGGTAAAAAAATAACATCTTAGTACATATGCACAATTCTTACAGATAGAGGGCACTTTTTACTTTTACCAGTCAAGTTTCTCCAAACTGTGATATAAGGTTTTAACAGATTAGAAAATACTTTAGTTATGACAGCGAACCAACAGTTCTGTACTGACAGGTTATTCTGTAACTGCAATATATGGTATGTTGGCATTTAATACATTCCAAAATTTCTTTTTGTAAACTAATATAGTTCTATCAGTAACTATATTTCTCTTGTTAATTATATTTTTAACTTTATCTAACAGATCTGAAGATGGGCAGCTAGCCCGAAACCGGTCATTGAAAATAAAAAATAGTGATCAAAGTCTGAAATGCCATATTTTTAATGCAATAATGTTCGAGTATTGGTCCCACTACAGCTCTTCGTATACAGTTTTCTTTATAGGTACACAGCTTTCTGTCGGATCCATTACAACAAATTTAAATTTTTCTTTCGGTTCCCCAATGCCATTTTTTTGTGATCATCCACTTCAAATGGCTTCTTAGTATTACCCCTAAATACACTGTGATACAAATCGTAAGGACGAAAGTAACTTTCGCGTGTTGCATCACTGTCAGATGACATAGGTCAACGAAACATAGAAGGAACTACTACAATGTAATACAAAGATACCTGGAAGAAATATTCTACGAGGTGAACAGGAATGACACATTTTTATTCAAAAACAATAATTACACTCAAGTCAGCGCGATTTTAGATGGTCACCTGGACTTTAAAAAAACCGGGACATGGTTCTTATTAGGATGTGCGATCACCACAGACGGCTATGCATGCTATGTAGCGCGCACCCACGGTGGCCACAGGGTTAGTAAAGGGTCTTTGCAGTCAGTCATTCCTTTACACCGTCAGCACGACTGACGACTGGTGGATGGTCGTTACTGCAAGTGGACATGCAGCAATACGTCTTCTCAACACTCTCACAAACTCTCAATGGGATTGAAGCAGTGGGAACTGGCAGCCCAGTCCATTCGCCTAAGATCCTCTCGTTCCAAGAGCTCCTTGGTGTTCAGTTTCACGTGGTTGCTCATTGTCATCCACAGAAATGAAGTCAGGGCCAAATGTACGCATGAAAAGAAGCACAGAGGCAAGGAGCACTGCGTCACAGCAGCACTGACCGATGAGTGGCCTGTATTCAAAGATTTGGAGGTCAGTAACCGCGTGCAGTGTTAGGCCTCCTGTTATTCAAACTTTTTTTTTTCAGAAATAGTCCCGTAATATATGTAAAATCATAATGCAAAGACCCATTATATTTGAATGATTAATTTACACAGAGAAATGTGATACATTACAGTACTAATAATTGTTTATACCTGACTAACCTAATTTACTCTTCATTTACCCTTTTATTCGAATTTCCATGCCTTATAGAAATATAAGGACACTGAAACCAGATTTTGATGAGGCGCTGTGGAGTCAAGTAGGCCACCACCCTTGGGGTGGTTCTTGGAAGGGAGCATCGGAAGGCACACAGGCCACCAAAGTCTTTTGTAGCGCTACCACTGGGTGACCGAAACACCGCAGGCTAACACAGATAAGATCACCTGTTGTGTGAGACCACCGGCCATGAGCACTTTTACAACACAGAAGTGGAATGAGAAGGAACACTGGTTTTAGCGAATTTCAAGAGCGCACTGCTGTGCACAAAACCTAGAAAACTGTGTTTTCTCTGGCAAGCGTTGGAAACCATACATACGGGGACTATACGGAAAGTAAGGAACGATTAAGTCGCGAAGTGGAAATCACACTGAAAATCAAAACTGTTTTATTTGCAACAGTTAGCTACAACTTCCAGCTACCTATCTCCATAGTCACCGATCCGACGTAGACGTTTGTCGTAGCATTGTACCAACTTTCCAATACCTTCTTTATGGAAGGCAGCCGCTAGTGCTTTCCACCAATTCTTTACGCTGGCCTACAGCTCATTGTCTGTGCCAAAATGTTGTCTTCATATCCAGCGGTTCATGTCAGTAGAGATGAAACTCAGAGGGAGACAATTATGGGTTGTATTGTGGGTAATTAAACATTTCTAACTGAAAACGCTGCAGGAGCATCTTCCTTGCCCCTGCAGAATGCGGCTGAGAATTGCCTTGAAGAAGATAACGCACGACAGGTATGTAATGTTGGCTGCATAGTTGCAGGCGAAATTTCTCACCAGGAACTCGTACTTGACGGGAGACACTATTGTTCAAGGTATCTTTATGTGCTCCCTGTGTGCCCAGAACTAAAAATAACGACGTAATGCGATCAACGGGCATAATAGAGACACTGCTGAACACACCTGTGCAAAACTTCATTGAATTTTTAATACGGGTTCCATTTCGGGACCGATCGTTCCTTACTTTTCGAATATCCTTCGTAGATGCTGTCTCGAAAATGGAATGGGAAGCCACATTTTGGGATGATTCGAAGGCCTGCCGCTGGATGTTGACGTCACAGAAACCTAATGTTTATGGAATGTAAGAACTGACAAGATTGTCTAATATGAAGAAAACAGAGGTTAGACAGAGAAACCCGACTGCGCGAAGCAGAACGCATCTCAGTGGCCACAGAGAGTGGTGGAAAGAGAGTGAGATGCCTTTTTTCATTGTTAAATGGTAGGACGTTACTAAAGAATAGCCCAGGGAAGGGGAGCATCATTTTCTAAGGAACCTTTTTACCACTCGATGCTCGGAAGATCTGTAGCCCAGCCAGTCTGAAAAGATTAAAGAATGAAAATGTGATGCGAGTTTTTCTTTTAGCAAACACTCGATACAAATTACTTCTTACTATTTGTTCTTCATAGGGACACTTGAGTGGAAGATTTCTTCGTTGAGAGCCACGGCCTTCAGACTTCACCTCTGCTGGGAAGCGACGGCACCAGTGCAGATATATTTGGGGTCTTACACAGATACAGGGATGATTCGCACTGAGCCATTGGCTGATTCTGAAGTCTGTTCAAACTCCACTTACAGTTTACCACGGTGAAATGCGTAGGGACATTAAAGCTGTTTTATAGAATTTCATAACTACAAGCTTAACTTTGGAAACTTCCATTCAGAATCAGTGACCAGCTTGCTTTAAACTCCGACCACAGATTAAATGCATTCTCTTCTTTAGTTCTATCTGTCTTTTCTGTTAACATCATAACGATCATGATAGGATTTTACCGTTTATGCAATTATTAAAATCTTACCACATACACTTATATCAGAAGCGCCAAGGTTTAACTTGAACAATATCGTCATTCAGATTTGTTTCCATTAGGAACAGCGTGCTCCACGACCGTAGCTCCTGTCTTGCATCTGCTTATCGTCATTGCTTCTCAAATGTTTTATTTGATGGAATTAATTGAAATTCTCTCTATAATTTGGAGGCTGATTAATTATCGTATGTCGTATCCATGGCCCAGTTTAATTATCGTATGTCATATCCATGGCCCAATTTCAAACACTTCCAAATTTGTATTACATGAGCGTAAGTTAGCACTCCCCACATCATAACACCTGGACCACCAACACGATCATTTTTTACAATATTCCTGGGTGCATTAAAAGTTTCCACTTCTCGCCATTTGAAAATATGTCCATCACTGTCCAACATGATTCTGTCCATTCCCCCTATTAAAACCCCATCGAGCAAATGCAGGGTGCGTTGAGGAGACGGATTGCAGCACTTCCACATGCACGAACGACCATCCAACGGTTGTTACTTGCACTGGTGCGGTAATGGAACGCCCTGCCACAAGAATTCCTTGTCAATCCTATGGGCAGCATGGTGCCACGTTGGAGAGGATGCAGGCACAACCTCTGGCCAAAGATGAAAGGCATTATTTAGCCTCTTCAAATGTACATAACTAGGACCACCGACTTTAACCTTATCACATACCCTATTAAGAACGATATATGGTCTTTCGTAATGTCCATGGGACCATCATAAATCGCGATGGCTTCAGTTAATTATTCTCTACCTTCTAACTCGACGTTATTCTGTTAATGATTCGCCTTCCAGTACAAGGTACTGTTCTCTGTAAGTAAAATGTTTATCGAACTTGTCACATATCTGTGAAGATACTCCATATGATCGTATCTTGGTTAGAATTGGTTGGATGTTATTGTGTCGTACATCTTTCGGAAGTCTGGGAATTTGCAAGCCATGTAGGAATAAAGCAAACTGTCTTTCACCCAGTAGCTTCTCGTGATACCCTATATGCTCTCTCAGACAACCATTTTTCCTGCAAGAAAGCTATAACGTTCTACATCTACAGCAACAAAAAAAATACTTCCAAGTGTAGGGTACTTCAGGTACCACTAACTGATGCCCCTTTCCCTGTACCTGTTGCGAATGGAATGTGGAAAGAATATTTCTCGGTAAACCTTTGTATTCGCTCTAATTTCTTGAACTGTCTCGTCGTGATCATTTCGGGAGTTTTATGTGGCGAAGTAACATATAGTCCGACTCTTCCCACAAAGTACTCTCAAAATTTCTGTAGAAAACCACTCTGTGATGCACATTACCTCTCTTGTAGCGCCTACCACAGGATACGGAATTTTTTAAGCATCTCTGTAACGCACTCGCTCCGACTAGACGATCTCGTGAAGAAACCTCCAGCTCTTCGTCGGATCTTCTCTATCCCTCTGGAAGGGGTCCCAGGTTGATGAGCAATACTCAAGAATCGGTCGAACAGGTGCCTCGTATGCCAATTCCTTTCTGGATGGGTTACATTTCCTTAAAATTCTTCCTGTGAATTTCAGTGTGGTATCTGCTTTCTGCTTTCCCAGCTGTTTGTTTTAAGTAGTCTTTCTACTTAAGGGCGCTCTGAATAGTAATTCCTAGATATTTTTCGGTAGATACTGTTTCTAGCAATTTATCATCAATAGTGTAGTTGTACAGTAGTGTTTTCTTTCCATATATATGCAGAGTCTAATACATGTATTTACATTCAGGGTCAACTGCCAGAGCCTGCAGCATTCATCAGTCCCCTGTAAGTCATTTTCCAATAACGTTTGAACTTAGTTATGCCCTAGGATGTTGTTATAGACGGACGTCAACAAAGTTGACCTGAAATTGTATGCATCCGATGTTTCATTTTTTCTGCAAACAGGAGTGATCTGCGACTTCTTCTTGTCACATGGAAGTATTCTGTGTGTAAAATGTTCTCGACAAACGTGTGCTAGGAAAGGTTCTTCGGCGGAGTATTCAGTGTAATAATCCGACTCGACTCCGTCAAAATCTGGTATCATTTCAAGTAGTTTTAACTGCTATTTTATTAGGTCTCTTTCTTCTCTGTTCATTCTGTACAAATTTTATAATTCATTTTAAACTTACCTCCCGATGAGCTACAGACCTAAAAGTTTCCATTAATGCCAGAATTGGATGACAATGCAGTATTAACTCGCTTTCGTCTCTGGTGTGTGGCGGAGCGTGCTTTGTACACCACTGCTATAGTCTCCTTTTCTCGTTCCAGTTGTGCTTGTCTCGTGGTAAGAACGGTTGCTGGTAAGTCATCGTGTGAACTTGATCTCTCTCATTTTTAATTTCGAGGTCTTTTTCTAAGGTGATCGTAGGAGGAAGTAACGTACTGGTTGACTCAGGTCAAGAGGAACTGAAATTATCCTGTAATTTACCAAGAGACCCTGTTCTAATCTCATAAAGACATTTTAAATCGATTGAAAAATCGATGACTGTTTACCTAGTATAGTCCTGAAAACTTGTTAGGACATAAAGAAAATACAGATATTTGCTGCGAGTGGGTATTGCTTTAAATCAATGGGGAAATGCGTATGCACAGCAAGCTCGAACTCTTACGGGAATTGGCGAAATGCCACGAGTAATGAGGTTAATGGGCAAGGAGCATTATGTTATTAGTGTGTGGATAAGTGGAGAATTTGTGTCTGACGGGAGGTGTGCAGGGTAGTCTGCGCACCTGCGATGACCACCGAGTCCGGATGGCTTGGTGGTCAAAGCATCTGCCTAGTAAGCGGGAGACACGGCTGCCAATCCTGTTCAGTACAACTTTCAACTTTCCCGTTGATTTAACGTAATGTCCACTCATAGACAATATCTGTAATGCCTTTGTGTCTTTACTTACAGTGAATGCTGGATCAATATATATATATATATATATATATATATATATATATATATATATATGTGTGTGTGTGTGTGTGTGTGTGTGTGTGTGTGAGAGAGAGAGAGAGAGAGAGAGAGAGAGAGAGAGAGAGAGAGAGAGAGAGAGAGAGAGAGAGATTTTAATAGTTATGAAAATACTTATTAGAATTTAAAACAAACGAAAAACGTACCTCGCATGAAACTGAAATAGCAAGAAGGTCAACCATTCAAGCAGCAATTATGTATCGCATGCACCCCACGGTTTTCGTTTTAAATTCTACAAGTATTTTCATAGCTATAGATATTAGAAATTAACAAGCACAAATTTCCAGTACTATCTGTATGGTGTAGAATCTGTACGGCGCTAGGAGAAATTATCTTATACTTTCTAGTTCGTTTTAAAAACAATTTACATTAAAAAGTTTTTTATTTCAGTACATGATTTGCGAGTGTGTGTGGTGGTGTGGTACGGTAGTATTCTCCTGTGTAAATACATATTTAAATTCAGAATTTAATATTTAGGCTTTCTCTCTGCTTTCGTCAGTCATATCCACGACAGACTGCATGGGAGATTTGAACCTGTACATTTCCTTTAGATGTTACCTAAACTTACTTGGAATTTCTGATAGATCTTCCACTAGGATCTGACTGCGTAAATTAATTCAGGCTTCACGCACAGCATTTGCTACGATTGCGCGAGTTACCTTTTCTCTGCCAGGTTTCCATCAGTCTCTTTTGTAGTGAGAGTGTAGTTTCTGTTCCTGCAGCATTCTCAGAGCGGTTCCATTTACAAGTCATTCGTTACTTTAATTCGTACTTATTTTTCTAGACAGTGGTTTATTCTTTCAACATAGCTATAACTCTGCTGCGCCTGCCCGATTTGAGACAAATTTTCTCAGTTTGCAAACTGGGCATACTGCTTTTGGAAAACACAGTGACCGTCTTGTAGAAATTTTCATTATACATTTCAGTTTCAGGTCATTCAGATGGTATCATTGTCGGTTTCAACATATTACCAGGTGATCATCAATACAGTGTAATTGGTTTATTTCCACGCCATTGAGTGTAGGCTACCTTTGTATGACTTCACGAGGTGTGTATCTGAATGTGAAGGTCGGTAGAAACACTCGATTATTAATCTAAGCAGTAATCACGGTTACCTTTGTCCATATGAGTTTGCAGTAGTATTACTTTAGGACCTCGCTATAACCAATGTTTCTGTATTGCCGCCATAGACGTTCCTCCTCCTCCTTTTGTGTCTAATCTCTATTTCCAATATACACAATGTTGATGAGGGCTACGTCCACGGCGTATTTATGGAGTAAAATTACTCCTCCATTGTAACCCACCCACCAGAGGTGGTAGTATGGACCAAAACAAGAAAAAAATGCCAAGTAAAGTTGGGCTCTAAAAAGCATACCTTATGAGCTACGAGCCCTAGTTAAGTGGAAGAGACGTGTTTCACTGTAGCAAATAAGGAAAGTGCTCATAGCTATTAAGATACGCACTTTGGAGCCCACAATTAATAGACATTTTTCTTTTTTTGGTCCCTACTACCACCTATAAAAATACGTACTTGAAAGAACTTTCAGTAGAAGAGATGTGTCTCACGATATCGAAGATGAATAAATGCTCGTAGCTCTTAAGGTATACTTTCCAGAGTCAGTGTTTATTAAACATTTTTTTCTTGTTTTGGTCCACACTATCATGTCTGACATTTTGTCGATGGAGTTCTGCATTACCCTGTATACAGCGTTGAGATTATGGTAATTATATCTAGGAGCTTCATGAAACTATACAGCGGGAACATTAATAAAACCGCCAAACTGCAGGGACGGATTCGTGCCTGTAAATTGAGGAAAAATGGTCCTATGAACGTGTGTTCGGAAATGTACCGTTGCCACGGTAGATGGCGCTGACGAATGAAAGTTGCTCTGCCCAAGTGCCATGTGTTACTTGTGTGATGCAGGCTGCGTGTCTGTCGCAGCGTACTTCAAGCAGCAGAATATTCGGGTATTCAAGTCGGCAACAAGCCGAGATGCTGGTTTTGTACGGCTAAGCAAACGGGAACGGTCGAGAGGCGGCATGGCTGTGCTACAAGTACCCTCACAGGCACCAACCACACCACACATTTCAAGCCCTGTTTCGTCGTTTGTGTGATTATGGGTTCTTTCAGATAGACAAACGTACAGGGAGGCGGCTGGTTTTGCATACACAAGATTTAGGGAACCGGGTTCTATAGGACACTGAGACGAACCGTAGTATAAGCTTCAGACAAGTGGCCCGCCAACATGGTGCAAACCAAAGTACGATTATGTGTACCCTGCACGACAACCGCTACTGTCTCTGTCCCTGTCACTTGCAGTCCCATGGACACCACTGCAAACAACTGTCGTGACGTGGATGCGACACTGCTCTGTACTGTATTTCGGAACGACTTGCTGTGGCACCGTCAATTTTCGAACACATGTTCATAGAACCTTTTATCCTCCCTTTCTCGTCAGCAACCCGTTTGTCCGTTTTATTAATGTTTACCCTTTGTATCTTATTTGCACATAATATTGTTCACGTGGCTGTCTGTCTACACCTGATACTTCAGTATAGTTCGTCATCTTGAAGATAAGGACTACTCTGTAATACACAGCTCACATTGATCTAAAATGAAGTTATTGGCAGTCTGAAGGATAATGATAAGTAGGAAAGTGAGAAGAAGTGAGCGGTGCAGTGAAACACTAAGAAAAAGAGAGAACGAAGTTTATGACGGATGTAGGACAAAAAACGTTTGCTAGGGCAGTGGTTGTCAAATTTTCTTCTCAAGAGTCACTATCCACATTGTGGTGCGGCAACTCGCCCACACGTGTACCGATCTTATCATTAACTGTTAACCTGTCGGATGGGCGAGAAGTCTCCGTACCCCCGTAGCACCTGTTTAGTATCAAATGTTAGTATACAGGTTGGTAGCTATGTTAATTTTATTATTTGTTTAAATCAATTCTTGGAATTCATGTTTACATGTTTTCGTAGTCGCCTTCGCATTAGAGTTTTAATTTGTAGCCATAGCAGATGTGAGAGGTCGGTTACACTAATGAGGAGCGGTTAGAGACAATTGTGTGGGAGCATGAACGACAACAAATGGCTCTGAGCACTACGGGACTTAACATCTGTGGTCATCAGTCCCCTAGAACTTAGAACTACTTAAACCTAACTAACCTAAGGACACCACACACATCCATGAGCCCACATCTCGTGGTCGTGCGGTAGCGTTCTCGCTTCCCACGCCCGGGTTCCCGGGTTCGATTCCCGGCGGGGTCAGGGATTTTCTCTGGCTCGTGATGGCTGGGTGTTGTGTGCTGTCCTTAGGTTAGTTAGGTTTAAGTAGTTCTAAGTTCTAGGGGACTTATGACCACAGCAGTTGAGTTCCATAGTGCTCAGAGCCATTTGAACCATTTGAACACATCCAAGCCCGAGGCAGGATTCGAACCTGCGACCGTAGCAGTCCCGCGGTTCCGGACTGAGCGCCTTAACCGCGAGACCACCGCGGCCGGCGAACGACAACACACATGACAATGAGACAGATTATGGAAGCACTCCAAGAAAGGTTTAATAAGGCTCCACAGCGAAAGGCAACACTTCTGCATTGGGAAAGATGATTTTCTTTTTGGCGGTGTTAAAGACAGGCTGCGGAGTGGAAGGAAGAAGACACAAGAAGAAATATGTGCCGCAGTCTCTGCTTCGATTGAAAACTCTCCTATGAAGTCGACACGTAAACGTACTTCGGAACTCGATGTACCGACGACGCCAATGCGAGAAAATATGAAAAAAGACCTTACGGGCAGATCTTTTCAAAAAAATGGTTCAAATGGCTCTGAGGACTATGGGACTTAACATCAGAGGTCATCAGTCCCCTAGAACTTAGAACTACTTAACCCTAACTAACCTAAGGACATCACACACATCCATGCCCGATGCAGGATTCGAACCTGCGACCGTAGCGGTCGCACGGTTCCAGACTGAAGTGCCTAGAACCGCTCGGCCACCCCGGCCGGCGCAGATCTTTTCGATCGACGATCGTAAACGAGTTATCGGGTACAGACTGGAATGAGTTTGTTTTAGCGTGCCGAGCCTTGTTAACTCAGTTTCCAAAAGCAGTGAACAGAGCCAAGGTTACGTTTTCAGATGAATGTGTCATTTATCGCAGCTATGTGCCAAAAATATTGTTGTTCGGGCCAAAGATAATCTTCATTACACAATCAAGTTAGAAAGGAACCCGCCTTACATAATGGTATGGGCAGCGATGACATTACAACTTCTGCCTGGACCGTACTTTTTTGAAGCGACTGTGAATGTTATAAACATGATTAATTCCTCAGCGTGAGTAAAGCGGCCTCACAAAACGCATGTGACTGCAACAAGACGGAGCGCCTCATTCCAAAGCTCTTGCAGTGTGCCGGTTTGTAAATGAACACTTTCCAGGTGGCTGAATAGGTCGTGGTTCATCAGCAACACCAGATTCCTTGAAATGGCCACCAACAAGTCCTGACCTCACCACAACTGACAACTGGTTGTGGGAAGTCATTCAGGCGCATGTATCTGCACGTCGTTATGCTACAACCGGAGAACTGCACTATGCTGTTGAGGATGCATTCCGCACTATGAGACTTGCTCAAAAATAAGTCAGTAAGATCATGGAGGCGTATGGAAAAGTTTACAACATGATGAAGGACATACCACTAATGGACACTTAATGCATAGGCTAAGTAAGTATTTGAGCGAAAAAAAAATCAAATCTACACTCCTGGAAATTGAAATAAGAACACCGTGAATTCATTGTCCCAGGAAGGGGAAACTTTATCGACACATTCCTGGGGTCAGATACATCACATGATCACACTGACAGAACCACAGACACAGACACAGGCAACAGAGCATGCACAATGTCGGCACTAGTACAGTGTATATCCACCTTTCGCAGCAATGCAGGCTGCTATTCTCCCATGGAGACGATCGTAGAGATGCTGGATGTAGTCCTGTGGAACGGCTTGCCATGCCATTTCCACCTGGCGCCTCAGTTGGACCAGCGTTTGTGCTGGACGTGCAGACCGCGTGAGACGACGCTTCATCCAGTCCCAAACATGCTCAATGGGGGACAGATCCGGAGATCTTGCTGGCCAGGGTAGTTGACTTACACCTTCTAGAGCACGTTGGGTGGCACGGGATACATGCGGACGTGCATTGTCCTGTTGGAACAGAAAGTTCCCTTGCCAGTCTAGGAATGGTAGAACTATGGGTTCGATGACGGTTTGGATGTACCGTGCACTATTCAGTGTCCCCTCGACGATCACCAGTGGTGTACGGCCAGTGTAGGAGATCGCTCCCCACACCATGATGCCGGGTGTTGGCCCTGTGTGCCTCGGTCGTATGCAGTCCTGATTGTGGCGCTCACCTGCACGGCGCCAAACACGCATACGACCATCATTGGCACCAAGGCAGAAGCGACTCTCATCGCTGAAGACGACACGTCTCCATTCGTCCCTCCATTCACGCCTGGCGCGACACCACTGGAGGCGGGCTGCACGATGTTGGGGCGTGAGCGGAAGACGGCCTAACGGTGTGCGGGACCGTAGCCCAGCTTCATGGAGACGGTTGCGAATGGTCCTCGCCGATATCCCAGGAGCAACAGTGTCCCTAATTTGCTGGGAAGTGGCGGTGCGGTCCCCTACGGCACTGCGTAGGATCCTACAGCCTTGGCGTGCATCCGTGCGTCGCTGCGGTCCGGTCCCAGGTCGACGGGCACGTGCACCTTCCGCCGACCACTGGCGACAACATCGATGTACTGTGGAGACCTCACGCCCCACGTGTTGAGCAATTCGGCGGTACGTCCACCCGGCCTCCCGCATGCCCACTATACGCCCTCGCTCAAAGTCCGTCAACTGCACATACGGTTCACGTCCACGCTGTCGCGGCATGCTACCAGTGTTAAAGACTGCGATGGAGCTCCGTATGCCACGGCAAACTGGCTGACACTGACGGCGGCGGTGCACAAATGCTGCGCAGCTAGCGCCATTCGACGGCCAACACCGCGGTTCCTGGTGTGTCCGCTGTGCCGTGCGTGTGATCATTGCTTGTACAGCCCTCTCGCAGTGTCCGGAGCAAGTATGGTGGGTCTGACACACTGGTGTCAATGTGTTCTTTTTTCCATTTCCAGGAATGTATTACCATTCGATACTATACATAAATTAATATGAGTCCCCAAAAGAATAGCTACAGTAAGGGCGCGATAAGTTCGGCTCCGGCTGTCAAGTACTGATCATTAAACGTCGCCATCATTCGAACACTTCGTGCTGATTAGTATTTTTCGGATTTATGCCAACTTGTGCGATCTTACAGTTGTGACAGTACGTTTGCATGGTGTAGTGTTGGTTTTACTACACGTGCAAATAACAGATAACAGTATTTTCACTTATACTTAAATGACCTACTGAACATAAGATACAAAAAATGATTTAAATACCAGTTTTCTTTTACTCGTTAAGCTGTACTTTTTTTCTTTTCATCAGTATCAGTCTTCTGACTTACTCTCGACCTCAGAGTAGCACTTGCAACCTACGTCCTCAATTATTCGCTGGATTTATTCCAATCTGTTCCAATCTCTGTCTTCTTCTCCTTCAGTTTTTACACTTACAGCTCCCTCTGGTACCATGGAAGTCATTCAGTCATGTCTTAACAGCTCCCTGTAGTACCATGGAAGTCATTCCCTCATGTCTTAATAGATGTCCTATCATCCTGTCCCTTCTCCTTATCAGTGTTTTCCACATATTCCTTTCCCCTCCGATTCTGCACAGAACCTCCTCATTCCTTACCTTATCAGTCCACCTAATTTTCAACATTCGTCTGTAGCACGACATCTCATATGCTTCGATTCTCTTCTGTTCCGGTTTTCCCACAGTCCATGTTTCACTATCACACAATACTGTACTCCAAACGTACTTTCTCAGAAATTTCTTCCTCAAATTAGGGCCGATATTTAATATTAGCAGACTTCTCTTGCCCAAGAATGCCCTTTTTGCCAGTAGTAGTCTGCTTTTGATATCATACCTACTCTATCCTTCATTGGTTATTTTCCTGCCTAGGTAGCAGAATTCCTTAACTTCATCTACTTCGTCCGCAGCTCGTCGTCCTGCGGTAGCGTTCTCGCTTCACACGCCCGGATTCCCGCGTTCGATTCCCGGCGGGGTCAGGGATTTTCTCTGTCTCGTGATGACTGGGTGTTGTGTGCTGTCCTCAGGTTAGTTAGGTTTAAGTAGTTCTAAGTTATAGGGGACTGATGACCATAGATGTTAAGTCCCGTAGTGCTCAGAGCCATTTGAACCATTTTTTCATCTACTTCGTGACCGTCAATCCTACTGTTAAGTTTCTCGCTGTTCTCATTTCTTCTGCTTCTCATTACCTTCGTCTTTCTTCGATTTACTCTCAATCCATACTCGGTGCTTATTAGACTGTTCATTCCGTTCAGCAGATCATCTAATTCTTCTTCACTTTCACTCAAAATAGCAATACCATCAGCCAATCGTATCACTGATATTCCTTCATCTTGAATTTTAATTCCACTCCTGAACCTTTCTTTTATTTCCATCATTGCTTCCTCGATGTACGAATTAAACAGTAGGTGCGAAAGGCTACATCCCTGTCTTACACACTTTTTTAATAACAGCCTTTCATTCTTGGTTTCTCACTCTTACTATTCCCTCTTGGCTGTTGTACATATTTTATATGACCCGTCTCTCCCTATAGCTTACCCCTACTTTTTTTCAGAATTTCGAACACCTTGCACCATTTTACATTCTCGAACGCTTTTTCCCGCTTTACAGATCCTATGAACGTGTTTTAGTTTTTCTTTAAACTTGCTTCCATTATCAACCGCAACGTCAGAATTGCTTCTCATGCCTTTACCTTTCCTAAAGCCAAACTGATCGTCCTCTAGCGCATCCTCAATTTGCTTTTCGATTCTTCTGTATTTTACCCTTGTAAGCAACTTGGATGCATGAGCTGTTAAGCTCAATGTGCGATAATTCACGCACTTGTCAGCTCATGACGTCTTAGGAATTGTGTGGATGATGCTTTTCCGAAAGTCAGGTGGTATGTGGCATTACAACAGCCTTAATACATTTTCTTATTTCAAAAATGGTTCAAGTGGCTCTGAACACTATGAGACTTAACTTCTGAGGTCATCAGTCCCCTAGAACTTAGAACTACTTAAACCTAACTAACCTAAGGACATCACACACATCCATGCCCGAGGCATGAGGTTGCGCGGTTCAAGACTGTAGCGCCTAGAACCGCTCGGCCACCCCAGCCGGCATTCCTTTTTTGTTGCTACAAATATGTACTGCATTTGGAGATGACCGGCTCTACAATGAGCAGTCACGAAACCATGTTACTCCATTGCAAAAATTTATACCAAAATAGCCGATCGGTACGAGTTGTCAGTATAGGAAGGCAAACGATAAAACATTACCCCCCTCACATACTGTAAGTCCACAGCGGCCGCGCTACTTACCCCTCAGTCATACACAAGTAGAAACCAGTGTTACACCAAAACGTACTATATAAAGAGAAGCAGCACGGAGAAATATACTGTAACGTAAAGTGTCTCCGCTATCATCAGACGGGTTCTGAGAATCCCGTGTTGTTGTGGCTCGGAAGCACTTTCAAAACTTTTGTGAGCATAAAATCCGGTCTGAAGTGCAAAACTATGTGTTTTGCGTTATTTCAGTTTCACTTAAATAAGCTATCAAGATTTTACTGATCCATAACTTTTTTTTCATATGAGTGACATGCCCAGCTGTAGCACGATGAAGAAGGGAACCAGCGTAAAAATGCTCTTTCGGGGCACAAAAAGGGCGAATATGCTTAGTTTATCAAAAGACACTGAGTGAAAAGTGGAGTAAAAGCTGCTTCATTTGCCTTCCTCAGCATGTTTAAAATTGTCCCAAAAATGTTGACATGCGAACATATTCGCGCTTTTGATATTGAGGGACAAGGAGACAGTGGTAGTGGGTAAGAGACAGAAAAGTAACTGGAAGATTGTAGACAAAGGTTGAGGTATAGAAAGAGCGAAGAAGACAATGGCAATGTGGGAGAAAAAGAGAGGGCCACAATGGCAGTGGAACATATTTGATAGTAACATGACAGTACTAGGAAAAGAGTGATGGAAACTGTGCCAGGGGGAGAAGAATAAAGAGAGGGAGAAACTGGAAATGGGTGAGAGCCAGTAATAATGAGAGACCGACCCTATGCCACTGACAGCGAGGAAGAGGGAGTAGTGGCAGTGAGAAGCGACAGCAGCGGTGGGAGGGAATGAATGAGAGAGAGAGAGAGAGAGAGTAGCAATAAAAGAGAGCAAGAAGGAGACACTGACAGTGAGAGAAGACAGTAGTAGCAAAACAGAATCGAAGAGACTGAGACTATGAGACAGGAGACAGTGATAGACAGACGCAGAGAGATAATGACAATGAGTTAGGCTGAATGAATGAGTGAAAAAGGACAGCTGGGAGTGGATGGGTATGATCGAGTTATAGCGACGGACTGGTGGGCACAAAAAAAAAAAAAAGAAGTTCAAATGAGTGTGAAATCTTATGGGACTTAACTGCTAAGGTCATCAGTCCCTAAGCTTACAGACTACTTAACCTAAATTATCCTTAGGACAAACACACATACCCAAGCCCGAGGGATGACTCGAACCTCCGCCGGGATCAGCCGCACAGTCCATGACTGCAGCGCCTCAAACCGCTCGGCTAATCCCGCGCGGGGGACTGGTGGGTGCAATCGAGTTAACAGCTAGAGGAAGTTGTGGGAGTGAGAAGTAAGTTTGCATGTTAAAAAGAGTGCGAATATGTTGACGTGCCCAAAATTTTGGGATAATTTTCAGAGGTGTTTGTAAAATGACCTTTATTTTAACGAGTATTTATATATGTGTGTTTGGAGAGAGAGAGATTGATTTTTGATTGAGATTTTTACTTTAAGTCGTAACTGGTACCTTAATTTTGGTTGCTGCCTCCTTGAATGATCAGCTTCTGCGCCAGTTGTTGACGTATTGCAATTTGGAGGAAGTTATTGTTCTTTAAGGTTTAAAATACGACTCTTTTAGTTACTTGGCCGTATTGCGGATAGCTTTGAGCCCACGTTTTCGTAGCTTTTCATACCTAAGGGACCACTGTTGTAAGTAAGTAATATCAAATAGCAATCTGCTTTTCGTGAGAAAAGGAGATTGTTTGACACACAAACTTCCTTCAGCACCAAGAACATAATCCAGTTACTGTAATTAAGAAATTATGAGAGGTTGTTATTTATCGAATGAAAACTATAGAGAATGCATTTCTTTTCCGGTATTTTAGTGAACTTTGTACACTTACAGTTCTGTCAATTGACAGACGGCGACGACAATTAAGTTCACCTCCTTTTCCAAAAACAAGATATTTCTATTCTTCACTTCCAGAAAATTTGTATACATAAATGTTTGGTAACTCTTACACATACTTCACTCGCTTTTATCACTAAAATATCAATTTTCATTGAATGTAACAATACGTTCTGAGCGACGGCATAGCAGCACGTCCTCTTTCCTCAAGATAGATTAGCAGTCTTTTTTTAATAAAATCAATTGTCTTTTTGAGTCCATACTCAAAGATTCTCTAGTACTATTGTTGCGGGGATTGCGCGCTAAAGAGTTTCTTGCTGTCCAGCTGCGCTTCACTTCACTTCAAGTACTTTTTTAATCACATTTACATTTTCGGTATTTACATACATTACTGAGCTTCTCAGAATAAAATCAGGCACAA
The DNA here is from genome assembly GCF_023864275.1 of Schistocerca cancellata. NCBI lineage: Eukaryota > Metazoa > Arthropoda > Insecta > Orthoptera > Acrididae > Schistocerca > Schistocerca cancellata. The sequence goes on along the minus strand of NC_064633.1, from coordinate 317,183,267 downwards.
ATTAGTTAAAGAAAAAAAGGAGTGGGGCACACATAACATTACATGTTGAGGAAGGTAGAATGACACAGCTAGCACCCCACTTTTCAGTCAGAGTCTGCCAGCAAACAGGAACATATTCGCCCTTTTGTGCTCCGATAGCAGCGTTTTTACGCTGGTGTGCGACAGAGAACCGCGGACCACCGAATACTTGATTCGGGGCGCGTGGGTCGCAGTTAGAAGGCCACTGTGCTGGGGTATCAGCCTATATCACACGTTTAACCGGGGAACTCGTAATCGTCCCAAAATAGTGAGGCGCGGGAGCGCTGATCTCACCGGGAGAGGCTGACGGCCGGCCCTGCGGTGGCAGGCGGCCAAGCGGCAAGTCGCGTCTTGCCGGGACCCGCCGCGGTGAGTAAGCGGCGTACGCGCCGCCGGCTGGAGGCTGCGCCGCCGACAGGTCGCTACCTGCTCAGGTGGGCGGCGCCTGCCGACGACCTTTCTTGGGCCGCGCGCCTCTGCAAGGCCGATCGGAAGACACTGACTGCGGCCAGCGGCGCCGCGAGTTTCCCGTCTCACTGATTCCTGGCAGGTTAACCGGACAGGTACAGACATGCTTCCGAACTAGTGTAAAGCCCCTTTTGCACGATCGACTTTCTTGTCTCAGTTGAGTACTCGAGACAAGTGCGTCTACAGCGGCGCCACTAGCGTTTTAATCCTGCACAAAGTCAGCTCTGTCTCGAGTGGTCATTATCTTTTACACGTCAGTGCCAAGATTGGGTGCGTTGTGAGAGCTCAAATGGTTCAAATGGCTCTAAGCACTATGGGACTTAACATCTGAGGTCATCAGTCCCCTAGACTTACAAGTGCTTAAACATAACGAACCTAGGGATAGCACACACAGCCAAGCCCGAGGCAGGATTCGAACCTATGACCGTAGTAGCCACGTTGTTCCTGACTGAAGCCCCTAGAACCGCTCGGCCGCAGCGGACAGCTTGTTGTCAGAGCTGTCTGACGTACGTTTAGCGAAGTGACGCTATGTCGGAGAGTACTTTTTACGAAAAAATCTAAATATAGTAACAACATGTAGGGGCAAGTAGTGATAAATAATGCTGAAATAGTGTTCATTAAAACACGTTTACCTCTCTAGGTTCTTATTTATGCATAGTGAAGGATTCTTCTCTGTAAATCGCAAATAACTTTCTGCATTCACATATTTAGTCTCTCGTGTAGAACGCTATTAGGAAAAATACCAAGACCTCGTGCTACCTTTACAATGTCTCACGAAAACAAAGTAAACGAGACAATAATAAGACACGAAAGCATAAGACCCATTTGTATCATAGACGTGAGCTCGAACTGGATAGGTTATCTTCCGATGTTAGCAGGCGCCGATGCTGCCCCATGTTCCTGCGTATGTGCAGTGTACAACATACTCGGAAAATTAGAACTCCACAATCGGCACTGTCTATAGATCACTGACATCATGGACACACTCGCGACGTGCTTGGTCGCTGATTTACACACAGGCGCAAAAGGCGCACTTACTTAGAGTAGTCTATTTTGACCAGAAAGTCGATCGGGTAAAACGGGCTTAAGTTCCTGCAGGCAGTAGCCCCGAGCCCTGCGTATCTCCTCGCAGTGATACGATGGGCATTCAGTAAGTAACATAACGCATTTTGTATCTGAAAGCAGTACACCATATCATTCCTCACTCTTGTGGCTACAAAAGTGTGTTTTTCAAAATAATCTTCATTGTATGCGACGGTCTTACGCCACTGTAATGGGAAGGCCTGTGTGTCACCACTCTACTGGTCGGCGCCGGAGCCAACGTCTTGCTGTGTCAACAACCTCCCCTTCATGCACGTACTGCTTTCCGCGGAGTGAATCCTTCATTGGGCCAGACAGATGGGAGTCTGAAGGTGTGGGATCCGGGCTGTAAGAGAGACAAGGAACAACAGTCCAGTGAAGTTTTGTGAGCTCCTCTCGTCTGCGCAGACTTGTGTGGCCTTACGTCTTCATTGAGAAGGAGAAGTCCTTTTGCAGTTTTGTGGCGATGAACACGCTGAAGTCGTCTTAATTTCCTGACGATGCCGCAATATACTGCAGAGTTGATCTTTGCACCATGAGGGAGGGCATCAAATAGAATAACCCCTTCTGAGTCCCAGAAGACCGTCGCCATGACTTTACCAGCTGATTGTCTTTGAACTTTCTCTTCGGAGGAGAGGTGGTGTGGCCCCAGTCAATGCGTTGCCGTTTTGTTTCCAAATTGAAGTGATAAACCTATGCTTCTTGGCCTGTCACGATGTTCGACAAAAATTGTCACAATCAGTCTCGTAACATGCAAGCAGTTCTGCACTGATGGTCCTTCGTTGCTCCTTATAGTCTTCTGTTAGGCGGCGAGTAACGCAGCGGACACGCACCTTAGAGTGCCCAAACTGGTGGACGAATGTGTCATCACTACCAACGGAGACGTCCAGTTGAGCAGTGAACGTTTGACTGTGATCCTGCTATTACCTAATGTGAGATTGTCCGCACGTTCCAACACTGCAGAAGCCATAGCAAGAGGGAGATCGGACAGGTTTGCACGACCTTGTATCGATGTTGACAGAACGCCTCGCTCAATGACTCACCGTGCTTTTGTTCACTGACATGTCTCCATAGGCATTATGCAAGCACTTATGAATATCTGCGAGGCTCTGGTTTTCCGCCAAAAGAAACTCAATGACACGTCTCTGCTTGGAACACATCTCGGTTACATCACCATTTTTAAGGCTACGTATAGCGCCGTCGCTTATCGGATTTTCATGAGACTAAAGGGTTCTAAGTGGTAATATCCCGTGATGTCCCACAACCAATTCCGCAATTTTTTTTCAACCGAAACTTATTCATCTCTCCTCGTAATTAGTGGGCTCAAGTTGCTGTCTACACCAGACCGTTTCATAGTGAACATGTCTTCCAGCGCTGTTCCAGTTATTGTGAGTAGGACGGAAAAGGAAATGTTTCTTCTGAAATGTTACGCTTTCGGATCCCAAAAATTGTTGAAATGTTGCCTAGGGCGGTGGACGTGCAACATAGAGAATTACCGAAGTTTCATTAAAACTGCCTCCGTTGAAGGCACCGATTTTCTCGGGAGGGTGGGGAGGGGGAGGGGGGGGGGCAAGACGACAGCTGATAACATTCAGAGTCAGCAGACAGTTTATGATCTGAAGACGAAAGGTACAGAATATATATGTGAGAGATCATCAAAAATTATCAACTGAAAGGAGAACACACGGAAAAGGTAATCATTAAAGAAGTCGACAGCTTTCGAAAACCCATTTGCATAACTACGTAGAAAAAGTATTTTGTCAGCTATTTACGTTCCATGGTCTTGTTAACGGATATTATATTCCAATGGTTTTTTAAAATGATAAGAAGCTTCACATTGTCACCATGTCATTGCGACAGTTGTTGATAAATATAATATTCTATGTCTGGAATTACCCATTGTTTTCAGAGTTTGAAGAAAGCGTAATGAAAGCTGTAAGTGATGATGATGATCGGTTTGTGGGGCGCTCAACTGCACGTTCATCAGCGACCGTGTGAAGTACCAATGTTTTCACAGTCCAGTTCTTACACAGTCCAATTTTTACACAGTTCAGTCTAGCCACTGTCACGAGTGAAGATGGTGATTAGGATGAAATGATGAGGACAACACAAACACCCAGTCCCCAAATCTTTAAGTGAAGTGTTCACTAATGTGAGAATCCAAGGCTGTAAATTTCATTTAACACAGAGCTGGTGGCGAAACATGCAACCATTGGGACTTGCACATGACTACTTTTCCAGAAATGAAATCGAGAAATTTCTGTCTTATGTATTTGGTGTCCCAATGCTTGATCGTGATATGATTGGTGACTGTTTTGCTGAGGACTTAATGTCAGCGATTCGTGTGTGGGAAGAACAACAAACGTTCTGCGACTACTTAGTAGATACTTCTACAGAGAAAAATGCACTCTTTCCTTCATCCATGTGGGCAAAACTAAGCTGCAATAGACAGAAAACACCAACGTCTGCGAAAGTGACCACAGCGGTTACAATAGTCATTTCTACTCCTGCAGCCTAGATATATACAGTTTTTCGAGGTACTTGAGCAAATTCAGTTCCACAGCCGAAATTGTAATCAGTTTCTCAAAAAACAAAAAATAAGAAAGGTCTTGTCCAGATTCAAATTTCATGAAACTACAGGTGGCAAACTTCATATATGGCAAACTACAAGAATGCAGTAGCTAAACAAACTGGTAAAAAGACCACTAATTCGTATTTAAACAGTAGTAAGATAATCAGAGTCATTTCTCCTTATTACTACGATAGCAAAATGTTTTACAGCTTCGACAAGAAGTATGTATGGTACTACCTGCCTTGTACTGGAGGACAGGGTTCCTTCTCTGACTGCGGAAGGCTTGGGTCCTGTGCCCCGGAGCGCTTTTAAGGGTCCTACGCTCTCTGTCTTTTCTGTTATTGTTGTCTGCAGTTGCGATCTGTCACAATTTAAAATCGCAGTTCACGAATTCGCAACTAGTATGCGCCCTCACTCTACCAACGTTAAAAAGCGATTTCTGTGACGTCTGTGATCCATCACCATTAAAATTACACTGTAATTAGTTATAGGTAGCAGCTAGCAAGCACTGGTATTTATTTTGGTTGTTGGTATTTTTTGTCAGATGTACAGTGTCAATGCAGCGCAAGTGATATGTTCCTGTGTATCATTGAAGTCGATATGCGATCTAAAAGGGATAGTTAAAATGTTGAATCGTGCCTATTTGTCGAAGATGGGTGTCTAGGAAATCTGCTTCTCGGATCGATAGACAACAATTCAAGCAAATCGTATCAATGAGTACGAAATATACATGACAATATTTAACATGGTGATAAAAAAAGTGTCACAAGCAAAGGGCGACAGACAAAATAAACTATGTTCTTCAGTATATGCAATTCCTAAGTCGCTGATCTTGAAGTGTCTAATCTTGATGTTTTGATGCTGCAGTAGAAGTGGGCCGCAAGGAGTCGGCAGGGCGCTTACGTCCTCTTCACATGGACGCCGCTGCCGTCGCGTTGTCGTCCTGCAGAGGGGTTGGTCAGCCTGCAATTGGCTGACGTCTTGTACACAGCCCTCTCTGCTCTCTCCTTTCCGACTGGCGTACCGGAGCTTGTCTTTACGCCGTAACAAATTAAATGTGAAATATGTTGTGACTGAACAAAAAAGATTCCGTTTCTTCCAGGTAATTGATTATTTGTTTTATGTTTGATCATGTGCAAGTGAAAAGAGTTAAAGGTTGACAGCCTGAATAGTTTAAACGCAATATTTGAAGATTCACACAAAGTTTGCCTGTTATGTTGTAGTGTTGGAACAAAACCAGAAAGTTAACTAATACCCCGGCCACCCACATCGTATTTTTCGTAGTTTACGTGCGATATATGTGAGTAATACGCATCAAAATCTTATCCATTATCAATATATGTTTTCTGAATTTACTTTACAGTTCTAGTTTTTATTATGAAAAATGCGGCGCGAACGTAAACATTGGAGTACATTACAGGTCAGTCGGTTACCACAACCTCTACGAGGCATTCTCATTCGTTAGCTTCGACTCTCTATGTCGACTTTCAACCTAACCTAGAACTCTTGCTACAATACACAACCAAAATATCAGAGAGGCTCCAATATCACACTCTGGCCAAACCACACAGCCAAACATATACATATCAATACTACTACCAGCCAAAATACCAAGTGTAAAATTTTTCCCGCAGGAAATTAGTTTCCTGGTTCATTTCTTAGACCACAGGTTATTCACCAAAGAATGAGACACGAGGTTGTTAGTATGAAGAACGAACATCAGTCAGCAGACGGCACCTGGCGTTAATGTTAAATGCTACTTTTAGTTGTTACTTGAGATTCCTAGTTGTGACTTGTCACTGAAATCGCAGGCATGCTCGATGCCGTGACACAAGTTCTTAAAAGGAAGTACGAACTTTTGAGAACAGTCTGCACAGAGAGCTGAACATTAAATGCCACTTTTAGTTGCTATTTGCTACTTGTGAAGACTTCTAGTTTTGACTGAAATCGCACCCAGATACTGTAAAACTGTTATTGTGAAATCTGCGACTTCATATTTGATTATGAATGCAGAATAGCTTTTTGTTGATAAATATGTTTGGAAAAGACCATTCTTTTATAGCCTTAATCAGCGTGAAAAGATATGATGATGTTGCAGTTTGTGAAGTAAATCAAAGAAAGCTATTTAACAGACATCACGACGAATCAGCTTTGTCAGAATTGCATAGAACAAGAAACGGATCTTTGATACCTTAATTATTTAGTAGGCCTAATATGTGTTTATAAAATTATTTTTGTTGTAATTACTGTGAAAACTAATCATTAACGATGATCCAATAGATATCACGTTTAAATGAGATTCCATGTACAGGAATATGCGTCTGAGACGAGAAAATTCAGTACCACGGGTGGGACTGGCGCTAATAATTGTAGACCACGTACCCAATTTGTGTCTGTCCTTTTTTAACTCGCTATATGAAATTTAATTTAAACCTTTGGAACACTTTAATTATGCAAAGACCGGCAGCCGTGTAAGGTTCATCCACCCTTCTATTTTAGTTGACATAAATCTACCTGGTGATGGAGGTTTAAAACATCGAAACACTTAGTAGTAATAAAAATACCTTCTGTAGAATTACAGTAAACTTGTAGATTCTACTGATATTTACAACAATCACGGTAAAGTCTAACCTACAACGTCCGCATTTAAAACTGAGACAGAGAACAACTGAAACAATAATAGCTCTTATATAGTCCACGTAGTACCGGAATTTCATGAAACACTTGCAAAGGGGGCGAACACAAACATAAAGTAAAGCGTTCTGCTCACCAAGGTCATGCATAGTGCAATGATTGCAAGCAAAGCAACTACTAACGCGACTCAAGAACGAAAGACAGGTGTCTAAATGAGAGGTATAAAAGTTGAAAGTGAAGAATGTATGACGTAAAGCTTTGGGTTATAAGGTTACAACATGATGAATATATCTAATATGTCAGTCGGCGACAATGTGATGACAACTGCCACGTATTCCTCGGAGTATCTGGTCGGGAAGTGCCCATGCGCAGTGACACGGCGAGTTGGTAGCTGGACCTGCTATGAACTCAGCAGTGAGCTTGTCTCGTCGGCTCCGTCACGCCCGTGCCTGCCTGCACCTGCCTAGGTGACGACCTGCCGTAAGGCTTTGCCCTGACGTCACTTAAATTCCGTGCCGGGTGAGCGCCGCGCTGATGGCTTCACCACATAGTCATTACTTTATTTACGCCGGCAACCGCTGTTACACCTGCAGCGGGTGAACAAAGAAAACTCTCTCCCTGTCTCTCTTTCTCTCTCTCTCTCTCTCTCTCTCTCTCTCTCTCTCTGCGTGTGTGTGTGTGTGTGTGTGTGTGTGTGTGTGTGTGTGTGTGGGTGTGTGTGTGTGTGTGGGTGTGGGTGTGTGTGTGTGTGTGTGTGTGTGTGTGTGAGTATGTGTATGTGTGTTGGTACGTGCGTGTGTTGGGTCATCAGTCTTTTGACTGCTTTGACACCGCCTTCTATTTCTCTCCATGCTTAGCGAATGCCATCATCTCTATATACCGCCCTCATCCTCCTACCGAGAATGATACGTTCTACGCATTCTGACCTTGGTCTATTCTGAAATTTTTCTCCTCAGACAATTTAAAAAAAAAACATATTTCATTTATTCATCACTGCTTTACATGTGGATCATAACCCGTATTATTGAAAAGGATTACGTGCTTTTACGTAAAAGAAATAGTTTGGAAACAAAGTGCGCTATAGCTATATCCATTTTTGTTACTGTTTCTTGAAGTTTTACATTATAATCACGTTAGCTGACTAGTCCTTCAGTACTTTCTTGTAAAAACAAGTTCAATCGCAAGAAGCTGTACAGGTCATTAGAAAGAGACTTCAATTACGTAGCCAATCATATCACATAGCGACCATATTTATTTAGAAATACAATTTGTAGTTTAAGTTGTCAACTAAAAGCGGAGCTAGTTTCATGTGTCGATAACGAATGTAAGGAGTGTGACTACACTTTTAGGCTAAGGGTAGGCTTGATTAGCATTAAAATGTTATAATAAAGTACATGTTCTTGAGAATTGTTAACAGGTGGAATGTATCAGTGAGAAGCACGAAAATGAGAATCTTCTACAGTATTAATGAATTTCCTAAGCAGCCCTCGACTCACAAGACATCACCAGACTATAACTGACTGTCATCATAGAGGATTTCGTAATCGCTTTCAACTCTGAATATGATATTACACTTTGAGAGTGAGATGCAGTAACAAGGAAATTGTCCTCTTTGGCTGTAGCACTGAGAATAATTCAGCTAAACAGTGAATACATAACAGGAGAACATGCCAGAAATGATTAAGACCAAACACTGGAAAAAAGCAATGCCTGTGTATCTGTGTGTGTGTGTGTGTGTGTGTGTGTGTGTATGTGTGTGTATGTGTGTGTGTGTGTGTGTATGTGTGTGTGAGGATGAGGTGGAGGGGGGAGGTTGACAGTCGCAGGAAAGATAAAACATGCTATTAGCTGGATATAAATTTGCAACTATTATAGGTACTAGATAAATTGTAAGTTTGTATAGTGGTGTGCAAAACGTAAGGACAAAAGTAACTTTCATATAATGTGTCACCGTCAAATAACACAGCTATAAGAAATGCGGACTATATGTAGAAAGAGCTGCTACAGTGTAGTACATAGGGTAACTGAAAGCAATACGCACTGAGGACAAAAAAAAAGAAAAAATGAAAAAAATAGAAGTGACGCGATATCTGATGGCAAACTGGACATTACAAAAGGCTGGCCATGGGTGTTAATAGGATGTATTATGACCATGGACAGTAATGCATCTCTGCAACGAGCTTCTACGTGGGTCACAAGGTTGGTAAGGAGTTCTTATGGTAGGGCGTTCCATTCCTCCAGCTTCGCGACTGTCAACTGTCGGTTGGTCGCTGGTGTTGCAATACGTCTCCGCAACACATCTCGTAAGTGCCCGACGGGATTTAAAGCGGAGGATAAGGACAGGCCAGTCCATTCACGGAATATGCTCTCGTTCCAAGATCTGCTTCAGCTGCGCAGTTCGAGGCGGTCGCGCAATGTCATCCATAAAAAGGAAGCCAGGCTGATTGCACCCCTGATAACATGACGTTGACCAGCGAGTCTGAAGCTCTAGAAGATTTGAAGGTCAATACATCCGTGTAACATAGTGCCTTCCCCCCACCAAACATCTGGACGACCAAAACGATGATGTTCGATAATGGGTCATATGAATAATAAAGCGAACATTTTCCCGAGAAGATTCTCAGAGAGAAAGAACATTCTCTGAGAAGGTTCTCAATCTCATATCAATAAAAAATTCGAATCATATTCTCTGACGAGGAAGATGCTTCTCGCTACGTCTCTTCCTTCTTGAGAAGGTTCTCGGTTCGTGTAGTCTGCCCCATGCGCCTCAGAACAGACACGTGTAAGAGGTCCGAGCAGATGTAATTCCGATGTATTGCTCATGCGCTGCCTGCGATATGCAAGGTATAAGAGAATCGCTGACCAGAGAGCAGTGTTGACTGCAGTAGGAACTGTGTAGCTGTAGCAGTAAGTTGTGGCTAGTCTGCATACTGCTCTGGTCTGGTCTGGTGTATCGTGTTGGCTGGGCCGGTCGCGGTGCAGTGATGCCGGAGCCTGAGTATTATTGTATAAGGTAAAAAGCAGCCTCGCGCATATGTAGTAATGTAACCTCAAGTCCCATGTAAATGTTTTAAAAATGTCCTAATAATAATCTTTCTCATAAAAAGTAACTTTTAACAACCATTCATTTCAATTTAAAGAATTTACTAATTTCTCCAATCCATGATCATCCCGATTGTTGCAAAAGAAAAATCAGTTGCGTCCTTTCATAAATGACAAATCTATCGGCCAGCATTGCACAGGGCTGTGCCAGAAAAATTTATTGTAAGAGCAGATATATATGCGTTATCCGGCGACTTCATTGAGGTAAGACTTTTTCTCCTTTTTATTCAGAATGATCTTTCAGGGCCATGACGCAGCACTGCTGACGTCCAACATTTACCAGGTTAAATTCACAGTCAATTATTGAAAAGTTATAAGTGAGCGACAATTTAATTGAGAGGTTAGTTACATTGTATTATTACCAGGTTACTGAATATTTTTTGTTGGGACGTTACACTCAATGTGTACGACATAATTATAAATTTTACTGTTGAGAGGTTTAGGAATTTTTCTGTTTTGAGGTTACACTAAACGTGAATATTATTTATGTTAATATTTTCTGTTGGGAGGTTACGGTAAAAATATTTTCTGTTTTGAGGTTACACTAAAATGTGAATAAATATTTTGTAGGGAGGTTAAATGTGAATATTATTCATATATATCATATTATTTTTATTTTTGTGGGGAGGTTACACACGTAATGTTACATTCCATTCAAATCGCTGAAACAGTCAAAGCGTTCATTTTACAAATATGGAACGGGCATTATTGTGTTATTGATGAGTTGCACTACGTTCCGATTTTACTTTTATGTGCGGCAAAAGATTATTAAGTCGATTACGGACAGGAAACAAAACTGCATTTTCTGGCGATGTTACCGAATTTTTGACATATAGGAAACTTTTTTGTTGCTGAAGGTAGGTGAACACATTATGCGAACGAAATCTTAACATTACATGACATTTCCAACTACTCCAAATCGGAACTCAGTCAGAGTTTTCTGACATATGACAGTTTTAGTTAAATATGACGGTTATTGGTTCACTCGCGCTTAAAGTAAGTAAGCGGTCGCCCGTGTCGTTCGTTACGAGAAACAGATCGTTAGGTTCGTAATAAACCAATTATTAATTTTCCTGATCCGCCTACTTATTTACAACTTGACGAAATATAAGATTTATGCTGTGAGAAAACATGATAAGGAACACATGAAAATGTCAGTGACATATTAAAGTCTTCCGTTCATCGGTCTGAAAACTTGGGTTTGCTATGCAGCAACAAAAATGTTCTAATTTTTCCTTCGTTTGAAATGTCGCCCCTCATCTTTCATTATTTGCGGCACGAAAGTTCACTAAGCAATTAATGTTTTAAGTGTTAAATCCGTGTAACCTTCTACAGTTTCTCTCTTCACTATTGCTTCGGGCTATGTATTGTAGCGTCTCCTGGCCAGTCGTCATAAAAAGCGTGTGATAGAATTTTTTCCGTGTGTGTAAGACCAGTTAACATGTATCGATATAGTGCCACGCACACGGCGAAAGAGAAATAATTTAAACACGACCAAGTGAAGCAATAAAGCAAGACTGTGTAAACATTTCACGAATGTACTATGTGTGTATGTAGAACATTCTTAATTATTTGACGTTTTATGCACTTGTTAACTTTGAATCCATGACATATTATTTTGTTTGAAAATCTTGTTAAATGAATTAGCGATTAGGATCTGTGCCTCAGATAAAAAGGACAATTCAGTACATTTATAAATAGCAAAAAGCATTGTAATAATTTCTTTGCTCCCTTTGGGGTTCGTTACGAGTAACACTCGCTTGTTAAGCAAATGTATATGCTAGCCGTGAGTCTTTTGTTCACGAAGCTTGAGATCCGCCATTAGGCGGGTTGTTGTAAAAAGATGTGTAAAATTAATGCATTTTTGTTTGAATATATAGAGTTTGAGCAAATACGTTTTTAAAATAATTTGTAAAGTTGCCAGCAATTCGTCCCGTAAATAATTTAGACATTTTCAGCATTTAATTTAGCGTAAGCCGCTGTACCAATCTGCGAGGGCAACGGCCGCAGACGCGGCACATTTAAAAAATATTTATTTCAGGCATCTCTGTCACCTCGCCGGTAAAGCGAGGTAACATAATAATATTTAACATTTTCTTACAGCTTCCAGCAGTGCCGGCAGACTATATCATATTATTCAGTGCATTTCTCAGTCTGATTTGGAAGGTGCTGTGCGACATGGTCCATGCGGCCGCAAAAAATATAACGAATAACTGTGTTATGACTGTATCATTTTCACATTTTGTGGCAAGGTCTGCTCTGTGAAACTAAAGCAATATTTCACATTTTTTCCCTGAGATTAAGAGAACGCGAGCTAGTTGCGCGCCTATTCTAATTAACAGTATTCAAAAATCCACTGCATAACGTAAACAACATCCAGTGCTGTAACGATCATTTGAATTTCATAACTGACTTTTCTGAATACTATGCAAGGTAGTGAGTTCAGATACAGTTTTATTTCTTTCTTGATTACGTTACAGTAGCAAGTGAATGTACCCTACATGATTATCCAGAGCAGATGTGGAAAGGCAATAATTTGATCCATGGTGTGCCACACTTATGATAAAAGTGTTTATTCCCTCTCCCACTTCATAACCACAAGCCGAATAAAATTAACTCCAGTAGTAAAAAAGTGAGAGGTGGAGTAAGGGAGACGGAATAGTATATCTTTCTTTGCCTTCTAAGCAACAAAAATTCTGCCATTTTACTAAAAATCTCGGTAAATCGTAACTTCAACAGAAGTTCCTCACCTCGAAGTATGCTACAGGACTCACTTAAAAAAAACGGAGAATGTTCTCTGCTTGTGACAAGCCAATCTGTTTTATTCATACGAAATCGAAGGGTGTTCTTTGTTTTGAGCAACTTCCCCCGCCGTTTTACTCACGCTGAGAATATTCTCGGGTGACGAATATTCTCTGACTCCCTTTATTCATGCTAACTTGAGAATGTTCTCCGAAATTCCGAACATAGAATATATTCTCCGTTTTATTCATAAGACCAATGTTCCTCGCTGCATTATGTGTTCCCACATCTTGCGATACGAAGACACGTTCAACGTTGTCGAAAATGATCGGTGTGGTGGTCCAGGTGTGGAGTAGCATAATGTTTCACAGCGGTACTGACATCTAAGTCATTAAACATGGTACACTCACCAGTCACTGTTACTGCTACACTGCACGCACTTCTTCTCCCTATGAGTCGTTTCAGGAATGCTTTCGGCCCCTTCTTCATTTTTATGTATGACATTGCGCGACCGCATCGGGAAGCGGAGGCGAAGGAGCTCTTTGAACAAGGGGGTATTCGGTGAATGGACTGACGTGCCCGTTCCCCCGACTTTAAGCCCATCGAGGATGTGTGGTAGACATACACAAACGACCAGCTAGCAGTTGCGCTGGCAGAGGAATGGAAGGCCCTACCACAAAAACACCTTATCAGTCTTGTGACGTGAACTGCCAAACACGGTGACCGCACGTGTTCATAAGAAGCATGTCCCATCGTTTCTAATGTCCAGGGGACCGTCACATATCGAGTCGACTTACGTGCAATTATTGTCTTCAAATAAAGGTGCCATTTCTGTTCGCGTCATTACGTATTTCTTTCAGCTACTTTCTGCACTATAGTATAGCAGCTCTTCCTATGTATGGTCGGAGGTTCATCGAGCTACGTTACTTGGCAATGAGACATCACTCGTGAGTTACTTTCGTCGTTAAGTTTCGCACACCAGTGTACAAAGAACAACATTTAACAGAAGAGATCTACATGTTATAGAAAAAGTAATAACTTACAAAATGACTGAAGTTATGCCTGATCCATAATACGAGCATGTGGCCGTATCTCAAATTAACCCATCAGAAAGGTGTAATATAAACAGGGTGGGACAAATAAAAGTGGCTCGGACATTTTGATACCATTTGTGGCATTATTGACGGAGGAGGAAAAGACCTACAGTTACTTCTAACAGGGTGGAGCAACTGCCCAAACAGCCGGCCGAACCATGGAGCACATTTACACAATCTGCACACCTGATAGAGTTGTTTACAGAGGTCAGTCTGCTCGCGGCCTGGCCACCCAGGTCACTCGATTTGTCAGTGTGCGATTAGTTTGTGTTGGGAGACCTCACGTCTAAGGCGTATCGCAACAAACCTCATGGTTGCCAAGAACTGCAGCAGAACATTTCGGATGAGACTGCAGCGATATCAGCAGTCCAGTTTCGATCCGCCTTCAGCAACTTTCCGACCAGGGCCCAACAATGCCAAGAGATGAATGGTGGTCACATTCAACACCTACTATTGTCAAGTTAGCACTGTATTTCCTTTCCTCTGTTGTGTTTCTTAATATCATGGAACTCAGTTCTCCAGGTTATTTTTATTTACCGAACCCTGTATAAATATACATTGTACATTAAAGGGGGCTATTTGCCAGTTTGTTAATCCCATTGTTAGTTGGCCAATTTTCTCTGAAACAGTAACGTATTTCAGAATATTTTCATGCCCATTTCCCTTGATAAATAGTGGATCACTGACACTGCAAAATAATGCAATTAAGATTCAGTACCTCCAGAGACTGTTCGTTTTCATTGCTTTCTGTTCATTTCTCTTTCTACTACAGTGAAGGAGCTGCAAGGTTGGAAACTAACGAGCTGGCTAGCAGAAGTGAAGAGTTCCTTTAAGGGGCTCTGGAACGCCCTATACTTGCAATGTTAAAATAACGCTTATAAATTACATCTTTCCTCACAAAGTATTTGAGGTAGGAAGTTGAACTTTTTACAGATTATTTATTGGAATACGGGCTACAACTTAACACAGGGATTTTACAAAATTTTAGTTCAGTTATTAAAGATGATTTTTTTCAATTGTAATGAAAATTCACAACATTTTTTTGCAATTTTTTATTTATATATTCAAAAATATACAGTTTTTTGGAAAAAGGCTATGTTAAATTATGCAGAAGGTACTGTGTAACATTTACTGAAAGCTTGAAACAAATATGTTTGGAAGATCCTTAGAAAACATGTAATTAGTATGAGAAAATAAAAGTTTTGGGAATCGAGCGACAAAGATTGGATTAACTTTTTAGTGCATTCCAGGTCCATAGGATGGATTATCTTCATCCTCTGCAAACTCCTCCTCCAGCTTCCTCTTGTTCCTCCTCCTGTTTACTCTTGCTTGTATTTCTAGACTCTTTACAGCCCTGTCTGCAACCCGAAGGCGTTCCTTGTCTAAAGCAAGCATTGCTCGTACCATGTTAGAACCTACCTTCATTCCCATATTTCTAAATACCTTGCACCTTACAATGTTGCCATCATTGAAAGTCGCAACAGCAACTTTACTTTTACTCATTATTATACTTCAACAAAACAGAGACTCAAGAAACAGAATTAATTACGAATATTTTCGAGATAACGACAGAGTAAATAAACATGAAACAATCGACAATCACACCAGCGATATATATTGAACCATCACAGGTTAGCCACAACACATACTTTATCTCACATCACTAAAATGTACATGATGAACACGGACGTTAATAATAACACCATTTGACAGCAGTTTAACAGCGCCACAGTGGGTCACGCCCATGTAGAACACATTTCAAAAAAAATTTAAAAATAGTTGCAGTCTTCGGAATTGAATAAATTATATATCTATTAAAAGGTAATAGTCTGCAGATTCAGAAAACGCAAAAAAGTAAAAATTGAACTTTTCATGAATTTGAGCCTTTCCGGAGCCCCTTAAAAAGAGCTGGCTGTTATAAAATTGTTCATATTCTTAGGCGAAGTCGCAGCCCCGGGTAGACAGACTGGCATTCAGTTCCCTAATCCTACGCTGTCCAAGCAGTGCATGGGACAATTTTTTTCTTCGAAAGAATATAACACTATTCCTAGAAGCATTTTAGCAAGACAAGGGATCTCTAACCAGGTGTAGCTTCTCGAAGGTTGGTGTGTCAATCTGCGTTATGTCCGTTTAAGTTTTCAGAAACCAGCGTTGTGATTGGTTCTTCGAGAGAGCTCGCAGTTACTTGATTGGTTCTTCCGTTGAGCACGCAGTTTTTTGGCTCTGGTCACATGTCAGCCGTTTCATAGGTATTCTTCAAAATTTGCTAACTACTGGTAGGGATTTTCTGCCTTCCTCCCACACCAGACCACTAATGTTTATAAACATCAAAAATTCGAAAGAGTAGCAGATTGTTTAACATCTTTGATTCAGTTATACTGGACAGAACTCACAGTGTCTGCCGAGCTTGGCCGGCGAGTTCCGGGTCTGGAGAAAAACAGCCAAGTTACAGAGCGTCCTAGAAGAGAACCTTCTCGTTAGGAGATGGAGGAGTAAACACTTCACACTAGGCGGTAGAAGGATAATGACTTCATGTTAGGAATTTGGAGAGTAATGACACAGGCTACTGGACAACTGATGAGGCGACCCTTGTGGTCGCATAGAAAAATGTTTCTACTCGTGTACTGAGTACAGAAAGAGAGCTGAACCCAGAGTAGCAATACTAATGGCGATGCCTTCTGTGTTACACTAAAGGAGTAAGAAGCACCATTGTCGCGATCACTAATTCGGTAGTAACGCAATATTAGTTCACTCGATTCAGCAGCCAGTCTTTCTGCTTAGTACTTCTAGCGAGGTAGTCTGTGTGCTATATGCACTTTGGCGATCACACTGATGTGCGACCCTATCTTTCAGTGTTCTTACTGTAATTTAGTAACCGTGCTTACAGTTACTGGCCGTATTCGTATATTAACAGCATAATTTTGTATATATCTTGCCCAACCACCAGCGCTAAGATACCAGCTCATTATTAGAACACCTTTATACTTATATGGATATGGTGCCTAGAATGAAATTAGAATTATATATTGATACCTTCAGCTGCTGACGGGCATTGATACATATCAACGGGAACAGGTGAAAATGTGTGCCCCGACCGGGACTTGAACCCGGGATCTCCTGCTTACATGGCAGACCCTCTATCGATCTGAGCACAGAGGATAGTGCGACTGCAGGGACTATCTGGCGCACGCCCCCCCCCCTCCCCCCGCGCACGAGATGCACATTCTCATATTGTATGTTCACACACCACATTCATAGTGTCTCACCCCAACTCACTCATTACTCATGGAAGACATTCTTACCAAGTCCCGTAAGAGTTCAGGGAATATGTGTGCATCCACACAGAGGAAGAAGGTCATGGCCGGTATTGCCAGAACTATATACTTACATGGATATGGTGTCTGTTCTTTCGGACAGATTCATATAGAATGTATTTCCAATATTTTTCTCGTTGTCGGATGTCGTTCAACAGGGGTGTGTGACATGCAGCACTGGTGGCCTGTGGTGGGAATGATCCACGTTTCTGGCTTATGGAAGGAGCTGTCTGAATGGAGAGACCTGTTGGGGTGCAGGAGTGTAGCTCACTTAACCGTGTCGTCCTCTAGACGGTCGAATAGCGAACTAATAGTTAGTATGTGTTGGATAGCTATCATGATCGCATGGAATTTTGAGAAGATTGAGTATGCAGGTGTAGGTCTGCATTTCGCGCCTTTATTTAGTTGAGGGAACATCCACTGTGGTTTGTGCATTTAGCAGGGGAAAGACAGGTGGAAGACATGTTTGCTGGTTCTCTAGTCATGAGAAACACCTTAGCTGACTTTGTAAATTATAGGGAAGATTTGGAATCTGTTGTAACACCGACATCAGTATTCGAGAGTGGAAATATCAGTTTCCTGTGTTTTTTTCGAGTTTTCACGTAAAGGTCTTCACAGACGGAATAAGGTCCTATTTACTCAACGGTTTAAGGTGCGTTTCACCTGGCTAACGTTTAGGCTTTCTAGATAAATAATTTCCAGTCTATATCTTTGGAATTATGTCGCACGAGCAGTACTCCTATGCGAGCGATATTGCTAAGTGCCTGATATCGAGAAGTATCGTGAAAATGGTATGACATTCTGAAAAACCATGCGATATTACTTATGTTCTTGTAATCCCAAAGTCTGGAGACGAGTGTAGAAAAGCAAGCAAGCAAGCAGATCATAACCATAAACAGTAACGTCTTTGTGCTGAGGGAAACTGATCCAGCCTTTTTACAACAGTTCTGGGAGTGACTTTGGTCCACTGAGGGTGCTCCAGTCACGTGTTGCGAGTGGATGACCGCACGACCTCTTGAGAAATTTCTAGTACAGCGAGTGCATGTGCGTATGCTGTCTGTCTTTCTAGTATATCTACGAGTGTCAGGCGATCGATAGCTATACAAATTATGTAAAAGGGGCGATTTTGTATGGTGCAGGATATGAAATTTATGTTTACTACATCGACACGGTACGCGATGATATATTGCTGGGTTGGAGATTGGTTTCACGCTCTAATATTCAAGCTCCCGTCCTCAGTGGCAGAGCGGTGTAATTGAATAAGAGTCTTTCTGTATTTGACGACCTGTAAACCACTTTGCAGCGTTTATTTGTCAGTGCAATATGGTGATCTGTACAAAATAGTTTTTTGCCATTGAAAGTCTCGTCTGGAGAAAGAAAAAAAAGGTGGACAGTGCTTCCACACCGACGGTATCAGTAATTCTATGGGAAAATTCAATAAGAGCCAATCATAATGCTCCATTCATTCACAAGACATCTTTTGTGCTGGGACACAGGAGCATCTACAAACTGATTCGAACAAGATGGAGGAAAGGTATCTATGGAAAGTTTTGAGAAAGAAAGTGTTCAAAGACAAGCAGAAGCAGACCATCCATCTCTGGCAGGGATGCTGTCACTCATCCACCACTGTGGCACTAGGACATCTCCAGAGCAGTAGCTGTAGAATACCAAAAATTCCCGCCATTTTTCTCTTCTGTAAGACGGCACTTCGATTTGTGTTTGCATAATTGTTCTGATTTACCCCCATCTGGGCTTAGACAGTGTTCTCTTTCCAAACAAAAAGGATGCTTTTATGATTAACAGTGCTTTCGCAAACATCCACAGACATGATAAAGGCTTTTAGTGGTGAGGACGTTTAGCGTTTCTGAGATGTATGTTGACAGCAGGACGAACATTTTGCAGCAGTGTGTCAGCCATGCTGGGCTGGTAAGGATGCGTGCCCAGCTAGATCCAGTTCGGATTTAATGTAAGGATCGTGACGGAGAGAAAGCAGTCGATGTTATTCAGAAACAGAATTCTATAGAACGACCTGTTATATCAGTATCCACAGGATCCACATGCACGCACTTAGCCACGTCTTGCATGTCGCATTAGGGATCGCGAGGGGGGAAAGTAATCGATGTTATTCTGGAACAGATTTCTATAGCGCATCCACAGGGGGGCTTGGCTGTTATTTACATAGATATGGGATGTTGGTATAACACTGATAACCTTTTAGCTGCTATGCAAACATCTCTCAGCACTGGACCCGCACTGCAGGTGTATGTTATTGCGCCAGCAACGGTGCCAAGGTGAACATGCATTTCGACAGTAATTTCTCAGGTGTCAAATATGAAAGGGATGCCACCGTCTCATACTTGTAGGACTCGAATTCACGCCTGTGTGTGCCTCGGCAGCTAATAGCTGCATCATCATTTCACGTGGACCGCTGTTGCACCCCGAATCCTGGGGTCGCATGCTAAGTCGGCAGCGTCAGTGACCGGTGCATATTGGAGCGTCTGATACGTCGCAGTTGATGATAGATCGAAAGTGTTTTTTATGTGCAATGAGTGTTTCTGCACTGCATTTTTTTTATGTTTAGGCGTTGTGAGTGTGTTTGAATGGCATTACAAAGGCATTATTTTTCGACAATTTACGAGTTGCTTGCATGTCTTTATGCTGTGTACTGCATCATTTCGGTAATTTACGAGTTGTTTGCGTGTCTGTACATCAGCGTACGGTATTATTTAAGAGTAGTTTGCAGGTCTGTAAACTGTGTATTGTGACCCCAAGCATGTCAGAGCGAGTGTTTTGTATCAGTGTAATAAGTAAACTATATCAAATCTGTCCCTAAATAAATTGTTTCAAATTAAATGAAGTACACTCCTTCCTCCCTCCAACAGCCCAGAACAGGCTGAGTCCTTTTCCCACCATTTTCCCCCTCTAGACTGCCATCTTGGATTACATCTCGGGAGGGGCGACATCACCCTCTCTGGTGGCTTTACTGTGTACCAGGTCAGTTGAGCTCCAGATCTCATGGTGAACACACTGGATGGCGGTACTGCCTCAAATTGTTTAAATAAAGACATGCTGAGTCCTTTTCCCGCCGATTTTCCCACAGACCGCCATCTTTGATTATGTCTCGAGAGGGGCGATGGCGCCCTCTTGTGGTGGTACTGTGTATTAGGTCAGTTGGACTCTGGAACTCTTGGTGAACACACTTGATGGTGGTCCTTCCTCTTATTGTTTAAATAAAGACTGTTTAAATAAAGACATACATCCATCCTGTCCCGCACAGACTGAGTCCTTTTCCTGCCGATTCCTAGGAAGAGGTGGCGGTTGGATGACTTAGGTTAGTGTAGGTAGCCCAAGTGCCCTTTTTCACCACCAAAATTTCAACTTCCCGCCATTTTCTAGGGGCGGTGAGGGGGGAGAGGAGGGTGTTAGGTACAAATGGCTCTGAGCACTATGGGACTTAACTTATAAGGTCATCAGTACCTTAGAACTTAGAACTAATCAAACCTAACTAACCTAAGGACATCACACACATCCATGCCTGAGGCAGGATTCGAACCTGCGACCGTAGCGGTCGCGCGGTTCCAGAGTGTAGCACTTAGAACCGCTCGGCCACCCCGGCCCGCGAGGGTGTTAGGTTAGTGGAGGTAGTCCAATTGACCTATCTTCCCCCCAAAATTTGAACCTCCCACCATGATGTCATTGCATCATTGCCATATCTGTCGCCACCATCTTCGATCCGCCATCTTAATAAATTTGGCAGTTATGGAGAGTGGGCCCATATATACGTTGCTCCACTACTCCTACTTCTTTTCAGTCTTGCTTCTGTTATCAAATGGAACCTTTCCTGGAGCCATACTGATCGTCATCTAACGGTTCCTCTATTTTCTTTTCATTTCTCATGTATAATGCTCTTGTCAGCAACTTGGATTCATGAGCCATTACTGTGATTGTACGATAATTCTCGCACATGTTGGCTCTTGTAATCTTGGGAATTGTGTGGATGATGTATTCCTGAAAGCCTGACGATATATCACCAGTCTCATAGATTCTACACACCAACTTGAATAATCGTTTGGTTGCCACTATCCTCAATAATTTGAGACATTGCGATTGAATGTTACCTGTCCCTTCTGCCTTACTTGAACTTACGTTTTCGAAAGCTCTTTCAAATTCTGATTCTAATACTGGGTTCTGTATCTCTTCTCTATAGACTGCTATCTCTTCCACATCGCCTGCTGTTTTTCCTCTAACATGTCATCAGATAAGACTTCCCTCTCTTGAAGGCCCTTAGTGTAGTGTTTCCACCTATCCACTCTTTCCTCTGCATTTGACTGTGGAATTCCCATTGCACCCTTAATGTTACGGCCCTTGTTATTAATTTCACCGGAGGTCGTCTTGACTTTCCTGTATGCTGAATCCGTCTTTCTGACAATCATTTCTTTGTCGATTTCTTCACTTTTTTCATACAGCCATGTCGCCTTAGCTTCCCTGGACTTCCTATCTATTTTATTCCCCAGTGACCTATCTCTGTATTCCTTAATTTCAGTGACCATTTTTGTCCTAACTTCTTTCTTCGTTCAGCTGAAGTATTTCTCCTGCTACCCACGGTTTCTTAGTGGTTACCGTCTTTGTACCTAAGTTTTCTTCCCAGCTTCTGTGATGCCCTTTTAAGAGATATCTATTCCTCCTCAACTGAACTGCCTGCTGAGCTATTTCTTATTGTAGTATCTATAGCCAGAAAGAACTTACAAGTGTATCTCTTCATTGTTTAGTTCCTCCATAACCCATTTCAATACGCATTGCCTTTTTCTGACTGGTCTCACAATCTTCAGCCTATTCTCCATCACTATTACATTTTTACCTGAGTCTGTATCTGTTCTTGGATATGCTTTACAATGCATTTTTCGAAATCTTTGTCTTACCGTGGTGTAGTCTAATTGAAATCTTCCTGTATCACCCTGCCTTTTCCAAGTATACCTCCTTTTCTCGTGATTCTTGAACAGAGTATTTGCTATTACCAGCTGGGTCTCAACACAATTAGGCTTTCTCCTCTCTCATTCTTACTATCAACCCGTATTCTCCCGTAACCCTTTGTTCTACTCCTTCCCCTGCAACCGCATTTCAATTCCCTGTGACTGTTAGGTTGTAATCTCCATTTACGTGCTTAATTACCCGTTTATATCGTCACATACTTTCTCTCTCTCTTAATCTTCGCCCTGCGTTGTCGGCATGTATGCCTGAACTACTGTCTTCGCTGCCGATTTCTTTGAGCACAACCATGTCTCTGAGCTATTCACAGTAACTCACCACCTGCTCTACTTTCTTATTCAGGACGAATCCTACATTCGTTATATCATTTGCTGCTGCTGTTGATATTACTTTATACTCATCTAACCAGAAATCACTGTCATCATTCCATCTCACTTCACTGCTACCACTGTATCTACATTGAGCCTTAGCATTTCCCGTTTCATATTTTGTATCTTCCCTATCACGTTCAAACTTCAGAAATTCGACGCCCCGACTCGTAGAACAATTTCCTTTCGCCGATTATTCAATCTTTTTCTCATGGTTGACACTCCCTTGGCAGTCCCCTCCAGAAGATCCGAATGGGGGACTAACCCGAACTCTTTTGCCGACGGAGAAATCAGCCTGACAATTTTTCAATTACAGGCCACTTTTCACGCTACGTGTCTTTAATGCAGTGGTTTCCATTGCCTTCTGGATCCTCATGCCGTTGATCATCGCTGATCCCTGCGCCTTTTAGGAGGAGTTTCCCAGACTAATTGCAAGAGATTGCCTTGAACCTCTGTCCGCACCTTCGTCCTCTTTACAAGGCGGTTGGCAGAATGAGGGTGAGGGAAGTGTTCTACTGCCATTGCATATCATTTTTATTCATAATTTTAGCAGCGGCTGGTTTCGAACCCTTGACCTAGGACCTAGGATACTACCTGTAGACCACAGTTCTATTCACCAATCATCAACCAATTTTCCTTTTTTTAGATTTTTTGTAGGGTAGAAATAAAGTAGTCCTCTCCCTTTGGTAATACGCGCTATGGAAAATGCGTTGGTGCTGCTTGGGTTAAAGGGATTATTTGCCAGTCATTTAATCCCAACACCATGATCTTTTCATGCAGATAAACGTTTCTGTTACGTCTGCACAAAGTTTACAGTGAATTGCGCGGGTAGCTGCAAAGCAGTCGCCACCAGAGCCTGCTGGCTGGACCCCTGCCCCCTGTGCGGTGTGCGCCGCGACAGAAGCGGCTGCGGCGTGATCCACATTTCACGCTGCGGGCCGTGTCGCGTGCGCATATGGCGCGTGCGTTCGCCGCAGCACATGTCGCTGGCCGCGCCGCTCCGGCCTACAGGAATAGCCGCCTATTTCTGGCACCCGTGTGTGCACCGACGGACGGACGGACGGACGGCGGCGGCGGCGGCGGCGGCGACGACCTCTCCGAAGCGGCCGCAGCTGCCTGCGCGCTCTGCCCGCACCAAAAAGTTCTCAAAGGGCGCGCCGGAAATGTCTCGCGCTGCAGAGCCGCACGGCACCGTTTGCACTTTTAGCCAGATGGTGCACTCTGCCTGCTTTGGCGCGGCGAGAGGTAACCAAAGGTCGTGTCGTGTTGCAGGGGTATGTGTCAAAATGGATAAATGCGAAACTGTTTCTGGAATGTTCCACTCCGGAATAACAGCAGCTCGTGGTCGTGTGGTAGCGTTCTCGCTTCCCGCGCCCGGGTTCCCGGGTTCGATTCCCAGCGGGGTCAGGGATTTTCTCTGCCTCGCGATGACTGGGTGTTGTGTGATGTCCTTAGGTTAGTTAGGTTTAAGTAGTTCTAAGTTCTAGGGGACTGATGACCATAGCTGCTGAGTCCCATAGTGCTCTGAGCCATTTTTTGAACCGGAATAACACCACAACTGACGGGTACATGTTTACGACAAATATTTAGTTCCTAAAGAGTACTGTCTCTAACCCGCAACTGTGCTTGCAGTTCAACAAAGTAAAATGAAATGTGCGTATGGCTGTATTGGCCAGAAAACCGCTTTCGGGAGATTTGGCGTCTTGGTCCAAGTCTTTTTACTTTAAACCATTTGGGCGACTTTCTCCCAAACGGAGAAAATACGACGTGATTGGGAATCGAATATTGGACTCCATAATCAAGGATCAGCACCGCTAACCAAAAGACCACTAGCTTAGAAGCGTAACTATAGTTTCGTTACGGTGAGTGATGGTGACAGTGATGAAATAAAGTAGTTTTTGTATCCCGCCTGGAAGGCGGTGCGTGGGTCTGCTCCTGAAATCTGACAAAGAGGCCGAATGAAAGGAAGCGAGTAGGAGCAGGGGAGGAAAAGCACATCGGTACTGCAAGTAAAGTTAAAGAGGTTATTTACTGGTGCATGAATATATACAAATGAATATGTGTCTTTGGTACAGGTGAGCACGTAGGTGTGCAGCCAAAGTCCAGATAAGAAGGTCTCAATAGCAAGCTAAGCTAAAGCGATGGTTCTCGGCCGTCTGCTCTTCATGAACTACCCGAGTGGAGCGGCGCTAGTAGAGCTGCACGGCGTGGGCTAGAGGGCGCTGTGGTCGGCGAAGATCTTCCGCTCTCGTAGTGCCAACCTACGCTGTGGTGTCGGAACTATCGATACCACAGTGGCGACTTTCTAAAATTATTAAACAGTGCTAAACTGACGAAGAAATAAAATAAATAATTTGTAGTTCGGTGCAGCGCAAATTTTATAACATTTGTACGTGCCTAAATGTCAGTTGCCCTCACGTTTCTGCCAGTTACCCGTGGCTGTTCTCACATACCATAATGAAAAACAGCCTCACTAAAAGCCTCTCACGTTCTACATGCAAAGGCACGACGTCTCTCTGTCACACAGCATATAAAGTTTGTCTCCGTTGTGAGTATTGAAGCGTCTCAGTACCTATGACAGGTGCTCATCGCTCAGCGGCTGGGATACGACAGGCTTGTGAGTAACATTAGCATAAAACTACAGATAAATCACTTCGAGGTTTCTTCATGTTTTATATTCGTTATGTTGATTCATATTACGTAGAACATATCAAACAATAAAAGTACTATTTACAAATATGATGAATACTTGAAAAAAGAGACAGCATTGGTCGTATATTTTTCTATTGCAAAATCGATTTTCTGTCACTGAGTGACCATCTTCAGTGCTATATTGTATAACAAATTGGGATGCACTGTTGTTACTAAGCTTACGGCAATCACAATCATAGTCTATGTGATTGCCGTAAGCTTAGTAACAACAGTGCATCCCAATTTGTTATACAATATAGCACTGAAGATGGTCATTCAGTGACAGAAAATCGATTTTGCAATAGAAAAATATACGACCAATGCTGTCTCTTTTTTCAAGTATACCTGTTACCTGGTCGTAGTGCACAAGACAACATGGAGTCGCCAATCAATTAAATATGATGAAGTTAAAAAATAAAGAGTAAATACCTTAGCTTCTTCAGAGTGTAATTATTTACATACTTCGCTTTATACTGTTCACATCAGTAGATACCTTGTACAACAAACTTTCCAAAGTAGCCTATGTTCTTCCTCAGCGTTCAAGCTAGCTCCATACCAAATCTCTTCAAAATCGTTCAACGATTTAATCATGAAAGCGTAACAACAGACAGAGCAAGTTTCATCTTTATAACTTCAATATGGATAAAGACACTTTTGAGAGCAGGCCGTTGGAATATCTTGTCACAAATACCTTACCGCCAACTCACGATGAACACGTACAGGCGTCGTATTAAACAGACATTTCCTTTAATTACAGTTTTCTGTTGTTATATCATAATTCTTCGCCAAATGATACATTTCGAAAATGTGTTAAAATAAATATGATTTGAACTACAGTCCATGCATTTCACAAATCATTCGCAACTCTCGAGGAACACAGCTTACTTCAAAGACATAGAGCTAAGGAAAAGGGGCTCCAGATAATGAAAATCGCACAGTTAAACTGTTTTCACAGATAGTGCCTCCTTTGCGTTCAGAGCTATTCAAGCATATTATTATTTGCATAAAAAGAAAAATATATTAATTGAAGTTTAATATACGAATAAGTAATCTATTATTATTCGTCTAGTTTTCAAGATACAGCACAATTGCCCTCACTGGTTACTAGTGTAACGAATTTGCAAGTGAATTACTACAGCTGTCAGTCGTATGATATCAGCTGTTGTACAGTGTGAGGGGCGTCGTACATTCAATGCACAGTACAAAAGGTCTTGAACACTTAGTGCTTGTACGTTTATTTAGCATTGTGACAGAATATATCGCATAGAATACATAACGTTGTGCGATGAAATTTGCATACAAGATCTGCATGTCAGTAAAACACGAATAAAAGTATTTATATACGATCCACCCTCTTTATAGACTTGGGGCATGCACTTACTTTATTTGTGGATCAGATACGTAAGTCATATGAGTTGAGGATAAGGATTTCAGGCGTTTGTAGTACTTTACAATTCATAGTAAAAACACTTAACTTCAACAAAATACGTGAAAAGCATAGGGATAACCCAAGCAAGGAAAGAACAAGAAAATCAGCCATACAGAGTGATTCAGTCTTTACATGAGATCACATAATTAACATTTTCTTTATTCATTTTTATTTTATGGAGCAGGCATCGACGGAATTTCATGAAGATTCTACTGTTCAATTGGAATTGTTGCTTGGTGATGGTGTCAAGTACCCCCTTTGCATTCAGAGGTGCACATGCTAATTATTTGAATGAATAGGCAAATATATTCCTTGACAATTAGTATACGAATAACATTTCTAAAATATTACTCGTCTAAAGTGCAAGATACAGCACAGTGGAACCGACAGTAGGGAAACCACAGGACGTAGATCTTGGTCAGCCGACATAGTCGTAGCAAAAGCACAACGAAATTGTTCATTCCCAGTAGAGATCCACAACTAGGAAAGGTGATACATGGGTAGAATTTAGTATTCTCTAAACTATCGGGATGCAGGTCTCTGATCTCAGAGCAAGGAACATCCGATATACCGGCAGATTCTTGTCATCTGCATAGTCCGCCATGTTGCAGTTAGGCAAAAGAAATCCACCGGTCTGCACATGATACGGAATTTTGTACTTATTTATAGCTTTTAATTTTGTATCAATATGCGATGTTATACGGTGACGTGAGTGCAGAATCGAAAAGTATTTTCATCTTGCATTCTCGTGACATTTCGAGTCAGCCATGTTGTAATTAGGCAAGAGACGAAATACGAGCATATTTAAAGCTTACTTTACGTGGTTAAAATGGCTCTAAGCACTAAGGGACTTAACATCTGAGGTCATCAGTCCCCTAGACATAGAACTATTTAAACCTAACTAACCTAAGGACATCACACATACCCATGCCTGAGGCAGGATTCGAACCTGCGACCGTAGCAGCAGCGCGGTTCCGGACTGAAGCGGCCGGCTTTTAAGTGGTTATCTACAGCCTGTAAATATTTGTAAAAAAAATCATTTTTTGTGTTGTACGGTTTTATTTATGCGGTATCGGTTTCAGTACTGGCTACCATGTTCGTAAGAGATACCGCAAAGTGCAGTACAAGAATGACACAAGTACGTGATTTCTTACGATCATACAGCATGAAAGCAGATACAAAAAATGAAGCTTTGTAATACTCTCATAATGTGCATCAGATGATCAAAGACACATATCTGCCAAATACGGCAACATCAAGAATAAAATGTGGCTAATTAATAATTAAATAATTGTTTCCTTAAATTTGCACTGTACCTGTAGTAGATTTATACAAGCCTGCTTCTTTCAGTATTGTAATTTTATGTTTGAACTGTATTGTGAGCTGTGTACTACATATCAATGGAATAGCGTATTATGAAAGGTGGCTACACTGAGCCACAGCGCCAAAGATCGCGCGAGAGAGTATTGTTCCGCCGCCTCCACTGTCAGTGCTTATTGAGACGTAGCGGTAGGCAGTTCTTACCGAGAAGTCGTGGTGGACACTGCATGTCGTGAAGTCAGAGTGAGATGTGGTAGTGGAGAGTGTTGTTCCATGTTTTATGCAGTGGTTTGATGGGAGAGATAGCAGATGTTGTTCTAATGGAGATATTGTAATGGTCAGAGTGCATTTCGTCAATATATGGAGGTATTTTCTTTTATTCTTTTATTCTTTCAGTGACCTGAATAATGTGTCATTACAGGTTCAGTCAACAAAGCATCTGGCGTGTGTTCTTGTATTAGAGTGTAATTTTGGTTTTCTTGCACAATTATAGTATTTCTAATTTTCTTTTATCACGTCAGTATAAATGGTATTTAAAATTTCTTGTCTTGTTGAAGAAGAACCGTGCCAGATGTGCGTTGAGTCATACTACCACACACAGAACAGTTACTCTTGTGCTTTGGTTTCGTAGGTTTCTTAGTTGCTGGGGACTTAATTAATTAATTGTGCTAACAGAAATTTTCTTACATTCTTTGTTGTCATTCTAAGCAGTCAGATTGCGTACTAAAACTAGTCAGGGCCAGCCGTTTACGAAACAGCGTAATCGGACATACAGCGACAGAAAATTAAAAAGTATTTGCATTGCATTCTTATATCTTTATTTTAATTAAGCCCCCATGCAATTATTGTATAAATCTTGTTCTGTCTGAGACTATATTAGTTGTCTGTGCATGTTACCACACTTCGAGTGTGTAAATCTACTACAGTGGGAATTACATAAAGAATTAGCGTAATAATTAATCACGCTTTATACTTGATCTTGCCGTATTTGGGAGAGATGTATTTTTGACTAGTTGTTGTACACTATGTAAGTATTAGGATGCTTCAAATTTTTTGTGCCTACTTTCATGTTGTAAGGTTGTAGGAAATCACATACTTGTGTCATTCTTGTCTTGTACTTTGCAGTATCTCCTGTGAAAATGGCAATCAGTACTAAAACCGGCAGAGAATAAATGCAACTGTACGGCTCTTGGCAGAAAAAAAAGGAATGGTTTTTTTCACGACCTACTTTGGCCGGCCCGTTCAGACAGCTGGAGTTGCATATCCAGATGGTATAAAGACCACTGGTAGAATTCGTTGTAAGTTCCACAGATCATTTTAAAGGTATGTGGTGATGACTAGGAATGGGATAGTCTGCAAGCAATTTTATGTAATCGAATATTATTGACGAAAACACGTAATAGAAAAAATAGCTTTATTTTAGTAACACAGGGAAGTACATTCCTCTTTTATATTGTGCGAGTTACTGCTCCTATCTGTCATAGAATGTCTGTGACACCGAAAATTTTTCGAACTGATACAATGCAACAATGTGAGTTTCCTTATGTATGGTCAATTTCGGGATTTTTATACCCACCGAGATATTGAAACAATTACTCGTTTTTCTTAAAAGATAACTAAAGTAGTTTTTAAGCAATTCTAGGTCACTTGAACAGAATAATGTTGACAGTGAAACGTGTCACTCAGAAACTTTGCTACTGATGTTGGTTGGCTCTGAGCACTATGGGACTTAACTTCTAAGGTCATCAGTCCCCTAGAACTTAGAACTACTTAAACCTAACTAACCTAAGGACATCACACACATCCATGCCCGAGGCAGGATTCGAACCTGCGACCGTAGCGGTCGCGCGGTTCCAGATTGTAACGCCTAGAACCGCTGGGCCACCCAGGCCGGCTTTTGCTACTGAGGAGTAAGGCTGATGGCACAGCGCACTTTCGGTTTCACTGCCCGGTAACCATACAAAATGATGGTCCATGTGCACTTTTAAATATTTTGCCGAATTATTTATTTAATTTTTTACCTTCACCTTGCGATGGGTGTTGAACGTTTTCCAAATATCAGATTCTTAAAAGTTTCGCTGTACGCAATAATAAGCGTTAACTTTTTCTTAGGATCTCTCACCCATCGTTAAAGTGCGTTGTTCTGACAAAACCACGGGCTTTTTGCAGACTAACACAAAGTAAATACGATTAATAATTATTCAACGAATTACTCACCTATTTCAGTAGTGATCTCTGAAACATTTTCAGTTTAGTTTTTGTGAGTCGACAACACTACCTGCCAGGCACGTTACGTCTTAGATCAGTGAATCGTAATTTATGTTCCGTTATAACTTACGCCATTTTAAGAAAAGAACCAAGGTTTTTTGTTTGGCGTGACGTCACTACTTCTTTTGAAGTACGATGGCTTCTTATTAATTAACATCATTAGCCAATAATTATACTGCGAAGCTGTACCTCAGCTATAGCTCAGAAGTGTAATTCCTTGAAGAAGGGTCAACTAGAAGAAAGCATATTACCGTTACACGTTCTTCTTGCGGCACTCTTCAGTACAAGAAAGAATTGGTAACATATGCGTTGTCTCATAATATCTGCCTGTAGTAACTAATAACTGACTGTTAGCAAAATGTGTCTAGAAACGGGACAAGAAGAAGTGCAAATATGGCTCTCTCTGTGTGTGTGTGTGTGTGTGTGTGTGTGTGTGTGTGAGAGAGAGAGAGAGAGAGAGAGAGAGAGAGAGAGAGAGAGAGAGAGAGAGAGAGAGAGTGTGTGTGTGAGTTCCTTCTGCTCTTCTTTCGCACTAACGTGTCAGTCAAGTTTCGAATTACAGCTAACATTTGAGAGCCAACTGTGGCAGGTATGTGAGTCAGAGGGTAGAACTTGACCTTCAAAATAAGAAGCGCTAGTTGTGTGGAGAAAGCCTGACATGGTGCTTTCTTTATCAGAATGAAACTATTCAAATTTTGGCCCACAATTCTCTCTGAGTCATTTCTCTTATCGTCTGAAGTTATGCATCACAGTCCACTAATGTGGTTCTCTACTAAACGTTCTAGCATCCCTCTCTCTATATCTCCCTCTCCCCACCTACCCCCCTTGCCCATTATGATTCTTGGTTGTAAGAGAAAAATTCGAGCACTATTATCATGTACGAGAAATCTCTAAATATTTAAGTTTGACATAATTTTTTGCAGGCAGAAATCATTTAAATTGTGTTTCATGCTTCATTGTTTTAGCTTTGGGAACAGTATGTCAGTTTGTAACAACACTAACGTTATCCTACTGTATAAATGTAATAAATTTTTTTCTTCTGAATTTCGATAAATTAGTATAATCGATATTCTGGTTTCATTTCTTTTTTGTTTCATGAAATTACGTTGAAAAAGCTATAAACAATTTTCGATGTAAATTTTAATATTTATGTCAAATTTCAAGTAATGTTGTAATCGAAGGGAAGTGTACCTAATGTTGAAACTATTGTAAGATGTAAAAGTTGTATTTGTACGCCTGGTCCATACGTAGGCAATGTGTTAGAATATGTGGAATGTAAAACCTTTGGTGAATACACTGTCTGTAGGGGAGCGGTAAAAGGTGGAGGCAGGCGAGCGCGGGAAAATGCACACGGGCGCTGCACGGCATAACGGGCTCAGCAGTAGTAGTCGGAGTAGGGCATCGATCTGAGAAACACGTGCTGGATCGAGGAGGCTCTCCTGGAAAAAGTGGTTTCGTTGAGCCTCGGATGCGCTGTTTCCGACGTCTATACGGAATGGCAATATTCCATAGGCACTAAATGGAAAAGCATTGCGACGCCATGAAGAAGTAAAATGCCGATATTTCATGAGCCATTGCTATAATTGCACGTGTGCTTTGTGCCTCGCCATCTCGCCGCCTGCCGTCCGCCTCATCGATACGAACAGGTTGAAACTTTCAGTACTGTATTCGTGTGGACCAGTGTCACTTTTGCTACATACTGTTCAATAACAACTTAAATTTTACCAGAACTGTCCTATCAATTAATTATCCTCACAACTAACCTAGACAGGGTCCTTTCCACATGTTGTGCAATCCGAGTATCCCAAGATGAAGATTTAAAGTTTATGTTAATAATAATTACCTGCAGACCTGTCAATGTTAAAATGATGTTTAAAGAACTTTGTTGTTAATGAATACTGGACGAATAATATAGGTATGACAAAGTTGGAAGATAATGTTGAAATTGATTTAGTAATGAAGTTTATTTAAACTGAGACAAAATTAACGGTAGTTAAATGAGCAGGAAATAAGACAAAAAGAATGGTAAATCATATTTTGAAAATATAATCAAACTTTCACTACAGTGATCATAACAGTTTCAGGGTCTCCCCCCCCCCCTTTTCTTTTCTATTCATTTGAATTCTGAAGTGTACTGGACTGCTTTGACCAGCAAAGTTAAAGTCAATATAAAACCTAAATTTATCAGTGTTTTACCTTTCTTAAAATTGACATTGTATGTGTGTGTCAAAAGTGCTATTTCTAGGGCAACCCATGCCCGATTTCAGTCGGATCAATAGACAAAACGCAGGTTGTAGTAAACATTATAGTGTATTGTTGTGTATTTATGGTGTGTCCACATTAGTACAGAAAGTGAGATTCTTAGTTCAGTAGATTTTTCTGGTTCTAAAATTTACCATATAATGCAGTATTACTACGTGTTGTTATGCTTGCACGTACATCCACTTGTACAGGGAAAAAACTCAGTTAATGCCTAATTAGGCTGGCGACCGTATTATTAACAATTGGTAGCATCTGCTGTATATGTTTCTTGTCCGTCCTAACGTGCAGTTGCACTTTAGACTTGCTTGACGTATAATTGTTGTTACTGAGTGGGTGTAAGTCTGATTTTGCCTCCATTCAGGTACACGCGGTCAACATATTTACTAAAATCTTTTCTTACAAGGTGAAGCCCGTCAACTTACCATAGTACAGGCTTTAAAGAGTTAACGTACGCCCGAGCGTAGACGTTACATGTTCTCTCCATCCACTAGCACAAAACAGACATCTGCATGCGCTTGTATATCACCACATTCTAAGACTAGGGATGAGTACATGTTTTCTCGCATAATGAGAAACATAGGGAAAATTTCTGCTAGGAAATTCAGCAAAGGTTTAATTAGTTTTATATGAATTTGAGCGGAAGAGACCGGCCTTGCAGACGACTGCTCATCGCAGCTTAAGATAAATACCGCGTGCATTGGTGTAAAACTATTGGTTCACCAGCTTGCATCCACTGTAAGCTCGAGCGACCTTGGGTAATCTTTTGCTCAATTTGTCACGCCACTAACCATCCACCGTAGACTTGATTGTCTTCCTAAAAATAGTACCGAACTTTGAACCGGAATCGGACGATTTTCTTAGTACTGACCAATATCATAACGTAAGTGTAGGAACTATTTTGTGAAGAAACTTCTAGTTAAACTTTAATATTGTCATGTTTAGGATAATTTAACCTTCTGAGAGTTACTATTTAATATTGTTTTGTTTAGGATTATTTCACTTTTTGATATTGACGAGATGCGTTATCCTGACGAGTGTTTTTGCTGTCACATTGAAAACTGTGTAAAAGCGTGTATTTTTGTGCTAATATTGCGACATTAAACATGCCATTTCAACTTCCACAGTTTTCTTCAATCCTAGAATAAGTAAACCAAAAATATTGAACCTTACAACATGTCACATACATTATAACTGTTCGGAGACGATGATTGTATCAGCATAACAGTGCTCTCCGAAATAAAGAATCCCGACCTCAACCCAGTGGAAAACCTTTTGGATGAGTTAGAAAGTCTAGTTCGCTTCAGACCCTTGCACACAACATCACTACCTACAC
This sequence comes from Schistocerca cancellata, assembly GCF_023864275.1. Taxonomy (NCBI): domain Eukaryota; kingdom Metazoa; phylum Arthropoda; class Insecta; order Orthoptera; family Acrididae; genus Schistocerca; species Schistocerca cancellata. The sequence goes on along the minus strand of NC_064633.1, from coordinate 317,149,586 downwards.
TGGTTTGGGTTCTTGAGGAAAAATGGAATGCCGTTCCTTCACAGACATTCAGACGCCTCCCTGAAAGTGCTCCAGCTGAGTTCAAGTAGTCACAAAGACGAAGGATTGACACACCCCTTATTAATGTCCACTAAAAGATGTCCGAATACATTTGATCACATAGTGTATTTTTGCCACGCGCCAACATCACTTGATGCGTGTGAATTCCGCCCCGCGGACGCATGTAAAAGTTTTCACAGGGCCCGAAGGCCAAGGAAGAAACTTTTCAATAGAATGGCATCAAAAACTGTTATAAGAGTAGAAGTTTTCAAACAAAAAATAGACTAGGATCGCATGTAAGTTGTTAAAATTTATTTCTCAAATGGCCGGTTTCGATTGTAATACGATCAACTTCAGACCATCAAATCTCTGTGAAAAGCGTAATAGAAAGTTTCAGAAAGTAATACAAAGGTTCTGAAACTTGATATTACTCTTTTCACAGAGTCTTAATGGTCTGAAGATGATCGTAACACGATCGAAACCTGTCACCTGATGCAAAATTTTAAATTTTAACAACTTATATGCTATCCTAGACTAATTTTACTTAAAAACTTTACGTTCATATTGACCGCTGTTTTCTCTGGAACAATGTTCCAAAAGATGCCTTGTAAAAGTAATAAATATAGCTCGTAGTTGCAGTAGAGGTTTGAATTTCGCATTAGAGACACGTCGTGACTTGTTAAGAAGACCGTCCATCTGTGAATGAATTTAAACTGCTCTTCGATCTGTGCTGGAGGCACGTATGCCGGATCCATAGTAGGACAAAGGTACTGGTTCGCCCAAAGGCAACGCAGCTGCCCCGCAGTCACTGCTCCCCTAACGCAGTATAGAGGGCTGTGTAGGGGAGGGGGCAGAACTGTCGTAGGGAACTGTCAGGCAATGACACCGCCATTACATGAGCGGACGGTCGATCGCCCTGTGACCAGAGGCAGGTATATCAGCCGCCAGATATTGCGTACCTGTCACTGAGAACGTCTGACAGTAGAAACTTTGTCACCTATAAGTATTAACGGAGAATAAATTTCAATTTACGCGTCTTACTACTGTTATTCGAATTAATATTAGGTGGCAAAATCTCAAATTTTTCTGTAACCGATTTCAGACTTGACAGGCAACTTTCTTATTGTTCCAGATCACAAATATTATGCTTCTAAACCAGTTGCACTGTCGGAAGTGGAAAGTACTTCAGTATGAAGCACCAGTCAGGTACGTAGCAGATTTAGTGGGGATGTCCATCAATAAAGGATGTTAAATGATTAAACTTTGATTCCACTCGGTACTAACATGCGTAATCGACATCAGTATGAGGTGTGATCCCCACGAGTACGAATGCACTCTGGCACTTTTGTACGACCTGGGATTAATCAGCCTTCGAATGCCATCTTGAGGAAGTTCTTACAATGCCTGAAACATATGCTGTGTCATTTCATCAATAAGTCACTCGGAGGACGCATGCGTCATTTAGGCCTTCTTTGCCAGATCCTGCAATTGTGCCTATACCGAGTGTTTCAGAAAGAGCGTCCAAAAATGTAACATGACATAGAGAATGCTCCCCTGGACAATTTGAGGACGGGAACCTGGGATCGGAGAAGCCAGATTTAAGGAGGTATGGAGTGCACTTGTCTACCGCTTTGTCTAACATTACTGTTTTCCAGCATATTTACAACTACCATGCACACAAGTTTACACGACTGTGCTGTTTATTTACATGTACATTCTTTATTTTCTACAAGGAAACAAGGAGGTTGAGCCTGTTTACTAGGAAGTCGTGATGCAGGTTTTGTTTGCTTTACTTGTCCGTGTGGTAGCCCTGTAGTATCGCATTTACATCGTCCCACGACCGAAGGTGCTTCGAATCAACGACAGACTCATTCATTACTCAGTGCTATTTAGAGTTGTGCAGTACAATACGATGGAGCAGCACCGGTATAGTTTCACAGAACTCACTGACGTACACGTTGTGTGTGAGGAAGTACGTTGTAATGCTCTCGCTGCTGAAAGGCTGTACAGGGAACGATTTCTTAACAGGCATCATCCGTCACGACGAGTGTTTATTTTTCTCGATCGGCGATTGTTGGAGACTGGTTCATTGGAAAGAAGAAACGAGGGACCTGGCAAGAAGAGAACCACACGCACACCCGGTTTTGGAGAGAACGCGCTGGAAAGTATTGCAGCGGACCCCACTACTCGTCGTATTGATCTACATCTACATGGGTACTCTGCAAATCACATTTAAGTGGCTGGCAGAGGGTTCGTCGAACCAAGTTCGCAATTCTCTGTTATTCCAATCTCTTATAGCGAACGGAAAGAACGAACACCTATATCTTTCCGTACGAGCTCTGATTTCCCTTATTTAATAGTGGTGATCGTTGCTCCCTATGTAGGTCGATGTCAACAAAATACTTTCGCATACGGAGGAGAAAGTTGATGGCTCTGAGCACTATGGGACTTAACTTCCTAGGTCATCAGTCCCCTAGAACTTAGAACTACTTAAACCTAACTAACCTAAGGACATCACACACATCCATGCCCGAGGCAGGATTCGAACCTGCGACCGTAGCGGTCAGGCGGTTCCTGATTGTAGCGCCTTTAACCGCTTGGCCACACCGGCCGGCAGAAAGTTGATGATTGGAAGTTCGTGAGAAGATTCCGTCGCAACGAAATACGTCTTTCTTTTAATGATGTCCAGCCCAAACACTGCATCATTTCAGTGATACTCTCTCTTATATTTCGCGATAGTACGAAACGTGCTGCTCTTCTTTGAAGTTTTTCGAAGTACTCTGTCAGTCTAATTTGGTAACGATCCCACACCGCGCAGCAGAATTCTAAAAGAGGACGGACAAGTGTAGTGTAGGCAGTCTCCTTAGTAAATCTGTTACATTTTCTAATAAAATAAAACGCAGTCTTTGGTTAGCCTTCCCCAAAACATTTTTTATGTGTTCCTTCCGATTTACGATGTCCGTAATTGTAATTCCTAGGTAGTTAGTTGAATTTACGGCCTTTAGATTAGACTGATTTATCGTGTAACCAAAGTTTAACGAATTCCTTTTTAGTACTTACGCGCATGAACTCACACTTTTCGTTATTTACGGTCAATTGCCAATTTTCGCACCATTCAGATATCTTTTCTAAATAATTTTGCAATTAGTTTTGATCTTCTGATGACTTTATTATTTGATAAACGACAGCGTCATCTGCAAACAACCTAAGACGGCTGCTCAGATTGGTTCCCAAATCGTTTATATAGATTAGGAACAGCAAAGGGCCTATAACACTACGTTGGGGAACGCCATAAACCACGTCTGTTTTACTCGATGACCTTCCGTATTACACTTGAAGTGGGTGCTGCACATACTAGCGTGTGGCTAGTACTCCACGAACAACAATTACACCCATATCACCCACGACGAGTCCATGCAGTGCTGTGACTGACTTTGCACCGAGGGTCGCATTGTATCAGTGACTGCTCCAACAAAGGACTGATCGGCCAGATTTCCTTCAAATCGTGCTGTTTACTGAAGAGCCCTCATTAGAACGTGATGGTATTTCGAACAGCAGAACGAGGAAAGCCCTCACTCTGTAGTGAAGTCACACCATCAAGTACGTTTTTCTGTGAATATTTGGGCCGGCATTGTAGGCGACAGCATCTGGTCGTCTGAATAGTCACTTGTACTTGAGGATCAGTACCTTTGGCTGTTCGTGAGAGGCTGTGGATACAACGTAATGGTGCATCACTTCACTTCAGAGTGGATGTCCGCAACCATCTCAGTGCTATATTTCGTGGTCGCTGCTCTGGAAGAGGACGTCCTATTCCATGGCCTGCGATGTCACCTGGCCTGAATTCCCTTGATTATTTGCTGCCTTTGATGTGATTCGAAGCACACCACGAATATTTGCCAGTGTGCATCAGAATATTGGCTGCCGATGTCACACTTGCATTGAGGTTGATGGCCGTCCATTTCAGCACATTTTCTACGGTACAGTACAAATGGTACGTTCATTGTGTCATTTATGACATTTGCAGTTACCTGTAACTAATGCATATAAAGAAGTACACGTTAATATGGTTATATTCCTATTATCTCCTTAAGCTGTCAACGGCCTTGACGCAGTGGTAACACCGGTTCCCGTCAGATCACAGACGTTAAGCGCTGTCGGGCTGGGCTAGAACCGAGCGCTGTTGCCAAGCGGGGTGCACTCAGCCCTTGTGAGGCAAACTGAGGAGCTGCTTGATTGAGAAGTAACGGCTCCGGTCTCGGAAACTAACATATGGCCGGGAGAGCGGTGTGCTGACCACATGCCCCTCCATATCCGCATCCAGTGACTCCTATTGGCTGAGAATGACACGGCGGCCGGCCGGTATCGTTGAGCCTTCATGGCCTGTTCGGGAGGAGTTTAGTTTAGATTTAGTTTTATCTCCTTAAGCTGGCTTCTCCGATCCCAGGTCCTTTACATCAGCCGGCCGCGGTGGCCGTGCGGTTCTGGCGCTGCAGTCCGGAACCGCGGGACTGCTACGGTCGCAGGTTCGAATCCTGCCTCGGGCATGGGTGTGTGTGATGTCCTTAGGTGAGTTAGGTTTAAGTAGTTCTAAGTTCTAGGGGACTTATGACCTAAGATGTTGAGTCCCATATTGCTCAGAGCCATTTTTTTCTTCAGTATTTAATGCAACTGCTGACCGTATTTTAAAAATTTAAAATGCTATCATAATCTTCTCCTTCGGTTGTATCATTTAGCTACCGAAAGCTCCTGTGTTTTTTTCGAAATGACGCGGCTTGAAAACCGCAAAGATTTTGTTCAGGCATGAAGCCCCGACAGTCCGTGGACACAGGATACGTCTTACAATCGCATGATGTGCAGTTGATAAAACTGGCAGGCCAGTAGGAGCAGGGGGTAGTGCTGTGGACTGCTGTGTCCGGTCGATCATTACGCTGATGGAATATGCCATTTCGTCATGAAGGGTATGACAAGAGGGATTACCTTTTTGCCACATACTGGCGAGCATTCAACAGTCCTCCAGCAAATATCAAAATTGTCCCGATGCATGTCTAGCCCACACCATCATTCCCTCAGTTAGAGAAGTATGAGTCACTGCTTTCTGTGGTCTTCCACCAGGTGGTCGACGGGCACAGCTGGCCGTTACAAACGGAAGCGAGAGTCATCACTGAACGCATCAGAATGCCACTCGATGCCGCAAGTGACTAAACGTACGCCGCGAAGGTCTCTGTTTCCGGTGGTTCGGTGTCAGCGGTGAACGACGCATAGCAACACGAGAGTTCAACCCAGTTTCCAGTAATATGTCCCCGACAGTTCATGGCGATATTGTGGCAGTAACTTGTGCCCCCATTTCAGCTGTTGCCATTTGTCTATTCCTTGGAGCCACTCGAACAATCCAGCGACATTCTCGTGTTGTAGTCCTTCTGGAATAATTGTGCCTACTCGTCCTGCTGCACTGTAATCGTGACTCCATCTTGTCGCCGTTCGCGCTCAAATCACTGCACTACATTGCACTACGATGTGTTGCTGTGATGCTCTCATGCCCCTGATGCCAACGACTAGATCTGTCTGACTCCGTAAAACGGTGATAAGCTGCACTTGCGCGTCCTGCGGAAGTGCCATATCGCGATATCCATCTGAAAAGTTCCAGTAACATGAGACAACCTCTCTAGCCATCAAGTAGTCACATCAGTCTTCATTAATAGGAATGGTTTTTTTCAATACTGAATAACTGAAAATAAATTCACATAAAGAAAAAAGTTTAATCAACATAACTCACGCATGGAAAATTAGGTGTATCAGTTTTGTCTTCTCGGTCGAGGTGTTCTTGGTAGAACACATTGTCAGTGTATTCGTTGAATTTCGCCCGGATTAAAATTCATTTGTCACTTACATGTCCAATTTTTGTCATGCTTTTAAGGACGCTATGATTTATAGCTTCAAGAAATGTTTGAAATATCGTAGTTTGCACATAGCTGTATTTATCACTTTATTACACAACCAATTTCAGTGATAAACGGATCGTGTTCTTGTTTATTGTGCCGTCATTATCAAATGTATGACAACCCATAATCAGTATCAAGCATCATACCATAAAACAACTTGTCAGTTAGGTAATAAATCTGAAGAACATAGAGCAGGCAGGAGATGCGTTGCAAAGTACGTGACAAGTACACAGACAATTTTACTGAAATCTTAGCGACCTCAGTTTAACTAGATTTCCATTTAATGTTAGCAGTTTATGAATCAAAAGCTTAATATTTTAATTCTCATGATGTTTTAGTGTGTTACATTTTCCAGTGTATTAGACCCCCTTCTGAATTTAAGCGCATTAATATCATACACTTTCATGCCTTTTTACCCTTCTTATTCATTTTTGTGTCATACCTTATTTTAAATTACGATAATCTTAATAACAAGGTGTAAGCCAGTATTTGCATGAATATATGATATGAATTGGCTCGAACGGTCCAGAATGTTTTACAAACGATTGCCAACAAGTGTGGTCGGTGACCGGATTGGCATCCACAGATATTCCATCGTTGTTTGGGAACATGATGTCTACGAATGGGTGAAGATGTATCCAAGTCGCCGAACATAACCATTCCCATTCAGTGATCGGTATAGCTGGACCAGAGGCTCCAGTCCATTCCATGTAAACACCGCGGATTGCACGTTTAACAGAGGGATTCCCCAGGGGTCAGTGCTGGGACCACTACTGTTTCTTGTAAATATAAATGATATAAATGATATGGCTTCTAATAAGAGAGGTGATTTTAAAATATATCTATTTGATGATGGAACTGGCTTGGTAGTGAAGGTCCCACACAATTATGGAGCCACCGCCAGCCTGCACAGTGCTTTGTAGACAGCCTGGGTCCATGACTTCGTGGGATCTACACCACACTCGAACCCTACCACCAGCTCTCACCATCTGAAATCGTGACTCATCTGACCAGGCCACGGTTTTTCAATAGTCTAGGGTCCGGCCTATATGGTCACGAGCCCAGGAGATGCGCTGCAGGCGATGTCGTGTTGTTAGTAAAGGCACTCACGTCGATCGTCTGGTGCCGCAGCCACTCACGTCGATCGTCTGGTGCCGCAGCCGATTAACGCCAAATTTCGCAGCACTGTCGTAACGGAGACGTTCGTCGTACGTCTCACATTGATTTCTGCGGTTTTATCACTTGGTGTTGCTTGTCTCTAAGCCCTTAAAATTCTACCCAAACGCCACTGGTCTCGTTCATTAAGCGAAGGCTGTCGGCCACTGCTTTGTCCGCGGTGAGAGGTAATGCCTGAAATTTGGTATTCTCGGGACACACTGTGGATCTCGGAATATTGAATTCCTTAACGATTTCTGAAACTGAATGTCCCACGCGTCTAGCTCCATCTACCATACCGCACTTAAAGTCTGTTCATTTCCGTTGTGCGGCCATAGTCAAGTTGGAAACCATTTACATGATTCAACTGAGTGCGAATAACAGTTCCTCCAATGCACTGCCCCTTTATATCTTGTGTACGCGATACTACCGCCATATGTGCATATTGCTATCCCATGACTTCTGTCATTCAGTGGATAGATGAGCTAGACTTTCCTTGAATTCTCCCATTACAACTGACGTCGGTCATTCGCCCTCCGTACTACCGACCTTGCTTGCTCGTTACATTTCATATCGCTTTGCAATGTCACGCCTAGATATTTAATCGACGTGATTTTGTCGAGCAGTACGCTATTAATGCTGTGTTCGAACATAGGGCTGGGTTGGGTTTTTTAGGGGAGGAGACCAGACAGCGAGGTCATCAGTCTCATCGAATTAGGGAAGGACGGGGAAGGAAGTCGGCCGTGCCCTTTCTACATCTACATCTACATCTACATCTATACTCCGCGAGCCACCTTACGGTGTGTGGCGGAGGGTACTTATTGTACCACTATCTGATCCCCCCTTCCCTGTTCCATTCACGAATTGTGCGTGGGAAGAACGACTGCTTGTAAGTCTCCGTATTTGCTCTAATTTCTCGGATCTTTTCGTTGTGATCATTACGCGAGATATATGTGGGCGGTAGTAATATGTTGCCCATCTCTTCCCGGAATGTGCTCTCTCGTAATTTCGATAATAAACCTCTCCGTATTGCGTAACGCCTTTCTTGAAGTGTCCGCCACTGGAGCTTGTTCAGCATCTCCGTAACGCTCTCGCGCTGACTAAATGTCCCCATGACGAATCGCGCTGCTTTTCGCTGGATCATGTCTATCTCTTCTATTAATCCAACCTGGTAAGGGTCCCATACTGATGAGCAATACTCAAGAATCGGACGAACAAGCGTTTTGTAAGCTACTTCTTTCGTCGATGAGTCACATTTTCTTAGAATTCTTCCTATGAATCTCAACCTGGCGCCTGCTTTTCCCACTATTTGTTTTATGTGATCATTCCACTTCAGATCGCTCCGGATAGTAACTCCTAAGTATTTTACGGTCGTTACCGCTTCCAATGATTTACCACCTATGGCATAATCGTACTGGAATGGATTTCTGCCCCTATGTATGCGCATTATATTACATTTATCTACGTTTAGGGAAAGCTGCCAGCTGTCGCACCATGCATTAATCCTCTGCAGGTCTTCCTGGAGTACGTACGAGTCTTCTGATGTTGCTACTTTCTTGTAGACAACCGTGTCATCTGCAAATAGCCTCACGGAGCTACCGATGTTGTCAACTAAGTCATTTATGTATATTGTAAACAATAAAGGTCCTATCACGCTTCCTTGCGGTACTCCCGAAATTACCTCTACATCTGCAGATTTTGAACCGTTAAGAATGACATGTTGTGTTCTTTCTTCTAGGAAATCCTGAATCCAATCACAAACCTGGTCCGATATTCCGTAAGCTCGTATTTTTTTCATTAAACGTAAGTGCGGAACCGTATCAAATGCCTTCCTGAAGTCCAGGAATACGGCATCAATCTGCTCGCCAGTGTCTACGGCACTGTGAATTTCTTGGGCAAATAGGGCGAGCTGAGTTTCACATGATCTCTGTTTGCGGAATCCATGTTGGTTATGATGAAGGAGATTTGTATTACCTAAGAACATCATAATACGAGAACACAAAACATGTTCCATTATTCTACAACAGATTGACGTAAGCGAAATAGGCCTATAATTATTCGCATCTGATTTATGACCCTTCTTGAAAATGGGAACGACCTGCACTTTCTTCCAGTCGCTAGGTACTTTACGTTCTTCCAGCGATCTACGATAAATTGCTGATAGAAAGGGGGCAAGTTCTTTAGCATAATCACTGTAGAATCTTAAGGGTATCTCGTCTGGTCCGGATGCTTTTCCGCTACTAAGTGATAGCAGTTGTTTTTCAGTTCCGATATCGTTTATTTCAATATTTTCCATTTTGGCGTCCGTGCGACGGCTGAAGTCAGGGACCGTGTTACGATTTTCCGCAGTGAAACAGTTTCGGAACACTGAATTCAGTATTTCTGCCTTTCTTCGGTCGTCCTCTGTTTCGGTGCCATCGTGGTCAACGAGTGACTGAATAGGGGATTTAGATCCGCTTACCGATTTTACATATGACCAAAACTTTTTAGGGTTTCAAAGGAATCATCCCGCTATTTGCCTGGAGCGATTTAGGGAAATCACGGAAAACCTAAATCAGGATGGCCGGACGCGGTATTGAACCGTCGTCCTCCCGAATGCGAGTCCTGTGTTCGAACATTACGGGATTGTTGAACCTACTTATTTGCACAAACTTACGCTTCTCTACATTTAGAGCAAGCTTCTATTCATCACACCATAGATGTTCTAAGTCATCTTGTATCCGTGCACAGTTACTTAACGACGTTACTTCCAGTACACCAAATCATCATCACCAAAGAGTCGTAGTTCTTGCTTACCCTATGCATCAAATCAGTTACGTATGTAAAGAACAAAAGCTTTCTTATAACATTTCCCTGTGGCGCTCCTGATGATACTTTTGTCTCTGATGGTATTACAAGGTATTTGTATCATAAGGCCGATGAAAATATTGAAAATAAAAATTTTTGGTTCATAACAACTGACATGAAATGGAAATCTAATTAACAGGTCAATGAACTGACATATTCGTATGTGACATAATGCCTGATATTGGTTATGGGTTCTCGTACATCTGATTATGATGCCACAACACACGTGACTGAAAATGGTCACATAGTTAAGTGAAAAATACAGCTGTGTCCAAACCATGTTAAGTCCAAAAAACATGTTCAAATGTGTGTGAAATCTTATGAGATTTAACTGCTAAGGTCATCAGTCCCTAAATTATCCTAAGGACAAACACACACACCCATGCCTGAGGGAGGACTCGTACCTCCACCGGGACCAGTCGCACAGTCCATGACTGCAGCGCCCTAGACCGTTCGGCTAATCCCGCGCGGCAAGTTAAGTCCCATAGTGCTTGGAGCCATTTGAACCATTTATCCAAACCATGATTTTTCAAGTGTAGTTGTCATTCTGCATGGCAGTTGTTCAGTGCATATAGTGAGCAAGTTATGAGAGATGTTCTTGAAAACTAGTATGACGCGATCGTTGTAGATGGCAGGAAAACTTAACAGTCTCAAGTGTATAGATGGCACTCTGATAACTGCAACAGGGGACCATCGATTGAAAATCATCATGCGAAGGTTGGCTCAACGAAGGAGAGAACATGATCCTGAAATCAACAATAGAGAGACCAATGTGGTGATTATAGTACATCTTATTGACAACAGACCCGACATGACTAGAATTGTTGAGTACGAGGTCGTCAGTCGCTTCGAGTAATTGGGATCTGTTGTCACTGATACTAGAGATAGAGAGCCTGAGATCCAAAGGCGCATTTCGACTGAGAAATTCTACAGCAAAACTTGCTCGCATCTGGAAGGACACCTCCATCACTGCTAAGACAAAGCTCACCGTCGTCTGAACTCTAATCATCACTTGTGGACCGTCGCAGGATTGATGGTCTGGAAATATGGTGCTATAGAGGATCACTTATATTTTGGTCACATTGAAAGTCATCTGTTTAAACTTATCTTAGTGAAAGTATGTCTGTAATGTTGCTTGCATTTTTAATGTTAAATTTTCTGTTAGATGCTAAACTTCGAGCTTTCTATTTTGAACACTGCGCGTACCAGCTGACAACTTGTGTAACGGTAACTGCTGGTTGCAAATATCAACTGCGAGAAGCATGGAGAAATCTAACTGCGAGAATTCTAGAAAATTATGCCCTGTCTGAAACTTTTTGTTATCACAAATTCTGACTATGAACTTTGATGAAAAAGTGATTACTTTGATACTAAAGTCCCTGTGAATTTTAATTAAATGCCTTGCAAACTGCTCTCCGAGCTACAGCGTGTCTCGATAACAGAGCTGCTAACTCTGACTACTGAGATATGCAAAGGTGCGATGCGCTCTCTAAAAACATTGCTACTATTCTTGATTCATAGTTTTTGATAATGGTTCCAAATAAAATGAAAATTAATTGACTCTTGGGATGTGAACAATGACTCTGCGTTAAATGAACTCAATAGCACTCTCGTATCATTTGACATAAAAACATTTCATGATATTTTAATAATAGTTCAGCTTCTTTTAAAACGGCAACGGCCTTGCCGCAATGGATACACCGGTTCCCCCTCAGATTACCTAAGTCAACTGCTGTCGGGCGTGGCCGGCATTTGGATGGGTGACAATCCGGGCCGCCACGTGCTGTTGCTATTTTTCTGGGTGCACTCAGCCTCGTATGCCAATTGAGGAGCTACTCAACCGAATAGTAGCGGCTCCGATCTAAGAAAACCATCATAACGACCGGGGGAGCGGTGTGGTGACCACACGCCCCTCCTATCCGCATTCTCAGCCGAGGATGACACGGCGGTCGGATGGTCCCGATGGGCCACTTGTGGTCTGAAGACGGAGCACATTCTTTTAAATCACTATTTATCTTACAATGATCGATAAATCCTTGCAAAAAAAAATTGAGAGCAAAAGTATTCCTGAACTGAAAGTCTGACGAATTAAGAATGGTGCATTATCAAACCACTGCCGCAAACGAAACAAACCTAATCGTTATCTGTAATACATTCTGCACAAAGAGTATAATCGTACCAATGTTAAAATTCTACTGATCCATAATAAGCCGGCCGGTGTGGCCGAGCGGTTCTAGGCGCTTCTTCAGTCTGGATGTTAAGTCCCATAGTGTTCAGAGCCATTTGAACCATTTGATCCATAATAACATTGCCAAAAATTTTCTTTGTTTGCTGTTTGCCGGTACTAAACCAAAACTCGATTGTTCACATATAACACTATAGCTCAACTATCTTTCTCCTCTCTTCTCCCCGCTACCAACAGATAAATCTGGCTTGCATCTTCGCAGAGCAAATATCACCTTGAACTCATCTCTCTGTATAGCAGTGTCACTGCAGAGACTGCTCGCGCATGTCTAAGCAATTCAAAATGTATGAGGGTGATTCCAGACATCCAGTTCCTACGAAAATTTACTCACACACCTTTCAACATTCCCAGAAGGCAAGAGAGCGGTTATAGGCAGTATTGCTATTCTGATAATTACTTAAAACTCCGCAAGCCTCTCACCCAGCCGTCGCCCGTTGTCCCTATGTCATTGTCAGCCAGATAAGAGCGTGGGGGCGAGATAGCGGAGTGGGCTGGAGCTGGAAGGGTTGCCATCTGCCGCAGCAGCGCAGTGGGCAGTCAGCTGTTGCTGGCTTTCAATGTGCCCGCAGCTTCTGGTCGCCACCAGATGGCGCGCACCGGTTATCCCTCTCCAGCAGGGCCATTCTTTTCGCTATGAATGCTGACACAATATTCAGAGTTCCCATATCTGCTTGTTGTGACGCGCCGTTAAACGTTCAAACGGAAAGTAATTCAGATCCTTTGTTTGTCACGTGTATGGGGTTTCATCCATCTGCTAGCATCCAGATTCTAATAGCTATGGCCGCGCGGGAGTAGCCGAGCGGTCTTAGGCGCTGCAGTCATGGACTGTGCGGCTGATCGCGGCAGAGATTCGAGTCCTCCCTCGGGCATGGGAGTGTGTGTTTGTCCTTAAGATAATTTAGGTTAAGTAGCGTGTAAGCTTAGGGACTGGTGACCTTATCAGTTAAGTCCCATAAGATTTCACACACATTTGAACATTTGATAGCTATTCGCCGGCTTTTTTGGATTTAGAATATTCTCTTAAATCTGTAGGGAGTGAGTTACTTCCTTATTGGAGACCCTCTGTGATCTAAACTTTCTGGGCAGCACGGAATACGATGCACTGTCATAAAATTTTAATTGTCACCTTGAAAAAATCGAATTACGTAACAAAATTTTTTTTCACTTGCAGTTACGAGTCTGTAGCCATGGTAAACATAGCTAATCTGGAGTATCGTACAATAATTCATTTTCTGCAACTAAAGAGAACTGCAAAAATTGACATACAGGGTATAACAAAAAGTTATGAACAAACTTTCAGGAAACATTTCTCACACATGGAGGAAAAAAATATGTTATATAGACTTCGGTCCGGAAACGCTTTATTTCCATGTCAGAGCTCATTTTCTACTTATCGTCATAATCACTTTAATGACGGGAGGCATTCGGAAACAGAACGCACCAGAATTACACGAGACGTTTTCTTAAATATTCAAAATAACCCATTTGGTTACGTTTGGTTGGATTGAAAACTAAGTTTTAATCCCGCTAAGTCTTCCTCAGGAAAGCTTACGGGGCTTGGAACTGGCTGTGAATACCTGTGTTCATTACATATGTGATGTTCGATTCTTTGATCACATTTGACCATCATATGTACCGCTATCCTGAGGCATGCAGACAAATGCAGGCATTTCTATAGCCCCGGTGTTCTCTCCTGTCTTATCAGCTTACACGTTCCCCATACCTCTCCTCGATCTTAACACTCTTGTCTGAACAACATGACAGAAACACCCGTTCTCATCAGAGTATAATCCTTTTGTCCCACTCCATTCTTCAGCCACTTCCTCGAAGTCCTTCTCAGTAGCAGGAACCCGACTGTGGAATAATCTCTCGTAGTTTATTAGAGAACGGAATAACATCTCCATCCGCAGAAGACAGATAATGACGTATCTGCTAAAGCAACAATAACGATTACTGTGGCACGTCCACGCACTAGTTACCCCTGTACATCCCTCTTTCCAAGCAGGTCTTACTCATTTACCAGTATTCTTAGCTGGTGCAATCTCGTTAACCTTCCTTTCCTGAGACCTCCCAACGTCAGAAAACATCTGTTTTGCATAAATATTAACTCTATTTATACCTGCAACTTTCGTTATTGTTATTATTTACAATATTATTGTCAATGTTACTGTCATTAATACTATTATTATTATTATTATTATTATCATCATTATCACTGTTAGTGGCAGCAGTAGTACAAGTATTTGCCAGTATTAACTTTATTACTTCATAGTATTACTTACATTGTCACTGTACACGCTCAAATCATTTCAGTACTATTTGTCATATTAAAATTGTTATTTCTTGGATAACTATGATGTAAAAACTGTACCATACGTATGAAAACCTAGTCCACTGTAAGGTCAGGTTAAATAAAGGCACTCCGTCTTCAGGCCACAAGTGGCCCAGTGGGACCATCTGACCGCCGTCTCATCCTCAGCTGAGGACAGGAGAGGCGTGTGGTCAGCACACCACTCTCGCGGTCGTTATGGTGGTTTTCTTTGACCAGAACCGCTACTATTCGATCGAGTAGCTCCTCAAGTGGCATCAAGAGGCTGAGTGCACCCCGAAAAATGGCAACAGCGCATGGTGACCCGGATGGTCACCCATCCAAGTGCCGGCCACGCCCGACAGCGCTTAACTCCGGTGATCTGACGGGAACCGGCGTATCCACTGCGACAAGGCCGTTGCCTCAGGTTGAATAAATAAATAAATCTTAGGCTCACGCCACTGTGTTTCGTTCCAATTGGACGAAGGTAGTGTTGGCAGTTGCCTCAGTTCATTGCTTTTGTTGACATCCGACTAACTTCATTGCTTTCCTTGGTATGTGATTAAATTCATTGCCTGTGTTGACATATAGGCTCTAAATACCAGATTCCGTTACAAACAGATGGACACAGGTGGAGCAGTTCCCCGGCCTCCACGCTCTGTGGACCAAAGCCCGCTAGACTTTTATTTGTGGGGACCTTTGAGAGCTCTACCGTATGGAACTTCAGTACAGGATGCACAGAGCCGCCATGCCAGTACTGCGGAAGGCTGTGCAGTTCTCCAGGGATACACTCAGCGGTTCTGGGATTCAATGCGAAGGGGATTGATGCATGTATCCTTGCTAACGTAGGTCATTACGAGCATTCCATTTAGGAAATAGTTTCACGCTGTGCTGACACGTTCTTTTCCTTTCCGTCTCCCATGATTAATGTGATTACGAAGAGAAACAGAAAATGAGCTCTGACATGGGAATAAACCGTTTCCCGGACCCATGCCCATATAAACACACTGTCTTTCTCTACGTATGAGTAATATTTCCTGAGTCTGGTCACATCTTTTTGTTACACTCTGGAATCTTCTAAGAGAAAATCCCCAATAACCGTTCATAAAACAAGTTTTTTACTGTCGGTCTTGACTGCTTTCATTTTTTAAACGATCGGTTTTGGTTGAACATGAACCATCCCCTGACCTGACTGTCTCGGTTACAAGAGCAACTGGTCCAACTTGCCAGTTAAATTTATATGCTACGTCACAGTAAGAGCTGTATCAAAAAGTAATGGATTCTTTTTAATTTCACGGGCCTTAGAGAAAAATTCTCATATCTTGTTCGTACACATGTTCCTGATGTATGTTTGCATTTTCATCTGTTTCAATATTTAGTTTATTGCTGACATTCGGAAAGGTTATACGTGTGTTCGAGTGCTGGGCGGAATTTTCTTTTTCTTTCGAAAAATATGGACAAGAATTTGCACTACATTTTGCTTGGAAAATGGAATAAAGTGCAGCATCGCATTCGACATGTTGACTGTGGCTTTTGGCGAGTCTGTTACGAGTAAGGCAAGAGTTCACCAGGAGTACAACAGTTTCAAAGAGGGTTGAGAAGACCCGGAAGACGACGACTGACCTGGAAGCCCTGGCACATCAATTACTGACGAAAATGTGGAAGAAGTAAGGAAAATGTTTCTGGAAAGTCGCCGAATGACCACCAGAGAGGTTGCTGATGATTTCGACATATCTTTTGGCTCATGCCAAGCAATTTTTTCGAATGCTTTGGACTTAAAAAGTCTAGCAGCAAAGTCTGTTTCGAAATTGTTGAATTTGGACCAAAAACGATGTGGCGTGGATATGACTCAGCATTTCCTTAATGAAGTCAACAACGATCCAGAACTTGCAAATAAGGTAATAACAGGTGATGAAACATGGGTATAGAGGCATGACGTCGAAACCAAGGCCCAGTCATACCAATGGAAACTACCTGAAGAGCTAAAATCGAAAAAAAAGAAAAAAAAAAACTCGACATGTTCAATCGCATGCGAAGATTCTTTTCACCGCTTTCTGTGATCACAATGGGATAGTCCATCATGAATTTCTGCCTTATTGTCGTACAGTAATTATCGGGTATTTGTGCGGCGTTTGCGTGAATTAATCCGAAGAAAGCGACCAGAATCGTTGCCAAAACCACTGGCGGAAATTGCATCACGACAATGCTGTCACACACAACTCAAAGCCAGTTCGTGATATTTTGGCAAAAAAACAAAACTTCTCTTTTGCCTCAGCCACCATATTCGCCGGACATGGGCCTCTGCGACTTCTTCCTATTCCCGAGGCTGAAGAAAACCGTGAAAGGACGTCGTTTAACCACCACCGATGAGATAAAAACAGAATCGTTGAAGGAGCTGAACACTGTAATGAACAGCGAGTTCCAAACGTTCTTCAAAGATTGAAAAAATGCGTTGGCACAAGTGTATTATATCTAAGGGGGATGACTTTTATGGGGCCAAACGTTGATATTGAGCAATAATAGTCTTTAAGAAAAAAAAATTCTCGTTACTTTATGATCACACGTCGTATATGCTATGAGACACGACGTAAATTTGCTGTTGTAAACGATACAGTCAGATATGAGACTGTTCATGTTCAACCAAAACGGATCATTTAAAAAAAATTAAATCACTCAAGACGGACAACAGAAAATCTGTTTTATAGTGGATGCTGAGTTTGCGTCAGATCACAAGCCTATCCATGTGGGGCCTCCGGTGACCACTGAAAAGGCGTTAAACGTAGCTTGTAATGTTCTAGAACTCATTGCCGTCATCGAGATTCTTAGTTTTATTGATAGTTTATTTTCCATAAGATAATTGAGAAACTTGGGAATTGTCATTCTTCAGGATTTTCCGGAAACCTGTCGGCGTCCTGAGGCGTCGAGTGTTTTTCCGGATATATTTGAAGTGTCAACTTGCGAATTGATACATTTTCGCATATAACCGCTTTTAGTGATTGTTTTGAGGGGTGGGGTGTCATAACCCCTACGACCTTCCCTTGGATTCAAACCTGATCAGATCAGAGGAAATCACGCGGATGCTGGCATTATTTGCAGTCCCTTGCGAAGGTTGCCATACAGCAGCACTGGAAAGCTTTGATAACCTCTGTATTAAAATGTCGGGGCGAGAATGGAAGCCATAATAAGAGGAAAGACTAAACGAAACCCATATTGAACGCCGTATGTGCGATGTATCCATTTGTGATTTAGGACTGTAGTTTCAGGTACTCAGAGAAACGACATCAAGTGAATCAGAGATTAAAAGGAGAATATAGACAGGTAATAGGTGCTTCTACACTCCTAGGAAACTGTTGCGATCTTGGAGTGTGTCAAGAGAGCTAAGTTAAGATTCCGAGAACAAGCCCCGTTGTTCTTTTCAGTTGCACGCTTGTACCACAAGAAAGTGAGAACTGAAACAGTTTTCCACTTCTGAGGGACCAATAAGCTAGAGACAGTGAACATGAGGAATTCTTCAAAGTGCGGAAATAGAACATCTATACCAGCAGCCTTACGCCGTAGGATTTATTAAGAACGGGTTCCTTGGATCGATTGGAGGTGTGAATAGAATGAATAACCACCAATCAGCAAAGATCGCTGTAGACCTGTTATTGGATGGCATGAGACCAAGGAAGAGATCGGTAGACTGTGTGAAGGAACGCCTAGTGGAGTCAGGGATGAACGGAGTAAGATGACAGAAAACAGAACGGATTGGAAAGCCTTCGTCACGAAGTCCTGTGATCCCTAAACTAAATTACGTATGAGATGAGGAGTAACGAGTACGTCCCCTTTATTTTTGATTACGTAGTTTGACTGTCTTGTAACATGGATTAGAGCAGTGGTCGTCTGTGACTCGCGGGATGCATGTGGCCCGAATCAAGTATTCGTGAGGCCCGCAGTTCTCAGTCGTATTTTATAATAATATGCGTCTAGCCACAAAGAGTCGAATTCAGAAATGTTAACTAAACTTATTAGCTCATTAAGAGTTTAATTTTCTAAAGGAAATTCCCCATCACAAGCCCCCTCAGATTTAGTGCTAAGATGGCCCAGTGGATAGGCAATCAAACCTTGAACGGAGATGAAGCATGAAAACAGGAAAAAGGTGTACTCAGTGCGAAAAAAAGAAGCAAAATACAGTGAACAGTCCAAGGTGAAGATGTGCTATGTCGTGCGAGTAAGAAAGGACACGGCGTCGTGTGTAGTACACGAAACTGGTGACAGTATTTGTGTCATATGACAGGAATTCTTTATCAACGCACCCAACCTTTACGCCCTGTGAGTGAGTGAGATACACCTCCTTGACCGGTCTAGGCGTTCGAGTGAATATGAATGTGCTCACTCCCAAAGATATCATCAGATCCCTTAAGGAACATGCAGATCCCTTAAAGTTCGGAAAATGTTGATGGATTTTGTTATGCAAGTCGCAAGCTACATTTGCTGGATTCATAATGCCCACGTAATATCACTCGTGTATTTAACACGCCCATGTCCGCAGGCATAAACAATCTGTTGCCATCCAGGCAGTTTCGACTACAAGACCCCTCTCTCCGCCATACAATGTAGTCAACTAATGTCCGTCGTGTGTTTCTTTTGTTTTGTTGCGACATTTCTTTGTTTAGGCGTAGCGTCTTCATACCATGGCGCCGTTATTTCGCATCGGGCCTACTGCTTACCATTGGTCAGAACCACTAACAGATTTGTACTCGACATCTTCACTGTTTTTAGTGGTACTCGATAGTGGAAAGGCAGAATTACAGGGCGATCAACCTCCAGACGCACTTACCTCATATTTGTGCTACACGAGCACCACTGTTATGTCTCATGTCTTCCGCTTTGGAGGTTTGGCTCTTGAATCCCTTTGTTGTGACATACACTATGTGATCAAAAATACCCGGACACCTGGCTGAAAATTACTTACAAGTTCGTGGTGACCTCCAGCGGTAATGCTGAAATTCAACGTGGTGTTGGCCCACCTTTAGCCTTGATGACAGCTTCCACTCTCGCAGGCATACGTTCAATCAGGTCCTGGAAGGTTTCTTGGGGAATGGCAGCCCATACTTCACGGAGTGCTGCACTGAGGAGAGATATCGATGCCGGTCGGTGAGGCCTGGCACGAAGTCGACGTTCCAAAACTTCCCAAAGGTGTTCCATAGGAATCAGGTCAGGACTCTGTGCAGGCCAGTCCATTACAGGGTTGTTATTGTCGTCTCGTTGTCTTAAGATAGCGTTCTCGCTTCCCGCTTGCGGGGTCTCGGGTTCGATTCCAGGCGGGGTCAGGGATTTTCCCTGCCTCGAGATGACTGGGTGTTGTTGTGTCGTCTTCATCATCATCATTCATCCCCATTGGAGGAACTCAATGGCAAACCACTTCCGCTAGGACCTTGTCTAGACGGCTGTACGGGTCTCCAGCATCGTCCCCTACGCTCCTCGGAGTATGGGACCTCATGATCATCATCAACAACCACCACTCCGCCACAGGCCGTGCATTATGAACAGGTGCTCGATCGTCTTGAAAGATGCAATCGCCATCCCCGAATTACTCTTCAACAGTGGGAAGCAAGAAGGTGCTTAAAACATCAATGTAGGTCTGTGCTGTGATAATGCCACGCAAAACAACAAGGGGTGCAAGCCCCCTCCATGAAAAACATGACCACACCATAACACCATCGCCTCCGAATTTTACTGTTGGCATTACACACGCTGGCAGATGACGGTCATCGGGCATTCGGCATACCCACACCCTGCCAGCGGATCGCCACATTGTGTACCGTGATTCGTCACTCCACACAACGTTTCTTCACTGTACAGTCATCCAATGTTTACGCTCCTTACACGAAGGGAGGCGTCGTTTGGCATTTGCTGGCGTGATGTGTGGCTTATGAGCAGCAGCTCGACCATGAAATCCTAGTTTTCTCACCTCCCTCCTTACTGTCATAGTACTTGCAGTAGATCCTGACGCAGTTTGGAATTCCTGTATGATAGTCTGGATAGATATGTCTGACTATTACACATTACGCGCCTCTTCAACTGCCGGCGGTCTCTGTCAGTCAACAGACGAGGTCGGTTTGTTCGCTTTTGTGCTGTATGTGTCCCTTCATGTTTCGACTTCACCATCACATCGGAAACAGTGGATCTAGGGATGTTTAGGAGTGTGGAAATCTCACGTACAGAAGTACAACACAAGTGACACCCAATCATCTGACCACGTTCGAAGTCCGTGAGTTCCGCCGAGCTCCCCATTCTGCTCTCTTACGATGTCTAATGACTACTGATACGGAATACCTGGCAGTAGGTGGCAGTACAATGCACCTAATATGAAAAAGTATGTTTTTGGAGGGTGTCCGGATTCTTTTGATCACATAGTGTACTTCACATCCGTTTATTTGTTTCCATTTATGTGAGAGGCCTATGTGGCATCTCACATGTTCTCACTGTTCATCACATTTACTTACGACGGTAATATATTCTTATCACTTGACTCACGTCCTCTAACCAATGGAGAGTACAACAGTTGCCAAGACTACAGAAAAAGAACAGGCATGTCAATCACCGAACGGACAGTTCATAATTTTGTGAAGAAAAAAGTAATGCGGCAGGAGGGAGATTTGAACAACGATCTTCCGCTTTGTAGTCCAACCACATAACCACGATGCCGTGGCTCTGCCAATTCACACGATGTTGCACATCGTAAACTTGGACCGACCACTGTTACTATTTTTCTTCCTTTTTGCAGGTCAGTAAACCTTCCATTTTTCATGCTTGATCTATGTTCAGTTTTTCATGAACTGTACCATCTTATCACTAAACCTGAGAGGGGCTGGGGGATGGGCAATGGAGAGTTTCCCTACAAGTAACAAACAAAAATACAGAGGCAGTAATATTTTAAGATGTGCGTAGCTTTAATTGACGTTGGTGAATTCGGCAGTGACCTAATTAAAGTTGGCCTCTTGCCGTAGGGGCACAGCAGTGTGGACAAAGCAGTTTTAGAGCACGCCATAATGGAGTGCGCGACTTGTAACAATCAGCCGACATGGCATAAATTTTGCAAACGGAGGCAACATGGTAACATGGGCATTAAAGAAATGGTTATAGTAGAAGAAAAATTACATACAAAACATTTCATAAATATTTATGGTGTCTCATACGCTGAAGCGCCAAAGAAACTGTTATAGCTTTGCGCTGGCGCATTTGTTAGATCGGTTACTGCAGCTACAATTGCAGTGTATCAAGATTTAAGTGAGTTTGAACGTGATGTTATAGTCGGCGCACGAGCGATGGGACACACATCTCCGAGGTAGCAATGAAGTTGGGATTTTCCCATACGACTATTTCATGAGTGTACCGTGAATATCCGGAATCCGGTAAGACATCGCTGCGGCCGGAAAAAGATCCTGAAAGAACGAGACCAACGACGATTGAAGATAATCTTTCAACGTGCAGATTTCAGTGCTGGGCCATCAAAAAGTGTCAGTGTGCAAACCATTCAACGAAACATCATCCATATGGGCTTTCGGAGCCGAAGGCTTACTTGTGTATCCTTGATGACTGCACGACACAAAGCTTTACGCCTCGTCTGGGCCCGTCAACAACGACATAGGACTGACAATGACTTGAAACATGTTGTCTGGTCGGACAAGTCTCGTTTCAGATTGTATCGAACGGATGGGCGTGTACCGCTATGGAGACAATTTCATGAATCCATGGACGCTGCATGTCAGCAGGGAACTGTTCAAGCTGGTAGTGGCTCTGCAATGGTGTGGGGCGTGCGCAGTTGTTGTAATATGGGACCCCTGATATGTCTAGACGCGACTCTGACAGGTGACACGCACGTAAGCATTCTGTCTGATCACCTGCATCCATTCATGTCCATTGCGCATTCCAATGGACTTGGGCAATTCCAGCAGGACAGTGGGACACCTCACACATCCAGATTTGCTACAGAGTGGCTCCAGGAACACTCTTCTGAGTTTAAACACTTCCGCTAGCCACCAAACTCCCCAGACATTAACATTATTGAGCATGTCTGGGATGCCTTGCAACGTGCTGTTCAAAAGAGATTTATGGACAGCCCTGCAGAATTCATGGTGTCATTTCTCCCCAGCACTACTTCAGACATTAGTCGAGTCCATGCCACGTCGTGTTGCGGCACTTCTGCGTGCTTGCGGGGGTGCTAAACGGTATTTGGCAAGTGCACCAGTTTCTTTTGCTCTTTCAGTATATTACATAATGCATTTAAATATAAGAACAATTCCTGTGATTAATCAATCCGCTCACACAGACAAAAAATACCATTAGTCAGGGAATTACAGTATCACAACTTTGGGGTCGATGAGGATGGCAGAAATCTGAAACATAGAACAGACAACACGAAGTGTTCTGAATGGTACCTAATTTTTAACTATCAGTACTTGGGCGGCGGTCGGACAACTTAACGCGTCCTTATGGCTCCCAGTTTATTGGGGGCTCGCAGCGTAGTACCATATGTAATTTACCACTCAGTAACGAGGTTAACTTATATGTGGCCCGAGTTGCTATCCCTAAATATCAGTACTGGGTCGTGAGCAACAAATTTTCCTGACATCTGTCACAAGGATTTTCAAGATTCCACATAGTTATCTAAGAGAAAGATCAAATAATATTCACTATTGCAACTTCGGTGTAATTAACAGTCTGTTCAGATATTCATTCTGATGGTTACCAGATAATATATCTTTAAATAACTGAACGAACTTGGCACTGGAGCTTCCTTTCTGTGTTCTGTTGTTTCGATTCATCATGCAGTGGATGGATCCTACTTGAGAATTTTTGAGCGTATTCCTGAGAGCCTTGATCAATTGACTGCAATACTTGTATTTGTACGACAACTTCATGATTTAAAATAAAAGCCATCGTTTCGACTATTGAAAAAGGAAGTCTTAAATGTAAATATCAATCTACCAGACGACGCCTACTTGTTCAATAAGCAGAGGCTACTGAAATGGTTTCAGATAAATTACGTCGTGTACTACATCAGTTTGTTCTGCCAGCAGCGATATGTTATTTCACTCTCTGTTCTAGCATCCAAAACAGAAGATTCATGATGTTCTACCCTGGTGGCTGGTCGGGCTATAGAAGTGTCCGTACGTCCGCAGCTCGTGGTCGTGCGGTAGCGTTCTCGCTTCCAGCGCTCGGGTTCCCGGGTTCGATTCCCGGCGGGGTCAGGGATTTTATCTGCCTCGTGATGACTGGGTGTTGTGTGATGTTCTTAGGTTAGTTAGGTTTAAGTAGTTCTAAGTTCTAGGGGACTGATGACCATAGATGTTAAGTCCCATAGTGCTCAGGGCCATTTTTGAAGTGTCCGTACCTTCGTAAAACAGCTTCTGAATAAAATTAAAAACTGAACTGAACTATTGTTACATTCGAAGACGGCATCTGGGTATTTCCAACACAGCAAAGTCAAGACTACCTAAAATTTTCATTCACTTTTAAGTTGTGACTCTTTCTTGGACAGGAGAAAAATGCAAAATCACGAACGGTATACACTGCAATAGTTGTACTCTCGCTAAAAAGAACCACATATATGTTTAGTCATAATGGACAAACGTCCAATAAGTAAGTTTCCTTGAGCGACTACCAAAAATAAACGCTGAGTTTTATGACCTACGGTTCAAGTAACAGTCCTTTTCACTGTCGGGCGATCACGATAACCGAAGAATTGTTTTCGTGTACTTTTACTATCCTTCCATGAGACCTTACTTGAAAAAAGAAAAAAAAAAGAAAGAAAGAAAAAAACAGTTCAGCGTTCAGAGAATTCATGAATTCTAGAACGCAGAATATGAGCTAAAAGAAATCTAACAACAAAATCAGAGTCTGACGTAAGGAATTCAGAATTTCGATAGCCTAACCTACGATAAAAAATCGAGGGCGGACAGTAAATTCAGTATACCAGAATTTTACGTAGCGGATTTTACGACTACGATGAATGGTAATTTCTGGTCGGATACATTTTTCCCTTAAAAAAGAGATACAAGATAAACGTTAGATGTACTTAGAGAAATGTACAGAACGAAATGAAACGCCTCGAACCGTGTTCAGAGTCACCACAATTAGAATTACACCTATCTGGTCTTAAGGCCGCGAATTGATGCTTCCAGAGGAAAAAGCCTTTGGAATTCCATACGCAGATACGAGGAGGTTTGTCATTAGTTCACGTCATTTCTCAAATAGATTACGGTAAGTACAACTTATTGCTTAATTCTAGAAGAATACAAATCCTTTTGTTAGAACATGTAGACTGCGTATCACACAACTCTGCTCTTTACTGCAGTTTGTGACTGTTCTTTTCTTTGCTCACTTCGTTGATAATTATAATTAATTTCTCGTCTCCTTGACTATGGCGGATTGTTTTATCATTAGTGTTATTCGATGATCGGTTGGGTGAAGTTCACTGAGCATGACGGATTGAGATGCCACTATCAGTTTATTGTATCCTTTGTCGAAAGGTATTGTTGAATTACAGTAACGAAATCATGCGACAGGGTTAGAATAAAACTTAAAGTCTTATGAATGTTTCATTCTTAGACGATAGTCCCTACTTGCAAATTATACTTCCATATTCTTCCAGCAAGTGACTGTAATATAAGGACATTACTTGGCTTGCTTTCGAATACTTCCTCCGATCTAGTGTTCGCGATCAATCACATCTAAATGAAGACGGCACCATTACTGCTGAGCTGGCTCACGTATAAATACAAGCCGCCGTAGAACTCAATTGCTTATGCCAGAGATGCTTAACCGCGCAGTGTCACATCTCATAGACGTTGTATTCGTTCTCTTATCGATCTAGATGCAGCAACGGTGACCTCAAAACTTTGATATTACAAGATACCACGCGTCGGAGAAATCTTTTGGTGACAAAGAAAGTACTGTACGCATTACTTGCTAGGTAACAGCCTTGAAGATCTCTGGTATGTCTGTCGGAGGCATCTGCAGATGTAACGTTTGTCTATTGACACATATGGCGCAACAAGGTCAAGCCGATCTGCTGACACACATACGTCTCTCGTGATGTATACAACACTTGATCTTCTCGAGGCCAACTCACAAGAAAAGTGTTTGTAAAACCAATCTTCTTTTGCTTGCGGTCTGGACTGCTTTGAAATATTTCTATCAAGGTTTTCATTAGCTTTTTATGTCATTTATTCGATGTTCGAAGATCATAAGAAATGTTATTGCTTGGTGGTTTTCGTTTGGGTCGAATGTTCAGATGCCGATGCTTGCGAACCAATGTAGGAAGGGAGGTTAGCCTTAGGAATTTATTTATTTATTTATTCGTCAGATGGTTATATAGCCTGATCATATTGTGACCTTAAGGTCTTGTCTTACATCTAACCAAATATATTATAAAATCTCCCCAATAACAGTAATAATAATGATGAGAATAATAATAACTGACAATGATAATAGTAATGGGTGTTTAGAAAGATACGGATTATTTTAGCACATTTAAAGTTTATTTAGAATTATTAGAAGTGGAATGGATAAATGGAGGGATTGTGATAAAAGATGGACCGTTGGCTGTCTTTTGAAGTTCGAGAAAGATTTAATTTTTCTGGTATTTTGAGGATAATTGTTCCAAAGTTGGATTCATGGCACATAAAATGATTTAGAGACATGATATTACTACGTGATGGTGCGAAGCGAATGTTACTTTGTTGAGAACGAGTATTTCTGCTATGCTGATCAGATGTAGAATAAGAGTTGAAGTTGCCGCGCGGAGTGGCCGCGCGGTTTGTGGCGCCTTGTCACGGACTGTGCAGACCCTCCCGCCGGAGGTTCGAGTCCTCCCTCTGGCATGTGTGTGTGTGTGTGTGTGTGTGTGTGTGTGTGTGTGTGTGTGTGTGTGTGTGTGTGCGTGTGTGTGTTGTTCTTAGCGTAAGTTTAAGTAGTGTGTAAGTCCAGGGACCGATGGCCTTAGCAGTTTGGTCCCTTAGGAATTCACACACATTTGAACATTTTGGATAAGAGTTGAAGTCAAATGGGAGGAAGCGCCATGACTGGGAAGATAATAGAGGGAACACATAACATGATAGTCTCTACGCTTATAGGAACGTTGCACACGATTATTGTAGGGTGGTGTGGTACGGTCAAAAAGCGTACGTCAAATATGTATCGAACACATGTATTCATTGCCAATTCCAGCCTGCCTGAGAATTCATACGAAAATCCTTGGATAATGGTATCACCGTAGTCAAGTATGTGGAGTACTAGTGTATCTACGAGCTCCTTTTTTAGCTCGAAAGGAAATATTTTCTTATATTTTTGTACTGACTGAAGTGAAGCTGAAACTTTCTTACTGACTGCGGTTGTGTATTCAATTCAGTTTAAATAATGGTCCAAATTTATCCCAAGTTCTTTTCAGAAGAAGAATAAGTTAATTCTGTGTGATTTTCGATTAATAGTGGCAGAGATTGTTTGAACTTAGTGGTAATAAGTCCTTTGTAAGCGACCAAGATTGCTTGCGAGTTAGATGGGTTAGGTTTCAAACTAGGCTCTTCACCCACAACGATAGGGCAAGTAAATGGGGTTCACATGACGGATGGCTGTGCAAAAGTTTGTTGGACTTGCAATTAGATACAACTGAATGTCGTCAGCATATAGATGGTATCTGCAGTGAGAGAGAATAGTTGACATATTATTAACATATAATGAGGAGAGTAATGTTTGCTGTACTGATTCTTGTGAGACCGCTGATACTACCCCCTCCACTGTGACCTTTTTGTCACATTCATTACACACTGTTGGCGAGATATTTAAGCATGAGTGGAACCACTGTGCAGCATTTGAAGAAATATTTTTGACTTATGACTTTACAGCAAGTAGAATGTCACAGTTAACAGTGTCGAAAGCTTTGCTGAAATTCAAAAAGCACAAAATAGTCACCCGCTGTTTACCAATATCTTGTTTCAGTTCCTCAGTCACTTTTATAAGAGCAGTCATCATGCTGGATTTTGCCGGATAACCGACAGCTGATCGTCTAAACAGTTATTTGATATTAAATAATTAGTAAGCTGTTCGTGAACTATGTATTTAAAAGTCTTGGATAATACTGGTACAGTGCAAATTGGCCTGCAGTCGGAAGGCTGTTTGGCAGATTCCTTCTTGGGTAATGTTTTCATGAGTCTCTGCTTCCAGGCTGTTGGAAAGATGCTGGTCAGAGAACGGTTAAAACTGTCCATTATTTGGGCGCGAGAGGACAGACGGGAAGGTTGACAATTTGCATTATTATATTATCGTGCCCTTTATCTGCCGAACGAATTCGCACAATTGACTTCCGGGCAGTGTTACGGCTTATCGGTTGACCGAAAAATTTTTCGTTTGTACTATCCATTGACACTATAAGAGAATCGATGGTTTGCGCCCTTGTGCGTTGGCCACATAAAGACGTCGTCGTAGCAAAATGTGCATTTAGATTCTCAATGGGAACAAGACGTTCAGCGGCAGATTTAGACTGTGTAAATTTTTCCACAGGACGGCAGGTCTGTGAAAGTCTTCAGTTGGCAAGGAATGGAAAAGGAAGGAATACCGGGTTTAACGTCCCGTCGACATCGAGGTTATTAGAGACAAAGCACAAGCTAGGATTTTGTCAAGGATGGTGAAGGAAATTGGCCGTGCCCTTTCGGAGGAACCGTCCCGGCATTTGCCTGGAGCGATTAAGGGACTCACGGAAAACCTAAATCTGGATGGCCGGACGCAGGTTTGAACTGTCGTCTTCCCGAATGCTAGTCCAGTGTGCTAAGCACTGCGTCGGTATACTCGGAGCCAATGAAATTGGTATCATTTTCTTTACCAAAATGGGACTGATGTGAGAGACATCGAATAGGTTTCCACCACTGACGTTAACTTTCGTGATTATTTGCAGCAGGGCACTCGTTTTCTTTTCATACTTGTGTCTTTTCGTCGAGATTATCGTAATTCTGCTACAGCTCAGTTTATAACTGTCAACTACGTTCACACAACGAAATATTTCACACTATATTTCTAACATCTCTAAACCAGAACACCAAGAGCCCTTGCAGATATCTTCCGTAGATCATTTTCCGATGATCAGGACAGGTACGTTTGAATACCTGTCAAACAAATCAACGACGCTCAGATTTAACAAATACAGGATACGACCTGCAACTGTGATCAAAGTTACCGACAAGCAAATGGCATATGCATTATACACAAATGAAATTTTACAGATATATAGAGGCCGATGTTGTGACATGCATACATCGGAAATAAAATGACGCCATGCTTCTACTGGCGGACAGGATAACATTCAAGTATTTAGCAGAGCTTATCACGTGCGGGCGTTGTGACACAGGATTTTGTGTTGCCCTTCACACATCTCCCATCGCTTCTCACGAGTGATTGATGTAAGAACCTATCGTCCAGTCATGTACATGCGTTTGTTTGGTATAGCTCGTTTTAGAACAATGTGAGAGTTAAAACACCTCTTCATCGCTCCCGTATTGTGTCAGAATGATTGAGGAACAGCCGGCCGGTGTGGCCGAGCGGTTCTAGGCGCTACAGGCTGGAACCACGCGACCGCTACGGTCGCAGGTTCGAATCCTGCCTCGGGCATGGATGTGTGTCATGTCCTTAGGTTAGTTAGGTTTAAGTAGTTCTAAGTTAGGGGACTGATGACCTCAGAAGTTAAGTCCCATAGTGCTCAGAGCCATTTGAACCATTTTTGATTGAGGAACACAACATGGCCAATATTATGGTTGTGTGTTATCAGGTTGCCTGACACTATCTTACTCAGCACGTCAGTAACATTTCAAGCCACATTAATGTTCCTTGTAACCAGCTCCGATTTCTCTCCGAGACTTCTGAGCGATGAATCAACTGTCATAAACGAGAAAAACTGCCCAACGTTTCCGATGTTTCGTGTAGTCCACAACGCGACATGTCAACACCGTCATTAGCGCGAAATGAGGTGTTACAGATCACTAGACACGTGTCACCAATAAAGTTACCCACGAGTAATATTTTTATGGGGCGTTACTGCACGGTTATGTCCACCCTCTTCCCACGCGTTGAACAAAACAGACCAAAGTACTTACAGTGGAAGCCCTAGACATTCCAGAGATATAATTACTATCAATTTAGTTCGTGTGTCAACATAGCAAAGATGCCAATAATTCTCTGTATATCTACTAATTTTAGCACGCATCAGGATTTATATTATTACTTGTTCACCATTCAGCATTAAATTATAATTAATGCTAAATAGTGAACAAGTAATAACGTAAAGCTGGTGCATGCTATCGTTAATGAAGTTATGGAGCGTTTCTGGCATGTTTGATACGTTGAGAGACTTATCAAATAGATAGTCATTTTATCTTTGTAATGTCAATGGCATCATCGTAATATGTCCGCCCCCAAGTAGATGATTAGTCAGCGCGAAAGAATGTCAATCCTAAGGGGCCGGGTTAGATTCCCGGCTGGGTCTGAGATTTTCTCCGCTCAGGGACTGGGTGTTGTGTTGTCCTAATGACCATCATTTCATCCCCATCGACGCGCAAGTCGCCGAAGTGGCATCAAATCGAAAGACTTGCACCCGGCGGACGGTCTACCCGACGGGAGGCCCTAGTCGCACATTTACACCGTAAGGTCTTTGGACTATTCAGTTCACAGTGTGACAACAGAAAGGATACAATAGTCTGTAATGTTACTGTTACTCATAGACAGTTAGTAACATTAATGGTGAGTTGGGTAAATTACGTTTGGCACTGCAACTGTAACAGTGCTTTTTGTAAGCACTTTTTTGTAATAATGTGTGATGTTCCACATGTAATGTCTATACAGTGATGTTTGTCCCTTGAACTGTACACACTCGTTATCGCTTTTTCTCCTTTTGGTGCAGGAGACCCAAAGACGTTTGATGGTGACCGCAATCCATCCTCTTCAATAAAAATAAAGTAGCACAGCTGTGTATTTTACAAAGCAATTCTTCACCTAACTGATAAGTGTTTATTGTTCAAGATTTTAAACTGTGGTATTGTGTGTCTTACAGTGGCGACATCCTTCTTGTTTCAGCCTTTTTTTTATCTTTCAAAGATGATACCTCTATATTTGGTATTTAATGGGTGTAGGTGAACATCAACAGAAGTAAAAGAAGGTAAAAGAATGTAGTAAAATTAACTCTTGTGATGCTGAGGGAATTATAGTAGGAAATGAACGCTGAAACTTGTAGAAGTGTTTTTTTTGGCTGTTTGGGCAACAGGATATGTGATGATGGCCAATACAGAGAGGATGTAAGATGCAGACCGGCAGTAGCAAGAAATGTCTTTCTGAAGCAGAGGACTTCGTTAATATTTACTACAAATTTAAGTGTTACAGACTCGTTTCTGAAGGCATTTGTCTGGTTATTACTTTATATGGAAGTGAAACGTGGACGTTAAAACAGTGTAGACAACAATAGAAGCTACTGAAATGAGGTACTGCAGAATAATGCTGAATATTAGATCGATACACGGAATAGCTAAGAAAAATGATTCAGGAAATAAAAGTGACTGGCACTTCCTGTGTCATTAAGGATTAGTCAGTTTTGTAATGCATGGAAGTATGGGGGGGTCGATGATTACAGAGAGTTAGAGAGAGAGAGAGAGAGAGAGAGAGAGAGAGAGAGAGAGTGAATGCAATCAAGCTGTGGATGTAGGACGCACGGTGCCATAGCTATGGAGAGACTTTTACGGGATAGTCTGGCATCAAGACGCATGAAACCAGTCTTTGGGAGTTAAAGGCACCAATAGGATCTCACATTAGTGAGCCGACTGTTACTGATCCAAAGTGTTGGATATCTGCGTGCTTACGTTACACAAGAGAGTACACGTTATCTGGTACTTTTAACAGTTCTGTTGCTGGAGTAAATTCTTTGACGGTCCGAGGACAGAACGTGAAACTCCTGTGTGGCAATTTGACGGTACAGGCGCAGAGGTTTACTTAGAATGTATCACGAAGACTACCGTGACATGGATCCCGAATGGGGTTTACGGCAGTGCATAACGCAGCTGATACAGGCCACACGCATGCGGCATGGAGACGACGCCCTCTGACTCGGTAAGCGCGTGCACGCCACATCTGGTGCCAGCAGACCCGGTGCTGCTTAACTGCGCCAGCAGACCGTGGAGAGTGCTGCACACGCGCCGCTGGTAATGACGCACCGACGGTAATGTACCGACCGGCCAGACATTTATCATCCTCCGTCATCGACCATCAGGCACCGCCTATGTTCTTGCACGTTTCTTGCCAAGGCTCTGACATATGAATGAGTACGTCCCGGTGGGTACGACCCGTCTGTTCATCATCATCGACAAGAC
Source organism: Schistocerca cancellata (assembly GCF_023864275.1). Lineage (NCBI taxonomy): Eukaryota > Metazoa > Arthropoda > Insecta > Orthoptera > Acrididae > Schistocerca > Schistocerca cancellata. The sequence continues at coordinate 317,117,666 of NC_064633.1, read as the reverse complement.
TCACTGTTACGATCGTGCCGTGAGTGGCATCCATCCATATATTAACTATGTGATCAAAAGTGTCCGGACAGCTAGCTGAAAATAACTTACAAGTTCGTGGCGCCCTCCATCGGCAATGCTGGAATTCAGTATGGTGTTGGCTCACCCTTAGCCTTGATGACAGGTACCACACTCGCAGGCATACGTTTAATAAGGTGCTGGAAGGTTTCTTGGGGCATGGCAGCCCATTCTTCACGGAGTTATGCAGTGGAGAGAGGTATCGATGTCGGTCGGTGAGGCCTGGCACGAAGTCAGCGTTCCAAAACATCCCAAAAGTTCTCTATAGGGTTCAGGTCAGGACTCTGTGCAGGCCAGTCCATTACAGGGATGTTACTGTCGTGTAACCACTCCGACACAGGCCGTGCATTATAAACAGGTGGTCGAACGTGTTGAGAGACGCAGTCGCCATCCTCGAATTGCTCTTCAACAGTAGGAAGCAAGAAGGTGCCTAAAACATCAATGTAGGCATGCGCTGTGATAGTGCCACGCAAAATAACAAGGGGTGCAAGCCCCCTCCATGAAAAACACGACCACACCATTACACCACCGCCTCCGAATTTTACTGTTGGCACTACAAGCGCTGGTAGATAAGGAGAGAGAGTGTCACGTCACGGACATGATAAGCGAGTTCGGGTGTTAATCATTAAAACAAACGTGTTTTGGTTGCAGCGAGATCTTTTCGCCAAATTTCAATCACCAATTTTCTTCTTTGAATGCGAAAATATTTTATTGATGGCATTCTACACAGGAAGAGATGATTATCGTAATAAAATAAGAGAAATCAGAGCTCGTACAGAAAGATTTAAGTGTTCATTTTTCCCACGCCCTGTGCGAGCCGGCCGGAGTGGCCGTGCGGTTCTAGGCGCTACAGTCTGGAGCCGAGCGACCGCTACGGTCGCAGGTTCGAATCCTGCCTCGGACATGGATGTATGTGATGTCCTTAGATTAGTTAGGTTTAATTAGTTCTAAGTTCTAGGCGACTGATGACCTCAGAAGTTAAGTCGCATAGTGCTCAGAGCCATTTGAACCAAGCCCTGTTCGAGACTGGGACAGTAGATAAACAGTCTGAATGTGATTCGATGAACCCTCTGCCAGGTACTTAGTGTGAATTGCACAGTACTCATGCAGATGTAGGCCACGGATTTTTCTGTCTTCATCTGCCATTTCAATTACAAACTCTAGGTTCTTACAGTCATCATACATTATTCTGCTGTGTGTGTAATAAATCGCCTTCTTTTCATGGGTTTGATACGTCTCATTGCCGTTTGTACCGCCGAAGTTCTTTTCTCATGGCTGAATACGCAGTTACAGCTATAATAGCTTCTATGGCCGGAAGTAGTTCAGCGGACGTACCCTTTGCTGAGCAAAGCCAGAGGCCGCAGCCGTCCACTGTCGCGGCTTTATGGTCAGAAGAAGCTTTTAAACGGGCATGGCTGGTCTGAAGACGACCTTGATCCTGTTCGCCTCTAGTTGGACAACATCGCTGACTTATTCTGACTGCTAGGTAATCAATGATCTGTCTAATTTCTCTGGTCTGAGCTTTGGTTTAATCTTGCGAAGTTTACTTGCGTGTTAGTGCTTTATGTCCAATCCTTTCCCACAAGCTCCAACTCCCACTCCCATTCTATCCCAACAACTGCAGAACAATAGCACCCAAACATTCCACTTTGTGCGATTTCTACCTCGCTGATTTTTTGCTGAAACAGACTCTGCCCTCGTGCCAGAACACAAACTGATTCGGATCATACCGGCAGTGACTATTTCTGCCCTAATGCGACCTACAAGAGACTGCGCGAATCGCCGCACAGCCACAGAGCTCCTAACAGGAGCCTTAGACGTAGTGAATAATTGTCCGCTTGGATATCAGAAATGATATCCATAGCTGCACCGTACTTGCAAGACTCCTATCCACAATTGCAAGTACCGTATTTCATCTGCGTCCGTAGATACTAAAATTTTGCAAATAACATTGATACGCTCGATTCACTTACATTTTCTTCTCCTACAGTGGGACCTCGTAAAGTCCTAAAGCGATCACAACACCCTATAACCTATAATACACTACTGGCCATTAAAATTGCTACACCACGAAGATGACTTGATACAGACGCGAAATTTAACCGACAGGAGAAATATGCTGTGATATGCAAATGATTAGCTTTTCACAACATTCACACAAGGTTGGGCCCGGGGGCGACACCTACAACGTGCTGACATGAGGAAAGTTTCCAACCGATTTCTCATACACAAACAGCAGTTGACAGGCGTTGCCTGGTGAAACGTTGTTGTGATGCCTCGTGTAAGGAGGAGAAATGCGTAGCATCCATTTCCGACTTTGATAAAGGTCGGATTGTAGCCTATCGCAATTGCGGTTTATCGTATGACGACATTGCTGCTCGCGTTGGTCGAGATCCAATGACTGTTAGCAGAATATGGAATCGGTGGGTTCAGGAGGGTAATACGGAACGCCGTGCTGGATCCCAACGGCCTCTTATCACTAGCGGTCGAGATGACAGGCATCTTATCCGCATGGCTGTAACGGATCGTGCAGCCACGTCTCGATCCCTGAGTCAACGGATGGGGACGTTTGCAAGACAACAACCATCTGCACGAACAGTTCGACGACGTTTGCAGCAGCATGGACTATCAGCTCGGAGACCATGGCTGCGGTTACCCTTGACGCTGCATCACAGACAGGAGCGGGTGCGATGGTGTACTCAACGACGAACCTGCGTACACGAACGGCAAAACGTCATTTTTTCGGATGAATCTAGGTTCTGTTTAGAACATCATGATGGTCGCATCCATGTTTGGCGTCATCGCGGTGAACGCACATTGGAAACGTTATTCGTCATCGCCATACTGGCGTATCACCCGGCGTGATGGTATGGGGTGCCATTGGTTACACGTCTCGGTCACCTCTTGTTCGCATTGACGGCACTTTAAACAGTGGACGTTACATTTCAGATGTGTTACGACCCGTTGCTCTACCCTTCATTCGAGCCCTGGGTAATGCACGACCGCATGTTGCAGATCCTGTAAGGGCCTGGCCAGCACATTCTCCAGATCTCTCACCAATTGAAAACGTCTGGTCAATGGTGGCCGGGCAACTGCCTCGTCACAATACGCCAGTCACTACTCTTGATGAACTGTGGAATCGAGTTGAAGCTGCATGGGCAGCTGTAGCTGTACACGCCATCCTGGCTCTGTTTGACTCAATGCCAAGGAGTATCAAGGCCGTTATTACGGCCAGAGGTGGTTGTTCTGGATACTGATCTCTCAGGAATTGTGCACCCAAATCGCGTGAAAATGTAATCACATGTCAGTTCTAGTATAATACATTTGTCGGATGAATACCCGTTTATTATCTGCATTTCTTCTTGGTGTAGCAATTTTAATGGCCAGTAGTGTATCATCGGTACCTTCTGTAAGTTACTGTTTTCTGTCGTCATTTCCGAAATCAATTTTCTGCATTTTTCTACGGAACATTTCTACAACATGGTTTGCCAAATGAAGTCGTTACAAACTGTGTACTTCATATCACCATAATAGTAAACGACATGGACATTTTGGATTTCTCATCGTAAGAAGCGCTGTGAAGTGTACGTCTAAACATGTTTCAGCGAAATGCTGAAACATTCTCTGGTATTATACCGTACATTATTTATGCCATATGTGAAAGACAAACAATAGACATAAAACGGAGCGAAGTTTCCATTTGGTGGAGTGTTCTACAATGAACTTCAGCCCGCTTTATAGAAGGTGTCGGGAACTGCAGACGAAACATTAGTAAGTCAAACATAAGGATGCTACTGGTACGACGGAAATAGAGTGTACTTGTCACTGAAGACAAGCAGTAATGTCGCATCCTTTGCAACTGCACTCAACAACGACGCACGCAAAATCTTCAGGACGCTGTGCACTGCAGCCGGTATAATGGCACACCGTCCCTAATGAGTGATGACAGAAACTTAAAACTATAATTACTATTACTATCGATCATACGTAAACGAAATAGATTAAAATCTTAATAGTGGCATTAACCTTCCACTTTCAACCACAAAGTAAATATTATTGCTGATATCCGTAAATATACCTGGGCAGGAGTGGGCTTTTATCTGTAAAGTGATTATTTCTGCGGATATATCTGCATACGCGCAGACATTTACCTTTGTATTGCGCTTATGAGATACAGTGAGGGTTCAGAATTAAAGCGAACCAATTGCATTAAATTCAATTTTAAGAGAACGGACAGAAAATGTATACCACTTAAATTAATTAACCTTGTAATTTAAAACGTATTATAGGATTAAATAGGTATTGTAAGTGTTCCTATGGACTATTACGCTAGCTATATCCATTAAACCGTTTCAGTTATTGATTGGAAGTATAAAATTCAGTGATTTCCTTCACTTTACCTCTAAAACACTTTTTTCTTTTGAACTGTTAGAGCAATCAATCTGAAATTTACATCACAAAATACACAAATCTCTGTCTTATTCTGTTAACAAACAGATCTTTCGTATTCTCCGTTTTCGGGGCGGTGACGCTTGTAAGCCTGCAGTATTATTGAAACCGTCAGAATCACATATGAAATAATGTTTTAGTACTGTAGTCATAAACCAGATCACCATCCTCATTCTGCGAAGCTACATTGCTGCAACGAGTGTTCAGGGGTAATGGAATTGTTTTGAAGTGCGCGTGATGTATTAGTGGCGAGTATGGCAGGAGTGATTTCATATTGTTGTTTTCTTCTGCGCTCTATGGCCTTCTGGTCTGACAAAACAGATCTTGATACATGTTCGCTATAGTGTGAAGTGTTCTAGTAGTATCTTTTCCAGATTAATCAGTCGAAAATAAGTACGGAGTTCACTAAACGTTTATTTGAATTTAATCGTTAATAGCGGGTCTGTTCAAATTTCAGCCACGGTACATTCATTCAAATAAGAGACTGTCCTTGTGTCTCCACTTTCCTGTTAGTTATGGAGTTTTCCAAAGTTTTAGTGCTTAGATTTACATTTCGGCCATAAAAACGACTGTATCTCGGCTCATTCTTCTTTGGTGTTTTTATCCTTATGATCCAGTGCCCTAACATGTAAATATACTGTTCCTTTTTATTTCTTTTTATACAGAAGTCAGCATAGTTAGGCAAGAATGAACGTCGAAAGTTCCAGAACTTCATACCTATCCTTCGTATCTTTTCTTCACGGTCCTGATGCGCAATGTATGTTGGCGGCAGTAGAATCGTTCGGCAGTCAGCTTCTACTACTGGTTCGCTAAATTTTCTCAACAGTATTTCTCGAAAATAGCGTTTCCTTCCTTCTGGGGATTCGCATTTGCGGTCTCGAAGCATCTCCGTAACACATGTAGTCGTAGTTTGGTCCTACTGGTAACAAATCTAGCAGCCCGCCCCTGAATTGCTAAGATCTGTGAAGGGAAAGGATAAACACGATGCACTCAGCGTAGTTGGGGGCGTTGGACATAGTTTTGGGGTTCTGTGGAGGCTGCAACTGTAGGTGTTTAAAGTCTGTAGGGAGGCCCATGACAGGCTCCTGACAGTTAATGTCGTAGTGGTTATGGAGACTCGTAAGTGTGAACACGCCGAGTTAGATCCATTGCGATGTTTCAGTTTTGTCCAGTGGACGAATCTGACAGCAGACCCACATGCCTGATGCTTCGCATATTCTCTGAAAACGCTTGCTGACAAAAGATGTTATTAAAATTTTTATGGTTCCGTACCTCAGTCCGTGGAAATGGAACCCTTATAGGACGACTCTGTTGTTCGTCTGTCATTTTGTTGAGGGCAGACTCCATATTAAAACTTCAATTTTTTCCAACCAATTTTATGGATATTTCACATACCTTATACCCCAAACCGGTTTGGCTGTATTCGAAAATATTTGAAATATAGACTGCACAAGGGGCCGTGGCACACTGACAGCAGCCAAAGTGCTCAAGACTGTAGCTGTCTATCACAGACTTGCATCTGAAGCACTTCTGACAAAATACATTGATGAAAACTGAAAAATAAAAAACAAATGAACGTTTTCATAGTGTCATTTGGTCCAGGTGATCCAAAGAAAAAAGTTACTTCTGGGTTTTGTAGAAGCTATTTCTATTGCTTGAGCCTTGTCCTGTAGTTACACAGGGTCAGCCATCGTTAATTGTATTTGGCATGTTAATGTTTATGGGGTGGCCAGATGCCCTTCCTGCCGGCACCCTGTACCCCGTGGACAGAAGTAGGAGGAGGAGGAGATTAGTGTTTAACGTCCCGTCGACAACGGGGTCATTAGAGATTGAGCGCAAGCTCGGGAAGGATGGGGAAGGAAATCGGCCGTGCCCTTTCAAAGGAACCATCTCGGCATTTGCCTGAAGCGATTTAGGGAAATCACGGAAAACCTAAATCAGGATGGCTGGAGACAGGATTGAACCGTCGTCCTCCCGAATGCGAGTCTAGTGTGCTAACCACTGCGCTACCCCGCTCGGTCGGAGAAAGAAGTAGTGTACCCCAATTGTCTGCGTCGAGTTTAATCCATGGAATATTGCGAAAGTGGTCAGATGTCTGCGAGCCGTGGAACTGAGGAGGAACGTGGGGACCAGCCCGGTATTCACCTAGCGGGATGTGGAAAACCGCCTAAAAACCACATCCAGGCTGGCCGGCAGATTGGCCCTCGTCGTTAATCCGCCAGGCGAATTCGATCCGGGGCCGGCGCGCCTACCCGAGTCCAGGAAGCAGCGCGTTAGAGCTCTCCGCTACTCTGGCGGGTTTGTAGAAGCTATTTCTCGGTTCAGTATTGGATGATTGAAAACTGAAGAATGCAAGAGTTCCAGCGCCGCTCTATCATCCTCCCAGAAGGAGATCTGCTTAGCCAGAGATCAATGACAGGTCAAGCAGTCCACAAGAGGCTCCCTAGTGAAGGAAAAATTCAAGAAAAAGGCTACCGTGGTCTTGAAATCACAAGAAGGAAGAAAAACCTTACAGTAGAAGGAAGCGGGAGCGTCTAGTACTCGTGAATTTTGATGGGTATACATTTTTTAATAAAATTTAAAACTCAATTTTCCTGTAAGTTCGTTATTCTAAGTTTAATGCCGGCGTTTTTATTATAAATATTCACCAATCTCAGTTACATCTTTGCAGTAAGTAGTCTTGAGGTATTTGCACACTTATATGCATTAATACGATAGAAAATGTAGTTCGACAATTTCTGACACTCCACTCCTTCTCACATTCGTCAGAGAGCAGCAAAAACACCTTGTGAGTGCGTTAACATCACTAGAATAAATTACTGGGGTTAGCAGTGGCCCCTTATTCTATGATATAGCACATCGATGTTTAGCTGTACAAAAGTTGTTTAATTTCTGTATTGTTGTAAATGAAGCACACTGCTTTACATAAACTGTGACATGACAATTTCAGGACAAATGTCAAGATAACGTATTACATCCTGATTAGCAAAAATAACACTGATCACAACAATATCAAATTTAGATAGAAAGTTCTCTACAAGATTTTTCTTACATCTAGAGAATGAAACAATGTCTGAGTTGGCCAGTATTACGTCAAATCATCTGATTCCAGTTCTAATTTCGATACTATTTAGAATGACGATCAAGTCTGCAGAGAATGGTCAGTTTTTGTGACAAGATTTGCAAAAAATTATTCAAGGTTGCTCATGTTCACAGTGGACGCAAGCTGGTGATCCAATAATTTTACACCTCTGCCAGCAGCATTTACCTTTAGCTAAGACTTGTTGCCGGCTACATGGCTGCTCTCGCCCTCTGAAATTACTATAAAAAGCTAATCAAAATCTTTACGGATTTCATCAGCTGCAACTGCCCTATATTTCTCGTTAGGCGAGAAAACATGCACTCATCCCTAGTCTGGAAAATATGGCGATATACACTCCTGGAAATTGAAATAAGAACACCGTGAATTCATTGTCCCAGGAAGGGGAAACTTTATTGACACATTCCTGGGGTCAGATACATCACATGATCACACTGACAGAACCACAGGCACATAGACACAGGCAACAGAGCATGCACAATGTCGGCACTAATACAGTGTATATCCACCTTTCGCAGCAATGCAGGCTGCTATTCTCCCATGGAGACGATCGTAGAGATGCTGGATGTAGTCCTGTGGAACGGCTTGCCATGCCATTTCCACCTGGCGCCTCAGTTGGACCAGCGTTCGTGCTGGACGTGCAGACCGCGTGAGACGACGCTTCATCCAGTCCCAAACATGCTCAATGGGGGACAGATCCGGAGATCTTGCTGGCCAGAGTAGTTGACTTACACCTTCTAGAGCACGTTGGGTGGCACGGGATACATGCGGACGTGCATTGTCCTGTTGGAACAGCAAGTTCCCTTGCCGGTCTAGGAATGGTAGAACGATGAGTTCGATGACGGTTTGGATGTACCGTGCACTATTCAGTGTCCCCTCGACGATCACCAGTGGTGTACGGCCAGTGTAGGAGATCGCTCCCCACACCATGATGCCGGGTGTTGGCCCCGTGTGCCTCGGTCGTATGCAGTCCTGATTGTGGCGCTCACCTGCATGGCGCCAAACACGCATACGACCATCATTGGCACCAAGGCAGAAGCGACTCTCATCGCTGAAGACGACACGTCTCCATTCGTCCCTCCATTCACGCCTGTCGTGACACCACTGGAGGCGGGCTGCACGATGTTGGGGCGTGAGCGGAAGACGGCCTAACGGTGTGCGGGACCGTAGCCCAGCTTCATGGAGACGGTTGCGAATGGTCCTCGCCGATACCCCAGGAGCAACAGTGTCCCTAATTTGCTGGGAAGTGGCGGTTCGGTCCCCTACGGCACTGCGTAGGATCTTACGGTCTTGGCGTGCATCCGTGCGTCGCTGCGGTCCGGTCCCAGGTCGACGGGCACGTGCACCTTCCGCCGACCACTGGCGACAACATCGATGTACTGTGGAGACCTCACACCCCACGTGTTGAGCAATTCGGCGGTACGTCCACCCGGCCTCCCGCATGCCCACTATACGCCCTCGCTCAAAGTCCGTCAACTGCACATACGGATCACGTCCACGCTGTCGCGGCATGCTACCAGTGTTAAAGACTGCGATGGAGCTCCGTATGCCACGGCAAACTGGCTGACATTGACGGCGGCGGTGCACAAATGCTGCGCAGCTAGCGCCATTCGACGGCCAACACCGCGGTTCCTGGTGTGTCCGCTGTGCCGTGCGTGTGATCATTGCTTGTACAGCCCTCTCGCAGTGTCCGGAGCAAGTATGGTGGGTCTGACACACCGGTGTCAATGTGTTCTTTTTTCCATTTCCAGGAGTGTACATGTGCATAGATGGAGCAGCATGTATACGTCAACGCCCCTCAGTTCTGACAAGAACAATTAACCACGTCGCTGTTTCGCTTCTCCGCTATCGGAGCTCAACGACTCTTCAGCTAATTTCTAGCTGAATGTCAGCCAAAGCGAACGCAGTGTTCACACAAAATTCCTCTTTTGGCGTCGTACAGAGCAAGATGCGGCCTGTTCTACACTTGACCCTGGTTCAGAGAAGAGTCCACGAAGTTTTTGGTATTCTGTCTTTCGTAGCAAAGTGTTTCCCCACCTGTGTCCTTTCGTGCTTCGCAGACTAATGGGAGCATTCCTTTTATCTCGTGGAAACTACCCCGCCAATCGCAAAGGGCATACCTTCAAAGTACTCTCTCCAGTTGTACTCCTTCTGAGATTTTTTCAACCAATTGGATATTTTGTGCCTGCTCCCGAGGCCTAAAAGTTACATGCGTACATCATGAGAGCGCCACAGACCTTTCACAAGGTCAGTAAATGCGACTCTCTTTTAATTGAGTCTCTGGCCTGTTTGTATCCATCTGGAAATTCCCCAACGCAATTTTCTAAAGAATTTCTCCGTCGCAGTCAGCACTGGACCGTGCTCCCTTTGATGTATCGCCTGGTGCGTTCATTGTCTCCCTCACAGCAGGTCACCGATCCTCGTTACAGGCCTTCCGTTGTATGCGGACCACGGCTGCGCAACTCGAGTCTGCCCCAGACTAAAGCGTTTCTTCCAGCAGCTTTTTTCACCTTTTTCTCACTGACATGCAGGATTTGAGTTCAGTGTGTAAATACCGTCGAATCGAGTGTCATATATTTTTGCATCACATACTGTACATTTTTACAGGCAAATCTGCTCATTAACACTCAAGTATATCAGGTGACATCCATCTACTTGCTACGATGTACAAAATCTTATGACAGATGTGAAATTAACATTCATTCAAGCTGCCACGTTACAGATTGTTTTGTCAAATTTATGTACAGATCACACTAGCCAAAAAGTTTTTAATTTTTTTCTGTAACTAGTATAAATTCAGCTAATCTCAATGTTTTTGCATGCGTCGATAGTGAAAATGTTAATGAAAATGCAAGATTAGCTCTCGTTTTGAAGTTATGATAACTTTACATTATTACCTATATAAGCTTATGCATGTATTTACTTTGATGTTATCCCTCGAATCACGGTCACAGTAGGTGCAGCCGCTTTCCCCAGTGTTTGTGGTTTTCTGCTGGTGATTTCCTGATCAATGGTAGCAGTAAACGGCTACCATTGACGCACAGCACTTTCCCTGGTATCTCATTTCCATGACCGAAATTTGCTGGTGGAAACATTCTCCATGCTCATCGGTTACAGCACCACAGTCGTCAGGAAAGAAGTCCAAATGGGAGTCTAGGAAACGTAAATTTAAGGACATATTGCACCCCAGTCTAGTGTACCAGTGCATAAGATTTGCCACAAGATCCTGCCCTCTTTAGAAAATTTATTGATACTTGAACGAAGGCATCCCAGGCTAACTTTTCACCACCATGGTGTTGAAATGCTTGTCTTTGTACAGTCTACGTATCTGGGGACCCATGAATATCTCCTCTTTTGTTTTCTCATCATTAAGATGCGGAAATTTCTCACGCGAATAGAGCAATAATTCCCCAGTTTTGTCCATGGTCTTAACGAAGTTTTTCAGTAGGTCCAATTTTTATGTAAACAGCATGGAGAATTATGATCTCACATTCGGCTGGTGTTTCGTGCATGCCGTTCTGAGATCTTCGTTCAAGCAATTGATGCTTAGGCCAATCTTTCTTTTTAGAATGAAATGCTTTGGCCTGGATATCCGGAGGCATAGAGAGCAACAGAATTTGGTGTAGCCGTGTTGTAACCAAAGTGTTATGCCTATGATTTTCAAATTCCCGGAAAACCCCCATTTAAACTTGTCGTACTCCAATCGCAGTAACAATAGTTTCGTTTTAACATATGTGTTTCTTCCACGTAAGGGACATACCCAGGCGGAATCGATGGTAAAATGTTGCCAGTATGCAGCAACACACCCTTAAGACTTAGTTTGGGGGAGGCGATGAACAGCCGCCACTGATCACTTTTATAGTCTATACCCATAGCTGTCATTAGTCCCTGTACATCACCACAAAATACAATCTTCTTTTCACTTTGGATGAGTGAAATACATGGCAAATGGTGGTTTCAGAACACAGTCCCATTTAGCATCTTGTCAATAGAATTTCGCTGTTGTAGCAGTCACATTTACCACCTTATCAACAGAATTTCACTGTTGTAGTCTTCAACAGTTCAGCTTTACTTTTCGGCAGTTCTAGATCTCTCACTAGGTTGTTAAGTTCACACTGTGTTATTTCGTGAATCTTTGTACATTCATCGTTATACACAAAAATCACTCCCTTTCGAATAACTGTATTTCCACTACCGCCCTTGTCGCTATCGCAAGTGCGACAAGAACAGGCAGTCCGTCCCCGTGAGCACTGGTCGCATGCCGGCTGGTATGTCAGCATATGTCAAGGAAGATTTCTATTCTTGGAAATACCATGTGTTACCAGAGTTGTCATACAAAAGCGCCTATCGTTCAGATGGTTAGATGGTTCTCGCCCGATCATGAGTATAGCAAATACCATGGAAGATATTTTATTATTTAGCGACCAATAAAGACTCGAGACACAAGATATGCAACATATACACTCCTGGAAATTGAAATAAGAACACCGTGAATTCATTGTCCCAGGAAGGGGAAACTTTATTGACACATTCCTGGGGTCAGATACATCACATGATCACACTGACAGAACCACAGGCACATAGACACAGGCAACAGAGCATGCACAATGTCGGCACTAGTACAGTGTATATCCACCTTTCGCAGCAATGCAGGCTGCTATTCTCCCATGGAGACGATCGTAGAGGTGCTGGATGTAGTCCTGTGGAACGGCTTGCCATGCCATTTCCACCTGGCGCCTCAGTTGGACCAGCGTTCGTGCTGGACGTGCAGACCGCGTGAGACGACGCTTCATCCAGTCCCAAACATGCTCAATGGGGGACAGATCCGGAGATCTTGCTGGCCAGGGTAGTTGACTTACACCTTCTAGAGCACGTTGGGTGGCACGGGATACATGCGGACGTGCATTGTCCTGTTGGAACAGCAAGTTCCCTTGGCGGTCTAGGAATGGTAGAACGATGGGTTCGATGACGGTTTGGATGTACCGTGCACTATTCAGTGTCCCCTCGACGATCACCAGTGGTGTACGGCCAGTGTAGGAGATCGCTCCCCACACCATGATGCCGGGTGTTGGCCCCGTGTGCCTCGGTCGTATACAGTCCTGATTGTGGCGCTCACCTGCACGGCGCCAAACACGCATACGACCATCATTGGCACCAAGGCAGAAGCGACTCTCATCGCTGAAGACGACACGTCTCCATTCGTCCCTCCATTCACGCCTGTCGCGACACCACTGGAGGCGGGCTGCACGATGTTGGGGCGTGAGAGGAAGACGGCCTAACGGTGTGCGGGACCGTAGCCCAGCTTCATGGAGACGGTTGCGAATGGTCCTCGCCGATACCCCAGGAGCAACAGTGTCCCTAATTTGCTGGGAAGTGGCGGTGCGGTCCCCTACGGCACTGCGTAGGATCCTACGGTCTTGGCGTGCATCCGTGCGTCGCTGCGGTCCGGTCCCAGGTCGACGGGCACGTGCACCTTCCGCCGACCACTGGCGACAACATCGATGTACTGTGGAGACCTCACGCCCCACGTGTTGAGCAATTCGGCGGTACGTCCACCCGGCCTCCCGCATGCCCACTATACGCCCTCGCTCAAAGTCCGTCAACTGCACATACGGTTCACGTCCACGCTGTCGCGGCATGCTACCAGTGTTAAAGACTGCGATGGAGCTCCGTATGCCACGGCAAACTGGCTGACACTGACGGCGGCGGTGCACAAATGCTGCGCAGCTAGCGCCATTCGACGGCAAACACCGCGGTTCCTGGTGTGTCCGCTGTGCCGTGCGTGTGATCATTGCTTGTACAGCCCTCTCGCACTGTCCGGAGCAAGTATGGTGGGTCTGACACACCGGTGTCAATGTGTTCTTTTTTCCATTTCCAGGAGTGTATGAAGAGCCCAGGGCCAGTCCTGGCGCCCGAACTCACAGCCAAAGTACAGTCTGTACTCCTTCCTGACGTATGGCGATATTGGCCTTTTTTGCGATATTCGGAAATATATCAAAAATTATTAGCAAACTTCCTGGCAGATTAAAACTGTGTGCCCGACCGAGACTCGAACCTTTGCCTTTCGCGGGCAAGTGCTCTCCGCTGCAGAGTGAAAATCTCATTCTGGAAACATCCCCCAGGCTGTGGCTAAGCCATGTCTCCGCAATATCCTTTCTTTCAGGAGTGCTAGTTCTGCAAGGTTCGCAGGAGAGCTTCTGTAAAGTAGTGGCTAAGCCATGTCTCCGACATATCCTTTCTTTCAGGAGTGCTAGTTCTGCAAGGTTCGCAGGAGAGCTTCTGTAAAATTTTGAAGGTAGCAGACGAGATACTGGCAGAAGTAAAGCTGTGAGACCGGGCGTGAGTCGTGCTTCGGTAGCTCAGTTGGTAGAGCACTTGCCCGCGAAAGGCAAAGGTTCCGAGTTCGAGTCTCGGTCGGGCACACAGTTTTTATCTGCCAGGAAGTTTCATATCAGCGCACACTCCGCTGCAGAGTGAAAATCTCATTCTCTAAAAATTATTAGCATTGTTTACAAATTTGCAACGCATATTAAATAACAGGAACTACGTTGAATTTTCATCACTCTCACTACCGTTAGCACGATTTCTAAACTTATATGGGATGGCAATCAGTGGAAGACAACGGCAAACAACCACTGGAATCACTTCCCTAGACGCTCATGCGGTGGACCTCTCTAACGAGGCTTTCCCCATGACAAGACATGCCATACGGCAGAACATAAAGTTTTAAATGGGAAGGGACTGACAATAAATGCTAATAAAATACAATTATAATTAAATGTACCTGCCTTTAACTTGGAAACGAGAGCTAACTCGAGTTTATCTTTGTCGCTTTCGTTATCAGCATGGTCGATATAGTCAACAAGCATTTGTTTACATTTTCACTGTTGGTTAGTGTAATTAAAGAACATTTAAGTTTAAAACTTGAAAAAAAAACTGAAAGTGAATTAATAACATTTCTCATAAGACGAATATACAGAACTGTTGTGGATGTGCGTAAGAAATCCAGAATGTGACAAATGAGGTCTGAATACCAGCAGGTTTTCAAAAATACCATTAAAAATAATACTAAAAATTCGAAAGCAAAAACCGAGTGAAGTTCTGGACTCCAAAGTTCGGGTATTGTTACATCTTTACGTAATAGATATGATTTTAAAATTATGCTGATATCGGCAAAGTAGAAGAAAAGTTAAATTTTTGGGTGGAGTCTCCCCTTAAGGCCCTTTTTTCTCAGGAACGTGTAGAGGTATCAAGCTGAAATTTATGTCAGTTACTAAACTAACTTAAGCTTTTAAGTCAACGCAGTAAAAAAAACACTGCCATTTATGTTGTGTCTTTTGATACTCACAAAACTCACTCGACAAAACATATATATATATATATATATATATATATACAGGGTGGTTCACGAAGATGTGCCAATATTTTAGTATGTTCTTCTACAAGTAAAACTAAAGAAAAAAGTTCATATAAACATAAGTCCGCAAATGTTTAGTTACGGAGTTACGGCTAATAAAAGATTTTGCCTGAAATATAGCAACTTCACTAAGCCATCGCAAAAATGTACGAGATTAAAGTAAAGCACGATTTCCATTTAAAATAAAGCACGATTTCCACTTATTTTGCTGTTATTGATCTGGTGAATCTAATAATACATGTCTCAGTCATGTATCTGCGGTAGTTTTCCAGAACATCCAGAGAAGGAAAGAAGTAATTTCGTAAAATTTTTAATGTATTAGCTACTTGGCCCATTATATTTTTTAAATTCCAGACAAGTGCACAAAGTTTTCAACAGAAGTTATAGAGATTTCATTTTGGAAAAATGATGGTAATAACGTTAACTGAAACTGTATGAATGTGACAGATAATCTGCTTTTATAATTACTATAGTACACGTGAATTCATGGTGAAACGGAAAAAATAAAGCTCAATGTTAAGGAAGTTGTACAGTGTACGTACAATTCCACAATACGTTCACAATAAATGTTCAAAAATGTCTCCGCCGAATTCAATGCATTTAGCTGCACGTGTATGAACAGATTTTTTTGCTTGTTTCAGTTTCACAGGTTTGTTCTTAATTTCGTCTACTGCAATCATAATGCGAGTAAGTTTGTACCAAACCCTCAGAATGCTGAGCCTACTTGCACTTCCACGTTCTTTTTTTCCTTGTTTTTCTTATTTCTTCCACTTCACCACTACAGCCGGCCAGGGTGGCCAAGCGGTTCTAGGCGCTACAGTCTGGATCCGCGAAACAGCTACGGTCGCAGGTTCGAATCCTGCGTCGGGCATGGATGTGTGTGATGTCCTTAATTTAGTTAGGTTTAAGTAGTTCTAAGTTCTAGGGGACTGATGACCTCAGAAGTTAAGTCCCATAGTGCTCAGAGCCATTTGAACCATTTGATTCACCACTATAACTCTGGAAACTACTGACTCTACTTTTGATGGAAACATGCCTAATGTCATGTGGTGGACGAAAATTTAACTACAACTTTGGTTTAATGCTACACTAAAAGGCACAATTTTTCTACGATCCACTGCAGTTGGTTCTATTGAAAAATAACTAAAAAGGAATCGATTAACTTTACCTCTGAAAACCTATGTTCAAATGTGTGTGAAATCTTATCGGACTTAACTGCTAAGATCGTCAGTCCCTAAGCTTACACACTACTTAACCTAAATTATCCTTAGGACAAACACACACACCAATGAGCGAGGGAGGACTCGAAACTCCGCCGTGAAAAGCTATGGAGAACCTGGAATTGCCCATACAGGAAGACATACGAAGTCTACGACGAAATAGACTCCGTTCAAGAAACCCACCATTACGGCAACCAGAACAACTAGATGCCAGTAACACCGGGGTGAAAAACCTGTGGGATCAGAACCGTCAACTTATTGAAAATCCTGAAGAGCATAAGTGGTTCCAAAAGTGTAACTGTGATACTGCTGGCACAGAACTCGAAAGGAAACTATGGGACAAACTGAACAAAGCTCGCACTGGGCAAAGATGCGCGGACTCTCTTTATGAAGGGGGTGCTATAGAGTCTCCGGTTTGTGACTACGGGGCTCCGAACCAGACAATCAAGCACATCAGAGATGAATGCCCCTTGCTTTCCTATCAGGGGAGTTGGAGTGACCTCATGAAAGCTGACGATACAGCTCTTATATGGATTAGGAACTTAGATATTGACATTTAGTTAATTTTATATGTAGTTTTGTATTTTCGTATTCTTGTTATATACACTACTGGGCATTAAAATTGCTACACCACGAAGATGTCTTGCCACAGACGCGAAATTTAACCGACAGGAAGAAGATGCTATGATATGCAAATGATTAGCTTTTCACAGCATTCACAAAAGGTTGGGCCCGGGGGCGACACCTACAACGTGCTGACATGAGGAAAGTTTCCAACCGATGTCTCATACACAAACAGCAGTTGACCGGCGTTGCTGGTGAAACGTTGTTGTGAGGCCTCGTGTAAGGAAGGGAAATGCGTACCATCACGTTTCCGACTTTGATAATGGTCGGATTTTAGCCTATCGCGATTGCGGTTTATCGTAGCGCGACATTGCTGCTCGCGTGTGCCGAGATCCAATGACTGTTAGCAGAATATGGAATCGGTGGGTTCAGGAGGGTTATACGGAACGCCGTGCTGGATCCCAACGGCCTCGTATCACTAGCAGTCGAGATGACGCGCCTCTTATCCGCATGGCTGTAACGGACTGTGCAGCCACGTCTCGATCCCTGAGTCAACAGATGGGGACGTTTGCAAAACAACAACCATCTGCACGAACAGTTCGACGACGTTTGCAGCAGTATGGACTATCAGCTCGGAGACCATGGCTGCGGATACCTTTGACGCTGCCTCACAGACAGGAGCGGGTGCGATGGTGTACTGGACGACGAACCTGGGTGCACGAATGACAAAACGTCATTTTTTCGGATGAATCCAGCTTCTGTTTACAGCATCATGATGGTCGCATCCGTGTTTGGCGACATCGCGGTGAACGCACATTGGAAGCCTGTATTCGTCATCGCCATACTGGCGTATCACCCGGCGTGACGGCACTTCGAACAGTGGATGTTACATTTGAGATGTGTTAAGACTCGTGGCTCGACCCTTCAAAAAATGGTTCAAATGGCTCTGAGCACTATGGGACTTAACATCTATGGTCATCAGTCCCCTAGAACTTAGAACTACTTAAACCTAACTAACCTAAGGACATCACACACATCCATGCCCGAGGCAGGATTCGAACCTGCGACCGTAGCAGTCGCGCGGCTCCGGACTGAGTGCCTAGAACCGCTAGACCACCGCGGCCGGCGGCTCGACCCTTCATTCGATCCCTCCGAAACCCTACTTTTCAGCAGGATAATGCACGAACGCATGTTGTAGGTCCTGTACGGGCCTTTCTGGATACAGAAAATGCTCGACTGTTGCCCTGGCCAGCACATTCTCCAGATCTCTCACCAACTGAAAACGTCTGGTCTATGGTGGCCGAGCAACTGGCTCGTCACAATACGCCAGTCACTACTCTTGATGAATTGCGGTATCGTGTTGAAGCTGCATGGGCAGTTATACCTGTATACGCCATCCAAGCTCTGTTTGACTCAATTCCCAGGCGTATCAAGGCCGTTATTACGGCCAGAGGTTGTTGCTCTGGGTAACGATTTCTCAGGATCTCTGCACCCAATTTGCTTGAAAATGTAATCACATATCAGTTCTAGTATAATATATTTGTCCAATGAATACCCGTTTATCATCTGCGTTTCTTCTTGGTGTAGCAATGTTAATGGCAGGTAGTGTACATATACTAATGTTATATACCTGTGTTTTTAAACTGCATGAGAGCCATACGAATTAATAAGTAAATAAACTGTGAAACTTCGATGTAACAGTTATCATTGTGAGCCGCGAGTGGATGTTGGTGTCCCCAGTTAGGGGCGTGGCGGCTCATGCTGTCGCCGCCGCTGGCGCTCGCTATTGGCTCCTGCCTCTGGTCCTCCCGCGGCCCATATGGCGCGGCGCGTTGTGTTCGCGTGCGCTGCAGCGGTGCTGACGCGGCGCCACGGCAGCCGCCGGCGCCTAATTGGACACGTGTTGTACCGCTGTGTGCCGCACCAAGCATCTGCCACTGGAGGAGGCGCAGCGGTCAGCACGCGTTTTCAATTTGCCTCTCTCCGCTCCGGGGCGCAGTCATTGCGCTCGGTATTGAAAACTAATGGTCCGTGGCCGCGTAACTACTGTGTGCGTAAGTAGCGGGCCAGGTGCGTGCGCCATGCGAGTCACCGTACGTGACGATGTAGACGTTAAGGACCCATCACTTTGTTACTGTTCA
Organism: Schistocerca cancellata; assembly: GCF_023864275.1. NCBI lineage: Eukaryota > Metazoa > Arthropoda > Insecta > Orthoptera > Acrididae > Schistocerca > Schistocerca cancellata. The sequence goes on along the minus strand of NC_064633.1, from coordinate 317,098,718 downwards.
CTGATCAAAGCAATAATTGATGCCTTAAGCTGCAGGGAAATGGTTATCAGATTAACTCGCACTTTAACGGGTTTTGGGGGCACAAAAACGTACTATTGGTGTTTACTCGGGTTTGCATAACATGGAATGTCTGTAATGTTCTCGAGGAGGAGGAAATTAAACAATATTGCACTATCATTTCTCGTAGATTCGTTTATAGTTTGTGTAATAAATTAATCTATTCCATTTAAACCAAAGATTCTGTGTCTCATATAATGTGTGCAGTTACCCATAACATTGCCTAGGGCCGAGCTTGTGTAGTAAAAATTTCTGCCGTTAGGGGTGTGAATAGCGCAGCACATTGCCAGTTCAGTGCCGCCTCTGTTGTCGACCTGGCATGTTCTGGTCATCTGCAGCGACTGTTTCTGCTAGCGCTGTTTCGTTTTTTTATTGTGGCAAGTTTACGTGAACAACTTGCAGCTGTGAAATTTTGTTTTGTGCTCGCTAAAAATGCTGCTGAAACTGTTTTAACGTCGAAAACAGCTTACGAAGATGATGCTATGGGAAACTCGCAAGTGTATGAGTGGTTTGCTCGATTCAAAAATGGCCACATGTCGATTCATGACAAACCTCGTTCTGGACGTCCGTCAACTCCCCGAAGCGACGAAAATATTGAAGAAATTCGAGGGCTTGTGCTCACAGACCGTCGACAGACAATTAATTAACTGAAAGAGATTAGTGGGTTATCTTGCAGCCCGTTTCAGCGAATTTTAACGGAACATTTGGGAATGAAAAGAGTTGCTGCCAAGTTTGTTCCTCGGGTTCTGACTGACAGAAAAAAAAAACAGGACATAGGACATAGAAGATACTCCACTGAACAAGTTAAGGTAGGGAATCTGGGGTCGGAGAAGCCAGCCTAAGGATTTAATAGTAATAAAACCACAGTACTGTACTTTTTTATTTACATTAGATACAATTAACAGCAAACACCATCATTTATGGTACACAGTGAACGTACCATTTGCACTATATCCTACAAAATGTGCTGAAATTGTCAGCCATCAATCTCAATGCAAGCATGACATCTGCGAACAAGATTCTGACGCAACCTGACAAATATTCCTGGTGAGTTTCGAACAACATCACAAGCAGCTACGGTTTGGCAGCTAATTCAATCTCCGCATCCACTAAGATGTCACACGCAGGTGAGATTAGATATGCTCATATGAAATAATCAAGGGGATTCAGGTCAGGTGGTGTTACAGGCCATGAAATAGGACCTCCCAGTTCAGCGAACAGAAAATACTTCCTAGTTATCACGCTCGTCCTCCTCGTTTCCTTGCAGGAAATAAAGGACAAAAAATGGTTCAGATGGCTCTGAGCACTGAGAGACTTAACATTTGAGGTTATCAGTCCCATAGAACTTAGAACTACTTAAACCTAACTAACCTAAGGACATCACAACACATCCATGCCCGACGCAGGATCCTAACCTGCGACCATAGCAGTCTCACGGTTCCGCACTGAAGGGCCTAGAACCGCTCGGTCACAAAAACCGGCGTCAGTCAAAAGGAGCGTCGAGTTGAAACATGTCGTGCTTTGAAACAACAGCTTGAAACTGATCCGTATTTTCTGTCAAAGGTCATTACCGGTGATGAGTCATGATGCTATGATTTCGACCCAGAAACAAAGCAAGCCAAGCCAATGGAAGGCGTCATCGTCACCCCTCCAGAAAATAATGTCGTCTAGTCAAATCAAACATTAAAACAATGCTGATTTCCTTTTTTGATGCCAAGGGTGTTGTTCATTCAGAGTTTGTTCCCCCAGGTCAGTCTGTAAATCAAACCTTTACTTGGAAGGTTTAAGAAAATTTCGGAGCTGTGTTCTTCAAAATAGACCCGATTTGTGACAGATAGGGAACTGGTTCTTCCACCATGACGACGCACCTGCACATACACAACCATCCCTGTTATGCAGTTTTTGGCAAATAATGACATGGTGCAGCTGCTCCACGCTCCTTACTCACCTGAACTGGCTCTGTGCGACTTTTTCTTATTTCCATGTATGAAAAGGGGCATGAAAGGACAGCGATTTGACAACATTGAACAAGTCAAGAAAAAAACGACGGAAGAGATGTCAGCCATTCTAAAGGTGACTACGAAAAATGTTTCGAACTGTGGAAGCACCGGTGGAACAAATGTATTAGTTCTAATTGAGAGTTCTTTGAAGGGGATAAGGTTGCCCTGAAACCAATTTCCAAACATAAAGCTTTTAAAAATTAATTCCGGTGTTTTGGTGTACCACCTCGTAATGTCATCATCCACAACTCTGAGATGAATTACGATGTTCAGCTGCAAAAGTATTTGAGGCACGAATCGTCTGCTAGCGTCTATCCGTCTTCCGTCGTCCAGAATACTGTAAGAACTCCATCTCATTCGCTCGTTGTAAATTAAAAATAAAAACTTTGTCTTTAGCTTTATATATGTTTTATCTATTGGAAATGATACCACTAGCCTTTTATAATGATATACACTAACTAGTTGGTTACCTTCTAGTAGCCGGCCGATGTGGCCGAGCGGTTCTAGGTGCTTCAGTCCGGAACCACGCGGCTGCTACGGTCGCAGGTTCGAATCCTGCCTCGGGCATGGATGTGTGTGATGTCCTTAGGTTAGTTAGGTTTACGTAGTTCGAAGTCTAGGGGACTGATGACATCAGATGTTAAGTCCCATAGTGCTTAGAGCCATTTGAACCATTCTGAACCTCCTAGTATCATGTCGGACTTCCTTTTGCCCGGCGAAGTGCAGCTATTCGACGTGGGATGGACTCATCAGGTCGTTGGAAGTCCGGTACAGAAACATTGAGCCATGCTGCATCTATAGCCGTCCACAACTGCGAAAGTACTGCTGGTGCAGGGTTTCTGTGCACGAACTGACTTCTCGCTTATGTCCCATGAATGTTCGATGGGATTCATATCGAGCGATACGAGTGGCCAAATCATTCGCTCGAACAGTCCAGAATGTTCTTCAAACCAGTCACTAAACTACTGTGAACTGGTGACATGAGATCGTTACTTGGGAACAAGAAGTACATGAATGGTTGCAAATAGTCTCCAAGTAGCCGAACATAACTATTTCCCGTGACTGATCGGTTCATTTAGACCAGAGGACCCAGTTCATTCCACGTAAACACAACCTATACCATTACGGAGCCACAGTCAGCTTGAACAGTGCCTTGTGACAACCTCAGTCCATGGCTTCATGGAGTCTGCGCCACACTCGAACTCTACCATCAGCTCCTACTAAGTAAAATCGGGACTCAAGTGACCAGGCCACGGTTTCGCGGTCATCTGGGATCCAACCGATATGGTCCCCAGACCACGAGAGGTGCTGCAGGCTATGTCGTGCTGTTAGCAAAGACGCTCACCTCGGTCGTCTGCTGCCATATCCCATTAACAGGAAATTTCGCAGCACTATCCTAACGGATGCCTTCGTCGTACGTCCCATGTTAATTTCTTCGGTTATTTCACTCAGTGTTGCTTGTATGTTTGCGCTGACAACTCTACGCAAACGCCGCTGCTGTCGGTCGTTAAGTGAAGGCCGTCTGTCACATCGTTGTCTGTGGTGAGAGGAATTGCCTGCAATTTGATATTCTCGGCACGCTCTTGACAGTGTGGATCGCGAAATATTGAATTCCCGAACGATTTCCGAAATGGAATGTTCCATGCTTCTATCTTCAACTATCATTACGTGTTCAGAGTCTTTTAGTTCTCGTCGTGCGGACATAATCGTGTCGGAAACCTTTTGACGTGAATCACCTGAGTACAAGTGACAGACAGCTCCGCCAGTGCACTGGCCTTTTATACCTTGTGCACGCGATACTAAGGCCACATGTAAATGTGCATACCTTAAGCTATCCCACGACTTTTTTCATCTCAGTGTATAAAGCATTTTTAGAATGTTTCAGGTTTAATTACGTTGGAAAGCGATTGGTTTGGTGACGTGTCGATTCGCGCCCCATTATGTGCAAATTTTCACGTTACGAAAATCGAACTCGCAGACTACATTGTTTTGTAAAGTCTGATTAATGTTTTTATAGTGTAATGCAAAACATTTCATCGCCGTATACTCTATGCTCTCACGTTGGGCTGCCACCAAACTTACCTGCTCGCCAACAAAGATTCTGAACCTGACGACTATATAAGTATGTAACAAAATGAGTCTTATTCGACATCAGAAGTTTAAGTTGTTCAAGACAGAGTATGTTTTAATATATCTTCCTGTGTTCTGCTCCTGCTGTGGTTACTACGATGGATCCCGACTCCGAACAATTTGTTTTCGGAGTAGAGTCATTACTTTTCAGTCAATTTCAATCTCTTATTTTGAATGGTATGCATCACCTTTGCTCTACTTCACGCATTCTTTCTGAAATAGTTCAGTACATTTAAATACCTCGTATTTACAAATTTATCTGCGATTCTTATTTCGTACGACACGAGGAATAAGGACTTTTCGTCAGGTTGATATCATTACGGTTGCTTCGCAGATGTACATGTCGTTAGTTTGTCTGCTAAGCACAGGACCAACCAGTGAGATTTTTTGTCTTTACGAAGTATAACATTCATTTTTTTACCTATTATATGTAAAACACGGTCTTGTTATAAAAGACGACGTAACTGTCGTTTCAGAACGATGCCATGTCATAATTTTTCTTGATCTTTCATTTCTACGAAATGGTATCACGGGTTTCAGTGCACCAGCGAATGGTTCGCCTTAACGCTACAGCCATCCCTATTACGGAGCAAAAGAATTTTACTTTGAGAAAGACATTGTACGTCTTTCCAAATATCTGCCTACTGTATTACAATAGATTACGTGTGATGAGAAAGCAGTACACGCGAGATGCCTCGTGGCTTTCACTGCACTGATTGAAATACATGTGATTTCTGTCAAAGTTCATCATCTTGCAGTCTTCTTTACCTGTCCGCTGCACAGAAAACAGCTTGTAGGTCATTGATCCGTTGTCTTGAGGCTTAATGGATTGTTAGCGATGATCTGATATTATTTAGATGGCTGATTCTTTATCTTGTTCGGCTTTCACTCGTATTTCCCCTGGCAGGACACGAGAAACTGTGAATTAAAATCTTTATTCTCTATCTATTAAAAATTCACACATCATTAATAATTTCGCAAGTACTCTCTTTGAACACCGATAACTGACCATACATTTACTCAATATTTTAATTGTTCTAGACTTAACTTTTATTTTTAGAGCTGAAATACAACCGACCCCACCAGACAACATGTCTGCTCGTTCTGGAGTGGTTAGATAGAGCAAGCCATTTCGCCTGAGTACGCAGTTTTAGACGGGACCCGAAGATACCCAAAATGCTTCGTCTACCTTTTCGTTTAATTTTGTTCTTAGTTTTTGTTATTCTTATGGCTTTTAAAATAAGTGGGCGATAATACGCTGTTCAGAGATGCAATTGCAGGAAATTTAATGCATAGTTTTATAGTATTAATGATAGAAAACTAGCGTTTTGGCGCGCTGCCCCCGAACACAGCAGCCAATCGCAGTGAAGGACTACAATATTGGTGGCCTTCCCCACGAAATGGGTACCACTCGTACCTTCTCCTACTGGTACTACATATTACTTATCAAGTCATCTGCTTAATGCTGTGACCTCAACTGTTCTGAGGGGAGGTTCTTGGAGCTAGATATGATGGCTGCTAAAGCCACAAATAGTACGCGCCGAGTCCATCAACACAAAAAAAGAAACTAAACAAGTTTAATAAAGGAACTTTAAAATTTTAAAAGAAAAATGGTTAGCATAGGATAAAAAACTTCGCAAAATAAAAACATCGCCGGCCGGGTTGGCCGAGCGGTACTAGGCGCTACAGTATGGAACCGCGCGACCGCTACGGTCGCAGGTTCGAATCCTGCCTCGGGCATGGCTGTGTGTGATGTCCTTAGGTTAGTTAGGTTTAAGTAGTTCTAAGTTCTAGGAGACTGATGACCTTAGAAGTTAAGTCTCATAACAATAAAAAAAAACATCGCAAGACTTAAGCCTCGGGCATAGTCAAATTGCCAAAGTTAGCATGTGAATGCTAAATTATTCAGAAACAGTTTGAAAAGCCTGTAAGGGTGTTGCAGTATAGGTTGTGCTGAGAAAACAATTGCTACGAAAAAAATTCGACACGTTGCGCTGTCTCCGACTTAATTAGCATTGACGTTAGACAATCAGGTCGCCGCGCGCACGAAATCAAGCACTTACACACTCTAAAATGCGGTAATACAAAGACATCTACGGGTCCCTGACTTACCACTTGTTGATGTGCATGTTACCAGTTAAAATGTGTCTGTTCTGGAAATTATAAGTCTAAGCTGAGTGAGCAAAAAGCTACGTTTCTTCCGTTTGAGGAAATGAAACGAAGAACACGTGTGTCGACACTCTCTCTGGCAGGCTGGTTGAATCTGCGCGCGCTACGATCTCACCGGCTAACTTCAACTGCTAATCGAATCGGAAACGGCGCAAAGTATCGAATATTTTTCTTAACAATTATTTCTTACCACAGACTACCGTGCAACATCCTTATAAGATTTTCAGACTGTTTCTGACCACCCTGTTTACAAACACAGACAACGTGGTTATGTGACCGTGGGACAGAATAAACAATAAAATAAAATAAAGTGAAATAAAAATGGTGCAGAGTTTATACACTGATCTCCCAGAACATTATGAATACCTACCTAACAGCCGATATGTCCATCTCTGGCCGGCCGGTGTGGCCGAGCGGTTCTAGGCGCTTCAGTCTGGAACAGCGTGACCGCTACGGTCGCAGGTTCGAATCCTGCCTCGGGCATGAATGTGTGTGATGCCCTTAGGTTAGTTAGGTTTAAGTAGTTCTAAGTTCTAGGGGACTGATAATCTCAGATGTTAAGTCCCATAGTGCTCATAGTCATTTGAACCATTGTCCATCTCTGGCACGGACAACAGCGTCGACGCGTCGTGGCATGGAAGCAATGAGGCTTTGGTGGGACGCTGGAAGGAGTTGGCGCCACATCTGCACACACAAATTACCTAATTACCGTAAATTCCGGGAAGGGGGGCGATGAGTTCTGACGCCACGTTTAATCACATCTCAGATGTGTTCGATCGGGTTTCAGATCTGGCGAGTTGGGGGGAGGGGGCGGGGGAGTGCAGCACATCAATTGGAACTCATTTTCTAGAACCACTCCATCACTCTTCTGGCTTTTTGACATGGCACATTATCTTACTGAAAAATGCCACTGCCGTCGGGAAACGTGATCGTCATGAAGGGGTGTACGGGGTTTGCAACCAGTGAACGATACTTCTTGGCTATGGTGGTGCCTTGCACGAGCTTCACTGGACCCACAAATGCCCATGTAGACTGTTCCTTAGAACATAATGGAAACGCCGCCAGTTTGTCTCCGTCCCGCTGTACATATGTCAAGGAGCTGTTCCCCTGGCAGACGACGGATTCGCGCCCTCCCATTGGCATGATAAAGAAAGTATCGGATTCATCAGACAATGCAGCGTTCGACCACAGCACCAATATCCAGTGCCGATGGTCAAATGCTCATTTCAGTGTAGTTGCCGATGTCGTGGTGCTAACATTGCACATGCATGGGTTTTCGGTTGCGGAGGCCATAGTTAGGAATATTCGATGCACTGTGTATTCAGACACACTTGTACTCTGCCCAGCATGAAAGTCTGATGTTTGTTCCATCACAGTTCGCCACCTGTCCTGTTTTAACAGTCTACGCAGACCGCGACGTCCGACCTATGTAATGAGGGAGGCCGTCCAACCCCCCGACTTCTGGACGTGGTTTCACCTTGGTTTCGCCACTTGTTGAAGACACTCACCACAGCACTCTTCGAAAACCTGACATGCACCGTGTATGTGTCTGACTAGCAGTCATTCCTTTTCAGGTGACGCTGCCATCGCCTGAACGGGTTTATACCGATAGTAGGCCGATGGTCTTAATGTTCTGGCTGATTAGAGTATATCGACAAACAAAGGGACAGTGGATGATGATGATGATGATGATGATGATGATGATGATGTGTGAGTGTGATTGTGTGTGTTTTTTTATTGTAAGGCGCGTGAGATAAGACAGAGAGTGAAAGATAAAATACACATTAATGTTAACGTCTGATAAAATAAGGTAAATAGAAGATGAAATATGTCATTACTTAAGCTAGTGTAGAATGATGGAGGAAATAACTTGAGACGAAATGTGCATTATAACAGGTAAATATTACGAAAGTAAAGCACCAGCGTAACGTATATTACAATACTGGGAAAATACATGGAAAGGATGTGTAATATTCAATATGAATTATGGTTAAAGACCTATCTTAAGCGAGCATCTCTTTCCATAGACTTTCCACAGACATGTCGCCGAAGACAGGTTGGAAGCAAATGGGCGTCCCTCCATCCCTGTGTCGCCAACGGCACACACTTTCCTGCTAGTAATCTCGAATAGACGTGTAACTTAGAGAAGTGCACCAACACACGGACTGGTATGCGCATTTCTACTGAACTCGTCTTCTTCGCTTGACAGTTGTGTTCGGCTCATTTCGGTTTGCCAAATAAATCTTTACTCGCTCCATAATTTCCGTGTGTCACCACTTGCTGGTACTATATAAAAGTTTCCAGAGTCCTCGTTAACGTCAGAATGTCTAACCGTATATACTGTTTACAACTTATTCCGATTGTAAGAAACAGTATTTAGCTCAGTTTCGTTGAGCATTCGAAAATGTGATTGTAACTTAAGTAAATAGTAAAAATATAAGTAATACATTTCCGCAAATTCTATTGATTCAAGATGTTGCCGTAATTTGCTCAACAGAAGAGGAACAACATGCAGTATGCGCAAGGAATCGTGAAATACCGGTACGAGTTAAAACAAAACATTTTATATCCATGACAGCAAATACATGGTAAAGAGAGCAAACTTAAAATATAGGCAGATCCTTATTCCTGGGACCCTGTCGTCATGATCGCTTCTTAAGTGGGTGTTGCACGTACTAAAAGTGAAGGTCGGTGCTATGCTATGCATAGATACAAACTGTGGCCAGATGTGATACGAGTACCCCCTATGCACAAAGTTTCTTTTTTCTTCTTAAAAAAGTGTGACAATATAAAATAGATACAAAAACTAAAATTAGCATAAAATATGAATTGTAAGAAAGACAAAGAATAAAACCTCCCCCACTTTTATAAAACGTTAAAAACAAAATAACAAATCTAGGTTGCTATGTTCCTATCACCATATGTATATAGTGCATAGCGCTGTGAAACATCGATCTGACCATGAATCATTTCATCAAGTGTGTGTTCTTCATGATAATAGCTGTGTATACTAAAACCAAATTTATTTACATTGAAAAGATAGGCAGCAAGCAGAGCGAATAGTGGCGCAGTGCGGCTATGCATTACTCGGCAACTCACAGTTGACGATTTTTGGGCGCATTTCCAGGCTCCTTCTTATTCCAGCAGTGTCCGTGTGTATGATGGAATTAAGGGCACAACCGCATGGCGCCTCCTCCATGCCGTGCCGCATTTCATCATCCCGCCAGCGTCATGCTAGTCACTCATTTTACGTGCAGTCTACACTAATGGGCTGTAGGATTAGGAAAAGACCACAAAGAATCGCATCACAAATTCATACAACTGTGTCAAGGTGTGAATATTATCCTTTCGTGGCACTTAATTCGAATACTTTCGTCCTAATCCTGGTGGTGCTTTTTGGGTATAAGTGTTGGGAACTCACAAGTCCATAGTCTCCTTGTGGAACTTGGTGATACTTGGTACGGAAACTAGTAGGCAAAATAAAGATGCGTAAAACAGACTAAAGCAAATAATTGTTTTTCTGAGTGTGCTTGTCGCTGTTCTACCCGACAGTTCGTCGGGAGTATGTATCAATGAACATTTCAGTCCTACTCATGCAGTTACACTGAAACAAGGGTATTTTCTTTTTACTAGTTACTAGTTTTTAAATAAAAATATGTCTGTGGAATAGGAGCTGTCCAAATAAATGATATTAGGTTAAATTTATAGCTAGATTTGTTAGCTGTCATGGACTGTGCGGCTAGTCCCGGCGGAGGTTCGAGTTCTCCCTCGGGCATGGGTGTGTGCGTTTGTCCTTAGGATAATTTAGGTTAAGTAGTGTGTAAGCTTAGGGACTGATGACCTTAGCAGTTAAGTCCCTTAAGATTTCACACACATCTGAACATCTCATGTTAGCTGCCAGACATTTTAAGTTATTGGGCAAATGATATAAAACTTTTGCTGAAGAGCAGCGAACAATTTTCTGAGCCATTGACAGCTTTAATAACCTATATCTGTAGTAAAAATAAAACTGTAAAACTATCATGACTGTCACTGAAATTTTTTTGCCAAGAACTGATCGCAGGTGATCCAGGGAGTGTAACAGAATGCAATAACACTATTGTTAAGAACCCTGGCTGTTTGTCTGTTTGGACATGTTACTCTCTAAAACAACGAGACAAATTTTCATGGAGTTTTCACAGATAACTTGAGAATAGTTTGCGGTAACATGTAGGCTTTATTTCATCAAAATTGGATCGTGGAAAAATTTATATCTTAATTTAAAGTTTTAGGAGTCTGTTCAGCTTAGTAGTTCAGTGACGTGGTCGTAACGCTTAGTACCGAGAGAGATGACGCAGTGGTTGGCACATTGGACTCGCATTCGGGAGTACGACGGTTCAAACCTGCGTCCGGCCATCCTGACTTAGATTTTCCACGATTTCCATAAATCATTTCAGACAAATGTCGGGATGGTTTCTCTGAAATGGCACGGCCGATTTCCTTTCCCAACCTTCCCTCATCCGATGGGACCGATGACCACACTGTTTGCCCCTCTCGTCCAAATTAACGAACCAATAACGCGTAGTAAACCACAGAAGCAATAGATGTCGCCGTTGGTTTCGTAGTACACCAAAGAAGCAACAGCTGGCGCTGTTAGCTTTTTGCGTCTGTGAAGAAATACGAACTAAAAATAAATTTACTTGGTTGAGGGTACATGGATTTACTGATTCATCTTTATGTATTAAAAACTTAACTAAATCGCGTCGACTAGGAAAATTGAATTTATTGAGTTTGCTTTGTGAAGTGGATGCCTACTTAATACATTTTGATTTCGTTTTGTTTACAAATAAAAAGTCCCCAGAAAACGGTCGAGCCTTATCAAAACAGTAGAACTATGTTGTCTCAAGAATCCAATTAAAATCGTGAGGTGAGACTTTCTGTGGCTCGAGAACATCAGCCTTTAATTTGCTCTTTGGGAACTCCTTCCAAAAGTGAAGCGCAAAGTAACTCTGAGAGCGTCTGCGTTATCTCGCTCCTCACTATACATTATATACATACAAGTCGTCCGGTCAGAGATACTTACAAGGGGATAGTTAGATCTTACCCCCTACCGATCTTATTTATATAGACAGATTGTACTCCTATATGGAATCACTAGAACTTCAACTTACGTAAACAGGAGGGCGCAAGTCTCAACCGATTTCGAGAAAATTGAGTTTGAAGATTGTAAGCCTGCTAATATACACTGACGAGTCAAAATTATTACGACCACCTCCTTAATAGCTAGTTTGTTCATCTTTGGAACTACGTACATCACTGATCCTGTGTATCACGGATCCGACAGTTTGTTGGTCAGTTTGTGAAAGTATGTTGCATTAGAAGCCAACGCACAGGTCATGTAATTCGCATAAATAACGGTCCACTGCGTACGCGGTGATGGCGCCCAATAGCGACCCAGTTAGATACCATAGGATTTACATCAGGCGAATTTAGTCGCCGAGACATCTACGTTTCTTCACAGTAATGCTCCTCCAACCACTGTAGCACGTTTCTGGCTCCGAGACACGGACTATTACACTGCTGAAAGATGACATCGCAGTAACGCAGGTGATTCGCAGCTGTCAGAGTCTCTTCGATTACTACCACAGGTCCCATGCAAACGCAGGAGAATGTCTCCTATAGCACGATACTGCTGCCACAAGCCATCGTCCGTGGCGAGCTGCATGTTTCGAGCCGCCGTTCGACTCGATGACGATATTTGTGGAGACGACGGTAGACCTAGTGCAGCAAAAATGTGATTCGCCCGAAGAAGCGACACGCTTCCGTTGATCAACTGTCGAATCTCGATGGTCCCGTGCCCATTGCAATCGTAACTGGCGATGTCTTTGGGTCAACCTGTGAACACATGGGGGTGGTCTGCTGCGGATCTCTACGTTCAACAATGTACGATGAACGGTGTGCTCTGAAACACTTTTGCACGCACCAACATTGTGTTCTTTCGGCAAAGATGCCGCAGATCATGATCTATCCTACTTTACAGAGCAGACAAGCCTCCGAACTCCACGTTCCGTGAAGAGTCGTGACGTCCAACCATTTAGCGCCTAGTGGTAATTTCACAGTCCTGCTCACGATAGTAGCACGTTAACATTCGACCAGCTTCGCCGTTTTCGTGATACTCGTTCACAGGCTTTGCGTAATAATAATGTGTCCTTTGACACAGTCACTTGTCTCAGTGGATTTCCCCATTTGCAGCCCATGTCTTTGCGAGGGTGATCCCTCGTTCGTGCCTACTCCGCTTACATACTTTTGTTACTGCGTCACTTGCCCGCAACCCCACCAGGCGGCATCCAATGTCGTGCTGGGCAGTGATGTATTTTGTATGGTCGAATGTGAACAAGAAGTTTGCAGCTAGCGACTAAGGTGTTAGTTTCGTAATCATGAGGTCCTTGGATCGGATCTGTCTACCGGTCCTTTTTTTTTTAATCCCAAGTTCTTCTAACAACATGTACTATGAAAATTATTCCTCCCAATCCTCTTCCGCTGGTGCAACCTTTCGACGTTTGTTTTTAAATGCAGGCGAAGAACCTTAAAAAATGACTACAAAATTGCGCGTACATCTCCGAAAGGAATAAAGAGACAGCTTTTAGTGAAGACTGCATGAAAATTTAATCAATCGTATACCATCAGTCTTCTGTACCAATTATTTATTGGTGATATGCTTCGATACGTATGCTACGCCGCTAAATTGTATAAAAGTGAGCCAAGTTCGTTTGGCAATAGACACATTGAAAAATCGGCTTGAACACACATTTCGTCCTGATTCGTGCAGTACTCCATAGGTTACAAATTATAGGTATCACAAATGTAGCTACAGCAATAGAAAGCAATGACTACGCTGATCTGACTGACATTCTATTCTATCCTTTTTTAATTCCCAATCTCCTTACGAAAAAAGTTTTATCTCCTTTCTCGTGATAAATATTACGAAATAATAAATGAATCATTAAATACTGACAGTTTGCACAGCCATAATAAATCTGTTTTTTAGAATTAAGTGGGAATTGAAAAAAAGTACCAGAAGCGAGATTCGATTCATAAACCTTGCGCTTGTGAGGGGAAAGTGCTTACTCGATCGGTTTCGAACTGTCTGAATACCTGTCACCGGGTAAAATACACCAGCAGGCATAAAACTTTTATACCCGATCTTCTCGAGATAAAAGAGTTGCGCCTCCCTGTTCAGATACACCGAATCGTCAAAGAAACTGGCAGAGGCATGCGTGAGACATGTAAACAGGCACAATACGGCGCTGCGGTCGGCAACCCCTATATAAGACAGTAAGTGTCTGGCCAATTGTTACGTGGTGTTACTGCTGCCTCAATGTCAAGTTATGAAGATTTAAGTGAATTTGTACGTGGTGTTCCAGGTGGCGCAAGAGCGATGGGACACGGGATCTTCCAGGTAGCGATGAAGTGGGGATTTTCCCGTACGACTATTTCACGAGTGTACCGTAATTATCATGAATCCGGTAAAACATAAAATCTCGGACATTGTTGTGGCCGAAAAAAAAAATCCTGCAAAAACGGAACCAACAACGACTGCAGAGAATCGTTCAACAAGACAAAAGTGAAATCCTTCCGCACATTGCTGCAGATTTCACTACGGGGCCATCAACAAGTATGATCGTGCAAATCATTCAACGAAACATCATCGATATGGTCTTTCGAAGCTGAAGGCCCACTCGTGTATCCATGATGACTTCACAACACAAAACTTTACGTCTCGCCTGAGCCCGTCGACAGCGATACTGTGCTGTTGATGACTGGAAATATGTTGCCTGGTCGGACGAGTCTTGTTTCATATTGTATCGAGCGGATGGACTTGTACGGATATGGAGAAAACCCCAGGAATCCATGAACCTTGCGTCAGCGGGGGACTGTTGAAGCTGGTGGAGGCTCTGTAATGACGTGAGGCGTGTGCAATTGGAGTGATATGGGATCCCTAATTCGTCTAGATACGACTGTGACAGGTGACACGTACGTAAGCAACCTATCTGATGACCGGCATCTATTCATGTCCATTGCGCATTCCGACGGACTTGGGAAATTCTAGCAGGACAATGCGACATCCCACACGTCCATAATTGCTACAGAGTGCCTCCAGGAACAATCTTCTGGCCACCAAACGCTCCAGACAAAAACTTTGTTGAGCATATCTGGGATGTCTTGCAACGTCCTGTTAAGAAGAGTTCTCCACCCCCTCGTACTCTTACAGATTTATGGACAGCCTTGCAGGATTCATGGTGTCAGTTCCCGCCAGCACTATTTCATACATTAATCGAGTCCATGCTACGTCCTGTTGCTGTGCTTCTGTATGCTCGCGGGAACCTACACGATATTACGCAGGTTTACCAGTTTCTTTGGTTCTTCAGTGTATCTGTTGAAGTTCTAGTTACGCTCTACACATCCTATCAACACGAATCAAATCGGTGAGGGGAATTTCGTATGGTTCCCTTGTTTGTGCTAGCCGTGCGAAGCCAGGGTGTGCTGCTAGTGGGTAATAAAGACCGTAGACTGGCGACCATGGGTCTGTTTCATTAGTCCACTTGGAAAAGTTTCCTAGTAAAGATCCGGAAGTTTATCATTTGAGTTTACAGGATGTTACAAAAAGGTACGGCCAAACTTTCAGGAAACATTCCTCACACACAAATAAAGAAATGGTGTTATTTGGACATGTGTCCGGAAACGCTTACTTTCCATGTTAGAGCTCATTTTACTTTCTACCACCTACGCTCAATGGAGCACGTTATCATGATTTCATACGGGATACTCTACCTGTGCTGCTATAACAAGTGCCTTTACAAGTACGACACAACATGTGGTTCATGCACTATGGAGCTCCTACACATTTCAGTCGAAGTGTTCGTACGCTTCTCAACAACAGATTCGGTGACCGATGGATTGGTAGAGGCGGACCAATTCCATGGCCTCCACGCTCTCCTGACCTCAACCCTCTTTACTTTCATTTATGGGGGCATTTGAAAGCTCTTGTCTACGCAACGCCGGTACCAAGTGTAGAGACTCTTCGTGCTCGTATTGTGGACGGCTGTGATACAATACGCCATTCTCCAGGGCTGCATCAGCGCATCAGGGATTCCATGCGACGGAGGGTGGATGCATGTATCCTCGCTAACGGAGGACATTTTGAACATTTCCTGTAACAAAGTGTTTGAAGTCACGTCTGTTGCTGTGTATTTCCATTCCATGATTAATGTGATTTGAAGAGAAGTAATAAAATGAGCTCTAACATGGAAAGTAAGCGTTTCCGGAGACATGTCCACATAGCATATTTTCTTTCTTTGTGTGTGAGGAATGTTTCCTGAAAGTTTGGCCGTACCTTTTTGTAACACCCTGTATATCCGGTCTTCGTAACGGGACACTGTAGGCCCAGTCGTAATGGAAGATGGACCTCCATTACGACAGTGACTACAGCGTTTCGCTATCTCCTTTTTACCGAGCTAATTTCGAGATTTTATGGCGCCGCTAAATACCGCTTGCGTGCAGACGTGCTCGAGGAAGCATCTCCAGCGGCTGCTGGCTGTTGCCTCCGGAACGGAAGCCTCGGCTGCTGTCTGCACGCGGCCGGCCCGCTGCTCCTTCCGGCGCGGACGGAGCCGCCAGCGGCTAGTGACGACGCGAGCGGCTGACAGCAGCCGGCCCGCCCTCAAGCGGCGCCTTGTTTCTCTCCTCCGCTGCTCAAGAATGCGTGGCGTCCGCGCTACAGCGACGTCGGTCCAGCAGTCATCCTTGGAGCACACTTTGTGGAACATGCAACACAATGCTGCACTTGCTCACAAGACATGTGATTCTTTTTTTTTTTTTTATTCTGAAGAATGGATTCAGTTAAAATTAATCATAGCAATACCAAACTATTTTTCACAACACGCATTATTGATACGTAATCAGCATGGTTTCAGAAAACATCGTTCTTGTGCAACGCAGCTAGCTCATTATTCGTACGAAGTAACGGCCGCTGTCGACAGGGGATCTCAAGTTGATTCCGTATTTCTAGATTTCCGGAAAGCTTTTGACACTGTTTGTTCCCCAGGGAAGCGTCCTATGACCTCTACTGTTCCTGATCTATATAAATGACCTGGGTGACAATCTGAGCAGTTCTCTTAGGTTGTTCTGCTGTAATTTACCGTCTAGTAAGGTCATCCGAAGACCAGTATCAGTTGCAAAGCGATTTAGAAAAGATTTCTGTATGGTGTGGCAGGTGGCAGTTGACGCTAAATAACGAAAAGTGCGAGGTGATCCACATGAGTTCCAAAAGAAATCCGTTGGAATTCGATTACCGATAAATAGTACAAGTCTCAAGGCTGTCAATTCAACTAAGTACCTGGGGGTTAAAATTACGAACAACTTCAGTTGGAAAGACCACATAGATTATATTGTGAGGAAGGCGAGCATAAGGTTGCGTTTCATTGGCAGGACACTTAGAAGATGCAACAAGTCCACTAAAGAGGCAGCTTATACTACACTCGTTCGTCCTCTGTTAGAATATTGCTGCGCGGTGTGAGATCCTTACCAGGTGGGATTGACGGAGGACATCGAAACGATGCAAAAAAGGGCAGCTCGTTTTGTATTATCACGTAATAGGGGAGAGAGTGTAGCAGATCTGATACGCGAGTCGGGATGGAAGTCATTAAAGTAAAGACGTTTTTCGTCGCGGCGAGATCTATTTACGAAATTTCAGTCACCAACTTTCTCTTCCGAATGCGAAAATAATTTGTTGAGCCCAACCTACATAGGTAGGAATGATCATGAAAATAAAATAAGAGAAATCAGAGCTCGAACAGAAAGGTTTAGGTGTTCGTTTTCCCCGCGCGCTGTTCGGGAGTGGAATGGTAGAGAGATAGTATGATTGTGGTTCGATAAACCCTCTGCCGAGCCCCTAAATGTGATTTGCAGAGTAACCATGTAGATTTAGATGTAGATCAAGGTGACGGGGTGGAGCAGGGGCGGAGGTACTTTGTACCTACCCGAAAAATATTAAGAAAAAAAATTTCTTAGTTGACATCTTGGGTTGTCGGGTGTTCTGCCGGATATCAGCGTCGTACTTGCACGATATTTCGGTCACGTAGCTCGAGACCTTCATCAGGTGCGATCTGAGACTGCTCCTCGAGTGGACCTGGTCCAGTATTTATGCCTATGGCCTTCCCCCTCCACCAACGGCTGCAGGCGCTTCCTCTGTGGTCCGGTGGAGATGGTAAACGAGCCCCTGACGGACTGCCAGGCGCACCAGACCGAAGATGGAACACCCAGAAGTGGGACTGGTGGGCGCGGACCGCAGAGAGAACATCCAGAGCCGCAGCGGACGAAAAACGGAGCGGCAACGCTCCAACAGGTCGTGGTGAGCGGGCGCGGACCGCAGGGGGAATGCTTGGTACCCCAGACCGTAGATGAAATCTCCAGGAGCGCGTTTGGTGGGCGCGGACCGCAGAGGGAACACCTAGAACCGCAGCGGACGGAAAACGGAGCAGCAACGCTCCAGCAGGTCGCAGGGAATTGGCGCGGACCACAGAGGAAGCGCCTGCAGCCGTTGGTGGAGGGGGAAGGCCATAGGCATAAATACTGGACCAGGTCCACTCGACACTGCATAACAAATGACATCCTGAGACCGGAGCAATTCGGCTTCAGAAATCACCACTCCACAACACAACAACTCCTACGGGTCGTTGAACACATAACACATGGCTTCAACATAAACAAAGCTACAGGGGCAGTGTTCCTGGACATCGAAAAGGCTTTCGACCGTCTATGGCACAACGGCCTCATCCGCAAACTCAGCGACGCGGGATTCCCCGACGGGCTGCTGCGTCTAATACACTCATACCTCACAGACAGGAGTTTCAACACTGACGTGCAGGGAAAACAGTCAACACGACACGGTATACACGCGGGAGTACCCCAGGGAAGCATCCTAGGGCCCCTACTGTTTAACCTCTACATAAACGATCTCCCAACCACACACAACACAATGATGGCAATCTATGCGGATGAGACAGCCATCCTTGCGCAAGATTGGAAACCATCAAACATTACGTCACGCCTACAGACTGCACTCATGAGTGGCCGAGCCTTGGTTCGAGAAATGGCGTGTTAGAGTAAACGTCGACAAGTGCGAAGCCGTTCTGTTCACGAGAAGACCGAAGCAACTGCGCAAACACCGCTACTGCAGACCAATAACTCTACATGCACGTCCAATACGTTTCCGCGAGAAAGTCAAATACCTCGGTGTCTGGCTGGACCGGAAATTACTCTGGGGGGACCACATACAACACATGACCAACCGAGCTAGCGCGAGGCTCAAACAGCTCTACCCTATGCTCAACAGGCGTAGCATACTGAACAGAAGGGTGTCGAGGTCCATGTACATGACACTTATCCGACCCCTGATGACGTACGCAGCTCCCGTCTGGGGATACGCTGCGCCTACACGCCTGCGCCGTCTGCAGCCCATACAAAACAAGGTACTCAAAATCATAAGCAATGCTCCACGATACACACGCATCGCGGACCTACACCGGGAATACCGACTTGAGACTCTCACGGAGGTAATCCACAAACTCACCACAAGACTATACAGAAACTCCAGACATTCGCAGAACCCGTTTATTCTGAATCTGGGGAACTACGACCACAACCATAGATGGAAACATAAAAGACCAAAAGACATACTTGCAAGGACATAACATCTATGGCCAAGCTTACGCAAACATAACGGCACAGGCGAGCCCCTGTTAATCAGACGCATTTACTGGATATCCAGCTGAAATACACTGCCGAATAACTGGCACCACACAGGGAAGCCGTACCGTACACTGCATGCAAACAAGCTCCACACATCCCCCACACAGTGAGATGATCTATGGCCGATCTCCCACTACTGTATAACGATCTTGATTGTTCCAGGAAAGTAGCAGCCGCAGCAACTGGGACACATCGCCATCGCCTGTCACGGTAATGATGCATGATACCTATACTAACAAATCCAACCTTGCATGAGCTATCGCAGCTAGTAAGCCACTACTGCTCTTACTACCCATCCCACTGTCGCAGAGGTTTTTTTACCACGGCACGAGCCATGGCACTTTTTTCCCTCTGCTCTTCAAATCGCTACCCTCACTCGCGTTTCGTCCACTATCTATCACCTGATGGACCGTGTTAATGCGTAGCCTTACCCAGACGCACGGACAACATCACAGCCCAGCATCCTGTGATCCACCTACTAGATAACTAACATGTTTACGGAGGTGACAGTAGAACTTTTGGTTTGGTCACCACGTTGGTGCGGCCGTGGAGGGGCCCCATCTCTACTCGAGGAGCAGTCTCAGGTCGCACCTGATGAAGGTCTCGAGCTACGTGACCGAAATATCGTGCAAGTACGACGCTGATATCCGGCAGAACACCCGACAACCCAAGATGTCATTAGATCGCCGGGAAAGCCTGAAGAGTTACAATTTCTTAGTTGTTGAATTATATTAGTAACATACTTTTTAAAGAGGTACTGGTGTGTAAGTGTGGTCTAGAACCTAAAAATACATTTCAGCACACACTAAGCAATGTCAGATCAATTTCAATAACATACACGCTCAAGAGCCAAAAAAGCTGCTACACCTGCCTAATATTATGTAAGGTCCACGCGGACACACAGAAATGCCGCAACACAATGTGGCATGGACTCGACTAATGTCTGAAGTAGTGCTGCAGGGAACTGACACCATGAATCCTGCACGCCTGTCCATAAATCCATAAGAGTACGAGGGGTTGGATATCTCTTCTGAACTGCACGTAGAAAGACATCCCAGATAAGCTGAAATGGTTCAATTGGCTCTAAGCCCTATGGGACTTAACAACTAAGGTTCAAATGGTTCTAATGGCTCTGAGCACTATGGGACTTAATTTCTGAGGTCATCAGTCCCCTAGAACTTAGAACTACTTAAACCTGACTAACGTAAGGACATAACACACATCCATGCCCGAGGCAGGATTTGAACCTGCGAACGTAGCAGCAGAGCGATTCCGTACTGAAGCGTCTAGATCTACTCGGCCACAGCGGCCGGCCCAGATAAGCTGAATAATGTTCATGTCGTAGAAGTTTGGTGGCCATCGGAAGTGATAAAACTCAGAAGAGTGTTCCTAGACGTGTGGGGTGTCGCATTGTCCTACTGGAATTGCGCAAGTGCGTCGGAATGCACAATGGACATGAATGGATGCAGGTCATCAGACACGATGCTTACGTACGTGTCACCTGTCACAGTCGCATTCACCTGTCACAGTCGAATTCACCTGCCACAGTCGTATCTAGACGTATCAGGGGTCCCAATCACACCAACTACACACGCCCCACACTATTATACCGCCTCCACCAGCTTATACAGTCTCCTGCTGACACCCAGGATCCATGGATTCATGAGGTTGTCTCCATACACGTACACGTCCATCCACTCGATAGAATTTGAAACGAGGATTATCCAACAAGGCAACATGTCTCCACTCAACAGCAGTCCAACGTCGGTGTTGACGGGACCAGGCGAGGCGTAAAGCTTTGTGTTGGGCTGTCGTCAATAGTATACGATTGGGCCTTCAGCTCCGAAAACCCATATTTCTTGAATGTTCCGCACGCTGGCAATTTTAGATGGCCCAATATTGACATGTGCAGCAATTTTCGGAATCTTTTTCTGGCGCAGCGATGACGGAGATTTGATGTTTTCACGGATTTTGGTATTCACGGTACACACTTGAATTGTTTGTAGCGGAAAATCCCCATTCGATGCAGGTATCCCATCGCTCGTGCGCCGACTCTAACATCACGTTCAAACTCACTTAAATCTTGATAACCTGCCATTGTAGCTCCAATAACCGATCAACCACTGCGCCAGACACTTGTTGTCTTACATAGTCGTTGCCGACCGCAATGCCGTATTCTGCCCGTTTACATATCTCTCTATTTGAATACGCATGCTTATACCAGTTTCTTTGGCGTTTCGGTGTATTACCCACTCTATGACCACCACAAAAAAATTCTTTAAAAAAGCAAATTTCGTTCATTGATGTTGACTTTTACTCTCAACCTGGATATACTGAATATGATATACATTGGTGAAAGTGACATTTACTACTGAGACTTAAATTTTTATGTTAAGTTTAACTGAAAATTGTAAAACATATATGGAACCTAGTAGAAGGGTCCATTAAAAACAATAAGTTTTTTTTTCAAAATGTGATAATTTAAAGTAACTGACTAGATTTCAATATTTTCAAAAGCTGGGCACAAAGTTCCCCCTCCCCCACCCTTGGTACTGCAGGGGTTAAAACTACAAAGAAGATAGAAAATTGGCGACTGGCCCTACATAATCAAGAAAACTGTAAAGACTTTGCCAGATATTTCAAAGAACTACTTAACTGACCAGAACCAACACAAAGATTCCCACCACAAGAACCTGACTACCCTAAATTCATTAGCGCCAGACGGAGAAGAAATTGCCAGACATAGAAAACTCAAAAGCAGCGGAGAGAAATGGAATCATTTGCAGGAATTTTCATACCAGCGGGCTCAAGCGCCACAAAATAAATCACCAAAATCGTGCACAACATCCGGCGAACAAAACAAATTCTTGAAGATGGAAAAAAATGCGCAAATTCACTCATTCGACAGAAAGGTACACTGAGCAAACTACGGAGGAATCTCACTGATACCAGTTGCGTACAAGATTGCATCCCTTTATCATCTCGATAGAGCACAGAAAAAACCTGAACCAAAAAATGTAGAACATCAGGCAGGATTCAGACCAGGTCGATCGTGTCCAGGGAAAAAATTACTCTCTACATGTGTTAATTTCAAAAAATCCTATGAATCAGCTGATCCCGAATCGCTCTTCGAAATATTAAAAGAACAAGGCCGACATCTCAAAATACTTTAAAGCCTTTCTTTGTGAAGTAGGAATGTAATCTCGTTAACGTTTGTAAAGACCCAGTCGCTTATGAGTTTGTTTTTTATTTAATAGTTTCATTATAAGGAAGACGAAAAAACCCAAAAATGCATAGTTGTTAAGTGAAATCTAATAATGCTATTGTATTCGGTGACACCGTAGTGAAAATTTACTGATGATCAGCGATATTTTATTGGCTTGTTGTTGAAACAGAGCAATTGGGAATAGTTTTCTTTTGTTTTTAGTGTAAGAGCACAATTTCATTCCGTCTTTTTTGTTTTTTATGGTAGGTTGTCGTAGCCAGCAGAAATACTGTGTAACTTGTGTTTAAATTATAATGTTTGCTGGCTTAAAGTAATTAGCTGTAGTATATGTTTAGAACATTTGTAATTATTTTAAATCTACTAATACCAGTGTAGATCATTGTGAAGATACATAATGACGGAACGTGTATTACGTTCAGTCAGTGATTTTTCTTGGCTCATAGCAATCAGCGACCCTGAGATTAAAGACCGACCATTTTAATCTGTCTTGCATTTATCTCATGCAAGACGATGATTCAGTTATTCGTCTTCGAACAATGTTGCAGTCGGTCTTTGCTCATGTCAGACACCAACCAGTTTCTGTTTAATATTTAGATGATCCGCAGTCTTACTATGATGTATTGTTCTCCTGTGAAATTGTAAGGGTAAAGTAAAAGTAAAGTAAAAAGAGTGATGCTACCCGTCAACTTGCAATCATAAAACTTTGACACATGTAAAGACCAAGGTTAAATTTATGGAGAAACTCTCAGATCCTTACGAAATCGAAACGGGACTAAGAGAAGGAGGTGGATACTCTTAAGTTTCAACTGCCTACTTGAGAAAGTGATTCAAGAATGGCGCAACAAGAAATCAGTCCTCAAAATTGAGCAACAAACCATTTCAGGCAAGGGGCAAGCTATCTATAGACTGCTTAGCGTTTGCAGACAATTTTGCAAATGGCTTCAAGCACTATGGGACTTAACATCGGTGGTCATCAGTCCCCTAGACTTAGAACTACTTAAACGTAACTAACCTAAGGACATCACACAAACCCATGCCCAAGGCAGGATTCGAACCTGCGACCGTAGCAGCAGCGCGGTTCCAGACTGAAGCGCCTAGTACCCCTTGGTCACAGCGGCCGGCGTAGAAGTGGAAGTCTCATGATTGCTAGGTACGTTATGTACTATAGTTTTTCCGGAAACAATCACGGACCGTATGCAAATTCATAATAAAAGTACCATTTGATAGGAATCTTTAGCTGACACCAAGTATTATGATGACAGGAGTACTAGAAATTGTTGGTAAATTACTAATCCAATCTTACCATTTTTATTATTAATTCGAATTTGCACGCCTTGTAGAAATGAGAAACGTTGAAAGCATTCTGAACGGAGACATGGCATGTGGATCGTCAGAGGCAGTAGAGTAGACCGTGCTCTAGGGTACTTCGTGGAAGGACCGTCAAGGTAGAGCCAAGGGGGAACAGTCCACCGGCCATCGACCGTTTTTTTGTAGCGCCATCCTAGGATCTCCGGCCCTCTCTTGTACACTCACAAATAACACCTCCTGTGGAACAAACTCCTGGCGAAAACATTGTATGGCGTGAGATCGGTCGCTCTTTAGTGGAAGGCACCATTGTGCTCAAAATATAGAAAGTTGGCTGTTTCTGCAGGAAGCTCTGAAAGCTAGAGATAAACATCTCAAAGACGTGTAGAAGACCTGAAGTCCTGGGCCTCTGAAAACGTGAAACACTGTTGAACATTTTGACTCACCGAAAAACAAATGTTTATGCCACGTAAAAACCGCCTACATTGGCTAACGTAAATAAATTGTAAGTTAAAAAGAGACATGAGTCGGTAACGAGGTTAGAACACCTCATTGGTCACAGAGAAAGATGGGGAGAGAGTGACACGATACTTTTGTGTGGAAGATGGTAGGATGTATTGGTTAACTAGCTCGTGTTATTTAAAGAGAGTGACACGATACTTTTGTGTGGAGAATGGTAGGATGGATTGGTTAACTAGCTCGTGTTTTTTAAAGAGCAATTTTATCGGTCGGTGCCCAGAAGATCCGGAGCCCAGCCAATCAAAATTCAGAAAGAAATGCAAAATGTGGCAATGCGAGTTTCTTTTTAATTAACATTCGATCAGATATCAGTACATCTCTGGAAGCATCGCTCCGTCAGATTTCCTCACTACACCGCCAACTCTTTTGGTCTTAGCTGATGTATTGGTGACTTAGAAATTTTTAGGGCTGATCCGCACTTAGCCACTATCGAGGGTCGGTGGTTATGCCAGTGACTGATTCTGCGGTCACTTCAGCTTCCACCTGCAATGTATACCACGGTGAGATCGAGCCACAACCGCGAGATGATGTGCAGCGTCATTAAAGTCATTTTATAGTAATCCGGTTTGTTCAAGCTTCACTCTGAAGACTTATGTTTTAATACCAGTGAACAGTTTGCTTTCAACTGCGACCACAGTTGTGACGTTTTCCCTTCTGTAGTACTATCTGTTTTCAGTTAACATCACGATAATCACTGGGCATTTCGTGATTAGTATTAATGTACTTTCGCGATTATTAGCATCTTCCTCCCCGACCTTCTATGTCAGATGTGCCAACGTCTTATTAAATTAATGCATTTACAGGTTGCCATTTGTTTTGCCCATTGAAAGGAACCATCCTGGCCTTCGCCTGAAGCAATGCAGGGAAATCAGGGAAAACCTAGATCAGGATGGCTGGACCCGGGATTGAACCCTCGTCCTCCCGAATGCGAGTCCATTGTGCTAACCACTGCGGCACCTCGCTCGGTTTAGTAGTCGTAAGTTTCCCCCATTATCCTGGAGAGCACCCTCGCATTTTTTTTGCGACGCGTCCCAGGATCCCACCTCACTGACGTGAAGCGTCAACTTGCAGATTTTAGAACGTCCTCCAGTATTATTTACCAGCAAAAGTATGGCTCGAGACGTGGCTCTGCTGGTCTGTAATTGGATGCCTCGGCGGCGGCGGCGAAATGACAGAGGCGCTTCCACCTGGCGGCCAGACTTGGCGACAGGTGTGGCGAGCGGCTAGGGGGCTCCAGCTGCGACAGCGCGCTGACAAATGACGTGCGACTGCACCCTTGCCGCCGCCGGACACTGGCGCCTAATTGCACGCAGCTGCGGCTGACCGCACATCTGCATCTGCGGCTGCGGCTGCAGACAGGCACAGCGAGGATAAGGCCCGCTAAGAGGATTGCGCGCCGTAATTGTCCACCTCGGACACGCGCCCGACAGGCCGTCCCTCCTGACTCAGCAATTTCGTCGGCAGATGCTGCTGTGCTCCGTCACGCGGTTGTCCGGCGCAATGGACTGTGCTTGTTTAATGTCGTGTCACACCACAGTATTAAATACTTCTAATGGTATCATTATACCTCCATTTAAGGGCCGTAGCCAGTGGCCATCACGGAGCCATTATTTTAGATGTCTGGAGATTCGACGAAGTCCAGTTCCCTACATAGTGTTCCATTCATTTTGTACACAGCAAATAACTTTTTGTCCAGACCCTCTGTTATGGAGGTAGTGTTTTTCAAGTGTTTATCAGTTCTAAACTCTGGAGCTACTGATCCTACGTGACGAACGAGTCTACTTTTGTGGTATGGGAAGCATAAAAAAGCATTTGAAAGCGCATTCCCATGCGCGGGCGTCGAATTCTGTTCAGGCACTTTCATGATTTTTTTTCTGCGAGTGAGACGAAGTTCGATTGCGAGCTCGTCAAATACTTCCATTCAGTGGAAGACAGAGTGCAGATGCTGCCTACGTCACTCAAGGGCCTCATACTACATTATTTCATATAACGTTTCTTGGCGCTTGACGAGACTTTGTGTCACCTGTGATTGTAATGCACACTGACAGTGAACATTTTTTTTCTGAAGCTATAACTTTATGTGAGAGAAAGGCGAGAGCCATTACGTGTATTTTCTTAGTGTCTTTGTGCTGGTTAGATGCTGCCCTCTGTCCTCCACCTACCGTAGTGTAGTGGTGTTTGTTTCATCTGTACATCTACGTGTATACACCGTATCACAGACAATGTGTTCCGTACGTGTTTTGCACATTCTAGTCTTGGTATACCGTCTGTATTTTACCACACAGCTGCTCCTTCCAGTGCCAAACTAATCCTCTACCTTACCAGTTGTACTAACTGTTCCGTCTTGTGGCAACGGACTTTCAAAAACTTATTTCTTCGCCTATTACTTTCAATACACTTTTATTTCGCACTTTTCTAGTAACTCCCACACTCACAAACACCAACGAATTTTTAAGAAAGCGAACTCTCCTATACAGAACAGCTTCAACCGTCCAATTAGTCTACAAAGAGTAAATGTACACTCCTGGAAATTGAAATAAGAACACCGTGAATTCATTGTCCCAGGAAGGGGAAACTTTATTGACACATTCCTGGGGTCAGATACATCACATGATCACACTGACAGAACCACAGGCACATAGACACAGGCAACAGAGCATGCACAATGTCGGCACTAGTACAGTGTATATACACCTTTCGCAGCAATGCAGGCTGCTATTCTCCCATGGAGACGATCGTAGAGATGCTGGATGTAGTCCTGTGGAACGGCTTGCCATGCCATTTCCACCTGGCGCCTCAGTTGGACCAGCGTTCGTGCTGGACGTGCAGACCGCGTGAGACGACGCTTCATCCAGTCCCAAACATGCTCAATGGGGGACAGATCCGGAGATCTTGCTGGCCAGGGTAGTTGACTTACACCTTCTAGAGCACGTTGGGTGGCACGGGATACATGCGGACGTGCATTGTCCTGTTGGAACAACAAATGTTCCCTTGCCGGTCTAGGAATGGTAGAACGATGGGTTCGATGACGGTTTGGATGTACCGTGCACTATTCAGTGTCCCCTCGACGATCACCAGTGGTGTACGGCCAGTGTAGGAGATCGCTCCCCACACCATGATGCCGGGTATTGGCCCTGTGTGCCTCGGTCGTATGCAGTCCTGATTGTGGCGCTCACCTGCACGGCGCCAAACACGCATACGACCATCATTGGCACCAAGGCAGAAGCGACTCTCATCGCTGAAGACGACACGTCTCCATTCGTCCCTCCATTCACGTCTGTCGCGACACCACTGGAGGTGGGCTGCACGATGTTGGGGCGTGAGCGGAAGACGGCCTAACGGTGTGCGGGACCGTAGCCCAGCTTCATGGAGACGGTTGCGAATGGTCCTCGCCGATACCCCAGGAGCAACAGTGTCCCTAATTTGCTGGGAAGTGGCGGTGCGGTCCCCTACGGCACTGCGTAGGATCCTACAGTCTTGGCGTGCATCCGTGCGTCGCTACGGTCCGGTCCCAGGTCGACGGGCACGTGCACCTTCCGCCGACCACTGGCGACAACATCGATGTACTGTGGAGACCTCACGCCCCACGTGTTGAGCAATTCGGCGGTACGTCCACCCGGCCTCCCGCATGCCCACTATACGCCCTCGCTCAAAGTCCGTCAACTGCACATACGGTTCACGTCCACGCTGTCGCGGCATGCTACCAGTGTTAAAGACTACGATGGAGCTCCGTATGCCACGGCAAACTGGCTGACACTGACGGCGGCGGTGCACAAATGCTGCGCAGCTAGCGCCATTCGACGGCCAACACCGCGGTTCCTGGTGTGTCCGCTGTGCCGTGCGTGTGATCATTGCTTGTACAGCCCTCTCGCAGTGTCCGGAGCAAGTATGGTGGGTCTGACACACTGGTGTCAATGTGTTCTTTTTTCCATTTCCAGGAGTGTATTTTATGAAGGTTGTTAGGAATTTTTATTGGCGACACAGTATACTGAACAACATTACATCAGTATATGTATATACTGATGTAATATGCAGTCTAATAACTTGTAACCTCCCCCTCACTTATCGACCTTAATGACAGTGAAAAATTAAACCGCGTGTACCTAATGGAAATTTGGGGAAAGCAATCGTCACCGAAGTTAATCTGTCGGTAAAGAGGGAGGAAAGTGTTACATCTAAATGAAAGGAAAAATGCAAATGAAATTGGTGGAAATTAATTTTGAGAAAAGGGTAAAATTAATAAAGAAAGTAAATGCGCGGTCGTCACGTTAACAATTACTTGGCGTTAATTAGATATTTGAGATTTCGGGAAAATTACGGTCGCCAGTCCTATGGATAACTACTATAATAACTGAAAAAGGAAGGTTATTGCACATATAATTAGCACTAAAAGCGTGGCAACTGAAGGTTGACACGTGTTATGTGAAAACTGAAAGTTTGTCAGAAGTAATAAATTTCGCTACACTCTGACTTAATTTAGCAAAAGAATTAATAAAACCGGAAAACTGAAAGTTGATTTAGTGACTGAAATTAATAGTGAGATTTGTTTCTGAAGCACTACGAAATTCAGTAAAATAAGGTTAGTCTTGGGCTACCTCAACAATCATTTCAAAAGCTACTTGAATCTACGCAATTTAGAAATAAGAGATTTAACTTTGAACTTGAATTAAATGATTCTGGACAATTAACATTAGTAAAATTTAGTACGTACCAAGCTGAGCTGCAGTCACAGGTAAGCTAAAATACGGTAACAAAACTCGCACTCTTAATTTGTGCTTGTGTAATCTAAATATTGTAGCCAGCTATGAATACTTTAACTGAATTTTGAAATTATGCAGTGAAATGGAATGATATTACTTTAATGCTGGCGTTTGAATTTCAACGACACTCGGGTTCATTCCGCAAAAGGAAGGGACCTTGCTTGGTAATGCAATTGGGACAATGAGCAACAAATGTTCATGCTACGTTGCTGTAATTTAGTGACACAAATTGACCAGTTTGAAAAGCTGAGGTCTGCCATACAGTTCTAAAACTTTACGTGCTTCCAGTCTTCCTTGTTGGCTGATTGAAGGTCTGAAGTCGTCGGTCGAGGAGGTGGCGACAGTCACTCATTGTCGGCCGTCGCTGTTGCAGAAGCTGGATGTTGGCGCGCCTTCTTCTCGACACTGTCACCAGGCGAAACGGGCTCTTGATGTGCGCCAGCTAATGCTTCCCGTCCGCGACACCGTGTCAGAAACTATCATAGCAAGTCGAGCGCAATCACATGCTGCCAAACCCCGAAAGCGCGGCAACTCGCGGGAGCGTCACACAACACACCTGCTCAACCGCACTACTCGTACTCCAGCC
Source organism: Schistocerca cancellata (assembly GCF_023864275.1). NCBI lineage: Eukaryota > Metazoa > Arthropoda > Insecta > Orthoptera > Acrididae > Schistocerca > Schistocerca cancellata. The sequence continues at coordinate 317,069,177 of NC_064633.1, read as the reverse complement.
AGACCCTCTGCTCTGCCCGCGCTCCACGCGGCAGAGTTAACCCTACCAAAGATCCTAAACACTTTGGTTCTCCACACGACCTATCGATGTATTCGTTCGATAGCATAGTTTTCCCTAGGCCAGACCCAGCGTATAAATACAAATAATATTCACAAAAAAACCAATTATACATAGACATAAATGCATATATATACAAATAGTAAAACAATTACAATGTACAAAGACACAGAAATGTTATATCTTCAGGTAACAAAATAAGGAAAAAAAATTGCAGTGCAATAGATGGAAATAGGAGGATATGCATTTCCGGCGTTACAAACTATAGCTATTAGGAGTAGTGTGTTTTTAGCCTGGTTAGTTCCTCAAAGTACATGGGCAAGTAACGCCCGTTTTCCGCTGGGCAGCAGGTCAAGTGTTGACGTATGGACATGGCAGACGCAAAACGGTTACTGTACTGCAAGGCATAGTCCATTTAGTGGTGCAGTGGTACAGAAACCATCAGATACTAAAATATGTGACTTGTTTGCGGGAAGACATTAAACGTAGAGCAAAAAAACAACTATGACACTGAAGTGGGTACATACTAACGTGCCAAAGATCACAATATCTGCTCTGGTACCACTAACATCCTGTATTTGACATTAAGCGTATAAAATCTTTTTGACTGAAGACACAAAACCGTAATTATCTTGCTTTTATTAGTTTAGGATTATTCATCGAAAGACTAACAAAACATTCAAAATTTCAATTCTAATTTCTTAATTTTATAGATATTTATTCAAACAATATTCATAGCTATTAACAAAGCTAGTTTTTCTCGTAAAATGTGTCATAAAATGTTATAATTTTGTAGATACCCTCAGAGAATACGTGGATAATGTCTGCAAAATGGATAGCAAGTAGTCAGTGGTAAAGAAATAAGAGATTAAAACTTGATTCCAAAGTTTTTCTGCGCGAGCAAGGAGTATTTAGTAAGCGATAAACTGATTTATTTTCATTATTTCGTTGGGCTATAAGCAAGAAGAAGTTTAGAAAGTGTTTCAAATTATTTTTAAAGCTTTTTGGGAGTTGTAAAGTACTCTCATTCTCAAATTCTGGATGAATATAGTTTGGGTAATTTGCTTGGCGTGTGTTACACAACCTCAAAACATAGCAAACTTTATTACTTGTCTTATTGTGTTAAACCCTTAATGTAAAATTATACAACCGAAGGAGAAGATTATGACAGCATTTTAAATTTTTAAAATACGGTCAGCAATTGCATGAAATACTGAAGATAAAACATTCATTGTCCAACTGGCTGGAATGACAGTTTCAGATGTTTAGTAGTGTAGGTCCGTCCATTCAGTTTTGAACATTGTTCGACAGTGTCACATTTCAAATGCGTCCTGATACTTCTTCAGATCTATGATGGGCCGTAATTCACTTCTATGTAATTCTGTATTCCAGACGTAGAGTTTCAGGAGCTCCTTCACGTTTCTGTTCCGATATGTGATACCGTCGGCCTATTCTAGTAAAGAAAGCTTTTTTTCCGCTTTACCAATTTACTTCTGATAACTTCCTTGTTTCGGCTATTTCGAATAGCTTGCCTTCTAGATAGCAAAATTATTTCACTTTCCCACTACTGTGTCGATTCCTAGTTAGCGGCTAAGCAAGCCTTTATTTTGCAGGTCCGTCTTCATCACACAAACCTTTACACTTCACTATTACCGGTTTCGGCTACTGCCATTTTCAGATCTGTTACAAACAAAAACAGTGTGTAACCGACTAAGTTCAATCTGCTGGCCCTAAATCTATACAAGGCCTGGTGCTACATAAGAAAGAAAAAGTGTTTACATGACTAATAACCATGTTTACCAGCCATACATACCATAAAATATTCTGATGTAGTATAAACGTCAGCCGGCCGAAGTGGCCGTGCGGTTATAGGCGCTGCAGTCTGGAACCGTGAGGCCGCTACGGTCGCAGGTTCGAAACCTGCCTCGGGCATGGTTGTGTGTGATGTCCTTAGGTTAGTTAGGTTTAACTAGTTCTAAGTTCTAGGGGACTAATTACCTCAGAAGTTGAGTCCCATAGTGCTCAGAGCCATTTGAACCATTTTTTTAGTATAAACGTCAAATTAAACATGTAGGTACACTTGACAGCAAAAAAATTGGACCACTGCCAAATACAACCAACATAACGTAGCTGTGTTGCAGGTCCTCTAACCACCAAAACCCTGTGGGATACAGTCGTTTGACTACACACAATGGGTACCGCAAGAGACTACGAAGAGACCAAAGGTCTTTATTGCAGTCAGTCTAAGCGTCAACTAATATCGTCATACAAAACATATTAGAAAACACGTTCTTAGCGATGAGACACCCCATAACACTCATAAACTAACATTAATTACAACAAGTGTCATTCCAAAAGTTCTGATAAAACGGCTTATTTACATATATCGTACAGTAAGCCTTAGTCAAAATTAAATACTTGAGACAATATATGGAGTTACAAAGCTGTATGGCAATTGGAAAAAAGTTTTTCGCTCTCTAAAAGGTTTTCCATCCATGTGCTGAAGGTCGCTCAACGGCGAGTGGCTCTGGAAACTGGATATTGGACGAACCAGTAGAAAAATGCGATTAACGGCAACAAGCATTCTAAGGAAATCTCAACATTAACAGCGAATCACCAGTAATATCATTGTTCTCGTAACACATCAACAGCTACATGAAAACAAATTTGAACTTTAAATGACATTACCAATGACGTCGTTCTGGACCTGGATTCAAACCCAGCACCTATAGCCATTGCTAACTAAGCTAAGCTTTGTTTGTGTCTTATTGAGACCGGGTCACTAGGCATAAAGAGACGTGAAGTATAGACGTCTGCACCAGTATCAGTTATCAATTCAGATCCTGAAAATAAATGACGAAAATGTTTGTACTGGACTGGGAATCCTGTCATAACAGTTACCGTCCTGGGAACTACCCCAAAGACGTTTAATATGGTGTCATTCACAAGGAACAAGGTATGCTCATGTTTAAAATTGAAATGCCATCATATAAAGCTTGTGACAGGGATGCGAACCCAGCACCTAATCGGATTGTTAGCGAAGTACAGTCATGCTCAAAAGTATCCGAATGACCTGGACTTCATTTCGTCTGATTCCCATGCAACCCACATAACGCAGCTGTCTAGCACGTCCTCTAATCGCTCCTTGATACAGTCGTTTGGTTATTGAAAAGAGTTCCAACAAGTCACCAGTAGAAAACAATGCTCTCTATCGCAATAACTCAGGATGTAAAGTAATACCACGATACTACAAATATCAGGAAAAACTTCATCACAGATAAGACTGTACTTAAGGCTTGTAAGCTCACATTTATTGCAATAAATGACATACCTGGGTGTAAAGCTGGGTGTAAAGCTAGCTCGCCTCCACGTGGTGCACCCCGGGTAACGCTAAATGAGCAAGCACATAATGGCAGTCAGACAAACCGTGAAAGGTTCTCCTGACTATGCAAGTAGACACAAAAAACGTCCTCCTAAGGATATGCCAACAAGGAAACTTGGACCTATGGTCCGAATCTGCCATCTCAACATAGAGAGCATAAGCTATTCTAAGTGCCAATACTTATCAAAACTACTGAAGAAAGACAACATTGATCTGATCGCCATTCAGGAAACACATTGTAGTAAGGGGCAAAATACCCGGATTTGAATTACTTGGTGCCACTTACCACCATACCCATGGTGTTGCAACCTACATCAGACATGATATAGAAAATGCCTCCCTTATCTCCACGTCGTCAGGTGATGGAATCCATAATGTCACAGTAAAAATTGGGAGCGTAACCGTTACAAATATTTATAAACCTCCAACCACTCCATGGCCAAGATCAGTAATTCAGGCTCAACCTCACCCAGCAATCTATCTGGGAGACTTCAATAGCCACCACGAACAGTGGAAATATAAGGAGTGTGATGCTAATGGTGAAACCTTGGTGAAATGGGCTGAAAATGAAAATCTTAACCTTATCTTTGATGCGAAAGACCGTTACACATTCAGATCAGCTGCCTGGGAGCAGGAATACAACCCGGATCTATGCTTCACCTCAACTGACGGAAATAACCAACCACTACCAGCTACCCGTAAAGTCCTGTGCGACTTTCCTCATAGCCAGCACCGACCAGTCATTATTGAAATTGGCAGCCAAATCCCACTGGTGACTTCCATGCCTTGCCCCAGATGGAATTTCAAGAACGCAAATTGGGAAAAGTACTCTCGAGACCTTGATAAATGTCTAGGATGGATTCCACCTACCCATAAAAACTATAGAAGATTCATCGGAGCAGTAATAAGCACTGCCAAGAAGCACATCCCTAGGGGATACCGACGAGAGTATGTCCCAGGGTGGTCCAAAAACAGTGACGAGCTCTACCAGCGCTTCCTCAAGACGGGCGACAAAGAACTGGCCGATGACCTTCTCCACAGTCTTGATACTGCAAGACAACGTAAATGGACAGAAGCAATGGAGAGCCTGAATTTCCAGACTTCAAGCCGACAAGCATGGACCCTGTTAAGGAAATTAGGAAGTGGAGCACCTATTCAAAGACAGACAGCAAACGTCTCCCCAAACACCATGGCATCTCATATAGTGGCCACGTCCAGAGCCCATAGTGACAGAGCACACACGATCAAGATAAAACGAGAACTCAGGAATCTGAGGAATAAGGCGACAGAAACTGAATACGCTCTCCCTTTCTCACTCGAAGAAATAGAAACAGCACTCAAAGAGGTCAAGCCAGGGAAAGCACCAGGACTCGACAGCATTAACCCAGAACTCCTGATACACTGCGGTAAATACACAAAACTCTGGCTGGCGAGATTCTTCACCGACATCATCCAAACCGGTAATGTGCCTAGTGACCTCAAAAGATCGAAAATAATAGCCATCTTAAAACCAGGGAAACCAACAAACTCACCGAAGAGCTACAGGCCCATAGCACTACTGTCAGTAATATATAAATTGTTAGAAAGGCTCATCTACAATAGAATCTGCCAGAAAATACTCAATGCTATACCAATCGAACAAGCAGGTTTCAGACCAAACCGCAGCTGTGTCGATCAAGTTCTCCCACTCACGACGTACATTGAAGCTGGGTTCCAAAGAAAGCTTAAAACCACTGCAGCATTCATAGACCTGTCAGCTGCCTACGACACAGTCTGGAGAGAAGGCATGATTTATAAGTTCCTCCGCATAATCCCATGTAAACTAACAGCTCGCCTACTAAACAACATGCTGAATGACAGAACGATCCAAGTCACCATGGGTTCAGATACTAGTTCACCGAGGAAATTAAAAAATGGCCTACCTCAAGGATCGGTGCTTGCACCACTCCTCTTCAATCTCTACATTGCAGACATACCGGAAACAAGATCAAAGAAGTTTGGCTACGCCGATGACTGGGTCCTTGCAACGAGAAGTCAGTCATTTGAAGGGGCAGAGGAGACCCTAACAGCTGACTTGGAGAAGATGGGAGAATATTTCCGAAAATGGCACCTGCAACCTAACGCCAACAAAACAGAAGTATCATGTTTTCACCTAAACAATAAAGCGGCTAAGAGGGAGCTCAGAATAAAATTCGAGACCACATGGCTTACCCACAATAAAACCCCAAAGTACCTAGGTGTGACTCTCGATAGAACACTCTCTTTCAAAGGTCACCTAATGAAAACAGCAGAGAAACTAAAAACAAGGAATAACATTATACAGAAGCTCTGTGGAACGACATGGGGAGCGGCAGCTACTACGTTACGGACATCAGCCTTAAGTCTCGTCTTCTCAGCTGCCGAATATTGTGCGCCGGTATGGCTAAACAGCCCCCACACCCATAGAATCGATGCACAGCTCAATAACACAATGAGAATGATCGCTGGTGTAATAAAGACTACACCCGTGGAATGGCTCCCAGTACTAAGCCACATACCACCCCCTAACCTACGCCGCACAAACGCTCTTATAAGAGAGTACAAAAAGATAATGAGCAATCGGAATCTACCCATCCATGAGAATTTTGAAGATGCCACCCAAAGCCGCCTCCGCTCCAGAAGTTCACCCATCAGAACCGCAATAGCCACATCTCCAACAGAGGAAGAATTCAACATAACCAGCGCCTGGCACCAAGAATGGTCCTTAAAGAACATCAGCAAACTTCCATGTATCTCCCAGAAGCCTCCAGGTTTTGACTTATCACGCAAAACCTGGGCAACTTTAAACAGAATTAGAACTAAACATGGCAGATGCGCCTATTCCCTCTACCAGTGGGGCATGACAGAATCGCCGCTATGTCAATGTGGAGAAAATCAAACTATCCAGCACATAATAGAAGACTGCCCCAGGACAGCCTATGATGGGACTCCAGAAGATTTCCTGATGGCGACTCCAGAATCAATTGCATACATTAACTCATTAGATGTTTGTTTGTAATTACTTCCAAACTACTATAACTTTGTATAACTACTGTAACATGAGTATTATGTGTAATTTTGTATAATTTTGTATAATTCTGTATAACTATTGTAATAACTGTAAGAATATCTAATGCCAAACCATTACAATTTTGCATAATGATTGTAATAACAATTGTGTCTAAATGCCATACGCTAAATAAATAAAACAAACCTGAAATGTTAGCGCTCTCATTATTACGTCAGATAGGTAATTCACGTAGTAAGTTCGTCGTCGTATTCATGATTTCCTCTTCAAAGTAACATACCGTACTTGTTATTTGACACAAAATGTCATTAAAAATTTACGTTATTCACGAGCAGCTAGTTGAGAATATGTATGAACTTCAAATGACACGACGAAACGACTCGTTCTGCATATGGATTCAAACCCAGGTCATGCAACCTAAGATTTCGTGACTGACGGAAATTAACAGTCATTCCTGACTAGACATAAAGAGAGTGATATACCTCGATTTTAGACAGTATCAGTTAACAAATATCAACTTTAAATTACATAACGTAAACTTGTTTAACGGTCGCGAATTCCTACCCAGCATCTATTGTCCCTGTTAACGAACTACGAGAGATGTTAAATACTGCTTCTTCACAAGTAACTCACTTGAAATGCAGTGATGTAAAACTTTGTGTAGGATAGGGATTCGAACCCAGAACCTAATCGGATTGTTATCGAAGCACAATGAACTTTGACATATCGGATTTTCTCGGCAGCAGCTAGATGTATTAAATGAAATGACGAGACGAAACATTAATTTTTTCCTTCCCAGGACTCCAACCCGGCACATATCGCTGTTATATTCTAGAGAAAAGGAACGTTAAGTATGGGTTTGTTACACCAGCAGCGACATGTGAGCATGTTTGAACTAGAAATAATATGACAAAGACTTCAGTGCTGACTAGGAATCGAACCCCACAAATATCGTTGTTGACTACACTCAAAGAGACGTCAGCTATCGATTTTTTCTCCACCAGCAGCTCGGAATAATATCCTTGAACTTACAGTGATCTCGCAAATAGTTCTGTCTCTCACTGGGACTCAAAAACGTCAGATATCGTTAGTGCTGACAAGGAATGAAAATGCATTAAAAATAAAAATTATTATCCACCACCGGATAGTTATTCGCATGCTAGAGCTTGATGACAAGTTTTGTGCTGGGCGAGGATTCCCACCCATTCATGCGCAACATGTGGAGATGTTGAGGAAACTGCAGTTTTGAACAAACAACAAGTTGTAGTCGAGCTATATTGTCACGAAGGGATCAAATTCCGCGTTAAGGGCGGTCTGAGTGGCATTCCCAGTTCAGAAACAATTTTATCGACACACAGAAGCTCAAATAAAATATGGAATAAGTGTCCTGTGACCATACACAGGGTTTGTTTCGTCACTAGAAATAAATAACTAGTATAAGAAAGGTTACTGGTGATAGAGTTTCTACATGTTGCCATTCCTTACTTTATTGTGGTTACACCTATCGTCTACTTGGTAGAGGAGGAATATCATGTTTAATGTGATTTTCAGACCACAATGCCATTATACCTTCTTCACTTTGCGTAGCCAGAAGAGAATAGAATGTGCCTCTCCCAATAAAAAATCATCGGCAGAAGTAGGAATCGAACCGAGACCATCATCGTATTAAATTATCATCAGTCCAACAGACCACCAAACTCTCTTCTCTGCAACTCACTTCTCTATCATAACACAGTTGCGGCACACAAGATGAGAATTGTAACACACAGGCTCCTGTAGTGGTTTGCAGGATGTTCAGTACATTCATTTACTTGGTTGACCGAATCGCCATGAACTAGCTTCCTTGGCTACCCAGTGCATACATTCGACTCTATTTTGTAATCACCGAAATAAAATAACGTAACTGCCACATACACAGAACTGCCAACAGTGTAGGATGCAGAAATTTAAATAGGAAGTGTTCCTTTCCATTTGAGCTACTCTATTGCGCTACTGTTTGTTGAAACCATCGTGCAGTGCAAAAGAAATGCTGTAACTGTCTGTCTCTCAGAAGTCTATATCCGGCCATTGCATTATCTCACAGCACTGTGTAATGCCGAATTTCTGGAGGGACTGTTGTTCACATCCAGAGGTGATGTAGCTACGTCATAGCTAGTAGCGTAACGGTAAGCGTCGCGCACTGTTGATAAGACGTCGCGTGTTCTATTACATTCGCTACTACATTTTTTTTGAAACGCAATTCCGCTGTCTGCTGAAGTTAACAATTTAATGGAACTTTGAACATAAGTCTCTTTACTTCTCAACCCAAAATAGTTGCATGTGGAAAAAAGGCTAACTTCTGCTTCATTTTGTTCTTTTCAGGTTTAATAGACGGCCAGGCAGCAGATGCGTCTCGAAGCTTTTGTATTACGTATGGGGAGAGTGCATCGTGCCAAAATAGTCAGAAAAGTATTTTATACATTAGCTGTCGTCTGGTAGTGGAATTTTATTCTTCTTCAAACTTTGTTTGACAGCTTTAACTCAGAACAAGTTTTCTACATGCATGTAATCAATAAACTGCATGTGCATTGTCAGTTGTTTTAACAACACTAAAAGAAACCTTACGAAAACTGTGCACTTTATTGTAAGAATTTAAATAAAACTATCCACGATAACCTTACGACGAAAGTCTGTTTTAACAAAACTGAGTATCTGTACACAAGCGTGCCTCTATCTGCACGAATTAGTAAAACACTATTCACTTAGATTTCGATTGGGTCTGTGTTTAAATGGTATGCTGTGTCATACTCAACAGGTATGCAAACGTGGCATTTCATAAATAAAGTTAAGTATTCCTAGAAACCCAAATTTTGCTTGTTAGCAGTGGAAAGAGGCGTTACCTGTTGTGCAGCATTGTAAGTTTTTCACCATTGCACTTTGAGCTGAAAGTATTTTCTTACGATTTGCTTATCTATGTTTGATCTGACTGCTTGCAGCTCTTACACAGTAGGGATAAAAACGCCACATTCAGCGAGGCTGGAACCGCGAACCATAACAGTCGCATTGTTCACAGGTCAGCACGTCAACACAGAGGTAGCGGCTAGATATTGTTTGTGCTTTCCTCTTACGAGGCCAATAGTGGCTAGAACTCGTAAACTGCTATTTACAGGACGAGATTAGTTGCGATTGCCACGTTCAATGACTTTGCTGGGCTGAAAATCGTTAATTTACAATCTTCTGTTACACCTCAAATGATAACAACTCAGGTTATTCAATGGAAATAACACGAGAAATCAACTGAACTTTGAGGCTTAATTCCGTGCATACCAGGAAGTAACTAGCCGATCACAGAGTTGCCAAACATACCTTGCGTTGTTGCCAAATCTCAGTTGCATTACCAGCAGGAAGAAGACGAACCGATGTGATCCTACAGCGGGCTGGGAAGTGACCATAGCCGGCGCCTCAAAGACGCGGCTGCTACGGCCTGGAATACGTAATGCGTCTGATTCGCATCTCTGTAACTAGGTTTAGGGACTGGAGCTTAGTTTCTTATAATACTCAGAAACGACTCCTAAGAAGCATCATAACTCAGTAATTCTTTTAGTTGTTTTTATATTTCTTTTGTAACCGTACTCAAAATTAAGAAACTCATTCACGGACGTTTTCGTGCCTCGCCGATAGTCGAGCACAACAAACAAATAAAAATAAAAAGAGAATGTGTGTGTGTGTGTGTGTGTGCGTGTGAGTGTGTGTGTGTGTGTGTGTGTGAGAGAGAGAGAGAGAGAGAGAGAGGGAGGGGGTAAAAAATTGTTGTAAAGAAATTGAATACTGGTATGTAAACAAATCTTTCATTAAAATGACTCGTTCCACATCATTACGAAATGTCGTATTCATGATCTATGGAACAAGTATTAATCTAATCTAATCTAATCATACCATATTGCTGACTATCCACGAAGAGTCACGAAGTACCGAAATTTTTGCCTATATCAGTAACCAAATCTATCTATCTATCTATATCCGAATCCCGCTCCAGCTACTGCCGGGTCTGGGTGCTGACGAGTCCTCTCCATTTGGCTCGGTCCTCCCACCAATTTTCTTCCTCCACTTGCTGCCAGGTCACACCTCTCCTTTCAACAGATATTCTCACTCCCATTTTCCACCGTGTTCTTGGGCGCCCTCTAGGTCGTTTCCCTTCCATCTTTAGTTCTTCCATAATTTTGGGGAGTCTCTGCCCATGCATCCTCTTAACATGCCCATACCATCTTAATCTCTTTCTTTCAATTTCTTCTCTCATACTTTCTTGTTTGAGGTCCTTTCTAATCTCTACATTCCTTACTCTGTCCATTCTTGTTTTTCCCTTAACTGCTCTGAGAAATTTCATTTCCCCTGCTTGCAGTCTGCTCCAGTCCCTTTCTTTCATTGTCCACGTTTCTCCACCATAGGTAACAATAGGGAAGTAATAATTCTTATACATCAGGAGTTTTGCTCTTTCTGAAACTTCATTATTCCAAATCAGATGTTTTATTGTTTGGTAGAAATTGCCTCCCTTCTGTAACCTCCTATTAATTTCGTTAGTTATTCTTCCATCCCTAGATATTTCACTCCCTAAATAAGTGAAACTTTCTACCACTTTGAGGGGTTCTCCGTTCAAGGTAATATTTCCATTGATTCCTTTCTCTCTTCCAAATACCATTACTTCACTCTTATCTTTATTTATTCTTAATCCATACCTTTTCATTATTTCCTTCCACGCATCAAGCTGTAACTGTACATCTACCTCTTTATCACCCCATATTACCATATTATCTGCAAAAATCATCTTTTTGTCTTTTTCTTTTACTATATCTTTAACTGCCCTATTCATTCCCTCCATCACAACATTAAAAAGCGCAGGAGATAGAATACTTCCTTGCTCAAGTCCTTGTCTTATTTCGAAGTATTCAGAGTTCCCCAATGGTGTTCTAATTCTACAATTGTGGCCTCTGTACATTGTCTTTATAACATTAATGTATCCATCTTCTATATCTATCTTCTTCAGTTCTTCCCAGAGTCTTTCCCTGTAAACTGAGTCATATGCCTTTTCTATGTCTATAAAAACCATTATCACCCTTTTGTTATACTCCCAACTTTTTTCATCAGTTGGCGGATAGAAAATATCAGGTCGATTGTGCTCCTTCCTTTCCTAAACCCATGCTGTTCTTCACTCAGCTCCTTTTCTATCTTTTCACTTATTAGATTTAGTAAAATTCTTTCAAAAATCTTGGCTGTATGACTCATGAGGGTTATTCCTCTGTAGTTTTTACAAAGTCTTTTATTGCCTTTCTTGAAGATGGGAACAATGTCTCCTGTTCTCCAGTCGCCAGGTATTTTACTATTTCTCCACACGCTTGATAGTACTCTATACAGCCACTGCATTCCCACTGGACCTGCTGCTCTTATCATGTCCACTGATACTTCATCAGGTCCTGGGGCTTTCCCCCCATTCATCTTCTTCATAGCTTTTTCCATTTCTTCCTGTGTAATTTGTCCTAATTCTGCTTCCCAACTTCTCTCAATTTCTCCATTATTTGTTGTTTCCTCATGTACCTGGTCCTCAGCGTTTAACAGCTTCTTAAAATGTTCTTTTCAGAGATCTTTTATATTCCCTGGATCTTCAATAATGGTACCGTCCTCTGTTTTCATCTTTACTGGTACTTCAGAAGCCTTCCTTTTATTTTTCATCATTTTATAGAACATTTTCTTATTGCTCTTCACATCTTCTTCAAGTTTTTTTGTAAACTCTTCCCATGCCTTTTTCTTTGCTGTTTCCACTATTTCTTTGCACTTCTTCTTTTCCTCTATATATCTTTTATGGTCTTCGTCATTTTTAGTTTTCCACCATTTTCTCCATGCTCCATTTTTTCTTCTAACTGCTTGGATTGTGGTATCATCCCACCAACTTGTCTGTCTTATTTTTTCCTTTCCAGATGTTCTGCCACATACTTTTTGTGCTGCTTCGACTAAAGTGTCTTTGAATAAACTCCATTCTTTTTCTACATCGCAGAAAACTTCTTTTGGAAATTTTTGTGTTATTAATTCTCTGTACTTCTCAGCACATTCACTCTCCTTCAATTTCCAATCCCGTATCCTCGTCACTTTCTTCTGTTGTCTGGCGCGTCCACGTCGCGGGGGTGGGCATCCTACACTTCAGTAGGCCGGAGTGCTAGGATGGCTGAGTTCAGGCAGGGACCCAATCCCGTGGGGTATAACACGGAACCCATGCCCAGGGTTACGGGTGAAGACCTTAATGGCAGCGACGGCGGAGAAGGAAGACTTCGGAACGGCGTAGCTGGCAGATGAGGCATCCCTCCTTTCTGGGGATTAAATGAGAAGGGAACCACTGCCTTGTGGTGGAGGAGAAACTCCAAAGGCTAAGGGAGACAACCCCAACAGAAAATCCTTCCTTGCGTTAGGCCTAGCAAGCCAGTAGGAAAGTGTTCATATATTGCTTTCAAAACACAGACGAGCCTCGGAACGAACCACTCAGGATTTGACCCCACTGCTTCTTCAAGTACTGGTGCAAATGACGGGAGACCTGATGTTACTCATCAGTACAAGAAGAAGAAACCAACTGGACTAAAAAATAACCTAAATATTGGCACCCTTAATATATTAACCCTCAATGGAAAAATGGAATAAATGACAGATGTACTGACAGAGAGGAAGTTAGATATATTGGGATTAAGCGAAACAAAGTGGAAGGGAAAAGGTGAGAAGAATTTGAGAGGAGGAGAAAAACTGTACTGGAGTGGGAATAACAGGTCTGGAAGAAATGGTGTGGCAGTGATGGTGAATAAGAATGTACAAAGCTGTATTGAAAATGTGAGATATATATCAGACAGGATCATAATCTTAAACCTGAGATTCCAAAAAGAAACACTAAAAGTAATCCAGATTTATGCACCTCAAGTGGGATGTAGCGAAGAAGAGAAGATGGACTTTGAAAATGTGTTAGAAAACCATATAGAGAGTGCTAATATAGTGATGGGAGATTTTAATGCACAGGTAGGCAAAGACAGAAAGGGATTTGAGCAAGTATTGGGATGTTTTGGATATGGAGGTAGAAATGAAGAAGGGGAAAGACTCCTGGATTTGTGCCAGAGAAATGGAATGAAAATAGCAAACAGCTGGTTTATGAAGAGAGAAAGTCATGTTATCACCAGATACAGTTGGGATGGAAGAACGAAGAGTGTAATTGATTATATTCTAGTAGATAGGGAATGGGGAGAGAAAGTAACAAATGTGAAGGTAATTCCAAGTGTGAGTGCTGATGGAGACCATAGATTACTGGTGGGACAATGGAAAATGAATCAGTGTGTAAAAAATAGAAAACAGAAGAGTAACCAAATCTAAACTTGAAAATAAAAGACGACGGTTTTTGTAATAAACCGGGACTCCTATCAAGACCCTTTCATCCCTGTTAACTAACCATGAAAGATGTCTGATATACCTCAATTCAGAAGCAACGAAGTGTGTATGAATTTAAAGGTGAAGCGCATGATGTGAAGTTCTGTGACGGAGATACGAACCCAAGACGTAATCGGATTGTTAACTAAGTAAAATCAAATGTTACGTATCGGTTTTTCTTGCCAGCTGCTAGGTGTTTAATCTAAAATAAGGACACAAATTTTTGTGCCTGAGCGACAGTCGAACTGCACTCCTATCGTTCTTCTTTATTGTCCACGAATATTGCTTAAGTATCAGTTGCTTACTCACCAACAGTAAGATGTGTGCGTGTTTGTCCAGAAATTGTTGGCAACATGAACATACATTAAAAATGCACGTTAATTTTCACTAGCAGGCCGGTGTGCACGTGATAGGGCTTGAAACGAAATTATGAATATTTTTGTACTGGATCAGGATTCGGACCCACATATTTACCTTTGGAGGAGACCTAGAGAAGACTGCAGTCTTGGGAAAAGGAAGGAAATGATTGAACTATACTGTTCCGAGAGATTCAGATCCTCGAAAGAGGAGATACGAATTCGAGTCACAGTCCAGCACCAAATTTTTCAACGTCTCTAGTTCAATCAAGTACAAGTAAAACAAGAGCCCTGTTCCTTTAGAAGGCTATCAGTTCATCAATTAAAATAAAATTTTCTAATGTAAGTAAGTTTACTGGTGACAGTATTTCTGTTTACCCTGACCTCCACCTGTGTCATTTTCCAACGTAAACCGGCTCTGCCCAGTTTGGAATGAAGGAACGTGATGTTTAATGCGGATTCTGGATTATAACAGCTTTCTCTTGAGGCTACCAGAGGTAAAGTAAATCTGTTTGTGCCTCTTAAAAGTAAATTCCTGAACCTACGCATTGTACTTGTGATAGTTCGTTCCACCAGACCATTATGGCCACATTTCCCAGCCCCAGGAGTGTGCTGTAATGGATGATGTGCTTAGCTTACTAAACTAGTCACGGTGGAAAAAAACGCGAGTCTATTAAATGGTTAAGTAGAAGCAAGCTTCTGACGTGCAATTATGCTATTCTCATGTCAGCAGGATGTAAAGACTCTTCTAAGTGTCATAGCCCCGATTTAAGCCATTTTGAAATTGTCACTAATTCAGGAAATTTCTTAGTTCGAGAAAATCCACTGTGAAGTGTGAAGTTACCGGATAATTTGATTATCACCGTCATTATTACTATCATTTTCTTCATACCGCTGCTGCAACACAGGTGCTTGAAGATCCTTTAAGTCCTTTTGGTCGTTATAGAAGTAGTTGCCCAAGAACAAGTTCTTTCCCTGTCTACGGAATCCTTTTCATGTTAGTATCAAACATCAGCAATTACTCGTAGATCACATTAAAACTAAAGTAATTGATGAAGACGTTACTCGATAACGAAAACGCGCTGCCTTTCTTCATTTACTTGCGCCTAGAAATGGCTGTCGAATACTGCCAAACCAAAAGCTAAGGGATCTTACTGCCTTCCAATATACGCCTCTGTCGGTTCTTCCATATGATTTGGTCGACGTGACCTGCTTCAAGTTGTGTATGACACAGAATGTTATAGAAAATCAATTGTTTTCCTTTGCAATAAACAGAAAGATTTTCATTCTAAGCTATCCAAGTCCAAAATTTTCGCAATATTAGTTCAAATTTAATATTCGCTTCTATAATGTAAGGAAAGTATTTCACAGTTGCGTACCCGCATCCGACTCACCGTCCTTACACTTAGTCGCTGGCCATAAATTCTAGCTCAAAGTGACACCAGTTTAAGTAACCTAATGTAGCGAAGACTGTTTGCCAGTGCTCTTTCTCACCGGAAAATATGCAATTCACTCATTGGGCTCCATAAGTACACTGTAACAGTAATTTCTGTGTGTATGCAATGCATACGGATTGTAGAATTTAGTGGTGCTCTCTCTTCCACTTCTGTGTCCAATATGCCTGAACTAAACGGGCCGTTTACCATTACAGGCCCTGGGCGGTGCAACATCATATTGACAACAGTAATGTGCTTATACTGACAACCTCATTGTTCGTTTTACCCGATTTTGTAATCATTTAAGTAAAACAACATGACCTTCGAGTGGTAGACATTTCGTCCCCCTTTTCCTTCTGTGAAATTTGTCAGTAAGCTTTTTGCCTTCGAACCAGCGAAATGCGGCAGAGTACGGCTGGTAAACGATTTACAAACCACGATTTAGTGCCGTTAACACGATTTCTTTAAACATTGGCGTAGCTGAAGGGATTTTGTTTCCTCTTAAATCGTCTTATGCAGCAACGTTCGCAGATATCTCAAATAGGAAAAGCTCTTTATCCAGGTACGAAGGTTGTAAAACAAACTTCCTACAGTTTGTGTCAGGTTGATCTTTTGGTCTGATAGCACTGCGTAATTATTTTGTGTAAAAGTTATTATAGTAGTGTTCCTGTAGCTGTGGGAATCATTGGTAGAAAACGAGTTTCACACCGATGGGTACAGTACTGAAAATATTCAAAGTGACTATGAACCTAAGTCTGCTTTCATCCACAAACAGAGGCGTATTTGTAATATTGAAGCTAGACTAGGTATCCTTGTCTTCCTTGAGTGGGCATCGGAAGGCGTTTACACACACGTATACGAGGGTAATCCCAAAGGTGAGGTCTCCTAAGGGACACGCAAGTACCAACGCAGGCACAAACGAGAGATCCTTAATTTTAATGGCAAGCAGAAACCACAGTGTTGGCTGCATGGTGGTTACGTGATAAAGAGCAAGACTATGGATACGAAAGTCTCAGGTTCGATCCCTCACCAGTCCCACAACTTTTATGTGCCGTATTACACATATTTCCCCTGGGGCAGTGTTTGTTGATGTGAAAAATGCCGAGTTGCACTGTGGTCCGAAAGCCACGTAAAACTGTAGGTTCCCCTATTGACTGGCTAGGTAAGTCAACTAAAAGGTCGGATGAAAGCAACAGCATACCACCTCCAACAAGTCCGTGCCTATTAAAGCACTGTGGTGTTCAAACCATTCTTGCGACTGATGACTGCTTTACTTTCTATGGGTTCCAAAACTAATGATCTTCGGGTTATTAACTTTTTTTGTGTTTTCATGCTGTAGCTTTGACACCAGTAAACGTAAGTAACCGGCCGAGCACTGTCACCGTTCGAGTTGTCAGGGTGGTAGACGACGATGCTGTCGACCCCAGTTACAATTTTGGCCATGGCTATGTTTCAGTCGAATACCTCTATGGGCCTTTCTACGTTTTTCAAGATATACTTTTATACACTTGGTACGCTTCCAAATTGATATCTGATAGAGCTGTATTTAGCAACATGAATCAGATATGTTTTCCGTGCAATATATCGGACAACACGTCAGTGCAGCGAGATTTCGTTTATGTGTTGCGCATGGTGCAGGAAATATTTGTGTTTTGCTTGCTTCTGTGATAGGTTTCACCCCATTGAATGCGAGCAAGCTCACGAATAGACTGTCAATAACTGGAATTACGCAGTAACACACTTAAAAGTTGTATTTTTGCATTATGTATCACGACGAAAATAACTGTAAACAGGTTATATGCCTACTTCCTTATTATCGCGCTTCTCGATGCTTTCCTCAAAAAATTAAAATTAAATTAAAGAGAGAGAGAGAGAGAGACAGAGAGAGAAAACAGAAATGTATTTCAAATATCGGTTCAGTGACGCTATGTTCGTCTCGTGATGTAAAATAAGGATAGTTGATAGGTAATATCTCGTTGTACTAGTGATATGTATGGCTACAGGGTTCTTTGTTTTCTCTCTGCAAACAACTAGAACAGAATTCAGTAACAAAGTGGTAAGAACACCTACTCAGTGCGCCAATTAAACACTCAGCCATTCTTGGTTATTTTGTTAATCGACTGTAATGCAGTAAACATCCTTGATTATTGACTTGTAATTAGTACCATTGCTATTGTTATTCGTCACCCCACAACAGCTTTCCTATCACTCATTGCCGCCGATGTATGTAACGAATGGATCAGGATGAATGGAATGTGGGATGTTTCGTCAGGAAAATATACACATTTATCTCGGCGTCTTGTGTCAGGGTAATATGAAAATCTCAATAAGAAAAGACGACAATAACACCCAACTATTTCTGTCTACTTAACACCATGACGATAGACAAATTGGCGTCTCACTGTATTTTGATTATAACTCGTTAGCCATTTTGCGACCTCATTTTAATACCTCGTGGGAACAGGCATAATATTTTGCTTTTTGAACACCGAACAATAACACACAAATATAGTAGATGGAAGGCTACAAAGAAAATATCAGACTCAAGAGTGTGGATCCAGTTGATCATAAGAAGACTAAACAAGAGGGAAACATTACGAAAGCAATGAATACGCTGGTGAATATACATTATTTGTATAGATCTGAAGATGAAAAAGCGCAGATCTGCACAGTGCCCGCATCTGCTCTTTAGTTTCTGTCTTAATGGGCATAATTTTTAGTTTATTCTCTTCTGAATTATCAAATGAATTGATTATTACGTGGTACAGAATAATTAGGTAACTGTGTTTCTTACAGCTTCCCTTCGCACCAATATTTTTCTACATTCTCGTGCAATTCATGAAATTCTACTTGTATGATCTCAAGACTCTCATAGATGCAATTGATTTCGAGGTGCAAAGTGTTTGTTATCTTACTTTTCGTGACAGGTTGGCAAAGTTGATTTCCAAAGACTTTTTATTGTACGAAAATAATCTTTTGTAACAAAGTAACAAGGTAAGTGTTTTATTCGTATATATTTTGTGGGAAACTGTAATCGTGATGGAAGATTACACATCTGAATGTTTGACACAGCTGGTAGGAGAAAAAGCTGCATATTAACCAAACCCCGCGCCTCCTCTCCGTATCCTCCTATGACACGAGCACAGGATTCTCCTCCTATAACGATACAGAGCTGTTCCTAGCACAGCTGAGAATTGGCAACATCGTCGCAAACATTTGGCAACACTGTGACAGTGCAATCACTACCGCGTATGGTACTGAACTGACTCGCTAAATTCGCTTGATATTCCCTTTCCATTTGTATGACTCGTGGTATATAATCCTCACGTAAACTAAGACACTGAGACAGAAATTTCAGTTTTGTGGATAAAGAAATGCTATTCTTCACTTAAGTGGCAACTTTTAATATCTTTCACGAGGCTGAGCGACAAATACCATGACGAGAGTGGCGCGCTGGCAGCAGTGTGTCCGTAGCCACGTGGTACCGCACGTGTCTCGTATCCCAACGGTTATGAATATCGTCAGTTCTATCCGTAGTAGGGGCAGGGCGTGCAAGTTTTTTTTTGTGTTATTTCTTGGAGCTGCGAATTCCCAGAAAAAATTCTGTAACAAAATCAGAAGAAAACCTTTACACATCAAATCCTCTTGGCAGCTCGACTCAGCAAGTTGTGTTAATGGTCGTAGATCTCGGCTTTCTGACTGCCAAGCTGCCATACGATACAAGCGTCTCTAACGAAATTCGAATCGACCGTCAACGATACGAAATTCAGAAATGTTCTTCACTTAAGACTCCCACGCCAAGGTGATAAGTATGAAGGATATAAATTGACTAGCAAAACGCAAGAAAATACTTTCAGCTCAAAGTGCAATGGTGAAAAACTTACAATGCTGCACAACAGGTAACACCTCTTTCCGCTGCTGACAAGCAAATTTTGGGTTTCTCGGAATACATAACTTTATTTATGAAATGCCACGTTTGCATACCTGTTGAGTATGACACAGCATACCATTTAAACACAGACTCAATCGAAATCTAAGTGAGTAGTATTTTACTAATTCGTGCAGATAGAGGAACGCTTGTGTACAGATACTCAGTTTTGTTAAAACAGACTTACTTTTGTCGTAGGGTTATCGTGGGTAGTTTTATTTCATTTCTTACAATACAGTGCACAGTTTTCGTAAGGTTTCTTTTAGTGTTGTTAAAACAATACTAAACATGAGAGAGAAATTAATCATCAACGATATATGCGAATTCTCTGATGTTATCTATAACAGTCTGACAATGCACATGCAGTTTATTGATTACATGCATGTAGAAAACTTGTTCTGAGTTAAAGCTGTCAAACAAAGTTTGAAGAAGAATAAAATGCCACTACCAGACGACAGCTAATGTAGAAAATACTTTTCTGACTATTTTGGCACGATGCATTCTCCCCATACATAATACAAAAGGTTCGAGACGCATCTGCTGCCTGGCCGTCTATTAATCATGAAAAGAACAAAATGACGCAGAAGATAACCTTTTTCCCACATGCGACTATTTTGGGTTGAGAAGTGAGAAAATTATGTTCAAAGTTCCATTAAATTGTTAACTTCAGCAGACAGCAGAATTGCGTTTTAAAAAAATGTAGTAGCGAATGTAATGCAACACGCTACGGCATATAAACAGTGCGCGACGCTTACCGTTACGCTACTAGCTATGATGTAACTACAGCACCTCTGGAAGTGAACAACAGTCCCTCCAGAAATTCTGCATTCCACAGTGCTGTGAGATAATGCATATGGCCGGATATAGACTTCTGAGAGACAGACAGTTACAGCATTTCTTTTGCACTGCACGATGGTTTCAACAAACAGTAGCGCAATAGAGTAGCTCAAATGGAAAGGAACACTTCCTATTTAAATTTCTGCATCCTACACTCTCGGCAGTTCTGTGTATGTGGCAGTTACGTTATTTTATTTCGGTGATTACAAAATAGATTCGAATGTATGCACTGGGTAGCCAAGGAAGCTAGTTCATGGCGATTCGGTCAACCAAGTAAATGAATGTACTGAACATCCTGCAAACCACTACAGGAGCCTGTGTGTCAGAATTCTCATCTTGTGTACCGCAACTGTGTTATGATAGAGAAGTGAGTTGCAGAGAATAGAGTTTGGTGGTCTGTTGGACTGATGATAGTTTCATATGATGATGGTCTCGGTTCGATTCCTACTTCTGCCGATGTTTTTTATAGGGAGAGGCACATTCTATTCTCTTCTGGCTACGCAAAGTGAAGAAGGTATAATGGCATTGTGGTCTGAAAATCACATTAAACATGATATTCCTCCTCTACTAAGTAGACGATAGGTGGAACCAAAATAAAGTAAGGAGTGGCAACATGTAGAAACTCTATCACCAGTAACCTTTCTTATACTAGTTATTTATTTCTAGTGACGAAACAAACCCTGTGTATGGTCACAGGACACTTATTCCATATTTTATTTGAGCTTCTGTATGTCGATGAAATTGGTTCTGAACTGGAAATGCCACTCAGACCGCCCTTAACGCGGAATTTGATCCCTTCGTGACAATATAGCTCGACTACAACTTGTTGTTTGTTCAAAACTGCAGATTCCTCAACATATCCACATATTGCGCATGAATGGGTTGGAATTCTGGCCCAGCACTAAACTTTTCACTATGTGTTATCAAGCTCTAGCATGAGAATACCTATCTGGTGGTGGATAATAATTTTTATTTTTAATGCATTTTCATTCGTTGTCAGCACTAACGATATCTGACGTTTTTGACTCCCAGTGAGGCACAGAACTATTTGCGAGATCACTGTAAGTTCAAGGATGTTATTCCGAGCTGCTGGTGGAGAAAAAATCGATAGCTGCCGTCTCTTTGTGTGTAGTCAACAACGATATTTGTGGGGTTCGATTCCTAGTCAGCACTGAACTCTTTGTCACATTATTTCTAGTTCAAACATGCTCACATGTCGCTGCTGGTGTAAAAATCCCATACTTGACGTTTCTTTTCTCTAGAATATAACAGCGATATGTGCCGAGTTGGAGTCCTGGGAAGGAAAAATTAATGTTTCGTCTCGTCATTTCATTTAATACATCTAGCTGCTGCCGAGAAAATCCGATATGTCAAAGTTCATTGCGCTTCGATAACAATCAGATTAGGTTTTGGGCTCGAATCCCTGTCCAACACAAAGCTTTACATCACTGCATTTCAAGTAAGTTACTTGTGAAGAAACAGTATTTAACATCTCTCGTAGTCCGTTAACAGGGACAATAGATGCTGGGTAGGAATTCGCAACCGTTAAACATGTGTACGTTATGTAATTTAAAGTTGATATTTGTTAACTGATACTGTATAAAATCGAGGTATATCACTCTCTTTAAGCCTAGTCAGGAATGACTGTTAATTTCCATCAGTCACGAAATCTTAGGTTGCATGACCTGTGTTTGAATCCATATGCAGAACGAGTCGTTTCGTCCTGTCATTTGAAGTTTATACATATTCTCAACTAGCTGCTCGTGAATAACGTAAATTTTTAATGACATTTTGTGTTAAATAGCAAGTATGGTATGTTACTTTGAAGAGGGAATCATGAATACGACGACGAACTTACTACGTGCATTACCTATCTGACGTAATAATGAGAGTGCTAACATTTCAGGTATGTCAGTTATTGCAATAAATGCGAGCTTACAAGCCTTAAGGACAGTCTTATCTGTGATGAAATGTTTCCTGATATTTTTAGTATCGTGGTATTACTTTACATTCTGAGTTATTGCGATACAGGTCAGTGTTTTCTAGTGGTGATTTGTTGGAACCATTTTCAATAGTCAGACGACTGTACCAAGGAGCGATTAGAGGACCTGCTATGCTGGACAGCTGCGTTATGTAGGTCGCATGGGAATCAGGTGAAATGCAATTCAGGTCGTTCCGATACTTTTGAGCACGACTGTACATAAAATCAGAAGTTATATATCAAATGTTTTCACCAATAGCGAAATGCTGGAACCTTAATTGACGATAGAATTGTTTTTGCCTGACTGGGATTCGAACCCAGCATCTAGCAACTTCATTTTCTAGCCAGGAACAGACGATAAATAGTTATTGTCGGTTCACCAGTAGCGAGATGGGCGCATGTTTAGCTAGACATCAGGCGATGAAAAGTTCTGTGCTGAATGGAATTCAAACGCCGCACACGTGGTCATGAAGAAACTTTAACTATCAAATTCTTTTCCAATGATAGCTAGGAATGGCATGTTTGTACTTTCAGTGATGTGATGGAAAATACTCTGCTGGCTAGAAGTTGAATCCACAACATGTCGTCGTTGGTGATCACAACGAACACAACATCAAACCCAAATCCTTTTTCACCTGTAGGATGGAGAGGAATGTTTGAACCTGAAAAAATGTAAGGAAACGTTTGATCTTGTAATGTTGCGATAAAAAGCTCATCATGTGGCTGTGAGTTGAAACGAACACGTTACAGCTGACAACGCTCGAAGAGACGTTGAAAATGCAACTATTTTTCACCAGTAGTTAGGAGTGCACATTCTAGGGCTTGAAATGAAATAATGAATATTTTGTGCTGATCAGGATTCGAAACCAGATAGGTGCCCTTCGAGGACGCCTAGAAGAGTTTGCAATCTTCGGGAACACAGTGAAATCGAATTCTTATCCCAGTCCAGCACCACAATTTTCAACGTCTCAGTTTCAAATAAAGTAAGAGCCTTGTGAACTTAAATGGCCATTGGTTCATTAAATGAAATATGTTTTCTAGTTTACGGCGGCTTGCTGGTGACAGAGTCTCTGCCTTACGTGGTTTCTCCATCTGTCACAGCTCAAACGAATGCCCAGTCGGCAGCGAAGGGATGTTATCTTTACTGCGGATATTGAGCTACGGAGCTTACTGGCGTTCTGCACTTGGCGTTACTAGGCGTGATGGAGAGCTACTCGTGTGTGTTAAAAATCTACGCCTGACGTGAGATGTGAACGTACACGTTTTACACATCGATACAAGATTAAATCACCAGACCACAGAACCCCCTGCCAAGCACATAATTATGAATTGCAGAGTATTCATTTAGATGTAGATGCAAATGTCAAGGGACGCGTAACAGGAAGGAGGGCGGGATCTGGGAATGGATAGAAGTGCAGAAGTGCAAAATATAAGCGTGAAATGCTTGCAAAGTATTGCTTACTTAGTTGTGTGCCACAGTTCGTTTTATCTTAGGACCGAGAGATAAGGAAGGACTGTTCTCAGAACAGAGAATGGGTTATAGGGAAAGGGAGATCAAAGAATACGGTTTCATAGGTGTTGAGAGGGATGATAGAGAGTAAAGACAGCAGCAATTAAAAGAGAAAATGTAGCGTCATTGGAAACCGATAAATTTGTTTACAAAGTTTTAGGGGTGTGTAATACAAGGGCACTTGCGGCGTAGTGTCAGAGAGAGAGTGTGTGAGAGAGAATAGAAGAGATATTAACAACGATAAACATAAATGTTCAAATGTGTGTGCAATCTTATGCGACTTAACTGCTAAGGTCATCAGTCCCTAATCTTACACACTACTTAACCTAAATTATCCTAAGGACAAACATACACACGCATGCCCTAGGGAGGTCTCGAACCTCCGCCGGGACCAGCCTCACAGTCCATGACTGCAGCGCCTCAGACCGCTCGGCTAATCCCGCGCGGCGAGTAAAGATAATTTGAAATCGTTGGCGTATTGTGTGGAGGACGGAGGGTGTATTCATGGATGGAGGGGAAGAGAGAGACGTATTTGAAATAACAAAAACTACTGTGACAGAGCCCATCTACGCTAATTAGTTTGTAAGTATGTAGACAGGGTATAAATGAAATCAAAATAGAATACTTAACAAACTTTATATTCAAAAGAAACCCACTTGAATTAAAAGGGCAACTCAAAGGAAAGCTAACCCATATTATATCTTTTCTGTTGCCACGCGATCTTCCTCTAGCTCCCAATGAGGAAAAATGACGAAAAAGAAGACATAACAAAACATTTTAAGAAGTCTAATATTTTATCCAGAATCCTTCATTATTTTGTACTTCTATCATGCGTCTTGGCATAGAATGTATAAGCTGTCGGACGTAACAGCCTGAAGAAGCAACTTCCTCCCAGGCTTCCAGGACGCAGTCCCAAAGAGCGTCCGCAGTAGTTGGTTTGTTTCGTGGCCAGTTCTCTGTTAATGTTCTGGCGACCCTAGCCCACATGTTTTCCATAGAGTTCATATCAGCCGCCCGTGGGGCCAGTCCATGACGTTGACGCCAGTCGTGGAGAGCCGCTGCTGAACAAATGCAGACTTGTGAATGGGAGAATGGTCCTTTTCCAATGTGACGTCCCCTCCTGCGTACAACATTCGCACTGACGGAAGCATCACATTTTCCAATACGTGGGCATACTGCGCGCTGTCCAGAGTTCCTTCTATCCTGTGAAGAATTCCCGCCCCTCTCGCAGAAATCCAACCCCAGCAGGTAACAGATAGCCGGACACTTCTTCTCGTCGTGGTTACATATTCGCGTCGATGGCGAGTCCCTTGCAGCCTGTAAACGATTCGTGGACAGTAGTAGTGAAAATGACGTTGTCCCACGACGCTCTCAGATGGAGCTCCGCTAATGCTAGCCGGTATAAAACGTTGTCTTCGCTGAGCTCTTGTTTCACGGCGGATCGTCGTGCATGCCTTCCAGCGTCCCTCAGCCTTCGGCGAATCGTGTCACTGGAGCCGGGGAAGTTGGTCTCCCGCCGCAACTGCTTCGCGTTCAGAAAGGGATTTTCTCTGCTCCTAGACACTAGGTCCCTGTCTTCCTGCTGTGAGATCACTCTCTTCCTGCCTGAGCCAAGGGCCCTGTTGGTGGTGCCTCTTTCAAGGCAGATCCTCCACCATCTCGTTGCAGTGGTATATGGTACGCCATACCGTCTGCCAGCTTCTCTGATGGAACATCCTCCTTCCTCAATGAGAGCGACGACTCTACCCTGGCCGGCCGGAGTGGTCGAGCGGTTCTAGGCGCTTCAGTCTGGAACCGCGCGACCACTACGGTCGCAGGTTCGAATCCTGCCTCGGGCATGGATGGGTGTGAAGTCCTTAGGTTAGTTAGGTTTAAGTACTTCTAAGTTCTAGTGGACTGATGACCTCAGATGTTAAGTCCCATAGTGCTCATTTGAACCATTTTTTCACTCTACCTCGAATAGACCTCTCCCAGTGAGCCATTACGGCAGACAGTCTGATGTGTAATTCTGCTTGCCGCTGTTATACTGATGCTAGGAGAGGAGGTAAACATATTTACGTCAAACGGAGCGGCAGAGGCAGGGGCATGCGGCGCAGCCGTGCTGGCTCGTTCCGGGCTGTTGGCCCACCAATGCCACCGCCAGCTCGCTCACTTGCGTCTAGCCTCGGCCAGCCTGGCTGGTCCGTAGCTCGCAAGCCGCGGCTAGTACAGACCCGGGCCGCATGGCTACCATCATCCCTTGAAGGATCAAAAGTTACACCTAACCTATCCAAGTCTGTAGTACAAACTAACGCAGCTACAGCTATTATGCTATATCATGTGCAGGCACATCTACAGTTGACGATTTATTCAAGTATTTGACGAACAATACTTTCAAAAATACATCCATTTTAAACATAGCTACCACAAAATATTTCACCTAGCTAGCAATAGCATGACGCAGGAAACTATACTTTCTTGTAAGAGCTGTGCATTAGATGTAGCCTTAAGAAAAACTGTATTCAACCACGACAACTAAGCGGAATGTAAAAGTAAACAGGTTTGGCGGCAGCTTCTCCAAATAATAGTATATACTTAGTATATAATACTCGTTTTGTGCACTTATAACATGTACTCAGTGTCTCTGAAACAATACGTGCTGCACGATGGAAATTACTTTCTGCTGAGGCACTTCATTTACATCTCAATGATACACGACTACTAGAGAACATTGCTCTTTACGGCAGTCAATCCACTTGTAAATTAACATCATGATATCGCAAATATTAAGCAACACTTTACTAGGGGTGAGTAAGGTCTTAAGGTTTGCAACTAAACATGCTACTCCTAGCTACAACTGAATATGAAGTTGATTATTAACGTGTCTTCATAACCATGTGTGCGGCGTTCGACTCTCGGTCACCATAGACGTTTTCGTCACCTTATTTCTAGTTAAACGTGTGCACATCTCGCTGATGGTGGACCAACATTGGACATTTTTCGTCTGTTCCGGTTAGACAACGACGGAGGTAGGCGCCGGGATCGAATCCCGGTCAGACAATACAAATTCAGTCATCATTTAAGGTTCCAACCCCACTACTGGCGACGAACTGTGATATCTACATTTTGATTTTACGTACTTATTCAACAATCCGATTAGGTGCTGGGTTCGCGTCCTTGTCCCCAGCATTACATGATGGCATTTCAATTTTAAACACGTGAATCCTTTATTCCTTGACAATGTAACACTATACAACGTCTCTCGAGGTTAATTACCAAGAAGGTAATTGTCATGTTAGTGTTCCTGCTTTCGTACAAACATTATCGTCACTTACGTTCAAGTTGAGAATTGATAACTGATACTGGTGCAAACGTCAATATTTGACGTCACTTTCTGCCTAGTGATTTAGTCTCGATAAGGCACAAAGCTTTGCTTGGTTAACAATGGCTTTACGTTCTGGGTTTGCTTCCGAATCCAGAACGAAGACGTTGGTCATGTCATTTAAAGTACAACTTCGTGTACAAGTAACTGTTAATGAGTAATGTGACCAATGATATTACTTGTGATTCGCTTTTAATGTTGGGATTTCCGTAGAGTGGTTGCCGCCGTTAATCACGTTTTCTTTTAACTGCTTAGTATTACATAAAGTTGATGCGAAACCACTCCCCGTTGAACGTTGAACGACGTTCAGCATGTGTTGGGTAAACCTTTTAGACAGCAAAGAACTTGTTTCCAATTGCCATACAAATTTATAAATCCATATACTGTCTCAAATATTTAATTGTGCCTAAGGACTACTGAACGATTTATGTGACAAAACTAGTTGTCCCATAACATTTGAAATGTCACTTATTGTAATTAAGTTTAGTTTACAAACGTTAAGGACTGTCTGATCTCTTCTGTACTATCGTGGTGTTACTTAACATCTGGACGGACTGTCATAAAGACCGGTGTTCTCTAATAGTCTCTAGCGGTACGCATTGTGTATCTTACAACGACTGTACTGTGGAGGGTTGCGTCTATGTGTAACACAGATATGCTATGTTGGTTGCATACATTCAGGTGCAGCCTACATGTTGGAATTCAGGGGTGACCCACTTTTTTTGCTGTCGAGTGTACATAGGAAGTGCTGGTAAAGTTCAAAATGCGTCTGGTATTTATACAAAGAATCTGAAGCGAGCAGAGAGCACTATAGCTAGATGCATGATTAACCAGTATCGCAAATGTAATGGTTAAAATGCGGTATGCGTAGTCATTAATTAAAATTACTTTACATGGCACAAGAAGCGTCTGACAATAAAACATGTACTGACATACTATACGTGGAATTAGATCCATATTTAAAATCCACTTAAAAACTGCAAATACTAATAATGTGTAGCTCATTTGTCATTTACCGGCGTGCCGTGTGGCTTATGAGCAGCCGCTCCACCATGAAATCCAAGTTTTCTCACCTTCCGCCTAACTGTCATAGTACTTGCAGTGAATCCTGATACAGTTTGGAATTGCTGTGTGATGGTCTGGATAGATGTCTGCCTATTACACATTACACGCCTCTTGAACTTCAAAAATGGTTCAAATGGCTCTGAGCACTATGGGACTTAATATCTGAAGTCATCAGTCCCCTAGAACTTAGAACTACTTAAACCTAACTAACCTAAGGACATTACACACATACATGCCCGAGGCAGGATTCGAACGAACCCGCGACTGTAGCAGTCGCGTGGTTCCGGACTGAAGCGCCTAGAACCGCTCGGCCACCGCGGCTGGCCCTCTTCAACTGTTGGCGGTCTCTGTCAGTCAAGAGACGGGGTCAGCCTGTACGCTTTTGTGCTGTATGTGTCCCTTCACGTTTCCACTTCACTATCAAATCGGGAACAGTGGACCTAGGGATGTTTAGGAGTGTGTAAATCTCGTGAACAGACGTATGTCACAAGTGACACCCAATTACCTGACCACGTTCAAAGTCAGTGAGTTCCGCGGAGCGCCCCGTTCTGCACTCTCACGATGTCTAATGACTATTGAGGTAGCTGATATGGAGTACCTGGGAGTAGGTGGCAGCACAATGCACTTAATATGAAAAACGTATGTTGCTGGGGGTGTCCGGATACATTTGATCATAGTGTATGTATATGATGTGTCACCAGTTTTGTCCCACTACAAATACCACATGTTAGATAATGACCGCCAGTTGTACCTAAGTGCAAAACCAATAAACCTGAAGACAGTTACCGAGAATCTGAATACCGACCTGCGTGTTCTATCAAAATGGACTCAGAATATTGGGTTAAAGCACAACTGATCCAAAACCCAAATGGTACTAATCGGTCATTGTGGGTTCATTAGCCCGAAATATCGGGAACCCTTAATACTAAATGAGACTATTATCAACTTGTCTTCCTCGGCAAAGAGTGTAGGAGTAATAACAGCTGAAAATCTAAATCAGAATGAGCACGTAACTGAAATATACAAGAAGGTATCAGCATCTATTCATGTTCTACAAAAATATAAAAGGTTCTTCCCTCTTGACCTGAAAAAGAAACTTGTACAAACACTTATACTTCCGGTTTTTTATTACAGCGATGTTATCCTCAAATGTCCCTCTCAGGCAAGCCCATGGCGCCTGGAACTGGTTATGAATTCTTGTATTCCTGTCTGCGTGATGTTCGACCCTTTACAGACAATCACAGAGATTTCCATACCCCTCTTTTACTGTCTTATCAACGTACGCTGTGCCTTATATCTCTCCTCAACCTTAACGCTCTCCTCTGAACGAGAACTCGTTCCCATGAGAGTAAAATCCTTTATATCTGTCACTATCATTACCGTTAATACTGTCATAATAATAATAATAATAATAATAATAACTATTATTATTATTTTTTTTATTATTACTATTATTAACGACAGCCGCAGCAGGAGTATTAAAAATACTGCCAGTATTACCTTTATGAGTTCACAGTCAGTAATATTTACTCACGTTGTCTCTATAGACACTCAAATCATTTTAATACCATTTGTCGTATTGAAATTTTTATTTCTAAGATAATCATGATATGTATGAAACCCTGGCCCGATGTAAGAGAGAACCTGGTGGCCCTAATCAGACCGGGTTAAATAAATAAAATGTGTATTAGGTGAAAATTAGCGTTCGTTTCTACCACAAAAGAAAACGCACAGTGTAAATCTAACTGCTGAAGTTCAGAGCGACTTATCAGGGATTACGCTTTAGTAAACATTTCCTAGTAACTTTCTCTTACAGGTGAGTGAGGTTAGCGACTACTGGGGGAGAAATGGCATTCTGGTGTCCAAATTGGGGCAAAGTGTTACGAACTAAATTGGTGAACATAACATATTTATTCACAAAAGAGCGTACTTGTGAGCTTGAACACGGAACACGTATGAAAATTCTAGCAGCATGGTTTTGTAAGCTCAGACAGTATTAATCATAATTATTCAGCATTGATTAAGGTGTATCAGGAGCACAACATGGATGTACACACGTTCACACACTAAGTCTCAGACATTTACAGAATTACCAAATATAATATTCACCGTTCTTCAACTGAACTTGAGACGTCAAAACTGGGCGGTGCCTCGCAGAGATAAAGATACAGGAACCTAATCAGGGTCACTATGCATAAAGTGAATTGTGTCTGGGTAAATATCAGGTTAAGACCCACCTGAATTTACTGAAATCGTATCGAAGTTAACACTCACGAGAAACCCAGAGCGCTCCTCACAATCGAATTTAAAGTTACGAAAAGTTTCTAACTCGAAAGCCTGAGCTAGTTTCCATCCAAAATCACCCCTTGAGTGCGCACGAAAGCAGCAGCACATACCCACCGCCTGTTAATCCTGTAAAATCAACTGAATCACCTTTCCCATGCAAAGCCAGAACAAAACAAAACAATAACAATAACATAGCAAAGAAAAAAAAAACCAGAGATGACATCGTAGAAAGACGCAAAGCAACAACTGTAATTGCCGGCCGCGGTGGTCTAGCGGTTCTGGCGCTCAGTCCGGAACCGCGAGGCTGCTACGGTCGCAGGTTCGAATCCTGCCTCGGGCATGGATGTGTGTGATGTCCTTAGGTTAGTTAGGTTTAAGTAGTTCTAAGTTCTAGGGGACTGATGACCACAGATGTTAAGTCCCATAGTGCTCAGAGCCATTTGAACCAACTGAATACCCATACGCACTCAATTCAGCGATCACCCATGTTTGGGACAGTAACTTACAGGTACATATGGTGCTGAATATAACATGTGGGGTGATTCAAAAAGAAAGAACAGATTCCTATTTATTACTGACAAAGGAAGACATTGCGCGCGTTACTGGATACAGAAAGGTTCAAAGTTTTATGTTTTCACAGACATTGGTTCAAATGGCTCTGAGCACTATGGGACTTAACATCTGTGGTCATCAGTCCCCTAGAACTTAGAACTACTTAAACCTAACTAACCTAAGGACATCACACACATCCATGCCCGAGGCAGGATTCGTACCTGCGACCGTAGCAGTCACGCGGTTCCGGGCTGAGCACCTAGAACCGCGAGACCACCGCGGCCGGCTTCACAGACATTACACCATATACTCAACATGAACATCGCACATAGAACTGGTAGTTCATTTCGTTCTACACGTACGAATCAACAGGTCCGATTCACTGAATCGACAGCTTCAACAATTTGAATTCATAACTCTTGAAGAGTAGGTGCCATAGGTGGGACAAAGACTCTGTCTTTCATGTATCCCTATAGAAAAAAAAATCGCAATTTATGAGGACTGGTGACCTGGGGGGCCAAAGGCAAATGAACAAGATCTTCTTGTCAACCTCTTCCAATTGAACGTGTTGTTAAGACAACGCCGTACCTCAATATGAAAGTGAGACTGGGCACCTTCGTACATTAAAACGAAATCACTGGAATCTTCGTGAAGTTGAGGAAACAACCAATTTTGCAGCTTTACCAGGTATGCCGTTTCTGTCAGATCTTCCTCCGCAATAAAGAAAGGTCCATAAAGTTTGTGAGGAGAAACGACACAAAACACATTCGTTTTCGGTGGGTCACTTTCATGCTCGACGACGACGACGTCAGGATTTTGAGACCCTCAAATTCTTTCATTATGGCGGTTTACTCTAGCCGATAGATGAAACGTCATTCGTCCGAGGAGATGAGTTTTTTGGAAAAATTGTCATCTACCATAGCCTGGAGAACTGAAATGCATGATTCGTTCGTTCTGTTACGCTCGCCGGGACATAGCTACTGCAGTAACTGCAACTTGTAGGTCTTCACATGCAGAACACTTGACACCGTTGTTTGAGGAAGTTGTCTTGTGGACTTCCGAGAGCTACAGGTGCACGCATCTCGGACACGCTCGACATATTCATCAGACCTGCATGGCCGACCAATGGTGTTCCCTTTTCATCAGCCGACTTTCAAGAATTTTGTATACCAGTTACAAATTTGCTTATACAGAGACGGCTTCTTGCTTTATCGACGACGAATTGCACATTGCACTTCAACAATGAATTGACTTCGTGTAAACTCCAACACACAAAACAATTTCTCTTGTAGTGTAGACGTCATGTTCCTACAAACAAACAACAGCGCGGGTTGTTATAACCTTGAACTCTTCTCTATCCGCTGACGCGCTCAGTGAGTTTCTTTGATAGTTTATCTGTAATAAACAAATGAAATCTGTTCTCTCTTTTTGAATCACCTGGTGATAAAAATGAGAATAAAGCTCATTGTTTCTGTTCCCAGACTGATCTACATTCTGGTGTGTTAATATACGCGGAAACATAGGCAGAGAAGGGACGAAAGCACGCATTTATAAAACCACAAAATTACAACCTACGCAAGGTGAATTCAATGCCGTCTTTCAAAGCATTTGAAAGGGCATTACCGCGTGTGGACATGGAATTCTGCTTAGGCACTGCCCTGTTTTTTTCTGCGAGTGTTGCGGATAAGTGAAAGTGTTCTTGAAACTTCCTGGCAGATTAAAACTGTGTGCCCGACCGAAACTCGAACTCGGGACCTTTGCCTTTCGCGGGCAAGTGGTAGAGCACTTGCCCGCGAAAGGCAAAGGTCCCCAGTAGGTCCTTCCTGGCAGATTAAAACTGTGTGCCCGACCGAAACTCGAACTCGGGACCTTTGCCTTTCGCGGGCAAGTGGTAGAGCACTTGCCCGCGAAAGGCAAAGGTAGCCAGTTCGAGTCTCGGTTGGGCACATAGTTTTAATCTGCCAGGAAGTTTCATATCAGCGCACACTCCGCTGCAGAGTGAAAATCTCATTCTGGGAACGTGTACTTATTCGGTAAAAACAGGTCTGAGAGCCTAGTTTGGAGGGGGTAGTGGGGTAGTGGTCCACTGGGGGCCGAACCGCACAGTAACCCTGGGTTTGGTGTGGGGCGGCGGTGGGGTGAGTGGACTGCTGTAGTCTGTTGTGGGGTTGTGTACCACTGCGGGCTATGGAAGGGGACAAAGCCTCTCCGTCGTTTCTAGGCCCCCAGTTCCATACAATACAATACAAGCGAAGACACGCCGACAGCTGTGAACCACCTGCATCCCTCCACGCTTGATGCCTTCGCCGACGTCGATGTCGCATTTCACGAGTGCAATTGTCTTTCTCTCGGAGCCAGAACGATTCTACAGCAGTTTGTGGAGCACTACAGTGAACTGATGTCTCGGTGAACAAATTCGCCAATGTTTTGGCTCATCAGTGTATAGGGCCGGAACAAATGGGTATGTCGCAAGCCATCGTGGGTGGGCTAACTAACAAGGAGAGGCCGAAGGACAAGCAGGTAGCCCTGTGGGATGAGAGAGTCGCGGTTTATTTTCTCCGTCTGTGCGAAGATCTCATCAGTGGGTCCGATCGCCACACTAAGGCGTCTGTGTTTGGACGATAGGAGAGAACAATTGAACACGTATCTAGAGATAGAGAGATGGTGATCCAAATTGATGAATAAAGAATGCAGATATCAGAATCCTCAGTTGAGATAAAATCATTCCCAGCCTCATGCAAATAGGATGGCACTGTTTTAGCTCACATTCTTGTGGAGGAAGGAAAAAGTATGAGGGACGTAAGTAACACAAAACACTGTTTTTCTCAGTCAATTTCGATAAAAATGAGGAATTTGTTGGGGGATACCGTGGAATATTCTCGCTTTAGCTCCTATGGTTTCATGACGTTCGGGTAGGAGGCGACGCTACACGTAGCCGTCAAAACGGCATCTGTAATGGAAGTGCATTCTAAGCAGAGTGCTGTCATTGAGTTTCTGGCGGAAAACCAGACCGTTGGAGATATTCATAGGCAGTTGCAGAGTGTCTACGGATTCCTCGCAGTGAACAAAAACACTGCGAGTCTTTGGATGGCGCGTGTGTCATCGCAAGAAGGTCGCGCAAACCTGTGCGATCTCCCAGTGCCGGCCGGCCGCAGACAGTTGTGACGCCTCTAATGTTGGAACGTGCTTACACTCTCATTAGAGGTGATCGAAGGATCACAAACGTTTCGTTGCACTACTGATCGTCCACCAGCTAGTGCAATCAACGGTGAGTGCCCGCAGATAACTGTAAAGGGCAACGAAGGGCCGTCTATGACGAATTGCTTGCATGTTACGAAGCTGAAAGTGATAATTTTTTGTGGAACATCGTCACGGGCTATGATACATAGATTCATTTTTACGAACCGGAAAAAAATTGCCATCCGTGGACTGGCGCTACGCCACCTCTCCTACGAAGAAAAAGTACAAAGCCGCATACTGGGCCAGTAAAATCATGGCGACGATCTTTTGGGACTCTGAAGGCGTTGTTCTGTTTGATGTCCTCCATCACGGTGCAACGAACAACTCTGAAGTGATTTGTGCTACCCTTAGGAAACTGTACAAATGACTTCAGCGTGTTCGTCGCCACAAAAATGCAAACGAACTTCTTCTTCTCCTTGACAAAGCAAGGCCTCACTCAAGTCTGCACATCCAAGAGGAGCTCACAAAACTTTACTGGACTGTTCTTCCTCATCCACCACACAGCCCGGTTCTCGCACCTTCCGATTTCCGATTTCCAGTGAAGGATGCCCTTCGCGAAAGGCAGTACGTGGATGATTGGGAAGTTAGTGATACATTAAGACGTCGACTCCGATCTCTACCAGTAGAGTAATACCATGCGGGCGTGTGGACCCTCCCAGTAAGATGGCGTAACGCTGTCGATTGAACAGAGATTGCATTGGAAAATAGACAGAAGTTTGGTGAATAATGTGGTGTACTGG
The DNA here is from genome assembly GCF_023864275.1 of Schistocerca cancellata. NCBI lineage: Eukaryota > Metazoa > Arthropoda > Insecta > Orthoptera > Acrididae > Schistocerca > Schistocerca cancellata. Next base: position 317,033,972 of record NC_064633.1, on the reverse strand, counting down.
AATCCTGAATAAAACCAACCTGCTTTCAGAAAAAAAAGAGTTGCGTTACTCATTGAACGTACCTCGTGCGTGTGTAAATGGAATTCTGGAAATTTTCGTAAGAGCGTGTCTGATTCGCCCAAGTAAGAGAGCTGCAAGATGGGAGTTAAAAAAATTATTGTTACGGGGGTTTTGATTAGGCGTTGCGTCTGTTGTCTGCCTAGCTATTAGTGATGGGAGAGAAAACGACGCTTTGCTGGGAGGCTATGAGGAGAGCCAGAATTTTCTTTTTAACGGACTTCATACTCTGGGTCCGACTAGTAAACAATCTCGACTCTATATTCAGGCCTTACTTTGCTTGACAGAGTTTTCCGTGAGACAGCTCACCAAGTCTAAAGGCGTAATTAGCCACTCTTGATGAAAACAACTGCCGATCTCAACTCGCCGCACCTAAGGCATGTGGAGGCGGACATCATTTGCAAGCGACTTCCCTATATTGCTTGCTGACCAGCCAAGGGGGACAACTCGTAGTTGCAGTACATCGTATGCTGCCGCAGCCAGAGATTCAGCCATAGTAAGGACACTGTGTTTTGCGAAATATCGAGTTTAGCTTTGTGAGAAATGCTAACATCTCAGTGTAGTTAGCGTGAGGTTCAGTAAGCAGTAATATTTCGGTATATCCATTGTGGATGACGAACTGCGACTCTGATTTAAAATGGCATTTATCTGGTAATAAATATGCAACCAGTCGATTTTTTACGACTTATTCAACCATGAACATGATTTCGAGCCACTGCAGGCTCATCATTAGATGGAGGTGTTACAAGAACATTATGTTGTGGACCAAGTGTTGCTAGATGCAGTGCTGATGAGTCCACTGCCTTGTGGTATTCACATTAGACTGCTTCTTATAACATGCATTATTAAGCTATGTATACATATAACACAGTATGTAGCTACACTTGGCTTTACACTGGCTCACAGTATCTAATGTCTCTGACTACTTTCTCTAGGGCACAGTTAAATAGCAGTGGAAAAGTCCAACTCCCTGCCATGTACCTGTTTTATTGTTATTGTTGAACATTTTTATATTATTGTTATTGTTATTAAAATACTATGTGTCTGTGGCATGTTAGAATTGGGCCTCAGGGAGGGCGTTAAGTCACTGTAGCCTTCAATTGAGTGTAGTCCACGTACAGACTAGGAGAACATATTCTGCAGGGGGTGCAGGCATCCATATTTTACTCCTTGCCCTCAAAAAGAGACGTCGAAGAAAAACCGTATCTCGAAAATGATACTAAATTACGAACACACTCTGACCTGCCGCAGACTCGGACCCTGGATCATCGGCTGCCGGTGGGAGCTCGTGTATGGGAAAGCCACGCCCTAAATCAGAAGTTGGTCAAAACATGGGTGTCACCGTTTAAAACCATCAGAAAAGTAACTGGTGGTTTTAAACAGTGGCGGCCCTGCTTTGACCAACTTCTTATTTTTACATTTTTTATCAGTGACGTGTTACACTTCGTAATGAGGATGCTGCAAACATTGTACTCAGATACACAGCTCTTAGTAAGCGTGGTTCGGAATTTCACTTAGTAATCTTGCTGGTATGACCAATGGCGTGTTTAAAGCCTGGCGGGCATGTTCCGATGACACTTATTGACCGTGGGTATTGTAGCCTTCATATACATAAGACACTGAGTCTCTACCCAGGCTGATCTGAGGATTTTTGTCTAGCAAGCAAAATAGTTATCAACAAACTGTAAATTAATGGAATATGGGGATCAAGACAATTACAAAATTATTTAATTATGAAAAGTCCCCTTAGAAAAATTTATGCATTACTGTGCTGATAAACCTCTTACGTTATTTGATTTTCGAACAGCTGAGCAAACCTGGACGTACTTAGACATTTCTCTATTTACTTATTCTGATCATCAGTAAACTGACACATTTTTTTTATTTTTTATTTTTTTTAATTTTTTTTAGCGCAACGCAGTCTGACTTTCAATAATCCATACAAAAGAATGGCCCTGACTAACAATGACCTATACCTTTCATGAATCACTTACCTCACAAAAATCTTCGTTACTCAAACTATTGCAATACAGCGAGCGCCAATACTGCCAGCTAAATAAAACATTCTAACTACTGAAGGCACTAACTACTGATAGGCATAGTTAGCAAATGAAAGATTTTTGATAGAGAACAAACAATGTATTTACCTTAATAATATTCAAAAGTTACCATATATATATATATATATATATATATATATATATATATATATATATATATATATATATATATATATATTAGTTCATGATATACAGTCTTACAAATTTAATCTTTCTGATGGACACACGTCCACATCGTCCGCTCTCAAAATTCTGCCATCTCTCTCCCCACATCCACCACTCCTGGCGGCTCACCTCCAACTACGCAACGCTACGCGCTGTTCACATCCAACTGCGCAACACTACTATAGCGAAGATTCCAACAATGCCAACCAGCCACAGACTGCACACAGCACAGCCAGTTATTTTCATACAGAGTGCTACGTGGCTTTACCAACATAAAAACCTAAACAGCCTACTTTCAATCACACATCTCCACTCGTTTTGCTCCTCAGGCTTAAGAAACGAGCGTGTTCAGAACCACACGCATTTGTCCTCTCCAGACAACGACCCCAGCTGTAGCAGGCTGTTTTCCGTGCTGTGTTTGCCTGCAGACACGGGGGGCAGCAACGGCGGTGCAGCCGGAAGCAGCTCGGCTGAGGGCTGACCCCGGCTTTTTTTGCCAGCGGTCGCAGTTCGCCGGCCGCTGCCGGTGACGTCAAAGCGCAGGCTGTCAACATTCGTTCCGCACGTCTCTTGTGACGAAAGGCTGCACCGCAGCCGCCATCCGGGATCCCGGATGGCCGCCTGCCCCTTTGCCCTCCGTCCTGCCACCAGCCCCGTCATGAACCGCTCCAATAAAACTACATTGTCGCAGCTTAATGCGGGCCTTCGTGTAAGCGACGGGAGCGGCTCGTGCAGCCGCTGCCAGATGAGTTTTTAATGTCCCGCGGCAGGTTTGTTGGCGCCTCCCCCCTTCGCCGCTGCAGTCAGCCCCCCTTCCCCTTCCCCCCTCCCCCACCACCTGGCGTGACGGCCAGCACGCGCCCAGCTCTCGGATGACTCCATCCCGGCCTGCGGCGCAGGCTCCATTCCCCACCCCTCCCCGCGATTTCCATACGGACCGGTGTCCACTGCCTCCGAATGGCCCCTAATTGCGAAAACATTGCCTCGGGCCGTGTCGCCGCGGCGGAGCCCCTTTGCTCTCTTTTTGGCGTCACGCCGTATAAGCGGCCACGCCTTCGGCGGCAGCAAAAAGCGCCTCTCTGCCTTTGTGCCTTTGTCAGCGGCCACGGAGCCGTCGGCGTCCCACAATGGGCGGAAGACGGCTCTTCCACAAGAGCTCTGTCTGTCTCTCTGTCTGCACCACTCCCTTCCTGCCGCTGAGCGCCGCTGCAGCGATTTAGCGAGTGGCTTCCCCACTCGAGAGCTGTCACCGACAGGCGCTGAACCAGGGTTCGAGTCTGAGGTAGGTCACAGTGTTCACGTCTGCACGGACGGACATCCTCGACGCCAGAGATTCCTACTATCATCAAAGAATGTAGCTCCCATGATTGTCTCATTGAATATCGTAACCGATCATCTAAAAAACAAAATAACAACTTAAATTACTTTTGAATACATTATGGGAGCAGGAGTGATCAATGAGTTACAAATATTTACTGTTAAAAACAGTCTTGATCACGATTTATTTATTAAGGTGACCGGTTTCGACCACTACTGTGGTCATCTTCAGACCATTGAGTAGGAACCTCTTTCTGCTGGAGACTCACTACTAATTCTAGTGATTCCCCAGCAGAAAGAGGTCCCTACTCAATGGTCTGAAGATGACCACAGTAGTGGTCGAAACCGGTCACCTTAATAAACAAATCGTGATCAAGACTGTTTTCAATAGCAAATATTAACTACTTAAATGCTATCAGGTCTGTGTTTATTAAATAACTTATAATACGAGGGTCATTCAATAGCTAAACAGACAAATTGGTCTGGAGAAAAAAAAGTTTATTTTTACTAAACAATACTTTTTCTACTTTTCAACATAATCCACTTGAAGAACATTTATGCACTTGTTCCAACGGGCTACAAGCTTTTTTATTCCGGCTGGAAAGAACTCTTTATCTTGATGTTTGAACCAATTTACCACAAACTTGTTCACGTCCTCGTTGTCCTGGAACCTCTTCCCACTTAAGGGGGGTAGGACGTCAAACAGGACGACTTGGATCAGGAGAGACACCACAGGAATTTTTAATTTCCACTGTCTATACTTTTAAAAATAAATTCATAAAACTTCGTCAGAATGACCAGAAAGGATTCATGATTTACACTTGTAGTGGTGGAAATTCAAAAATATAAGAAAATATTTTTTTTTTTTACATTTGTATTTCACCTTTTGTTCACTTACCATTGGAAGCATTTGTTGCTATAGGTACACTTTTCTTCATAAGTAAGGGCGATTCTTCAATGAACTTTGTACAAACAATACTTACAGGTGTATGAAACTCTAGAATTTTCCAAATCTATTAAAAACTGTGGTAAAAATTGAGATAGTAAACTATAAAATTTGAGTTTTTTCTAAACATAAAGTTTAAAATGTAACAGCACATTCATTTTTTCATAAATTAAATAATTTCTAGAGTTTCATATGCCTGTAAGTATGGTTTGTACGCTGTGCAAAATTCATCGAATAATCTCTCTTACTAATGAAGAAACGTGTACCTATAGCAACAAACGCAGCCAATAGAAGTGAAAAAATGATGAACATTCACATGCACAAAAAATTTATTTTGTTATTTTTTTTAACTTCCACTGCTATGATTATGAATCCTGAATCCTTCCTGGTCATGCTGACGAAGTTTTATGAATTTATTCGTATAAGTAGAGACAGTGGAAATTAAAATGTCCTGTGGTGTCTCTCCTGCTCCAAGACGGCCCGTTTGTCGTCCTACCCCCCTTAATGCCTCCTTCAGTGTATCAAACAAATGGTAATAACTAGGTGCTAAATCAGGACTCTAAGGGGGATGAGGCAGTACTTCCCAGCCCGTTTTGTCCACGGTTTCACGGGTTAGTGGAGCAATATGAGAACGTGCGTTGTCTTGCTGGAGAATCACACCTCTCCTCTGAGATCCACGACGTCTCTCTCCCATGGCTGGCTTCACCTTGTTTAAAAGCAAATCCGAGTAGTATTGGCTGTTCATTGTACGCTGCACTTCGAGATAACCACAAAAAACTGGAGCTTCTCCATCCCAAAATAATGTCAACATGACTTTTCCTGCTGATGCTTGGGTTTTGAATTTTTTCTTGACAGATGAGTTGGTGTGTTTCCACTCCATGCTTTGTCTCTTTAATCATGGCTCGTAATAGTGAACCCAAGTTTCATCACAAGCTAAAATTTTGTTGAGGAAGTATTCACCTTCTCTTTCATAACATTCCTTTAGCTCTGTGCACACTTTCAACCTTGTTTCCCCGTGTAGCCGCGTCAACTCAATTGGGACACATCTAGCACATGTTTTCGGTACTTCAGCTTGTTACAGATAATGTTATGAATTGTACCAGTACTAACTTGAATCTTTTCAACTATTATTTCCACTGTCACATGGCGGTCGGCACAAATAATGTCATCCATTCGTCTTTCAAGTGAGGGAGTTCAAACTGCAACTGGTCCGCCAGAACGGTATTCGGCAGTCACTGAGTCGCGATCAATTTTGAACTGTTGTACCCACTTGTAAAAATTTTCACGATTCATACAACCTTCACCATAAACTTCTGACATTCTACAGTATATATTCACTGGTTTCTCGTCTTCAGCAAGTAAAAAACGAATAACAGAACGTTGTTCAACCAATGTGGACGCTTCAAGCGTATTCGACATCTTGATGTATTTTTGAGGTTATGAGCAGAACAATGTTGATACATGAGCTGTTCAGGGTTCATCCCAGTGATGCCAACTTAAAGCCATAAAAGTGCCAAACTTGCCCTACTAACAGTTTTTTCCCAGACCAATTTGTCTCTTTAATTATTGAATGACCCTCATATTAGTAGTTACTCTTTTTCCTGGAACAACGTTCCAAAAATTTTTGGATGGTTTTCCAAATACCATTCGTCTTGGACATCTCTTTCTGGGGCGCAAGGAGTATGAAGTGATGTTTACACCCAAAGTATTTTTGATGCTAATTGGTAAGTGAGCTACTCTCACTGTGGTTCATTGATTGTTACAGAGAGCTATCCATCTCCCTGATACCCAGTTGTAACATGGCACAGATGCCTAAGATTCTGACAATACTGTGATAACTGTCGATAAAAATATTTTAATATAATAATCCATAAATAATGTAAAAATGGATTTTTAAATTTTGTACATGGCTGGAGCAGCCGCAATCGTAGGAGGAAATCATCTTGTAGAAATAGTGAACAGTCAATTAGCTGCAAAATGGAAAGTTTATCAAAACGTCTATACCATGGTATCAAAGTTTATAAAAACGTCTTCTTCAGAAGGAAATATTGACAACTGGATATCATGTTGATGTAGAGGTACGTTAAAATATAACCAAAAGGCATCAGCCAAATATAAAATTTCACCTCCATAATAATTAAATGGTTCAAATGGCTCTGAGCACTATGGGACTTCTGAGTTCATCAGTCCCCTAGAACTTAGAACTACTTAAACCTAACTAACCTAAGGACATCATACACATCCATGCCCGAGGCAGGATTCGAACCTGCGACCGTATCGATCGCGCGGTTCCAGACTGTAGCGCCTAGAACTGCTCGGCCACTTCGGCCAGCATAATAATTGAAACATGCAAAATCTGTACACTGGTAAGGAAACACGAAATGACACCCACCACGTTGTGCATGTTTTAATTATTATGGAGGTGAAATTTTATATTTGGCTGACACATTCCGGCTATAGTTTAACATACCTCTGCCACAACGTCTAATCCATATGCCAGTATTTCTTTCCGTAGAAGATATTTTCATGAACACTGAAACCATGGTAAATGGGGCCTTAAGAAACCTTCCATTTTGCAAATGGTTAGCTGTTTACTATTTCTACAAGAAGATAAAAATGGACGTATGTATGTGTGCATGTTCCACATCTCCTCCTAAACCACTAGACCTATTCCAACCAAACCCGCACTGTCAGGCAAAATCGCTGTGGGGGTAAGACCATCTACGTATCCTAGTTCAGGAGATATGACGTCATAAATACTGAGATACGTGAAAATTGGCGCATCATGCATGAGATTTAACTTTATTACTTCTTCGTTACTAATTCAGTTCGCAATATATGCCGCAGACAGTATCCACATATGCTGTTGAATGTACCTACACAAATATGTCATTATAGGACACATTCGTAGCTCAAAACATATAACGACAGACACACTGAGATAGGGGAAAAAATGCTGCATCACACATGAAATTTTAACATTCTAAATACTACGTACGTCACAGTCTCATGAGATACGGCGTGCGGACCTGGGTGCTGCGTTTCCAAAATGGTACCACCCGTACATTTTTATGTGTATTATTACTTGTATAATGTCAGTACAATAGAAGGGTATTAAACGTCACAGAAAAATAGTATTTAACTTCGTTACCGATTTACAGGATAAAGATAAATGAGTACGTAACTATGCTTTATATTATAACAGCAATACTTTTGCTTTTAATAATGTATAATAATGAATAAATACAGCATAAGTCATATATATATATATATTATTATTATTCACGTTTGGGCCATACTGGACCACGCGAAGTACAATCACGGGGCATTCAGTTATTTTCTTTTAGACTTTCTCTCTGCCCAAATTGTTTTCATTCTCTCGGAATGAGCTCTTTTCCTTTCATCAGACCATGTGGTTCCAGTTTTCTTTGGTTTTTCAGCTTGACCAACTACCCAGTCATGAATTTTTTGCCTAAATAATTTTCTGTCTTGAATTTCATCTTGTTTTATATCTGCCTCTTTCATGTCCTCTTTTATAGCAGCAATCCATTTTATTGTCTCAAATTTAGCTTTACTTCGATTTTCGTAGAATTCCACTACTTGTTTAGTTAGTCTGGTAGCATCCATTCTTTTAATATGCCCATAAAATTTTAATCTGCGTTTTTTCATATCCGAATATATGCTGGTGTATTGTTGAATTTCACTATTTGCTCTTAGCCTGTATGTTCCTTCTTCAGTATATTTTGGACCTAGAATTTTTCTGATTACTTTTCTTTCTCTTTTTTGGATTTCTTGAATGTCCTTTTTTCTGTTTAAAATTAGCGTTTCAGCCCCATAAAGGCACTCTGGTTTTATGACCGTGTTGTAATGTCTCAATTTAGAGTACCTCGAGAGACATTTTTTGTTGTAGATGTCTTTTGTAAGTCTAAAAGCTGTCTCCATCTTTTGACAACGAATTTCATTTCCAATTTTTTCTAGACCAGTCTCTGAGATTGTTTCACCTAAATATTTGAATTGCGAAACTCTTTTGATTTTTCCATACTTAGTTTCCAAAAGTTTGGGTGCCAGTTTGTTGCTAGTCATATACTGTGTTTTTTCAAATGAGATTTGGAGACCTACTCTTTCTGCTGTTTCTTTAAGAATTTCTATTTGTTTCTGAGCAATTTGGATGTCCTGCGTTAGAATAACCAAGTCGTCTGGAAAGGCCAAACAGTCTATTCGAATATTTGTTCGTCCTAATTTCACTGGTTGGTCAATTTTGAACTCCAATTTTCGTTCGCGCCACTCTTGTATTACTTTTTCTAGAACGCAGTTAAATAGCAACGGAGAGAGTCCATCACCTTGCCTCACGCCTGTTTTTATTTCAAAGGGTTCTGAAATTTCTCCTCTGAACTTTACTTTAGATTTTGTACCAGTTAGCGTGTCTCTGATAATTGCCGTGGTTTTAGGATCCAGGCCTTGTTCTTTCACAATTTGGAAAAGAGATTCACGATCCACTGAGTCATAAGCCTTTCTAAAATCTACAAAGGTACAAACTAGTTTTTTATTGTAAATTTTTTGATGTCTGAGAATTAGTTTGAGGACTAAAATCTGTTCTGGGCAAGATCTATTTGGCCTGAAACCTGCTTGATATTCGCCAATTTTCCATTCAAGTTGTTGTTGTGCTCGGTTCAGAAGACATTGAGAGAGGATTTTGTATGTGACTGGAAGAAGAGAAATTCCTCTGTAATTATTAACATCAGTTTTGTCTCCCTTCTTATGAAGTGGGTGAATCAAGGCGGTTTTCCATTCATCAGGAATTTTTTCAGTTTGCCAAATGTTTTGCATGATTGAAGTAATTTCTTTAACGGTTTTTGGACCAGCTGCCTTTAAAAGTTCTGCAACAATTCCATCTTCACCAGATGCTTTGTTGTTTTCCAACCTATGAATTTCTTTAATGATTTCCTCTTCATTTGGTGCAAGTGAAACTGGATTGCATTGTTGGGGAATTTTTGGTGGAAATCTTTCTGTGGGCTCGGGGCAATTTAGAAGATTCTTAAAATATTTAGAAAGTTCTTTGCAATTTTCTTGGTTGTTAAGAGCCAACTGTCCATTTTCCTTCTTGAAGCAAAGATTCTGGGGTTGGTACCCCTTTATTTTGGTTTTAAAAGTTTTATAAAAATTTCTGGTATTGTATTTCTGAAAATCTTCTTCAATTTCTAAGAGTTGACTATTCTCATATTGTCTTTTTGTTTGTCTAATTAGTTTTGAAGTGTCTTTTCTAGTTGTCAGGAATGTATCATATGTGTCTTCTGTCTTGTTGCTATTCCATGCTTTAAATGTCTCTTGTCTGGCTTTGATTGCATGATCACAGTTTTCATTCCACCAAGCATGTTTCTTGTGTTTTCGTAAAGGAATTTGATCTTGAACTGTTTTGATAATCTTGTGTTTGAGTTGTTCCCAATTTTGTGCACTTGTTTTGTCAAATTCGTCTGCTAATAATGATGGTTGGATTTTACTGGTGTCAAATTTGGGGATTAATGGTGTCCTTTTGTTGAAATTTTGGGGTTTTAGCTTTAGTTTCACACGGGTTAAGTAATGGTCTGAGTCAATATTGGCGCCTTTACGAACTTGAACATTTAAAATTTCTTTGTGACATGGATACGAGATTGCAATATGGTCAATTTGGAATTCACCTATGTCCTTGTTAGGTGATCGCCATGTCTTTTGTTTTGAAGGTTTTTTCTTAAAATGACTTGACATAATTTTGAGATTGAAATTTCTGCAAAATTCTACCAGCCTCTTTCCATTTTGATTGGTCCATTTATGTGCAGGGAATTCACCGACCGTTTTTCTAAATTTTCTCTCTTTCCCTAACTGTGCATTAAAATCACCCATTAAAATCTTTACATAATTTTGAGGAATTTTGGAGACTGTATTCTCTAACACTTCCCATGACTTATTTACTTTTTCTGGATTTGTTTTATTCTCCTGGTTGATAGGCATGTCTGCGTTAATTAAACAGTACATTTTATTTGCACATTTCATGGAAATGGTCATTAGTCTGTTGTTTACTGGATTTACTTCGATTACGAAGCCAAGAATGTTTTGCGAAATTGCGAATGCAACACCCAGATGCGGAGTGTTTTTAAGAATTCTTTTGTCTGTTTTACTTTTAAACAATCGGTAGTTTCCAAAATCCATGGTATTCTCATCAGGTAACCTTGTTTCTTGCAGGGCTAAAATTTTGATATTTTGTTCTTTTAGTGTGTCTCCTAATTTATAGAGTTTTCCTGGTGTCAAGAGAGAGTTAATATTGATAGTTTCAAAAAATGTTTCGACCTTGGGCATGAGTCGGTCAAAAGACTTCGATTTCCTCTGGTTTGGGATATAGCGTTTCAGCCTAGTCTCCCCAGAATCCGATAGACTAGTTGCGCCACTGATGGCGGAGGATTTGTTACCACCTGGGGTAATTTTGTAATTACTAAAACGCTCCATAATAGTACTTAGAATCAAAGGGTTGAGCTCAGAAAAGCTCAGTGGTTAAGACTGGAGTGGTTAGTTCCAGAATTTGTATTACGGCCGCACCTCTGGTGAACAGACGCCGACCACAGTGCCGCTTGTTACAAGTCAGACGCAAGGTGGATTTATTGTATTATGTGCCTCTTCCGCTAGTTCCACCGTACCGAGATTCGTTCTCTCCGCCTTCACTACCGTTGAGGTCTTCGCTGTAACCCTAGCAAAGGGGCCCTGACAGAGTACTATCACCCGGGCCAGGTGAACTCTGGTTTTTTTAAACGAGGTTGTTACTCCTCCCCCTCCTCCTTCCTCATCACTTGCATAATGGGGCCCCGGGCTTGGGACCGGTACAGCGGAGTTATATATATATATACGGAAACTAAATATATTATAAATTACAATGTATATAAACGTGAGAACACTAAGTATCAGTCGCTCTGTGCTTCCATATCGTCATCTCCTCTTCGACGACAGCTATCGCAAATTGCTTGGCTTGTTATTCTCGTGTGAGCCACAGTCCTCACATTCCTGGAACGGACCTACTCTCTTTTCATTCGATTGTCTCGTCGATTCGGTATTAGTTGGTTCTCTGTAGTCTGAGAGAAGTGTATCTGCATCCTCTGGCAAATTCTTAAGTTTTGCACGGTCCTTGTACTGTTCTTCAGGAAGCACGAAAGCCATATTTTCCAGGAAGTGCTGTCTACTAATAGTTTGGTCTATATTAATAAACATCCACAACATGTGTCCATTTTTCTTGCCATGTCCAAAAATCTGAAGAAAGTTACCTTTTGTTTCTCTTGAAGTCGAATAAAGTGAACACTTTTGGTCAACTATTTCCACATCCCCCTTGACATTGTCATAGTACGTTATTGGGGCATGTTTTCCCGTTTCTGTGTGTATTTCCTCGCAATCATGCATTGTAGATAACAGGAGGACATATTTTTTCTTCTTTGGCATGCAGGATATCAGGGTGCAATTGTCATGTCGTCTTGGTAAGCACTTATTAGATGAAACTATACCGGCCTCGAAAGGGGTGTTAATTTATCATACTTTTCTCGTACTCCCCTTGCTACCCTCTCATCAAACCTGATGCTCCTCGGTAGGAACATAAATCTGTTACAGGAAAACAGAGCTCAGCAAACCATCATCACTGTATTATTACGTTTGCAGGCTCTTCGGGCTGTGACGCGGCTACTTTTGTTGAGAGTTTTCATTTCCGAAGAAGAAGTAAAGCTAGAATCTCTTTCCCTCGTACACTGAACTGTACCCTCCGTTCCGAAATATATAGGTCTGTGTAACCAACAATTTTGTCAATCGTATTTGTAGGAATGAATCTCATAAAAGCGTCCAATTCCGAGAAAATATTTCTGCCAGTGGGCTCGCACATGGCAAACTTTTATAATGTTCTTTTTTTATTTAATTTTATTCGATAGAGATAAGGAACTGCATATCCAAAGTGTTTCGCCACCATTTTCGACGGTAGCCATTGCCTTGAATATCATCTAAGAGATTGGAATGTTCGTCCCCGGATTGTTCTAAGTCGCTACTTGACAATCCACGTTCACACGTTCCTCCCCTTCACTTTCATCGGTGAAATCGCATGGAGGCTCTACCCCTTCATCTTCGTCCTCAGACAGGTCAGGAAGTATTTGAGGTATAATTTTATCATGCATATTGTTTCTATATCTAGAAAAGCAGAAGTGAGCGAAGACGCACTTATCGCAACACGCAGCGGCGGTTATCGTAATCAACGGTAATAACGAAGGGAGATACGACAAAGTAAATAACTTTACATACATTACTGATCACGCAGGATACGTCTGTGCGATGTTTTCAGCTCAACGGATAGTTCCTCGCTGACTATACGAGGAAAAAGGAGGCACACCCGTGCAAATACCGGGGGGAAGTTCGAGCCTAGGAACTCCCCATAAACAGAAAGTGAAGGGAGTGACCTAACACGTAGTTCCGCGAACACTGGCGTTGCGGCACTATTTGCCACCGCTCAGTATTCTTTACTACTAACACACTCCTACAGCTGAGTCAACTTACGGAATCCCTAGCACGTGGCAGCGCTTTTAACAGCTTTCAGCTGCGAAGAGGAAACGTCTGTAGGCGAAAACAATACCCGCCTATAGAACTATGAAGAGGAGTTGCCATAGAGACATTTACAAAATCACGTTGGAGACACGTGAAGAAGATGCACCCATTGTACAGAAATAAACATTACAAAGAATTTGTATTTTGCATATCATGATTCTTAATTTTGATACTGCACTTTTACAGCGAAGAGCCAAAGAAACTGGTACACCTGCCTAATATCATGTAGGGCCCCCGCGAGCACGCAGAAGTGCCACAATATGACGTGGCATGGACTCGACAGATGCCTGAAGTAGTACTGGAGGGAACTGACACCATGGATCCTGCAGGGCTGTCCATAAATTCGTAAGAGTACGAGGGCCTGGAGATCTCTTCTGAACAGCACGTTGCAAGGCATCCCACATATGCTCAATAATTTTCATTTCTGCGGAGTTTGGTGTCCAGAGGAAATGTTTAAACTCAGAAGAGTGTTCCTGAAGCCACTCTGGATGTGTGGGATGTCACATTGTCCTGCTGGAATTGCCCAAGTCCGTCCGAGTGCACAGTGGACATGAATCGATGCAGAAACGATGCTTACGTACGTGTCACCTCTTAGAGTCGTATCTAGACGTATCAGGGGTCCCATATCAATCCAACTGCACACACCTCACTCAATTACAGAGCCTCCACCAGTTTGAACAGTCCCCTGCCGACATCCAGGGTCCATGTATTCATAAAGTTGTCTCCACACCCGTACAAGTCCATCCGCTCGATACAATTTGAAACGAGTCTCGTCCGTCCAGACAACATGTTTCCAGTCATTAGCAGTCCAATGTCGGTGCTGACGGGCCTGGGCGAGGCGTAAAGCTTTGTGTCATGCAGTCATGAAGGGTACGCCACGCGGGGAAGCTGCGTGATCTGAGCGCCTTGTCACTGTTCTGCTTGTCAGCTCAAGAACTTTTCATATTCGTTGTTGGCAGCTGACGTGGTTAGTTTGAAAACAGGTGCCTTTTCCTGGTTGGAATGCTATCTGCAGCTGATCAGGCCACAAGCTCGTTCACATAGCAAGCTGTCAGGCTAGCAATTGAAAAGTATCGTGGGTTAAAAATGCAGTAGTTTGTGAGTGTCTAGGATGCTTACCATTTTAAATACACAAAGTTTTCATGCTACTTTATTCTCCAAACATTAACTGAGAAATCTGAAGTTTGATGTATGTGAAAATACAAATGGTATCAGTAAACTTTTCTTTGAGCTGGAGGCAGGAGAGAGGAATGACCCATATGACAACCTCTGTCCCCTCATTCCCCTTCTTGAATACGCGCCTGCTTCAGATTACGAAGTGCTGGGAAGAGCAATATGTCGTTCTTGTAAAGGCAATCCAGGGATCCGGAGGTTGACCGCATTTTAAAATGCATGGCAAAGGAGGATCAAACAACTAGAGGCGATCCGAATCGCTGTGAAACGGTGTGACCGCATACAGAGCGAGGGGGACAGGCTTCATCTTCGGAACAGCTGTTCCCGCCAACGTACAAGGGTAGGGCGTCGTTCTTTGTTCTTGCACAGTGTACAAAGTTCGCCTCCATTCCCTACCAAGTATGTAGCTCCTATATCAATGAAATTATTACACTTTAATTAAGCTTGGTTTGAGGAACAGTATGGAAGGGAACCTACCGTGTCCTTTTTGGAAGGACACATTGAGGCGATTGCCTACAGCGATTTTGAGAGTTGATGAAAACCATATATGTACATGGCGGTCCAGCATCTGAATCGTCCTTTTTGGTCATATCTTTGAGTGGAGCGAAATCAAGACTCCTGGCAATTACGCAACGGATTTTCTCCGAATACTCAAAGAAATTCGAATAGTGTGGAATGGACAAACGAGTTATCAAATCGAACAGCGGGAGGTCTAGTTTGGAAGAAAAGTCTAATATCTTAAAAGTAATCAGGGTACTTAATGAAAACTTAATTAGTGATTTGAGGGAAAAACTTAAATATTAATTACTGCTACCTACGTAAATGGATATGAAAAAGTTCATTTCTTCAAGGCCTAGCTATTTTGTGCATAAAAGGTTACACTGGTGTAAAAAACTGAAATTCTTGCTTTCATGTTGAAAAAATACAATAACTATCAAGTTACAGCATCTATTGAAACCTATGCTGTATGATGATCTACATACTTTTAATAATAAAAGAATACCGATCGATATTTAATATATTTCACACGCTTTGAAGTAACTCAAAAAATTGAAAAAAGAAGGGTCAAATGTTTTGTGAAATGATTTATCCAAAAGTAAGGAATAAAACAGATTAGAGAAACATTTGACATGTCTCATTTGCTATTTTTGATTTAGAGCATCATTCAGACAAGCGTCAAATTTTTGTCTAATCTATTTTACTTCGTAGTTTTAGTCAAGACATTGTACAATATCATTTGACTTTTATTTCAGTTTTTATTATTATTTCATCGACTAAGCGTTTCGACAGTTAAACCATCATCTGGCAGAAGGCATAAATGTTTCGAGGGTCGAGGATTTATACCAGCAGAATGAAAGGCGATCGTCACTATTAAGACTACACGAAAAGTAATTAAGGGACATAGCCGCAGCATCTATAAGTGTTATATAACGAACTGCTAAAAGCTACAAAAAGGCGGTTTCGGTGCAGGAAAAACAGCATTTGGGTGCGAAACTTCACATATCCTTTAACAGTCTAGAAAAGGAAACTATGTTGCAGCTGTACTGCAAAGAATCGTTTGATATTGAAGACCAAAGAATTTGTGTCACCAGTTTACTGCAAGGAGAAGATTGTAGATGTTCATTTTAGGTAATTCTGTTGCACATGCAGATTCATTGGATTGGAAATAATTGCCAACCAGTTTGAAAATCAGGTTTATTAAACCTTGACCACGTTTTCCACAGTTGTAAAACTGTCGTCTTCAGAAAGTATTGCACCTATTAAGAAATATTACAGTATTCTATGTGAAACAGAGATGGTATCAATACAATAACCGAAATTACAGGAAATACTTACAAATGATTTTAATGAAGCATACTCATGCAGGCATACTGATGCAGAATCACGCACTATCTATTACCGATGTGCTAGTCGTTGATTTTGTCTAGCACATGTGCGTGTCATCCACTTAATGATCAGTTAAATTACATAATTTGAAAGTAATAGCTCTACTTCGCCTCTGGTACGTGGCGCTCCTTCGTTCTCTGCCTCCGCGTAACTGCAACGCGCAGAATGTAGGATTTCACAAGTGCATATTCATTACTAGAATTGACATATTAATTAAAAAGTTGAAAAGACGGAGAGGGGAAGGGGTTAAAAAGGGTGCTATTAAAGTCATATGGCTTATAAGGAGCATGCAGGTTCAGCCATATGAGGAGAGTAGACTCGTCACAATATGCACAAAAACGCACGAAAAGCACTTGTGTGTAAATACGGAAGTCTAGCAAGTATGAATGTCAAGGCAAAAAAGCTTCAAGGAAATATCAACATACAAGAGACCCATTACCCAGCATATTAAGCTGACATGAAGGAATATTGTAAAAGGACACACTGTGACAGAGAAAATGCGAGTATTAAAAGACAAATGCAAATTCGAGAAAGAAAAAGTGGGGGTAGGGTTGAAAAGTGGGGTAAAGCATCACTTGTGAATCATCATACTAAGGGAAGTGGTCGCACTGATAAAGCAAGCTATATTGAACATATATACTAGAAGGGGTGGTTATAAAATACCCAGTAAAATAATGAATAAAGGAAGCTTTATTAGGAGGAGTTTATATGCCTAGACATCACGATGCTATAGGCAGAATAAAACACGCGGGAAATAGAAAAAGGTGCTATGGGTCTAAGGTGATTCAATACTAAAATGTTGAACCGCACCTTAACTGTGGGTGACGAAGTGTACATTATAAGATAACAAAATAAAAGACGTATTCTTACGGAACATAGAATTTTGAGGGAAACAAACTCCACACAAAGGCCAGCACCGAGTGGTAAACTTGCCTTTACTTTTAAATCATGTAATTTAAATGGTGATTAGGTGGATGACCAGCACATGTACTAGACACAGCGAACGACTTACACGTCTGATACAGAATAAGTGATTCTACCTGAGTATGCTTCACTGCAATCATCTATAAACATTTCTTTGTAATTTTGCTTGCTGTAATGATACCATCTCTGTTCCATACACAATGTCGCAATATTTGCTAGCAGGTACAATATTTGCTGAAGAAGACAGTTTTAAAACGGCCAAAACCCTAGTCAAGTTTTGTTAAATGTGTATTTTGCAACTGATTGGCTGTTATTTCCCGTCCACTGAAGCTATTGCACGCACAGATGCTGAAGCGCAGCAATGTTTAAAATCTTAGCACATGTAGATGCTTTTACCCAAGGAGAGCAAAGCACATTTTAAATTGCATTTTTAATTACAGTGGTAATTAATTACATTACTTTTATATCTCATACAATTTATTCTGTAGTTTACGAACTAGAAGTCTACATGTGCCACCACAACACAGCAAAATGAACATATATAACCTGTAATATGATTTCTTTGGCCTTAATCGTTGATGAAAAGTGCAATTTCTTTGACACACAATCGCGATATCAAGTCACTTGATGTACGGCTGAAAGCATATGGCATTTTTTGCACCACAATGCTGCACAAATGCTGTGCTTCTTTCACTTTAAGCACCTTTTATAACCTTAAACTATTTGGTATATCACATCTACAGATGTTTTGTTGTCGAAGGTACACGTTATCACTTTAAGACCCTATATTATTTTATGGCTACCTCGTATGCTGCTGAAGAAATCACCAGTGCTCGCCACTAAAACGGTTAGGCAATACAGGGTGAGACCGTAATCCACTGACAAAATTTCAGAGATTGTCAACGATTCTTTCTGATTATTTTGGTACGAGGGACGCTGGGTCGCAGGCGGCTCGTTGCAGATTAATTGCATTCTGTTTAATTCCATGCTCTCATTATCTCCTTATTGACAATATCCATACTACAGTGCAAGAGTCGATGTCATGTGCTATGTGTCCTGTTTGGGGACAAGCTTGTTCCATGCCCTTACGGCACTTATTGCTGACAAGAGTTAATGTCCATTTCACTCTTCGCTCTTCTTGCATTCAGTACTCCTAAATTTTTTTTTCGACAGTGTAGTTTTACGTTAAAATGATACGCAGCAGTACGGAAAGGTATACTGACGAACAGTTGGCCGATACGCACATGGAATATGGATTGACTGAATGCAATGAAGAGCTATGCTGAAATGTTCCCGCAGAGTTGGCAGACATTTCACAGTCCATTTGTATCTGTATTTAGGCGTTTGTACCGAATTTTGTGTTGTAGGTTTTGTTGAAATTATGTTAAAGCTTCTCCCTTCAGGAGGCATCCATTAGAGACTACGACTACTAAAGGTGAAACGTCCCCTTGGAACAATTTATACACGACTGTGCTTAACCTGACACACAATATTATTTAGCGCAACGCAATCTGACTTTCAATAATCCCTGCAAAAGAATGGCCCTGACTAACATTAAACTATACCTTTCACAAATAACTTACCTCACAAAAATCTTCATTACTCGAACTACTGCAATACAGCGAGCGCCACTACTGCCAGCTAAATAACAGATTCAAACTACGGAAGGCACTAACTACTGATAGGCATAGTTAGCAAATGAAAGATTTTTGTAGAAAACAAACAATGTATTTACCTTAATACTCATAATATATAGCAGTTCATGACAAATTACAAAACTCCGCCATCTCTCTCCCCACATCCACCACTGCTGGCGGCTCACCTCCAACTGCGCAACGCTACGCGCTGTTCACATCCAGCTGCCGCTGCCCAACACTACAATGGCAGACAACAATGCAAACTAGCCACAGACTGCACACAGCACAGCCAGTGATTTTCATACAGAGCGTTACGTAACGTTGCCAATAAGAAAATATAAACAGCCTACTTACATAGCCCCCATGCTCCCCATAAAAAATTTTACAAATTGTGTTGGCCAGTGGCCAATAATGATTTGATAAAATTTTTCATAAATACAATAACAAAGAAATCAAATGCACACACTTATTGAAACAATGTTGGTCAAAAGCTAAAATTTTCTCACAGTCCATAAAGACAATCCTGATCATTCATCATAAGAGTAAACCTGCAGTTTGTTTTCTCAAAGTCTGAGCAGTAAAAGACAATGCACACGGGAGTAGTGGATTTCCATGCAGTCGTGAAGAAGTAGTGTTGTCCTTCCAACGGAAAGACTGTGCTGACTCTTGACATGCAGACAGGTAATGGGCCACAACAGAGCAAACCCACAGCAGAGTCATTCGACGTTTTGAAGAAGATTGGTAGGTAGGTCATCACAGAGCAGACCCACTGTAGTCCTGGTGGAGATTATGGTATTGGTGGGCCACCAGAGGTGCAGACCCACTGTAGTCCTTGTAGAAATAATTGTATTGGTGAGTCAGCAAAGGTGTAGACCCACTGTAGTCCTTGTAGAAATAATGGTATTGGTGAGTCAGCAAAGGTGTAGACCCACTGTAGTCCTTGTAGAGATAATAGTATTGGTGGGCCATCAAAGATGCAGACCCACTGTAGTCCTTGTAGAGATGGCAGGCAGCCATCCGTTGCGACTGTGCAGGTGCACAATCACCATTGAAGAGTCTTGCGGATAATAGAGCAAGTCCATAATCACCACTTGTGCACTCACAAAGTTTTTGGAATTGTCCTTAGAACCAGCAATGCTGTTATCCAGTCCCTTGCTGAATTATTAACACACGTGCAAACACTAACAGTCCCTACTTCTCACATATTGTCCATATACTATGACCAACAGAAAAGTGTGCAGGGAAATGAATGCTTACAAGTTACTTAATTTGATGAACTGGTGTCAATTACAATATTATAACATAAGAATACAATTACAAAGATACAAAATACACCATTAAAGAACATAACAATACAGATAACATTTGTAGTACAGGCTTTACAAAAGAATCGAAATAAACATATACATCAGTGTTACAGGAATTATGACATAAATACATACATAAAAGATCAGAATAATTTTTGAAACATCAACTTTGCACATGAGCATTAAAACAAAACAGAATAAATAATGTCTAAGCATATTTACAAGGTAAATAACATATTATTAATGCCAATTATATTTGAGGAGAATAGTATTCCTCATCATAGTGAATGTAGCTTAATATTAGAAGAAAAAATTCTATGAAACTACACAGAGACAGGAAGAAAACAAATACACAAGGGTACACAAACACATAGTGGGATAACACAAAAGGAAATGACAGGGTTTGTTTTACTGCAGTATTTTGCATGGAGATCTCCCTTCGTTCATCATTATTCCCAAAAGTCCTATCTAAGCCTGCTTTCTATATTCTGTCCACATCCTCTGTCAAAAATAGTTTTTCTCCACTGTACAGTATCCTTTTTTTTTTTTGCCCAAACCATTTTCATATAGCTTCTCCATACATTTCTTCCAAGTCATCATAGTTAGTTTCTTATATAGTCTACCCCTCTTAAGCTAACTTAAATCTACTGAGCTCAGATATATATACCAAGGGACGAGGCAATGCAGTATCACATAAAACAATTCATATAAACAGCAATGAAAAAATGCAGATTTGCGAAGCAAGCAGCATTAATAAATTAGCAAAGCAATTGTAGTATTACAACTAATATAAGGCAATGTGCAGCAAACAATAAAAATAAATCATTAGTAAAACTGGCTTAACAGAATAATACAAAGTCAAATTCAATAACACTATGCCTGGCAAACAGCAACAACTTGTACCTAAACATGACATAGCTAAAGCAGAAAAAATATTACAGTAAAAACAACAATGCAGATAAGGGAAATGTATATTCACATCTTAATGTCTATGTAATTAAAGTGGTGCACCACAACAACTTATTGTAAAAAGAAATATTACCATGTACTTGAAAAGAATATTATGTATACAGTTACTTCTTATTGTTCTTTCCATTCCAAGAGCTCCTTTTTCGAAGAATATGGATCATAAAATAATTATTTAATAGATCTGTTGACAGAAAGTGTTCACATTAGCAAATGCATTTAATTTTATTTTATGAAACCAATGCTGCAAGACAGCTGGAAACCAGATATTAAACAAAATGAGCTATCTCTCAACTACAAAGACAATAGATGTAAAATGTTTCTAATCATTTCATAAGGCATTTTAGTAAATATCATAAATTATGAGCTCCACAGTATGCTTTCAACAAGGAAATGTCAATAGCGAGGATAGTGGCCTCCCCTTTCTTTTTTTCTACCTATGCCTCTGAGAGGCACTAATGGCTTTTTTTCCAGCAACACACAGCTGGCCGCTCAAGACGCATTACGTCAAGGGCACTTGGCTTACTTACCGAAATATTTACGACACCAGTTTCCGCTACAGTGACAGTCTCATATAAAAATATTTCACAGGTGAAGAATTTGGGTTACAAATCTGTAGAAACAAAATCCTATTGATATGACAGTGCCCAAAAAATGTTCATCGGCATTGTGATACATTTCATAACTCTTAAAGTACGTTTCTTGGTTTCCAACATCCTTTTCCACAAATTAGAGTGCCTAACCACTACTCATATTCCTTACCTTATTCGTCGACACTTCTTCAATATTTCATCATAACAGATACATAGCATAATCAACATTCCTCAACAGCACAATACACATCGTCATCGTACTAATAACGTCATAACACCTCAGTCAACTCTCAAAATCGTCGTAGCTTCCTCCAATAATTAAAAAAATTCTCTGCTCATGTCAAAAGTGTCATCTGCCTCAAACGTACTTTAAAAATCGTGATCCCATACCAAATATATCATTCAAAGCTCTCATAATATCACAATGGGTCCGAAAAAATATGAACAGTTCACAAAGTTCAGACAAAATACAATTTCTTAAGTGTGAAGTTATCCAACGGTGTAATTGTGTAAACATGTGTCATTGACGTAGTAAAAAGATGTTTGTTTCTCTCAGTTAAATGATCAGATAGCTGTGTAATTTGTGTGTTAGAGAAATATAGTACCGATGTGTAAAGTTGTATAAGCAAATACCATATTAGCTAGGGATCCTTGTGCTTGCCAAACACATGATACACAAAGTAAGTGTGCATCCCCCTGAGGATTATTGTAATTATACCCTCAGGTGTTACAAATTACAGCAATGGAATGAAATGTATCACGGAAAACTTTTGTATCATTGTACTTCAAATATCTTTAAAAATAAATGTTTTAAGTACAAAATTAATCACTGAAATGCGTGTCCTGTAGCGCTAAATGTGCATCTTGTTGTAAGATAATCTCTGTGGAAGTGTCGTAGTTATTTTCCTCTGAAAGCTAAGTTTGGCAGAAGCCAATGTACTTACCTCATGATAAACAAAAGTGAAATGCTTTGCGTAGAGATATCTTACTTCTTACGCTTATTGACGTGATGAAGAAAGTACTGTGCTGTAACGTATTGTTGTGCTACGGAAAAGGCTGTCTCATTGTAGCTGTACCACAAAAGTTACTATTAAACATGTTTTACTTTCCAGAAGAATTCAGAAAAACTGTGCAGATATGAAACAGAAACACCGCAAAAGCAACATTGTAAATTGTCACTCATTAGTAGTGTCGTGATATAATCATGTAGCTGTCACATAAACCAACCACTGTGTCATCTGGCATTTCACAGAAAGCACCTCAAATCCAGAATCCACTCTCAAGCAAATCAAAATGTTGCATGAAAATCTCATTAGCAGTGCCGGTATATGTTCCAAGTATGTGAGCCTCATAGTCGTTACGCGATCGTGCAACTAACAAGCAAGAATGTACACACACAGTAACACTGTGTCCTCTGTTCACTATCACAATGCAGTGGTAATTACTGTCTAAATATGTACCCTAAGTTCTAGACTGGATAGTTAACTTCAAAACATAGTTGCATGATAACAGTTTCTAAGTGTGACAATGCATACTAGAAATGTGAAGCGAAACGTTTTATGGCAAAGACAAAGTTAAAAAGCAGATTATATTTCAAGAAATGGTTTCACATGTGAAATGTGATGTAGCCCTTTGCTCTTCCTAGTACGCAGAGTTTCAACTTTAACGCAATTATCATGTGGTATACGTCGGTAAAGAATACTGGAACTTTGCTCAAGGTTAGCGTCAATGTTATTTTTCCCTGAGCCAGCGGGCGCAAGTGGCTGCCTGCGGTGTGAGTCATTGTCTGTTTCTTTGTTGGCGTGCGTCGTTATTGGGATTTGGAGACCTAACTTCCACAAATTCACCGTGACGAGAGAGCTCTGCCCTGTTTAAAGCTCGCCAGTTCCGATGGAATTCAGGTCTGTCGTTTTGTCGGTAGTTCCTGTAGATTCTTTCTTGTCGGTTAAGTGGTGGAGAATTTCTCCCTGAATTATCACTGCACGGTGGACCGTTGCGTCTGAAGTTATTCTGTCTCCCGTGATAATAATTGTTCTGGTTACCAAATTGTCTGTTTCTATGAGTGTCTCTGTCATATTCATTACTACGGAAATGCGATCTCTCTCTGTAACTATTACTCTGCCAGTGGTTGTCATACGGGTGGTGTCTGTTTTGGTCACGATTTATGTTGTAAGAATAGAATTGTCGTGTCCAGTTATTGTTTCTGTCGTCACGGAATTGTGACAGATGTGACCCTGTAGTGATTGTTTTCCTGTTTTCGCATCCCGCGACTGTCTGTGTCAATTTCTAATTCTTGTAAGAGTCCCTGAAAATCTTCAATGTCGTCTTTGCAACGTCCTGCCAAAATAATATGTCGTAAATGTTCAGGCAATTTGATTAAGCAAATGCGGATGAGTTCTGAGGGGCTATATGGGTTTGACAGGTACTGATTCTTGTGCAACATGTCTTCAAAATATTTCACAAGACTGGAAAATTCAGATTGTTCGAAGTGTTTCATCATTATGATACTATGTTTTACTCGGTCTTGTGTGGCTTGAGACCAATATGCTGAGAGGAACGCATGGTAAAATTCTGCTTCACTGTGACAATCGTGAATGACCGATCGCATTCTTACAGCTGGTTCATTCTCCTAGTAGCCACACATAAATTCTAACCTGTGCTCTAATGACCAGTTGGGAGGAAAACAATGAGAGAATTGATGGAGCCACGCTTGTGGATGAATGTCGTTGGCAGAATTCTTAAACGTTTTGAATTTACGTGTAGTAATGAACAGCTTATAGTCAAAATCATCGTGTCGGCGAGTAGCACATCGCTCATTGTTACTTCGTTTCGGCGGTTCCATCTCAAAATCCAATGCGCCATGCCAATTTCTTTCATAATTTCCGAAGTGCCCTGAGTTATTATTTTGTGGCTGTTCCGTATTTCTATGTCCCTCTTCCCGTGTTGGAGCGCGAGTGGCCTCTGAAATATGTAATTCTTGTATTACCTGTGTCAGCTGATCTTGTACTTCCCGGATTTCTCTTTTGTACTGTGTATTGATTTGATTTTGATTTTGTTTGAATTTTCTTATTTGTTCATACTCTTCTGTGTCAGTGAAGGCTATGGGTCTTGTGTCATTCAGGTCATCATCTACCTTTGTAGATAAGTTAGTGACCTGATCTGAAAGTTCGGCTACTTTCTCCGATAGTGTACTTATTTCCGCCATGTGTCTTTCTGAACCAATTTTCAGGGTATCTACTGTGTCCTTTAAATTTTCCTGAGTTTTTGCAAGTTGCGTAACCGAATCGGTAGATGCAACTGAGTCAATTTTAGCTTGCAAGGTCTCATGATTTTCATGAACAATAGTTTGCAGTTCTTTTATGGCTGATTCGTGATTCTGTAATGCATTTTCATGACGCGAAAATATAGGTTGAAAATGCTCACAAATTTGTGTTTTTACGTCATTACAGACCTTTTGACATTTCGATTCGATGTTATGTAACTCAGTAGTTAAATCTTCACATGTTTGTTCAAGTGTGGTGTCTAACTTTTTAAGATTTTGTTCCACTGTGTCTAACTTTTTAAGATTTTGTTCCACTGTGTCTAACTTTTTAAGATTTTGTTCCACTGTGTCTAACTGTTGCTGTGTTTGTCTCTGGTATTGTTCCATTGTGTCTAACTTTTGAAGCTTTTGTCCCATTTGTTGCATTAATTGTAATAACAATGCATTAGTGTCTGGAATCTGTTCCTCTACGCTTTTCGGCAGTGCATTTGCACCAGCAACATTCACATTTTGACAAGCAGAAAATGTGTCTTGACTCATTTGAGAAAACGGTGAGGACCCAAAACCTAAGTCTACAGTATTTGCAATATTGTGTTCTGTCATTTCGGATTCCTGAGAGGAGCTGTTGCCGACCGATCGATCGATAATGCTTCCCTGTTCACTAATTGTTTCACTGTCTACACCATTGTTTGCAGCCCGCTCCATTTCCCTATGTACAATTACCAAATTACTACTTTCAACATTAGTTAATTCATTACTCGGTGGCGCTAACACTCTGCTTTCGTCTTCACTGTCATTTCTCAGTTTACTTTGGAGCCTAGTATTACGTTTTTCACACGCCATTATTGTCACAATATTTCACACGACAACACAGAAAAAACACAATTTGAAGAGCAAAAACAAGAGAACACATTAACACAGAACTGAAAATAATATCTAGTTATTGCAAGCGCAGCTGCGAAATACTTGGTGCAAATCTACATGCATGCCACAACTGTTTTACTGTGCAACAATGAAAAACCACAACTACCAAGGAAATTCTCTCTATAATTACGCGCTAGCAATAAACAAAAGCTACACTAAATACACAAACTAAAAGAAAAAGTCAGAAGATTCCAGTGAGGTATCCTAGGCTAAGGGTCGACATATGAAACGTCCCCTTAGAACAATTTATACACGACTGTGCTTAACCTGACACACAATATTATTTAGCGCAACGCAATCTGACTTTCAATAATCCCTACAAAAGAATGGCCCTGACTAACATTAAACTATACCTTTCACAAATAACTTACCTCACAAAAATCTTCATTACTCGAACTACTGCAATACAGCGAGCGCCACTACTGCCAGCTAAATAACAGATTCAAACTACGGAAGGCACTAACTACTGATAGGCATAGTTAGCAAATGAAAGATTTTTGTAGAGAACAAACAATGTATTTACCTTAATACTCATAATATATAGCAGTTCATGACAAATTACAAAACTCTGTCATCTCTCTCCCCACATCCACCACTGCTGGCGGCTCACCTCCAACTGCGCAACGCTACGCGCTGTTCACATCCAGCTGCCGCTGCCCAACACTACAATGGCAGACAACAATGCAAACTAGCCACAGACTGCACACAGCACAGCCAGTGATTTTCATACAGAGCGTTACGTAACGTTGCCAATAAGAAAATATAAACAGCCTACTTACAAAGGAAGAACGATGACGCTGGAGAAATAACCAGAATTTTTCACGACCGTGGAATTCCTTATAGGGGTGAAATGTTTACTCTATTTCTTTGCGTAAGTTGCATGTATCTATAGAGGGTATCATCAAAATTTTTTAGGAGTATCACTGGAAAGCAGTGATGGGAATAAGTAGGTATTTTCACAGAAACGAAGCTAATTGAGGTAACAAACCGAATAAATCATTCCATTAAGAATTATTACATCATTTAAATAAATGGTAAGTACATTATTTCTCTGTAACGCGGGTCAAGGTTGCCTTGTAACAAAATACTCGTTCATATCCCTGAACAACCACCGAAATGTTGCCGTTGGACAGTAGTTTCACGGTCGGGACGCAGTGAAACAAATATCATTTCAGCCCTAGAAATATAGCAGATCTGGGATGGAATCGTTATTGCGAGTGTCCGTTACTCAATCGTACGGTAGCATTGGATTTCGAGGAAACGTACAGTTTGTGCGCCGCGATCGAAAATAATGTCTACCAACGTTCCATGCCAAGATTTAGGAATTGCCGAAGGTGTTACAGCCCGAAATGAATATCGTGATTCGTCAACATTTCCTGAGTTACCTTGTGACATTGTTTGTAAAACATTGTTAATCAGCTGTCTTTTGGTATGGCGTGTCAGAGTTCATCAGTGTTTAAAAGGCTCAGCCATATGACAGCGACAGGCTAGGCCTTGACTATGAATTCTAAGTCGCCAAGAAATCGTCGCATCGGTGTATTTTTCCGATAGTCTTTACAGTTTCAGGCAAAGAATATTCAAATTATTCTTCAGCTGTGTGGCAACTATTCTGCTTATTGTCGACGTATTCGGCAAAAATTATTGGTTACAAAACTTCCACAGAGATTTTAAACATGGTAATATGGCACTTAGAGACGCAGCTTTGCAAGAATTGCTACGTGCTTTCTATTAGCCGGTACGAGTATGGACCGTAAAAGATAAATGTTACGAGCGAACTTGTCCTCGGTAAGCTATTTTAAATGCTACTCTCTCTGCGAATGCGTGCTTTCTCGGCGAATTGTGCTGATGAACTCATCTCGGAAAATCAACAGAGTAATTGTAGAAAACAGGTAAAAGCCAATTCGGTAAATATCAATTTAGGTTCCACAGAAATGTAGGATCACGCGAGGCAGTGAGAAAGATCATCACTCGATAACGCCTCGACCGATTTGGTTGAAATCGTGTGTGTGTGTGTGTGTGTGTGTGTGTGTGTTCGACACGACACTTTAATTAACAGTCAGACAGACATATGCCGTGTATTTTTGTAATATATATACATATGCATGTTATATACAAAGAAGAAGCGTACTTACCACATATCTCGGAAAGTTCTTGACCGATTGTACACGATACTCTCCTGAACATTCAGACGGAAATAGACATAGGGAGCGGTAAGAGGAGGTGGACAGACAGAGGGGGTAGGATGTATGGCAGAGAGGGATGGTAGGAGCAAGACATGCTCAGAGATAAAGGGGGGATGAGAAGATACGCAGAGAGAGGAGAAGGGGGCAAGGAATTTAGGATATATATGCAATTCTGATGCATGTTTAGCCATTGCGAAGCATTGCTGGTTTCGCTAGCCTAATACAAATTTAAGTTTGGGTTGTTTTGAAATCCGTGGCACAAAAATTCTATTTATTTTTATTCATTTAGACATGTTTCGACACCTATGTGTCATCTTCTGTGGTTCGAATTTATTTTTGAAATTACATTGCTAGTGAAACTGCGTTATTATACACTCCTGGAAATTGAAATAAGAACACCGTGAATTCATTGTCCCAGGAAGGGGAAACTTTATTGACACATTCCTGGGGTCAGATACATCACATGATCACACTGACAGAACCACAGGCACATAGACACAGGCAACAGAGCATGCACAATGTCGGCACTAGTACAGTGTATATCCACCTTTCGCAGCAATACAGGCTGCTATTCTCCCATGGAGACGATCGTAGAGATGCTGGATGTAGTCCTGTGGAACGGCTTGCCATGCCATTTCCACCTGGCGCCTCAGTTGGACCAGCGTTCGTGCTGGACGTGCAGACCGCGTGAGACGACGCTTCATCCAGTCCCAAACATGCTCAATGGGGGACAGATCCGGAGATCTTGCTGGCCAGGGTAGTTGATTTACACCTTCTAGAGCACGTTGGGTGGCACGGGATACATGCGGACGTGCATTGTCCTGTTGGAACAGCAAGTTCCCTTGCCGGTCTAGGAATGGTAGAACGATGGGTTCGATGACGGTTTGGATGTACCGTGCACTATTCAGTGTCCCCTCGACGATCACCAGTGGTGTACGGCCAGTGTAGGAGATCGCTCCCCACACCATGGTGCCGGGTGTTGGCCCTGTGTGCCTCGGTCGTATGCAGTCCTGATTGTGGCGCTCACCTGCACGGCGCCAAACACGCATACGACCATCATTGGCACCAAGGCAGAAGCGACTCTCATCGCTGAAGACGACACGTCTCCATTCGTCCCTCCATTCACGCCTGTCGCGACACCACTGGAGGCGGGCTGCACGATGTTGGGGCGTGAGCGGAAGACGGCCTAACGGTGTGCGGGACCGTAGCCCAGCTTCATGGAGACGGTTGCGAATGGTCCTCGCCGATACCCCAGGAGCAACAGTGTCCCTAATTTGCTGGGAAGTGGCGGTGCGGTCTTCTACGGCACTGCGTAGGATCCTACGGTCTTGGCGTGCATCCGTGCGTCGCTGCGGTCCGGTCCCAGGTCGACGGGCACGTGCACCTTCCGCCGACCACTGGCGACAACATCGATGTACTGTGGAGACCTCACGCCCCACGTGTTGAGCAATTCGGCGGTACGTCCACCCGGCCTCCCGCATGCCCACTATACGCCCTCGCTCAAAGTCCGTCAACTGCACATACGGTTCACGTCCACGCTGTCGCAGCATGCTACCAGTGTTAAAGACTGCGATGGAGCTCCGTATGCCACGGCAAACTGGCTGACACTGACGGCGGCGGTGCACAAATGCTGCGCAGCTAGCGCCATTCGACGGCCAACACCGCGGTTCCTGGTGTGTCCGCTGTGCCGTGCGTGTGATCATTGCTTGTACAGCCCTCTCGCAGTGTCCGGAGCAAGTGTGGTGGGTCTGACACACCGGTGTCAATGTGTTCTGTTTTCCATTTCCAGGAGTGTAGATGGGTTTTTGTGCCCCTTTTTTTGGCGTCCGTGACAGCATGACATATTTTCCGTCATATTGTGTATCTCTGGCGGATACCTCTTTCTGCTACAACTGAGTACATTGTTTTCACACCATTTATTATAAAATTTCGCTCAGAACCTTACTTCACACGTATTTTGCACAAAACATGATAAAACATAATCTCAGCAGGCACTTTGTTATGGGCAGAAAGTATGTGTATCTGTCTCCACGACAGAAGTTTCCGCTCAGTGTAAGTTTTGTCACGTTCTGCGAAAAATACATGCGAAAACAGTGCACCGAATAGCATTAGTAAAGGATATCCACCATAGATACACAACGGTCAGAAAATAAAACACGCTGCCAAAAACGACAAAATAAAGGGCACGAAAGTCCATCTACAGTAACGCATTTTCGCTAGAAATCTAATTTTCAGAAATAAATTGGACCCATACAAGATAACACACGTATCGAAAAATGTATGGGTAAATAAAAAGAAATAAATAGCGTTTGTATAAGGCGAATTTCGAAACAGCCCAAATTTTAAACAGGGAAAAATGTCAAGAGGAGTCTCCAACTTGAGTAAGATGATAAATTTAAATTTTAGGAAGTCTTTCCTGAAGGTACTTGGATGTAGTATAGCACTCTACAGAATTGGAACGTGGACGACAATCAATTCAGACAAGACAGTAGAAGATTTTAAAATGTGGAGCTACAGAAAAATATTGAAGATTGGAAGAATAGAATGAATATCTAATGTGGATTTACTGAACTGAATTGAGGAAAAAAGATATTAATGGCACAACTTGATTAAAAGAG
This sequence comes from Schistocerca cancellata, assembly GCF_023864275.1. Classification (NCBI taxonomy): domain Eukaryota; kingdom Metazoa; phylum Arthropoda; class Insecta; order Orthoptera; family Acrididae; genus Schistocerca; species Schistocerca cancellata. Next base: position 317,003,358 of record NC_064633.1, on the reverse strand, counting down.
TGGCTCGAATGATTGTAAACACCCTAAGCAGAAATGGCAATTTAGTAATGGAGTGTGGATCAGAGGATAAAAAGTGGAAGCGAGATTCGTAGGTATAAATACAGAAACCTGGTTCAGATGTATGTAGGCTGCAGTAGTTATTCAGGGATGAAGAGGTTTACACAAGATAGCCTGCTGGGGAGAGCTGCATCAAACCGATCTTCGTACTGAAGACCGCTATAAGAACGACAATACGTTCCTTTTAAAGCGAAATTTCGACATGTTTCTTGCATGTCATCTTCGGAAGCCAGACCAAACCACTTCGTTAGAAGATGACAAGTATGAAACCCGTCAAGATGTTGCCCCGAAACAGAAACATTACTCAAAGGGTTTTCCTAAAAGTAGTCATCAGCACTCTTTCTATTTCAACATTTTGACATAACTAACGTATCGTTGACCTAGATCGAAATCAACTATTTTCGCGTGCGGCAGACGGTGCAGTATCATCCAAATAACACAGTTAATCAACAGATATTTAACACCCACTATTGGATAACAATTAGAAGCCTCCCTTAAACTCACCAGGTATGCGCACTCAAAGTTAATCCTGCTTGTTTTCTAATGTTACGTAACCACCTTCCATTAATTAGTCGTTTCGGTCTATTATTTTTTGGAATTCGGCAAACAACCTTATTGGCCTATCTACCATCCGGTAGCCAGGTTTCATGTCCCACCCATTTCCATTTCAGTAACATTACACAAGGGTTCCCAGACAGTGATACTCCTACCAACGGTGGTACGCCAGGGCATTTCAGGTGGTTTGCGTGCAAGTAAACAAAACACCTATTGATGTAAGTAAAATTATTCTTTTACGATACTTTATTTTTAAAGTAAAATTACGGAGAAAAAACTGTGGGATAAAAGTAGTGTCTGTATGATGTTAAAGAACACTGATTTACAGCTGCATGTTTGTTTCGGACTGTACATAGGACACAAGTGAGTCTTACTATACTTTCTCCTACCCGCACTTCATTAGTCGTCGATGCCTTCGCCGGGAATGACTCATCTCGTTTTGACGTTGGCGATATTTTAATCGGGTCTTGCCGGTGTTTATTCGAAAGTTTTCGTGCTGCTTTGCAACTGATGCCGACTTACGCTGTGTGCCAATGTGTGGCGATGCATTGGTCATTAGGCAATGAACGGTTTACTGTCGTTATTGTGCCGTTGTTAAGCGTTACGTTAAATGGCATATAATACGAAGAAAGCTTGTGCCTGGAACTGATTTTGAAATCTGATTTATCGTGTAAGTTTGATCTGATTCTGAATTTTTTTGTAATTTCGTCTCTAATTTTCCATACTCCATATTCAGTTTACTACTCTCTTGCACAACAGCTTGATATTATTTGTGTTGTAAAATTTAAAAAAAATATTTTAATTGTCATTTCTCTCTTACTTATTGAATATTTGTATCAGAATCGGCTTAATTTAATTTCATATTATTATCTACTAATAATTACCACATGTGAACACCAAGACTCTGTAAAAAATACTTTCACGAATTCTTATTACTTGTGTGTATCACATTTCTGCCACACATAGTAGATGATAGGTACGATGCAAAAACCTGATGCATTTTTTCAGCAGTGAGCTAGATGGTGAAAGTTATTTTTTCCCGTCACCTATCTCTAGGTTCGTTAAAAAGTGAACACGCTTTATTTCTAAATATGTGAAGTGTTACGCAGTGACAAAAAGTTGGGAACCCCTGCATGACACTCATAATTACGTCTTCTACTCCAGTTTATACGTAATACATTTGTTTATCCTCCTGTATCTCCTACGAATTCCCACATGCTTCTCTCCGTTTCTCGCTGAGCAGCCACCAGCATTTCTGGAGTTGAAGTCCATGTCTCGCCTCCATAAATTCAAATACACACTAGTTATGACCATTACCGTTTCACACGTACATGAAGCTTACTTTACGAAACTGTGTTAGTTAACCAATGGCAATCCTGCCCACTTCTACTCTTCTATAAATGCCTTCCGCTGTCTGTCGAGTCACTGTCTGCAACTGCCCTCAACTGATTCGATAAATCTATCTGATTTTTGGTATCTTGATTATAAACTCTTTTGGTATTACTATAATGATTTTCTGGACCTACTTACAAAACTTGATGTATTTTTTTCCACTCGTTATTGCAGTTTGTTTACGTTAAGAGGAAAAGGCACAATAACAACATCAGACTGTAGGTGTTCCAGGTATGTTCGATTAACAACTGATCGTTCTTTGTTTTCTCAACTTAAGAATCTGAAAATACCATCTAGGATTGTTGAGAGAGTTTTGGAGATTTTAAATCTCCTTAACTGACTCATCTTTCAATTCTGAATAGAATTGTTGTTTATTCCATTGTACCTAATTCTGTAATTTTTATTTTTGTTTAATCACAATTATTTTGGCAGTTTCACAAAACAATTCGAAAGCATCACCTTGCACCAGCACGGAGACATGATGACTTTGTCGATGAAGAAAGATGACAATACTGATAAAATATGAAAACACGTTTATTCATGGAAAGTTTGACAGTACATTAATCAATGAAACACTGCAGTATTTATCGTATTAAATATTATATAATGAAAATATTATTGTATTGAAAATTAGTAGAAATCAAGATCTGTGCGCATGTGCGTCTTTGTTTGTTTCATTCCCAAAACCAACATACAAATTTTCCTGCTTCGGTGTTCGAGCAGACCTCATACCACCACGTGTAGCATTTGCAAAACCCTGTCCACTCTTGTGGTTAAAGATCAAAGTAGATCTCATCGGACGTGGATCAACGAATTGTACTTTCTCCGAAGGTTTTCCTCTATTGTGGTAATTGTTGTTTTCCCACCTTGTGTGTTTTGTTGTCAACCAACATCTGTTTCAGAGACGAGTTTGTTAAATCATGTAAGACGTCGTGGTCTTCTGACCTTCATTGCTTACATATTCCGCCCTCACAATCATTTTCTGAACATCAAGACGCTTCATTTGAACCCAAACTCGACAAGATAAAGTCAATGTTGTATGAATTCATGTAAACGATATGCAATTAACAAGTAAGCGCACTGTGGTCGAAATACTCGAGGCTGGCATACACACATACATTCCAGACACGACGGTCACAGAAGCTTTTAGTTTGGGAGAGAAACCGCACAATGGGACACCGGTCCCTTCAGGGGACGACCCAGCCTATGTCAGCTGGTGACCGCCCGAGTAGCGGACAGCGTGGGCCTGAGTGAAAGGGGGGAACAACCCCGTGTTCGGCTTAAAAGCAAATTCCGCTACATTTTGTGGGAGCGGCCAGCCTACGTATTCTTTACACATAGCACGCAGTTTCAGAGATTTTCACAGGGAGACAGCAAACGCCAAACGGCAATGCTACAGGTTTCCGGATTGGTCGCATTAAACGAAACTTTCGTTAGTTTCATGTTTTTCTTACACTAACTAGCACTACTCCAGTACCCAAGTATCCCACTAGTTAAGATATTTTGTGAATTTTTGTGTCATTTCCTTACAGCGGACGACTCCAGAAGATATTTATTGTTGAAAGTTTTTCAGGCATTTCTCTTTAGAACGTTAGGAGCGTCTGTCTGACTTCTGTAGTAGTGTGGGGGTGGAAATTGCATCTTGCAGGAGCCACAGGGTAAAGGGTACATCTCAGATTAATCCGTTGCGCAGAATAACAGATCAACCCCACACCTGAGAATCATTTGAACTTTGTGTACTGTGACGTTTCCGTTTTTTCGTATGTGGTCTTTTTTTTTTAGGCAGTGGATTGAAACTACAAATAATTCGGCCGTGCTTCGGCGCGATAGGAGCTTTCTTTGTTGAAGGCTCTTTATTTTTCTCTGCCCGATGTTCATCAAAAGACTCAAGAGTTACTGTTGTTTGACCTATAGATATAGCATCCCGAGTAGGATTATTTTTGTTTTCCATTGTCCATAACAATAATATGATCTGCTTTTTACCACAGCAAAATCATGCCAGTTAATCACAATGGGATTTTAAGACTCTATCCCACATTCTGTAAACCCTTCAACTGCATTACCGACTGTAGCAGATTTCCGGAAACCGAGGCTCAATTAATGAATATATGAGGAGTCCATCGACTTGCCCCAATTTACTTGTCACAGTTGTCTGCGTTAAAGGTAATTGTTTTTGTAATGGGATTAACAGGAATAGAAAGTGTGAATGAATAGCGGCTGTGAAACACATACTGTGTGAGGTAGTCATTTAGAAAAGAATAATCACATTTCTGCCGTATTATCCACAGCAGTTTATGTCGAATGCCTTGAAAACTCGTAACACATCAGGCAATGTCCAATTACAAAACGGACACTGAAGTGGCCGCAGCAGATTCATTGTGCCAGTTTTTAGTGCCTTTTCTTGCGAAGCGTTGGTGGTTGCTGTACGTTGATGGTGTTTTAAAAAGTGAACTGAAACAACTTGTTTCTTCATCTTGCCCCACTCGTTAACTTTCCACAGACTCCTCTAATCCTTCGATGTACAAGCATAGTATCAGTGGATCATTTCTCAAGGAATGTTAACATATTTTTCAAAATCTACGAATGTCAGACAATGTGACAGTTCATGCCCTGGCTCTGTTTTATGATTGGATTCACAACATGCAAATGGTCTGTTAGACTACATCTACTTATAAACCGTGTTGCTCCTTTGCCTGATAAAATTTCAGTGCTTTTTTTTGTGTAGCTGGTGATAATTTTAGTTAATATTTGTTAGTTGTATACAGTCGTACATTACGGCGAGGTGTCGGGTAGATCTGTCACATTTTTGGCTGGCCTATCTAGTTTCTTGTGGACTAACTGAATGGGTAAGTATCGGAATATAAACCTAAAGCGTAGCGTCCAATCTCCGATCGGTCCTAGGTGTTATTTCTGTCATTGATAGCTTCTTTTATCTCTACAAATGATTTCTGAGTATACGTGCAAACACTAAGAAGCGCCGCAGTTCGAAAACTACGTTGAACTGAAGTTTTAACCTGTAACTGGCTGGGTAACTCATTTCAAAGATCGGGGAAGGCAAGGACATACCAGCTCCAACGGGACTATGCTTAATAAAACTATACATTGACCGAGTTTATTGGAATTATATTCATTCGTAGCTATTTCAATAATAATTCTGATAGGTCATTTTGTTATTGTTATCATTATTGTTGTTATTTTGATTATTCCCATAGGGCCTTACTGGACCACGCGATGTTCAAAAAAGACATTTTCAGTGTTTTGTTTCATCTTTTGTTTGTGCGCATAATATTTTTGCTCTCCCACAATGGACTTTTTTCAGCTCATGAGAGCAAGTTGTTGCCATCCTCTAGTATTTTTCCTCGAGGTCAAGTTTTGCTATCTGTTATATCAAGTTCTGTTAATCCTGCTTCCTTCAGATCATCTTTTACTGCACAGATACACTTTATTTTTACGGTATATTGATAATTTTTACTTATGGACCGTCTGACAGCAACTAAATAAAACACAATTTTAGTGCCATACGCGTTTCGCCTTTATTTTCTGCAAGGCATCATCAGTGGCCTGGAATATGTACATATGTTTGCTATTTAATTTACATTTTTGTCACTGTACCTATAAGTTATAAGCAATTCTCGTGGTTGGTATTTCCTATTAAGTAGTAATGTTTTGAACTGTACTTACAGGTTGCGTGGACAATTTCTTATATATTACGCTCCTGTTGCATTTTTGGTGTTGTTGTTCTTCTTCTTATGAATGCCAATTTGCGGTTTTTCCCACATTCCACAGCACTATGAAATGAACGCTTGTTTCAGTGCAATGTTTTGGTTTCTGTTGCAGACTGTCAAATGTTTTTGCCAAAGATCGAATGTTATTGCCAAACTTTCGAGTGTTATTATTGAAGTATCTGTGATCTGTTCGTGTATACATTTGTGCGTGCATGTGTGTGTGCGCGCGCGCGCGTGTGTGTGTGTGTGTGTGTTTTTTTTGGTGTGATATATTTTTTTTGCGCTGTGTGTGTGTTTTAGTGTGGTATATATATAATTTATTTTTTTGTGGGCTCTGCTTGTGTGTGTGTGTGTGTGTGTGTGTGTGTGGTGTGTGTGTCCAGAAGGTGAAGAGGGAAGAGTTTTTTCGTTTTATCTTATTTCCTTTATTAAGTTTAGTAGGGAGCCGGTGCTGATGTGTGTTTGTTCATTTATCACATGTTTGTTTTCTGCTATGGTTTTCTGGATGTAGAAGTTTTCTTCCGTTTGTATAACATGTTTGTCATGGTTGCTTATTCTAATTAATTTCATTTCTTGTTCCATGTTTGTAGGATGACGGTCATGGTGTTTTAAATGTTCTGCAAATGTGGAATGGTTTGTTTCATACTTCCAAAATCTGATACGTTCTTTGTAGCGTGTTTCAAAATTCCTGCATCTCATGCCTATGTATACTGCATCACAACTTTGACATTCAAGTTTATATATTCCTGATTGTTGTAATTTGTCCCTCTTGGTAGCTGGCTGGCTTTGGTGCGATTGGAGGGTTTGCCCAGGTTTCTATGCTATTTTGAAGCCGTGTCTCTTTAGGATGTTTGCAACTCTGTGTGTTAGTTTATGTGTGTAGGTCATGGTGTACCATTTGGTACTTTTCTGTGTGGTGTTGTCATTGTGTGTACTTTGAGTGTGTTAGTAAGTTTTCCGCTTGTGAGTTCTCTTGTATTCTGGAAATGTTGTTTGTTTTGTATTTGTGATTTTATTTTTTGATTGAGCCTGTGTACCACATGTGTGTCATACCCGTTGTTCTTAGCTATTTGTATGATTGTACTCATTTCTTGTTCATAGTTTCTCTTGTTGAGTGGGATTCTGTTTAATATACGTAACATGTGTCTTAGTGCTGCAAGTTTCTGGCTGTGGGGGTGGTTGGATGTGGAATGTATTACTGTGTCTGTGGCTGTTGGTTTTCTAAAGATGTTAAATTATATTTGCCATTTTCTTTTTTATTGTAATGTCAAGAAAATTTATTTGATTTGTCGTTTTCTTTTTGAAGTGTGAATTTTATGTTCTGATGAGCTTTGTTTATTTCCGAATGGAGTTCATCTATTTTTACACTTGGCACATCTACCAGACAAATAGTGTCGTCCACGTATCTGTGCCAATATATGATTTTGAAACTTTTATTGCTGGTTGTCTTTTCAAATACCTTATTTTCTACATGACTGATGAAAATGTTTGCTAGTGTTCCTGATATTGGGGATCCCATGGGCAGTCCATCACTTTGTAGATAATATTCTTTCTCAAACTGAAAGTAGTTTTGTTCAGTTGTCATTCTGAGCATATCTGTTATTTCTTTTATTGCGTCTGTGGTGAGGATGCTGTGGGATGTGAGATTTTGTTCTATGATTTCTATTGTTTCTGTGATAGGGATGGAGGTATACATATTTTCTATGTCGAATGAAATCAGTGATGCTGTGTTTGGTACCTGTATGTTCTATATGTTTTGTATTAGGTTTCCTGTGTTTATCACTGTTCTGTTGTTTCCTACTTTATAGTGTTTTGTAACTAACTTTTGGAGGTGTTTGGCTGTGTGGTATGTTGGGGCTTTCTTGAAGCTGACAACAGCTCTCATTGGCATTCCATCTTTATGTACTTTCGGTTGACTGCGGAGTGTTGGTGCTTGTGGGTTTTTCTGTGTTATGTAGTATTTCTGTTTGTCTGTGAGTGTGTGTTCAATGTTTTTCAGTGTTCGTTTCACGTTTGCCTGGAATTGTGTAGTTGGATCTGACTTCAGTTTTTGTATAGCACTGGTGTTTATGTATTCCTTGGTTTTTGTGATGTATTGCTCTTTATCCATGAGTACTGTTACATTTCCCTTGTCTGCTCTTGCTATTAATATGTTATTGTTTGTTAACTTTTGTTTTAATCTTTTCATAGTGGCTGCTTCTGTTTGGTTGTTCTTATTGGTGTCTGCTGTGTTTGTTTTATTATGCCTTTTATTTTTTCTTTTACTAGTTCTTTTGTCAGTCGTATGTTAATTTCACAATTATTTTGTTGTTGTTCACGTGTAAGGATGTGTTCAGTTTCTAATATGATATTTTCTATGTATTAATTGTTCACTTTGCTATTGGTGCAGTCTTTCAAACCTTTTTCCAAGAGCATTTTTTCATTTTCGTGTAGTTCTGTCTCTGTTATGTTAACTAAACGTGGATGGAATGTGTGCTGGTGTTCATGTGGTTTCACGTTTGAAATGAAAATGCTTTTTTGCGTGTGAAATATTTTAAATATATGCGGAATATATCTGACATGTGCATACGTGGGCAAAGAAACGGGTAATAATCTCATCCTAAAGCCTTGGAATGATTTCAATCAAATTTGGCATACGTGTTAATTACAAACTGGGAAGAAATACTGGCGGTTAAGAACCACCAGCTTCATACTGGAGTGGGGCTAATAACATAGAGAGAGAAGGAGGGAGGAGGAGATGGAATTAGGGGAGAGGAGATGGACAGAGGGGGAAGCAGCAGATGGACAGAGGTGGAAGGAACAGATGGGCAGACGGAGAAGAAGATGAGCAGAAGAGGAAGGAGCTGATACATGTAGAGGGGAGGAGCAGATGGACAGAGAGAGGGTGGAGGGGCAGATGAGCGGAGAGAGGGGCAGGAGGAGATCGACAAAGAGTTGGAGCGGAAGAGGTGTATAGAGAGAGGGATTGGAAGAGGTGGGCGGATAGAACGGGTGGAAGTGGTGGAGATGGACTGAGCAGGCGTGAAAGGACGAATGGACTTACAGAAGACCCGTGAAACGCCAGCTGCTCAGCTACTATGCGTATAAAATTTTAGCATGTGACTGTACGTTCCTTTTTCATTATAATTTGGACTTAAAAATCTTCGATGTGTTTTTCTTTCTCTCTTTTGGATTTCTTTAATGTCTCTCTTTTTAACTGAAAAGAAGTGTTTCCGACACATAAAGACATTGAGTTGTAGAGGTCAATTTCATGTTTTCGTGTATTTTCAGATTCATTTTTTGTTGTCGAAATCTAAAGGCTGTTTCAACTCTGTTACAACGGATTTCATAGCTAAGCGTTTCCAGGCAAGTCTTCTAAACAGTTTCGCCTAAATATTTGAACTGAAAAACTCTCGAATTCAGAATTTTGGCTGCCAAGTTGTTGCTACACATGTATTTTGTTATTTTCAATCGACCTGTGTAGAACTACTGTGTTTGCTGTTTCTTTAAAAATTTCTGTTTGCTTTTATACTGTTTGTATGTCCTGACATATATTCGACACGTCGCCTCAAAAGCTAGGCAGTCTGTTCTCATACTGGTTCTTCCTAATTTGATTCGACTGTCAATTTTAAGATCCGATTGCGGTTTTCGCCATTCTTGAATTACTTTTCCTAGAACACAGTTGAAAAGTCATGGAGAGGGATCACCAAGTTATCTCCCACCTATTTTAATTTCAAAAAGTTGCGAAATTTCTGCCCTGAATTTTACCCAGATTTTGTACCATTCAGTGTTACGCAAGTAACTGTTGGTGTTCTCAGTCAGACCCTGTTCTCTCTGATTTTGGAAGAAAGACTTACGGTCGACTGATGCCTGGAAATCAGTTTCACAACTAAATTTTGTTCTGGGCGAGATCTGTATAGCATTCAATCTATTTTGAATTCAAGATGAATGTTGTGCTCAGACCACGAGACGTTGAAGTAGTAAGGGACACGAAGAGGGGAAGTACTACTGTATTAACACCCGTTTTTGTCTCCCTTCTTATGTAATGGCAGTTTTCCAATCATCAAATTTTTGTATCATCAGTGTAATTTCGTTTGTGGTTTCTGGGCCAACTGTTTTCAAGAGCTCGCCCAACGTATAATCGCACTTTCCGTTTAGTACACTGTTAATATTTGTTGTTATGTACATAAAAGTCGGAAGAGAGAAAGGACGATTATACTGATGAGATGAATAAGGAAAATAGGCAAAGCCTGGGCTGTAGGCCTATCTTTGAAACAATGATGCTGATCGCGGAAAGATGATTAATCAGTTTTGTGTATCAGAATTAACTTCACAATAAAATAACTCTTATAATTTGGCATCGACTAGGTTCTCTTGTAACTGAAAGAAGATAACTACGTTTTCTGGATCGTACTGTGAGCATTTAAGGCTGTGACAGTGGTAGCCGATCCATTGCATCATCGTATTAAGATGACGGACGAACATTATCTGAAAAACATTAAAAATTATTAAATGAGGACAAGTGGGAAATATTCACATTATTCAAATTCAGCTTATCTAAATCAACATCGTAAGACGTATCCTTTGATAACATTCGCTCACTGAGAAGACTACGACAGAAGAGAGAGTAGACGACGATACTGAGACACTAGCATTTTTCATAAAAGAAAACCATATTGCGTCTCTGGAGTCGGGGATCTGTGATACTAACTGTGAGAATACACAGCTGCCGTGAATTGTGGTAGCACAGTTCTTCACAATGAATTTGACAACGTCCTACAGCAAACCACTGCATAATGTCTTTTCGTTCCTTCTTTCCCTTGAACTCACTTATAACACTCAGTATATTTTATCACACATACAAAGCGACAGATATAATCGTTTCATTTACATAGTTAGAAATTGTTCAAGTATATAGCAAAACGTTTTATTTCTTTCGCATGGAATTTTTTCAAGTCTCATTACGTTTCACCACTTGAGTACACTATATTCATTGACAGAGTCCTTTTTATCACCGATCGATGCAAAGGCAGACTACATGCCGAGGGAAGTCAGGTGACAGCAGTCGACAAGTTGGCGCTCTGTTCCATTTAGGCGAATGGGATCAGGAGATCAGTTTCTTGTCCATACTGCTCCTGGATGTCACGACTTGACCAGGACATCATTTAGACAGTCGTCAAATATTCCACATTGGTTGGGATCATGAAACAACTGTACGGCAGACCCAGCGATGCTTTTGCACAAGTCAGTATGGTTGCGTTGAAATAAAGGTTTTAAAATACAAATTAACACTCCTCAGACAACATGAAGATGTATGTACATAAAAACAGCACTCCGTCTTCAGGCCACAAGTGGCCCATCGGGAACATCCGACCGCCGTGCCATCCTCAGCTGAGGATGCATATAGGAGGGGCGTGTGGTCAGCACACCGCTGTCCCGGGCGTTACGATGGTTTTCTGTGACCGGAGCCGTTACTATTCGGCCGAGTAGCTCCTTAATTGGCATCACGAGGCTGAATGCACCCCGAAAAACGGCAACAGTGAATGGCGGCCCGGATGGTCACCCATCCAAGTGCCGGCCACACCTGACAACGCTTAACTTCGGTGACATGACGGGAAACGGTGTATCCACTGCGACAAGGCCGTTGCCCTATATGTACATTCATTTATATGTATACGTTCTGATAAAACCTAAGCGATTTTAAGAGATTCTAAAATATCCTTGGAGATCTGCAGGGACGCGAATTTCTTTGTAATCAAACAGCATAAAAAGTACCTGGATAAAGAAACATATTATGAAAACTATCATCAGGCGCAGTTCGTTTCTATGTAAAGTTTGCACTTGGTGTTCATTTTATTTACATCATTTGAATTTTCATAACGTCGCTTCGTAGGCAGTAGTCTGTCTCGACAATCAAGTCTGTATTGCACACCTGGGATTGTCATAAGCTTCGCCCGGAACAGGGGCGACAAACAGTTCCTCAGTACGGGCGTAATATGGATAACGTGCTAGCGCGATCGTGTTCATATAAAATGCCTTGCAGGTCCTTCCAAGGACATCCCTTCTCCACGCATGAAACCGCAGCGAGCCAGATGCTCACAGGATCAAGTCCAGGTCAGCGAAGTGTTCACCTTCTTCTTATATGCCCGCGCTCAGTAACTCTTGCCAACCACAAGATTTTCCTTACACTCCACGCCTTTCGTAGATTCCCCACCTCGGCGACATGCGCTTTGTGGTTCCTTTCTTAACACATTATAACTTCACTGTAACTTGAGCGAAGAGTTTCTAATTCGGATCTGTGTCATTTACACGACACTGTTTAAGTTTTAACTCGTCCCTGTGGATCTCGCTTTGGTCATGAAATCAAGCAAGTTTCCATCGTATTTGCATAAATAAGTCAGTATATCATATTTCTTTCTCTGTCTTCTCCTTGTCCTGTACCATAATTTTTATACTGGACTTTAAGATTAATGACCAAATCTTCAGGTGACGTTCAACCGATTTTACTTTACAGTTTTCTACTACGCGGGTTCATCACTATTTATGCTTTGGGCAACATGCATTCCCTATATCACGACGTAGAAAATCTGCACACGGCTGACCAAAGATACTCGTACACGAGGAAACATATGTAAAGCAAACTGAAAATAGAGAATAGCTCAAACTAAGGAGCAGTGCATCTTCACATACGTACAACTTCATGCGAAATATTCATCCATCCCTCATTATTTACAACTAATCTACTTAAAGTTAATGAATCAATCCCGGAATCTAGTCTCAAGTATTTCATTTCTCAAAAATAAACTGGTAGAACATAGTGCATCAGCACCTTAAGATAGCGATTCCATCAAAAATATTTACATTTCACTGTTAGCGAACGCGTTTTTGGTTGCGGCGGAATCTTCTCACGAAATTTCAGTCACCAATCTTCTCCCCCGAATGCGAAACTATTTTGATGACGCCGCGCAGACCTATATAGGGAGAAACAATCATCAGAATAAAATACTGACAATCAGAGCTCGGACGGAAAGAAACAGGTGATCGTTTGTTCCGCGGGCTGTTCGTGGTTGGAATAACAGAGCATTATTATGAAGGTGGTACGATGAACCCTGTGCCAAGCATTGAGTGTGATTTGCTGAGTGTCCATGTGGATGTAGATGTAGAGCTCTTCTCGAGCTAATATTAGTTTCAATCCGTTCAAGGACATGGTTTAGTGACAATTCTTTTGCATAACAAAACTACTATATACACCTACTTATACTAACTGTCCACTAAGGAATAAATAGTAATAAAGAAAGATGAGAAATACTTATTAGAGTTGGCCTGAAGATCACATGATGCCTTTCATAAATACACTTTCTATCTGGATGCTTCAATGCTTTTCATCGCATTTTTCTGTTAATTTCGCATTTAAGCATATTGTACCCACAGAAAGAATCTTTAAGTAATCTCTTTACAAAAACAGTGCTTCATGTAGTGATTCCCAGGACCTCTGGTCCCACAGTAATTTGATCAATAAGTAAAAGCCGTATTCACTGCAGCCAGCAAAATCTGTTTATATCACAGGACGATTACTTTTAGTAGTGATCTATTCCTTTGTACTTTTCTTACACATATTTGGTTAATCTAAAATTCACAACGTAAAAGCGTAGGTTTCGTTGTGAACTTCAGTTTCAGCACGTTATATGTAACAGACGTTAGTACATCTAATGCTTTCTCAATTCAGAGAACAAGAGCATTTCTGTTACACATATCTTTTCAGATCCTAGTGAAAATAACGTCCTTTAATTTTACTGGATTCAGGAAAGGCCAAAAGATAACTATTTGGGTATGCTGGGTAAGACATATTGACTTTTACATATGGTCCTGTGTACAGTAACTGCCATTTGTTGTTTCTCTTATGTAAAGCAAACGATTTTTGATGAGATATAAGATATAAGTAATAATATTTCTCCAACTAAGCATTTCTGAACATGACCTAACCTTTGTCGTATGTGTCTTTTTAAAAAAATTCTGGTGGGATAAGTGAACGTAACAATTGTGTTCCTTAGCTTTTCTTATAGAGTGGGTTCTTCTTTAGGCAGGCGTGGCAATCGGTTTGTCTATTCGTTGGTTTCCTAATGATTGCTAAGCAATTCTGAAGATGTGTATGGTGTTGTGTAAACAGGTAAATTATTTCCAATAGTTTCAAACAGTTCGATAAATTCTATCTATCGTGTATGTTGTGTACTAGCATAAATTCTTCTAATTCAATAGAATCCGTTGAAAATGCACTTGACTGGGTGTCACTTTGGTAGGAAACAAGGATATCAAAATGTGCTTAACATTGTCGTCTTGTAGAAAATCTTTTCATTTATTGCACATAAAATTCGATGCGTTGTCCGTGAGGAATGTGACTGACTTGCCAACTGTTGGTATGTAATGTTTGAGGATCGTATTAGACTCTGGGGTCGATCTTGTAGCAAACAGCTTGACATACTTTGAAAAAAGAGCATAAAGAGCTACTAAACACTTGAACACCACCTCGTCCAGAGAGCATAGGCCCGCTGACATCAAGAGACACAATTTGTAGTGGCTGTGTTGGTAAGACAAAATGTAATTCCGTGTTCCACTACTTAGCAGTAGGCTTTGCTTTTAGACACAGTAGTCACGTTTCTAAAGAACTGTTCAATATACCTTCGTCTGTTCGGAAAGCAGCTATATAAATTCAGTTCTCTTAACCATTTCATCAACAACCCTAGCAAACGTTGGAACCACACTATGATTTCGACACTTCAATAAAAACGATAATGCATATTCCAACCTTACTCTATTGCTGCGAAGTTGTGCGTCGTATTAATTCTCGTCAGTATTAATTCTCATCAACCAACGTGCTGTTTTAGCTCTTGTTAGTGAAAGGATCCACCATACTCGCCGTCAATTAGAATTTTGTTCTAAGGAATTATTTCAGATTCATTTAATGATGCCGTCTAATGATTCTGAATTTTCTTGGGATTGGGTGGACGGTGCCTCTTGTTCACGGTCTGACTGGGAATTTCAATCTGTAACTGCTCGTCTTTCGGCGACGTTTGAGCGTTTCCTTGGCTCAGTGTCTAATTCAAATTTTAATTCTCGACGTTCTGTGGTCAATCTCACGGGGAAAACGTTTGACGACGCAGATTTGTCTGTGCTGGGGAAAGGTTTGAATTTCGCACCGACGCCTAAGAGTTAGCCAGTCGTTGATTTTATTAGTTCTATTGAGCAGGCTGTTTATAAACTACCTTCCGAGGCTGCGGAAGAGGTTACGAGGGGAAGCTTGTCGTGTATTGACTGGGGCCCGTCCACCCTAGTGTAACATTACAGCAGCTGAGGCGGCAGCTTTACGTTGACTCAGAATGGATCCTGATATTGTTATTTCACCTGCGGACAAGGGAAATGCCACGGTTTTGATGAACAAGCACGATTACATTCAAAAGATGCAGTGTCTACTTCCCGATTCGGCGTATCGCAAAACCAATGCTGACCCTACTAAGAGTGTTGAGAGAAAGACTAATAACCTCCTGAAGAAAAATTCCTTGTCACAGGAGACTATCAAGAGTCTTAATTCTTACTGTGCTGTACCACCTAGATTATATGACCTCCCGAAGGTCCATAAAGAGGCTGTCCCGTTGAGGCCTATTGTTTCCAATATTGGTGCTCCGACATATCGTGTAGCTAAACATCTTGCTAGTTTGTTGAGCCCACTAGTAGGTAGGTTTGAACACCACATTAAGAACTCTGCAGATTTCTTATGTATATTGCAGGGATTGCGTTTGAATGACTCTGATATTTTAGTCAGTTCTGATGTGGTTTCTCTTTTCACTCGCGTTCCTCTCTCTGATTCGTTGCAGCTAATTGAGATTTAGTTTGGTGTGGAGTTAACAAATTTGTTTCAACATGTGCTGACTTCCACTTACTTTTTATTCAATGGTCAGTACTACGAACAGACTGATGGAGTTGCAATGGGAAGCCCGTTGTCACCTATTGTGGCCAATTTGTTTATGGCGGACGTTGAGAAACGTTCATTGGAGTCAGCGACTTTGAAACTTGCGTGTTTTTTCAGACATGTAGATGATTCTTTTGTTGTTTGGCCTAATGGTAGTGAGAATTAAAACCGGTTTTTGAAACACCTGAATTCAATCCACCTGAATATTCAGTTCACTATGGAGGTGGAAAAGGATGGATACCATCCCTTCTTTGATGTGTTGGTCAGAAGGAAGACTGATGGTGCGTTGGGACATTCTGTCTATAGGAAGCCTACTCACACTGACTTGTATCTGCGAGCTGATACTTGTCACCATCCAGCTCAGCGTAAAGGAGTACTTCGTACCTTGGTTCACAGGGCCCACGTTATCTCAGACCCTGAAAATTTGGCAGCTGAGCTATCACATCTCGAAGTCACCTTTGGTCAGAATGGTTATAGTGAGAAGCAGATCAAACGTGCATTGCGCTATCAGCCTTCGGTGCAACGGGTGAGTGACGATAGCAACGAAGTGGCACCTAAGTCTATGGCCTTTTGGCCTTACGCAGGAAGCATTTCCAACAGGATTGGCCGTATTTTGCGGGACTATGATGTGAAATGTGTTTTTCGACCACCTTCTAAGATTAAGGCCCTGTTACCGTCCGTAAAAGATGATCTTTGTTTTCGTAAGGCTGGTGTCTATCGTATTCCTTGCAGTTGTGGCATGTCATATATTGGTCAGACAATCAGGACTGTGGAAGACCGGTGTATTGAACATAAGCGTCACACACGCCTACAACAGCCGAGCAAATCCGCTCCTGCAAAACATTGCTTTGACACCGGTCATCCTATGGAATACAACAACACGGAGATTCTGGCTTGCACGTCCAGCTATTGGGATAGTGCTATTAAGGAAGCTGTTGAAGTCAAACTATCAAGCAACCTTATAAACAGAGATGGTGGATTTTGTTTGAATGCTGCTTGGAATCGAGCTCTTTCTCTCATCAAAAAACAGAGGGACAGAATTAGTGCTACCGCATCTGTTGATTAGTAGTCATTATCGATATTTCTGATGTTGTTTATCTTTGGTTGTGTGTTGACTCTGCGGTTACTTGTTCTGTGTATGGCATCTTCCTTGTTTCTCCTCTGTGAACCGAGGTATTAAATTCCCTTGCACATTGCTTCCTCCTTGCAGTTGTGCGGCGAGAATGGCAGGGTGTGCTCCTGTCGAAATATCGGCGGTAGTCGACGTCACACGGAAGCAAACCCGTAAGTTATTTGAACATTCAATTCGCCGGGAAAAGTTACGATCTCACAAACTACGGTTTCTCTGTATGTTTCGGCAATGGACACACACTAGTCTCTGGTGTGGCGTGTGCTGGACTGCTGTTGAAATTGCTCGTCAATATTTTATAAAGTTCTGGTCTTCAGTTACTTATTTTAAAGTTTGTGTTAATGTTTGCTGTAAAAGTAACTTATTAGTGGATTCTCATTAATCTCAGTCTTTCTTCTTGTGTTATTGAATCGAGTGGTCTGTTATTCGTGAGTTTGCTTACGCCGTTCGTCCAAGCCTCACGCATTAGTAGTATGTTTACATTTTGTGGCGAGCAGTTGCAGCTCTAGAGGTTATAAAGCTAAGTACCGACAAATTTATTTATGCACCGTTATGCAGTTGCTAAATTTAATAGTTTTGATCGGTGGTTTCGTTCTGTCTGTGGCGAAATAACGATTTAATAAACTTTTGGAAACGTTCGCTCGCAGTGTTTAGTTTCCTGTGCGTTGAAGTCCTTTAGTAAATTTTGTGCTTTAGTTTTCAGTTGGTTTCTTATTGTTTCTAGTGAAATAGTTCAGCAAAATTTTCATTGTTTTAGCTTTGTTGAGTGTTCCAGTGGCCGCTGAAGTTTTTGGTTTTAGCTAGTAATTTTGTGAAGTTTTGTTGGTATTGGTATTAGCTGTGATGTGGTTGTATTAATACAAGTAGTTGCTTTCTTAGGGGACAGAGAATTTTGAGACCGCTATTGTTAATTCTATAAATAGTTCTACTGGTGTAACTGAACTTACGTAGTTAACGTAGGCCTATGATTTTTTCAGTAACAGTAAAATTTTATCATGAATGAGAAGTGTGGGCCCTGTCGTAGGTTTGTGAGTAATGGGTTACTGTATGAGATTTGTTCAAAGTATTTTCATTGGAGGGAATGCAGTGGGAAAGACAGTGGGCATTTTAGTAAGATCCTCTCCTGGGAATTCAGAATCTGTAGTATAAATACGTTGATACAGGAGCAAGAGCCCTTCAGGTGCAGTTACAACGCGCAAAGGAGGAACTAGATAGGTTGAAGAGGGTGAAGTGTGGTGGGAATGGGAAATGTCAGTTGGCAAGAAGGCATCTAGGAGGATGAGGTATTCAGACAATTACAGTTTGCGTATATGCAATAGATTTGACCAACTGTCAGTGCTGAGTGGAGAGGAGCCTCTTGTAGCTGTAGGGAGCATACAGCAGTCTTCAGCAGTTAGTAGGCCTAGGTCAGTTGCAAAGTCTAACAGAAAGGTTCTGCTGTTAGGTAGTTCGCACGGTAGAGGTGTGGACCAGCAGTTGCAGGAAGCGTTGGGGAGGGAGTACCAGGTCACCAGCATTGAGATTCCTAGTTCAGGGTTGGCTCAGGTGACTGACAGCATAAGGGAGTTATGTAGGAATTTTACGGAGGAGGATGAAGTAGTAATAGTGGTTGAAGCAAGGAACAGTTTTGATACGGACAGCGAATATACTGTAGGTGGTGACCTGGTAAAGATGGGTACTCAAACTGGTGGCACTAATGTGCATTTGGTGCAACTGTTTCAGCGTCACGATCGGCCTCATCTTAATGTGGCTGTTAGGCGCGTTAACATCGGGCTGGGGAGGGCGAAGGTGGCAGAGGGCATGGGTCGCATTTCAGTGGTGCTAGTTGGGTCTGTCAGTAGATCGGGTTTCACTAGGCATGGCCTTCACCTCAATAGGTACGGGAAGGGGAGGCTGGCAAATCTTGTAGATGACAGTGTAGTGGGTGGTGTTAGAGCTGCACCTTTTTTAGATTGAAGTCAGCTGATAGGTATAACTGCTTAAGGGAAGTCCCTCTGAGGGCTCACCTTCAGGGGGCGTCATGTTTCCAAGTAGAGGAGGAGTTAGCTTGTTTCCTCAAAATATGTGAGGTATTAGAGATAAAGTTAGTGAACTGCTTGTGGATGTTGACTCTGAAATTATTGGTATGTCGTAGCACCACTTAAATAATTTGACAATTCAGGTGCTTCCTTTACCTGGATACAGATTAGCTGGCTGTTTTTCAAGGAGTCTCTTGCGGGGTGGTGGAGTGGCTATTTACGTAGAAAGGAATACTCCATTTGAGTCCATTCACATAACACGGCACTGCACTGAACAGATATTTAAATGTTGTACATGGGCAGTGGAATTTAGTGAAACTAAACTTCTAATTGTTGTTGTTGATAGGTTCTCTAATTCTGACTTCAAAGCATTTCTACTCAAGCTAGAGTACTTTGCAGGAAGTACCAGAAATTAGTTATATGTGTGTGACTTCAATATTAATTTTGTATATGATTGTGCAAGAGAAGGGATGTTGGTAGACCTCCTAAATTCGTATAATCTGATGCAGACTGTTTTTTCCAACTAGGGTGCAGGGGAATAGTAGTTCAGCCATAGACAGTATTTTATTCATTCTTCATTACTAGATGGGCATTCTGTTAATAAGAGTGAATGGCCTTTCAGACCATGCTGCACAAATTTTAACACTACAAGGCCTTTATGCTCGAACAAATGTCACGTATAAGTTGATCCAACAGCAGTAGGGTGTTTTTAAACCATTCCAAGGAACAACAGTGGCAGGATGTTTATACTGCCGATAACATATACGATAAATATGATTCCTTAACACATTTCTCATGCTCTTTGGGAGTTGCTTTCCATTAGAACGTTGTAAACGGGGTACTAGCAGTAATAGACAGCCAGGGTGGCTGACCAGTGGATAAAGATATCATGTAGAACAAAGTGGGAATTACATCAAAATGTTAGTAGTCACAATCAAGCTACAGTAGCCCATTATAAACAGTAACGTGCTTAAAAATGTTACTAGGAAGGCAAAGAGTATGTGGTATGCAAATAGAATAGCTAATTCACAGGACAAAATTGAAACCATATGGTCAGTTGCGAAGGAAGTGTCCGGTCAACTGCACAAGGTTGACGGTATGTCAGTTTGTAGTAAAAATATTTGTTACTGATAAATCACATATGTACAGTATTTAACAATCATATTCTGAGCATGTTGGTGAATTAAATAAAAATTTAGTTTCTACAGGGAATCATAACTTTCTTGGCAAATGTCTTTCCGAGATGTCTGAAACACTCCTATGATAATGACAAGGGGGAGATTGAGTAAATGATTAAATCACTGATGACTAAGGAATCTCATGGTTGTGATGGAGTGCCTAGCAGAATATTTAAGTACTGTGCTGCATATGTTAGCCTTGTTTATCCATATTTGTAATTTTCCCTTTAGAAATGGTCAGTTTCCTGAACGATTAAAGTACTCAGTAGTAAAGGCGCGTTATAAAAAGGGAGAAAGACATAATGTAGACAATTTTAGACCTATTTCTAAGTTATCAGTGTTTGCTGAAGTTATTGAAAAGGCTTTTTACGTAAGGATGATTGATCATTTTATATCCCACGATTTGCTATCAAATGTACAGTTAGGCTTTATAAGTCGTTTAACAACTGAAAATGCTTTATTCTCTTTCCTGTGAGGTTCTGGATGGATTAAACAAAAGGTTTCGATCGCTAGACATAATTTTTAACTAGGGCGTTTGTGTTGATCACAAAATATTGCTCCAGAAGTTGGACCATTATGGAATATGGGGAGTAGCTCACAATTGGTTCACCTCTTACTTTAGCAATAGACAGCCAAAAGTCACTATTCACAATGTTGGGAATGGCTGTGATGTGGGGTCTGAGTGGGATATGGTCAAGTGGGGGGGGGGGGGGTGGGTGCCACAGGGATAAGTGTTTGCACCACTCCTGTTCCTTATTGTATAAATGATATACCCTCTAGTATTATGGGTAACTCTAAAATATTTGTTTGCTGATGGCACAAGCTTGGCAGTAAAAGATGTTGTGTGCAGCAATGGCTCGGTTTCAAATAGTGCAGTTCATAAGTTCATGGCTTGTAGAAAATAAACTAACGCTAAATCACAGTAAGACTAAGTTTTTACAGTTTCAGACACACAATTCAATAAAATCTGACGTTTTAATTTCACAGAATGGACATACGATTAGTGAAACTGAACAGTTCAAGTTTCTAGGTGTTCAAATAGATAGTAAACTGTCGTGAAAAGTCCACGTTCAGGGTCTTGTTAAGACTTAATGCTGCCATTTATACTATTCGAATGGTATCTGAAGTGTGTGATCGTTCGACACGAAAATTAGTCTACTTTGCTTATTTTCATTCGCTTATATCGTATGGTATTATATTTTGGGGTAACTCTTCCCATTGTAAAAGGATATTTTTGGCTCAGAAACGGGCGGTTCGGGCCATAAGTAGTGTAAGTTCACGAACTTCTTATCGACCCCTGTTTACAAGTCTGGGTATTTTGACATTGGCCTCTAAATATATATATTCCTTACTGTCATTCCTTGTTAGCAATATTAGCTGACTCCCAAGAATTAGCAGCTTTCGCTCAGTTAATACTCGGCAGAAATTAAACCTGCATTTGGATCGCACTTCCTTAACTCTTGTGCAGAAAGGTGTGCAGTATACTGCTGCATCCACTTGCAATAAGCTACCATTCGAATTCAAAAATCTTAGCAGTAATGAACGTGCTTTCAAATAGAAACTGAAGAGTTTCCTCATGGGTCACTCCCTCTATTCTACCGAGGATTTCCTTGAAAAATTAAGCAGATACTTGTATTATTGATGTTTACTTAAATTTATGAATTGAATTTCTTCGTAGTCATAAACATTTTTATCTGTTATTACTTTTATGTTGTAATTTCATGTACTGACATGTTCCATGACCTTGGAGATTAGCTCCTCAATTTGGTCCTGCGGAACTTGATGTGTAAATAAATAAATAAATAAATAAACTAGTTGTCGCCAGAAACATTACGTCTGTAGACGAAAACGTTATTTTCTCATGTGATTTTTGTATAAGGAGAATCTTTATTTTATGCAAATATAGGATCTGCATCTTGCAATTTAGCCATATTGTTACACATACCTAAACATTACTGTTTGTACAGGGTTTAAGATTAACGAAATCCTGTTGTCATTTGTTTGTTCTGTTAAATACGAAGGATGATTCAGTCCATGCGGTAGACGCGACAAAGCGTCAGCTACAATGTTATTCTTACCTTTTACAAGCATTATCTCGAAACTGTCTTCAACTGTCCACGATGAAATCCTAGGAATATAGGTTAATAAGTCTGAGCCTGGTGGTCGCAAAATACATTAATGTACCTTACGTATGTGTAATAACTGAACTACTTAAACACCCGTATTACGCCCAGAGCTTGTAACTCAGTAATCGAATATCCACATCCACACTCTGAAAGGGTTCCACTCGCAAAGATAACATTAGCTTCAATCTTTCCATCCTTTTCAGCCATTTGAAACAGTCATGTACCCATTCCCGAAAAGGGTGCATCTGTGTCAACGTAAAAATCTAAATACATGTCAGGATGACAGAAGATTCCAGAATTTACTGCAGCATTCTTTATTGTATCGAAATTTACTTGTTTCCTGGCTAGTGCCATGGGACATTCTTAACAGTGCTGCACTGTTATGTAGCTGTCCACGAACAAAACGACGAAAAAACGAACAAAGGCCAAGGAAAGCTTTCAACTGTCGTTTTGTGTTCGGTGTCATTTCTGCAGGAGATATATGACGGAAAAAATTTGTTTCGTCACGACCAGACTAAGATTACTGCAAGTTAACTGTGACTCCAGCCTGTAAAAATTTACATACTGTTCGTTCCAATAATTCATGATCTTTCTATGTACCAGTTGAAGTAAAGATTTCAACAACATATGTCCTACGTTGTCTAGATCTCGTTTCAGGATTTATCTAGTGGCGTAATAAATACACCAGAACCCCCAGTAAGTCGAAATGGTAAAACAGGAAAGCACGAACAAAAGCCATGTATTTCCTAGAGTCATTTGACAAATAAGACCTGCCAATACGAACAGCGGAGATCTAGGCATGCCAAATAGCCTGCCATATGAAACTTGTAATTTCTCTTGTAGATTTAAGCGCGGACTGGTGTTAATTCATTATTTTATTAATAGCAAGCGCATCCAGAACGAGGTGTACTTGGTCATTAGTTTATTTTCCGCTAACGACGGACTACCATACGGAGACTGTGACGGTTCAATTTATTTCCACTGTAGCATCAGTTTATTTCTCGATCTACAACCTCTCGTTTCGTCCACGGAATTGATTTAGATTTACAGCAAAATGTCGTTTGGCATCATGTTGTTCATGTGATACACATACATTTTTATAACGCCAGGTTTCTCTTCAAAAACACTTCAGTACTTCAAAGGTGTGTTTCTTAAATCTAATTGTTGTTACGTATCCTGATAAGATTACATCGCCTTCTATATGCTCTGTTGTTATTTTCACCATTGGGTTGAGAAACAACCTTCAGGTACTCTCTTTGCCTTTAAAATTTTTAATTTAATTCCCTGGTAGTACTTACAGTATTTCATTGGGGTTTGTTTGATCTACGTCAGTGTACTCGCCCTCGATGCGTAAGTAGCACTTAACCAAAGATAAGTTTAATTTTACGTCCTTTTGTCGGAAAGATTCCGTACCTTGTAAGTTATCGACAAAGACTTTTTAGATTCAAGAATGGGCATAATGTCACTCCATTTCCAACGACGATGTTTACTTGTCTGCTATTTGACAGGTTGCGACTTCACCAACTAAGGCTCCAAAAATACAATTTTGTACGAGATAGGTCGGTAGTTTGTCTATTTCTTTAATCCTTCAATAAGTTTTGTGATAAACCATTAAGAGAGGCTTCTGTTTCTAAACGTGTTTCGGTAGAAATTTTTCCCATTAAGGTGTTTATTGAAGCTTGCACTAAAACACGTGTATGTTTATTGTGCAAAGGCTGATCCATAACCAGTTCATCTCTAACATCAATACCGTCATTAAACTTTAAAAGATTGACGTGATTGCCTTGGTCATCTCCACCCCGTGATACGAGCGTCGTCGGACAGTTTAATAAGATTTAAAGTAATTTGTCACAGCTTGTTTATGGTTGCGGTAGTTTGTGAATCACATCAGGTATATTTACGGACAAGCCATAATTCTGCCAGTTAATGTCAGGTGGAACACGGGGCATATTATTACTTTTAAGTATTTTTTTATCCTCACTCGGTAGTGGTTAGCATTACGCAAATCCCACGAACTGTCGTTTTTATTTCTACAAAACAGTCTACCCCAGTTTCCCTGGTAAACAGGGTGATATCAGTTACCGTACTATCTTTTGTTTTTTACCTTTGTTTCCAAGTGCGCTGGTCAGCAAGCTGCGAGTCACACTCAAATGATGTGGTAGGTGACGTCCGCTGTGCAGCGCGACAGCTATATGGATGGACAGAATTTTCATTCAGCGCTGCAACGTTCAGGTTTGCCACAAGTTCTGGAAATCAGGGAATATCAGGGAATTTCAAAAGTGTCAGGGAAATGTTGGACATTTGATAAGAAAAACTGTAAAAATCTCATTTCTGTCCCAGTAGATGAAATAGTTCGTTTACTGGGATGTCATACATCATGGCTAGCTGAGTACGTGCGCCACTTCCCTAATCCCTCATTCTTACTGCTTCTCCCCATTCTACCACTCCCCCCAGCTTGCACTCAGTGGTTCCACCACTTCTTGCCGCTAGCCTAGCAGCTGCTGACGAGAGGCAAGGAGGCGTGAGAAGTGGTTTGTTCGGATGTGATTCTGAGAGACTGCTGGTGCAGCGGCCGGAGATAGCGGTCACGTGTGCATGAGCTGTGACTGAGTGATTGTGAGTGCTCATTTTCTGACAGACTATGGCCAAAAATTGAATTGTGGGAGTGTTACTGTGTTTTCTACGCGTTTCTGCAGCTCTCAGATCATCTTTATGGTGAGTTGATACTAATCCTCTTAATTATTGATTCTCAGAATATTTTAACTAGTTATCTGTTGCACGGATTGAGCACCGCAGTGTCATCAACGTGAAGAGCTGGCCACACTAGTGGACTTCCAATGTAGGTCAAAACGGCAGGCCGCTTCTGTGGGTATCTCTAATAGATCGAGCCTGCCAATCTGAACCGCTGACACGTTTAGAAATACCGAAGCCCTTTGTTTCCTTTTTTTTTTGTCAACGTAAGCCTATATCTTTCTTACGCTTCAGATCTCAAAATTTGTCAGGGAAAATGCTACAGTTTGTCTGAAAATCAGGGAATTTTATTTGAGGAAACTTGTGGCAACCCTGAACTTGGCCCCGCACTTTGGCATAAAAATCTGGAATTGCTTGTGCTGAATTAAACTTTCTTCAAATAACACAGGAGAAAACGACTGTGCAGTCGTTACGAGCTGGAGGTAAGTTTTTAGAATTTCGGTCCCCATGTTGGTATGACTTGCCGCAGTATGACTGGTGTAATAATCACATACTTTATTAACGGTCGGCGGGTACTTTGAACAATGCCCCTGATTGAAGACAATTCCTGTTGTTCGTTTGCAACTTACGCATCTGTTTGCTCAAGCCATTCAGGTAAATCTTCACTTACTGTGACCCTGATATGACTTAATTCCGGCCGGCCGTTGTATCTGAACAGTTCTAGGGCTTCAGTCTGGACCCGCTCGACAGCTACGGTCGCAGGTTCGAATCCTGCCTCGGGCATGGATGTGTTATGTTCCTTAGGTTAGTTAGGTTTAAGCAGTTCTAAGTTCTAGGGGACTGATGACCTCAGATGTTAAGTCCCATAGTGCTCAGAGCCATTTGAACTTAATTCTGATTTTATAGATTCACCGGAATTGTCCCCCCCTGCGGGTTCGGGGGTTAGAATAGGCCCGCGGTATTCCTGCCTGTCGTAAGAGGCGACTAAAAGGAGTCTCACATGTTTTGGCCTTATGTGATGGTCCCCTCTCGGGTTTGACCTCCATCTTTCTAAATTATTCCGAAGAGCGAGCCAATTGGGGAAGGGCGCCTTACATGGTGCACTGTATCCGTCGTGCAATTAGACCTTTAGCCGGCTTTCACGTCGTTGCAATGGTGTCCCGCTCGTTTTCGATCTTTAGGGCGGGGATACGTCCCTGGGTGCGATTACCACGCTGCCCTCTGCAGTGTTTCTTTTAACTGCGACGACGACCTTGGACAGTTTTGCACCTAAGATCCAGCACGGTAGCCAGTCCGTTATGGTGGGGCCGCCGTGTACCCTCTTGGTTGTAGCCCCCTGACAACACAGGGATCGCTCTACTGATGCCTGCGCCGTTAACTCCCCACGTATGCCAAGGAGTAGATGCCTATCCTCCTGGGGTATCAGGACTCCCGGCAACGGCCATCCTGCCAGGTGGCCTTTGCTGTGGCTGGGTGGCGCCCGTGGGGAGGGCCCTTGGTCGGAGTAGGTGGCATCAGGGCGGATGACCCGCAATGAAGCGTGGTACATCATCTCTCGCTGGCGGCCAGCCGCCAGCAGTCTCTAAGCGTTCTCGGGCTCAATTTAATGCTCAGAAGTACGATCCGAAAACGTTCCCCTCCCTGGCCACGCCGTGGGAAGAGCGTAAGTCCCAGGATGGAGGTAACAGTTATTCGCCCCGATTCTTAGTTTGCACGAGAGCTGATGGGGAGTCTTTTCTCTCCACAAAGCCTCAGTTCGTCGTCGAGCATTTAGAGGACAAGTTTGGGGAGGTGGAGGGCTTGTCTAAAATGCGCTCTGGCTCAGTACTGATACAAACGGCATCCTCCGCCCAGTCACGCAGGTTACTTGCTTGTGACAAGTTGGGGGATGTTAACGTTACTATTACTCCACATAAGAGTTTAAATATGGTCCAGGGTGTTATTTTCCATAGGGACCTCCTTTTGCAGTCTGATGACGAGCTGCGCGCCAACTTAGAACGTAGAGGTGTTCATTTCGTCCGGCGCGTTCATCGGGGTCCGAGGGACAGTCAGGTTGCTACTGGTGCCTTCATCTTGGCCTTCGAGGGTGATACGTTACCGGAAAAGGTCAAGGTGATGGTCTACCGATGTGACGTCAAGCCCTATATCCCTCCCCCGATGCGGTGCTTCAAGTGCTGGAAGTTCGGCCATATGTCTTCCCGCTGCACTTCCAGCCTCACATGTCGAGATTGCGGACGCCCATCTCATCCCGATACTCCATGTGCCCCGCCTCCCATCTGCGTCAACTGCGGGGAGCACCATTCACCTTGCTCGCCAGACTGCAGAATATTCCAGAAAGAGCGCAAAATCATGGAATATAAGACCCTGGACCGACTGACTTATACTGAGGCCAAACGGAAATACGACCGATTACATCCAGTGCGAATGACAACTTCCTACGCCGCTGCTACAACACCTGTGCTAGCCCCATCAGTTTCGCGCCTTCCGGCCGGATCGACGAGTGGTACAACTCCTCCTGCCCCCTTGCCAGTGGGGGGCTCTACCCACCGGGTTGCTCCTGTGCCACCTACCTCAGGAGCAACACCATCCCCCCCATCGGGGACGTCGGTCCCCGCTTCTAAGCCGGAGAAGTGTCCAACTTCTTCGGCTTCTCACGCTCGCAAGGGGTCCCTTGGGTCCCTCCCTTCCCAGGTTTCCACCGGCGGGAAGGCTGACGATAGACAGTGGCGTAAGTGCCCACAATCTGCAGGTCGAAGGGCTTCCCGATCCTCCTCAGTCCCGGAGACTGAATCGGTGAAGCCCTCCCAGCCAGTTAAACCCAAGGAGCAGCGTGAGAAATCAAAGAAGAGCAGCTCTAAGCCCAAGGAACGCGCGGTGGTAGCCACCCCATCGCTACCTTCTAGCTTTGCGTCTGAGGACGAGGTGGAGATTCTGGCGTCCGCTGAGGACCTCGATCTCGCCGGTCCCTCAGACGCCGTGAATAGCAATAGCACTAGCACGGGTGCTCAATCGGAGGCAGCAGGTGACCCAGCGGCGTAATCTGCCGTCCCAGTCCCGGCACGCCTTTCTCAGCCATGGACAAAACCATCCTCCAGTGGAACTGCAGCGGTTTCTTCCACCATCTAGCTGAGCTCCGCCAACTTATCAGCCTTCACCCTTTCCTCTGCATTGCTCTGCAGGAAACTTGGTTTCCAGCAATGCGCACCCCCGCCCTCCGTGGCTATCGGGGTCATTATAAGAACCGAGCAGCTTATGAAAGGGTGTCTGGTGGCGTCTGCATCTATGTCCTTAACTCTCTTCACAGCGAGTCTGTCCCTCTACAAACAACTTTAGAGGCTGTCGCTGTTAGGGTGTGGACGCCGCAGGCTCTTACCGTCTGCAGTCTTTATCTTCCACCGGAGGGTGATGTCCCGCAGCATGTCCTGGCTGCGCTGATAGCCCAATTGCCGCCACCTTTCTTATTACTGGGCGACTTTAACGCCCATAACCCTCTGTGGGGTGGGTCAGTGGCAACAGGTCGAGGCGCCACCGTTGAGCATTTATTGTCGCAGCTCGATCTCTCGATTTTGAATGATGGTGCCTCCACACACTTCAGTGTGGCGCATGGCACCTACTCCGCCATTGACCTTTCAATCTGTAGCCCTAGCCTCTTACCATCTGTCCACTGGAGTGTGCATGACGACCTGTGTGGTAGTGACCACTTTCCGATTTTTCTGTCACTACCACAGCGTCACTCTTCTGGGCGCCCTAGCAGATGGGCTATGAATAAGGTTGACTGGGACTTGTTCTCCTCCACTGCCGCTATTGAGCCTCTCTCAACTGATGCCATTGATGCGGTGGTGACATCGGTCACCGCCGGCATCGTCACTGCCGCCGAGTCTGCCATTCCCCGTTCTTCTGGGTCCCCTCGGCGGAGGGCTGTGCCTTGGTGGTCGCCTGAGATCGCTGAAGCGATTAAAGATCGCCGGCGGGCGCTCCAGCGTCACAAGCGACATCCCTCCATGGACCACCTTATCGCCTTCAAACGGCTGCGTGCGCGGGCCCGCCTCCTTATCCGCCAAGGCAAGAAGGAGTGCTGGGAGCGGTATGTGTCCACCATTGGACTCCATGTCACTCCATCGCAGGTCTGGGCCAAGATTCGACGGGTCTTCGGCTATCGGACCCCTGCCAGCGTCCCTGCGCTCTCACTGAATGGAGCAGTTTGTACTGACTCCGACGTCATTGCAAACCGCTTAGCAGAGCATTTTGCTATGAGTTCCGCTTCTGCGAATTACCCCCAGGCCTTCCGCTCCATTAAAGAGCGGATGGAACGTCGGAGCCTTTCTTTTCGCACCAACGCTTCTGAACCCTACAACGCTCCATTCAGTGAGTGGGAATTTCAGAGTGCCCTTGCCGCTTGCCCTGATACCGCTCCTGGGCCAGATCCCATCCACTGTCAGATGCTGAAACACCTTTCAGTGGACTGCAAGCGACGCCTCCTCGACCTTTACAACCGTCTCTGGGTCGAGGGTGAGTTTCCGTCGCAATGGCGGGAAAGTATTGTCATCCCCATTTTGAAACCTGGAAAGAACCCTCTGGAGGTGGACAGCTACCGTCCCATTAGTCTCACCAACCTTCTTTGCAAGTTGCTTGAACGGATGGTGAGCCGGCGCTTAAATTGGGTGCTGGAGTCTCGGGGCCTTCTGGCTCCGTCTGAGGGTGGGTTCCGTAAAGGCCGCTCCGCCACCGACAATCTGGTGAGCCTTGAGTCGGCCATCCGTACAGCCTTTGCCCGCCGTCAGCACCTGGTCGCTGTCTTTTTCGACATGCGGAAGGCGTACGATACGACATGGCGTCATCACATCCTTTGCACGCTTCATGGATGGGGTCTTCGGGGCCCTCTGCCGATCTTTATCAGAAATTTTCTGTCGTATCGTACCTTCCGCGTGCAAGTCGCGGCCTCGTATAGTTCCTCCCTCGTCCAGGAGAACGGGGTCCCCCAGGGCTCTGTCCTCAGTGTCTGCCTGTTTTTAATTGCAATAAACGGTCTCGCTGCGGCAGTAGGAAATTCTGTCTCCGCTTCCCTGTATGCTGACGACTTCTGTCTTTACTATAGTTCTATTAGCATTGCAGCAGCTGAACGTCAGCTACAGGGCGCAATCCGCAAGGCGCAGTCTTGGGCTGTAGCGCGTGGTTTTCAGTTTTCGGCTGCCAAGACCCGCGTTATGCATTTCTGCCGGCGCCGAACGGTCCATCCTGAGCCGCGGCTTTATCTTGCCGACGAACTTCTTGCTGTGGTGGAGACCCACAGGTTTTTGGGTGTCCTTTTTGATGCCCGGTTGACTTGGCTGCCTCATATCCGGCAGCTTAAACAAGCGTGTTGGCGGCATCTCAACGCCCTGCGTTGTTTGAGCCACACCCGCTGGGGCGCCGACCGATCTACCCTGTTGCGGCTCTACCAGGCGTTAATCCAGTCTCGCCTGGATTATGGGTGCCTAGCTTATGGCTCAGCATCCCCATCTGCGTTGCGGGTGCTGGACCCAATTCTCCACAGCGGGATACGCCTTGCCACTGGTGCTTTCCGCACCAGCCCTGTGGACAGCGTCCTAGTGGAGGCAGGTGTACCTCCACTGCGGTTCCGACGCCAACGTTTGCTGGCCGCTTATGCTGCCCATGTTTTTAGCTTGCCCGGGCATCCAAATTATCGTGTCCTGTTCCCGCAGTCAGTCGTCCATCTGCCAGACCGTCGGCCCCGGTCGGGTTGTCCGATCGCCGTACGCATCAAGGAGCTTCTCTGCGGGCTTGGGTTTTTCCCAGTTCCACCTCCTTTCCGGGCGCCTCTGCGTACACCCCCGTGGTGTGTTCCTCGCCCTTGCCTTCGGCTCGACTTGGCACAGGGCTCGAAGGACTCGGTCCCTCCAGAGGCCTTCCGCCGCCGCTTTTATTCCATCCTGGCCACGTATCAGGGCTCTGGAATTGTTTACACCGACGGTTCGATGGTTGCTGGTCGTGTCGGGTATGCGCTAACTCTAGGGGACCATTCTGAACAACGGTCCTTGGCGGCTGGCTGCAGCGTTTACACTGCTGAGCTAGTCGCCATCTTTCGTGCCCTAGAGTATATCCGCTCCTGCTCAGGTGAGTCCTTCGTTATCTGTAGCGATTCCCTGAGCGGTTTACGAGCTCTCGACCAGTGTTTTCCTCGTTCTCGTCTGGTGATGGCTATCCATGAGTCCCTGCATACTCTTGCGCGTTGCGGCCGCTCTGTGGTCTTTGTGTGGACCCCCGGTCATGTCGGTATCCCGGGCAATGAACATGTTGACCGCCTGGCGAAAGAGGCCACGAGTAAACAGTCTCTGGTCGTTGGCCTCCCAGAGACTGATTTGCGGGCAGTCCTCCGCCGAAAAGTTTTTGCGCTTTGGGACGCTGAATGGCGCAATCGGATCATGCCCAATAAACTCCGTGCCATCAAGGAGACGACGACTGTGTGGCGGTCATCCCTGCGAGCCAACTGCAGGGACTCTGTCGTCCTTTGTCGGCTCCGCATTGGCCACTCCCACCTGACACACAGTTATTTACTGTGCCGGGAGGACCCTCCTGTATGTCGCTGCGGGGCGGCTTTGACAGTGGCCCACATTTTGTTGGCCTGCCCCCTTTTAGCTGTGGTCAGGCAGACATTTGCGCTGCCTGATACGCTCCCTGCCCTCTTATGTGATGACCCTGGTATGGCTGACTTAGTTTTCCGTTTTCTTCGGGCAGGGGGTTTTTATTATTTACTCTGAGTGTTTGTTCTGTTCTTTTGTGTTGATTCTGGCCATTGGCCTACGATTTTATGCTGAGTTTTTAATGTGTTCTCGGTGGTTGGCTTTTCCTTTTTATCTCTATGGTCGGCCAACCACTGTCACACACTGTGTGATTTTAATTTGTTTCGTCTGATCTCTGTAGGAGTATTTCTTGTCCTGTGTCGTCTGACGTCTTTCCTGTTGTTCGTTTTTTATTCTCTTTGGGTGGTTTTACTTTTTTTTGGAAAAAGGGACCGATGACCATCGCAGTCTGGTCCCTTTAATCCCCCCCAAACCAACAACAACAATCACCGGAATTGTCACTCGGACACAGCGGCAACGACTGTTTCATCTACGACATGCTCTCATTCTGAGCTTGATTTGTCGTTTACTTCTACACCCTTCTCGGAAGCCGTTTTAAAACATTAGTAGTCAATTTTTTTATGTTACTAGATCGTTTATTCTTCGGATGGGTTTTGCATTTCTTCGGATTGTTTTGCGATGCGTGGTAATGTCGTCCCTTAGTGCTCTGAACGCTTGCAACAATAAAGAAATGAGACCAGGTGGTAATTGTGTGTTTCACGTGAAATATCGCCCATTACAACATTTATTTCACGTGACACATTATTCCCCCTGCGGGTTCGGGGGTTAGAATAGGCCCGCGGTATTCCTGCCTGTCGTACGAGGCGACTAAAAGGAGTCTCACATGTTTCGGCCTTATGTG
The DNA here is from genome assembly GCF_023864275.1 of Schistocerca cancellata. Classification (NCBI taxonomy): domain Eukaryota; kingdom Metazoa; phylum Arthropoda; class Insecta; order Orthoptera; family Acrididae; genus Schistocerca; species Schistocerca cancellata. Next base: position 316,971,062 of record NC_064633.1, on the reverse strand, counting down.
ATGGTCCCCTCTCGGGTTTGACCTCCATCTTTCTAAATTATTCCGAAGAGCGAGCCAATTGGGGAAGGGCGCCTTACGTGGTGCACTGTATCCGTCGTGCTTTGAGACCTTTAGCCGGCTTTTTCGTCGTTGCAATGGTGTTCCGCTCGTTTTCCATCTCTTGGGCGAGGATACGTCCCTGGATGCGATTCCCACGCTGCACTCTGCAGTGTTTCTTTTAACTGCGACGACGACCTTGGACAGTTTTGCACCTAAGATCCAGCACGGTAGCCAGTCCGTTGTGGTGGGGCCGCCATGTACCCTCTTGGTTGTAGCCCCCTGACAACACAGGGATCGCTCTACTGATGCCTGCGCCGTTCACTCCCCACGTATGCCAAGGAGTAGATGCCCGTCTCCCTGGGGCATCAGGACTCCCGGCAATGGACATCCTGCCAGGTGGCTATTGCTGCGGCTGGGTGGCGCCCGTGGGGAGGGCCCTTGGTCGGAGTAGGTGGCATCAGGGCGGATGACCCGCAATGAAGCGTGGTACATCATCTCTCGCTGGCGGCCAGCCGCCAGCAGTCTCTAAGCGTTCTCGGGCTCAATTTAATGCTGAAAAGTACAATCCGAAAACGTTCCCCTCTCTGGCCACGCCGTGGGAGGAGCGTAAGTCTCAGGATGGAGGTAATAGTTATTCGCCCCGATTCTTGGTTTGTACGAGAGCTGATGGGGAGTCTTTTCTCTCCACAAAGCCTCAGTTCTTCGTCGAGCATTTAGAGGACAAGTTTGGGGAGGTGGAGGGCTTGTCTAAAATGCGCTCTGGCTCAGTACTGATACAAACGGCATCCTCCGCCCAGTCACGCAGGTTACTTGCTTGTGACAAGTTGGGGGATGTTAACGTTACTATTACTCCACATAAGAGTTTAAATATGGTCCAGGGTGTTATTTTCCATAGGGACCTCCTTTTGCAGTCTGATGACGAGCTGCGCGCCAACTTAGAACGTAGAGGTGTTCATTTCGTCCGGCGCGTTCATCGGGGTCCGAGGGACAATCAGGTTGCTACCGGTGCCTTCATCTTGGCCTTCGAGGGTGATACGTTACCGGAAAAGGTCAAGGTGATGGTCTACCGATGTGACGTCAAGCCCTATATCCCTCCCCCGATGCGGTGCTTCAAGTGCTGGAAGTTCGGCCATATGTCTTCCCGCTGCACTTCCAGCCTCACATGTCGAGATTGCGGACGCCCATCTCATCCCGATACTCCATGTGCCCCGCCTCCCATCTGTGTCAACTGCGGGGAGCACCATTCACCTTGCTCGCCTGACTGCAAAGTCTTTCAGAAAGAGCGCAAAATTATGGAATATAAGACCCTGGACCGGCTGAGCTATACTGAGGCCAAAAGGAAATATGACAGACTCCATCCTGTGAGAATGACATCCTCTTATGCAGCTGCTACGACAACTGTGCTAGCCCCATCAGTTTCGAGACTTCCAGCCAGCTCGATAAGCAGTACGACTCCTCCTGCCCCCTTGCCTGTGGGGGGCTCTACCCAACCGGTTGCTCCTGCACCACCTACCTCAGGAGCAACCTCCTCCCACCCGTCGGGGACGTCCGTCCCCGCTTCTCAGCCGGAGAAGCGTCTAACTTCTTCGGCTACTCTCGCCCGTAAGAGTTCCCTTGGGACCCTCCCTTCCCAGGGTTCCACCAGCGGGAAGGATGACGGCCGCCAGTGGCATAAGTCCTCACCAGCGGCCGGGCGTAGGGCTTCACGATCCTCCTCTGTCCCGGAGACTGAATCGGTGAAGCCTTCCCAGCCGGTGCAACCCAAGGTTCAGCGAGAGAAGTCAAAGAGAAAGGCCTCTAAGGCCAAAGAACTTGCGGTGGCGCCAACCCCACCGCACCTTTCGCGCTCTGCGTCTGAGGATGCAGTCGAGATTCTAGCGTCCGCTGAGGACCTTGATCTCGCTGGTCCCTCAGACGCCATGGATGCCTCTCGTACGGGTACTGAATCGGTGGCAGTGAGTGAACAAGCGGCGTAAATTGCCTTCCCAGTCCTTTCACGCCTTTCTCAGCCATGGACAATATCATCCTCCAGTGGAACTGCGGCGGTTTTTTCCACCATCTAGCTGAGCTCCAACAACTTATCAGCCGTCACCCTTTCTTCTGCATAGCTCTTCAGGAAACTTGGTTTCCAGCAATGCGAACCCCCGCCCTCCGTGGCTATCGGGGTTATTATAAGAACAGGGCAGCGTATGAAAGGGTGTCGGGTGGCGTCTGCCTCTATGTCCTTCACACTCTGCACAGCGAGTCTGTCCCTCTCCACACACCTTTAGAGGCTGTCGCTGTTCGGGTGTGGACGCCACAGGCTGTTACCGTCTGCAGTCTTTACCTTCCACCGGATGGTGATGTCTCGCAGCATGTCCTGGCTGCGCTGATAGCCCAATTGCCGCCACCTTTCTTGCTATTGGGCGACTTCAACGCCCATAACCCTCTGTGGGGTGGGTCAGTGGCAACAGGTCGAGGCGCCATCGTTGAGCATTTATTGTCGCAGCTCGATCTCTCGATTTTAAATGATGGTGCCTTCACACACTTCAGTGTGGCGCATGGCACATACTCCGCCATTGACCTTTCAATATGTAGCCCTAGCCTCTTACCGTTTCTCCAATGGAGTGTGCATGACGACCTGTGTGGTAGTGACCACTTTCCGATCTTTCTGTCACTACCACAGCGTCACTCTTCTGGGCGCCCTAGCAGATGGGCTATGAATAAGGCTGACTGGGACTTGTTCTCCTCCACTGCCGCTATTGAGCCTCTCTCTAGTGATGACATTGATGCGGTGGTTCAATCGGTCACCACCGGCATCGTTACTGCCGCCGAATCTGCCATTCCCCGTTCTTCTGGGTCCCCTCGGCGGAAGGCTGTGCCTTGGTGGTCGCCTGAAATCGCTGAAGCGATTAAAGATCGCCGGCGGGCGCTCCAGCGTCACAAGCGACATCCCTCCTTAGACCACCTTATCGCCTTCAAACGGCTGCGTGCGCGGGCCCGCCTCCTTATTCGCCAAGGCAAGAAGGAGTGCTGGGAGCGGTATGTGTCCACCATTGGCCTCCATGTCACTCCTTCGCAGGTCTGGGCCAAGATTCGACGCGTCTACGGCTATCGGACCCCTGCCAGCGTCCCTGCGCTCTCACTGAATGGAGCAGTTTGTACTGACTCCGACGTCGTTGCAAACCGCTTAGCAGAGCATTTTGCTATGAGTTCCGCTTCTGCGAATTACCCCCAGGCCTTCCGCTCCATTAAAGAGCGGATGGAACGTCGGAGCCTTTCTTTTCGCACCGACGCTTCTGAACCCTACAACGCTCCATTCAGTGAGTGGGAATTTCAGAGTGCCCTTGCTGCTTGCCCTGATACCGCTCCCGGGCCAGATCGCATCCACTGTCAGATGCTGAAACACCTTTCAGTGGACTGCAAGCGACGCCTCCTCGACCTTTACAACCGTCTCTGGGTCGAGGGCGAGTTTCCGTCGCAATGGCGGGAAAGTATTGTCATCCCCATTTTGAAACCTGGAAAGAACCCTCTGGAGGTGGACAGCTACCGTCCCATTAGTCTCACCAACGTTCTTTGCAAGTTGCTTGAACGGATGGTGAGCCGGCGCTTAAATTGGGTACTGGAGTCTCGGGGCCTTCTGGCTCCGTCTCAGGGTGGGTTCCGGAAAGGCCGCTCCGCCGCCGACAATCTGGTGAGCCTGGAGTCGGCCATCCGTACTGCCTTTGCCCGCCGTCAGCACCTGGTCGCTGTCTTTTTCGACATGCGGAAGGCGTACGATACGACATGGCGTCATCACATCCTTTCTACGCTTCATGGATGGGGTCTTCGGGGCCCTCTGCCGATCTTTATCCGCAATTTCCTGTCGTATCGTACCTTCCGCGTGCAAGTCGCAGCCTCCTATAGTTCCACCCACGTCCAGGAGAACGGTGTGCCACAGGGTTCTGTTTTAAGTGTCTGCCTGTTTTTAATAGCCATTAACGGGCTCGCTGCGGCCGTGGGAAATTCTGTCTCTGCTTCCCTGTATGCTGACGACTTCTGCCTTTATTACAGCTCTACTGGCATTGCAGCTGTTGAACGTCAGCTACAGGGCGCTGTCCGTAAGGCGCAGTCTTGGGCTGTAGAGCATGGGTTTCAGTTTTCGGTAGCCAAGACCCGCGTTATGCATTTCTGCCGGCGCCGAACAGTCCATCCTGGGCCGCGGCTTTATCTTGGCGACGAACTCCTTGCTGTGGTGGAAACCCACAGGTTTTTGGGGGTGGTTTTCGATGCCCGGTTGACTTGGCTGCCTCATATCCGGCAGCTTAAACAGACGTGTTGGCGGCATCTAAACGCTCTGAGATGCTTGAGCCACACCCACTGGGGCGCCGACCGCTCTACCCTGTTGCGGCTCTACCAGGCGTTAATCCAGTCTCGCCTGGATTATGGGTGCCTAGCTTATGGCTCAGCATCCCCATCTGCGTTGCGGGTGCTGGACCCAATTCTCCACAGCGGGATACGCCTTGCCACTGGTGCTTTCCGCACCAGCCCTGTGGACAGTGTACTAGTGGAGGCAGGTGTACCTCCACTGCGGTTCCGGCGCCAACGTTTGCTGGCCGCTTATGCGGCCCATGTTCTAAGCTTGCCCGGGCATCCAAATTATCGTGTCCTGTTCCCGCAGTCAGTCGTCCATCTGCCAGACCGTCGGCCCCGGTCGGGTTGTCCGATCGCCGTACGCGTCAAGGAGCTTCTCTGTGGGCTTGGGTTTTTCCCTGTTCCACCTCCTTTCCGGGCGCCTCTGCGTACACCCCCGTGGTGTGTTCCTCGCCCTTGCCTTTGGCTCGACTTGACACAGGGCTCGAAGGACTCGGTCCCTCCAGAGGCCTTCCGCTGCCGCTTTTATTCCATCCTGGCCACGTATCAGGGCTCTGGAATTGTTTACACCGACGGTTCGATGGTTGCTGGTCGTGTCGGGTATGCGCTAACTCTAGGGGACCATTCCGAACAACGGTCCTTGGCGGCTGGCTGCAGCGTTTACACTGCTGAGCTAGTCGCCATCTTTAGAGCCCTAGAGTATATCCGCTCCTGCTCAGGTGAGTCCTTCGTTATCTGTAGCGATTCCCTGAGCGGTTTACGAGCTCTCGACCAGTGTTTTCCTCGTTCTCGTCTGGTGATGGCTATCCATGAGTCCCTGCATACTCTTGCGCGTTGCGGCCGCTCTGTGGTCTTTGTGTGGACCCCCGGTCATGTCGGTATCCCGGGCAATGAACTTGTTGACCGCCTGGCGAAAGAGGCCACGAGTAAACCATCTCTGGATGTTGGCCTCCCAGAGGCTGATTTGCGGGCGGTCCTCCGCCGAAAAGTTTTTGCGCTTTGGGACGCTGAATGGCGCGATCGGATTACACCCAATAAACTCCGTGCCATTAAGGAGACGACGACTGTGTGGCGGTCCTCCATGCGAGCCAACCGCAGGGACTCAGTCGTCCTTTGTCGGCTCCGCATTGGCCACTCCCGGCTAACACACAGTTATTTACTGCGCCGGGAGGACCCTCCTGTATGTCGCTGCGGGGCGGCTTTGACGGTGGCCCACATTCTGTTGGCCTGCCCCCTTTTAGCTGTGGTCAGGCAGACATTTGCGCTGCCTGATACGCTCCCTGCCGTTTTATCCGATGACCCTGTTATGGCTGCCTTAGTTTTACGTTTTATTAGGGCAGGGAGTTTTTATTCTTTCATCTGAGTGTTTATGTTTTATTTTTTGTTTTGATTCTGGCCTTTGGCCTATGATTTTAAACTGATCTTTTAATGTGTTTCTAAGTGGTTGGCTTTTCCTTTTTTATTTCTATGGTCGGCCAACCACTGTCACACTCTGTGTGGTTTTAGTTCGTTTTGTCTTGTCCTTGTCTCCGTTTCTCTTGTTCTGTATCGTCTGTGATCTATTCTGTTCCTCGTTTTTATTCTCTGTGGATGTTCTTTGTCTTTGGAAAAAGGGACCGATGACCGTAGCAGTCTGGTCCCTTTCATCCCCCAAACCAACCAACCAACCATCACGTGACACATTATCATCAGATCAGAGCATTATTTTCACACAGTAAGTTGTCATATCTGTTTCAGTTTCAGAGCGCGATTCTAGACGAGGTTCCGAAACTAATGAATTTTCCACGTGCATGTTAGCAGACTCGTTCCGTTCAGTGTTAAGCTATATAATACTCTTACTGCGTAGTCCCTTCGGGATTCTTGCCTCTTTTCATCATAATATTAATACAAATTAAAAATTATTTTTGCACAAATCTTGAATGAATATGATCTGAAAAAAGACGTACTAGATAACAATATCTTATTCAGGAATGCAGCACACGCTACTACTGATAAAACGTTATGGAGTTAGTCATCTTGTGACTGACATTCACAGTGCCAGAATTTAACACAGAAGATATAATTATTCAATGACATGGACGAAAATTTCAATACTGCTTCGTTGTACGCAGCATCGGAGGCTAAAATGATGCGTTGCTGGTTGCCCTTACCTCACATAGTGATGCGTTGATGTTCTCAAAATGATTCTTGGATTTGATGAATGAAATTCTGTGATGATTTTCCTCCTTTTTTATATGTTTTTCTTTTTAAATTTCAATTCTCCATTGAAAGGCGGCACATGAAACATAGAGAAACAACGTTAGCTGATTGTAAGTCCTTCTGCGGTCTCAGCATTTATAACCGCTCTTGCGTTTAGTAAACTGCTAATATTTGTTGTGGTGTATTTAAACGTCGATGTAGAGAAAGAGCGATTATAATGAGATGGACAACGAAAATCGACAAAGCCTGTGTCGTAGGCATGTCTGACTCGACGATATGTGACCGTGGGAAGATGATTAATCAGTTTTGTGCGTCAGAATTAACTTTGGAATAAAATGACGCTGATAAATTTGTGTCGGACTTGGTTCTCATGAAACTGAATGAAGATAGATCCGTTTTCTGGAACGTGCTGTGGGTACTGAAGGGTGAGAAAATGCAGCCGATCCATTGCATCATCGTATTAAGATGACCAACTACGAATATCTGCTGAAAAACGTTAAAAATTATTAAATTACCCCGAGGAGTAAATTAAATAGTACGAAAAAGTAAATACTCATAATACTGCAATTCAGCTGATCTAAATTTACATCCGTTCCCAGGGACGGCTGCGCCAGAAGAGAGAGAGTATAAGATTTAGACACTAGCATTTTTCATAAAACAAATCATCTCATAAGTAACACAACATGTATGAGATCACAGCTGTAGAATTAAAAGTTCCGTCTTCACCAGATACTTTATAATTTTTTGAATTTTTAATGTGTCGAACAATTTTCTTTTCATTTGATGCTTGATGAACATGTATTTGTTTTCGCAGAAATTTCTGTTGGAAATCATTTTATGAGCTCAGGGCTAATTAGAAGTTTCTTTTAGATGTACGAAAAGTTTTTAGCAGTCTTCTTGGTTGTTAAGTGCTAAATGTCTATTTTTCATCTTGAAGTAAAGATGTTCAATCTTGTATGATTTACCTTCTTTTGAAATGTTTTATGAAAAGTTTTTTTAGTCTTCAATTTCACAGAGCTGACGGTTCGCTCGTTGTCATTTTGTTTGTCTAATTTTGAAGTTTCCTTTCTAGTTACCAGGAACAGGTCACATGCAGTTATTAATTTGTTACTATTCCGTGTCTTGTGCGATGATTTTACTGCCTGTTCACAATGTTTGTTTTTAATTAACTTCCCGCCATCTTTAATCATTTTTGCTGCAACATCAATATCTCTAGTCTCCATGTCTTTATTCATGTTTCAAACTGCTCTATACTACTCATTTGTCATTACTTCCGTAATGTTAATTACCTATGTTTCTGATCCATCTTTGACATGTACAAACATGTAAATAGCTATACGAAAGCTGTTTCGATGTTCTCTTTGTTGTTAGTTACCGTGTTTTCCAGCATTTTAACCGATGGCAATAAATAGTTGCAAAATTAAACTAGGGTTAACAAAACTGTAGGCTCAAGGTACTTCACCTAAGGCAAGTTTTTCCTTACAACCGTGCTGTTTAGCTTGAATGGTGAAGAAACAAAAACGAGAGTGAGAAAAGTTCACGACAGGACTAAAATGCTGATTCAGGCAATTTTAGCAGAAAAAAGAGGAGAGTGCTAATGACAGCGTTAGGGCGCGTCGAAACAAACAACGGAAGGCCTCAGATGAATAGTTAGGCGCGGTGGTCGGAATGCTAGAATGCTTAATGAAGAATCCGCGTTGGGCCTACAGAAAAATAAGCAAAAAAGTGGCAAGACGAGAATACAAACTAAATACGGAATGCTTATCCAGTATCCGTCTGGAAAAAAAGATAGAAAAATACGGGTTAAGCGGGAAATATAAAAAGAAAAGTACTTGGTAAAATTCTGGTACCTGTCAAAGACGACTTAGAACTGCGCAAGGCAGTCTTTCGTAAGATTACCTGAGAATGCTGCAAATATTATAACCTATATGGCAAATAACTCACGTTACTCTGGAACGCGACCTGGGACACCATCGGCATAGTCGCCCCTCCAAGCCAACAAAGCCGCCACCGCCAAACACGTATATCTGCTAATCAAACATCGAAACACAGTGAAACAAAACTAGTGGTCATACTTCAAACCTCTGGAAGTTCATTATCAGTGAATCAATGGAAATACGGCTGTCTGAGGCTCTTACTAAGGGGCTCGGCGGTTTCCACTTGGACACTACACGGAATTCTGCAGCAGAAGACTTCGTGCACTGCGAAGCCTGCGTCGTTCTGAGATTTTACGGTGTAAAGAAGATCCATCGGACATCTATGAAACGAGCTTTCATACGAAGTGTGCTCAGAGCAGCGCACAGACCTGCAGGAGACGTGCTGGCACTGAAGCAATCGATGTGCGTGAGAACTGGGTACAGCTCTCAGGCGCCGGCGATGTGCTCAGTAGAGGCGCCCAGCATATTTTGGCCATCATACACCTGAAGATGACTAGTAAACTCTTCAGCGAAATATCGTACCTGCATATTACTGACACCTAGCAGATAGCCCGACATTTCACTGAACTGTACTGCGTATGCAGATAACATGTTCGTGTCCTCTGGATTCACTTTCGGATTCAGTTTACAGATGTTGTGCAGATAAGGTACACCATAATTGATAACGGACAAGATCTGTTAGTCGTGCCTTGGCGCGAGACACGGTAAACTAATTACGTATTCAGAGATGTAGAAATAACGAATATTTATCGTTTTATCTGTTTTTACTGATTTCAAACAGTGGCTTGGAGCAGACTGGCTTCACAAATTTAGAATTTTAAAGAACAAAATACTGCAAATTTTTTTATTCATTGCTGATATTGTTAATAACGTTCGCCTTAAAATGGGGATTTACAATATTTCGGAGGTAAATAGAATAATCACAAGCAGCCTTGCTCGCGTTTGAAACGCGTAATTCACGATTATGCTTCACAATGTCGATTTCTTAACCGTAGCGCTGCCCACCACACGTATCTTCAGTATTTTAAATGTCACTTATTTGGTAACTTACAGCTTCGTAGTATCCAGTAATTTTTACACACTACGTCAGTTTCTTCCCTGATATCTGCACGGCATCGTTCCGCGACTAGCAGCTGCGCAACTTTGAACTTCGAGGACAGAACGACTTTTGGTGCCGAGCTGATCTGGTCACCACAGCATAGGCGGGCAGCTGTGATCGCTGCTGGCAGATAGCAATGGCTTAATCTCTGCTATAACACTTGGAAGACTTACCCAGTGTGGTGGGGTCCTTCAGTGCAGTGGCTCGAGAGGGGTCCTGAGGCAACTGCCAGCAATCCAGGAGTTACCTGAAGAAGGCTACATTTTCCCAGGTGCTGGAGGCAACCTCTGTTTGTAAACACAATAATTTAAATTCATATTGTAAAAAGAAAGTTATTAATCAGGGAATAATTACTTGTGTTACAGCTCTTGTTACACCGGTAGTTGTCTGGGCAGATAAATCCAATTTATAGCTTGTAAATAAACTTAAACTAAGTTATTTTTATTAATGGCCTCAGAACTATTTTTTGGTTTTAATGAAAGTTGTTAAGAATAACCCACATAATCGACCAGACCTTCCACACTCTACACAATGGTATATCACAAAGATGTTCCAGTATCCTTTTTTAACATCAGTATCCTTGATAATTCCTGCCCAATCAGGCTAATATAGTCATTACCACTCTGTCATTTTTCTTTTTACCCACCTTTCTCCACAGTTTTCTACTAAATGGTTCAGGACAGTGCTTTTCATTAATAACCCTGGCATCCACACCAATATACATTTTATAAACCAATATTGCACTGAACCATTGCTTCGTCGTGCTTGGGAACCTCCGTGTCGTCGCGCGAAATCTCATGCTTGGCCACAGTCGGACTGCAAGCAGTCCTGACGTTATGTGGCGCGTTAGACAAATTACACTGGTTATTGCTCCACACTTAATTACATTGTGGACTCCGATAAATTATTTACTCCGATACTGCTGGGGATCGTTTTTGTTTCATTATTTACCGTACTTTGACGCTCCACGTTAGTGAACTGAAACGTGGTAGGCATCGATTAAATATGCAAGAGTACCCTCCAAAATAATGAACGGGGAACTTAAGACTATTAAATGAAGCCTGATTTACAGTTACTTTGATTTATTACAATAAAATGATCGTTAAACTGGCAACCTGTGGCAACAACACAATCGTAAATAAGTAAGGGTAACCTGAGACAATATTTATCTAATAAACTCTTGGCATACCTGAAATTATGGGGTCAGTAGGAAAGATGCTAATAATAACGCAAGTAAATTCATTGCAATTGCGAAGTGCCCTGTGGCTGTATAGTGTTAATTGAAAACAGATAGTACTGCAGAAAGGAATACATCACACCTGTGCTCGGGGCTGAAAGCAGCTGTTCATGATGCTAAAATTGAAGCCTTCAGAGTGAAACTTGAAGTAATTGGATTACTTTAAAATGACTTTAATATCCCTATACATCGTCTCACAGTTGGGTTTCGATCTCACTATTATACTGCAGGTGGTGGCTGAAGTGGCCACGGAATCGATCGTTAGTGGAACTAATCTCCACGATCAGCGACTAAGTTGAGATAAGCCTGAAAATTTTCTAAGCCCCCAGTGCAACAACTAAGGTGGCTTGACAGGCAGGTGAAGGCTTTCAGCATAGAAGTCTGGTGGCAAAGGCTGCCAAAGATGCAGCTGAATGTTGGAGATAAAGTGTAAATCTGACTTCTCATCTCGTGTTAATTGAATGGAAACCTCACACTGCCACGTCTTGGGTCCCTCCTTACACTTCACAGGCTCCACTCCGAATCTTCGGAGTGTCGACAGATCAGCTTCTTACAAAACATCACTCCCCTTCCTCTAACTGGTTAGCCAATTACTTCCATCCGACTATACTCAACAGAGAATGTCATGTCACTTTCTTCGTTTCTCTCTCTCTCTCTCTCTCTCTCTCTCTCTCTCTCTCTCTCTCTCTCTCTCTCTTTGACCACTGAGGTGCTCTGCATCGTCACCATCCGGTCTCTCTTTCTAACTTATAATTTATTTACATGAGCCAATGATGGTGAATTTTACATAGCGTAAACATTTGTTTTCTGCAAAGTCAAAATGTTTGGTGGTGTCACATCTACAAAGGCCCAGAGCTGTGGGTACCCTTTCCAACTTTGAGATGTTGATCTCTAGCTTCCAGTGATTTCTGGGGAAATGACCAGCTTTCTGTATTTTGAATACAAAAGTACCTTCTGCTACAAAGGCGATCCTCCTCACTCCATTTCCATGCCAAAAATGTTTTCTGCTGATTGCTGGTCGGACTTGCGGAAGGTTCCCTTCAACGGGTTATAGAAAACACCGACCATGACATCAAAATTACTTGCTGTTGAAGCAGCCTCGTCGGCTCCGACCACCAACCCATTTAGCAGGATATAAGAAAGACCAGCTCTTCTTAATCAGCCTAAATAATAAAAAACAAAAACAAAAATCCCCCTTTAACTAAAAGTAGGATCTCGCAACCAGAATAATGGACAGGACTAGTACAAAAGTGTGATCATGTAATGGTATGTTACAACAAACAAGATAACCCAGCTTTCATACAGTTGTATAAACAATATTTTAAACCAAACTATTAATATTAATAAACAGCAAATAGACTTAGAATACCAGTGGAGAAAGGCCAATATGCTCCGATTCATTAAAAGACTCTGAATGAAAAGTGGATACCAGCTACCTGATAATGCCTTCCTCAGCACCTTTATTAATTTTCCCAAAAATTTTGTCATGCAGACATATTCGCAGAACTGCGACTGACATCCGAACAACATTGAACTGACATGCATCGAGACTAGAAAATAGTGCACTGATAATGGCTAGACACTAGCCGAAATCTGGATTTGCCAAATAAAACCTACAAAAAGACGACTGATTGCTGCACTCTATAATTTATAAATATATTCGCGGTTTTTCTAAGTTGCATCTCACTTCAACAAGCTCCCCTAAATATAACTGGTTCACACCTTAAGTCGATCATACCCATCCACTTCCACTTTCCCATTCTCACTTACTCATCCACCTAAACTCTTTGCCAATATCTCTTTGTGTCTCTATTACTGTGTCCTCTCTTACATCCACTGCTGCTACTACTACTACCACCACCACCACCACCACCACCACCACCACTGTCTCATCTCACTGTCACTGTCCACTTGCTCTCTCTCTCTCTCTCTCTCTCTCTCTCTCTCTCTCTCACTGTTACTACCCCATTCATTCCGTCCAACTACTGCTGTCCCTTCTCCCTGTCGCCATGTCTCTCTTCCTCGTTGTTATTGTCATAGACTCTGTCCCTCATTATTACTGGCTCGTACCCACTTCCTCTTCCTGCTTTTCTTCGTTCCTCCTCCACTGGAACTGTCTCCTTCGCTCTCCCCCTAGCACTGTTCTGTCACTTTGTCCGTCTCCTTCTCTCACACTGCCACGCCTTTACTCTTTCTGTATCACAACCACTGTCCACTACCTTCCAGAATTTACTACTTTACCTTCTCTTTCCCACTGTCACTGTGTCACTCTGCTTCCGTTTCAGCATAAAAAAGCGCGAATATGTTTGTATGCCAAAATTTTTGGGAGCTGGTACCTACTAGCTATTTTTTTCTCTGATAGCATTTTTCCGCTGGTTCCCTTCTTTTCCCTGCTAAAGCAGGGCGTGTCAATTGAAACGTCCCCTTTGAAATATTATACAAGACTGTGCTTAAACTGACACACAATATTTTTAGCGCAACGCAATCTGACTTTCAAAAATCCCTACAAAAGAATGGCCCTGACTAACATTAACCTATACCTTTCACAAATCACTTACCTCACCAAAAATCTTCGTTACTCCAACTGTTGCAATACAGCGAGCGCCACTACTGCCAGCTAAATAAAAGATTCAAACTACTGAAGGCACTAACTACTAATAGGCATAGTTAGCAAATGAAAGATTTTAATAGAGAACAAACAATGTATTTACCTTAATGCTGTTGAAAAATCATAATATACATAGCAGTCCATGACATCCAGTCTTAGAAATTTCAAAACTCCGCCATTTCTCTCCCCACATCCACCACTGCTGGCGGCTCACCTCCAACTGCGCAACGCTACGCGCTGTTCACATCCAGCTGCCCAACGCTACAATGGCAGACAACAATGCAAACTAGGCACAGACTGCACACAGCACAGCCAGTGATTTTCATACAGAGCGCTACGTAACGTTGCCAATAAGAAAACATAAACAGCCTACTTACATAGCCCCCATGCTTCCCACAAAAAATTTTACAAATTGTTTTGGGCAGTGGCCAATAATGATTTCAAAAAATTTTTCATAATTACAATAAGAAAGATATAAAATGCACACACTTACTGATACAATGTTGGTCAAAAGCTAAAATTTTCTCAGTCCATAAAGACAGTCCTCATCATTCACCACAGTAAAATTGCAGTTTCTTTTTTCTCGAAGTCTGAGCAGTAAAAGAAAATGCACACGGAAGTAGCGGATTTCCATGCAGTCTTGAAGTAGTGTTGTCCTTCCAACGGAAAGACAGTGCTCACTCTCGACATGCAGACAGGTAATGGGCCACAACAGAGCAAACCCACAGCAGCGTCAGTCGAAGTTTTGAAGAATATTGGTAGGTAGCTCACCACAGAGTAGACCCACTGTAGCCCTGGTAGAGACTGTGGTATTGGTGGGCCACCAGAGGTGCAGACCCACTGCAGTCCTTGTAGAAATTGTGGACAGGCCCACTGTAGTCCTGGTAGAAATAATGGTATTGGTGAGTCAGCAAAGGTGTAGACCCACTGTAGTCCTTGTAGAGATGGCCAGCAGCCATCTGTTGTGGCTGTGCAGGTGCACAATCACCACTGAAGAGTCTTGCGGATAATATAGCAAGTCCATAAACCACCACTTGTGCACTCGCAAAGTTTTTTGGAATTGTCCTTAGAACCAGCAATGCTGTTATCCAGTCCCTTGCTGAATTATTAACACACGGGCAAACACTAACAGTCCCTACTTCTCACATATTGTCCATATACTATGACCAACAGAAACGTGTGCAGTGAAATATAACTTACAAGTTACTTAATTTGATGAACTGGTGTCAATTACAATTTTATAACATAAGAATACAATAACAAAGGTACAAAATACATCATTAAAGAACATAACAATACAGGTAACATTTGTAGTAAAACAGGCTTTACAAAAGAATAGAAATAAACATGTACATCAGTGTTACAGGAATTATGACATAAGTAAACAAACAAAATAATGAGAATAGTTCTTGAAACATTAATTTCACACGTGATCATTAAAACAAAACAGAATAATGTCTAGACATCTTTACGAAGAAAATAACATAGTATTTGAAAAATTCTACAACATAAATCTTATTAGCTAAACATGTAAAGACAGGAAAAACACATATATACAAGAGTACACAAACACATATCAGAATAACACAGGGGGAAAGGACAGGGTTTGTTTTCAGTGTAACATTTGGTACTGCAGTATTTTGCAAACAAAACTTTTTTTTCTTGGAGATCTCCCTTCGTTCATCATTATTTCAAAAAGTGCTATCTATACCTGCTTTCTGTACTTTTTCGTAAAACTTCTCAACGCATTTCTTCCAATTCATCACAACTCATTCTCCTATATAGTCTACCCCCTTTTAAGCTAATTTAAATCTACTGAGCTCAGATGCTAAACTAAGGGACGAGACAATGCAGCAGCATAAAACAATTAATACAAACAGCAATGAAAAAACTGGAAATTGTCAAAGCAAGCTGCAATAAATCTAAATCAACAGATAAAATGCAACATTACAACTAATATGAGCCAATGTGCAGCAACAAGAAAAAATCAGTAGTAAAACTGGCTTAACAGAGTAATACAAAGTGAAATTTAGTAGCACTATGCCTGGCAAATAGCAGCAGCAAATGCAATAACTTATATCTAAACATGACATAGCTTAAGCAGAAAAAATATTACACTAAAGACAACAATGCAGACAAAGGAAATGTATATTCACATCTTAATGTCTATGTAATAAGTGGTGCATCACAAAAACTAATTCTACAAAAAATTACTAAGTACTTCAAAAGAAAATTATATATTCAGTTACAGTTATTAGTCCCTTCTTATTGTTCTTTCCATTCCAAGAGCTCCTTTTTCGAAGAATGTGTATCATAAAATAATTATTTAATAGATCTGTTGACAGAAAGTATTCACATTAGCAAATTCATTTCATTTTATTTTATAAAACCAATGATGCAACACACCTGGAAAGCAGATATCAAATAAAATAAGCAACTATGTACAAAGTAAAGCATAAAAATATCATTCATTAGTCATGAAGCATTTCATAAGTTAGTAGAAATTCTCTCAATTCTCGTAGAAAGACACTTGTCATCAGGTGTGCAGATGTACAAATATTTCCCATCAATTCATAAGCATTTCAGTAAGTAGCACGAAGTACAATATGTTTCCAAGTAATGAGCGTGTCGTATTTGTGATGCTTTCTACAAAGGAATGTCAATAGCGAGGTTAATGGTCTCTCTCTTTTCTCCGCCTAATGGCTTTTTCTCCAGGCAGGTAGCACAGCTGGGCGTCCACGACGCATTAAGTGAAGGTCACTTTCTTACAAATCACTTACCTCACCAAAAAGCTTCGTTACTTGAACTATTGCAATACAGCGAGCGCCACTACTGCCAGCTAAATAAAAGATTCAAACTACTTGAAGGCACTAGCTACTAATAGGCATAGTTAGCAAATGAAAGATTTTAATAGAGAACAAACAATGTATTTACCTTAATAGTGTTGAAAAATCATAATATACATAGTTCATGACATCCAGTCTTACAAATTTCAAAACTTCATTTCTCTCCCCACATCCACCACGGCTGGCGGCTCACCTCCAAATGCGCAACGCTACGCGCTGTTCACATCCAGCTGCCCAACACTACAATGGCAGACAACAATGCAAACTAGCCACAGACTGCACACAGCACAGCCAGTGATTTTCATACAGAGCGCTACGTAACGTTGCCAATAAGAAAACATAAACAGCCTACTTATACAATCACATGAAAGAACTTCATTGGCTAGCAAAATTTTGATAGTTTACCTATGTGAAATTGAAATAACGTAGACATATGTAATTTCGCACCTTAGCCCGAATTTGACGTTCACAAAATATCTGCTTATGCTTCAATACAACAAGAGCATGAGATTCCCAGAACCCTTCTGATAATGGAGACACTTTACTGCACATACCTCCGTCCTTTGTCACTTTATAACCACGATTTCGCCTCACACCAGTTTTACGTTCGTATCTGACGTGCTCAAGTAACGTAACTTTTAACGGCAGGCCGGTCGAGCGGTTCTAGGCGCTTCAGTCCGGAACTGCGCGACCGCTACGGTCGCAGGTTCGAATCCTGCCTCGGGCATGGATGTGTGTGATGTCCTTAGGTTAGTTAGGTTTAAGTACTTCAAAGTTCTAGGGGACTGATGACCTCCGATGTTAAGTCCCATAGCCCTCAGAGCCCTTTGAACCATTTTTAACGGCTGTATCTCGGAAACTGAAAAGATATGAAGAAAATTGCCAAGTTCGTTTGAAATCGGCATCTCTGTAATACATCGTAAAAATTGCAGCTATTTGCTGTGCATTACCATCTTGGTACTCAGAAGCCATCTATTTCAGGTTCTCTCAGGAACTACCCATGAACTAAATGGTGCCTCCATAAGGCGCACAGTAGACCACATCTACTACAAAAATAAACAACCGATTTTCTCAATACAAAAAGAACCAACCGATTTGCTCCTTTGCCTAAACTGGAGGAAGTGTGCATTATTCAAACTATGACCTGTACTTCACGGTAGTTACAGTTATATGATCCTTCTATCGGGTATACAAAAGGGCCCTAGCCATGGGTTCGCCAGAGAACTTCATCCTACCTTTCTGTCACCAACAGAACCCGAGGCATCTGCCTCGATAAAATCCCGTTTTTATGAGCGGCGTTTTGAAACATATTAGGTAGTTCATGCTGTCGCATGCGTACCGATTGTTTTGAAATAATGGGAACCAAGTATTGGTACATACAACGGTGAGAGTATTCGATCAGAAATCTGCAAATATCTATCACGAGTGTAAAGTACCGACGTCTTTGTAATTTACGGGTTTCGATGCTCACTTGGTGGGGTCTTTCCAATGCACGGCTACAAAATTTTGCATGGTATGAGACGTTTGTTCTATACAACTTATGCTGATAATGTATTCACATCTATTAAGCGTTGAGAATGAGTAAAGCCTGAAACTAACTAGTATTGCTTAATAAAGTACTATTTTAAAGCAACAGCATGGTGGAAACAACACCATTGTTGAGATTTGTAAACGTTGTGGTTGCCACCCAGAAGTGGCCAATCTTGACTGATTCCCTAACTGAGTTGTGGAAGTCAATCTATCCCATATTCCACTCATCTGATTTCTTCTAAACTCAGCTTCTGACAACTTGATCTGCTCCTGATATGGTCGAATATTGTGGAACACACTTGGTTTGCATCTTCTTACCAAGGGCTGGCCGACTTTACAGATCCTGCCCGTACCTACGCTACTGCCAGCATAGCCCACTTGATCACAGAATGATGTGGCAAGACCTGAAAATATTAGTACTTAAGGCGCAGTGATACGGGAGGCGAATAAGAGGCAATTCCAAACAGTACTCGTGAAAGGGGTTGTCATCCATAGGAGAAGCAGTACCCCGCGTAAAAGAAACCTGTTTTCTACACGCTTTGATTTTTTCTGTCTCTCTATGGGACTGACACTCCCCCCCCCCCTCCCCCCCCGCCGCCAACTATGTACCCAGTCTCTCTGTGTCTAGTGTCCTTGTACTGTAGATCTAAGTTAGTGTCATAAGAGGGTTTAAGTGTTGGTGCAATATGTTCCTGAGACGGAGAATGAGTACCAGTCGGTTATTTAGCTAATTTGGTGTGGGAAACCGCCTAAAACCACATCCATGTTGGTCCAGTCCCCAGCCTTTGTACACTACTGGCCATTAAAATTGCTACACCACGAAGATGACGTGCTACAGACGCGAAATTTAACCGACAGGAAGAAATGCTGTGATATGCAAATGATTAGCTTTCCAGAGCATTCACACAAGGTTGGCGCAGGTGGCGACACCTACAACGTGCTGAAATGAGGAAAGTTTACAACCGAATTCTCATACACGAACAGCAGTTGACCGGCGTTGCCTGGTGAAACGTTGTGATGCCTCGTGTAAGGAGGAGAAATGCGTATCATCACGTTTCCGACTTTGATAAAGGTCGGATTGTAGCCTTCGCGATTTCGGTTTATCGTATTGCGACATTGTTGCTCGCATTGGTCGAGATCCAATGACTGTTAGCAGAATATGGAATCGGTGGGTTCAGGAGGGTAATACGGAACGCCGTGCTGGATCCCAACGGCCTCGTATCATTAGCAGTCGAGATGACAGGCATCTTATCCGCATGGCTGTAACGGATCGTGCAGCCACGTCTCGATCCTTGAGTCAACAGATGGGGACGTTTGCAAGACAACCATCTGAACGAACAGTTCGACGACGTTTGCAGCAGCATGGACCATCAGCTCAGAGACCATGGCCGCGTTTACCCTTGACGCTGCGTCACAGACAGGAGCGCCTGCGATGGTGTACTCAACGACGAACCTGGGTGCACGAATGATAAAACGTAATTTTTGCGGATGAATCCAGCTTCTGCTTACAGCATGAAACGTCCCCTTTGAACAATTTATACACGACTGTGCTTAACCTGACACACAATAATTTTAGCGCAACGCAATCTGACTATCAAAAATCCCTGCAAAAGAATGGCCCTGAGTAACATTACACTATACCTTTCACAAATAACTTACCTCACAAAAATCTTCATTACTGGAACTACTGCAATACAGCGAGCGCCACTACTGCCAGCTAAATAAAAGATTCAAACTACAGAAGGCACTAACTACTGATAGGGATAGTTAGCAAATGAAAGATATTAATAGAGAACAAACAATGTATTTACCTTAATATTCATAATTGACATCCAGTATTACAAAACTCCGCCATGTCTCTCCCCACATCCACCACTGCTGGCGGCTCACCTCCAAGTGCCCAACGCTATCTGCTGTTCACATCCAGCTATAGCAGTTCCTGACAACAATGGCAGGCAACAATGCAAACTAGCCACATACTGCACACAGCACAGCCAGTGATTTTCATACAGAGAGCGCTACGTAACGTTGCCAATAAGAAAACATAAACAGCAAACTTACATAAAGAAAGCCTAAACAGCCTACTTACATAGCCCCCATGCTCCCCACAAAAAATTTTACAAAACATTTTTGGGCAGTTGCCAATAAAGATTTGATAAAATTTTTCATAATTACAGTAAGAAAGATATGAAATGCACACACTTATTAATACAATGTTGGTCAACAGCTAAAATTTTCTCACAGTCAATAAAGACAGTCCTTATCGTTCATCATAATAGTAATTACAGTTTTTTTCACAAAGTCTCATTAGTAAAAGAAATTGCACACAGAAGTAGTGGATTTCCATGCAGTCTTGAAGAAGTAGTGTTGTCCTTCCAACGGAAAGACAGTGCTGACTCTTGACATGCTGACAGGTAATGCGCCACAATGGAGCAAAACCCACAGCTGAGTCATTCGAAGTTCTGATGAATATTGGTAGGTAGGTCATCACAGAGCAGACCCACTGCAGTCCTGGTAGAGAGTATTGGTGGGCCACCAGAGATGCAGACCCACTGTAGTCCTGGTAGAGATTGTGGTATTGGTGGACCACCAGAGGTGCAGACCCACTGTTGTCCTTGTAGAAATTGTGGACAGGCCCACTGTAGTCCTGGTAGAGTGTATGGTATTGGTGGGCCACCAGAGATGCAGACCCACTGTAGTCCTTGTAGAGATGGCCAGCAGCCATCTGTTGCGACTGTGCAGGTGCACAATCACCATTGAAGAGTCTTGTGGATAATAGAGCAAGTCCATAACCACCACTTGTGCACTCACAAAGTTTTTGGAATTGTCCTTAGAACCAGCAATGCTGTTATCCAGTCCCTTGCTGAATTATTAACACACGTACAAACACTAACAGTCCCTACTTCTCACATATTGTCCATATACTATGACCAACAGAAATGTGTGCAGTGAGATGGAACTTACAAGTTACTTAATTTGATGAACTGCTGTCAATTACAATTTTATAACATAAGAATACAATGACAAAGGTACAAAATACATAATTAAAAACATAACAATACAGATAACATTTGTAGTACCGGCTTTACAAAAGAATAGAAATAAACATATACATCAGTGTTACAGGAATGATGACATGAGTACAAAAATAAAAGATCAGAATCACTTTTGAAACGTCAACTTCACACATGAGCATTAAAACAAAACAGAATAAATAAAGTCTAAGCATCTTTACAAAGAAAATAACAGAGTATTAGAAAAATTCTACAACATAGCTCTCATCAGCTAAACACATAAAGACAGAAAAAAAAACACAAATACACAAGGGTACACAAACACATAGTGGGATAACACCAAAAGGAAAGGACAACACACAATTACATATTGGGAAAAAGCAGCAAAGAGGAAAGGACAGGGTTTGTTTTCAGTGTAACATTTGGTACTGCAGTCCACCCCACAACTTCATTCGATAGATCTTTCGTCTTATTTCAACATTTGTTTCCACCAAAAAAAATCCTATCCAAGCATGCTTTCTGTATTCTGTTCACATCCTCTTTCAAAAATAGATTTTCTCCACTGTGCACTACTTTTTTGGCCAAACTATTTTCTTATAGCTTCTTAATGCATTTCTTCCAATTCATCATAGTTAGTTTCTTATATGGTCTACCCCCTCTTAAGCTAACTTAAATCTACTGAGCTCAGATATATATACCAAGGGACGAGGCAATGCAGCATCACAACAAATCAACCCAAACAGAAATGACAAAAAATGCAAATTGGCAAAGCTAGCAGCATAAATTAGCAAAGCAAGTGCAATATTACAACTAATATAAGGCAATGCAGGAAACAAGAAAAACTAGCTTAGAAGAGTAACACAAAGTCAAATTCAGTAACACTATGCCTGACAAACAGCAGCAACTTATACCTAGACATGACATAGCTCAAGCAGAAAAAAACATTATACTAAAGACAATAATGCAGACAAGGGAAATGTATATTCACATCTTAATGTCTATGTAATTAAAGTGGTGCACCATAACCACTGATTGTAAAAAAATATTACCATGTACTTGAAAAGAAAATTTTGTTTTACTGTTAATAGTTCCTTCTTATTGTTCTTTCCTTTCCAAGTGCTCCTTTTTTTAAAGAATGTGGATCATAAAATAATTATTTAATAGATCTGTTGACAGAAAGAGTTCACATTAGCAAATGCATCTAAGTTTATTTTATAAAACTAATGCTGCAACACAGCTGGAAACCAGATATTAAATGAAATAAGCAACTATGAAAAGCAAAGCATAAAAATATCATTCAATAGTCATGTGACATTTCATAAGTCAGTAGCTCTCAACTCTCGTACAAAGACACTTGTCATAATCAGGTATGCAGATGTAAAAATATTTCTTGTCATTTTATTAGGCATTTCAGTAAATATCATAAATTACGAGCTCCACAGTATGCTTTCAACAAGGAGATGTCAGTAGCGCGGACAATGGCCTTCCCTTTCTTTTTTTTTTCTACCTGTGCTTCTGACGAGGCACTCACACTAATGGCTTGTTCTCCAGGTGTTTGACACAGCTGTGTCCCGACGACGCACGTGCGGGTGGTCAATTAACTTTCTTACGGAAATATTTACGACAGCAGTTTCCGCTACAGTGACAGTCTCATATAAAAATATTTCACAGGTCAAGAATGTGCGTTGCAAATGTGTAGAAACAAAATCCTATGAACATAACCGTGTTCAAAAAATTTTCGCCGGCATTGTGATACATTCACGCATTTACACACCTTTCATAACTCTTAAAGTACGATTCTTGGTTTCCAACATCCTTTTTCACAAGTTCGCGTCCCTAACCACTATTCATTACTCCTTACCTTATTCGTCGACACTTCTTCAATATTGCATCATAACAGATAAGTAGCATAATCAAATAACTCATATAGCATCAGCCTATTAATCATAAACATACCTCAGCAGCATAATACTCATCGTCATCGTAATAATAACATCATAACACCTCAGTCAAATCTCAAAATCGTCGTAGCTTCCTCCAATAATTTCAAAACCTAACAAAATTCTCTGCTCATGTCAAAAGTGTCATCTGCCTCAAACGTACTTTAAAATCATGCTCCCTTACCAAATACATCATTCAAAGCTCTCATAGTATCACAATGGTACCAAAAAAAATATGAACAGTGCAAAAAGTACAGACAAAATAAAATTTCTTAAGTGTGAAGTAATCAAACTCTGTAATTGCGTAAACATGTGTCACTGACGTAGTAAAAAAGATGTTTGTTTCTCTGTTAAATGATCAGATAGCTGTGTAATTTATGTGTTAGAGAAATATGGTACCGATGTGTTAAATTGTATAAGCAAATACCATATTAGCTAGGGCTCCTTGTGCTTGCCAGACACATGGTACACAAAGTAAACGTGTACCCCGCTGAGGTTTATTGTAATTATACCCTCAGGTGTTACAGATTACAGCAATGGAATGAAATGTATCACAAAAAACTTTCTGTGTAATTCAAAACTCTTTAAAAATAAATGTTTTAAGTACAAAATTAATCACTCAAATACGTGTCCTGTAGCGCTAAATATGCGTCTTGCTGTTAGATAATCTCTGGGAAGTGTCGTAGTTATTGTCCTCCGAAAGCTAAGTTCTGCAGAAGTCAATGTACTTACCTCATGATACACAAAAGTGAAATGCTTTGCATATAGGTAACTTAGTTATTACGCTTATTGCCGTGATGAGGAAAGTACTGTGCTGTAACGTATTGTTGTCCTACGGAAAAGGCTGTCTCCTTGTAGCAATACCACAAAAGTTACTACTAAAACATGTTTTGCTTTCCATAAGGATTCAGAAAAAACTGTGCAGATATAAAACAGATACACCGCAAAAGCAACATTGTAAATTGTCACTCATTAGTAACGTCGTGATATAATCGTGTAGGTGTCACACAAACCAACCACTGTGTCATCTGGCATTTCACAGAAAGCACCTCAAATCCAGAATCCACTCTCAAGCAAACCAAAATGTTGCATGAAAATTTCATTAGCAGTGCTGGTATATGTTCTAAGTATGTAAGCCGTATATTCGTTACGTAATCGTGCAACTAACAAGGAGGAATGTATAAATAACAACACTGTGTCGTCTGTTCGCAATAACAATGCATTCGTAATTTCTGTTTGAATAAGTTCTCTTGGTTCTTGACTGGATATTTAACTTCAAACATTGTTGCATGGTAACAGTTACTAAGTGTGACGAATTGTACAAGTAGCGTGAAGTGAAAATTGCAAAGACTAAGTTAAAAAGCAGATTATCTGTCAATAAATGGTTTTACATGAGAAATGTGGTGTAAACCTTTACTCTTCCTAGTACGCAGAGTTTCAACTTCAACGCAATTATCATGTGGTATACGTCGGATTCTGTAAGGTCCATTGTAAACTAGAAAGAATTTGTGACTCAAGTGTTTCTTCTTATGTGACAATGAATGAGCTTTAATGAGAACTTTCTGACCAATACATAATTTCTTTGCATTTGCTTTACCGTGTAGTTTTCTCCTTTTGTCTGCTGCAGATTTTATATTTTTAAGAGCCAAATCAATTATGTCTTTGTGTCGAAGTTTACGTGTATTCGGGAAAGGTACAAGCTCTCTGATTCTGTTCGGAGGTTCTACATTCTTCAGTACAAGAGTAGGTGGTAAAGCAGTGGAATCATGAGGCATTTCATTCAGCACATTTTGAAATAAGTGTAAATATCTGTCCCAATTCTGATGCTTTCTGTGACAATAAAGTCTGCAAAGCTTATTGATTTCTTTCATAATCCGTTCAGACGGGTTACAATGTGGTGAATACAATGAAATAAAAACAGGTTTGATTTTATGATTCCGAAGCATGCGTGACCAAACAGCAGATCTGAATTGCGGTCCGTTATCTGAAATGACTTTACTAACGTGTCCAACTTCACGTAAGAAATTTTTAACAAAGGCGTTGGATACAGACCGTCCAGTGGCATTACGTAACGGAGTGAAAGAAACAAATTTTGAAGTAAGTTCAACAGCGACTAGAACGTACGCAAATCCATTAGATGTTCTGACAAGCGGTCCCAAGAGATCAACAGCAGCAAATTCCTTTAATTTAGAAGGAATGATAGGAAACAGCGGAGCACGATGGGAGACAGTAGATGGTTTCGCCTTGTGACAAAGTTTACAAATAGACAAGACTCTTCGAATTCTCTTTTCCATATTGTTAAAATAACAAGTCGTTCGAAGAATATGATAACATTTTCGTGGACCAAAATGTGCGTAGCTGAAATGAATGTACCAAATGAGCTTATTAACAAAATCGTCTGGAATGCAAAGTACCCATAGCTTGTCATCAACAGTGCAGCGTTTGAAGAGTATGTTGTTTCTAACCAGATAATAATGCCGAATCTGAGTGTGTGTCTTTTCATGCCATTTACTTTTGATATCTTTCCAAATCGGATCTTTATCTTGTTCATGAGCAATGTCTTTTAAAGATGTGGTGATGAAGTTTTCAAAGGCGACTTTCTGAATGTAAAGAATACTGAAATTTTTCTCAAGGTTGCCTTCTGTGTTACTTTTCTCAAGCCCAGCCGGTGCGCGTGACAGCGCGTCCGCAACAATGTTCTCCTTGCCGGGAATGTAGACTATTGTGAAGCGGAATTCTTGCAGAAACAATGCCCAACGTTTTAACCTGTCATGATTTAATTTTGAAGACATAAGAAATTGTAATGCACGATGATCACTGTATACTTTTACGTGCTTACCAGAAAGAAAGAAACGGAATTTGTTAAATGCCCAAACGATAGCTAAAGCTTCTAATTCAGTAACGGAATAATTTTTTTCAGATTTTGTTAGCACTCGGCTAGCAAAAGCAATGGTTTTCTGAACAGTAGTGTCATTTTCTATAGCTTCTTGAAATAAGTGGGCACCAAGACCGACTTTAGAAGAATCCGTGCTAAGGCAGAAATCTTGTGACAGATCTGGATGAGCTAGTATTGGCGCGTGAAGTAACGCTTCTTTC
Organism: Schistocerca cancellata; assembly: GCF_023864275.1. Lineage (NCBI taxonomy): Eukaryota > Metazoa > Arthropoda > Insecta > Orthoptera > Acrididae > Schistocerca > Schistocerca cancellata. The sequence continues at coordinate 316,945,185 of NC_064633.1, read as the reverse complement.
AAAGAATTGAATTCCAACTGTGCTTGTTCGTCCCAGTTCCAAATAGTACTTTTTCCAGTGAGAGAACAAAGTTTTGGTGTAACTAGAATATGCATATTCAGAAAACGACGATAAAAATTTACGAGACCTAGAAAATTACGGACTTGTTTTTTTGTGGATGGAACTGGAATGGCTCTGATTGCTTCTAACTTTTCAGGATCCGGCTGAATGCCTTCAGAAGAAATAATATGTCCCAAAAACTTCACCTTTGACCTACCGAATGCAGACTTTTCCAAGTTAACTGTAATTCCAGATTCTGCAAAAATACGTAACAAACTGTTGAGGATGCCGTTATGTTGTTCCCATGAAGCTTCTGCTATTAGAATATCGTCCACATATAAGGTGATGTGACGTTTTAAGAACTTAGGTAATATGGAATTTAACCCACGAATGAATGCTGCCGAAGAAATGTTCAAACCAAAAGGAAGTTTCCGAAACTGATAACAAACGCCGAAACAAAGGAAAGCTGTGTATTTTCTGCATTCTGGATGAAGTTCGATCTGATAAAAGCTGGATCTGAGATCAATGGAAGACAACACTTTTACACAATTAAAATTTTGAAGAAGTTCTTCCATCGTCTGTGGCCTATCTGTTTCAGGAATGATGATAGTATTGATTTGTCTCGAATCTAAGACAAGCCTGATCGATCCATTTTTCTTCTCAACAACATGTAACGGATTGTTGTATGAGCTTACTGCAGGCTCAATAATGCCCTCGTCAAGCATAGATTGTATTTCTGTTCTAACACGGTCCCTATAATGTGCTGGAATTACATATGGTCTAACACAAAATTTAGTATGCTCATGAACACGAAATTGGTATTGAAATCCCTTGACTGTTCCTGTTTTGTGAGTAAAAACTGTGGAATGTGCTTGTAAAATCTCAAAAAGGTCCTGCCTATCAGTGTCATTACAATTCTCAATTGTTTGAATTTTATTCTGAATTAACTCATTAATTTCAAATATGCCGTCGATGTCATCCCTGTCAGTACTTGCAGAGTGATTGTTGGTGTCTACTTCCGTAGAAAATTCCGAACTGTTGTCTAACAGAACGTAAAGCCGATTAATTTCCTCATCATGGTTTGAGAGCCAGTCTTCAAATTTCAAAGCTATTGACTTACCTTCTTTCTCTAAACTTATTTCTGCATCGTGAAAGCTTAAAATTGCTTTGTATTCATTCAAAAAGTCTACTCCCAGTATAATTTCCGTCGACAATAATGGAACAATAAGAAAGTTCATAGAGAAGCTGTGGCTTTGGCAAAAGAATTCTAAATTGGTTTGTTGGCGTACATCTACACTTTTTCCAAAGATTGCACCTTGTAATTTAATCTTACGTAACGGAAGTGTGGGGCAATCGTTCGATTTGTTGCATTTGCTAAAAGCTGTTTCACTAATTACTGAAATGGGACTGCCAGAGTCAAGTACTGCCGTAAATTTTACGTCATTTACAGTAATGTGAATCACAGGATATGCAATGTTATTATGTTTTACGTCGTGTTCCTGGAGTAAGATGTCTCTAATGTCTTCCATTTTTACGTAATTACTAGCTACGGCAGCTGCGTCGTCAGTTTCATAAGTATGTATTGTGGCTGCCAGCGGAGTGAGTCATTGCCTATTGTCTCTTTGTTGGCGCGCGTCGTTATTGGGATTTGGAGACCTAACTTCTACAAATTCATCGTGACGAGAGTGCTCTGCTCTGTTTAAATCTCGCCAGTTCTGATGCAATTCAGGTCTGTCGTTACGATCATATCGTCTGTCGTCATGTCGGAAGATTCGATAGTATCTTTCTTGTCGGTCACGTGGTCGAGAATTTCTTCCTGAATCGTAACTGCGCGCTGGACCGTTGCGTCTGAAGTTATTCTGTCTCCCTTGATAATAATTATTTTGGTTCCCATATTGTCTGTTTCTCTGATTGTCTCTGTGATAGTCATTACTGCGGAGAGGTGATCTTTCCCTGTAATTATTACTACTCTGCCAACGGTTGTCATACGGGTGGTGTCTATTTTGGTCACGATTTGTGTGGTGAGAATAGCCTTGTCGCGTCCAGTTATCGTTTCTGTCGTCACGGAATTGTGACGGATGTGACCTGTAGTGATTGTTTTCCTGTTTTCGCATCCCGCGACTGTCTGTGTCAATTTCTAATTCTTGTAACAGTCCCTGAAAAGCTTCAATGTCGTCTTTGCAACGTCCTGCTAAAATAATATGTCGTAAATGTTCAGGCAGTTTGATTAAGCAAATGCGGATGAGTTCTGAGGGGCTGTATGGGTTTGACAGGTACTGATTCTTGTGCAACATGTCTTCAAAATATTTGACAAGACTGGAAAATTCAGATTGTTCAAAGTGTTTCATCATCATGATGCTATGTTTTACGCGGTCTTGTGTAGCTTGAGACCAATATGCTGAGAGGAAGGCATGGTAAAATTCTCCTTCACTGTGGCAATCGTGAATGACCGATCGCATTCTTACAGCTGGTTCATTCTCCAAGTAGCCACACATAAATTCTAATCTGTGTTCTAATGACCAGTTGGGAGGAAAACAATGAGAGAATTGATGGAGCCACGCTTGTGGATGAATGTCGTTGCCAGAATTCTTAAATGTTTTGAATTTACGTGTAGTAATGAACAGCTTATAGTCAAAATCATCATGTCGGCGAGTCACATATCGGTCATTGTTACGTCGTGTCGGCGGTTCCATCTCAAAATTCGGTGCACCTTGCCAATTTCTTTCATAATTACCGAAATGCTCTGTGTTATTATATTGTGGCTTTTCCGTATTTCTATGTCCCTCTTCCAGTATTGGGGCGCGAGTGTCCTCTGAAATACGTAATTCTTGTATCACCTGCGTCAACTGATCTTGTACTTCCCGGATTTCTCTTTTATACTGTGTATTAATTTGATTTTGATTTTGTCTGAATTTTCTAATTTGTTCATACTCTTCTGTGTCAGTGAAGGCTACGGGTCTTGTGTCATTCAGATCATCATCTACCTTTGTAGATAAGTTAGTGACCTGATCCGAAAGTTCAGCTACTTTCTCCGATAGTGAACACATTTCCTCAGTGTGTTTTTCTGAACCAAGTTTCAGAGTGTCCATTTGTGTTGAAATCGAATCTACTGTGTTCTTTAAGTTTTCCTGAGTTTTTGCCAGTTGCGTAACCGAATCGGTAGATGCAACTGAGTCAATTTTAGCCCACAAGGTCTCATGATTTTCATGAACAATGGTTTGCAGCTCTTTTATGGCTGCTTCGTGATTCTGTAATGCATTTTCATGCCGCGAAAAAATAGGCTGAAAATGCTCACAAATTTGTGTTTTTACGTCATTACAGACCTTTTGACATTTCGATTCAATGTTATGTAACTCAGCAGTTAAATCTTCACGTGTTTGTTCGAGAGTTTGTTCCAATGAGTCTAACTTTTGAAGTTTTTGTTCCATCGTGTCTAACTTTTTAAGATTTTGTTCCACTGCGTCTAACTGTTGCTGTGTTTGTCTCTGGTGTTGTTCCATTGTGTCTAACTTCTGAAGCTTTTCTCCCATTTGTTGCATTAATTGTAATAACAATGCATTGGTGTCTGAAACATTTTCCTCAGTGCTTTTCGGCAGTGAATTTGCACCGGCAACATTCACATTTTGACAAGCTGAAAATGTGTCTTGACTTATTTGAGAAAACGGTGAGGACGCAAAACCTGAATCTACAGTATTTGCAAAATTGTGTCCTATCATTTCGGATTCCTGAGGCGAGCTGTTGCCGACCGATCGATCGATAATGCTTCCCTGTTCACTACCTGTTTCACTGCCTACGCCATTGTTTGACGCCCGCTCCATTTCCCTATGCACAGTTACCAAATTACTACTTTGAATATTAGTTAATTCATTACTCGGCGGCGCTGATAAGCTACGCTCGTCGTCACTATTATTTCTCAATTTAGTTTGGAGCCTAGTGTTACGTTTTTCACACGCCATTATTGTCACGATATTTCACTCGATAACACAGAAAAGCACAATTTGAATAGCAAAAATAAGAGAACACATTAACATAGCACTGAAAATAATATCTAGTTAATTGCAAGCGTAGCTGCGAAATACTTGGTGCAAATCTATATGCATGCCACAACTGTTTTACTGTACAACAATGAAAGACAGCAACTACCAAGGAGATTCTCTCTACAATTACGCGCTAAAGCTACACTAAATACACAAACTACAAGAAAAAATCAGAAGATTCCAGTGAGGTATCCTAGGCTAAGGGTCGACATATGAAACGTCCCCTTAGAACAATTTATACAATATGAAACGTCCCCTTTGAACAATTTATACACGACTGTGCTTAACCTGACACACAATAATTTTAGCGCAACGCAATCTGACTATCAAAAATCCCTGCAAAAGAATGGCCCTGAGTAACATTACACTATACCTTTCACAAATAACTTACCTCACAAAAATCTTCATTACTGGAACTACTGCAATACAGCGAGCGCCACTACTGCCAGCTAAATAAAAGATTCAAACTACAGAAGGCACTAACTACTGATAGGGATAGTTAGCAAATGAAAGATATTAATAGAGAACAAACAATGTATTTACCTTAATATTCATAATTGACATCCAGTATTACAAAACTCCGCCATGTCTCTCCCCACATCCACCACTGCTGGCGGCTCACCTCCAAGTGCCCAACGCTATCTGCTGTTCACATCCAGCTATAGCAGTTCCTGACAACAATGGCAGGCAACAATGCAAACTAGCCACATACTGCACACAGCACAGCCAGTGATTTTCATACAGAGAGCGCTACGTAACGTTGCCAATAAGAAAACATAAACAGCAAACTTACATAAAGAAAGCCTAAACAGCCTACTTACAAGCATCATGATGGTCGCATCCGTGTTTGGCGACATCGCAGTGAACGCACATTGGAAACGTGTAATCGTTATCGCCATACTGGCGTATCACCCGGCGTGATGGTATGGGGTGCCACTGGTTACACGTCTCGGTCACCTCTTGTTCACATTGACGGCACTTTGAACAGTGGACGTTACATTTCAGATGTGTTACGACCCGTGGCTCTACCCTTCATTCGATCCCTGCAAAACCCTATATTTCTGCAGGATAATGCACGACCGCATGTTGCAGGTCCTGTACGGGCCTTTCTGGATTCCGAAAATGTTCGACAGCTGCCCTAGCCAGCACATTCTCCAGATGTCACCATTTGAAAACGTCTGGTCAAGGGTGGGCGAGCAACTGGCTCGTCATAATAAGCCAGTCACTACTCCTGATGAACTGTGGTATCGTGTCGAAGCTGCATGGACAGCTGTACCTGTACACGCCATCCAAGCTCTATTTGACTCAATGCCCAGGCGTATCAATGCCGTTATTATGGGCAGAGGTGCTTGTTCTCGGTACTGATTTCTCAGGATCTATGCACCCAAATTGCGTGAAAATGTAATCACATGTCAGTTCTAGTATAATTTTTTTGTCAATGAACATCCGTTTATCATCTGCATTTCTTCTACGTGTAGCAATTTTAATGGCCAGTAGTGTAGTTAATATGCGAGGTACTTTCGACCCAGGACAGGTTTACCTCCACGTGTCCCAGAAGCGTGCGCTTTATCTCTGTCGGCTATCCGAGCTGGTGCGGGAGGAGTGACACCATGAGAGAGAATATGGAAGTGGGGGAGCTTGACACCAAAGGCAATCGAGACGAAATCTCTATTTCGGCATGCACTCCTTGGTAGGGTGAAAGTGAGCAGATGGTAGGAAAGAGTATGGAAATGGTTTCCTCCAGAAAGAAAGCAGCACGGAAGTTTACCTAGTAACTCGAATGACCATGATCGTAATGCGAAGTGCGTACGCGGTGTCACATTGCTGGTTGTTGCAGTGGTCATTATTTTTTATCAATCAAAGCCTCCTGGACACTGTGGCAGACAGCTAACATCGTCGTTAAAAAGGTCGGTGTATGCCACCAAGAAACATAGCACGTGTCATTTGCACACGTCACTGTACTTGTTGGGCGCCTTTAGCTGACGTGGCACCTGGGGAATGACTCTTCACTGTGCACTGTACACGATTCTGTCACCGGTTGGCTGTCATCTCAGGAAGCAGAGCGAACTTAGGAAGTCGTTGAGACGAGTGGTAAATAACATCTGAATTCTATGTAGAGTAGTCATTTTTAAGATTTGTGTTAACTCGCACAGTATTTTAAGATGTAACGGAATTCACTTTCCATGCATGCCCCGATTCTTCTCGTCTCTGTTTTATGACAATATTTATCGTGCATTTTTTGCCAGTTCTAGCGTGCTTAAAAATCAACTTTCATTTCTGTTAGTTCAGGGAGGAACTGTGAGATATGTTAGAAGAAAAAACAGGAATCAGTTTAGAGGAGGCAGGAGGTACAGTATTAGAGACAGTCTGAATTTTGGAAGACTTGATCAAATGTGGCGGAAGGCACAGACAGCATTACTGGGGAAGCTCGATAATCCTTCAGGGAAGTGGCAACAAAAGGACTATTGACTTTGAGTTCGAGTCTGAGTCAGGAGGTATACCATCAGAATTTCGGAAAAAATAGCAACCACACACTCCCGAAGACAGCAACGGCAGATAAGTGTGAGGCCCATCACACAATCAGCTTAAAATCTCTTGCATCCAACATGCTGACAAGGATTATATTCAGAAGGTTGTATGACGATGAATTTGGCTTTGAGAAACAGGCAGAGGGGTACTTACAACTTTTTCATAACATTTGCCGACGCAGAAAAGCCGTACAACAATGTAAAATGGTGAAATATTTTCGAAATTCTGGAAGAAAACAGTAGTAACCTGTAGAGGAAGGCGGGTGATACACAGTATGTACACTTACTTAGAACAGACAGTAAGAATAAAAGACAAGAACGAAGTTCTCGGATAAAGAAGGATGCAAGACACGGGCACAGTCTTTGGCCTCTATTGTTGAATACATCGAAGAAAAAACGACAGAAATGAGAGGTCCAGGTGTTCGATTAAAATTCAAGGTAAAATTTTATTAATGATAACATTTGCTGATGACATAGCTATCCTCAGCGCAAGTGAAGAAAAATTAGGAGTAGCAGAAATGAGATTAGCAATAAACTTCCCAGAATTGATGACTACGATGTACACGAATTAAGGAATTGAGCTACCTTGGAAGTACAGAAACACGTGACAAACGAAGGCACCAATGAAAGGCTGACTAGCACAGGCAAAGACGGCATTCCTGGTCAAGAGAAGCTACTGGTACCAAACATAGGCCTCAATTTGAGGAAGTAATTTCTGAGAATGTGCAATTGGAGAATAGCATCGTATGGTAGTGAATAATCAATGGGAAAATCGAGAAGGAACAGAACTGAAGCGTTTGAAGTGTGGTGCTGCAGAACGATGTTGAAAATTGGGTGGGGTGATAGCATAAGAAATGAGATGGTTATCCACACACTCGGCGAACAAAGAAACATACGGAAATTGCTGCAAAAAGGGACAGGATAATAAGTTCAAATGGTTTAAATGGCTCTAAGCACTATGGGACAACATTTGAGGTCATCAGCCCCGAGACTAGGAACTACTTAGACCTAACTAACCTAAGGAGATCACACACATCCATGCCCGAGGCAGGATTCGAACCTGCGACCGTAGAAGCAGCGCAGTTCCGGACTGGAGCGTCTAGAACCGCTCAGCCACATGGGCCGGCCACGATAACAGGTCATGTGTTAAGATATCAAGGGATATTTTCCAAACTACTAGAGGAAGCTGTAAGGAATAAAAACTGTACATAATGATCGAGCATGGAATACATCCACAAATAATTGAGAACGTTTCGTGTAAGTGGCACCCAGAGAAGAATTTGCAGTCATTGGAGTAGATTTCGTGGCGGGCCGCAACAAACTTCTCAAAAGGGTGATAAGAGAACAAAAAGTCAAAAGTTAGTTGAGTTATAATGGTTCGTGTTTTTACCCAAATTGTGGAAGTCAGTACAACTCGATACTGACGCGCCTGGGCCACAAGTTGCCTGAGTCCCTAACGGCGGCCGACGTATGTAAAGCGCCACCGTCAACATAGCTTTCGCCGTGTATAGGTAAGGTGAGGAGAGGTGAGATTGAGCTGTGGAAGGCAGGGCCAGCGACCCCGGACAAGTGGGCTGGCGCGGCGCGGCGGAGGAACGCCCGCTGCCTCGGCCAAGCTTCCATGTGAGGCGGCCGCCTCTACACCCCACGCACCGGCGGCGAGGCGCCTGCAGGGTGACCAGCCACAACTGCAGGTGCCGAAACACACTTCACCGCACACGGGCGGCGCTGCTGTATGGAAATGGAAACAGAACACCTGACCGTTTTGTTTCTCGGATTTCTTGCCGCGTCAGCTTTGTAAGTTGAAGCCTTCAACGATTTGCCCTGTCGTCGCCGTCAGGACTTATGTCCTGGCAATACACTACTGGCCATTAAATTTGCTACACCAAGAAGAAATGCAGATGATTCATTGGATAAATATATTACGCTAGAACTGACATGTGACGAGCCAGTTGCTCGGCCACCATTGACGAGACGTTTTCAATTGGAGAGAGATCTGGAGAATGTGCTGGCCAGGGCAGCAGTCGAACGTTTACTGTATCCAGAAAGGCCCGTACAGGACCTGCAACATGCGGTCGTGCATTATCCTGCCGAAATGTAGGGTTTCACAGGGATCGAATGAAGGGTAGAGCCACGGGCCGTAACACATCTGAAATGTAACGTCTACTGTTCAAATTGCCGTCAATACGAACAAGAGGTGACCGAGACTTGTAACCAATGCCACCCCATACCATCGCGCTGGATGATACGCCAGTATGGCGATGACGAATACATGCTCCCAGTGTGTGTTCACCGCGATGTCGCCAAACACGGATGCGACCATTATGATGCTGTAAACAACCTGGATTCGCCCGAAAAATTATTTTATTGCCATTCGTGCACCCAGGTTAGTCGATGAGTACACCATCGAAAAAAATGTTCAAATGTGTGTGAAATCTCACGGGGCTTAACTGCTAAGGTTATCAGTCCCTAAGCTTACACACTACTTAACCTAAATTATCCTAAGGACAAACACACACATCCATGCCCGAGGGAGGACTCGAACCTCCGCCGGGACCAGCCGCACAGTCCATGACTGCAGCGCCTTAGACCGCTCGGCTAATCCCACGCGGCAGTACACCATCGCAGGCGCTCCTGTCTGTGATGCAGCGTCAAGGGTAACCGCCGCCATGGTCTCAGAGGTGATAGTCCATGCTGCTGCAAACGTCGTCGTATTGTTCGTGCAGATGGTTGTTGTCTTGCAAACGTCCCCATCTGTTGACTCAGGGATCGAGACGTGGCTGCACGATCCGTTACAGCCATGCGGATAAGATGCCTGTCATCTCGATTGCTAGTGATACGAGGCCGTTGGGATCCAGCACGGCGTTCCGTATTACCCTCCTGAACCCACCGATTGCATATTCTGCTGACAGTAATTGGATCTCGACCAACGCGAGCAGCAATGTCGCGATACGATAAGCCGCAATCGCGATAGGCTACAATCTGACCTTTATGATAGTCGGAAACGTGATGGCACGCATTTCTCCTCCTTACACGAGGCATCACAACAACGTTTCACCATGCAACGCCGGTCAACTGCTGTTTGTGCATGAGAAATCGGCTGGAAACTTTCCTCATTTCAGCACGTTGTAGGTGTCGCGACCTGCGCCAACATTGTGTGAATGCTCCGAAAAGCTGATCATTTGCACATCATAGCATTTCTTCCCGTCGGTTAAATTTCGCATCTGTAGCACGTCATCTTCGTGGTGAAGCAATTTTAATGGCCAGTAGTGCATAATAAAAGGTTACAATATGTTGAATTTCTGGGGATCCACAGCCTTCAGATGCTTTATAAACGTAAACAAGGTCCGTAGAAGTTACTACATAGTTGCTACTACTTGGTTGTAAGAAATTTGTGCAGTAATATTTTATCTTAATGTGAGGCTGTAAAGTGTTATATATGCGATGCACGTAACCAATGTAGTGCTTTCACATGTTGGTTTAAGTGCTTGAAGATGACAAATAATCGAAATTAGCTAATCGCACGGTTAAATAAAAATCACGTTACTGCCTACTAAGGACCATGTTTTCGTTTATTTTGTAATAAAAGGTAGACGCAGGCAGATTTGAATATTAGCGAACTATCATTTTAGTAAGTTATGGTTGCAAAATTCTGACAGCAATTATTTTCAGAAGACTGGAAAGACTGTTTGAGGCTGATTATGGGGAAGATCAGTTTGGGTTCTGGATAAATGCTGATAAACGCGAGGTAATACTGACTTTACGACTAGTCGATAGTAATAACAAATCCGTAAATCTGTCGTTTCTATCTGTTTGAAGACGCTTCTCCAAAACGACAACATGAATTTTCATCGGTTTTATGTAGGTATTCAACCTTGTAGATAGGGCAACAACAGCTATAAGTAATCATCTTGGGTATTAATAAACTGCTTCATGTGTATTTAGTCCTTTATTTTTAGATTACTACCGGTTTCATGGCACTAAAAGCCATATTTTTTGGAGATCTGCATAACAAATCAAGAATGAATAACAACCCTAAGACATCCACTGATATGATAATATTTTTAAATGATTTTAAGATTTTAAAATATTTACGAATTTAAAATATTTGTACTCACATAACTAAAACATTAGAGCTTGCTCGGAACTATGTATCAATCATTTGTTGTCCTTCAGAACAAAATAGCGCTAAAAGATCTTAAGTCACTGAATAAAGCAACCGGATTAATGGATTCGAACCCACTGTTGTGAACAGGGCCTAAACAGATTATACCATACGAGTAAAAAGAGGAGAGATGGAGATTAGTGTTTAACATCCCGTGGGCAAGGAAGTCATTAGAGACGGAGCACAAGCTCGGATTAGGGAAGGATGGAGATGGAAAGCGGCCATGCCCTTTTGAAGGAACCACCCCGGCATTTGCCTAAAGTGATTTAGGGAAAACCTAAATGAGGGTGGCCGGACACGGGTCTGAACCGTAGTCCTCTGAATGCGACTCCAGCGTGTTAAACACTGCGCTTTCCTGATTGATGATTATACGATAGTGTTCCACTGATAAGGCTAAAACTAAATGAGAAAGTGTCAATACCTAATTTGTGGCTAGCGTATACCGGAAAAGCGGTAATGTTTTCACGTTGAACGTTTCCGTCAGTAGCTATTTACCTGACGTCTTAGGTCCAGGTGGAACATCCCTCCTTTTTGTTGCAACCACTTCTTGGTATTTTCATGCTAGCCGCAAAGTAGGTCTTAATAGTTTCTCATTTTCCAACTGCCCTGCCGCACTATTAACTTCGGTTCGTCTCAGGGCAGTGAAGTTAAGTGGTGCTGGGCTTGGTTAGCACTTCGAGGGGTGACCGCCCAGGTTTGCCAAGCACTGTTGGCGAGGGCGTGCACTTCGCCCTTGAAGGGCTAGTTGAGGAGCTGCTCGATTGGGAAGTCGCGGCTCCGGTCACGAAAACTGACAACGGCCGGGAGAGCGGTGTGCTGAACACATGTACCTACTTACCCGCATCTGCTGATGCCTGTTGGCTGCGGATGACACGGCGGTCGGCCGATAGCGTTGGGCCTGTCGAGAACTCTTGGACAAAGTTCAGTTTAGTTTCTCACTTACTTTCTCGTTACCAATGAGTCATTATGGTATACTTCGATTAGGCCCCATCCACCATATTGGAATCCATCCATCCTGTTATTTTAATGAAGCGGTGCTTTGTTCTGACGGACAACGAATGCTGGGTGCAAGGTTCCGAACTTATTAGCTCTAATGTTTTAGTTATGTGAGTATAAATATTTTAAATTTGTTCAAAAATGGTTCAAATGGCTCTGAGCACTATGGGACTCAACTGTTGAGGTCAAAAGTCGCCTAGAACTTAGAACTACTTAAACCTAACTAACCTAAGGACATCACACACATCCATGACCGAGGCAGGATTCGAACCGGCGACCGTAGCAGTCGCGCGGTTCCAGACTGTAGCGCCTAGAACCGCTCGGAAACTCCGGCCGACTTTTAAATTTGTAAATATCTTAATACAATTTTAGAAAATTATCATATCCGTGGATGTATTTGGTTTGTTGTTCCTTCTTGATTTAATGTTATGCAATCTCATGAAACCGGTAATGATCTGAAATAAAGGACTCAATACAGCATAAGCGGTTCATTAACACCTAAAAAGCGAGAGAGATAAGGAAATAATGGCAATACTTCAAACAGGAAACTGGTCAAGATCTGTTCTCAGAAAGCTGCACGAGTCCCATCTTCCATCGAGATACATGAAGATTAGGATCTACGGGACAATCTGTGGTGTTGTACGAAGCAGGGACATGTACTCGAACCCAAAAGATAGGAAAAAAATTCTGACGTTTGAAAACGCAGTTCTGAGATAGATTTTTGGACCAGTGAAGTATGGAGACGATTTGAGAATTGGAGAACCCACGAAATGCAGGAGTTGTAAAAATCGCTGGATTTTGTGGCTGTGATTAAAGAGACGAGACTGAAGTGGTATGGGCACGCAATGCGTCGAGAAGATCAGATCACCAAGCAAGCGGTGGAAGAAGACATCACGGGTTACAGATAAAGGTGAGATCATGACTGAGAAGCACTGACGAGGTACGAGAGGATATAAGTACGATGGGACTAGCTGGAGATGAATAATACATGGGCCGAAAAATATGGAGGAGACTGATTGCCGAGACATTCGACTGACCGGGGTTAATGTAGCCAGCCTAGCATGTAGTAAAAAGTACCTTTATAATTTCAAAGAGTGTAGTCCAGTCAATATTATGAAAAATCCACAAACGCTATAAAGATAGGTTTGCCATTGTAACCTTCATTTCAAAACTAGCTGATACCCACAGCTGCACTCACATATCAATAGTTTTGTTCTCATAAGTGATGGCGAGTAAGTAAGTGCAATAACATCAGTTGCCCTCAGCTGTACGTCGGTTCAGGTAAGTATCTCGCGACATGCACCCGACTCTCCCGCCTTCCATGCTGTCTCACTGCACGATGCCTCTGCGGGGCACACAGAGGGACATGGGCAGGAGCACACATCTTGTTGGTTGGTTTAAAAGAGGGGAAGAGGGACCAAATTACGAGGTCATCGGTCCCTTGTTCCTGGTAAAACAATGCCACAAGTGTGAGAATAAAACAGACGAGACATATAACACAGAACGCAAAGAAAGGAAAGGCCACAAGAAGGAAAAGCAACGAACACTAAAAGGAACAAGAGAGAACAAGAGGACAACAGAGAGACGCAAGAAACAGAAGAGAGTAAAGCAAGGAAGCAGATTACTGTGGCTGGCCGACCACGAAATTAAAAAGGAAAAGCCAGCCACCCTGCAACACATTAACCTTCACCCTAAAAGCACTAGGGTGGAGGACACAGAGGGACAAAGGACAGGCGCTAAACTTCAGATCGAATGATAAAATCCAACCTCATGGATGAAACGTAAAACCAAATTAGCCGATGAGGCGTCGTCTGCTAAAATCAATGATAACGAGTCCGGCAACCGAAGATGAAGTCGCAGGGCAGCCAAAGAAGGTCATAGCAGAAGAATATGGGCCACTGTCAACCGGGCACCACACCGACACTGAGGTGGGAGCTGTACATTATACAACGTGTACATTATGCAAAAAATAGTGTGGAAGTTAGAATTAAACACATTGAAGTTTGTATGAGCAGTGTGGTCATTACTTTGGATCATACCACACACCACATATTGTAACGCTACCTAACGGATACTGCTGCTGAGTTGCTCTTGAAAACAGCATCCCATATGAACAAACCAGTTGCGTCTTTACCTGTACACTTACTTTAGGTACCTGGGCTATGCACGGCACCTGTTTAACAAGAACAGCTCGATATAGTCATAGGGTCAAGTCGTACAAGTCTTCTTTCGTGTCCCACTGCTAGCTCGCCGCAAATAATAACCTGTAGCTGTGATCTTGGAGTCAAACATTCTATGCATTGGCTAGAATTGTGAACTAATAAATTACACAGAAATATAAAATGAAAGCTAAATGATTAATTTAATAACTTTTCTGTTCTGTGTAATTGATTTAGACGACAGAGATTGATGCTGAATGACGTTTATTCAAGATACATCTGTGCGGAACTGCTTGCGCGCAACGAGGCTGATCGTGATAATTTTTTGTCGAACGTCGTCACAGGCCATGAAACATGGATTTATCACTTCGAACTGGAAACTAAACGGCAATTTATGGAGTGGTGCCACACCACGTCTCCTCCGAAGAGAAAGTTGAAACCCGCACACTGAGCTGGTGAGGCGATGGCTACGGTCTTCTGGGACTCTGAAAGGGCCATTCTGTTTGATGTCCTCCCTCATGGTGCAACGGTCAACTCTGAAGTATATCGAGCTGCTCTTTGAAGACTGAAACACAAACTTCAGCCTATTCGTCGCCACAAAAATGCAAACGAACTTCTTCCCTGTGGCAATGCAAGGCCTCAGACAAACTAACGCACCGGAGAGGAGCTCACGAAACTTCATCGGACTGTTCTTCTTCATCCGGCCTACAGCCCGAATCTCGCACCTTCCGACTTCCGTCTGTTTTGCCAATGAAGAATGTACTCCACGGGAAGTAGTACGTGGATGATGGGAGGGCTATTGATGCAGCAAGACTTTGGATCCGACGTCGACTTGTAGAGTGGTACAATACGGACAGTAAGGTGGCGTAAGGCCGTCGTATTGAACGGAGATTATGTTGAAAAGGAGGGTTTTGTGGCCGAAAGGGTGAGGAATAATATGGTGTATTAGAATCCTGAATAAAACCAACATGTTTTCAGAAAAAACTACTGCATTACTTACTGAACGCCCCTCGAATATTAGAAGGAAACCAATGATCGAATACATTAAGGAGCCTCAGGTGGATGTAGTGTGTAGTAATTATGTAGAGACGAAGAGATTTGCACTCGATAGACCAGCATGGAGGGATGCTTCACATCCGTTTTCGGACTAGTGCAACATATCGTGTGAAACTTGCGTCTTTATTTTATTTATGCATTTACTTTACCTGGCATACTCAGATTGAACGAATTTCAGTTTGTACAGTACATTGACATACCACGAGTTATACAGTATTAATGTTAAAGAAAAAATGGAGATTATAACAGTAGTACAAGGATAATTATAACAATCAATAATAATAATACTATCAACTACAGGAGTCATACCACACAATATCCACCAGTACATCAATGCAACACAGCTACATCCAAACTTATATATACAACTACAGAAATCCGTAATTATTGATACATGTTCAATCACCCGAAAGTTCCTAAATGCAATATAACATATACCGTACAGATAAAAGGAAGTCACGCTTGATCAAGGTCCGCGTCACTTTCCATTTTTGACCAGACATAACGTATGAAAAAAGATAGAAAGAAAGAATAGTAATAGTAATTCCCATGTATATGAAAGTAAACATATTTTTCTTTTATGAATGTCAGTCCTATTGCTATTTGGGAATTTTCTCGTTGTGTTCTTGCAGCTTGTGAGTTATCCACATCGAGCACCGACATAAGACGATAGAATGGGATGAAAAATATATAGAAGAGATAGCTAGGTTAGAGGAAGAGAAATAGAATGGTAAAATTTGTAACTATGATGGAGAGGAGAAAGAAAGAGGTGGCTATACCGTCCCTAATATGAAAGTTTTGAGTTCCCTCTTGAATGTTGAGTGGTTCTGGATAAGACGCATATCACAGGGGAATGCGTTCCATAGTCGTATGGCTGAGATAGAGAATGACACAGAGAGAGATTTTGTGTTGTGTAAAGGTATAGCCAAGATGCTAGACGTGTCCGATCTGGTATTGCGGTTGTGGAATGATGATAGGTGTTTAATGTGAGAAGATAAGTATTGGGGGAGCCAGTGACTAAGAAATCGATGAAGTAAGCACATCGTGTGGAGATTGAATACCTTATGTGGGCGTATCCAACCTAGCTGGGAGTATGAAGGACTGACAACCGTATATTGCACACGTATCTAACGCAAGCATTCATCACTAGCTCGAGACATCTCGAATTTTCACTATTTGTACCGTGTTGAACTACAACACAGTAGTAAGGATTAGGCAAGACTAGTGTTTGGACTAATTTTTGTTTAACATGGGTTGGAAGTATTTTTCTACATTTTTGGATTGCATGTAGGGAGGAGAGCGATTTCCGGCAAGCTGTAACTGTTGGTTCTTCCCAGTTTAGGTGTTCATCCAAGATTATTCCAAGGTATTTTACTGTTTTTTGGTATGGAAGCTGGGTACCAATGAGGAGTATTTGAGGGACTGTTTCGCGAAAGTACCGGCTGATTAACTTTGGATGAGATATAAGAATGACCTGGGATTTCTTGGGGTTTAGTTTCAGACCTAAGTTCTGTGCCCATCGAGAAACAGAGCAAAGATCTGCGTTCATACCCGCTACTGCGTCAGCAATGTTCTTGGGGCTTGCACTTATACAGTTGGATGTCGTCGGCATATAAATGGTAGTTGCAGGTGTGAATCACTGAAGAAATATCATTATGTACAGTGAGAAGAGTAATGGACCAAGGACGGAGCCTTGGGAAACTCCAGAGCGCACGTTTCTCCATGATGACTTCTCCGACCCACAAATGACTTGTTGACTTCCGCTTTTGAGGTAGCTGTCGAACCAGTGTATTGCGCTGTTTGAGAAATTCAGCTGTTTCATTTTAATTAGTAATATATCAAAGGCAACTGTATCCAAAGCCTTGCTAAATTCAAGCAGTGTTAGGATGGTAGCTTCACGTCTGTCCATAGCATGTTTAATGTCATCAGTTACTTTGATTAATGCAGTTGCTGTACTATGGTGCTTTCGGAAGCCTGACTGATATTTAGATGCCCAAAATATGTAAGGGAGCGTCACGAAGTTATGGAATTGTCATATGTTTCCAGAGATTATGTCGATGTCTGTGATGGGGAACATCAGTACCGATGCTGATTACGTTAGATGGCCTGCTCATTTCCCTATAGCCTTTCAGCACTGAACTCTCTTTCATGCACCATTAAAGGAATAGCAGCTGTCACGATTGAAGTCGCTATAGCACATTCTGATCTCAAGGGCTTCATGATGAAAGAACCTCAGTAGGTAGAGGCTTGCGATGAGTTTTTCATTTTGTCAAACGTAATCATATTTTTAGTTCGACAACAGCACAGTTGTCGAAATCGCGATACATAATCTGGCGTCAGTGGGCAGTTGGGCGATCTGAACTTACTGACTTAACAATATAAATGGTACAGCATTCACAAAGAATTTAGGAGTTTACTGGAACACTAAGACAAACATTGTTTTACAATGGGTGCAGCATCTCTTTAATTTTATTGGGTGGTCAGAAAATGATTCGAGTACCTTTTTGTGCCCAGGATCCTGACTATTCACTCCAGAGGGGACTACTTTGAAATTGATGGTGCAGAATATAATCTACGTATGACGTAATAATTTTAATTGATAAATTTCAGGAAATTTAGGATATCGCTCGTAGCAACTCCTCCAACAGCATAGGTGGAGGGCCTTTTGGTAAGTATGCACGAAAACAAAGTATAAAATGAAGCCTTGTGTCAGGTCGTGAAGGATGAACGCATGGTACAAATGGTAGCGTAAGACGTGCGTAAGGCTGGTACTCGATTTTTAATACCGATACGTCACACACTTTTTAATCAATTGAAAACATTGTCTTTAAATGAGTCCACATTTTTTTGTAAAGGTCCATCTTGATCACATAAGTTGTGCAATTCAGTTACCGGTTTCGAATATTGCCATCTTCAGATCGTAAAAATATTCTGATGTAGGTATAAACGTTAAATCAATATTTATAGCTACGTAGATACTACATCAGAATATTTTCCTGACGTCACACACTTTTGTCACAAATATTGGTCTTTGCTGTGTCACTCTAAATCGTCATACCACATCTGCAACCAACTCAACTCAGTAAATATATGCTGATAACAAACTGCATACACGGCCAACTCCCGCAGACCAAGGATGACTGCGAGACTGCAATGGGTATGATATATGAAGGCAGTCCAAACAGTAAGTTCCGATTGATCGCGAAATGGAAATCACAGTGAAAATCAGAAATGTTTTATTTGTAACACTTAGCTACACCATCCAGCTACTTCTCTAAGTAGTCACCGTTCTGACTAAGACATTTGTCGTAGCGTTGTACCAACTTTCCAATACCCTCATCGTAGAAGGCAGCCGCCAGTGCTTTTCGCCAATTCTCTACGGTGGCCTACAGCTCGTTGTCTGCGCCAAAATGTTGTCTTCATAGCCAGCGGTTCATGTGAGCAGAGATGAAACTCAGAGGGAGACAATTACGGGCTGTATTATGGGTAATCAAACAATTCCAATTGAAAACGATGCAGGAGCATCTTCATTGCCCCTGCAGAATGCGGCTGAGAATTGTCTTCCAGAAGAAACCGCACGACAGTTATGTAATGTTGGTTGCATAAGTTCAGGCGAAATTTCTCTCCAGGCCCTCGTACTTGGCGGGAGACACTATTTTCTAGACATCTTTACGCGCTCACTGTGAGATCAGAAATGAGAAGAGCGACGTGATTGTATCTGGGGTCATACCAGAGACCGCAACTTACTTTCTGGACACCCCTCTTACAATGTGAAAAAAATATAAATTATATACTGATTTCACGTTTATCTGTCAAAAGATAAAAAGTCGGTGAGAGCTCTTATTCTGCAGGACGATTACAAAAAGTACTCGACTTTCTGTATGCTAATGGAACTGCTCTTGATAGACTTTTGAAAACCTCCATCATTACCAAGTCTACACTTACTATGAAAAGAAATCCATCGAGTGTCCAGCGAGGCGTACGACTGCGTTAGTGTTCAATGAAAACTTCGTTACAGGCGAACCAGAGAAACACACAGAGAAAAAAAATGCTTTGAGGTCTGCACCAGCGAAGTGTAACACAGCAATTATCTGTGTTGTACATGAGCTTAAAACTGAGTAGTCAGTCAAATTAGGAAGAACAGGTATTAGGATACACTGCTTAGCTTTTGCAAGCGAACACGCAATTCTGTGTCCAGCACAAAAACAAACAAATTTCTAAAGAAACAGCAGAATTCTTGAAACAGCAGAAACAGTATGGCTTCAAATACATGTACCGTCACATGTAATGGCGTGATATGTACAATGCAACACATTTCCACTCAGGTCTGAAGAGGTTCATTAACGGCCGAAATTAATTACCTGATTACAAATAAACTCTGTGATCCAAGACTGGAATTATAATAGAGCAAAGACTTTATAAGCCTCTGTATGAGCCCTAACTTCTCGTATCTTATCTTCCTGGTTCATACGAAAAATTTAAGTTGGCAGTAGTAGGGTTGTTCTGCAGTCAGCTTCAGATGGTGGTCCATTGATCCTGACCGGGCCAAATATCTCATGAAATAAGCGTCAAAAGAAAAAACTACAAAGAACGAAACTTGTCTAGCTTGAAGGGGTAACCAGAGGGCGCTATGGTTGGCCCGCTAGATGGCGATGCCATAGGTCAAACGGTTGTCAACTGCGTTTTTTAAATAGGAACCCCCATTTTTATTACATACACGTAGTACGTAAAGAAATATGAATGTTTTAGTTGGACCACTTTTTTCGATTTGTGATAGATGTCCCTGTAATAGTCAGAAACATATGGCTCACAATTTTAGACGAATAGTTGGTAAGAGATAGGTTTTTTAAATTAAAATACAGAACGTAGGTACGTTTGAACATTTTATTTCGGTTGTTCCAATGTGATACATGTACCTTTGTGAACTTAACATTTCCGAGAACGCATGTTGTTACAGCGTGATTACCTGTAAATACCCCACAAATGCAATAAATGCTCAAAATGATGTCCGTCAACCTCAATGCATTTGGCAACACGTGTAACGACATTCCTCTCTACAGCAAGTAGTTCGCCTTCCGTAATGTTCGCACATGCATTGACAACGCGCTGAGGCATGTTGTCAGGCGTTGTCGGTGGATCACTATAGCAAATATACTTCAACTTACCCCACAGAAAGAAATCGGGGGACATAAGATCCGGTGAACATGCGGAACATGGTATGGCGCTTAGACGACCAATCGACCTGTCACGAAATATGCAATTCAATACCG
Organism: Schistocerca cancellata; assembly: GCF_023864275.1. NCBI lineage: Eukaryota > Metazoa > Arthropoda > Insecta > Orthoptera > Acrididae > Schistocerca > Schistocerca cancellata. The sequence continues at coordinate 316,924,935 of NC_064633.1, read as the reverse complement.
CTTCAACCGCACGCGACATAGGTGCCGGACGTCCATCATGTTGGAAGTACATCGCCACTCTGTCATGCAATGAAACATCTTGTAGTGACATTGGTAGAACATTACGTAGGAAATCACCATACATTTCACCATTTTGATTCCCATCGATAAAATGAGGGCCAATTGTCCTTCCTCTCGTAATGCCGCACCGTACATTAACCCGCCAAGATCGCTAATGTTCCACTTGTCGCAGCCATCGTCGATTTTCCGTTGTCCAATAGTTCATATTATGCCTGTTTACGTAATCGCTGTTGGTGAATGACGCTTCGTCGCTAAATAGAAAGTGTGGAACAAATCTCTCATCGTCCCGTAATTTCACTTGTGCCTAGTGGCAGAACTGTAAACGGCGTTCAAACTCGTCGCCATGCAATTCCTGGTGCATAGAAATACGGTACGGGTGTAATTGATGTTGATGTAGCATTCTCAACACCGAAGTTTTTGAGATTCCCGATTCTCACGCAATTTCTCTTACTGATGTGCGGATTAGCCTCGACAGCAGCTAAAACACCTACTTGGGCATCATAATTTGTTGCAGGTCGTGGTTGACGTTTCACATGTGGCTGAACGCTTCCTGTTTCCTTAAATAACGTAACTATCCGGCGAACGGTCAGGACACTTGGATGATGTCGTCCAGGATACCGAGCAGCATACATAGCACACGCCCGTTGGGCATTTTGATCACAATAGCCATACATCAACACGATATCGACCTTTTCCGCAATTGGTAAACGGTCCATTTTAACACGGGTAATGTATCACGAAGCAAATACCGTCCGCTCTGGCTGAATGTTACGTCATACCACGTACTTAAACGTTTGTGACCATTACAGCGCCATCTATCACAAAGTGAAAAAAGTGGTCCATTGAAATATTCATATTTCTTCACGTACTATACGAATATGTAATAAAAATTGGGGTTCCTATTTTTAAAAAAAAACGCAGTTGATATCCGTTTGACCTATGGCAGCGCCATCTTAGCGGGCCAACCATAGCGCCATCTGGTTTCCCCCTTCAAGCTAGACGAGTTTCGTTCTTTGTAGTTTTTTCGTTTGATGCTTATTTCGTGAGATATTTGGCCCAGTCGCTATCAATGGACCACCGTGTATAGACTTTCTTGTCGGTGTTTTGAATGCCAGAGCTAGCTCTAAATGTAGAAAACTGTAAGTTAATGCAGATCAGGAGAAAAACAAACCCTTGATGTTCGGATTCAGCATTAGCAGTGTCGTGCTTGACGCAGTCGCTCCGTTTAAGTATCTGAGTGTAACGCTGCAATGCGACATAAAGTGGAACGAGCATGTGAGGATTCTGGTAGGGAAAGAGAATGATGCACGTCACTTTCTTGGGAGCATTTATGAAAGTGTGTCATCTGTAAAGGAGACTGCTTATAAAACGCTAGTGCGATGTATTTTTGAGTAATGCTTGAGTGTTCAGGATCCGTACCAGGTTGGATTAAAGGAAGACGTCGAAGGAACTCAGAGGCTGGCTGCTAGATTTGTTAGCAGTAGGTTCGAAGAACTCAAATGAGAAACCCTGGAGGGAAGGCGACTTTCATTTCGAATAACACTATTGAGTAAATTCAGAGAGCCGCCATTTGCAACCTGACAGCAGAACAACCCTACTGCTGCCAACTTAAATATTTCGTATGAACCAGGAAGATAAGATACGAGAAGTAAGGGCTCATACAGAGCCTTATAAACAGTATTTCCTTTATTATAATTCCAGTCTTGGATCACAGGGTTTATTTGTAATCAGGTAATTAATTTCGGCCGGTAATGAACCTCTTCAGACCTGAGTGGAAACGTGTTGCATTGTACATACCACGCCATCACGTGTGACGGTGCAGGCAAAATTGTAAGCCATTCTGGCTTTGTCATTAGATGGTCATTAGCCACCAATACTAATTACAAATAAACACTTCGCTACACGACTGGAATTACAATAAAGTTAATATTTTCTTGGATCGCTGAAAATTTTTTAGTTACTGTGTCACAACTTGTTACAGAATGTCGTGTTTCCCTCCCTCTGTTTGCTAGTGGAGCAGTAAAGGAGATGACTAGTAGTGGTATAGTGTACCCTCCGCCAAACGCCGTACGATGGCTTGCCAAGTATGTACGTGGATGTAGAAGTGGATTCGACCGGTGACAAGATCGATCCCCAGCCTCTGTACTGAGGCTGGCGAACCGCTGATTGTCGTACTGCGGCATACCCTTAATCATGCGTCGCAGGTTATTCTGCACCCCACGATCCTCGGCATTCCGTATCGCTGCTCATCCTCCAGTGGAGCGGCTATTCAGAAATACGCCGCGAGCAATGAAGCCATTCGTTATTCGCGTGCAACAGGCCTTATGCCGCGTCCTACGTAAGCTACAGAAGCGGCTGACAGCGCGCGACAGCTTCAGGCGACAAAATACAGCCGCAGGTATAGTTGAGGACGTGTCCTACGTGAGCGACATCTGTGTCGCTGCCTGTCTCCCGATGCAACTGGCGCCGTTTGAATCTTGTCGCTGCAGCATGCGCGACAGAGAGCGACAGCCACGTGTCTACTCGGCAAAGCATTGGAGCGGACGCGATGGCAGTTCTATACCTTATTTTAAGAAAAGCATTCTGTGAAAAATTTTGATCCTTCCCCATCTTAGGGCTTGATATCTTTAAACGATAAAGGTCTGAATTTATTTTCGTTATTCGTCATAATTACTGTACTGCACGAAATTGAGTATATGGCTCCACGAAAATTTTTAAGAATTAGCAGAGGTAATATCACATTGCGTAGACTTCCCATATAGTTCATCTAAGGCCCAACATTATTGCGTACGAAATGTAACCAATATGTCTAAATGGTACTTAAAGCTGAGACCGGAATTATATCTTTTTTCATTCTTGAGGCATTGGTTGTTGTATACGCGGAGGGGTCGCTCGCTGCGTGTCCGTGCCTTTTCTGCGCTTTGTGAATCAAGTGGTGGTAAAAATCGTATCTCATAGACGGTTCAAGATATCGAAACGAAGGTTTTTGGAAATGACAGCAAGCAGAAAGGACTATTTTAACGTATGATTAACACGATACATTTTTCTAAACGCGTGACCAGAGCGAAAACAACACTCGCTATAAATTACACCATGAGGTTTTGTCCGAATTTTCATAGCCAAACAAAGAGAGAAACAAGTAAACGGGCTACCGAAGTGACCAGCGTGAGGTCTAGTTTTGCATTAAAATATTTAACTGCTTGAAAGTAATCAGGGTAACTAACGAAAACTTAATGAGTTGAGGAAAAATTGAAATGTTCCACGAAAAGCTGCTGCCAAGCTATGTTAATGAAGTTGTAACAACGACTACTCTGTACTATTGTACATATAAGTAATTCTTTTCATTTGATTTTACGATAAACTTGTGTAATTGATGTCCTGATTTCATTTATTTTTTGTTTCATGCCAGTATGTTAAGAAAACTGTAAATAAGTTTCAATGTGAATATTAATGTTTATGTCAAATGTCAAGTAATATAGTAATAGAATTGAAATGTAACAAATGTTGAAACTGTTGTAAGATGTTTAAAATTGTAACTGTGCGTCTGTTCCATACGTAGGCAACGTGTTAGGATACGTAGAATGCAAAACGTCGGGTGAATACCCGGTCTGTCAGGGAGCGGTAGGTGGGATGGCAGGTGAGCGTGGGAAAATGCGCGCGGGCACTGCACGGCACAACGGGCACAGTAGTAGTTGGAGTTTGACACTTGTTTCAGCAACACTTTCTGGAGAGAGGAGGCTCTCCTGGAAGACATAGATTCACTGAGCCTCGGGTATGCCGTTCCAACGTTCACACAGCATGACAAAATTCCATAGGCACTAAATGGAAAAGTATTGCGACGCTAAGAATAATTAAAGTGCCGATACGTCAAGAGCCATAGCTGTGGCTGTATGTGTGCTCTGTGCCTCGCCATCTTGCCGCCCGCCAACCGCCACATCGATACTAGCAGGTTGAAACTTTTAGTACTGTTTTCGTATGGATCAGAGAGTGAACTGTGTTTGTTTGGTGCAATAATAACCTAAATTTTACCAGAACATTCCCATCATTCAATTATTCTCACAACTAACCGAGACAGGGTCCTTTCCATACGTAGTTCAATCCGAGTGTCCCGAAATGAAAATTAAAAAATTGTGTTAATAATAATTCTTCCGGCATAAGAAGTCAGCCTCATTCTGGCAACGGCCTTGTCAAAGAGGGCGGAGGAGCGGATAGAGGTTTAGGGCACTCTCTTGTCCTAGGGGTGGGAAATTGCCCCTAAAGGCGGAAGAATCAGCAATGATAAACGACATGAGGATGCAGAAGGCAATGGAAACCACTGCATTAAAGACACGTAACGTGTATCCACATGACATGTGGCCTGTAATTGAAGAAGTGTCATGATGATCTCTCCATTGGCAAAAGATTCCGGAATAGTCCCCCATTCGGATCTCCGGGAGGGGACTTCCAAGGGGACGTTACCATGAGAAAGAGATTGAATAAACAACGAAAGGATAACGTTCTACGAGTCGGGACGTGGAATGTCAGAAGCTTGAACGTGGTAGGGAAACTAGAAAATCTGAAAAGGGAAATGCAAAAGCTCAATCTAGATATAATAGGGGTCAGTGAAGTGAAGTGAAGTGGAAGGAAGACAAGGATTTCTGGTCAGATGAGTATCGGGTAATATCAACAGCAGCAGAAAATGGTATAACAGGTGTAGGATTCGTTATGAATAGGAAGGTAGGGCAGAGGGTGTGTTACTGTGAACAGTTCAGTGACCGGGTTGTTCTAATCAGAATCGACAGCAGACCAACACCGGCAACGATAGTTCAGGTATACATGCCGACGTCGCAAGCTGAAGATGAACAGATAGAGAAAGCGTATGAGGATATTGAAAGGGTAATGCAGTATGTAAAGGGGGACGAAAATCTAATAGTCATGGGCGACTGGAATGCAGTTGTAGGGGAAGGAGTAGAAGAAAAGTTTACAGGAGAATATGGACTTGGGACAAGGAATGAAAGAGGAGGAAGACTAATTGAGTTCTGTAACAAGTTTCAGCTAGTAATAGCGAATACCATGTTCAAGAATCACAAGAGGAGGTGGTATACTTGGAAAAGGCCGGGAGATACGGGAAGATTTCAATTAGATTACATCATGGCCAGACAGAGATTCCGAAATAAGATACTGGATTGTAAGGCGTACCCAGGAGCAGATATAGACTCAGATCACAATATAGTAGTGACGAAGAGTAGGCTGAAGTTCCTGACATTAGTCAGGAAGAATCAATTCGCAAAGAAGTGGGATACGGAAGTACTAAGGAATGACAAGATACGTTTGAAGTTCTCTAACGCTATAGATACGGCAATAAGGAATAGCGCAGTAGGCAGTACAGTTGAAGAGGAATGGACATCTCTAAAAAGGGCCGTACAAAGAAGGTAGCTGCGAAGAAACCATGGGTAACAGAAGAAATACTTCAGTTGATTGATGAAAGGAGGAAGTACAAACATGTTCCGGGAAAATCAGGAATACAGAAATACAGGTAGCTGAGAAATGAAATAAATAGGAAGTGCAGGGAAGCTAAGACGAAATGGCTGCAGGGAAAATGTGAAGACATCGAAAAAGATATGATTGTCGGAAGGACAGACTCAGCATACAGGAAAGTCAAAACAACCTTTGGTGACATTAAAAGCAACGGTGGTAACATTAAGAGTGCAACGGGAATTCCATTGTTAAATGCAGAGGAGAGAGCAGATAGGTGGAAAGAATACATTTAAAGCCTCTATGAGGGTGAAGATTTGTCTGATGTGATAGAAGAAACAGGAGTCGATTTAGAAGAGATAGGGGATCCAGTATTAGAATCGGAATTTAAAAGAGCTTTGGAGGACTTACGGTCAAATAAGGCAGAAGGAATAGATAACATTCAATCAGAATTTGTAAAATCATTGGGGAAGTGGCAACAAAACGACTATTCACGTTGGTGTGTAGAATATATGAGTCTGGCGATATACCATCTGACTTTCGGAAAAGCATCATCCACACAATTCCGAAGACGGCAAGAGCTGAAAAGTGCGAGAATTATCGCACAATCAGCTTAACAGCTCATGCATCGAAGCTGCTTACAAGAATAATATACAGAAGAATGGAAAAGAAAATTGAGAATGCCCTAGGTGACGATCAGTTTGGCTTTAGGAAAAGTAAGGGAGAAGAGAGGCAATTCTGACGTTACGGCTAATAATGGAAGCAAGGCTGAAAAAAAATCAAGACACTTTCATAGGACTTGTCGACCTGGAAAAAGCGTTCGACAATATAAAATGGTGCAAGCTGTTCGAGATTCTGAAAAAAGTAGGGGTAAGCTATAAGGAGAGACGAGTCATATGTACAACAACCAAGAGGGAATAATAAGCGTGGACGATCAAGAACGAAGTGCTCGTATTAAGAAGGGTGTAAGACAAGGCTGTAGCCTTTCGCCCCTACTCCTCAATCTGTACATCGAGGAAGCAATGATACGATTCGCTGATGACATTCCTATCCTGAGTGAAAGTGAAGAAGAATTAAATGATCTGCTGAACGGAATGAACAGTCTGATGAGTACACAGTATGGTTTGAGAGTAAATCGGAGAAAGACGAAGGTAATGAGAAGTAGTAGAAATGAGAACAGCGAGAAACTTAACATCAGGATTGATGGTCACGAAGTCAATGAAGTTAAGGAATTCTGCTACCTAGGCAGTAAAATAACCAATGACGGACGGAGCAAGGAGGACATCAAAAGCAGACTCGCTATGGAAAAAAAGGCATTTCTGGCCAAGAGAAGTCTACTAATATCAAATATCGGCCTTAATTTGAGGAAGAAATTTCTGAGGATGTACGTCTGGAGTACAGCATTGTATGGTAGTGAAACATGAACTGTGAGAAAACCGGAACAGAAGAGAATCGAAGCATTTGAGATGTGGTGCTATAGACGAATGTTGAAAATTAGGTGGATTGATAAGGTAAGGAATGAGGAGGTTCTACGGAGAATCGGAGAGGAAAGGAATATGTGGAAAACACTGATAAGGAGAAGGGACAGGATGATAGGACATCTGCTAAGACATGAGAGAATGACTTCCATGGTACTAGAGGGAGCTGGAGAGAGCAAAAACTGTAGAGGAAGACAGATTGGAATACGTCAAGCAAATAATTGAGGACGTAGGTTGCAAGTGCTACTCTGAGATGAAGAGGTTAGCACAGGAAAGGAATTCGTGGCGGGCCGCATGAAACCAGTCAGTAGACTGATGACAAAAAAAATTATTCTTTGCAGAACTAGCTATATTAGAATGGTGTTTAAAGCAATGTTTTGTTAATGAACCAGTAAATGAATAGCGAAGGTCTGACGAAGTCGAAAGACAAGTTTAGTACTGACATAGTAATGAAGTTTATTATTTCGAGACAGATTTAAAGGCATTTAAACGAGCAATAAATAAGATGAAAAGAGTAGTAACTTATTTCCTGGAAATCTTGAACGAATAATAAATTCAGTAATCATTTTTTTTTAATACAGCAATCATAAGTTTCAGGGTGCCCCCTGCATTCATTTTAATTCTGAAGTGTTCTAAATTGGTTTGACAAGCAAAAGTTAAAGTCAATATAAAAGTCAAATTTATCAGTATTTTATCTTTATAAAAATTGACATTTTGTGTGTGGCATGAAAGCGCAATTTCTAGGGTAACCTATGAACGATTTCAATCAGTTTAGTAGGCATTATAAAGTTTTGTAGTAAACATTATAGTGTAGTGTTATGTATTCATGATTTTCCATATCACTACAGAATGTGAAACTATCAGTTCAGTACATTTTCTGGTTCTAAAATTCTACTATATTATGCAGTGTTAAAACTTGTTGTTTTGCATGAATATATACCAAGTTGTACAGGGAAGAAACTAAAATGGCTCTGAGCACTATGGGACTTAACATCTGAGGTCATCAGTCCCTTAGAACTTAGAACTACTTAAAGCTAACTAACCTAAGGACAGCACACACATCCATGCCCGAGGCAGAATTCGAACCTGCGACCGTAGCGGTCGCGCGGCTCCAGACTGTAGCGCCTAGAACCGCTCGGCCACTTCGGCCGGCAGGGAAGAAACTCAGTTAATGCCTAATTAGGCTGGCGACCGTATTATTGTGACATTTGTAGCATCTACTGGTTTGCTTTTGATCCATCCTGACGTGTAATTGCATTTCGAACTTACTTGACGGATCATTGTTATTACAGAGTGGATGTAAGTTTGATTTGCCACAATTCACGTACACGCGGTCGTTATCTATGCAAAAATCCTTTCTCATAAGGTGAATCCCGCTCACTTACCATAGCACAGGCCTTAACGAGTACTGTTTCAGGGATTACAAAGTGTGAAAAATTTCATATCTTAAAGGCATAGCTATTTTGCACATAAAAAGATACATTGGTGCGGTATTTAAATGTCAAAAAGGCTTCCTTCGAATCAAGTACGTTAGGAAGGCAAACGAGGAGTCAGTAAGATCATAATTTCTGAATAAAACTTGAAAATAAAAAATGAAAGAAATTAGTCAAATATTTTACGAAATGATTTGTGTAAAAGAAATAAGTAGATTATAGAAACGTTCTATATGTCTTTGAATGATGCTCGAAATCATGAACAGAAAATGAGGTGCACCAGACGTTTCCCTAATATTTTTTATTTCATACGTTTAGACAAATCATTACACAAAACGTCTGACATTCTTATCAAAAATTTTGTATGCTTTACTTTTACAGACTATTTAGATTAATTAAAACGCTTGGCCTTAACACTGACTGCTGATGAATTACGTTCGCAACATTAAATACCTGTAAAACTTCATGGTTCATTGTAATTTATTAGGAATTAAAGTTTGTGATATACTGGGATAGGTGTGTATACACTTTAAGATCAAGTTATTTGGCTATACCTTAAAAATATACTTAGCCATGCAGTGTAAACAGTATACATACAACTGTTTATAGAGAATTGCAATTGAGTCAGTTAAAATATAAGAAAAACTTGGAATCAAACCCAGGCCCTGTCCAACGCCCATTATCGCAAACTGTAACGCCACCGTTACACCACTGCTACCTATTATTTGTGGTTAGCAATCATGTATTTTTTTGTGCGTTTAGGGCAGTCAGTCATGTAGTCAGTCATTCTTCAGCATTTATCGGCTGTTAAAAGTTCTTGATCATGTTAAAAACATTCGTATTTAATTTACGCATGACACAGTCTAATGTTCCTCTGCTCATTCACGTGTATTTAAAGAACTTGTCTGGTGATCTTCGTAGTTAATGATATTTATGAAATTTTCCATGGAGATTCCTCCCTTTGTAAAATTTCATGCACAGCATTCCTTTTTGCTTTATTTTCTTAAGTAAACGTACTTTGTAGCCTTACTCTCCAGCTACAGTATTCTGCAGTTTAGGGGCGCCGTGTTACGGAAACAGCTGGTTGTCTCCAAGCAACCATCTTGTAGCGCAACGTGGTCGCTGTTGACTTCGGTGCTTGTGTTGACATGCGACTCATTGCTCTACAGTACTAGCATCAAGCACATCCGTACGTAACAAAAAAAAAGGTTCAAATGGCTCTGAGCACTACGGGACTTAACTTCTGAGGTCATCAGTCCCCTAGAACTTAGAACTACTTAAACCTAACTAACCTAAGGACATCACACACATCCATGCCCGAGGCAGTACGTAGCATCAACAGGTTAGTGTTCATCACGAACGTGGTTTTGCAGTCAGTGCAATGTTGGCAGATACCCATTTGATGTATGGATTAGCACGGGGCAATAGCCGTGGCGAGGTACGTTTGTATCGAGACAGATTTCCAGAACGAAGGTGTCCCGACAGGAAGACGTTCGAAGCAATTGATCGGCGTCTTAGAGAGCACGGAACATCCCAGCCTATGACTCGCGACTGGGGAAGACCTAGAACGACGAGGACACCTGCAATGGACGAGGCAATTCTTCGTGCAGTTGACGATAACTCTAATGTCAGCGTCAGAGAAGTTGCTGCTGTACAAGGTAACGTTGACCACGTCACTGTATGGAGAGTGCTACGGGAGAACCAGTTGTTTCCGTACAATGTACAGCGTGTGCAGGCACTATCAGCAGCTGATTGGCCTCCACGGGTAAACTTCTGAGAATGGTTCATCCAATAATGTGTCAATCCTCATTTCAGTGCAAATGTTCTCTTTACGGATGAGGCTTCATTCCAACGTGATCAAATTGTAAATTTTCACAATCAACATGTGTGGGCTGACGAGAATCCGCACGCAATTGTGCAATCACGTCATCAACACAGATTTTCTGTGAACGTTTGGGCAGGCATTGTTGGTGATGTCTTGATTGGGCCCCATATTCTTCCACCTACTCCCAATGGAGCACGTTATCATGATTTCATACGGGATACTCTACCTGCGCTGCTATAACATTTGCCTTTACAAGTACGAAACATGTGGTTCATGCACGATGGAGCTCCTGCACATTTCAGTCGAAGTGTTCGTACGCTTCTCAACAACAGATTCGGCGACCGATGGATTGGTAGAGGCGGACCAATTCCATGGCCTCCACGCTCTCCTAACCTCAACCCTCTTGACTTTCATTTATGGGGGCATTTGAAAGCTCTTGTCTACGCAACCGCGGTACCAAATGTAGAGACTCTTCGTGCTCGTATTGTGGACGGCTGTGATACAACACGCCATTCTCCAGGGCTGCATCAGCGCATCAGGGATTCCATGCGACGGAGGGTGGATGCATGTATCCTCGCTAACGGAGGACATTTTGAACATTTCCTGTAACAAAGTGTTTGAAGTCACGCTGGTACATTCTGTTGCTGTGTGTTTCCATTCCATGATTAATGTGATTTGAAGAGAAGTAATAAAATGAGCTCTAACATGGAAAGTAAGCATTTCCGGACACATGTCCTCAAAACATATTTTCTTTCTTTGTGTGTGAGCAATTTTTCCAAAAAGTTTCTGCAACATCCTTTATGTCGCTGAATTATATGCGAACTAGGGGGCACTAGAACAGAAGTGGTGTGGGTCTTTTACCAAATTCCTCATCTGTACCGAGTCCTTAAGGGGAACTGGACGTCATTAGGGCCCATAAAATGGATTTTTTATTTAATAAAATGCTGTGATTCTTCCTGATTCTAAAAATACAACTTCATGTGCAGTACATCACCATCTTCGTGTTTAAATGCCTTTCTAAAGCAGCTGCTACGCATGAATGCCTAGCTGTCACATTACTGTGAAACACGAAAGCTCGCCTGCTATGTCCCGTTATTTAATTCTGGCGCCACTATTTCCACAGTAACTCGTTTGTGTTACATCCTTGAAGACTATTCGTTTGTACTATGAGCGGGGATTTATTGCAATCGATCTTTCTTTCGATACAAGCAGAGTACTTCAGTTTACTTACGTTTCTCGAGTTCGTTCGTGTTGTAACTGCGTATTTCAATCACTTTATATCGTGAAATTCCTGAAATGAACTAAAATGGTAATGATAAATTTTAGGGTGATCAGTACAAGCGTTTTGTCGGAAATCGTAAAAATGAAATTGTTATGTCGCAGGAAAGTGAGGGAGGTCATAATTAGTAAGTGCAAGCTTTCAGAATTGCTTTTGTCCGTTGCTAAATGTAAATTCTGTAATAGTGGAAAATCCCTCACGTTTAGTGAGGGCATAAGAGAAGAGGCCTATCTAGGAAAACTGTAATTGGTTGTCAAGTGTGTAAAGTAATGAATTGTACAATAACATCTCCTGTAACAAGCACCAAATATAGAGAAATGAATATTCGCCTTTCTTATGCCATGGTGTACTGGAAACGGAAGAAAAGCAGCCCAAATATTCTGTGCTATGATGGACTCCCCCCCTCGCCCCCCGCCACCTGTCACATTTGAGAGGTGTTATAAATATTTGCATAATGCACCGACAGAAGTCAGTGAAGCATCTGTGCATCGGGCAGCGAAATAAACTGTAGATATTTGCCAGTCTACTGATATTGTTGCTGTATTGGACGGTTCGTGGGAGAAGAGACCTTAAATCTCTGAATGGAGTTGTCACAATTTCTCCGGCAGATGCAGGCAAGGTCTGACAAAACACTGCCAATGTTTGATCTTTTCAGTGGTGGTATGGAATGCAACTGGGCAATCTCTATTTTTAGTGGGTCATTTGCAAGACGTGGCCTGCAACACACTCATTATCTTGGTGATGGTGACTCTGAAAACTTCAATAGTGTTGCGGCTGCTATACCATACGATGAAAGTGAAATTTTCAAAAAACGGAATATATGACATGTGCAGAAGAGAATGGAGGCAAGATTAAGAAACTCTGCAAGGACACGAAAAGAAAAACATTCTCTGCTGGCAAAACGAATGGTGGACAAAGTAGATTCACCAAATAAGAAATAGAAAACCTCACAGAATATTGTGGTCTATCTTTCAAGACCAACAGCGAAAACTTCAGAGAGCAATTTGGGCAACTCTGTTTCAGAGTGATGTGCATCCAAAGTATGTCCTCTGCCCCAAAAGAAAACACTTTATGGTGCATTTTGTACCAGTATGTCCGCCTTTTGAGGGATGCAGTGGGTCCCACCTTCCTCCTGATGGATGATAACGCACGGCCCCACCGAGCTGCCATCGTGGGGGAGTACCTTGAAACAAAAGATATTAGGCGAATGGAGTGGCCTGCCTGTTCTCCAGACCTAAACCCAATCGAGCACGTCTGGGATGCTCTCGGTCGACGTATCGCTGCACGTCTTCAAACCCCTCCGACACGTCAGGAGCTCCGACAGGCGCTGGTGCAAGAATGGGAGGCTATACCCCAACAGCTGCTCGACAACCTGATCTAGAGTATGCCAATCCGTCGTGCGGCCTGTGTACGTGTGCATGGTGATCATATCCTGTATTGATGCACAGGAAACAGTGGCGTTTTGTAGCATATGTGTTTCAGGACGATTTTCTCAACTTAACACCAATGTCCTGGACTTCGTGATCTGTGTCGTGTGTGTTCCCTATGTGCCTATGCTATTAACGCCAGTTTTGTGTAGTGCCACGTTGTGTGGCACCACATTTTGCAATTATCCTTAATTTATGATCATGAGTGTAATACGGACCGCGATCGATAACTGCAACCCCTAACAAATGAGGTACCGAACGTTGACACCACACTTCGTTTACACCCAGCAGAAAAGTGTCTTCAGCTGATCCACGACACGATTTTCCACTTACAGCGGTAGGGCAAGGAGGTGTTATTTTGCTGGGTACCAGGGTATGTGGGCGTTCGGGGCAATAAAGCAGCAGATTCACGCAGCCAAGAATGCCAGCTTGGCAAATACAGTTTCCGAATGTGATGCCCCGTACGTCCAGTTACCTCGCTACTGAGGTAGACGTTATGTGCCTGTGGGAGGGTTGAGGAACTACCTGCGGCCGGTGAGATCAATGGCACTGCCTTGGCTTTGGGCCCTTGCCGTGGGAGGAAATACTCGTAACGCACCTCCAAATTGGGCACTGCCCCTGTCTCAGGAATTCCTCCACAGGAAAGCGGATACACAAGTATGCATTTCTTGTCGTGTACCACATTTTAACTGAATGTGTTCCATACCAAGCTATGAAGGCTGCAACGAAATTACCAGCTGACCCACCATTTTAGGAGACGATGAATCAAATGTGGTCCGTGATCCGAAATTTTGCGTGACGACTGGTCTTCTCAGTGTTAGCTTAGGTAGCAGATTTTAATGTATTTCCATAGTGCTTGCTTCACCTTTTATCTTCCAGTTCTAACATTCTGCGTGGTGTCTGTCTGTTCTATATCGTGTCTCCCTACCACTTTCGCGCAACAACGCTCTGAGGGTGTTTTTTAGGGAATTGAATAGTTTGAACCTGGGACCTGTTGCTGGTAAGGAGACGCCAGACCACACGTGACATGTAGAATTCAGAATAGTTCAGTGAGACTAGCGATGATATAACCAAATACTTAATGATTTCAGCGTCAGCTCCACTGCACTCCCTGTAAAAGAATCTTAATACTAACTAAATTTAGTGGAAGGGGTTCAAGGCTTTCCCATTTTTAGTTATCTGGTAAAATAACGTCGAAAAAGCAGTTAAGTTCACCATTTGAAATTTTATTCTACTCACAAAACATCGTTTATAAATTGCACTATTGATAAAAGGAAATGTTTTAATACAGGATGGTAAAAACCAACTGCGTTCGACAAAAATGTGAACGAATATTCCCTGAATGGGTTTCCAAGTTCTACAATGGATAGAAGGATGACCTATGCTATATCACATCTATAATCTAGGTTTAAATTAAGTTTCACAAAAGAGAATACTATCAAAATGGTCTACAGTGACCCTCAATTATCTTTAATTACTTATCTAACTTGTCGTAAATTACAGTGGCTGATGTGGCTTCTCAATAACTATATAACAGAAAAATCATTGCGTTTCAGATTTTTACTTCAAGTGGCAAATGTGAACACCATGAGCTTCAATTGACCATCGACACTAGTGTTACGTAAAGGGGATGTAACAGATGAGACTTCTGCAGTTCTGAGTGAAGCCTTATGCACTCAAAAATGCGGCATCGCGTGCGTTCATTACCTTGTCGGTGTTCGTCAGGGGGCGGCGGGCAGCACAGCTCCGCTCACCTCGCTGTCTCGGAAGCAACTCTAACTTCTCCTTACTACAATTTACCGAAGTTGGTTTAAAAAAACTATCTGGCTGTGTTTTCATCTGACCAGTCAGGGTTTGAATGTTAACCTTAAGCTCCGCCTACAAAAATTCTGTCCATTCAATGAGAAACGTTATACTTTTCGTGGTGGGGCAATGTTTTTAAAGTTTGCAACGTAACAGAGACGCGAAAAAGTCTCACGCTAAAACTTACGGGTGGTGTGGTCCTAGCAGTTAGCTGGCGACGTGGGTGTCCGTCCGTCCCTTATCGTAGGGCCTTCCAGCTTAACACGGTTCTGCTCTCAGCTTCTGTTCTCGTTTCTCCCTCAGAACTGCGTCTGTCTCACGGTGGGAAGGTATGACATGCATTTAGGCATTCTTGTGTTAGTTTGTGGTATTCCATTTGCTCACTCGTTACTCGTATTACTTTGGTTAATTTAATGTCACGATTTATTCGGAGCTATGTGACATACTACTGGATTTGCTTATGTCAGGGTTTTCATGGAAGGTGTTGGATTTGCCTGACACCTTACACAGTTGTTGAACCCTATGCAATCCCCTGTTCAGATGTTTTGCACTTACAGTCCGTGTATTTTAAAGACAGTTGTCTTGAGGCATACATCTTTTGGAGTTCCATGCGAAGGAGTGTGTGTTTGAGTGAGATAGAGCGACCCAGGATGGCTGAGGATTATATTTTAACATCTACTGCATACTTTTCACGCAACGAAATCACATTCGTCTCACCAGGTGAGTTGGATGCTGATAACCTCGCTGTGGAGCGGCCTGTACATACCACCACCACCACCTCCTGAGAGTGAGTTAAAGCTCGGTCTACCACTGCTTTTGAATAACGAGGACGAAAACCGTCAACAGCATCACATGGCCTCACTCCATAGAACGTTCAGAGGAAGTTTCAGAGTTAATCCAGGGCTTTGGAATGTTGTCTGGTTATCTGGAACTTCACGCTGCCAACGTTCCTCCTCTTGCGAACCAAATACTGCGAACTGTAAACTAGTAACAATTTTAATGGTGCCCCGCCTCATCTGGAAACACCAGTCTGAAACAAGAACTGGTGGCTACCTTTTAACGTTCACAAATGTGAAGCGTAAAAATGTAAAAACCGTTCTACAGCCAAGATTGCGTAAACTATTATTTTTTATGTAAGACAACCAGTTACAACAGACCATGCTGTTATCTTCAGGTCTCACAAGCTTCTGATAAAAAACATGCTAACTTTACCCTGACCTCAGGCACAAGATGTCAAGTGGATAAACGTGATTATGTTTTACAACGAGAGATTTTAAAACGAGATGATGACTGCATAGTTTGTTGAAACCGATTGTCTTAAATAAAAAATATTTTATGCGATCTTGGATGTTGAATGGTTTTTAACAATTAAATAAGTCGTCCTTCAGTTCTCGCAAAGTGAAAAAATTTTTACGTAAAAATGTAGTATTTTATGGTTACGTGATTAGTTAGTCATTGCATTCAAAACACTTGTGTAGTTTGCAGTGTAATACTATTCAGCTGGAAGTAAGAGAAGACACAGAGCGTACATAGGGAAGAGCAGCGTGAATAGTCGAAAATATTTCCCGATAAAGTGTAAAGAAATGCTAGAAACAAAACTCCATATGGCAGATATTTGAATACGAATCGCGAGTGACCAGCAAAAACCTGTTTATGGAATTCCAAGAAACAGCTGTCATGGTGAAATCTAAGAAAATCATTTAGTATCTAGAGTATTACTACCGCACACTTCAACGCGATAAAACCAGAGTTGTAACATTAAACACTGAGAAATAAAAGCTTTATCCGTGAATGGAAGTGGAAAATCGAATTACGTAGTACCATAAAGTTGACTTTCGCCACGACCTTTACATTTATTCCTCGAGTATAAAAGCAGATTTAGGAGGAATGCTGTTGAAATTAGGCATTCAGAAATAATTTAGGACGTGCATCTGAGCGTAATATTTCTGACACAGTGTCACGTAACAAGCGATGTAGACAGTCGAGACAATGTTCTGAAACGTGCAAGTTGTGCGCTACACATTTTCTGCCAGTTGGCTACACATGTTTCATGAATGTTTAACAGGTTAATCAATATTATTTTTGTGTTACTGCTTTTACGCTCCACTGAAGGAAACGAAACATACGAACTGCAGAAGAGGCACAGAATGGGTAAACATGAACACAGCAATCGTTTTTAAATCTGCCAGGTATCCCCGACCGCTGCACCACACTTGATCGTGTATCACAAGATCACTACTTGCACAAAACGTGCAGTGTATTACGGTATGTTGATAGTTTTTATTTTGGGACCATCTGATTACAGCTGAATGAAACACAATTTTGGTGGCATACGCGATTTGCCTTTATTCTTCGCAAGGCTACTTTCATTGTCCTGCAATATGTACAGGTTTTTGTTCATGTTATTTAGTCTACATTTAGGACGTTGTATATATAGGTTATAAACAGTTCTGATACATTTTGCTTTTCTGTGATGCAGTAATAAATATTTTAACGTTCTACTTACAGACTTCGTGGATGTTAGTTTATAAGTTGCGTTTTGGTTTCTTTATCACTGTTCTTCCTATCACTGCCATATGAAATTTTGTTTCCAGACTTCACAGTGCTAGCAACTGAACGCTCGTATTGATGCTTTGTTTGGACTGGTGTTGCCAACTGTTGAATGTTACTGCCAACTATCGAATGTTATTGCCAATTATTCAATGTGTTTTCTTGATATCTGCGATCTCTCTCTCTCTCTCTCTCTCTCTCTCTCTCTCTCTCTCTCTCTCTCTCTCTCTCTCTCTCTCTCGTGTGTGTGTGTGTGTGTGTGTGTGTGTGTGTGTGTGTGTGTGTGTGTGAGAGAGAGAGAGAGAGAAAATATATATTTGTTTTAATATGGCTGCATGTTCAAGTGGATTGATTTTTATCTTACCGTTTCTTTTACTGACTGCCTCCAAGTAAAAATTATCTAGATACTATAATATTTTACGCAATGTGAAAATGAGAAGTATATGTTTGTTCACTAATGTAATCCCTAATCAAACGGTTGCTTCGAAACGCATAAAGAGACTCAAAGTATTTAACAAATCCTCCTTAAATGATCAGAGATTGTGAAAGATATAGAATAATTTACACAGACAAAATGCCGAAAACTGGACGGGAGCTTTTTGAATCTGCGTATAACACCGTGTGAACACTTGGCACGAGAGTTGCTACAGCTGGTCGACGCCTGTTGGCGCATCTGCTTCTCATCGCGTCCAGGGGCACGTGCAAGAGATCAGGCGGCAAGGCAAGCACGGCAGAACCTACGAGCTGGCCGCGCCCAGGGCTAACAGGTGTTCTACTGCCTCGCTGCGTTCCAGAATAATAAATATTTTGTTTACTGGGAAAAGGCGTTGGCCAAGCTGACTGAAGTACTCTTCCAAAAACCTTCAAAGATGTTTTGATAGACTGACGGGACAGCAGATTGATAAGAGAATTGTGGTGTAAGATTAAAAGAGGTTGTCTGGACTGACGAGGAAGAACAGATACGAGTAATTTTGCACGTTGCCAGCGCCTGTAATAAATATGCTGAGAAATTAACAGTAAAAAATTCTAAGATAGTGCTAGTTAGCCTTGATATATTCACCGCAAAATGACATTAAACAAGACGTTAACAGTTATGGGGGAATATTTTTCCTACGAGTTACAGTTAAAATACTTTCCAATATCTTGAATATTAATAATCGCTTCAGCTGTATTTAGTCCTTCATTATTGATGTGGCTCTTGGTGCCACGAAATCGGTAGTGATCCAGTAATGGACTAAACACAGCTGAAGCGGTTATTAATACCCAAGATGACTACCCACAGCTGTGGTTCCCCCACATACAAGCTTGTCTGCTCTTTCCAGTATTTTACTAAACAGGATAGAAACAACAGTGGACAGTGATTTAGGTGAATACCATGATGGTTTTAGGAAGGACATATCATATTATGAACAAATTTTTAATATCTAGTCAGTCATTCGCTACAGATTACTGAATTAAAAGTATGTCAGAGGAATGTCTTCTGATTTCATAAAAGGCTTTTGATTTCAGTGAGAGACAAACTATAGGTAAAACAATCCGAAAATCTGGTGAAAAGTCTAAATCAGAAACTCTAATTCGAGAAACAGTTACAAACTATCTAATGTGAAACTTACATGAGGAATATCTCAGCTCTTCGAAACAAACGCAGGTGTACTGCAAGGTGATGGCCCACCCCCAATTCTTTCTTGTTTGCTAAAAAAAGAGAATTTGGAATGAAAAATTGAATAAATGTAAGATTTTACCAATAACGTTGGAAAGAGGAAACAAAAATAATGAAACAAATTCTCTCTATTTGGAAATGACTTTACTGTACTTTTTGAAAATGCTGTAAGACAAATTAATCTTTTAGAAGAAATAGCCAGTATGACACACTAAATAATTTCTGCAGAGAAAACCAAATTTTTTACAAACATTAAAAATGATCTGAAATTTCTGAAAACAGGTATTAGCCAAACTGAAAAGTCTTAAAAAGTTAAATATCTTGTGGAGATAATCAAAAAAAAATATTTGGAAAACGCTGCTGTAGATGAAAAATACATAGGAAGTGTTGCTACAAAACAAAATAGATATTGCTGTAAATTATCTTTTTTAACACACATTTCAGTTATTTTCCATCGACAGAAGCAATGCTTGGAAGTCTTCATCGGGGGGTACTTTTTCTTTCACTAAATCTTTTCCGTTTTAGTGCAGGTTTGACATTGTGGTACAGATAAAACTCACGTGATGCCAGGTCAGGCCAATAAGGTGGGTGATCTAACAGTGGGTTGCTGTATTTCGCTAGAAACCTCGTAACAGACAATGCGCTATGAGCCGTTGCATTGTCTTCATGCCGAATCCATCACTTGTTCTTCCACCATTCGAATCTTTTTGTTTTCTTTTTCTGATTTTCTCATGGAGCTGAGCAAAAACATCAAGGCACAAATGTCGGTCAATTGTTTGATCTTCAGCAACCCAGTGAAGATACATAATTCCATGATCATCGAAAAAATGGCTTTGAATCTTGATTTGCTCGTTCACGCCTTTTTCGCTCTCGATGAATTTAGGTCCTTCTGTTGCATGGACTGCAATTTATTTCCTGGACCAAAATTGAAAAGCCATGATTTGTCACCTGTTATCACCCTTTCCAAAAATGAGTGTCATTTTCAGTGGTGCTCGAAGTGTCAGTGCAAACACTTTCACAAGCTTGTTTTCGTTCGATCGTGAGAATTTTCGGCACCAGTTTCGCACATACTCTCCTTATGATAAATTTGGTATGCAACATTTGCCTTAGGCATTCTTTGTCAATTCTTAGTTTCAGAAATCGATAGAATACTCATCCGACGATCAAATCTAATCAGATTACCTGCTTTTTCGATATTTTCATCCGTTTTCGATGTTAAAGGGCGTCCTGGAGTCATCTTCGGCATCTTTTCGGCCATTGTGGAAACGCTTGAACCAGTCAAAAACTCGAGTACGCCATAAACAGTCATGGTATTCTAGTAACAGATAGGTTTACGTAGCAGTTTTTTCAGTTCTCATGTGAAACTAGACGACTATTCATTGCTCTATTATTACACTTATCATTTTTACAATTTTTACAGTACAGCTATTTAAATTACAAGAGCTGTTACACAAACGAAGGCCACGGCCACAGCGATTTGCCTCTAGACACCAGAGATGCCGTATTCGACTAAGAAAGCTTCATGCTTCACAGCTATTGGTAGTTCATCTTCGGCACATGCGTAGTTACTCTGTGACAGCATCAATGCTGTTATCTTATAGCCACACCTCGTAAAACGGGAAGGGCTTATGGTATGACCAAAGACTTTTACAACAAAATATGCCTGTACGAAATTGCAAAAATAAGGCATTCCAACACAATAATGAAGCCAAAATGTCTGCTTGCAAGTGAATGTCTAAAAGTAAATTATAATTTACACACATTAGAAATACTAGAAAGACCTATGGTTGGGAAAATATTAGGTCCCCTAAAAGCTATGGAAAGTTGGCCATTAGCTGGCAATGACGAAATTTATCGAAACGTAGAAAATATATCGGAGGTAAGAACAAAAAGCAGACAAGTGTGTTTTGGACCTTTATATGGAACGCAAGACTGTAGATCAACCAAAAAGATCTTCAGAAATTCGTGGGATAAGAGGTCAACAGCAATTTAGATCCATGGAGTGTAAAAAAAATTTAGGAAAAAAGAAAATAGAAGCTAAAGAAACACCAGAAAGACAACTTTTAGGGAAAAAGTATTGAATACGAAAGATTCCACGGTATAAAGAGTGAATAAAACTGGTATCAAGTGGTCAGAAGACAGGAAAAAAAACAGCGAACAAAAGGAGTTCTGTATGAAAGGAGAGAACATGGAATAAGGAACTGTAACTGGCACGAGGCCAAAGACCGCCTGCGGTTTGTTGGCCAACGCAGTGAGTAAGCATGTAAGTAAGTGGCACTAGGTTCTTAATTGATGAGGAGGACGAGCCTGATGACTAGGAAGTATTTCCTATTCCATGGCCTGTAACACCACCTCACCTGAATCCCCCTGATTATTTCATATGGGCATATCTAAACTCACCTGCATGACTCCACAGTGGAAGCGGAGACAGTTAGCTGCCAAACCGTAGCTGCCTGTAATGTGATTCGAAACACACCAGGAATATTTGTTAG
Source organism: Schistocerca cancellata (assembly GCF_023864275.1). Classification (NCBI taxonomy): domain Eukaryota; kingdom Metazoa; phylum Arthropoda; class Insecta; order Orthoptera; family Acrididae; genus Schistocerca; species Schistocerca cancellata. Next base: position 316,903,474 of record NC_064633.1, on the reverse strand, counting down.
GGTGTGTCAGTATCTTCTTTACAGATGTTATGCTTGCATTGATGTTGATGGCTGTCAATTTCAGCACATTCTGTAAGGTATAGTCCAAATGGTACGTTCATTGTCTAAATGATGGTATTTGCAGTCAACTGTATCTAATGTAAATAAAAAAGTGGAGTACTGTGATTTTATTTCTGTTATATCCTTAGATTGGCTCCTCCGACCCCAGGTTCCCCACCTTAACTTGTTCAACATCTTCTGTGTCCTGTTACATTTTTTCTCTCTCTTATGGAAACACCCTGCTGAAAGCCTGTATATGGGAGATGAACTTGAAGGCTATATTATAGAAGGGGAAGAGGACGTGGATGAAGATGAGATCGGAGATACGATACTGCGGGAAGAACTTGACAGAGCACTGAAAGACCAAAGTCGAAACAAGGCCCTCAGAGTAGACGACATGCCATCGGATCTATTGACAGCCCTGGGAGAACCAGCCGTGACAAAACTGTTCCATTTAGTGTACGAGATGTATAAAACAGGCAAAATATCCTCGGACTTAAAGAAGAATGTAATATTATTCTTGAGTTTCTCCCGGCGTATTTGATAATCAAAATATCAACGGGTGTGCTGCCGGTCTATAGTGTCCAACGGGCACAATATTTCGGCGATCATACATGTCGCCATCATCAGGTGAACTGACGGACTGAGCGCTTCTCAAGGACGCAGATTTACCGGAGGGTGACGCTAAGAAATTGTTACCCCAAGGTCCGGTACCGCCTAGACTACATGGACTCCCGAAGGTTCACAAAGAGGGGGTACCATTACGCCTCATTGTCAGCAACATCAGGGCACCTACATATTTGTTGGCCAAATACCTGACGGGAATATTAAGTCCTTATGTGGGTAAATGCCCTCATCACATCCGTAATTCCGTGGATTTTGTTAAACGCCTTGATAGCTTCAGGTTGGATGAGTCAGATATCATGGTGAGTTTTGACGTCGTTTCCTTGTTTACGAGGGTACCCCTTCGAGAGTCACTAGAATTGATTAGTCAGAAGTTTGACGAGAAGACCACTGAACTTTTTAGGCATGTCTTGACTTCCACGTATTTTCTTTTTAATGGAGAATACTACGAACAAACGGAGGGAGTCGCCATGGGTAGCCCACTATCACCAGTGGTAGCGAATTTATACATAGAGAACTTGGAGGAGGAAGCCCTGTCGTCATCCGTATGGAAACCTACTTGCTTTTTCCGTTACGTGGACGACACGTTCGTCATCTGGCCACATGGTATGGATAAACTCCTTGACTTCCTTACACATCTAAACTCCATACACCCCAACATCAAATTCACTATGGAGACTGAAACGGGGGGTAAATTACCTTTCCTTGACGTCTTGGTCAAGAGAAGGGCTGACGGCACCCTGGGTCATGGGGTGTATCGGAAGACAACGCACACTGATCTGTATTTGCACGAAGACAGCTGCCACCACCCTTCACAGAGGAACGAGGTACTTAAAACTCTAGTACATAGGGCGCGCACTGTCTCTGACGCAGAGAGTCTACCCCAGGAATTGGAACACCTGAGAACTGTATTTCGAAAAAAATGGGTACTCAGAGTGGCAGATTCAACGTGCTCTCCGCCCAACCACTGCAGCACAACCTGTTGAGATGGATGAAGTCACGAGGGAGGAGGTAGGCACTACATTTGTTCCATACACAGGCGCACTCTCGGGGAAAATCGCCCGCATTCTGAAGAAACACCAGGTCGGAACTGTGTTTTGCCCTCCAAATAAAACTCGTGCACTGGTGGGGAGCGACAAAGATGACCTTGGTTTGAGGAAGGCCGGCGTGTACCAGATTCCGTGTCAATGTGGCAAGTCGCATATTGGTCAGACGATGCGTACCGTCGAGGATCGATGCCGTGAACACCAGAGGCACACTCGACTGATGTATCCGAGGAAGTCGGCGGTCGCTGAACAATGTTTGTCGGAAAATCACGTCATGGAGTATGACCGCACGAGGATTCTGGTACAGACGTCGAGATACTGGGACAGCGTTGTTAGAGAGGCCATCGAAATTCGCACCAATGACGACCTCATAAACCGTGACTGTGTCTATAATCTTAGCAAGGCTTGGGAACCAGCGATTGGGTTAATCAAGAGTAAATCGAGCACACGTATAGTTCTGACGACCACGGCGGACAGAGCCATCACACCGACGTCATCTCAGACGCCGTCGCAATCTGTTCCACCGCGCGACCGTGGCGCGGGGCGCGGACGGCGGAGGGAGCGCGCCGCGGGCGGAGGGTATTTAAATCGGCCGCCGCCGCGACCGAACCCAGTTCCCTCTGAGCAGCCATAGCGTACGGATATCCGTGCCGGCACCTTCACAGGAGTTCAGTCCGTCAGTTCACCTGATGATGGCGACATGTATGATCGCCGAAATATTGTGCCCGTTGGACACTATAGACCGGCAGCACACCCGTGGATATTTTGATTAATAATGTAATAATTCCAGTTGCAAAGAAATCAGGTGCTGAGAGATCCGAATATTACCGACCTACCATTTTAATACCTCATGGCTGCAAAATGATAACACAAATTCCTTACAGAGGACTGGGAAAACAATATGAACCCGACCTCGGTGGAGATCAGTTTGGATTCCGGAGAAATGTAGGAACACGCGAGGTAGTACTGACCCTACGAGTTAACAGGTTAAGAAAAGGCAAATCTACGCTTATAGCTTTTGTAGACTTCGAGAATGCTCTTGGCAATCTTGACTGAAATCCTCTATTTGAAATTCTGAAGCTATCATGGGTAAAATACAGGGAGCGAAAGGCTATTTGCCGGCCGAAGTGGCCGCGCGGTTCTGGCGCTGCAGTCTGGAACCGCGAGACCGCTACGGTCGCAGGTTCGAATCCTGCCTCGGGCATGGATGAGTGTGATGTCCTTAGGTTAGTTAGGTTTAAGTAGTTCTAAGTTCTAGGGGATTAATGACCTCAGCAGTTGAGTTCCATAGTGCTCAGAGCCATTTGAAAGGCTATTTACCACTTGTGCAGAAACCAGACAGCTGTTACGAGTCGAGGGACATCAAACGGAAGTGGTGGTTGAAAAGGGGGTGAGACAGGGTTGTAGCCTATCCCCGATGTTATTCAGTCTGTGTATTGAGCAAGGAGTGAAGGAAACAGAAGAAAAATTTGGAGCAGGAATTAAAGGTCAGGGAGAAGAAGCAAAAACTTCGAGGTTTGCCGATGATATTGTAGTTCCGTCAGAGACGGCAAAGCACTTGGAGTAACAGTTGTTCAGCACGGACATTGTCTTGAAAGGGGGATATACAGGGTGTTTCAAAAATGACCGGTATATTTGAAACGGCAATAAAATCTAAACGAGCAGCGATAGAAATACACCGTTTGTTGCAATATGATTGGGACAACAGTACATTTTCAGGCGGACAAACTTTCGAAATTACAGTAGTTACAATTTTCAACAACAGATGGCGCTGCAAGTGATGTGAAAGATATAGAAGACAATGCAGTCTGTGGGTGCGCCATTCTGTACGTCGTCTTTCTGCTGTAAGCGTGTGCTGTTCACAACGTGCAAGTGTGCAGTGGACAACATGGTTTATTCCTTAGAACAGAAACGTGATGGTACGCATTTCTCCTCCTTACACTAGGCATCACAACAACGTTTCACCGGGTAACGCCGGTCAACTGCTGTTTGTGTATGAGAAATCGGTTGGAAACTTTCCTCATGTCAGCACGTTGTAGGTGCCGCCACCGGCGCCAGCCTTATGTGAATGCTCTGAAAGGCTAATCATTTGCATATCACAGCATCTTCTTCCTGTCGGTTAAATTTCGTGGTGTAGCAATTTTAATGGCCAGTAGTGTATTTATGACATTTAATTGGTTATTGAGTGTTTTCTACTTTTATTGTTGTTCACAGTACTGAGTCGGTGCCGCCATAATGTTAGTCAGTAAGAGGCCAGGCACAAGAAACTGATCATCTGATAGGCAACGGCACGGCAATAGGCTACAGGTACCTCCGGCGTTCCGGGAAGCGGAGGGACGCCTCTGTTTTAGGTAGCGCCGTGGGTCGCACGTGGGCGGTTCCTCGAGAGAGCAGCAGGTACTCCTGCGATTGCTAACAACAGCCAAGGACGAACCGGGGCCCTTGGCACACTCGCCTACCAGTATCCAAGCAAAGTCTACCGAATGTATCGTGTTTAAAGGTGGATGGAAGAAAACGTTCAGCAGCACGAATTTGTATGCCACTCACCTCGAAGGTACAATGTTCGAGCCTGTATGGCAAAAAGAATTCCATTAGTGTTTGAAGTCGACGAAAAGAGTTGTGTGGTGTCGCATTTTATGCCCAAACTGTTTTGCGAACATAAATAAAGAGCGAAACTAAACTGAACTCTGTCCGAACAGGCCATGAAGGCCCAACGGTACGGATCGACCACCGTGTCACCTCAACCCACAGCCGGCACTGGACGCGGATATGGAATGGCGTGTGGTCAGCACATCGCTCTCCCGGTCGTTGTCAGTTTTGTGTTACAATTCTCTGAGTTTTCTAGCCGCGTTCCACATAAACGACATTTTCTCAAGCTTCGACAGCAACCTCTGTCGTCGCTGTCAGTCACCCTGATCCGACAGGCAGTCGGCTGTGGCCTTCCACTGAAGTGGCGAAAGTCGTGGGATTGCGATAATCACGTATGCAGATGGCAGTAGTATCGTTTACACAAGGCATGAAGGACAAAGCTTTGGCGGAGTCGTCATTTGTACTCAGGTAATTGATGTGAAAAGTTTTCCGACGTGGTTACGGCCACACGACGAGAATTAAGACTTTCAACTTAGAATGGTAGTTGGAGCCACACGCCTGGGACTTTAAATTTCAAAAATCATTAGGAAATTCAATATTCCAAGATCCACAGTGTCAGGAGTATTCCGAGAACATCACATTTCAGGGATTACCTCTCACCACGAACAACACAGTCGCCAACGGCCTTCACTTAACGACCGAGAGCAGCGGCAATTGACTAGAGTTGTCAGTTCTAAGAGGCAAGGAGCACTGCGTGAAATAACTGGAGAAATCAATGTGGGGCGTACGGCGAACGTATCCTTTAGGAAAGTGCGGCAACGTTTGGCGCTAATGGGCTATGGCAGCAGACGACCGAGGCGAGTGCCTTTGCTAAACAGCAAGACATTTCCTGTAGCGCCTCTCCAAGTCTCGTGACCATATCGGTTGATCCTAGACCACTGGGAAAATGTGGCTGGTCAGATGAGTCCCGATTTCAGTTAGTAAGAGCTAATGGTTGGGTTCGAGTGTGGCTTAGACCCCACGAAGCCATGGACCCAAGTTGTCGGCAAGACACTGTGAAAGCTGGTGGTGGCTCAATAATGGTGTGAGCTGTCTTCACACAGAATCGAATGAGTTCGGGTTATTTTCGGCTACTTGAAGACCATTTATGGACTTAAAGTTCCCAAACCACGATGGAGTTTTTATGCATGACAGTGGCCCATGTCACCAAGTCACAATTGTTCGTGATTGGTTTGAAGAACATTCTAGACAATTCGAGAGAATGACTTAGCCACTCAGATTGCCCATCATCCATCCCATCGAATATTTATGGGACATAATGAGAGGTCAGTTAGTGCAGAAAATCCTGCACCAGCAACACCTTCGCAACTATGGACAGCTATAGAGGCAGCTTCGCTCAATATTTGTGCAGGGGACTTTCAACGACTTCTTGAGCCCATGGCACGTCTTGTTTCTGCACTACGCCAGGCAAAAGGACGTCCGACACGATATTAGGAGGTATTCCATAAATTTTGTCACCTCACAGGAACCATACGAACGACAGGTAGTCGGCTGTTGCCTTACAGCAGGAACCCTTCCGAACTTGCCTTAAGTTCAAGTAGTGTTCAAATGAAAAGGCACGAAACACAGCAACAACCAAATCGGTTGAAATTTGCATACGCCGCGTTGGTGTAACGTAGTGAGACATGCATGCAATGGAAGCATGCGTCGTCATCTCCCTAAAAAAAATTCAAAGTTGTGCTCTCAGCAGGCGGTGTTAGGCTCATCCTCTTTTACGGCTTCCGAGGTCCGATACTCACCGAATTCCTCGAACACGGAAAAACCATTAACAGTGACGTGTACTGTGAGACACTCTGTAGCCCACACTAGTCCATCAAGAACAAACACCCTGCTTTGCTTACGGAAGGAGTGGTTCTGCTCCACGATAACGCTCGTCCACACGCCTCCAAGGTCATACAAAGTGCAGTGGCCAAGTTCAAGTAGGAGCTGCTTGAGCGTCCGCCCTACAGCCCGGCTGACATGTTGCCCTGTGTTTGGTTCGCAAAAAAAAAAGCTAAATCTGGATGGACAGACGGAAATTGGGAAATTGGAGCCTCTCATCACACCGAAACGAGCCCATTCTTTCAAAATAGGGCAACTTCATTCTATCTACCTTCACAATACAATACTGTTACTGAAAGATGTTATTTAACAACATAAGAAGCTAGTACTACTCCATTCATTAATTTCTCAGTATCGGCCACTGTACACGCTATACACAGATTATTTAATAACCTAACTACCAGCTGACATGAGGACCGTGGAAACCATGTTTGGCTTTCTTTCATGTACCGCATATACCAATTTTCTTGCCTGAAAATTAAGGCAACACCCCCCCATAATGAATGAGATCAGAGTTCAGAAAGAGAATAGGTTAGTAATATTTACTGCAGAGCTCCCGTGCAATATTTTCCAGCATAAACATTATAGCGGCAAAGTGTGGAATAAAATGACAGAGCTGTTTTATGATTGTTATTTACTTGCTTATATTTTTTTACCGAATCCCTACTCTGCGTTATCCAAGTAATCTTTCAGCATGTAGGACGTATTACTCAACACGTAGTTTTTAACTGCATTGTTGAATGAAATGAAACTATATGGTTCCAGAGATATTTCCAAGTCTCAAACATCGGTGACGTATATATCCTGACTGAAGCGTCTAATGAAAATTTGTACCACGGCCTTAGTACAAATTCTTATTGGTCTCTTCTATCTGCATATGTACATCATTGTTATATAAGTCCGTTTTAGTAATCTCTTTAATCTACGTGAGAATTAATTCTACAGTTTTATTTCATGTTGTGGGTGCTGCTATGAGCTTCACATTTATAATTTTTTGGTAAACGTAAGTTTAGTAAGTTGAGGTCCTATCATGTGGTTTAATTAAAATCCATAAAGTTTGGAACAGATGTGCACAATGATCCAGATTACCATTTTTTGTCATTATTCTTAAGACTATTTCGCAGAAAAGAATTCCATAGTTAAGAACTGAGTATGCGTATGAATAACATCCGGTTGAAAACGAGAATCAGTATCCATTCTTAGAAATTTGTTAACCATTATATAGAGGTACCATCTATATTTAATTCAATAGTATGCTTTCTCCTCTTCAGACTGGAATTAATGCAGTTGTTTTCCTTCTGTTCAGTATAACTTCACTACATTCTGGCCAGTTGCCAACTTACTTGAGAGTTTCATTTGCTTTCTCTGCGAGAAATTCACTTGTTTTCTCAATAGGTATAATATTGCTGGAATCAGAAATTTTTCCCAGGTATAATATTGCTGGAATCAGAAATTTTTCCCTGTGACCAAGTCAATGATGTATATCAAAAATAATTCAGAATAATTGACGGCTCAACACAAAAGTTTTGTCTCAAGTACAGACAGCGGTGAGGATCAGTGGACAAAGTTCAAAACCATCGTACAATATGCATTAGATGAGTATGTGCCAAGCAAAATCGTAATGGATGGCAAAGAGCCACCGTGGTACAACAACCGAGTTATAAAACAGCTGCGTAAACAAAGGGAACTTCTCAGCAAACATAAACGTGGCCAAAGCCTTGCAGACAAACAAAAATTACGCGAAGCGAAATTTAATGTGCGGAGGGCTATGCGAGAGGCGTTCAATGAATTCGAAAGTAAAGTTCTATGTACTGACTTGGCAGAAAATCCTAAGATATTTTGGTCTTATGTAAAAGTGGTCGGTGGATCAAAACAAAATGTCCAGACACTCTGTGACCAAAATGGTACTATAACAAAGGATGACAGACTAAAGGCCGAAATACTAAATGTCTTTTTCCAAAGCTGTTTCACAGAGGAAGACTGCCCTGTAGTTCCTTCTCTAGATTGTCGCACAGATGACAAAATGGTAGATATCGAAATAGACCACAGAGGGATAGAGAAACAACTAAAATCGCTCAAAAGAGGAAAGGCCGCGGGACCTGATGGGATACCAGTTTGATTATACACAGAGTACGCGAAGGAACTTGCCCCCCTTCTTGCAGCGGTGTACCGTAGGTCTCTAGAAGAGCGTAGCATTTCAAAGGATTGGAAAAGGGCACAGGTCATCCACGTTTTCAAGAAGCGACGTCGAACAGATGTGCAGAACTACAGACTTACATCTCTAACGTCGATCAGTTGTAGAATTTTGGAACAAGTATTATACACTCCTGGAAATAGAAAAAAGAACACATTGACACCGGTGTGTCAGACCCACCATACTTGCTCCGGACACTGCGAGAGGGCTGTACAAGCAATGATCACACGCACGGCACAGCGGACACACCAGGAACCGCGGTGTTGGCCGTCGAATGGCGCTAGCTGCGCAGCATTTGTGCACCGCCGCCGTCAGTGTCAGCCAGTTTGCCGTGGCATACGGAGCTCCATCGCAGTCTTTAACACTGGTAGCATGCCGCGACAGCGTGGACGTGAACCGTATGTGCAGTTGACGGACTTTGAGCGAGGGCGTATAGTGGGCATGCGGGAGGCCGGGTGGACGTACCGCCGAATTGCTCAACACGTGGGGCGTGAGGTCTCCACAGTACATCGATGTTGTCGCCAGTGGTCGGCGGAAGGTGCACGTGCCCGTCGACCTGGGACCGGACCGCAGCGACGCACGGATGCACGCCAAGACCATAGGATCCTACGCAGTGCCGTAGGGGACCGCACCGCCACTTCCCAGCAAATTAGGGACACTGTTGCTCCTGGGGTATCGGCGAGGACCATTCGCAACCGTCTCCATGAAGCTGGGCTACGGTCCCGCACACCGTCAGGCCGTCTTCCGCTCACGCCCCAACATCGTGCAGCCCGCCTCCAGTGGTGTCGCGACAGGCGTGAATGGAGGGACGAATGGAGACGTGTTGTCTTCAGCGATGAGAGTCGCTTCTGCCTTGGTGCCAATGATGGTCGTATGCGTGTTTGGCGCCGTGCAGGTGAGCGCCACAATCAGGACTGCATACGACCGAGGCACACAGGGCCAACACCCGGCATCATGGTGTGGGGAGCGATCTCCTACACTGGCCGTACACCACTGGTGATCGTCAAGGGGCACTGAATAGTGCACGGTACATCCAAACCGTCATCGAAGCCATCGTTCTACCATTCCTAGACCGGCAAGGGAACTTGCTGTTCCAACAGGACAATGCATGTCCGCATGTATCCCGTGCCACCCAACGTGCTCTAGAAGGGGTAAGTCAACTACCCTGGCCAGCAAGATCTCCGGATCTGTCCCCCATTGAGCATGTTTGGGACTGGATGAAGCGTCGTCTCACGCGGTCTGCACGTCCAGCACGAACGCTGGTCCAACTGAGGCGCCAGGTGGAAATGGCATGGCAAGCCATTCCACAGGACTACATCCAGCATCTCTACGATCGTCTCCATGGGAGAATAGCAGCCTGCATTGCTCCGAAAGGTGGATATACACTGTACTAGTGCCGACATTGTGCATGCTCTGTTGCCTGTGTCTATGTGCCTGTGGTTCTGTCAGTGTGATCATGTGATGTATCTGACCCCAGGAATGTGTCAATAAAGTTTCCCCTTCCTGGGACAATGAATTCACGGTCTTCTTATTTCAATTTCCAGGAGTGTATTCGAGTATAATGACTTTTCTGGAGACTAGAAATCTACTCTGCAGGAATCAGCATGGGTTTCGAAAAAGACGATCGTGTGAAAGCCACCTCGCGCTATTCGTCCACGAGACTCAGAATGCCATAGACACGGGTTCCCAGGTAGATGCCTTGTTTCTTGACTTCCGCAAGGCGTTCGATACAGTTCCCCACAGTCGTTTAATGAACCAAGTAAGAACATATGGACTACCAGACCAATTGTGTGATTAGATTGAAGAGTTCCTAGATAACAGAACGCAGTATGTCATTCTCAATGGAGAGAAGTCTTCCGAAGTAAGAGTGATTTCAGGTGTGCCGCACCGGAGTGTCATAGGACCGTTGCTATTCGCAATATACAAAAATGACCTTGTGGATGACATCGGAAGTTCACTGAGGCTTTTTGGGGATGATGCTGTGGTATATCGAGAGGTTGTAATAATGGAAAATTGCAGTGAAATGCAGGAGGATCTCCAGCGAATTGACGCATGGTGCAGGGAATGGCTATTGAATCTCAATGTAGACAAGTGTAATGTACTGCGAATACATAGGAAGAAAGATCCCTTATCATTTAGCTACAATATAGCAGGTCAGCAACTGGAAGCAGTTAATTCCATAAATTATCTGGGAATAGGCATTAGGAGTTATTTAAAATTGAATGATCATGTAAAGTTGGTCGTCGGTAAAGCAGATGCTAGACTGAGATTCATTGCAAGAATCCTAAGGAAATGCAGTCCGAAAACAAAGGAAGGAGGTTACAGTACACTTGTTCGCCCTCTGCTTGAATACTGCTCACTGGTGTGGGATTCGTACCAGATAGGGTTGATGGAAGAGATAGACAAGATCCAACGGAGAGCAGTGCGCTTCGTTACAGGATCATTTAGTAATCGCGAAAGCGTTACGGAGATGATAGATAAACTCCAGTGGAGGACTGTGCAGGAGAGACTCTCAGTAGCTCGGTACGGCCTTTTGTTGAAGTTTCGAGAACATACCTTCACCAAAGAGTGAAGCAGTATATTGCTCCCTCCCACGTTTATCTCGCGAAGAGACCATGAGGATAAAATCAGAGAGATTAGAGCCCACACAGAGGCATACCGACAATCTTTCTTTCCACGAACAATACGAGACTGGAACAGAACAATACGAAACTGGAACAGAACAATACGAGACTGGAACAGAACAATACGAGACTGGAACAGAACAATACGAGACTGGAACAGAACAATACGAGACTGGAACAGAACAATACGAGACTGGAACAGAACAATACGAGACTGGAACAGAACAATACGAGACTGGAACAGAACAATACGAGACTGGAACAGAACAATACGAGACTGGAACAGAACAATACGAGACTGGAACAGAACAATACGAGACTGGAACAGAAGGGAGAACCGATATAGGTACTCAAGGTACCCTCCGCCACACACCGTCAGGTGGCTTGCGGAATAGGGATATAGATGTAGATAGTTTTGCTCCTGAAATTCTACCCTGAGGAACTGCTATGTGTATTAATTTCTCTCTTTTCTGTTACGTGTTCAATCAAACATGTAGCCTTATTTGAAGGTTGTGTTATATGCAATCTTTGTATCCTATCTGCCGGATGTGATCGGAATTCATAAAATGTCGACATTTAATTAGGCATTAGTAAACTATTCTGCATAACGTTTTGGCACATTACGTATGAAATGACCTATTAACACTCGCTGCGCACACTAGGAATGTTGTCATCTCTGTCAACCGTGAGACCAGGTTTGTCAGGTGCAACGTATTCGTTATCTTCTTGTGTGGTAGCAAATGTGTTGAATATTTAGTCTGCCCATAACCTTGCGAGGTTATAATGGAGTGAAGTCGACACGTTGACACGGGAGAGGCCAGTCGCATTTCCATCCTGCACTCGACGTCACCCCCATGGTCAGCAATACGACTGACTATATCCAAGCCACGTGACACGACTAACTGTTGGATCCATTGCGGCGACAAGTGCAGCCTTCGTCTTACGTACGAACTACCGCTAGATCAAGTGCTAATTTGTGTACATACATTTATGCCAACATTACGTCCCAAGTTAACAACAGTTTTTGGAATTCTGCTGAACTCCAGTTGTGACCTGTGAGCAAAAGATTGTACGTAAGGACATTACACACACATTTCTGTTTATGCAAGCGGGAAGAATGAATAGCCACTGGTATTTTCTATTTGAAGTACATGATTGTAGTAGACGTTTTGATTCCGCTTCACTCATGTTATACTTACACTGGTATTCCTAGCAGAAGCACAAAATCGAAAAGGAAGTACGCCACAGTTCCAGTAATACGCTATAACTGTAAAACACCAATTAATACTCTTTACACAGACGTAGCCAACTAAAGAACCATTTTACCACCAGCTGATAGAAAATAAACAAGCCTGACACAGAAAAGCGGAAGTTTCAGTTAGCCATAATTTTTGTTAATTATATGATGAAGTTGCTGTATGTCAGCTGGGTTAAGAGATGGCAAGTTAGAATTCACTGATCCTGAGCATATTATTCTAAACTGAGGGCAACGGCAGCCCAACTTCCACATTTTGAACGAAATAATTCACATTGACTGTAAAGCAGGTAAGTCACGACAGGTTTGGCGCCGCTAGAAAACTCATCCTCAGGTCATGAAGATAAATTTTAACAAGTCATCGTCGAAAGGTAACTTCCTTAGAGCCACTCCCTATCTTTTACGTCAAGTTGTAAACAAATAGCGTGCTAAAAGCGGTAGTCCTTATTTAAAACGATGAAGAGAGCAAAACTGCGCCACAAGCATGAAGGTGGTTGAGCGACCGCTGCGCAAGGGAGAAGAATCTTTTATCGCCTGTGGATGCGTCTTCTAGTGGCGCGAAACCGATCGTGATTTTTAATAGAGTATTTTAGAGCCAGTGCGCAATGTTTCTCTCAAAATTCCTAATCCTGTCTCCAATCTCATGAGACTGACTTACAGGGCGAGCGCGTAACAGGATGATGCACACATAGTACAAGCGAATGGCTTTATGCAGCCAGAATGTTTTAACAAAAGATGTAATTTGTATGCCACCACAGTGTTTCAAATGCTGTCTATTTCATTTGCATGTGTGTCTGCAGTAACATACTATAATTAAATCAACATTCAGTACTGTTTCTGTACAGGCATCAACAGCTTGAATGTCCTAGTGTGTGACTCCACTTTATCTGCAGCCTCAACTACGAAGGATCGGGATATAGTCTGGGCAGACTGAGGTGTTGTAGTGTTAGTGATTCACTTGTCACGGTCATCGGCGCTCAGATGACGCTCAGATCGACTCTCGGTGCACCTCCTGTTTTGATTCTGCAGGCAGTAACCGTGCTAAGTTTAGAGATGAACAGTGTTTGCAGCATTCATTCTCGGGTACAATTATGAGCCGCTGACGAGTACGTATTCCTGCTGAACAGCTTCAGTCATTTGAATGCGGGCGTATTGTGGGTCTGCCAGAAACTGGATGGACGTATCGACGGATTGCTGCACATGCTGGGCACAGTGTATAGGTGGTGTGTCGCAGCTTTCAACCGTGGTCTGCGGAACATCCCAACACTTGTAGACCAGGTTCTGGACTTCTGCATAGTAGAGACGCAAGTCAAGATCGACGCATTATGCTAACATCATTGACATCCAGGAACATATTGCACTTTTTGTTGTCATCGTGGACCTTGGGGAACCGTTCGTTTGCAGCAGGATTAACATTGTGTGCCTCCGGCACCGAGTTATAAAACAGCTGCGTAAACAAAGGGAACTTCTCAGCAAACATAAACGTAGCCAAAGCCTTGCAGACAAACAAAAATTACGCGAAGCGAAATTTAATGTGAGGAGGGCTATGCGAGAGGCGTTCAATGAATTCGAAAGTAAAGTTCTATGTACTGACTTGGCAGAAAATCCTAAGAAATTCTGGTCTTATGTAAAAGTGGTAGGTGGATCAAAACAAAATGTCCAGACACTCTGTAACCAAAATGGTTCTATAACAGAGGATGACAGACTAAAGGCCGAAATACTGTCTTTTTCCAAAGCTGTTTCACAGAGGAAGACTGCCCTGTAGATCCTTCTCTAGATTGTCACACAGATGACAAAATGGTAGATATCGAAATAGACCACAGAGGGATAGAGAAACAATTAAAATCGCTCAAAAGACGAAAGGCCGCGGGACCTGATGGGATACCAGTTCGATTATACACAGTGCTACTACCGACACCACGACATCGCCAAGCACGGTTACCCTGGTGTCGCGAAAGAGGTGACTGGAGGGCCAAAGGGCGCTCAATTGTCTTAGGTGATGATAGCAGGTTCCGTATGTATGCGAGCGACCTGGTGAGCTGACTATTCGAGTGCGTTTGCCCACGGCATACAGATCCCACCCGCAGCTTCATGCTGTATGGGATGGGGGGCATAAGTTGCACTTCACTGTCAACTCTGGAGTTTCTGTAGGATAAAGTAACCAGTGCCAGCTTCACTACAGAAGAGACCGTTAACTTCCTAGAGTCTTGCTCAAGGTGCACCAGGCTGTAACAAAATCTTTAATAATCTTCCGTATACAAAAAATAGGTAAGAGAGTAATTTGTCCTCAATTTCTCATAATTAGATACAGGGAAGAGCGATCTGTATTTGTTTTTATTGCATTCAATACTACACTCCACAGAGATTTGTTAAAAATAGAAACAGGTTTCTCAGAAATAAAAACACACTTAAAAGCACCTAGCTATACAAGGCGCTTTTTAACTATTTTTATTATTAACAATCCTGTGTGGAGTGGGCTACATACTATCCAGTATATTGTCAGCAAGTGATAATGGAACAGAAAGTATAACAAGATCTTGAAGTTCAGAAAATAGTCTTAACTGTAGAAACCGATCATCAGGAATAAACATTATTGAATGGGATCTTGGGCATTAAAAGTTTATACAAGCCAAAAATGAGATGTTTCCTTTTATTAATTTGGGTGTTTACAGGCAATTTTGGGGCCACTCCGTATACTAACGCACATGTAATTTCAGGCTGTCTGGACGCTTACCTGCAACATTTATACTGCTGGAAGGAGTCTACTGGGACACACTTCTACGTGGCACGAGAATATGACAATAATATTAGTGTAAACTAAAATAAAACTATATTATAAACGATGTATGTCTCTGATAGGCTTTATAAAGCAGATCACTGACTGCACGACAACAGAGCCAAAGATTATTTATTCTGGTGTGATATTGTGGTGTTGGAGTAAGAGTGCTTGGCGCACAGTAGTAGGTAACTGTCGTTAAGCAAAAGAGGATGGAGTAGGCAGGTTTTGTGGTGTGCTCTGTCAAGCCAACAACTGTTAGCGTATGAAGTAGGAATTATGAGAAATAGAAACGTCTTCACGCAAGTAAGTTAAAGATGTTAAATATTTATGACTCTCGTTTTGCCAGTGCGTCAGTATAGATTAGTCGGCTGATAACTTCAGTTATTGAGTAACCCCAGAATGTTCGTAAACTGATTTGATGTAAGGTATAGCTAGATATTTCACTTTTGTAATGTTTCTGAGATTTGTTAATACAGCTATATTGTAATTTGATGATTTGTATTTATGCCCTTCTAGTGAGGTCAGATAATACTTGCTGCGTAAATCTCATTGTTTGTGAATCAAGTAGTAAATAATATGTACTTTTTCTTAATAATGTAATTTCGATTGTCAAATGTTTTAGAAACCCAAACGTAACTAGGAATACAATTTCAAGAAAAAAATCAGTGTTAGTAATTCACCACAATCAGTGCCGCCTCCATCTCCAGGTCATATGTTTTTTCAAAGACGTTGGAGTTTTCTTAAATGTTTTCATTTATCAGCCAAAAGAATTTCATGCCCATTTCAAAATATTTCTGCCAGAATTGCACACCGCTGGACCTGTAGCTAGCATATTTTTATTTTATTTTTTATGAGAGACCGGAATATATCGCATTCCACCGTTGCTGCTTTAGAGGTAAGAAAATTCAATTTATTTGTTACGTCCACGGGGACCAAATACCAGTTGTAAACACGGCCAGATGACTCAGTGCCTAATGGGCTGATGTATTTTGCAGCGACTGTATTTCTTCATTGGTATTCGAAGTTGCATTACCCAAGCAGTCCGTGTAAAGTTTTTCTAATAATAACATAGAGTAAGCACACCACCTGCACTTACAACACAACACAACACACTACAACTACCGTTAAGTAGCCATGCCATAGTTTATATATTCATTCAACGTAATCAAAGAATTATTATTTTAAAAAAACGTTACACCTTACATTTCGTCAAATAGTTGACTACGATTCTATGAAAACCTTATTCTACGTAATTCTGTTTGTTCGTTCAACATATTGTCTCACTCTCTTTTAGCCTGGATTCATACTTACACTTCTTCGTGTGCATCCATAACACACACTTCCCTGCTTGTTTATAGTATTTGTATGCCTTGGGTGGCCTTTGAAATAGTATTTGCGGCCTGTTTCAAAAGTGTTACCACTGTGGTATTACTGCTCTGTCAACCGTGTCTCCTCGTTAAAGATGGCGTTGAAATTAAGTCCTGTCTGACCTATATGAGGTTTCTGGAATCCATCAAGATCAGTTTTGTAGCTCTCAGACCGAGTTGTTTGTGTAATGCGTCAACCTGGCCAATGTCTGCTTACTACGGATTCTGACATTTACTTTTTTTTCAGCCATCGTGAATGTGTCCGAGATTTTACGGTACTGAGGTGTATTTAGTTTTCCTCATTACTTCATACTCTTTAGCCAGAGTAATTTCCGGTAAGTAGAGGGAACAAACGGAAAAAGGCAGACATACTCGCTCAAGACTCTGACATCACATTTTGCACCTGCCTGAGCGCTGCAGAAAGCAGTTTCCGCGGAAGTGGTGCACCGAGTGGTCCACTGCTACTACCGGAGGGGAGTAAGCTTGTGTGGGAGTGGCCTTATCGACGCTGTGACGTCGGGGGCAGGTCGCGCCCACGCAGCGCGGATCCAGGCCCCGCTGACCAAGTCTGCTCTTCACGTCTTCCCATCCTTCCAACAACGATAACGTTAAATTCCTGGTCCTAGGTATAAAAACAACAGATACCGTGTCGAGACGTGCTGAGCAAAACAGGGCAGAGCTTTTTCCGCTAGTGTCCTATGAGACCCCAAAATAACGACACAACCGCCCGAAAACTGTGTTTTCTCGTAAATCCATATCTCACTGTGGTGTCTGATTTCTTTATTTTTACCCATTATTTGATACACCATTCTTTCCCCAGCAAAACTTTTGAGCCTCACATACATTCACCATCTAGAATCTAATTTACTAAACAGCCAACCTGGTTCATGGTGCACAGTGGCAGTTGCAGGTTGCCTAGCTAACGGCTTCCAGGGGCAGCAAAAATTTAATTTCTGTATTTAATTAGTTAGTTATTTAGATAATTTAAGAATCCAAAACACTATTACAAACTACTCATTAAAGGGTATAACTCATGTCAAAGTTTTAACGCAGCAACACAAGTGTTACAGTTAGAAGACGTGTATAAGTCTTGAGACAGTGTAATTTACAGGATGCAGATGACCCACACCATATTCTTCCAGTATTTGAAAATGGGAGTACTTGCTAAATTCTAACAAATTTACACATAATTTCAAACTTTTACAGAAGCTATTCTCGCTGACACCCCCCAGAAAATAGCGAAAGGAAAAAAATTATCGCCTACTACATTTTCGGTGCTCATGGAATCAAACTTCAGCTTCAGGCCTGACGCTTTAATTCAGTACTTTTTACTGCTGTAGCTATTAATAATACAGATTGTAGAGAGTGTCGATATACACTCTAAGGGAAAAAAATCGGTGGATGCGATGTTTATGCACAGTGAAACAAATGATAATTTCAGATAAATTGAATGATATACTCAAGAGAGACAGATTCACGTATTGAGCAAATTAATAACATATTGGTCCACCTCTCACTCTTATGAAGCCAGTTATTCAGCTTGGCACTGATTGATAGAAGTGTTGGACGTGCTCCTGAGGGATATACTGTCAAATTCTGTACAATTGGTGCGTTAGATCGACAAAGTCCCAAGCTGGCTGGAGGTCTCTGCACATAATGCTCCAAACGTTCTCAACTGGGAAGAGGACCGGCAACCTTGCTGGCAAAGGTAGGTTTTGAAAGGCACAAAGACAAGCAGTAGCAACTCTCTCCGTGTGCGAGCGGCCACTATCTTGCTGAAATGTAACCCAAAGACGGCTTGCCGCGAAGGTCAACAAAATGAGTAGCCTATCGTCGACATGCTGCAAGAGTGTCGCGGATGACAACCAAAGGGTTCCTGCTATGAGAAGCAACGGCACCCTAGACCAACACTCCTGGCTGCCGGGCCATACGCCGGGTGACCGTTAAGTTGGTATTCCACCGTTGTCCGGGGCTCTCCATACTCGTCTTAGCCGGACATCGGCGCTTAATTCGATACGGGACTCGTCACTGAAGACAGTTCTCCTCCAGTCAATGAGATTACAGGCCGAAGACGTGGTGCGTACTTCGCGCGCGCGTTTGTGTGTGTGTGTGTGTGTGTGTGTGTGTGTGTGTGTGTGTGTGTGTGTATCAGGAGATACGGCGCTACAACATTTAGATGCATGGAAAACTAGTGTTTGCCTGAAATTACATACAGTAAAACCAACAGAGGTTTGAAGTTTTAGTTTATTATTTCTTTACTGCTAGCTCCATCCGCAAAGCTTTTTGCACGTGGTACCACATATACCATTCAACGTACCTGCAAAGTAATACGACGTACGACACATACGTTCTCGAGATACGACGTTATAAACATTGAGAAGTGTGAGAAAACAGCTTTTCTTAAGTGAGCGCAAATGATCCTAACAGTGCTCATTCAGTGTTTAATGTGCAACTGAAGATACCCATGACTGAATAATCGAAACTAATAAAACCTACAAAGATTTTACATGCTTACCGTCAAATATGTAACATGTTAACTCATTTGAAACGTAATCAGACTTCTGAAGCTGTTTTATACATGGGAAACCGGTTGTTTAAAGAATCGGGCATATGGGATTTACGAATTATCGCTAATGTACAGCACTTAGAATATTCATTGTCGCTTTCTACTGTTTGTCTCTCCATTGCTCTTTCCGTGATGTTTAGTCTTGGATGATTGCGTACAAGTTCCGTTTACTGGCCCCTTCGTCTCGAAAAAGTTTGACACGCCCTTGCAGTGTTTTCAACGGGAAGTGTTTGATCATGTGGCTCCCTCTACTTCAACTGAGCTCACATGAAATGATGGCTATGAAGACATAATTTCGGCACAGACAACGAGCTGCAGACTGGCGTAGAGAATTGGAGGAAAGCACAGTTGGCTGCCTTCTATGACGAAGGTATTGGAAATCTGGCAGAAGGCTACGACACATGCTTAAGTCTGAGCGGCACCTAGGTGGAGAAGTAAATGGAAGCTGTAGGTAAGATAAAACATTTATGATTTTCACTGTGGTTTCCACTTCGCAACAGATCGGAATTTACTGTTCTTTTTTCAGCTCTCGTAATGTCAGTCACATGTGACTCCTAATGTTCCAGTTGTGCTTCAAGATTTAAGTGGTTGCCCGTTTCGTGTCAGTAAATAAACAAATCTTAAGGTTTACACTTAACCTATTATTACGTTTTATAGTCAGCCAGAATTGAAGCCAAGTGAATTGTGGTGGTAGGAATGAAAGTTTGGCAACAACTGATGGTTGCAGCGGCTACGTGTCTCATGAGATTGGTTGGATACGTGCTGTGCCTCCTGAATGAGTTTCACCTCACTGCTTCCTTCGTAACTTTTAATCATACAGTAATTTTGAACAGACTATAGTGTTCAGAGTATTAATGCATCTAAGGGTGCTTCTGATAGTTAATGTAAATTCATTCTTCGTCAAAACTTCTTTCCTGACGTATTATTTCCAAAACCTACTTGTGCCGTAGTGCTTAGTGTGGCAATTTAATACTTCCAACATTTTGAAATACAACATTAAAAAATTTCCCGAAATATCACAATTACCTCCCCCCGCATTTTTCGAGACCAACTTCTTCAGAAACCTTACTGCTTCTGCCAGCTTGTGTGAATTTGCTTTCCAAATAAAATAATTCTTCCAGTATTGTGTATTCCAAAATTTTAAACCAACGAGTCGCTATCTGTTTTCTACTGCTCTTCATCAGTTTGATTTTTTGTTAATTACAAAAATCTGTTAATTAAGCTTTTCTTTCCATACAACTTTTCCTTTATTCTTACTGAGACCAGAAGGACTGTCATCTCCTGATCACAGTTCTGCAACTTGTTACGCTTGCACCTTCAGTCCTCGTCGGATAATTTCTTCCACTCCTCCCCCTGCTTCTTCGACCCACAAGCTACACAACAGTACAGATAAGCTGTGCCTTTGTCTTACATCGTTCATATCGCTAGTTCGTCTTTCTTGTTGTATCGCCTTTATTGCAGTATTCTTGCTGATACACTAACAATTAGATACCTAAAAGTTTCCATAGAGACCTGCAGAAAAGCCACGCGTCGATTCTGAGTGACTTATGACCATCTGCGAACAAAAAGTCCTTAACAAAGTATTATCAATATCCCATGGATACAAATTCATTCTTCTTAGTCAGCACCTGTAAACTCCCTATTCTTTAAAGAATCGAACTGTCATGGAAAAAACGGCGTTAAACGTATGATTACTTTACAAACCAATTAAAATTTTACAATTTTGCCTTTACATGCAAGCGACGTAAATTTTAGGAAGGGTTTGAAAAAAAGCTTTGAATTCGTTGGAAGTGTTACGGCATAAAGTCGAGCTCCGGCACGTCAGTCGGGAATTACAGGGAAGAGAGGGCTCTGAGAAGACATCAGCCGATCGCACGCTGAGAGAACCCTCTCCAGGACAACGAGACAGTAGCGGCCCCTGTGTCAAGACGACATAAGGGCCGCGACCGACTGGCGACGCCCCAGTTGAATAGCAGCTCCAAGATTAGGCACTTGGATAGAAGCGTGTGCCGGCCGTGGTGGCCAAGCGGTTAAAGGCGCTACAGTCTGGAACCGCGCGGTCGCTACGGTCGCAGGTTCGAATTCTGCCTCGGGCATGGATGTGTGTGATGTCCTTAGGTTAGTTAGGTTTAAGTAGTTCTAAGTTCTAGGGGACTGATGACCTTAGAAGTTAAGTCCCATAGTGCTCAGAGCCATTTGAACCATTTTGATAGAATCGTGAACGATAGTTACTTCGCTTGTACTATATATGTAGCACAGGATTGTGATTGTTTATACTGAATAAAATTGCTTATTTTGTATGTCCCCGTTGCTTGAGACACATCTGTGTAATTGACAAAGTTAAGTATTGTCTCTTTTCTTTTTGTAATAAAACCCAATAATACGACTTGTTTGTCTAGGATTCCTATGTTCCCCATATTTGACGTCAAGTCTGGAACATAATAGGAAGTCACTAAGTGCTCTAATTACGAAACGGTCTGGGAATGTTCGCTCCATTTCAAACAAAAGCTAGTGTTTCACGCATCTCACTGTTTACGACGTCATATCTGCTTAACTATGTGCAGTAAATGATATAATTTTGCAAGCACATTCAGTTTATATATATATATATATATATATATATATATATATATATATATATGCTACGCTATGTGATGAGAATTATCTGGACTGCTGGCTCAAAATTACTTAAAAGTTCGTGGCGCCCTCCATCGGTAATGCTGGAATTCAGTATGGTGTTGGCCCACCCTTAGCCTTCATGACAGCTTCCACTCTCGCAGGCATACCTTCAATCAGGTGCTGGAAGGTTTCTTGGGGAATGACAGCTCATTCTTCATGGACTGTTGCACTGAGGAGAGGTATCGATGTCGGTCGGTGAGGCCTGGTACGAAGTCGGCTTTCCAGAACATCCCAAAGGTGTTCTATAGGATTCTGGTCAGGACTCTGTGCAGGCCAGTCCATTGCAGGGATGTTATTGTCGTGTAACCACTCCGGCACAGGCCATCATTATGAACAGGTGCTCGATCGTGTTAAAAGATACAATCGCCATTCCCGAATTGCTCTTGAACAGTGGGAAGCAAGAAGGTACTTAAAACATCAGTGTAGGCCTGTGCTGTGGTAGTGCCACGCAAAACCACAAGGGGTGCAAGCCCCCTCCATGAAAAACACGACCACAACATATCACCACCGCCTCCGAATTTTACTGTTGGCACTACACACGCTAGTAGATATTCACTTGGCATTCGCCATACTGTTCAATTGTCCAATGGTTACGCTCCTTACACCAAGCGTGGTGTCTTTTGGCATTTACCGTCGTGTTTTTGGTGGTCTCCGGATACTTTTGATGTATGTTGTGAACAGAGTTAATAGTATAGAAGTAATAAATTAAAATGTCATGGCTGTTGAAGTTATATGTCTCACCATTTTAAGCAATAGTTTGTTTTCCCCATGCAATTGCTTATGATGTCATATCTCATGAATTGTATGTTCTTCAGTCATGTGATTATGCAGGTAAACTGAGTGATTATGCAGATAGTTCCTGCAAACTGTGTTGTGAAAAGCGTTAGCAGAACATAGCTAATAAATTAAAACTTCGTGCCCTGTGTCGTTTTTCTGCGCACCATTTTAAGCAAATGTTAGTTTTTCATGAATCTAAATGTTATGTCGTCACGTTTCCTGAACTGTATGTCACTCAGCGATGTAGTCTTGCAAGTACATTCAGTGGTATAAGGGGCTACTGTCTGTGTGAACTATGTTGCGAATACAATTTGTAGTAAGGAAGTAATAAATTAAAACGTCATGTCTGATGCTGAAGGCTGACGACATTAACAGAGAAAATGTCGTAAGCGATAAACTTTTGTGCTTTCCTCATTTTGTGCTAGAAAAATTTCATAGCAGCCTGAAATTATGTGCAAAGTTAATTGGAAATCGCTAAATGCTATCACTGTCAAATACTGTATACATGAAGTCCTAGTATTTCCGCACCATCCGTTACGCTACCTCAAGACTAACACACTGCTTATAATTGTAATACTACCTTGCCTTACTACGTGCGACCTTCAACATAAGATTGTACCTCTTTGTGAGTAGTTTATGAGAACATTTTAAATTTTTAAATTGGATAGGTAACCACGCGAAATATTGAAAATGGATGCATCTGCATTGTATCTGGTACCGGGTTACAGCTTTCGAGATAGCGAATAAATAACATAGCTGTCTAAGTCGTGTGAGGTACGTCACAAGCTACACGTTTCCGAATGATGGCTGCTAAGCAGCAATTAGTTTTCCGACAGCTGTACTGTGACGGAACTTAGGAATTTCTCAAATGTCCACTTCAGGCGTTTCGGAATACCTTATGCTAATGCGCTCACACAAAGTGCGCGGAAGCTCCCGAACAGAACATCGGCGCGTCGGCGTCTGCTCATGCGCAGCGCACGCAGTTCACCCCTCCCCTCTGCTCCAGAAAATGCTATCTTATCGACTGGCCAGTCGCAGGTCTCGGGCACCGGCCGTCTTATAGCGTCTCTCACTATCAAAGGGCCACACGTACGCAGTTCTGCGGAGCGGCGCTGGAGATATCAGATATCGTTATTATCTGCCGCAACCGAACGAGCTTGATTCCAGGAAAAGCCTTTACCGTTCTAGCTTGCGTCTCCATTATTCTGCGAGGCAACAGCAACTTTACCAAGAAGCCTCCTCTAAAAGTACTCTCACCATTAAAGTGGATCTTTTTCATTGTGAAACTCGTGACGAACGATATCAGGCACGAAAAATTCTAACAAAGAGGCAGATTTTCTCATTTCAAGCTTAACGATTGCCTCTTCGCGCTATTACAATTTAACCTCCCATTGACATTGTGATTAAACGGGGACGGAGCACCAGTTCACACGAACGAACAGTAGTAAATTAGTCGGAACTGCTTACGGGAAACTCTCATTCTTCTTCGTCTTTTTCTTCCATTTCGCTATGTTACGTAGGCTTTGCCCCCGTTTTATTTAGGCTTTGCCCCGTTTTATTGAGGCTTTGCCTCGTTTAGACTTCGTATCGTTTCTATCGTTTCTCGCGATCTTCTTGAATGTGTACTTTCAAAACGTTGATAACGATAACCTACCCTGCATGTAAAGAATCTACAACCCAGTCAAGGATGTCATTTTTTGTACGAATATACTTTAAATTTAGACCAAATGAAACATATGTTTTTGTTTTTGTTGTGCTCTTCAGTCCAGAGACTGGTTTGTTGCAGCTCTCCATGTTACTCTATCCTGTGCAAGCTTCTTCATCTCCCAGTACTTACTGCAACCTACATCCCTCTCAATCTGTTTAGTGTATTCATCTCTTGGTCTCCCTCCACAATTTTTGCCCTCCACGTTGCCCTCCAATACTAAATTGGTAATCCTTTGATGCCTCAGAATATGCCCTACAAAACGATCCCTTCTTCTAGTCAAGTTGCGCCACAAATTTCTCTTCTCTCCAATTTTTTTCAATACCTCCTCATTAGTTATGTGATCTACCCATCTAATCTTCGGCATTCTTCCGTAGCACCACATTTCGAAAGCTTCTATTCTCATCTTGACTAAACTAGTTATCCTCCATGTTTCACTTCCATACACTGCTACACTCCATACAAATACTTTCAGAAACGACTTCCTGACACTTAAATCTATGCTCGATGTTAAAAAATTTTTCTTCTTCAGTAACGCTTTCCTTGCCATTGCCAGTCTGCATTTTATATCCTATTTCGACCATCATCAGTTATTTTGCTTCCCAAATAGCAAAACTCATTTACAACTTTAAGCGTCTCATTTCCTAATCTAATTCCCACAGCATCACCCGATTTAATTCGACTACAGTCCATTATCCTCGTTTTTATTTTGTTGATGTTCATCTTATATCCTCCTTTCAAGACACTGTCCATTCCGTTCAGCTGCTCTTCCAGGTCCTTTGCTGTCTCTGACAGAATTACAATGTCATCGGCGAACCTCAAAGTTTTTATTTCTTCTCCATGGATTTTAATACCTACTCTGAATTTTTCTTTTTTCTCCTTTAGTGCTTGCTCAATATACCTATAAGTAAAGGATTCCCAAACAGTTGCATCGATACACAGTAACATTACTTCCCACCTCTGGTGCAATGCAGGCTTGCAAACCCGCATTCAAACAACCATAAATGTGCGAATAGCATCCTGCGTCAGACTGGCAGAAGCATCTTACAGCCGTTTCTCGCATTTACTAATGGTTCTTGCAGGCCACAGGGAGCAAGTAAATTCCCTATTCCTCATGTCCCACACATTTTCAATCGGTGAGAGATGTGATAATCTTGCTGATAAGGACGGTTGTTGTTCGCAACGATGAGCCGTTTATGGAAATGCGTTGTTTATCTGAAAACTAATATCAGACTCGTATCGAAGAAATGGCACTGGTTTCTTTAGACTCCACAAGCACTAAAAGTGACTGATGGCTTCCTACACCATTGATCCTGGGTTTGCAACCGATGAGTCGTGAGCGAATGCCCTCTGGAACAGGCAGTTCACCGTGTCGAAGTCATACATGTCAACGTCCATCATTTGAATACAGACATTTTCACTTCATTTATTGCATATTGAAAGACCTGTTTGTAGGGAAGCAGCCTACTCACGCCATATACAATTCATATACTTTCCATTGTGTACCAGCCTAGTCCGCTGTAACTAGTTATGACGTCAGGAAGGTTGCGCAATACCTTAAAAGTAAAGTAAATAATCTGAAAAGTTAATAGCTTGTCAGGAATGCTGATAAAATGATAATGTGTTAAGTTTCAGTTTAGTAACTTCAACAGTTTTCGAACTTTGGACGTGTTACGTAAAAATCATCGGCGCAACAGGAAGGAGCTAGAAACTTAAAAATTTATATTCGGATTCCTTTTTCACTGTAATTTAATGGAAACAGTATGCTGGATCTCACGAAGTAATATTTTGGTTGAAATTCATGATTTTCTATTTTTGTGTCCTAAAAGTACGGAAGCAAGATAGATTAAGTAAGTGATTAGATAAAGCTAGGATGTTCAGATTTTGGTAGAATGGAGATATGCTATAATAACCAAGATGTGAGAAGTTTCCAACAGGTAACTATAAAACTATAGCTGTAGCGTCTCTCCAAAGGACAAGTTCAAAGCTCATCTATTGTGTGCGGTGCAACTAAAATAATTCTCTCGCCAAAAGTATTTAGACTAGCCACATCCGAATTTTATTACAAATACTTACCTGTGTGCTGACAGCGTTAAATTGAGAGCTTCAGTGGCCTTCAGCGAATAAAGCAATTATTTAGTAACTTCAAGTGGTCCTTTACTAGCCCGAGCGGATAGTTACGAAGGCAAATTTTGTCGGATGCGCCTTCGGCTGTCAGCAGCGCGGCTACATAAATAAGGGCGCTGCAAGCTAGAATCAGGCCCCAGTTCGTATCAGTTCGCACTCCGTGTCGGAAGCTACGTCGCGTTTATGCAGTTGCAAGGAACAGCCTTGGTTGCCTTATTACGTAACTCTGTAAGCATGTAAGGATGAGTTTGCATTGGGGTAAAGTGTTAATTGAGGAACGACTCCAGTGATTTATTCAAAGTTTGCGTATGTCGTATTTCCACGTGTCGCCGCAGACCTTCAGCCATTACTAGCGCGGCGTTTGATGAAAATTAACATCAAATTTTGGTGAGCATTCACTTTGATCATTTACATCAATGACGATTATTGAACAGTTTCGTTATCTAGGGATAATGGGGTCCACGCAATAGACTCCGAACAGCTCTGATAGTACAATAGCTGATATGGGTAACCATTTGCTGCAATTTTACACTTTATCGTTTTCAGAATATAGGGAAAATTGTTACAGTAAACTGCATTTTCTATGAATCCCAGACATCCTAAATCCTGAGAGTAATGAACTTCAATGACCAATGACTTTAAATCTCCACCAGAATGAGCACAGTGAACTCTAATTACAGGCATCACGCTTTTGCTAATCACTTTCTGGTTGCCAACCTTGTAGTTAGAGACGCTGTTTTGAGAACAGCAACAATGCAATAGAAATAAATTTTCAACGTGCCGCCCCACATGCTGCTTATTTTAAGAAGCAGGTCGTACATTTTAAAATTTTGCATGTTACAATAAATTATTCCATATTTCTAATTTTTTTCTTGAGCAATGAAACAAGGGTAAGAATAATGATTTGGTACTGGAATAAAGTGAACATAAATTGAGGAAAAGGAAACAAACAATGTAAATTTAAGATGAAGCTAAAAGATGATAAGAGAGGTTTTTAATGGAAGAAAGAGTCCCACTACCTTGCTGTTCCAAGCGGGAGAGTATCGAAACAATTTCGATCCGGTCCGAGATGGAGCGGCAGTTTGCTTAGATCAAAGTACAAATGATATTAACATGTTATTTACAAATTTTCATTAAATATAATAAATTAGTATTAATTTCTCATATTAATTTTACTGTTCATTACCGGCAATGTCATGGCTTTTCTTGTGGGAAGGGAGCCTCGGAAGTTCGTCGAGCCTCTCCTCCACAGGAAGTCTCAGCTCAATGTATTTCTGTAATGTACGCCGTTATGAAGTTAATCTTCGGAATCAAATCAAAATCACAAGGACTTAAGTCTGGGGAGTATGGTGAATGGTACAGTACTTCCCAGTCCCAGCGACCGAACAGAGCAGCCACAGCTTGCGCTGCATGCGCCCGAACATTGTCGTGCAAAATGATGGGTGGGTTGCGCAGAAAGTTACATGAAGGAACCACTTCGGGGTATGCCTTTCAGAACTGTTCCAGAGATTCGTTAGATTGTAGACCGCTCCATTCGCACAATCAACAGAACAGGCTCTGCTAACGGTATACTACGCCTTCCATATGGCTGGCAACGGGTTCTACACAACGCTGGTGACTACTTTGAAGGACAGTAACAGGTGCAAACATGTAACTCTGTTGTATCAGTTGTGTATTAATAGTTGCCACTATTTAAGTTCTAACCCTCGTATTTAAATGTTACTTACCTATAGTTACAACCATTTTACATTTTATACATTTTTACACATTTTCTATCGTTGGATAATGTTCAATATACACCTTTTCTTTACAGAATGCTTATCACTGAAGACAACAGACCTCCATTCCATTCTCCAGTCAACGTTTTCACGACGCCAGAACAAAAAAAAAAAAATGTTTCAAATTGCTCTGATCACTACGGGACTTGACGTCTGAGGTCATCAGTCCCCTAGAACTTAGAACTACTTAAACCTAACTGACCTAAGGACATCACACACATCCATGCCCGAGGCAGGATTCGAACCTGCGACCGTAGCGGTCGCGCGGTTCCAGACTGTAGTGCCTAGAACCGCTCGGCAACACCGGCCGGCCGACGCCAGAACAGCCTTGCCTGGTGGTATCGTGGTGACAGGGTTAGCATGGCCAGAATCACGCGTGATCTTAACCCTACTGCACACAGGAGGCTCTAAATGGTCCCTGATGTCACAGCAGGCGCTACGTTTGCACGGGTTCCATCCGCGGATGATGACTGGTAAGACATCGCTGCCCGAATAACGCGTCTGTCTTGACGTGCGTCTGTGCTACGGGGGCGCGCAGCACCTGTTCTACAAGCGTTGGACTGTACCACAGAACACTGCTGAAAGCAAAACCACTCCACCGATACGTTTTGCCCAACGATCGCGTAGAAATCGCGTGCAGAAGTCTGCCGATACGGCCGTCAAGCTTCCGGCAGGACCACAATGGAAACTCCTTAAAATCGCTGAAGCGGTTCAACGTGAGCACGTACTCGTCAGTGGGCATGTAGTACCCTAGAATGCAGGTTGTCAATACTTTCCACCTCTGCAGTCAGTACGGTTACGGAGAATGAAATCAGAGGTTGCGCAGCTAGGCCTCCTGAGCGCCATCTAATCGCCGACGATCGTGACAAATGAATCACGAAACTACCGATATGTGCCTTCTGAGTTCTTAGTACCTGTATCATTGGCCAGAGTGTTTACCTTGCAGGTATATTTCGGGCTGTTGCCGCTTTGGTCTTGAGTGGGGGCCATCGGAGAGTTGGGGGGAGAGTCTGAACGGGGAGCTGGTGAACACCGGTTGGTAAGCAACACAAGAGGGCAGCGCGGGGTGCCGGAGGAAAGGCAACAAGTGTAAAGGGGCAATCTAAAGGGGCAGTAGTCCTTGGCGGGGCGTCGCGGCCGAGGGTTCGCCTGGGCGGGAGCGGTGACTTCGGAGCGGTTAGTGGCTGTTGCGAAGCTTCAAAAGACCTGCGCATTGTAGGGCGGAACTGGGTTTCGACAGGGGAATGTGTGTCGTCTCACGGAATCGTTTATTTGAATGTTGCTGTTGGGAGTTCTTCGGTTTTCCCCATTACTGGTTACTAGTAAAGCTCCCCCACCCGCAGTGTACTGTGTTCCTACACCAAGTCGGTGTAGTTATTTCATTCGGCTTGCTTGTGCCCGTCTTTTTAGCCTCACTTCCAGATTATCATGTTCTACAGAACTCCAGTTTGCTAATAGATTTTTTGTACTGTAATTCTAGAATGCCTGTCCCCCAGCCTGAGGTGGGATATAAAGGTTAATATGTTGCCCTTTTCAGAGTGGGTCAGTGTAGTGTTACTACCTGTTTAAGGTCTGAAAAACGGTTATCTCCTTTTAAGAGCTCCTCTGTGCAACTGCACTATTTTCAGTTGTACACATTTATTTAACGGTGTAAGTCTCCTTGAAATTTCTTTAAGCTTGAGGAGCTGTTTTTAAATTCACCAGTTACACACTTAAAGATTTTTTCTCTATTCTAGGGGTTGCTGATAGTACTTTTTACCCTAATTTTGGAGAGGATTTTTGTACACCTTGTTAGAAAGGGATCATTCTGAGTTGTGCTTTGTAATCATTACTTTAAATCATAAACTAATAATCGCCTTACGCTCTTGTTATTGGTTGTGTTAAAGATGTCTCGATTAATTGGTACCAGCTAACCTGTTGATTAGTGGAATAGCCCGTATTAATTCCTATTTAGTCTGTTAAATCGACTCAGCCTATTTGTATAACATTGTTGAAGTTACTCAATTTGTAGTGCAGCGCCTAGGTCATTAGGGGACCGGCACAGGATCAACATTTCATATATCGTTCTTGATATGGTGAGGGGGTTGACTTCGATCAAAATTTTAGTAAAACTGCGAATGTATGTGCACATAATTTTCAAGTATCTGAATTTTCTCAGTTTTATGGCATTGAAAATTTTTAGTTAAATTCTGTTTTAAATTGAGCTCTGTTTAATCATTGGATTGGAGTCTCTTTTACTATTCATACTACTGAGGCTGCCTTAAGACAGTGTTTACCTAACTGTGTCAAATCAAATTTTGCTGACCCTCTGTATAAACTTTAGACTTGAGTCTGCTTTGCTGTTCAGATTACTGAGCATGCCTGTAAAATCATATTTTGCTTAATTATTTCAAGTTAAATTCTGCTTTAATTAAACCTGTCTTTAAACATTGGATGTGAACCTGGTTATTATTTACACAGCTTAGTCTGCCTGAAAAACCAGTTTTGCTTTATTTAATGTCTAAATACTTGGTCTGATTGTACAGGTTGCTTAGCTTGCTCTTCTGCTATCCTACCGTATCAACTATAACACTTAGTATGCTTGTATTAAACGTTGGTGCCACTAAACACAGTCACTCAGAAGGTTTCATTTTTTCCCGACTATGTATGTTCGACAGGCTGATGTATTACATTCACATTAAATGTTGAAATCACTTTGTTTCGTATTCATAGACTTCTCTATTTATGATTACTAATTTCTACTAATTTAATTTATATATACAGAGTGGGGAAAAACAATTTGACCAAAACTGTAGGGCAGAAAGACAGCATCAAACGCTGAAATATGAGTATAGGTACTAGGGGTCGTAGTTCAGTACTTAATGCTTTATGCCAGCGTGAAAAAGGTTGTAGGCTTGTGCATTAGCTACGACATGCTTTAAATAAGTTATGGCAGTTCCGTGTTCAAGAGCATATTCATTTTTCGTTTACTTTGATCTTTTTATGACATAGTGAAACACGAAACATGGATATGTATAATTTTCGTTTTTAAATAAGTGTATAGTACGTCAACTAAATACGATAAATATGTATGTGACGATTTAATTTTTTCCTGTTCCCATCATGACGATTGGTTAGTCCAGCCATTTAGTTAACATGCACGTTTTCTGTGAATTACATTTCATTTTCACAAAACATGTGACATGTCAGACATCAGTTATGTTCCTGTAGCGCCGAAAATACGCAACTGCGACCCCTAGTTTCTACACTCAAATTAATTTATTTAATGTTGTCTTCTGCAGTACACTTTTGGTAAATTGGAAATTTGTGGTAAGGTCTTATGTGACCAAACTGCTGAGGTCCCAAAGCTTACACACTGTTTAATCTAACTTAAACTAACCTATGCTAACGACGACACATACACTGTTGCCCGAGGGAGGACTCGAACCTCCGACGAGAGGATCCTCGTGGACGGTGACAAGACGCCTCAAACCGCGCGGCTACCCCGCCTGGCACACTTTTGGTCAAATTGTTTTTTCGCACCCTGTAAAAGAGATCGGTTGATGGGACACATCCTCAGGCATCAATGATTCGTTTGGCCTGGAAAGGGGGTGGGGAGGGGCTTAAACGTAGATCAAGGTTTGAGTACAGTCAACAGGTACAAATAGCTGTAGGTTGCAGTAATCATGCAGAGAAGAATCTTGCACAAAATTGATTACAGTGGAGAACTGCATCCGACCATTCTTCGGACTAAAACAACCACATCATCCTATATTCTCATTAGTTTTCCTCTTGCCTTTCCCGTATTTCATTACAGCCAATTTCGTCACCATTCTATCATTCTACTATACTTGTTCACCACCATCTCTGCACATCATTTTGAAGTGCGTGAAAGCATGTACTTACTTTTATTTTTGTAGCACATGTTACGGTTTCGCCCTGTTCCGTTTACTGTTGGAGCGTGGGAAGAATAATTTCCTGTACACCTCTGTGCGGGCTGTTACTAGCTTGATTTCAGTTTCTCGATATCTACGGTACAGATCGTCAGAAGCTGAAGAATGTTGGGAATTTTTATGCTAAAAGAAAGCTGTTTATGCTCTTTATGCAGTTTCTTGCACGATGTAAGGTGCCTTTCTTTGACTGCCTGCCAGTTAATATTTTTCGACATTCCTATTACAGTATCGACAGTTAAACAATCTTGCGTCAGTCGTAGCCTACGTTTTGCCTAACTACCTTATTATTTACTTTTATATGTGCACTGCCATTGCAGCTTGTGTTTCTTCAGTTCCAAGAATACGTCTTCAGATTCTATTTTGTTTATCACTCTGCTCTTACTCCGTGGTCTTAGCCCAAAAACCTCTATTTTCTGTGAGAGCCTTTAAATCTATAAGTTTTATATAAAAGGTTTTAGTTGAGCTGTAATACATGTAATTTCTTGTTCCTCTGTATTGTTGGAACGTTCTTAGGGTAATACCTTGTCGATGCAAGCACTCTCCTTTGTCACTGGCTGTTCGTCTTTGTTCCGTATAACTGTCACTACAACCTTTTCTCGATGTGTTCCAAATACTTCATCGTAGGGTGTCCTCTTCTTTACTTTACCAGCAATTTCCCCATCAACACTGTTAATGATGAAAATGTTCTGTCTGTTGGCATGTACAATAAATTTCATATTTTCTTTTCCATTTCCTCTGATAATCTTCTCTCTTCGTTGGCTACTGATTACCAGTTTCGTTTTTCTTTCCGTTCAGCTCATTCTTATGATTTTTCTTCATATCCCCATTTCAGCAGCATCTTGTCAATTCTCTTGCAGTTTATCCAGAAGGTTCTACATACAACTGATTTTGCAATGAATCATATATTGTCTGGTTAAATGCCTGTTTTGCTAATGTATCTCTACTCTTCCCTTCCGTTAAGCATTCATTGACCTCTGTGGTTATTCTACCGGGATAACAACGGTGTTTCACATAATCCATTCTGACGTCATCAGTTTTCATGCTGGTTTCAATCTCTCCATTGTTTTCTCGCACTACCATTAGTTTCACTTTCTTTTTGTTCACTTTTAATTTCCGAAGTTTAAGAGTGTCTGATAGAACGCACAGAGAGCATTCTATTTTTTTTTTTCGGACTCTGCACCTGTTATAACATCATCAGAAAAGCTGATACAGTGTATGCTTTCACCTTTGGCCTTTGTTTCATTTGTCTTCTTTATCAATAAAAGTTTCCGAATAAATGCGCGGAACGAAATGTTTCTCCCATGCGTTGGCAGCAGCTATGAGTCCACGGTAGCTCCAAGTATGGGCGATAGAAACGTTTCACTTACGTTTCTTTCAGTTTTCAGTGAATATCATAACTGACATCTTTGTTCATGGCGCTGCAGTTTTCACGAGAAGTGAAGTTTACTTAACCATGTGTAAATGTAAGATTCTGTGTGAAAGGTAATGAAACTCTGAAATCATTCATAGATACTAACGCTTAATTAAGGAGCAACTGATGTGTTGTCACGCTTCTATAATGTTTCAACTGCTTCTTATTCAAATTCGTTTATCGCACCGAGGTATCGCTTAACATTGGTGGTGATGGTGGTGGTATTATAGAGCCCTCAACACCGACGTCATCAGAGCCCGTACTCAACTAACAAAATACAAGTGCGGCCACGGGTTGTTAGTAGCATGTAACAATATGTAAATTGCGAAATGTAATCCGCATCCATCCTCGGAATGTCTCACTGACATTACCACACATCACAGCGAAAGATGTGTGCCTCAACGCAATGTGAGAGTTAGATATACTGATCAGCCAGAACATTATGACCACCGATCTATTATAGATATAAACCTGTTTACACGATAGCAATGTCACCTGGCGAGGAATGATTGTTAGTGACACGCATGGTGCATGTAGTATCAGTGAGCATGTTGTCCATGTATAGAATGGCGAAAGCGCGCGATATGAGTTTGACTGAGGGCGGATTTTGATGGCCAGTAGCCTCGGTACAAGCATTTCAGAAACTGCACTACTTGTTGAGTGTCCTAGGTGTGCTGTGATGAAGACAATAAACACGCGGCGAAAACAAGGTGAAACCACGTCCAGACGTCTTGGGGTTGACGGCCACCCCTCATTGCAGATGTCGGACGTCCTAGTCTGGCCTGACTGATTAAACAGGACAGGTGGCGTACTGTGGCGGAACTAACATCAGACTTGAATGCTGCACAGAGTACAAGTGTATCTGAACACACTGAGCACCGAACACTGTTCACGATGGGCCTCCGCAGCCGATGCCCCACGCATGTGCCAATGTAGACCATCGACACTGGATTGTGGTGCCGAGGCAGAGCGTTGTATGGGCGATGAATCCCGACACCTTCTTTATCATGCCGATGGGAGGGAGTGAACCCGTCTTCTTCTAAGGGAACAGCTCCTTGACACCTATATTGCTGGATGGATGCAATCTGGCGGTGGCTCCATTATGCTCTGGGGAACATTCACGTGCGGATCCACGGGTCCAGTGGAGCTCGTTCAAAGCACCTTGATGGCCAAGGAGTATCGTACACTTATTGCAAACCACCTACATCCCTTCGTGACGGTTATTTATTTTTTTTTCAATTCCCCATCCGGGGAAAGACAGTATTGATACAATAGGAGACATTTAAAATTACAAAGGAGAAAATATGGCTGACAAAAGAAAAGGGGGGGGACATAAGGGAAGAGAACAGACAAAAAGGGGGTGACTGTAAAATGGAGATAAAAACCTTAAAGTATCGTAGACAGAAAACCTCACACTGGGACAATTAAAACAACACAAGGCGAAGTATGGCTGGAGCACAAAAGTAAAGATAGACGGCGCATCACATAACGATCACTGACAGTAACACTATGTACAAGTCCAGCAAACAATTAAAATCGCAGCTCATGGGAACAGGAGAACAGCACTAAACGCAACACTGACATAGCGCATTGATGAGCAAACAGAGAGGATCTGCCAGGGGCATGGAGATGTGGGAGAAAGGAAGAAGGGAGGGAGAAGTGGTGAGGGGGAGAGACGGGCGGGGGTGCGTTGAAGAGGGCTGGGGAGGGAAGTATATGGGAGGGACACAGTGGAGGAGGGTTTCAAGGATTGAGGGGGAGGAGGAAAATCCGCTCTGGGAGATTTCGGTAATCATCTTGTGGTGCAGTTCTTCTTGTTGTCTCCGTTCTTGCTAAGAAAATGGGATGAGGAGTTCCGCCTTATGCAAGACACCTTTTTTCTTTTGTTTCACCCATACATGTTTCAGCACTTTTGTGCTATCATCAGTGGGTTCTATTTTTATTTTTAACTGTAAATTTGTTGTTAACATATTAACATTTGCGTCGTTTACAACATTATGTAAAAGTTGCATTTATAACTTAATTGGCGAAAAGTAACATGCCTTACATTATGTTATTGTCCTCTTGTTTTGGTAGCTGTTATGCTACACAATATACAACATGTCATCTGCAAACAGCAAAACGTAATTTATTTTCTATTTGTTATGTATTTACAAACGTAAATAAGACTGTATCACGTTTTCTTTCTGTAACTTACAGTTTTGAAGTTGTGGTACGTTTTTCTGTTTTGTTGGCGAAGTAAATAGGCTTACTTCTTTGCCTGTGTTCGCGTGACAATGCAGTTTTTCGATTACTCAAAACATAGGCGGAGTTTTCGCTGCCATTACGTGTTGTTGTGGCTGTGTGGCGTTCATTTGTTTCGTAGCATGTTCTGCTGGGTGAGGCGCGCGAGTTTGAATTGTATTTGGTGTTAGTGGTGTCTGGTTTATGTGGGTTTGCGTGTGTGTGATGAGTACTGGGGCAGAGCGAGAGAGAGAGAGAGAGAGAGAGGTGTGTGTGTGTGTGTGTGTGTGTGTGTGTGTGTGTGTGGGCGCGCGCGGGCGCGTGCGTGCGAGAGAGAGAGAGAGAGAGAGAGAGAGAGAGAAAGACAGAAAAGAGAGAGGATTTGTGTGTGTGTGTGTGTGTGTGTGTGTGTGTGTGTTACTCGCATAGTTCTTCTATTGTGGCGAAGAGAGTTTTGTTACACAGTGATGTGTATTCATTGAGTACTTTCTTTCCTTGGGCTATTGATTTTTGTATGTGGTAGTTTTCTTCTATAGCTAATTTTTGGTATAGGCTGCTGCTAGTTTTTAGGATTGAAACTGACCTTCACATCCTAAAAACTAGCAGCAGCCTATACCAAAAATTAGCTATAGAAGAAAACTACCACATACAAAAATCAATAGCCCAAGGAAAGAAAGTACTCAATGAATACACATCACTGTGTAACAAAACTCTCTTCGCCACAATAGAAGAACTATGCGAGTAACACACACACACACACACACACACACACACACAAATCCTCTCTCTTTTCTGTCTTTCTCTCTCTCTCTCTCTCTCTCTCTCTCTCTCGCACGCACGCGCCCGCGCGCGCCCACACACACACACACACACACACACACACACACACACCTCTCTCTCTCTCTCTCTCTCTCTCTCTCTCTCTCGCTCTGCCCCAGTACTCATCACACACACGCAAACCCACATAAACCAGACACCACTAACACCAAATACAATTCAAACTCGCGCGCCTCACCCAGCAGAACACGCTACGAAACAAATGAACGCCACACAGCCACAACAACACGTAATGGCAGCGAAAACTCTGCCTATGTTTTGAGTAATCGAAAAACTGCATTGTCACGCGAACACAGGCAAAGAAGTAAGCCTATTTACTTCGCCAACAAAACAGAAAAACGTACAACAACTTCAAAACTGTAAGTTACAGAAAGAAAACGTGATACAGTCTTATTTACGTTTGTAAATACATAACAAATAGAAAATAAATTACGTTTTGCTGTTTGCAGATGACATGTTGTATATTGTGTAGCATAACAGCTACCAAAACAAGAGGACAATAACATAATGTAAGGTATGTTACTTTTCGCCAATTAAGTTATAAATGCAACTTTTACATAATGTTGTAAACGACGCAAATGTTAATATGTTAACAACAAATTTACAGTTAAAAATAAAAATAGAACCCACTGATGATAGCACAAAAGTGCTGAAACGTGTATGGGTGAAACAAAAGAATAAAGGTGTCTTGCATAAGGCCGAACTTCTCATCCCGATTTTCGGTAAGATAATCTGCCATATCATAAAGCCAGGAAAGTGATGGAGTGGTTCGAGGAAAACAGTGACGAGTTCCAATTTACACTCCTGGAAATGGAAAAAAGAACACATTGACATCGGTGTGTCAGACCCACCATACTTGCTCCGGACACTGCGAGAGGGCTGTACAAGCAATGATCACACGCACGGCACAGCGGACACACCAGGAACCGCGGTGTTGGCCGTCGAATGGCGCTAGCTGCGCAGCATTTGTGCACCGCCGCCGTCAGTGTCAGCCAGTTTGCCGTGGCATACGGAGCTCCATCGCAGTCTTTAACACTGGTAGCATGCCGCGACAGCGTGGACGTGAACCGTATGTGCAGTTGACGGACTTTGAGCGAGGGCGTATAGTGGGCATGCGGGAGGCCGGGTGGACGTACCGCCGAATTGCTCAACACGTGGGGCGTGAGGTCTCCACAGTACATCGATGTTGTCGCCAGTGGTCGGCGGAAGGTGCACGTGCCCGTCGACCTGGGACCGGACCGCAGCGACGCACGGATGCACGCCAAGACCGTAGGATCCTACGCAGTGCCGTAGGGGACCGCACCGCCACTTCCCAGCAAATTAGGGACACTGTTGCTCCTGGGGTATCGGCGAGGACCATTCGCAACCGTCTCCATGAAGCTGGGCTACGGTCCCGCACACCGTTAGGCCGTCTTCCGCTCACGCCCCAACATCGTGCAGCCCGCCTCCAGTGGTGTCGCGACAGGCGTGAATGGAGGGACGAATGGAGACGTGTCGTCTTCAGCGATGAGAGTCGCTTCTGCCTTGGTGCCAATGATGGTCGTATGCGTGT
The DNA here is from genome assembly GCF_023864275.1 of Schistocerca cancellata. Lineage (NCBI taxonomy): Eukaryota > Metazoa > Arthropoda > Insecta > Orthoptera > Acrididae > Schistocerca > Schistocerca cancellata. The sequence continues at coordinate 316,865,489 of NC_064633.1, read as the reverse complement.
TTGGCGCCGTGCAGGTGAGCGCCACAATCAGGACTGCATACGACCGAGGCACACAGGGCCAACACCCGGCATCATGGTGTGGGGAGCGATCTCCTACACTGGCCGTACTCCACTGGTGATCGTCGAGGGGACACTGAATAGTGCACGGTACATCCAAACCGTCATCGAACCCATCGTTCTACCATTCCTAGACCGGCAAGGGAACTTGCTGTTCCAACAGGACAATGCACGTCCGCATGTATCCCGTGCCACCCAACGTGCTCTAGAAGGTGTAAGTCAACTACCCTGGCCAGCAAGATCTCCGGATCTGTCCCCCATTGAGCATGTTTGGAACTGGATGAAGCGTCGTCTCACGCGGTCTGCACGTCCAGCACGAACGCTGGTCCAACTGAGGCGCCAGGTGGAAATGGCATGGCAAGCCGTTCCATAGGACTACATCCAGCATCTCTACGATCGTCTCCATGGGAGAATAGCAGCCTGCATTGCTGCGAAAGGTGGATATACACTGTACTAGTGCCGACATTGTGCATGCTCTGTTGCCTGTGTCTATGTGCCTGTGGTTCTGTCAGTGTGATCATGTGATGTATCTGACCCCAGGAATGTGTCAATAAAGTTTCCCCTTCCTGGGACAATGAATTCACGGTGTTCTTATTTCAATTTCCAGGAGTGTATTTGCTGGCCCCCCAACTCACCAGATGTGAACCCAATCGAACACATCTGGGATGAGATTGAACAGGGTGTCAGAACTCATCACCCCCTTCCCCGAGTTTACGGGAATTAGGTGACTTTGGTGTGCAGAAGTGATGCCAACGCCTTCGAGCGACCTACCAGGGCCTCACTCGGTTCCATGCCACGGCGCGCCCCCCTGTAATATGTGACGGGCTATGAGGTAGGTGGTCATAATGTTCTGGCTTATCAGTGTATGTAGACTGTAGCCACAGATCATCTACCCTGTACGTAATAACTTTTACAGAATAATTATATTAGAAATGACAGAAAATAATATAATCGTTATCCACCTTTATTGTTCCATATGAGGATGTTATATTTCAGGCCGTTTATTGACAATCTGTCCCATTTATCATCATCAAGCCAAATAACATTTTGTCCAGAAGCAAAATAAAAAATATATTGCGCCAATGTTGTTTAGCTTCCAGGACGGCATTATCACTGCCTTTGTTACTTTTTAGTTACGAAGATATAACAGTACGTCTCTTTAAAACATCTTGCTATCTTTTAAATTTCGTAACCCACTTCCTCTGCTCAAAACCTCTTCCAATACAAATCACAGTGTGTCGTTTAAGTAAACGTGACGATAATGTAAATGCTAGAAGAAGAATTTGGAATCGATATAGACGATGTAGCAGATCCAGTATTAAACTTTGCATTTAAAAGAGCTTTGGACGATCTGAAATCATTATAAGATGGAGGGGATAGATAAGATTCCATCGGAATTCCTAAAGTCATTGGGAGAAGTGGCGCCACTACTCAAGCTGGTGTGTAGATCCTTTGACACTGGTGACTCATCATCGGACGTTCGGAAAAATATCATCTACACAATTTCGAAGGTAGGTAAGGGCAAATAGGAGAGAAAACTATCGCACAATTAACTTAACAGCTCATGCATTCAAAATGATGCAGATATTCGGAATTCTGTTCCGAAGAGGAGTAAGATACTGGGAAAGAGAGTGATCCATTGATAGTGACCGGGCCAAATATCTCACGAAATAAGCATCAGACGAAAAAACTACAAAGAACGTAATTTGTCTAGCTTGAAGTGGGAAACCAGATGGCGCTATGGTTGGCCCGCTAGATGGCGCTGCCATAGGTCAAACGGATATCAACTGCGTTTTTTTAAATAGGAACCCCCACTTTTATTACATATTTGTGTAGTACGTAAAGAAATATGAATGTTTTAGTTGGACTACTTTTTTAGATTTGTGACAGATGGCGCTGTAATAGTCTCAAACGTATAAGTACGTGGTATCACTTAACATTCCGCCAGTGCGGACGGAATTTGCTTCGTGATACGTTACCCGTGTTAAAATGGACCGTTTACCAATGGCGGAAAAGGTCGATAACGTGTTGATGTATGGCTATTGTGAGCTATTATGATCAAAATGCCCAACGGGCATGTGCTATGTATGTTGCTCGGTATCCTGGACGACATCATCCAAGTGTCTGGACCGTTCGCCGGATAGTTACGTTATTTAAGGAAACAGGAAGTGTTCAGCCACACGTGGGACGCCAGCCACGACCTGCAACAAATGATGGTGCCAAGTAGGTGTTTTAACTGCTGTCGCGGCTAATCTGCACATCAGTAGCATACAAATTGCGCGAGAATCGGGAATCCCAAAAACGTCGGTGTTGAGAATGCTACATCAACATCGATTGCACCCGTACCATATTTCTATGCACCAGGAATTGCATGGCGACGACTATGAACGTCATGTACAGTTCTGCCACTGGGCACAAGAGAAATTACGAGACGATGAGACATTTTTTCCACGCTTTCTATTTAGCGACGAAGCGTCATTCACCAACAGCGGTAACGTAAACAGGCATAATATGCACTATTGGACAACGGAAAATCCACGATGGCTGCGACAAGTGGAACATTAGCTATCTTGGCGGGTTAATGTACGGTGCGGCATTATGGGAGGAAGGATAATTGGCCCTCATTTTATCGATGGCAATCTAAATGGTGCAATGTATGCTGATGTCCTACGTAATGTTCTACCAATGTCACTACAAGATGTTTCATTGCATGACAGAGTGGCGATGTACTTCCAACATGATGGATGTCCGGCACATAGCTCGCGTGCGGTTAAAGCGGTATTGAATAGCATATTTCATGACAAGTGGACTGCTGGACGAAGCACCATACCATGGCCCGCACGTTCACCGGATCTGACGTCCTCAGATTTCTTTCTGTGGGGAAAGTTGAAGGATATTTGCTATCGTGATCCACCGACAAAGCCTTACAACATGCGTCAGCGCATTGTCAGTGCATGTGCGAACATTACGGAAGGCGAACTATTCGCTGTTGAGAGGAATGTCGTTACACGTATTGCCAAATGCATTGAGATTGACGGACATCATTTTCAGCATTTATTGCATTAATGTGGTATTTTCAGGTAATCACGCTGTAACAGCATGCATTCTCAGAAATGATAAGTTCACAAAGGTACATGTATCTCATTGGAACAACCAAAATAAAATGTTCAAATGTACTTACTTTCTGTATTTTAATTTAAAAACCCACCAGTTACCAACTGTTCGTCTAAAATTGTGAGCCATATGTTTGTGACTATTACAGCGCCATCTATAACAAAGCGAAAAATTGGTCCAACTAAAACATTCATACTTCTTTACGTACTACACGAGTATGTAATAAAAATTGGGGGTTCCTATTTAAGAAAACGCAGTTGATATCCGATTGACCTATGACAGCACCATCTAGCGGGCCAACCATAGCGCCATCTGGTTTTCCCCGTCAAGCTAGACAAGTTTCGTTCTTTGTATTTTTTTCGTTTGACGCTTATTTCGTGAGATATTTGGCCCGGTCACGATCAATGGACCACCCTGTACAACATCTGTATGTACTGATGTAGTTTTTTTTTCTCTCCGAGTGTTTGTGTGTTGTATACATACGCGTATACTTGTGTTGTTAATAATATTTCGTAAGGCTACGCACAACATACTCGCTATAACCTTTCGTCACGGGGAGTATTGTTATTTTTTATACTGTTAAATCTTTCTATATCCTATTGCCCGATGAATAAACCGCTTTGGAATGTCAGTATATACCTAAAATAAATTAGGAACCACGTTTAGAAATATCTCAGGGTTGTAATTAAATTTCTTTTCATTCGAATAATAATTTATAACTTTCGTGCGTTGGCGTGGAGTAACGTCTTTTGCATGGTACACTTATTATTAGTTCAAAACTGATAACTTTCTTAATTGTGGAAACCTCGCCACTAGAACAAAAGACAGGCGTAAAGCGTCGACCACAAGAATGTTTAATATCGATACGACACTCTGCAAAAAGAATGAAATTGACTTTACTTTAGTATATTTACTCAATAATTACATGTAAAACTAACTGTAAACCCTCTCCATTTTACTATACGCCCCTTAGTATTGGATTATTTTCACACATTTAGGTATGCTACAGTTACTGAAACAAGTGGTTTGGTTATCAGTAGCAGCATATATTTACCATAGGTGTGTTACAAGATACATTATCTCCATCCACGTCTTTCTCATATGAAGGTCCGAACAAAAGTAAAATAATTCTGAAAATCTATTTCTATTGTTTTATTGTTCTAAAACCTCAGATTATCCTGCAATGTAGATGCTGCTTTTCACATACATCACAGTGCGTTAATTAATATTTTTCTTCGTGGGTTTTTTTTTTTTTTGCACACAAGATAACATTTCCTTTAAACATGTCATGTCAATGATAAATGGATATTTCCCGTTCCCAGAGGACCAGTGAACCAATAAGATTGGAAGACCAAGACCGAAGTGCTCAGGTTAAAAAGGGCTTAAGACTGGTGTGCAGTCTTCCCCCCCCCCCCCCCCCCCCACTCCCTATTATTCAGTTTGTATATCGAAGAATCAATGACGGGAATAAGAGGAAGGTTGGAGAGAAGGATTAAATTTATACTGAAATTATATCAATGATAAGATTCGCTGAAGATATTGCTTTACTCAGTGGATATGAAGAAGAATTAAGGTTCTGTTGAGTGGAATGAATAGTTTAAAGAGTACAGAATACAGACTGAGAGTAAACAGGAAAAAGACGAAGGTAATGAGATGTAGTAGAAATAAGAATAGCGAGAAACTGAACATGAAAATTGGTGATCATGAAGTAAAGTTAAGGAATTCTGCCACCTTGGAAGTTAAATTACCCATGACGGACGAAGCAAGGAGGACATGAAGAGCTTACTAGCACAGGCAAAGAGGGCATTCCTGGCTGTGAGAGGTCTACTGACATCAATAACAGAAAGAAAATTCGGAGAAAGTACATTTGGAAAACGGCATTGTATGGTAATGGATCACGGGCAGTGGGAAAACCAGAAGAGAATCGAAGCGTTTGAGATGTGAGGTTACAAAATTTAATAATGTCGAAATTTAAGTGGACTTATAAGATAAAGAGCGAGGAGGTTCTCCTCATAGTCTGTGAAGACAGGAATATATGTAAAACACCGATAAGAAGAAGGGACAAGATGATGGGACGTGTGCTACGACATCAGGGAATAGTCTTTTGTGGTACTGGAGGGAGTTATAGAGGGTAAAACCTGTAGAGAAAGACATTGATCTGAATACGTCCCACAAATAATTACGGACGTAGAATGCAAGTGACACTGTGAAATGAAGAAGTTAGTGGAGGGGAGGAATTTGTGGCGCACCGCATCAAACCAGTGAGAAGACTGATGAAAAAAGAAGAGACTAACTTTGACTCCCCCGAATTGGCACTCATTGAAGAAATCCTTGGTAATGCAGCTCGTTCATCTACTGGAATTGACAGTAAACAAATAGAAACACAAAGAAAACTCACGCCGATCAAACTAACAATCGTCTACAGTCACATTTTTCTGTGAGTACAACGGTCAGCATGAGGAGACAGTAAAAATGCTACTTATATAGATAAGTCTCTCATTATGACCTGCTGACCTGCATCTTCATTACTTTTCTTTTACTGTGGTTGAAGATGGGCATAATGCTATTCAGGCAGAGGTACACTACAGAGAGCGATAGCCTGATAAAATTCCACTCGATTTTCTCATCTTATTGTGACCCTTCAGAAAACGGAAAGTTTCAACACAAGACAATAGAATTGTCGTAGAAGACGCACAGATGAAGCCGTTGAAGTTACTGTTCTCGCTTCTGTTGCAGTGAATCCACATGGGAACACACGACAGGTTCAACAGGAAATGGATATTCCTAAGACCAGTGTTCACCGCATTCTAACACGTCACCATCTCCACCCTCATCGTATACACTCACGATAACAATTTCACACAGCAGCAAATCCTCGCCATCCTGAACTTCTGTAGCCGAGCGGTCTAAGGCGCTGCAGTCATGGACTGTGCGGGTGGTCCCGGGGGAGGTTCCAGTCCTCCCTCGGGCATGGGTATGTGTCTTTGTCCTTAGGATAATTTAGATTAAGTAGTGTGTAAGCTTAGGGACTGATGAACTTAGCAGTTAAGTCCCATAAGATTTCACACACATTTGAACATTTTTTGAACTTCTCTGGTGCTCTTTCACCAACGAATGTTCTTTCTCAAACAAAGGAGAGGCAAGCACAAAGAAAATACATTATTGGTCCAGCGAAAACGAACCGATAGGTGGAACAATAGCGTCAATTTAAAGTTAGTCTTGTATGGGATGCAATTATTCACCAATATTAACGTAACGGGCAGAGTATATGACAACTTTGTCACAAGAATTCTTCCTCGAGTTCTGGATGAAGTGCCTCTAAGAAACAGACTATTTATGTGCTACAAACACAGTGTATGTCCATCGTATAATGTCTTGTGCGGGCGTCGTATTCTGAACCGAAGATATACTGTTAGATGGATTAGTCGTGAAAGTACAGTGGGTTGGGCTGGTCGGTTTCTTGACTTAGGTCTTCTTGACTTTTTTCTTTTGAGGGTGCATGAAGGCCGTTGTCTATCGCGGTGATCCACGTACTCTGACGAACATGCAAGAACATGTTGTGCTTGCTTGTCACTCACTACAGCAGACAACAGTGGTAGCACTGACGAATCCTTTCGTCCAACGCTTAGTCCTGTGTACCACTGTCTTTGCACCACTTTCAGCACCTTTCAGTATTATAGCCCTGGTTGTGCCTGCGATGTATTACAGTACTGCAGAATGATATTAACCTTCAACCACAATAAAAGTAATGATGATGCAGGTTTTAATGAAAGACGGCCTTCACTGGACATTACATACCGTCTAAAAGTAGCCCATGTATCTACACTACTGACCATTAAAATTGCTACACAAAGAATAAATGCAGATGATAAACGGGTTTTCATTGGACAAATATATTATACTAGAACTGACACGTGATTACGTTTTCACGCAATTTGGGTGCATAGATCCTGAGAAATCAATACCCAGAACAACCACCTCTGGCCGTAATAACGGCCTTGATATTCATTTTGTGTTCTTATCCATCTTAGTTAAAGGTCTCGCCGGAGAAGCTCTCCATCAGCCGCATGAGCGTTAACACTTCTCTTGTTTCCATAAAATACCGCAGGGTTCATTATTTACTAATAGAATAGTTTGCTTGCGAGCGCCTACGTTGAAAAACTTGTAAAGTTTAGAAAAATTGCTCTAGAAATAATGTCTACCATATCATTCTTTTACCCAGATAAATTACGAAATCATCTCCAACGCCTAATATTTATTTAAAGTTGATAGCTTATGTTTTTCAAGATCAGTAGTAACAAATATCAGCAAATGAGGCCGGCCGCTGTGGCCAAGCGGTTCTAGGTGCTTCAGTCTGGAACCACGCGACCGCTACGGTCGCAGGCTCGAATCCTGCCTCGACCATGGATGTGTGTGATGTCCTTAGGTTAGTTAGTTTAAGTAGTTCTAAGTTCTGGGGAGTGATGACCTCAGATGTTAAGTCCCAAGTGTTCAGCACCATTTGAACCATTCAGCAGTTGAAATTCACGCGTCCACGCTACAGAGAATTCCCAAGACGCAACTGTTCCAGTGGTTAACGAAATTCTCACAGTGCAGCGCAACTAGTTACGTATCTGCTACGCAAGGCTACTGCGGGGAAATCTTCTCGATATGCAAATACAGCAATGTATTTATGCAATACAAATTTGTCGTCGAGTTTGTCCGTAGAAGGTTAAGAATCACTGTCCATGTTTTTTGTTAAAATGAATGTTGTGCTTACATGGATGTGTGATACTTTTTAAAGAGGTCTTTAGGAGAGGAAACATACTATCGAATAAAAAATATAGGGTGCTATTCATATCTCTGCAACGAAAGAAGTTACAATAATGGCAGTCATGCTGATTAATGTCCTCCTGATATCTAAACAACAAATGCTTGAAAACAATTTTTTTGTTTATGGAGAAAACGTTATTTACGTTAGTCAAGATAAATTGGACACCTTGTATATTGTGAATGCTAATGCTAGTATCATACTTTTTCCCCTACAATAGACACCCTCACGAAGAGTGAAGCACTGCGTTATATAGCATATGCACACATCACAGTAGAACAGAACTGCAATGAAGATCTTCTGAAACTCAAGAAACATGGTGTTAGCCTGTGTTTGTGCTCGCTTTGATCGCAACTCATGTTTCATTGCTAACGGTAACTGCGTTCCAGCCGTAGTGTTTTAGGTGATGAGTAAATAGGTGAGGCAACTAAGAGTATGTGGTGACGTGTTCCAAGTGTGAGGCGCCTGTGGCGGACTGAGGTTGGCAGTTCGTTTGATCGCCAGTGGGTGGCACTTTAAGGTATATTTTTGAGTATAAAACTTCATACCTTAAAGAAAATCGTCTCGAAACAATAAAGGTTGTGTACTGCTTTATGAAACTGACAGATGAGCCGCCTTTCCTTATGCAAGATACAGTAAGCGTCAAATAGCTATATAAATTTACAGAAAAGAACCAGATGTATCCAAAGGCTCTGCACAGGCCGATGAACATGTGATACGATGGGTGTTGGTGCATTTATAACTCAAACTAAAGTACATAAGAATGCGAAGTTGTTCACGAAATAGGTTGCACTGCTGGGAGGCAAGATGCAGTGAAGCAGAGCTTTCAGTACTTTTAAAATATGTTACATATTCTCAGAGTTCTCTAACACGATATTTGATTATTAAATACAAGAATTAGAAGGAAAGGCCAGATCACGTACAAGGTAATAATGTATAGGTTTATACTGCATATCTTTTTAACTTCATACTTTCTGATGGGAATTTCTCTCCTTACACAGATCTTAGATGCCCGTTTCTCGAATAGCGTAAATATAAATCGTAGGCTTTATAGCTTGGAACTATAGATTTGTTCAGAAATAACGTAAGATTATTTTTAAAGCTATCAGACATCAAACACATTCTTACTGCACGATACATATGGCCTCATATATTTTTCTACTTAGACGAGCCGTAGAAATTGAGGTCATTGGATGAGAGCTAAAACAACTAAAGAAGATTAGGGGAAAAAACTAGCTATTTCACTGTCGAAGGAACTGTGGGATGATCTAAATATGACCATTACCTAACCCAGAAAGGCAACACCAGAATTTCAAACTGCCACTTTAGAGGAAACCACCTGTGTTTTGAAGATAGAACACGCAACCAACTGGAGTGATGATTGGATTTTAAAGATTTTAAAATTTTTTCTTGATAGGTTTTAACGATCTAAATTGCCTAATAAATACAAATAACTGATGTAACTTTTACATACTAGCGGTATTCTTACAGCGTTTAAAACGAGTAGCATTTGCTACTTCAGAATTCCGATTCAATCGGTTATCTTGCAGTATGTTCTTTTTATTTTAAGAGAGGCAGTTGATTTCTTTGTACTTCGGTTTTTCGGGATCTGTGTTTGTCTACACAAGGAACACCGATTCCACACATACGTTTGCACATCAAAAGTATACATTAGCAGCAAGGTAGAAGTGTTGTACACAGAATGACTTCAGTTATTAAGCCATAATATGTAAACGATCAGGCTGGAATAATACCTATACTCCAATAGCAGGTGTTAGGGAAGTTTTACAATAGTTGCCCGCACTACCAAGCTGAACCTTCAGCACAGTTTGCTTGGTCCGTGGCACTGTCGTTTTCAGAGGTGCTCAAGTGTTTCAACACTATATAAAGATTGACACGAAGGGAATGGATGCTATTATTATTGAGATAACACAGTTTTGGTAATATCAATTCTGTTACGAAATTTCAAGGCTACACTGCTCACACACACTGCTCACACACACTGCTCACACACACTGCTCACACACACTGCTCACACACACTGCTCACACACACTGCTCACACACACTGCTCACACACACTGCTCACACACACTGCTCACACACACTGCTCACACACACTGCTCACACACACTGCTCACACACACTGCTCACACACACTGCTCACACACACTGCTCACACACACTGCTCACACACACTGCTCACACACACTGCTCACACACACTTCTCACACAGAAATCTGAACCTCTTTCACCGCCAAACCACACGAATCAACGTATCGCCTTCTCGTGGGTAGTAACTCGATCTTCCTGGTTCGAATTGTCGTAGTGTGCGTACCACTTTAAAAACGGTTGGAAGTAGACTGACTAGCATTCTTTGTAAATATATACCTTATGAAATCCTCCGTACATCAAGCAAGTCGAGCGAGAAGCGGTTGAATAAGTACGTCGATATCCAGAGGTGGAGCTGGCGTCATTAGGGTAAGCCCCCCTTTCACGTACATTTCAACTGAATGCAAATGAAATATTCACTCCGCCAGCTGGGTGACTTGAAGTGGGGTTGTCACGCTCAGTTTGTCTCTACAATTAAAAGCCTCCACACGGTCAGCAGCTGTGAATCGGTTTCTGTCAGCTCACAAGATGGATGCCTCGTTTGATGCACATTGTACGCCGAGTTCGGGCTTGGGCGCACCTAATGCGGACTAAATGTAGTGCATTCCAATGCTGCAGTCATGGAATGATGTATGGAGGCTGAAAAAAAAGTTTAAAACAGCAACAACAGCATAAATTTACACCTGTAGAGCAATGTAATTCTTTAAGAACAAGAGAAGGGGGGTCTTCTCAAAACCCTAAAAAAAGTTTTATTTCCCAACCAGTTTTCGGCTTCACGAAAACCGCATAATAAAGAAAAAATTTCCTGAAGTAAATCAAGAGTTTTTCTGTTTTGTTGCAAGAAACTGTCATTTTCATGTACCCAACATAATTAAGCTTGATTATGACTGGAACGGAAGTTATGACCATTTGTCCTTTTTAAGATTTTGATATGCAAAACGGAAATACCCCAAGGTAATTTTTGATTTCCAGTATTTTGTTCTTTATACTTTTTCATGATACATTAGTAAAATCATACTTCATCCGCTGTCGATTTCCAGATTACTTAACATTTCCTTAAGTTTTATAATGTATATAGCACAGAAGTTTTCTGAAAATCTATCTACTCGTTTGTTCATTTGGAACTGATGTTAAGCTTTTTATAGACTTTTCGTTTCTAGTTTGTTCTCGGACTTGCTCTTACAATTCCACCATAAAATCACGTAGTAAATTTGTTCCTCTCGCGTACGGTCACAAGCGAAAAGAAGCTTTCTCACGATATTAACGGGGATTAGGTCTTACGCTATACGTACCTCTTCAAGTTTGCAAATTCTGCATCGCAAATGGTGTCCATTCATAACAGGTCCAAAATGGTTTCATGTTTGCAAATCCTGCATCGCATTTGGTGTGCATTCATAACGGGTACAAAACGTTTCTTTGAAACAGTATTAAAGAGTATTAAAAGAACTTTAGTTGCTACACGCCTAACTCAATACATGTTCATTAGATGAATGGTAAATAGAAATAAAGAAAAGCTTTATTCTTCTCTGAATACTGGAAAGACTCCAGAAATGTCACGTTAGAGGCCCGCATCGTACATCGTTTTCTATCACATTTGGGTCACATAGACTCTCCAGAGGAAAGTCATAGTTTTTTCACCAATGTACGTTTAATGAATATACTTACGAAGTTTCAAATCTTTTTATTTGTGAGCTGTATTATGGAATTAATGTTCGCGGTGCAAATACAGACAAAGAAATTATTACAATCTCAGAAAAAACTGAATAGTTTATTCGAGAGAGAGAAGGGCAGCACGTTTTGTATTATCGCGAAATATGGGATAGACTCTGACTGAAATGATACAGTATCTGGGCTGGACATCATTAAAACAAAGGCGATTTTCGTTGCGACGCAATCTTCTCACGAAATTTCAATCAAAAATTTTCCTCTCCGAATGGGAAAACATTTTGTTGACTCCAACCTACATAGGGAGAAACGATCACCACGATAAAATAAGGAAAATCAGAGCACGTACGGAGAAATATAGGTGTTCAGTCTTTTCGCGTGCTATACGAGATTGAAATAATAGAGAATTCTGAAGGTGGTTCGATGAAACCTATGCCAGGCACTTAAATGTGATGTGCAGAGTATCCATGTAGATGTAGAAAGAACTTCACAAATTGAGCATTTAAATAACGCATTGATCCATTTCTGAGCATTGCTCGTCTCGACATTGACTGACAGGATTGTTGGATTTCCTCCTGAGGGATATAGTGCCAAATTCTGTACACTTGACGTTTAGATCGTCAAAATCCCGAACTAGAATCTCAATAACTGCAGAAGAATTGCCTTCAGTGATGAGTTCTGCTTCGAATTTAGCCCCTGTGACCAGTGTACATGTCCGAAGATACCCTGGACAGCGGTAGGATCCGATCTGTCTATCGCGCGTAATATGGTTCGACAACGAGGTGGTCTGGGATACCATTTCATTTCATAGCAGGACACCCTTCGCTGTCATCCGCGGCACCCTTACAACACAGCCGTTCGTCTATCATATTCTGCGCCCTGTTTTGTTACCCTGCATGTCAAGCTATCTTGAACTTATATTTCAGCAATATAATGACCGCCCGAAGATGTTGAGAGTTCCTGCTGCTTGTGTTAGTGCTCGGCACACCCTGCTTTGTCCAACAAGGTCGCCAGATCTCTCACCAACTGAGAACGTTTTGAGCACTACGGGCAGGGCCCCGCAACCAGCTGGGGATGTTGAAGATCTTATGCCCCAGTTGGACAGAATCTGGCACCATGGGCTTCAGGAGGACATCCAACAACTCTTATCAATCAATCACGAAGCTAACTCTCTTGAATAAATCACCCATTTTTAAAAAAAAAATTGTAATCATTTGTTTGTCTGTACTTGTCCATTTATTGTCTTAGAGTGTACGTTCAAATGTGATTTATTCTCAAAATATTGCTGAGGTTTTGTCTGGTCTGTCTACAATACTGCAAAATCAGATCACTCACTTTGTGAACATTTTTCTGGTGCGGTGCCAGTCGACAGACGACGTGAACGGGCGTCATCTCAGTCAACGTTCGCCGGGTTTTTAAATGTTTCAGTCAGCTGTAACCTTAGGTTTGACCTAATTTCATCGTCTCCAAAAAAAACATGTTTCAACATTCGGTCCGTTTGCACTGGTTTTCTCAAGTTAAAACGTTATGCAGACACACTGCTTTGCCCCGCGTCGTAGCCACGTGGTCTTGGGCGCCTAGTCACGGTTCGCTCGTCTGCCCCAGTCAGAGGTTTGAGTCCTCCCTGGCGCATGGGTGTGTATGTTGTTCTTAGCGTAAGTTAGTTTCAGTTCGATTAAGTAGCAGTGTGTAAGCCTAGGCACCGATCACCTCAGCAGTTTGGTCCCATAGGACCTTACCACAATTTTCCACACTGCTTTTTCGGATCATTTTAAAACCACAATCTCCCGGAAATGCGGCAACGGAAATACTCTTGCCAACATCTAACCAGACCATTCACCAGCCATCTTGAAAGTACTTCACATCTACATCTACATTTATACTCCGCAAGCCACCCAACGGTGTGTGGCGGAGGGCACTTTACGTGTCACTGTCATTACCTCTTTCCTGTTCCAGTCGCGTATGGTTCGCGGGGAGAAAGACTGCCGGAAAGCTTCCGTGTCTACATCTGCATCTACATGACTAATCTGCAATTCACATTTAAGTGCTTGGCAGAGGGTTCATCGAACCACAATCATACAATCTCTCTACCATTCCACTCCCGAACAGCGCGCGGGAAAAACGAACACCTAAACTTTCTGTTAGAGCTCTGATTTCTCTTATTTTATTTTGATGAGCATTCCAACCTATGTAGGTTGGGCTCAACGAAATATTTTCGCATTCGGAAGAGAAAGTTGGTGACTGAAATTTCGTGCGCGGTCGAATCTCTCTAATTTTACATTCGTGATCTCCTCGGGAGGTATAAGTAGGGGGAAGCAATATATTCGATACCTCATCCAGAAACGCACCCTCTCGAAACCTGGACAGCAAGCTACACCGCGATGCAGAGCGCCTCTCTTGCAGAGTCTGCCACTTCAGTTTGCTAACCATCTCCGTAACGCTATCACGCTTACCAAATAACCCTGTGACGAAACACGCCGCTCTTCTTTGGATCTTCTCTATCTCCTCTGTCAACTCGACCTGGTACGGATCCCACACTGGTGAGCAATACTCAAGTATAGGCCGAACGAGTGTTTTGTAAGCCACCTCCTTTGTTGATGGACTATATTTTCTAAGGTCCCTTCCAATGAATCTCAACCAGGCATCCGCCTTACCAACAATTAATTTTATATGATCATTCCGCTTCAAATCGTTCCGTACACATACTCCCAGATATTTTACAGAAGTAACTGCTACCAGTGTTTGTTCCGCTATCATATAATCATACAATAAAGGATCCTTCTTTCTATGTATTCGCAATACATTTGATTCAAGCAGGATGTATGAGATGGCAGCAAGCAGTATTTCAGCGAACTTCTAAGAAATTTCACGCAAATTTTTAATTTCGAGAAGTATTGAAACCACATAAGCTACGTTTCTTCGTCACTTCCGCACTTCCTGCACTTCCGCGAATGCGGAGAGGGTCGTACTCAATGGGCTTGAGCGCTTGGCGGGGCGACTGACCTCGGTCAAATTTCGCCTATTGTATGGACTGCAAAACGACCTGCGGGCTCTGCTCGAAATTGGAGGGAATGGTCGCTATTGGCACAAATGATGTTCTGAGATAGTGTGGGGGACTTAATGCTGATTTGCGGCTTTTCGACGGTAGTGGGAATTTGAGTAATGTTGGCTTCGCTCTTGCATTTCACAGGCGCAAGGCTTTTCGGGATCTGATCTTCGTTATAATCTTATAATCGGATGGGCTTGCGACTTAGTCGCACTTTTTCGTAATCGTTACGGAACATGACTTCGGTCATATTCCAGTTTCATTCTGCGACTTAAAACCCGGATTCTTACCAAGCGTTCTCGCACCAGTACCGACAGGGTGGGTTTAGGCGGTTTTGCTGTGCCTCTTCCTCGAGATACACTACTGGCCATTAAAATTTACTATACCACGAAGATGACGTGCTACAGACGCGAAATTTAACCGACAGGAAGAAGATGCTGTGATATGCAAATTATTAGCTTTTCAGAGCATTCACACAATGTTGGCGCGGTGGTGACACGTACAACGTGTTGACGTGAGGATAGTTTCCAACCGATTTCTTATACAAAAACAGCAGTTCACCGACGTAGCCTGGTGAAACGTTGTTGTGATGCCTCGTGTAAGGAGAAGAAATGCGTACTATCACGTTTCCGACTTTGATAAAGGTCTGACTGTAGCCTATCGCGATTGCGGTTTATCGTATCGCGACATTGTTGCTCGCGTAGGTCGAGATCCAATGACTGTTAGCAGAAAATGGAATCGCTGGGTTCAGGAGAGTAATACGGAACGCCGTGCTGGATCCCAACGGCCTCGTATCGCTAGCAGTCGAGATGACAGGCATCTTATCCGCATGGCTGTAACGGATCGTGCAGCCACGTCTCGATCCCTGAGTCAACAGATGGGGACGTTTGCAAGACAACAACCATCTGCACGAACAGTTCGACGACGTTTTCAGCAGCATGGACTATCAGCTAGGAGACCATGGCTGCGTTTACCCTTGACGCTGCATCACAGACAGGAGCGCCTGCGATGGTGTACTCGACGACGAACCTGGGTGCACGAATGGCAAAACGTAATTTTTTTCGGATGAATCCAGGTTCTGTGTACAGCATCGTGATGGTCGAATCCGTGTTTGGCTACATCGCGGTGAACGCACGTTGGAAGCGTCTATTCGTCATCGCCATACTGGCGTATCACCCGGCGTGATGGTGTGGGGTGCCATTGGTTACACGTGTCGGTCACCTCTTGTTCGTAATGGCGGCGCTTTGAACAGTAGACGTTACATTTCAGATGTTTTACGACCCGTGGCTCTACCCTCCATTCGATCCCTGCGAAACCTTACATTTCAGCAGGATAATGCACGACCGCATGTTGTAGGTCCTGTACGGGCCTTTCTGGATACAGAAAATGTTCCACAACTGCTCTGGCCAGCACATTCTCCAGATCTTTCACCAATTGAAAACGTCTGGTCAATGGTGGCCGAGCAACTGGCTCGTCACAATACGCCAGTCACTACTCTTGATGAACTGTGGTACCGTCTTGAAGCTGCATGGGCTGCTGTACCTGCACACGCCATCCAAGCTCTGCTTGACTCGATGCCAAGGCGTATCAAGGCCGTTATTAAGGCCAGAGGTGGTTGTTCTGGGTACTGATTTCTCAGGCTCTATGCACCCAAACTGCGTGAAAATGTAATTATATGTCAGTTATAGGATAATATATTTATCCAATGAATACCCGTTTATCATCTGCATTTCTTCTTGGTGTAGCAATTTTAATGGCCAGTAATGTACATCCTCGTGCATCTAGGAGTTTCCCTGTTTCAGCTACGCAAGCAGAACTTAAAATTCTCGGACAACATTCGAGGCCATGGATTGAAACATAGTTGCCGCACAGCAAGAGTCGGCACCTGTATCATCAGACCGCTGCTTACCGACAACGTGCTGCAGGTTTCAGAACTGTAAACTATTTTGCGTCTCCGGCTTTGTGGGACCTATCATATTTATATTGAAGTCTTCAGCAGCATGTGTGCTCGCTTTAAGTCCACCTTGTTTGTTTCTCGACGTGTTCCCATTTGATCTCTCATTACGAACCGCGTACTGCATTATAATTGGGGGGATTAATATTTGATTCACTGGGACCTTCAGTCATTATCGTCAATCTATTGCATCAAAGAGAGTAGGAGCCTCCTGTTCTCGAGCCAACACTTCTCTCATAATAGTTCAGTATACCCTACCCTGTAGCCTACTGTTTGTATTGACAGTGAAGTACCTTTGTATTCTGATTTATAATAAATCTCATTGTAATATTTAATTTGCATACCATTTCGAAGATAGATGTAGGATCCCATTTCCTGTCGTTTATTATGATAAAATTCCCTTTTTTTACTGAGTAGATTACGATTTGTATTATTGTGAGAGTGCAGTCCATATTTTACCAACTAGCAGGGTCCACTATCAATTCCTTTGGTTACCGTTGTACACATAATTCATTAGGCGGTAGGTAAGGAGGGGGTCGAGTGCATGTCTGGTTTTCATGCAAAATTCACCAGAATTAAAGAGGTATAAGATCTTCTCCACCACGGCGTCTCGCAGTCTTCATGATACTGGGAAGTGTGTATGCAATGTGAAATGACTCTCATCTCTGATGGATAAAATGTTATAATATTTTGAAACGTAAGATATATTATACTTCCATAGGTTGTGTTACAATAAAATTTATCGAGCTGGTAAAATACTTTTCCTATCAATTTTTATGCATCATCTTGCAGTTCCGATTATGACAGCATAGCTCTGACGAAACCGGTCATCCAGTAAATTGATTTTTAGAGATCTTGGCTTGTGAAGTTTTTTTTCATTTAACATATCTGTCAAAGATGCTACTCCAGGCAGGTGTAAAATAAATGTGCACAACGGGAAATAATAAACGCTAAACTGATGATGTGGCCCTGTCTGACTACCCCCAGAAGCAGATCTTAGGATCTCTTCATTCTCTTATTATATATTGTAACACCCCACCCGTCACGTACCTGGTTTTGGTGTGTGTTCACCCCAGGTAATTGACTAACAGATCAACAGAGAGTACAAAACTGCTGCAATATCCAATAACGCAAAGAAAGTAGTAAGGCCCTATGACTCCTGATTGAACTACGGTGGCAGGGTTGACAATTGATTCACAATTGATCCCTTTTAATTAAAAATGGGTGCACATTGATGTTCTATTCAGCTATTGAACACCAGATGAAACTATTGAACATAAAATTAATTAAGAAAGCGACTTGGGATTTCAACTACTTGATTGAAAACAGATGCAGTCGATTAGCACAAATTTATTTTAACTCATGACCTTCAATCATCACATTACATGACTCTCCTAACAGGGAGTGGAAATAAATTGCGTTTGCTTGGAGTAAATCGCGATAACTCAAAAGTAATTCCTATCGACTGACCCAGGCGTAATGCGAAGTGCGAGAAGAATTCTACAATACACGGCCCATGAAACCCTCGTGAAATCTTTGCCGACGTATTCCAACAAATTAATCAGTGGCCTAACTCAAGCCGGAGCGGGCGTAATATCACCGAATTCAGCGTGGCGGGGCGGCGTCGTTGTGCAGACGTCGGCCGACCTCGTGGTGCTGCAAGGCTGCGCTCACCTATTCACTCCTAGCTATCATGCTCAGTACATAGCTGAACGAAAACTTTCTATCTCCAAGCTCAATCGTTCCGTTTGCTAAGTCCTAAACTGCAGAGATGCTCACTCTCTCTCAGGCAAGCTGAGTAAAGAACGCCACGTCCACACTCTAGGGAAGCTGGGAACGGAAGACCTCTACGGAGACTTCTGCCAGTCCGCTCTTTGCCTCGGTTTCCCCTCCAGCAAGATCACTTACGCCAATTGCAGTTCAAGTCACATTAATTACGCGTTGCTTCCCAGTGCCGACCAATGCTGCTCTGTGAAGTGAACAAATTCCCACAAAATTTCCTTTCCTCTCAACTTCTGCTATTTAGCTCCTCCCAGGCCACCCATCAAGGTTAGCGTCTGCACAGAACACAAATTTTTCCAGAATTCTGACTCCCAGGAGAGTACTTCAAATTCCTTGCTCCTACGTTCCCATCGGAGGCTGGCATATTTCATTCTGTCGCTCTTCACCTGATTTACTTCAGACTCTGTGGACCATGAATTCAGCGTGAAGTTGCTATTACTCACGAACACGCATATTTTGGCCTTTGTTGACCGCTTGACCGTAGCTTTGTGCAGCTTTCTCGCACGTTTCACTGAAAACGGGACGATGGGCATTTATCAACAGGTGTACAAGCTCTCTGTCTGCTTCCCGGTACACCAGCATGTGGTCAACCACCCCCTCTCACTGTCACTCATCTTAAGGCAGCTGGAGGCTGCACCTCGTTACTGCTTTCTCAGAGTTTGAGCCGTCCTAAGCTGCCTATTGTCACTTCACTTCTCTGCTGCCCAGCCCGGCTGCGGTCAACTCTGAATACTTCCTTGGGATAAACTAGCCTCCAGTAAATCGACACGTTTCCACAAAGTTATCATGGCGTGTGAATTACTTTAAAACCATCACCCAACATTAATTATTCCAATACGTCCATACTATACCATCTACAAGATGCATTGTGCCTTGTCAGTCATATTTGATCAGCCCTACTGTTCGTTCAACGTGAGTTCGGTGATCTTTAATGATTTCATGTAAGGGGCATAGTTCTTGCCATCTTACAATATAAATTACAGTCTAAACATAAATGTGTGATGAAAGCCACTAATGCTACTAAATGATAAACGTTGTTATTCAATATATTTGTTAGAGATTAAAATCAACCCTTTAAGCACATTTGTCTATTTGCTAATTAAAATTATTAATCAGTTGCCCAACTCTGCCCCTTATTATGGCTGTGCGATCCAATATCAACAACGCGAAATTACTGACATTATCTACGTACCAAACACTGGAAGACATTACTTACAAAGATGATCTACGGTGGTGTGGAACTTCCGTGGAAATAAACTAAAGTGATTACAGCTGTTTAGCTTTATAGCCCTAATAAGCCGAAGAAATTTGCGATATCACCGTATGTACTGCGTCCAGTGCGTCAAAGTGATGGTACTAGTACTCGTCTGCGACGATGGAAGAACTGTAGCCACAAATAAACTCTTTCAAACACAAGGACGGCAGAAGATGGTCCTCTTACTAATACACTCTAATACTGCCTTCTCCTCTCTGTGTTCTACAGACGAGAAACGCGAACTCCCAGCCACAAGGATGGAGTTCTAGTAACGTCAAAACGTAAGTATAGGCAGGAGAAGTGCTCTCAATCACTGAACGCTTCGTACTCAACGACGACTTGCAACCTGGAGGTGAAGTCCAGAATCGTATAAGTTCGCACAATTACAGTGTCTAACCGTTCTAGCTATAAACTCTCCTGAGAGCAAAGACAACAAGTCCATCTGCACCAGCAAAGCTGATACTGAGCGACCGTCACACACGGGCGCTCACAACGGAAGACGACGTCTCTCCGGCGCTGGCTTTCCAGCAAGGCCCGGCTCCCCACCCTCATAAATCCGAAAACGAATCATATTCCCGAAACCACGGAATATTCTCCCTCTCTACAGATTCTTCCGGACGCCGACCGACCATATTTTAGTCTTTTATCGTCCAGCGTGGGAGTTTGCGAGGAAAAACCTATTCTCGTACAATAGTATGCTTCTGAGTAAAAATCCGCGGAAGTAACCCAGCCTGCGTGATTTCCAAGGTGATGCTTCCTCGTTCCTCTCAGCTGCGTCCAAGATTTTCGTAGTTTCCCAAGTATAATCCTTCCCGTCCGGCTACAACACAGGCCGGTCGCGGCTCTGTTGCGCCACAGCACTCAGGTGTCCCAACGTCCGTCTTGCTGCTTTTTGTGTTTAAGCAGGAGCAACACACCTGTGTGGGCCTTCCACCCAGGGCTTGAGTTCCGTCTGCCGTTTCATTTCCACTGTCGTTCCAACCTCTACTAGTATGATACTAAAGACACTCCGTCACCGTTCATGCAATAAGCATTAGCAATTATTTACAAGGTGTATGTGACAATGTCAGTCTCCTTTAAATATTCATATATACGATGTACAACCTATCAAATGATACCTAATTGTGCTTGTAGTTCACTGCAAAGTATGTGGATGACAGCTTGTAAGATGTGAAATTGTAGCCACCTTACAACTGTTACATTAGGATGGATTGAGCGCACCCTAAGTGTATTTGCGCCTGAAAACCGGAGAAACGAGTAAGGGAGCGAAACGGGGAGCGATAATGCTGACAATAAAAATACGAGGGTTGTTTTTCAAGTAAGGGCCGTTCGCGCGTACAGTCCCGTAGTTCGCGCGGCCGCCGCAACAAGCCACCGCGCCACTTGCCGGCATTCTTCCCGTTCACATTGATGCAAGTTGCAGCTCTGTAGCTGACGTGTATGCATCGCTGTGCTACTTTATAATGTTTACGATTATTGAATCGCCCGCCGCGTGTGAGATACGGTCAGTGATACGTTTTTTGACCGCGAGAAGCCTATCAGCTGCAGAAATTCGTCAGTTAACAGAAGTTTATGGCTTGAATGCAATGAGTGAAGATAAAGTGAGTCAATTGGTTAGAGAGTTTAAAAATGACCGTCAAAACGTCCATGACCAAGAACGCTCAGGCCGGCCCTCTGTGATCACTGATGATTTGGTGGCTGCAGTCGGAATAAAGATTCGTGAGGACAGAAGATTCACAATTTCCACTCTTTCTTTGAAATTTCCACAAGTTTCAAGATCGGTTTTGTACAAAGTTGTGTCTGACAACCTAAACTTTAAGAAACTGTGTTCTCGGTGGGTACCCAGACTCCTCAGAGAGGACCACAAAGGGAAGAGATTTGCCACTTCATTGGACTTTTTGATTCGTTACGAGGAAGAAGGGGATGACATTTTGAGTCAAATTGTCACTGGAGATGAAACATGGGTATCCCATATCATTCCCGAAAGCAAGCGACAATCGATGGAATGGCGACACACAACCTCACCCGTCAAGGTCAAAGCCAAACAGACGCTGTCAAAGCGCAAGATTATGGCAACTGTGTTCTGGGACCGGCGCGGTGTTTTGCTAGTGGACTTCATGCCACGAGGAACGACAATCAACTCAGATGCCTACTGTGCAACTCTAAAGAAGCATCCGCAGAGCAATTCAAAACAAAAGGCGCGACATGCGGACAAAAGGAGTTTTGCTCCTGCACGATAACGCTAGGCCTCACACCTCTCAAAAGACTCTGGATTTGATTGATTCTTTTGGCTGGGAAGTTTAGGACCATGCACCATACAGCCCCGACCTTGCTCCTAGCGATTTTCACCTTTTCCGGTACCTGAAACACCATCTTGGCGGGCAGCGCTTCAATGACGACAATGAAGTGAAAGCGGCCGTGAACTCGTGGATGTCGGAACAGGCGGCCGAACTCTTTGAAGAGGGAATTGAAAACTTAGTTGTACGGTATGACAAGTGCTTAAATAAACAAGGCAACTACACTCCTGGAAATTGAAATAAGAACACCGTGAATTCATTGTCCCAGGAAGGGGAAACTTTATTGACACATTCCTGGGGTCAGATACATCACATGATCACACTGACAGAACCACAGGCACATAGACACAGGCAACAGAGCATGCACAATGTCGGCACTAGTACATTGTATATCCACCTTTCGCAGCAATGCAGGCTGCTATTCTCCCATGGAGACGATCGTAGAGATGCTGGATGTAGTCCTGTGGAACGGCTTGCCATGCCATTTCCACCTGGCGCCTCAGTTGGACCAGCGTTCGTGCTGGACGTGCAGACCGCGTGAGACGACGCTTCATCCAGTCCCAAACATGCTCAATGGGGGACAGATCCGGAGATCTTGCTGGCCAGGGTAGTTGACTTACACCTTCTAGAGCACGTTGGGTGGCACGGGATACATGCGGACGTGCATTGTCCTGTTGGAACAGCAAGTTCCCTTGCCGGTCTAGGAATGGTAGAACGATGGGTTCGATGACGGTTTGGATGTACCGTGCACTATTCAGTGTCCCCTCGACGATCACCAGTGGTGTACGGCCAGTGTAGGAGATCGCTCCCCACACCATGATGCCGGGTGTTGGCCCTGTGTGCCTCGGTCGTATGCAGTCCTGATTGTGGCGCTCACCTGCACGGCGCCAAACACGCATACGACCATCATTGGCACCAAGGCAGAAGCGACTCTCATCGCTGAAGACGACACGTCTCCATTCGTCCCTCCATTCACGCCTGTCGCGACACCACTGGAGGAGGGCTGCACGATGTTGGGGCGTGAGCGGAAGACGGCCTAACGGTGTGCGGGACCGTAGCCCAGCTTCATGGAGACGGTTGCGAATGGTCCTCGCCGATACCCCAGGAGCAACAGTGTCCCTAATTTGCTGGGAAGTGGCGGTGCGGTCCCCTACGGCACTGTGTAGGATCCTACGGTCTTGGCGTGCATCCGTGCGTCGCTGCGGTCCGGTCCCAGGCCGACGGGCACGTGCACCTTCCGCCGACCACTGGCGACAACATCGATGTACTGTGGAGACCTCACGCCTCACGTGTTGAGCAATTCGGCGGTACGTCCACCCGGCCTCCCGCATGCCCACTATACGCCCTCGCTCAAAGTCCGTCAACTGCACATACGGTTCACGTCCACGCTGTCGCGGCATACTACCGGTGTTAAAGACTGCGATGGAGCTCCGTATGCCACGGCAAACTGGCTGACACTGACGGCGGCGGTGCACAAATGCTGCGCAGCTAGCGCCATTCGACGGCCAACACCGCGGTTCCTGGTGTGTCCGCTGTGCCGTGCGTGTGATCATTGCTTGTACAGCCCTCTCGCAGTGTCCGGAGCAAGTATGGTGGGTCTGACACACCGGTGTCAATGTGTTCTTTTTTCCATTTCCAGGAGTGTATGTAGAAAAATAGGTAAGAGTGTAGAATCAGAAAATAAAAGTTTTTTTACAAGAGTGTTTGTATCTATGTTTTAAATAAAAACGGCCCTTACTTAAAAAACAACCCTCTTAAGTCAACCAACAAGGTTTCTGTCAGCGTCATTGGTAATTTACATGATGCACAACGCCTGTGTAGAGTCCGCGCAGGCTGCGGTGGCCGGTGTGCTCTGGCCAGCTTTCGTCCAAAGTTCTAGGCGAGTTCATACGTTTGTTCGTAAGGGGAGGCCGGTCGGCTATGAACTGCGATGACACAATCGAGGTGAATGCCCTGCAGTCTTTCTCAAACGATTTTACAGAAATTATTCCGTAAAAAAGATTCATTTTTGCGTTACTTATAGCTTTATATGTCAGCTTCATGATGACGTGCCCATCGTTCCGTTGATGGTCATAGTTTTTGTGATATTTGCATTTAAGTTAGACCCTGCGAGAAATTCGTAAAAGTTTCCAATGAAAAATATGGGGCGCTATACTAGTGTGTTTGGTGCATATTACATAAAATGTCACTGTTTACGAAGTTTACCTAACACATGAAATTTTTCTTTACACTCGGGTGGAGGTCTCTATCTGTCAGTGACCTCGGGAGAATTTGTTGTACCACATTCATTTGCGATCGCGCACGCCAGCGATAGAGCCAGAATGAAATATTCATAAATCGTACTTCATAGACGGTTTGAGATATCGAAGTGAGATTTTGGCAAATGATATGATGCAAAGAGGAGAGTATATTACCATATGGTTATTGTATAAACGTTCATTATCTACCGTGTTATACCACTAACTACAGACCGGCCATCGACAGCTGGTTAAACGAGAAATACTGTTGGTTTTGAGACAGCATAAGTGAAGACATTAAACCTTTGTTTTTGTACCAAGGGTGTGCTTCTTCATAAGCTATTGACCATTCTTTTCCTCAGTTTCTCACTTAATAAGCTGCGTAAACTGTAGTTTCAGAATTCTCTCGCAAGTGCATCTGCATAACTTGATAATGAGGTGACACTGAGTAAACTCCTCTGTGTTTTGACAAAAGAAGCAAATTTTAACATTGCAACGAGAGAAATGAAGGTTTTACACAGAATTAGCCACTCGTGATGCTTCCCTGAAAGCTACGAATGGTTACCAAGCCTTGTACACGTGAACCGTGTATATGTTTTGTGATATTGCTGGTCTCTTCGTTACTACGGCTCCCATGTCAAACGAAAACAAAACAGATTTCTGCAGCCGGTAGCCATCAAGTGAATTAATATACATTTTCATAATCATGACAGACCAAAATAAGTTAGTAGTTTCAATTTTCTGATTTTATATTATTTCCATGTTATTAGCAATCAACCATTAATGTCTTACTGAAGCTATTTCTGTTTATTTTGTAGACAAATTTGTTTCTATTAATTTTTTTCTGCTGAGGCAGTCAGTTTATTTGAAACGAAGTGTTTCGTTCCTCACTATTGGTTACTGTCAACTTCGTTCAATTTCAAGTGCAAATTTTCGTTTTCTGGGAGGAATGACATTATACCATAATAAACAACCAAGCATTAGAATAAAGTACTGGACCTCGAAGAAAATTGGTATCACGAAAACCACATAGAAAAGCTGAATATCAGGTACTTCAGAGTGCATCTGGACATATAAATGTGCAAGTAGAGCGGAATGAAGCATTTTAGTATGGTTTATGAAACCCCGATGCTGCTGGAGTAGTCTCTAATGTCCTGTTCCTTTTATGTCACTGTAAGATCTCTTAATGCTATATACGTACGAACATACGTAAACATTGAATTGAAGCTGACTAAGTAGGCAAATTTGGTCAGTAGTTTTGAACTAAATACTTTGTTTCAAATATATAGACAGCTGTAGCAGAATTTTACAAATCTGCCTTCTGTGAAACAGTGTTTTTCGATCACGGCCTGAAGTTATTTCTTAATTTATGTTTACATCTTAAATTTATAGAATGCCATTCTACGCTAAATTATACACTGGCAGCATATCGTGTTTTATCGTTTTAATTCCCAATATGGATTGTTACCAGAGTAAAATATAAACTTTCAGTTGTACAGTTTCTTTGCCTCACAGACAATTTTGTTAATTTTTTACACATTTTGAAATAGTCATGAAATTTATTGTCCTTTATTCTGGTGTAAGCTACACAAGACACTTTTTTTTTCCAAGAAATTTGTATTCCATTCTACTAGCTTTTTGCTGTGTAGATGTAAACCTGATTGTTAATGCTACACAATAATACTGCAGAGAACGAATTGAAAAAAACTTTCAAAGTCACCCCATAGCAAAATGTTATGGTACTTTGAGCTGTGGAGTCCAATTCTGAAATGATATTATGCCAAGAACTGATCCTTATTTGCATCCTTTATCTGTGTAGGATAAGATAAAACAATTGCTCTAAGTACAACCCTGTATGTCCTCTCAACAACATGCTGCAGGGCTGCACATGGTGTAATGCCCCACCACACACGGAATTCCACACGGAAAAGCATATGAGCAGAGCAAGCACCAAGCATGGGCTGCCTGCATCATCATAGCTACACATGCGCAGTAGAGCCTGTTGTTGGCACTGTCTAGTAACTGCTCAAACGAACCTATATTCACCAAAGAAAAATCGTCACACAGTCGTATGTCTTCGGAAATTAGTTTAGATGACCAGCTTCAGTGTCTCGTTAATGTCATCTATGGATCCCTATGCATTTCATGGACATACAATCTTACGTATCGATAGATGCATAACTGGAAACATCAATATCTGGATTCTGTGAATTATGAAACGAAAGTGCAGACAGTCAAGCTTTCAGTAACAAGTCATTTTAGAATTTATGAAATCTAGATATTGATGGCTCCAGTTATGCATGTATCAATATATGTAACTGTTAATACATGGAGTGCATAGGACCCAGAAGATTGCATTAACGAGATGCCGAAACTGGCGTGTATTGGGACAAAGCTGTTTCTGGCCCAAAGTACCATTATCCAAGATGGCGGCTGTGACGTCATACAAAATGGCGGATTTTGGTGGGAAGTATGAATTTTGGCTGGAAGACAGGTCAATTGGGCTACCTCCATTAACCTAACCGCCTCCCCCAGAAAATGGTGGCAAGTTCAAATTCCACTGGGATAATGCAGCCTCTACTAATGCAAAAAAATGGTGGGAAAGAAAGGGTACTTGGGGTACCTCCAGTAACCTGTCACCGGACCGCCACCTTGCCCTAGGAAATGGTGGGGGAAGATGTGACCAGTGCTGGTCATAAGTCTTCATTTTGCATGCACCTGTCTTTATTTACACAATTTGATGCAGTACAGCCATCCAGTGTCTTCACCACGAGGTCCAGGCCCCAACTGGCCTAGTACACAGTACTGCCACAAGAGGGCACTGTTCTCTGGACTCTGCAAACATGCTTGCTAATTGTCAACCCTTGAAATCATGCACCAGTATTTATTTAAAAAATTTGGGGCATGGCCATCATCCAGTGTGGTTGCCATGTGGTCCTGAGTCCAACTGACCAAGTACACAGTACTGCCACAAGAGGCGCTGTTATCCGTTCTGTGACGTAATCCAAGATGGCGGGGAAAAATGGCGGGAAACAGTGTGTTCGCTACGAGGTGTGGAATCCAATGGGCCTAGTACCAGAATGTGCTGTCATTCGTCCTGTGACGTAACCTAAGATGGCGGTCAGGAGGGGAAAATGACTCAGCCTGTGCTGCGCTGCTGGAGAGAGTAAGGAAGGAGTGTACTTGATTTATTTTGGAACAATTTATTTAGGGACCGATTTGAGACAGTATATTTATCACACTGATACAAAACAGTCGCCTTAATGTGCTTGGGCTCACACCACACAGCCTACAGACCTGTAAACTACTCCTAAATAACGCACTACAGACACAACTCCTAAATTACCGAAATAATTTCAGTACAGACTTGCAAACTCCTTCTAAATAATGCAGTACACTGATGTGTAGACACGAAATCAACTCTTAAACCATCCAAATAATGCATAGCACAGCCTACAGACCTGGTAGGAAAATGATGCAACAGGCACACAATCAACATATGCAAGCACCACCTGACACCCCCTGTCCACTGGACCGCACAGGTGGCTACTGGCAGCCCCTCACGAAGTGACGCGGCCATCAGCTGCCAAGCTATGCTCAGGTGCCCTCGAGCATGAGGCAGCAGCATCCCTGTCATACCTGACACCTGAGAAATTCCTCTCAAAATACATGATCACCTAGGCACCGTTGCGGACATGACCGGACAACAGCGAAGACCTATTTGCAGAGCACAGACACTTCAAGAGCGCGTGCATGTCGACACCACCACCAGATGCAAGCCAGCATGAGCCATCACTCTCATGCCGCTGCTGCCTACAGTGACCTGGTGAAAGTTGGGTCTATTTTTGGGTGTACAGTCAGTGTTCTTAAAGTGTTATACTGACCTCACAGAACTCCATCCCATGTGAGAGATGCCTCTGGGCAGCATGTGTGTTTACCCTTTATGACGCGATACATTGTTCCAAACAGAACATGCGAGCTGCATCGAGCCACCCAGCACGGCTGACGCATCGCGCTTATGTTCGTCTAGCTATCAATATATGTCTCAGAAACGTTAAACGTTCTCACCACTAAAAGCCTGTGCATACTAACGAAAAAACCGTTAATCATAAAAGCATTCTTGTTGTTTGGAAAGAGAGCACTGTCTAAGCACAGACAGGAGGAAATCAGAACAATTACACAAACAAAATCTTACAGAAGAGAAAAAATGGCCAGAATTTTTGGTGTCCTACAGCTACAGGTCTCGAGATGTCCTGACGGCACAGTGGTGGACGAGTGACTGCATCCCCACCGGAGATGGATGGTCTGTTTCAACTTGACTTCGAACACTTGCTTTCTCAGAACTTTCAGTACACACCTTGCCTCCATCTTGTTCGAATCAGTTTGTAGATTCTCCTACGTCCCATCACAAAGGATGTCTTGTGAATGAATAGAGCATTATGGTCGTATTTTGTGCAGATCACCATGTTGCACTGACAAATAAACCGTGCAGTGTACCCTACAGATCCTCAAATATGGAAAAACTCTTACTGAATTACACTGCTCTCTCAATGAGGATAGCAGATTGAATATTAGAGCGCGAAACAGTTCTCCATCCCAGCAGTTTATCACGATGTACCTTGTCGAATTACTAAACGTACAATTCATGTCCTGTGCCATACAAAATCAGCCCCTTTACATCATTCGTACATATACTGCGAAGACAGACACCACCGTATACATTCCTCACAGCACTAGATATTTCCCTGCGATGTTGGCGATCACCCACCCCTGATGGTTGACCAGAGCGCCCTCAACGGGCCAAAGTCACTCTCAGAATTGTTATACCAATTCGAACTCGTCCCCCCCCTCCCCCCCCCCCCCCGGCACAAACGCATTACTGCTTCTGGTCGGGACCTGGTGGATTGCTTGCTCTTCTACACGCATCTCCAGACTCGGATTACAAGAAAACATGTATTTTCGCATAGTTTGCCATAATAGTATACCATTTTCGCGGTACTTCTCGATATCAAGCACACAGCAGTATCCTACCGATCGCTCGCGCAACATAATTCGGAAGATACAGGCTTGAAATTGTCTCTCTACAGTCCCAAAACTTTAGCTAGCTGTAAACCACTGACTGCTACGGTCGCAGGTTCGAGTCCTGCCTCGGGCATGGGTGTGTGTGATGTCCTTAGGTTAGTTAGGTTTAAGTAGTTCTAAGTTCTAGGGGACTTACGACCTAAGATGTTGAGTCCCATAGTGCTCAGAGCCATTTCAACCATTTTGTAAACCACTGACTAACTAGAAACTTGTCACGTCTGCGAAGACATTTACGCGGAAACTCTAAAAAAAATAAAAAAAATAAAATAAAATAAAGAAAACTGATATTTCCACTCGCTAATACCGATGTCGGTGATGTAGGGAATTCCGAATCATCCCTATAATTTACAAAGTCCACTAAGGAGTTCCTCACGTCTAGAGAACCGGCAAACGTGTCTTCCACATGCTAGATGCACACACCACAATTCATGTTCCCTCAACTAATTCAAGGTGCGAAATGTGCAAAGTAGTAGAAGTAGTAGAAGGGTTGTGTGGGCGCACGACAGCAAGGTCTTCAGCGCCCGTTCAGTATCATAGTGTGACGGGTGTCAAGAAAAAAACTCAGAACATTTACATAAAACGGAACATAAAACACGGGGAGCAATCATTGAAAAACATGTGCTCACCCACACCGAAGCGTGGGATGAAGCAGGGCGTCAACAGTAAAACATGGACAACACAGGAAGAAAAAGGTAGAGGGTGCTAAAACAATGTAGCAGATGGAAGTGGCTTGCTGACCGCAAGGAAAAAAGGGAAGAGTCAGCCACTCTGCAATACACTAAAACCTCCAGCCTAAAAGTTTAGGCCAGAGTCCAGACGCATCACAAAACTTAAAAACCCTAGACACACACGTCTCATCGTTAGCTAAAACATAGGGCAGATCCCCATCAACTTGTGCTTCTGCCCTTGCATCACGGTATAAAATGCAGTCTGTTAAAATGTGCCGGACAGAGATGTGCACACCACAAGCATCACAAAACGGAGGATCCTCCCGCCGTAATAAATAGCTATGTGTCAGAGGACAGTGCCCGATCCGAAGACGTGTGAGCGCCACCTCTTCCCGCCTGAGCAGCCGGCAGGAGAGCAGTCAACCAAACAATCTACATGGGACGGAATAACGGTCCAGTGCAAACACACATCCCTATTCAATCTTCTCAAATTTCCACGCAATCACGAAAGCTGCCCAACACATACTAAGTATCAGTTTGCTGTTATGCCGGCTAGAGGACGACACAGATAACTCAGACACATTCCTGCACTCCAACAGACCTTCGCATTCGGACAGCTCCTGCCGTTAACAGTAAACGTGAATCAGGCCCACCACAGATCATGCGTGGACAAAATCATCCTAGAAATCGTTCACATATGTATTTGATCGCTATACTTAGAATTAAATGTTAGGACATCCGTTTCGGTTGAATGACATTCGACAATGACCGAAGTATCGTAAATACACCCTGCTGACGGCTGTGGCTCTGGAAGTGAAAGTATCGGTGCCATTCTTATGACTTGACATACTCTTCCCTTTATTATCACAGTACTCCACGTTATATCCACACCTTCTTTACGACTGGACACAGTCATTTCCCTTGCACATGTCAAGAACACAAACACATCCTTCATACGCCTGATGCTCAAGGTGAACCTATCACGCATCCACTGCTACTATTACTAAGTATAATACTTAACCAGTAAATGATTCCAGACGAAACAAAATAATACTCAGAGAAAATCAGCGATGGGCTTATCTTGTTTGTATTACCAACGTGTCTTAGAAAGAGATGAGTAATAGTCTTACAAACTGCCAGATGTTAAAAAAAACCTATCGCAACAGCTACTGTATCTTACTGTCACAACCGTTCTTGGTTCTACAGGTGCACACAAGTATCTACGTTAAAAGCTATACTGGCTTTATAAATCGAGGTAAATCACTTCCTCCGAATGATTTTTTTTTCTCTCAGACAAATACCGAGAAGGTGATCATAAGGGTATATATTATCAGACGAACAGTGCGGTTACATGTAGACCATGATGCAACCTCGTGATAAAATCGCTAAATTTTGAAAGTGATTCAGCTAAGGAACGTGGTATGAAACTGCTATCAGCAACTCCCTCACGCCGCCAGATATTTCTCCAGTATGTGTAACGTATTCTGTTTCAATACCATATCATAGGTTCTGTGATATATCCACTGAGTTACAAGCGATGACTGATTGAGAAGGATCGCAAAAAGAAATAGTAGGTGGTGTGCTAATTGAGTTCATAGGGAAATGTACACTAATTTTTCAGATCTACAGTGTTTCGCTATCAACTAGAAATGATGTCTATCATTTGGAATCAAGTCCTTCCATTCAACCACTTACCTGCATTGGATTCCATTGAGAAGTCCTCTAATGATTGACACCACAAGTTAATCATATTCCTGGCATTGTCACATCTCAAAAGGAGTCATCTTTCTCGAACCTCTATGCCACAGTAAAATTTCAGTCTAGTTTTAGTCAGCCCCTACGCATATTGCAACTGCTCCCACTTCTACAGCTTTGCACACGTGATCGTTCCAATTTAAGTCAGAACTGAGCCGAAGTCGGAGAAAGATATACCCGCCATCATCTCCAACCTATGTAGAAACAGAACGACATGAGTTAGTGCAACAGGACCGTGTTTAGATCATTCGGTGGAAATGCGCGCATTGTGGTGCAATGGTTCAAATGGCTCTGAGCACTATGGGACTTAGTCCCCTAGAACTTAGAACTACTTAAACCTAACTAACTTAAGGACATCACACAAATCCATGCCCAAGGAAGGATTCTAACCTGCGATCGTAGTGGTATTGTGGTGGATCTCCACACCATATACAGGTACTACATTCAAAGCAGATCCATGTCCATTCACATCTATCAGCCCAACATACTATCATCGTTAATCTGTACTATCAAACAGAGAAAGATTGTTGTTGTTGTTGTTGTGGTGGTGGTCCTCAGTCCTGAGACTGGTTTGATGCAGCTCTCCATGCCACTCTATCCTGTGCAAGCTTCATCTCCCAGTAACTACTGCAACCTACATCCTTCTGAATCTGCTTAGTGTATTCATCTCTTGGTCTCCCTCTACGATTTTTACCCTCCATGCTGCCCTCCAATACTAAATTGGTGATCCCTTGATGACTCAGAACATGTCCTACCAACCGATCCCTTCTTCTGGTCAAGTTGTGCCACAAACTTCTCTTCTCCCCAATCCTATTCAACACTTCCTCATTAGCTATGTGATCTACCCATCTAATCTTCAGCATTCTTCTGTAGCACCACATTTCGAAAGCTTCTATTCTCTTCTTGTCAAAACTATTTACTGTCCATGTTTCACTTCCATACATGGCTACACTTCATACAAATACTTTCAGAAATGACTTCCTGACACTTAAATCTATACTCGATGTTAACAAATTTCTCTTCTTCCGAAACGCTTTCCTTGCCATTTCCAGTCTACATTTTATATCCTCACTACTTTGACCATCATCAGTTATTTTGCTCCCCAAATAGCAAAATTCCTTTACTACTTTAAGTGTCTCATTTCCTAAACTAATTCCCTCAGCAACACCCGACTTAATTCGACTACATTCCATTATCCTCGTTTTGCTTTTGTTGATGTTCATCTTATATCCTCCTTTCAAGACACTGTCCATTCCATTCAACTACTCTTCCAAGTCCTTTGCTGTCTCTGACAGAATTACAATGTCATCGGCGAACCTCAAAGGTTTATTTCTTCTCCATGGATTTTAATATCTACTCCGAATTTTTCTTTTGTTTCCTTTACTGCTTGCTCAATATACAGATTGAAAACATCGGGGAGAGGCTACAACCCTGTCTTACTCCCTTCCCAACCGCTGCTTCCCTTTCATGTCCCTCGACTCTTACAACTGCCATCTGGTTTCTGTACAAATTGTAAATAGCCTTTCGCTCCCTGTATTTTACCCCTGCCACCTTTAGAATCTGAAAGAGAGTATTCCAGTCAACATTGTCAAAAGCTTTCTCTAAGTCTACAAATGCTAGAAACGTAGGTTTTCCTTTCCTTAATCTTTCTTCTAAGATAAGTCGTAAGGTCAGTATTGCCTCACGTGTTCCAGTATTTCTACGGAATCCAAACCGATCTTCCCCGAGGTCGGCTTCTACTAGTTTTTCCATTCGTCTGTAAAGAATTCGTGTTAGTATTTTGCAGCTATGGCTTATTAAACTGATTGTTCGGTAATTTTTACATCTGTCAACACCTGCTTTCTTTGGGATTGGAATTGTCATATTCTTCTTGAAGTCTGAGGGTATTTCGCTTGTTTCATACATCTTGCTCACCAGATGGTAGAGTTTAGTCAGGATTGGCTCTCCCAAGGCCGTCAGTAGTTCCAATGGAATGTAGTCTACTCCGGGGGCCTTGTTTCGACTCAGTTCTTTCAGTGCTCTGTCAAACTCTTCACGCAGTACCGTATCTCCCATATCATCTTCATCTACATCCTCTTCCATTTCCATAATATTGTCCTCAAGTACATCGCCCTTGTATAGACACTCTATATACTCCTTCCACCTTTCTGCTTTCCCTTCTTTGCTTAGAACTGGGTTTCCATCTGAGCTCTTGATGTTCATACAAGTGGTTCTCTTACGAACTATAAAAGCTCCACTAACTTCATCCAATATAGAACTCGCCTAGGTACCGATGCAGGCGCGATGACGCTTAGCTGTAGTGGGGGTCCAGTGCAGAGAGAGAGATGTCGCAATGTTTCCCAGAATAGCACAGAGTGCATTCCTGCTAGCAATTCTAACAGGACAGCCCGTCTTTCACTGAATTAACCTGTCAAACTGCTGCTGCTGCTGCTGCTGCTGCTGCGGGACTATCCTAGTAATATACAGGTATCCACTGCAGAGGCCAGTTTAAGGTTTCTTCACCTCTACTTTAGGAGGATGATCGTATCCTGTGGACTACACCGTAAATCGCAAGATACTCTCCCTGTGGCCCTGTCTCGTTGTTTGAAACATTATTATTTTCTGCTGTAACAAACTTTGTACCCTGCCATACATTTTGTTTTTTCTGCCACGACTTCGAGGTCTGTGTCAGGTTCTAAACTGACATTAAGATTTTCTGATCCTAGGCCTCACACAGAAAACGAGACTTCGCACAGTGTATGTTGTTATGGATAGTTTCAAGAACATCTCAGAAATTACGGTAAACTATCAATCGCTTTTCTTAAAACAGAGTTACTCGCTTAGTGACCCAGCAGATTTCTTGTGTGGGGCTCAAATGTTTGATCATTTGATCATAAGTCTTGTTTTAGATCTTTTGTGGTCCTGATTCCCCAAGACACTTGTGGCTGTCTGCTTTTCTTAATGTTAGTAAAAGTTGTTTCTCTATCCTAAAATGTAAATGAGTGTTTTAAAACGTAAAAAAATACAACTTAGCGTGCAGTGCGCTACCTTGCAAGACGAGAAATGTGAGTCAGAAGAGGTTGGAATCCGCGCGACGCACTGCGGGCAGTGGCAGGTACATCGACCAAACTTTGTGTGGTTTTGAGGCGGTTTTTCGCCGAATGGCCGCGTGGTTAGAGACGTCGTCTCACTAATTGCGCGGTCTCTTCCGCCGGAGGTTGGAGTCCTCCCTCGGGCCTGGGTGTGTGTGTGTGTGTGTGTGTGTGTGTGTGTGTGTGTGTGTGTGTGTGTGTGTGTTGTTAGTTTAAGTAGTGTGTAAGTCTAGGGACCCATAGGAATCCACACATATTTGAACATTTTTGAGGTGGTTTTCCGCACATAGGCAAATGCCTGGCTGGTGCACAATTTCCGCCTCACAAAATACGGTACACAAACAGTTACAGTGGGATCACACACTGAACAAAGTTGCACAATTCACAGAGAGGTGGCGCACGAATCCTCAATCACCTCCCCCCCTCCCCCCGCCCTCCTCCCGGCCTAATGTCTTAGGTAACTGACGACTGCGGTGACAGGAAAGACGTTCGACCGCTAAGAAACATAAATTTTTCCAAATCTTGAGTACAGCAGACCCATACTAGACAGGATTAATGCTGAGAAGAAGAACAAAACCACAAAAAGAAAAGAACTCATTAAGCTGTTCAAAACGACATACTAACATCGCCATGAGCAGCTACAGTGCCCAGTTACATTAATGTGACACCATTTCAACAGCCTTAATAACTAACTTACGTAGCGCGTTCGATGCAAGACGTGCGGGAACACCGTCGAAGAGGTTCTGGAAGGCACCAACAGTGATATGGGGTCACGCCGACACCGGTGCCCTGACCAGCTGGGCTAGGTTTCTCGGATGAGGAGGCACCTCACCAACAGCCTGATCGAGGTAGTCCCGCCGATTCTCAATTGGGTTTAAATTCGGGCATATGGTGGTCAGGGCAGTGCAATAAACTGGTGCTCTTAAAACCACGCACATACACTGGAAGCCGTGTGACACGTTGCATTGTCCTGTTTGTAGATTCCATCGTGCTGAGGAAAAAC
Organism: Schistocerca cancellata; assembly: GCF_023864275.1. NCBI lineage: Eukaryota > Metazoa > Arthropoda > Insecta > Orthoptera > Acrididae > Schistocerca > Schistocerca cancellata. The sequence goes on along the minus strand of NC_064633.1, from coordinate 316,829,582 downwards.
AAATTGCGTGGAAATGATCCCCACGGATAGATGCATACTTGTGTTGATCCGTTGTGCCTTCCAGAAAGACGAGATCACCCAGAGAAAGCCCTCCATCTTGGACACTTCCAATGATGCTGAAGGATGTTTGCTTGCGGACGTTCCAATCTGTACACTGAAACGACCATCTGTCCAATGCAGCATAAGATGTGACTCATTTGAAAAAGCCACCGGTGGCCACTCACTGGACGACCAGTTGCGTTCATGTAAATTCCAGCCTTCGACGCCGATGAACAGCAGTCAGCACGGATGTATGAACCAGGCGCTATCTGCATAGGCTCAGCCACAACAATATTAGCTGAACGGTCGTTGAGAAACACTGTTGGTGGCTCCTTAGTACATCTGGGCGGTCAGCTGCTCAACAGTTGCACGTCTGTTCACCCATACACATGTCCTCAGCCGTTATTCACGCATATCATCTAAGGACCGATCGAGGTGGCGCAGTGGTTAGCACACTGGACTCGCTTTCGGGAGGACGACAGTTCAATCCCACGGCCGCCCATCCTGACTTAAGTATTCCGTGATTTCCCTAAATCGCTGCAGGCAAATGCCGGGATGGTTCCATTGAAAGGACGCGACCGACTTCCTTCCCTGTCCTTCCCTAATCCGATGATACTGATGAACTCGCTGTTTGGTGTCCCTTCCCAAACAACCAGACCCCGCCTATCATTTAAGGTCCGTAGTGCACCAGTTGCTTCGCCGCTGGTTTTCAATGGCGCCGTTTTGCGATGTGGAGTATGCTTTAACCATGACTGCATGCGACCAGCTCCAAAACTTAGCCATTTCGAAAGTGCTTCCACCCTCGGCTCGGAAGCCAATGGCCATGCCCTTTTGGACGTCGTATACATAGCTCCATTTCCACTGCACTGCCTTCCGGTCCCGTCCCCCCCCCCCTCCCCCCTTCACCCGACACGCTTCCTCCCCCTGCTAGTGCTGCCACCTGCAGTCTGTGAGTGGTTATTGCACACTGACGTCGAACATAGATGGTGGTTACTTTAATGTGACTGAACAGTGTATATTTGTTTAGAAAGAACAGAATGCTGAGACTCATGTCCATACAAAAACGGTATTTCAGTTTTAAAAATGATATATTGTAGTTATATGTAGTTGGTAGTACTATAGCAATTAAGACTGACAAATGGATTAGTGTATTTTAAGGCATTTCTGTATATGACTTCTGTATTTGCTCCTAAAACGATCACAATCGCTGATCTTGCTATGGCGTTACGAATTAGTAAGCTATTTGTCAGATGCTGTGAATCTTAAGATGGTCTGTTTCTCATCATATCACGTTACAGAATAAAGTTATTTGGAAATATATTTCCCCAGCTTTAAAAACTCAAGAATCCTTGTCTGTGGACACGAAGCGATACATGTTATGGACTGTGGCTACAATAACATCAGACATAGAATAAATGGACTTTGCAAACAGCTACAGTTCGGTTAACCTCTGTTCTAAAAGCCTTAGTGATTTTGAAAAATAAAGTGCCACGCTTTTGATTAGGCACCATTAGGAATCTGACGCTAGACGGCGAGCAATTTGAACGGCGAACGATGACTTAATTCATATCACCTGTCCACTTAATAATTCGGCTGAATAAGGGAACAGAAAATAATTTCGTCCACGCATTTTACGACAGTAAGAGGGCCCGCACCACAGTATTGGAACACAGACTTTGTTCACCATTATCATTATTTTTTATTGTGAATGTTTGTAGCACGAGTCGTTTGTAGTGCAGGTCTTTAGATCGCAGTGTAAATAGCCTGCGCATAAATATCGCCCTGCCATACTATGTGCTTGCCGTAGCAACTTCTAGTCCATATCAGCAGCTGGAACTTTGCATATATACGGCTATCAAAGCTGACGATCACAAGAAATTAAATGAAACCGCGCTTCGACGTGACAATTGAGCCACTCTGCTGTCTTCTTTAAGCGTTCTGTGAAGCTGGTTCAAATGGCTCTGAGCACTATGGGACTTAACATCTATGGTCATCAGTCCCCGAGAACTTAGAACTACTTAAACCTAACTAACCTAAGAACAGCACACAACACCCAGCCATCACGAGGCAGAGAAAATCCCTGACCCCGCCGGGAATCGAACCCGGGAACCCGGGCGTGGGAAGCGACAACGCTACCGCACGACCACGAGCTGCGGACAGCTGGTTCTGATGAATAATTCGTTCATAATAAATGGCGTCGTGAGGGATGTGACTGTTGATAAATGTAAATAAAACGGCTTACTGCGTGAGTTACTTCTTTGTTTTCCCAGTACGCCTTTCAGTTGTTCACACCATCATCTTCCGGTGGAGAATTGTGTAGTTACATTCCTGGTGTTAGTGTAGAAGACCCGCACCGCCGTACTAGCCAAGGTCCTAATGGAATTGATTTGCCATTGCTTTCCTCCGACCGTAATGGAGACGAATGAAGATGATGAAGACGACACAACATCCAGTCATCTCTTTGCAGGTGAAAATCCCTGACCCCGACGGGAATCGAACCCGGGTCCACGTGCTCAAGAAGCGTGAATACTACCACGAGCGGCGGACGCATACTGTATATAAGCAAGAAAAACATACTCGTAAGTATCTTTGTTAGATTTTTAGTTTTAAAATATTTTTTGTCTTTAAATTCACAATACATTTCCCAATAGCAATATGTTCAAATTCAGCACCAACTCACTAGATTAATTTTACTGTTGCCATTGATGACTTTGTTTCCTCCTTTGGCACATATCCAAATTTTGGAGCGTCCCATCAGCATTGCAATTGTAACAGTCGTCAGATGCATTTTGCCTGATGTTTCAGCAACTATTTGGAATTCAGTTTTTGCAGTGTGTAGCTGCAGTCAGCCCAAACAGATACTGGTCATCATCTGTTTAAAGTGACAGTTCGGCATTAATTTTGTCGATATGTATTAACAGGTCAGTAAATCACGAAGAGCAACCATTACTAGAGCAGCGCCAACACCTCCCTGGCTCACACTGTCTGCTACCGCCACACAGCAGCGCAGCTCAGTCGCTGCTAGAGTACAGGTTATTCTTCGGGTTCTAATGACTCTGTTAATACGCATCAAAAAAACAGTACTACACTTGTCGTATCGGCCGCCGCACAGCAGCCGCCAACTCGGCGCGGCGTGCTACAACACGCGCGGCACGCAGCGAGTACCGCTGGTGCCGCACACGATGTCAACAACTGGCGCCAGTGAACGCGTCGTTGCGGGGTTAGCGGCAGCGTACACATCACTATCGATACGAATTACCCTGGCGGCACTGCCCTTGCCACCAGAATGAGCAACCGTATAAGGGCGCCATCTACCAACACTGTGATTGGCCGGACCTGCGGATTTAAGCGAGCTCCCTGAGCCCGTTTAAACAGTTCAATCTCCGCCGATGATTGCGTTACTACCCGGCTGCTGGATTCACAACGACCGAACCGTACTGTGGCCTCCCGGGCTGGAAACTTGCGACGCGTCGGTATCGACTGGTTGGCAGTGGTTAGTGGCTCTCATTTCTTCTTGGCGCTACAGCCAGCGAAGTGTTGTGTAGTCGAACTTAAGTTTTGTTTTGAGTGACAGAAGGTCAAATAAATTTGGTTATCACGGAATATTTGTTGTGTTATAGTGCGGACATAACAACACTAGACTAATCTGGGGGCATTCTATCGAGTGGGCACGCAAAATACCGCCATTAAAATCATACACTACGTTTCCTCCGAAAGAAAAGTTCAAAGCCGCACCCTCCACCGATAAAGTCGTGGTGACTGTCTTCTGGGACTGTGAGGCGGTTATTCTGTTTTATATCCTCCCTCATGGTGCAGCGATCAAGTCTGAAGTGTATTGTGCTAAAGTCAGGTAATTGGAGAAACTACTACAGCATGTTCATCATCACAAAAATGCAAACGAATTTCTCTTTCACCATGACAACGCAAGTCCTCATACAAGTCTACACATTCGAGAGCTACAGTGGAGTGTTCTTCCTCATCTACCCTACAGTCCAGGTCTCGCACCTTCCTACATCTGTCTGTTTGCCCCAATGAAGGATCGTGGCAGGCAGTACGTGTATGATGGGAGGTTGTTGATGCAGTAAGACGTTGGCTCCGGCGTCGACCAGTAGAGTGGTACCATGCGGGCATACAGGCCCTTCCAGTAAAATGGCATAAGGAAGTCGCACTAAACGGGGGTTATGTTGAAAAGTAGGATTTTGTAACCAAAAGAGTGAGGAATAGTAGGGTGTATTGGGATCTTTGTGCGATTTGCAGGGGGGGATGGGGGGGATTTCCTCCCCTCTGCATCAGACCATCCCCTCCTCTGGTTTTAGTTTATGCATCCCAACCTGGGATGTTTATTTCCCACGCACTGGAGTAAAACTTTACATATAATTTAAATTTGTGGAGCCGAACACTGAAAGTTGTTAATACAGTCTTACTATTAATACTATTAATATGTTTGCTTATTAATTTTGAAAAAGTGTTATGTAGTAGGTAAGCGTTTCAAACCGATAAACGTATTTTCTGATGAAATAAAAAAAAAACTCGTAAAACGTTGGGAAAACTGCATTAAAGTCCCGGGAGGTTACGTAGAAAAATAACGCATGTTTCAGTTTTCTATCATCAGAATAAGTACAGCTTTTCACAAATGTGCCTTTACTTTTTGAATTCCCCTCGTATACCGGTATGTAGATAATTTTGTAAATAAGCTTTACCTATAATGTACTTTTAAAGATATAACAAGGGATGGCTTTTCTGACAGCGCTTACGCGTGAATAGTGAGTTTCGGCACTAACATCTATTTATAAACATCTGTTTAACCATGGGTAACGCCACGGTCCAAGCTAGTAACATATATAATTATACTAACCCCCTAAGACATCCCCTTCACTAGTAAAAGCACAAATCGAACACTGGTGCGTAATAACATTATAAGTGAAACGTACACGTTACTAGAGGCAGTACTGGCACCTTTTCGATTCTACTTCCTTGCTCTTACGGATTCATGTCTTTTTAAATTCAACAGTGCTTTCTCGGAAAAAAATTCACCAAAAAAAGACGCAAGATACCCCGTTTCGTACTTGGTCTGCTGCTGTGAAAAGGCGTCTCTGCATTACTGTAACACTAGGTATGTAACAACACAGTTCTGCTTCTGAAGATGGTGGTGTGAACGACCAAGAAGCACAGTAAAATGTTTTATTTACGTTGGTTTTACCGGGCTGTAGTGCTCGCTCCTCCGACACATAGTTCCAAAATGTGCCGCTACGGCTCCCAGCGCTCACTTCGCTTGACTGAGCAGTAACGTCTTTCTCCATTCGAAAGCACAGCGTAACAGCGTTCAGAAGCTGCCTCCCCCCCGAAAGTGGCGGCGGACAGAACAGCATTTTTCCATTTGGGAATTTACAGCGCTCTCTATTCTTTCGGAACGCCCCTCGTTCGTCAGCTACGGCGACTCGTGCCAGACTAAACAACGGAGGCGCCGCACGGCTCTCGAGACGGAGGCGTTTGTCTGCGTCCGTCGCGTGGGCGGTGGGGGGCGGGCCTAACGACCAGCGGAGGCGCCGTAAATCACTGCCTGTTGTCCCGTCCCTCCCCCGCTACGCGTGTGACGCACTAATTGGACCGGCGGGGCGCCCAAACTAGGAAGCGTCCCACCGGCTCGGGGGGACATCGCAGACGTGGGCAGCCGCCTCTTTGCGGCACTTCTAGCCGGAGGCCGCTGCAGGCCTTAGCTGGAGCCTCACTCCGAAATCAGCCTTGGATGTGGACTGATGTCCTCAGTTATTTGCTGGATGCATTCAAATCTTTCACTCCTATAAGTTACACCCTCTACAACTCACTCTACAATCCGTTCATTACAAGAATGAACCTCACGTAAACAAACACAAACACCGGCCGGTGCGGCCAAGCGGTTCTAGGCGCTTCAGTCTGGAACTGCGCGACCGCTACAGTCGCAGGTTCGAATCCTGCCTCGGGCATGGATGTGTGTGATGTCCTTAGGTTAGGTTTAAGTGGTTCTAAGTCTAGGGAGTGATGACAACAAATGACCTCAGAGCCATTTGAACGAAACACAAACGCGGTGATTGGTCAGAAGCCGTAGTACACGTACAAAGATGTTACGCTCTTGGAAGTAGGTCCTACTTATGTATTATATATCTTATTACTAAGTTACGTTAAATGAAGCTTTGAGATATTCAACGATTTTCTTAATCAGTCTTTAGCTATGTAGTTTGTATTTCAAAAATCTTGTAGGCCCCTACAGTCACAACCTCTGCAACGTTGTGCTCTGATTGTTGCGCTGTTAATGCGCAGTATAAAAATCGCTCAGGTTGCTTTCTGTTCCGTAGTGAAACACGCGCGTGGAACACGGTTAAAAAGCGCCGAAAAATAGGTTTTTCTTAATGTTTTTCATAAATTTACGGAGATAATCGGCTTTGAAGTTTTCCCAGCATTGTATACCCTGCAGTTGACAAATGAGCCAATATTGGACGTGTAGTGCAGTCGGTAGCTCAGTGGAACGTGAACGCAATGCGGCTATTTGTGCGTTGGTTGAAATCTCCGCAATATCATTTTTTTCTCGTTCAATTTGAAATACCTAAATCTCATAATTATAAAACTCATCATCATTTTTTATGAATAATGCACGTCTTCTTGTTTCTAATAACATACTGGACGCGAAATTCCTGTTTCCATGTCAAATATAAATTCATAATTATCGATGTTTTATGAAAGACTGTTCATAAATTTTTTTAAATTAAGAAAACATAGCAATTTAATTTTTAAGGCAAAATTGAAAAAACGAATCCTCTTTATTTGGACTATGTCCATCGTTTTATACCACAGAGATAGATAAGTGCGAGAATTATCGCACAACCAGCTTAACAGCTCACGTTTCCAAGTTGCTGACAAGAATAATATACAGAAGAATGGAAAACAAAACTGAGGATGTGTTACATGACGACCACTTTTGCTTTAGGAAAGGTAAAGGCTCCAGAGAGGCAGTTCTGACGTTGTGGGTGACAAGAGAAAGAAGCCTGAAGAAAAGTCAGGATACGTTCATGGGATCTGAGAATTTGAAAAAGCTTTTGACAACTTAAAAAGGTTCAAGATGTTCGAAATTCTGAAGAAAATAATGGTAAGCTACAGGGAAAGAAGAGTGATACGCAATATGCACAAAAAACAAGAGGGGGCAATGAGCAAAGGTGAAGCGCTCGGATTAAAAAGGATGAACAATAGAGATGCAGAAACATGAAAAACAATCATTTTCACAGCATCGAGCACATTACACAAATGCTGCATTTTCACATTTTCTGCTGTGCGATTACAACATGAACCCAACAGAACTGATCTGCAGCCAAGTTGCAGGATTTGGCCCGGGAAGTAACAAAACCGTTAAGCTGCCAAACGTAGTGGAACTAACGCACGCAGCTTTTTCACACGTCACTGCCGAACGCTGGCGGGATATGGAACGGCTCGTCATAAAAGAAGAGAAAATGCTGCGCCTGGTTGGCTTCGTGTATTCTGTTGTTACGTGATCAACGTAGTAGCTGACACTTCCAAAACTGAAATGCATTTCTCGAATTCAGATAAGAGGTTATCAGACGACTGTCTGTAAGTAATACCTTCAGTGGCTTCAATATTTAACTATACGGTGAAATCCTTCAATACTCTCTTACGTTACCCACGGCTTATGGAGAAAAATTACCCTGTAGTTAAGTCAGGAATTTTCATAATTCTTGTTTTTAATTGCAACAGTACGTTTGCAAAAAACGACAACGTGTTGCGGTTTTCGTCTAGTCGTCTAAGGAGCGTATTGTGGGAGATTTGCAGTGTATTATTTCATTCTGCTTAAAAATTGAATGATTGTAGTGCTCCTCTGCTCGTCTCGTTTTTACGTGTGAACTGCAGCTGGCCACGTCACTGCAGGCTATCGGTACCCGCTGACCGGCCAGTGCTGTCCAAGCTAAATGCGCCGGTAAAGCCGTTGCCCCGTATTATTGGGTTGGGTTGTTTTCGGGAGGAGCCAAACAGCGAGGTCATCGGTCTCATCGGATTAAAGGAGGACGGGGAAGGAAGTTGGCCGTGCCCTCTCAAAGGAACCATCCCGGCATTTGACTGGGGCGATTTTGGGAAATCACGGAAAACATAAATCAGGATGGCCGCGCGCGGGTTTGAACCGTCGTCCTCCCGAATGCGAGTCCAGTGTGCTAACCACTGCGCCACCTCGCTTAGTCGTAGTATTCCTAAGTCGATGTGAGGGTAACTCACAGCACAAAACGTACCCTTATTATCGTACTTGACAGTACTCGAGACAGCCTGGCTGCAGTCCCACGTGAAACGGAAATTCAATGAGGTACCAACAAATGCGGAAGAATACATCAGGTATATTCTTGTCAGTGGTTTCCGTATACTCCATTCCATATATTCCATTCCTAGCCGATTCTGCGGAGAATCTCTTCACTTCTTGCCTTACGAGTCCCCGTAATTTTCAACGTTTTCCTGTTGCACCACATATCAGATGCTTACAATCTCATCTGCCCCTGTTATCCCACAGTCCATGTTTCACCACCAAACAATACTTCGCACCAAACGTATGTTCTCAGAAATTTCTTCCTCAAATTAAGGCCTATGTTTGATACTGGCAGACTTCTCTTAGCCAGCCGGCCTGGCTGGCCGAGCGGTTCTCGGCACTGCAGTCTGCAACCGCGTGACTGCTACGGTCGTAGGTTTGAATCCTGCCTCGGGCATGGATGTGTGTGATGTCCTTAGGTTGATTAGGTTTAAGTAGTTATCTGTTCTAGGGGACTGATGACCTCAGATGTTAAGTCCCATAGTGCTCAGAGCCATTTGAACCATTTTTCTCTTGGCCAGGAATGCCCTTTTTGTCTGTGATAGACTACTTTCGATATCCTTATTGCCCCGTCGTCATTGGTCAACACATCTTTTGGTTCTTCTTCAGTTTCACTGCGGATAGCAATGTCATCAGCGAATCTTATGACTGACATCCTCTCACCTTGGAATTCAATCCCACTCTTGCACTTTTATTTCCGTCATTACTTCTTCAATGTATAGATTGAGCAGTATAGGCGAAAGACTGCATCCCTATTGTACATCCTTTTTACTCCGAGCGTTTCACCTTTGCTCATTGCCCCCTCTTGCTTCTTGTGCATATTGTGTATCACTCTTCTTTCCCTGTAGCGTACCATTATTTTCGACAGGATTTCGAACATCTTACATCTTTTTCAGTTGTCAAAAGCTTTTTCAGATTCTCAGATCCCATGAACGTATCTTGACTTTTCTTCAGGCTTCTTTCTCTTGTCACCCATAACGTCAGAACTGCCTCTCTGGAGCCTTTACCTTTCCTAAAGCCAAAGTGGTGGTCATGTAACACATCCTCAGTTTTGTTTTCCATTCTTCTGCATATTATTCTTGTCAGAAACTTGGAAGCGTGAGCTGTTAAGCTGGTTGTGCGATAATTCTTCCACTTGTAGGTTCCTGCAATCTTTGGAAATGTGTGGATGACGTTTTCCCGAAAGTCTGATGGTACATCGCTAGTCTCATACATTCTGCACACCAACATGAATAGTCGTTTTGTTGAGAGAACCATATAGATAACAGAAATGTATGTACGTGTGTTTCACATCTTCCCCTATCGCTTACTGTATGGATACAACCACTGCGGATGTAAGAACCACCTGCCTATCAAAGGGGTTGGCCCTGAAAATGCAATGTAGTCCACAACAGGCGAATACCCGTATTGTATTCATTCAGCATTCGGGGGTCAGAGCACCTAGTCACTTGCAACAAACTTTACACACAATTTCAAACCTTCGTGAAACTTTTCCTCGCTGTCAACCGCCACAAAATGAAGAAAGCAAAAACTTTCTCGGTTAGTACATTTTCGTTGTGCATGCAATAAGACTGCCGTATGACAGTATTCACATATACCACTGAATGTACCTGAAAATTATATCATTGCACAGCACACAATTCAGGAGATACTACGTCATGCACATTCAGCTGCGTGAAATTGAAACTGCAGGGTTAAATTTGAGAGGTGGCATGAGCCCCCTCTCATATTTCTATCTTACGATTCTCCTCTCTAATTGCATGCGGTGGAAAGTCGCTATTCCTTCACACGCAGACTTCCCACGCAGTGTCTCTCGTCACCCGGGTGGTCCGGTGACAGGCGGGCTCCGCTGATCTTGAAAGGGTAAGCTGACGGGTGTGAAGGAGTCGAGTGAATGGTTTCCAGACGCCGACATTGTAGAATAGCGGCGGAGACACGCTCGCAAAGGGCCTGAAGTAGTGGCTGGGCTAGAGGTTCCGTTACTTCGCAGAAACTTAGCGAAAACACTTTCTGGCAGGCTACCAGCGAGGAGTGGGAATGACTTGTGTACCCAGGCAGTTGTGGCGGGCAAATTCCCGCGCTTTCTGCAAAATCGTATCTGTGATTGGCTTGCTCAGGGCTGAGCTCCGTGACGTAGCAAAATCAGCGCAGAAATTGGCGCCAAGAATCTCCATTGGTGGAATGGTAGTGCTCCGGCAATAGAGTGAAATTTTCCGCCGGTTTTCGAGTTGCTGATTGGAATGGTTAACCACGGCCACTGTCGTGGGGGCGGGAATGCTCTGTGTTCGGTTTGTACGGGTGCTCTTGTGGAGTAGTCGGCTCTCGGCTTTCAGTCGGAGTAGGCTACAACACTGAGCTCTCGCTGCTCTGGACAGCCTGCCTTCCGTTGGCTGTCTAATATACTTTTATTTGATTGTAACTGTTTAACGAAGTTGCTGAAGTTTCGACTTCAACGTAACTTTCCGAGTACAGTTGGCAATTGAGCGTTCTGCGTACAAGCGGCCTATGTTGTCTGTCTTGGGCAGTTTTGGCTAAAGTTGACTGTATCGGAGTTACTGTGTGACTTCACTTGTGAAAATCAGTCACTGTACCGTCAGTGATTGTGTGGTGAGCCTTCTTCGTCTCTCTCAGAGGCGCATTTGTATTGATAGCAAGTCTTTAGTCTGGAACAACCAGACCAGGACAATTTGTTTCGGGCTATACTCGCGACATTATCATCACCACGACGGGACGTCGAAGCAACCAGCCATCGCTTCCAGTACGCCAGATCGTGTCCTTGCAGCTAAGAAGACAGCTTGGTAATGTACGTCCGCAGCACCGGCAAAGCAGGCATTTTTGCTAGGCGATAATCAGAGCTCAGCAGAGCGCGCCTGTTCGTCTTTTCTAACTTTGTTCTATCTTGGGTGTTCATTGTCTGAGTTCTCACTAATGTAGCAGCAATTAATGTTGGGTTAGCTGTGTCTCTCTCTTAAGATTTGAGTTGCAAGGAATTGGCTCCACATACCACTTTGTCATAAACTTCACAATCTAGTTTAGGGACAACTTCACCTTCACAGCGTTTATTTGAGTATCCAATTTGAGCCAATTTGATGTATTGTAAATGTTTTATATGTTTTTGTTTATTATTTTGTGTTTAGTCTTAGTAAATCATATTGTTGTTTTGGACAGAACTTACATTCTGTTAATCGGTAGAGCACCCCTATCATTTCTCACTACGTTAATGAACCTTCCTTTATTTTACTTATTTATCAAATTAAATTATTGCAGGTGCCAAACTCTTTTCTACTCCACTTGCAGGGTTGATTACAGTCAGTTCGTATACCTTTTTAATCCATGTGCAACAGCAAAAGTCGGAGTTAGAATAGGGGGGGGGGGCCTTAGAGCATCATTTACATATGTAGATTCTAGAAGAACTTAGTATTAAATACACTGCTAGCCCCGGCACCTCGCAAATTCAGTAGAGATATAGGTGAAATATTAGTACAAATACGTGTCAGATATGTTAAATATGTGTGAAATATGTTTTACATGCGCGTACATGGGTAAAAAGCTCCCCTAAACTCCTGCAACGATTTGAATCAAATTTGGTATACATATTAGCTTACGAAAAGCCAGTTATAAATTGAATATACTTTGAATCTGAAGCTAATGGAAACTACACAGATTTCCATTTTCAGGATAGGTAAAATTGTTAAGAAATTAAGAAAATGCAAGTCTCTGAAGTTCGTCTTTGTAAGGATGGTTGCGGGACCTCGGCTGTTCAGTATAAAATGTAAAAGCAGAAATATCTTCAGCAATCTATATTTCCATTTTAATTTTATTTTTGCTACCAGTTTCAGAGTTACACTATCCATCTTCAGACTCCCTGACGGACTTGTAGGAAGAATCCCAACTCTTGTACAATCGAAATAGGGGCCAGCGTACAGTTACTCATATCCATAGACTTAATTTTAACAATGCCATCGCTTCGTTCAGACTGCAAGTGATGAACGAAGTGATCTTGTTGTAAAAGAAGAAAAAAAAGAGTTTACGGAACCAATGGCTGTATGCTGGTCCCTATTTCAGTAATACAAGAAGTGGGATTCTTCCTACATGTCGGTAAGAGGACCTGACGCTGAAACTGACAGTAAAATTACAATAAAATTGGAAATATAGATAGCTGAAGTTGTTTTGGATTTGACATTTTAACGAAACTCAGTAGGTATGCTAATTTACCATGTTCTATGGTAAAAGAGCTTCATCTTTTTCAAGGTACATTATGGTGCACGCCTGATGACGTGTGCCTATGCCGTCCACTTGTTATATAACTACACTACGCAACACAATTAAAGGATCCCATTTTCAAAATCCCCATAATTATCTCCTGTGGCGAGGCAGAGTTCGAAATTTGCCTCAACGTTGCCTACAGCGCACACTCTAATGTGCACAGGCTTGGCGCCCTGCGACGTCACCCTCGGGACTCGGTAATCCTTCAGACAGCAAGATATCGACACATGCGAAAAAAAGAACAGAGCGCAAAAGTTCACGTGAGTTGTAAGTGCGGTTAATGATGTCACATTGGCACCAAATTTCACCACAATTCTGCCAAACGTCACTGTGGACGTATCACACATTGGGAAGGCGTCTCACCCCATCTCTTTTTGTTGAAACCTCCGCAGTGGAGGTTAGAACTGCGATGCTCAGCACTGAAATCACGCGGTTTTCTTATGTGTGGCCAAGCAAAGCATTTCGGACACAAATGGGTCAAATGGCTCTGAGCACTATGGGACTTAACAGCTGAGGTCATCAGTCCCCTAGAACTTAGAACTATTTAAACCTAACGAACCTAAGGACATCACACACATCCATCCCCGAAGCAGGATCCGAACCCGCGACCGTAGCGGCCTCGCGTTTCCAGACTGAAGCGTCTAAGACCGCTCGGCCACCCTGGCCGGCCATTTCGGACAAACTGCTGCTCAAAATCCGACACGAGAAAGCCTCAGAGTAGCATAAAGGGCGTCGATGAGACCACTCCTTCCCTTAACGGATTAATTCCCCGACATTTTGAGGACTAAAGCAACGGTTTTCAGTGCCATGAGTGATAGGACGACGTCCTGGACGACCTTTGACACTGCTGACGCCCCACGGACGCTTCAACCCTTCCCTAAAGACATCGTGGGCCAGCGGTGGGTCACTGAATGTGATCACCACCTTTTAGAGTGCTGTGTGACCGCATTTCTCCTCTTGTGTATAATGCGACACTACAAGAGACCGTTCAAAACTATTCGACGAAATTTGAACACGATCGAAGTAGCAAAGGGTGTGTAATCTACCCCCCACCCTTGCTACTTCCATCTATTGTCCGCAATAAGCAAAGTCTTTTATGAAGATTTGAGAGGAGCGAGGATTGCAATAACCTTACTAGTTTACTTACCTCGTCATGTTGAGTTGGCTCCAGTTCTTCTTGTCTAGGGGTATGATTCATGAAGCTTAAACTCTCACATTTTAGGTTGCCACGGTTGGACTGAACTAAATAAATGTTAAGATATTTGTTTCAGAATTTTTGTTTTTAGGTAAATATATTTTCTCACATTTTTGCATATCATACAGTATTTTGACTTTTCACAGTAACAAAGCCGAAATTACGTTGTTCACACAAAATGCAAGAATACGTGCGATCACCTCACAGGCAAGCTTACGACTTTCACACTCTGCGGAAAAAATAATATTCCAAAGCGTTTACAATTTTTCTTAACAAGTCAATTTTAACTGTACATGCCGAACTAGTATTTATCGATTATAGCATCGAAACTAAAATATTTTATAAAGTGACTCCTTTTCATAAGTTTTAGCTTTGTGCATAACATACTGTGTACAAAATTCTATGAGAGTTTTCAGAAAGCAACTGAGATAACATCGACCTGTCCAAAATGGGAAAAACATTACTGGCATTGACAACTACTGTTGAGCAAAAGTAATGCTAGAAGAGGATGCTTATTCTTTTTCAGCTCTCCTGTTTTATGCCCTCCCTTGGCGTGTTCGCAGACTGAAGGACATTGACACAAACGTGAATAAAATGGCAAAGCATTCCTCTAGACCCCAATAGTTCGTCATTGCTGTCACTGTCGCCTGTCCCCGTTTGGTGAGCACTTCAAAATTTTCGTATGCCGAGAAAACGCGTGACGGAGTCCTAGGAGCCGGCAGGTAGGCGACTACTTAACACCTCTTCGTTCTGGCATGCTTACTATCAAGCGGCCAGAACTCTCTGAGGTTTTCTCTGTGCATGTATATTTTTAAAGTACGATCGCGTTCAGCGGCATTGCTAGTGTACGGAGTCCTTAGAGAAGGGTGAAGCGTCCGTGGGGTGTCAGTAGTCAAAGATTATCAAGAACATCGCCCTGCCCCCACTCATACTGTGAACGCAAAACGTGTGTGAATCAACTCTTGAATGGAAGGGCTGCCTCAGTGACGCCCTCATGCCACTCTTTGAGGACACTTCGTGTCGACGTTGAGCGTCAGTGTGTCTGAAATCACACAAGAAAGCCACGTGACTTCAACGCTGTGTATCGCGGTTACAACCGTCAACGCGGTGGCGTAAAAAAAGAGGTGAAACTTGGATAAGAGAGACTGCGGTGACCTTCCCACTGAATAAAACGTCCACGGTGGCTTTGGGCCGAATTCTGCTCAAATTTGGTGCCAATGTGACATCATTATCCCAACTTGCAACTCACATGAATTTCTGCCCTTTTTTTTCGCATGTGTCGACATCTTTCTGTTCGAAGCGTCGACGACCGCAAGGGTGATGTCGCAGGGCGTCACACTTTTGCACATTATAGAGTAAGGTTGTGTAGGCACGTGTGAGACAAATTTCAAACTTATGCGTCCGTCGCAAGTGAATTAGAAAAAGTGATCCTTTAACTCTGTTTTGCAGTGTCTTTCAAAAATATACACAATTTCACTCGCCATAAATTTCTGTAACCGAAGAATAGTATGTCCCAAATAGCCCTTAGTGTTTTACACTGAACTTGAATGTATAGAACTCGAAATTACAAGTGCTACATAAATCACAAACTCATGTCTAACAACAAAGAAAAGTGGTAAAAACGGGGATAGTTTCTTATGATGGTCTGTAGTATGTTTCCTTCATGTGATTCTAAAGTAAACGTACTGACCAAGAAAAACGTCATGTGTTCCCAGCTGCACTGTCCCCTCTAGGTATGACACACTCCCCTTGACGTCTGCGCCAAATTTGGTTGAAGTCGTTCCAGGGGCTTAGAAGAGATGTTGAACATATGCATATGTGACATACATTGCACACATCTATGACTGATTTTCTGCAGTTTTACACCATCCGAGTCCAGAGAGGATGTTAGGTTTATCTGTGGTGTTCAAGCACGCTTGATGTTAGGTTCCGAAACAGGTTGACAAAATTATTAGCTCATTATAATATAGGGAGCGTACATTCTTGCGACATGGTTGGTACACAAAAAAGAACAAATAAGAAACAAATCAAACATCAAACTTTTAAAAGTATTCCAAGTCAACAAACTGCAGGAAATAAATACCAACAGGTCATTTTCCAATATTTTACGTCATCCCCTCTCATCAACAGCCCCACCTCTACCGGTTGTGGGTAATTTACTCCCGCTTTATTTTTATGCAAATTATAAGTCACGTATCTAACAAATTTGGCTGAAATTCCTCCAGGTGTTCCTGAGTTTTGTTTCGGTTCACTGTCATTTCATTCCCACGCTTATAGCATGTAAGTGGCTCTTAACCTCACAGTTCTTCTCTCCATAGAGTAAGTAACCATGAAATTCTTTAGAGACTCGTACACCCCCTAAAAAACAGCCTCAAGGTTCTGATTATTTCGCAAGTGAGATAACCTTTGTAACACCCCACCCTTCACTTATCTGGTTTTGGCGTGTGTTCACCCCAGCTAATTGACTAACAGATCAAGAGAGAGTGCAAAAGTGCCAAAATACCGGATAATGCAAAGAAAGTAATAAGGCCCTGAGACTCCTGATTGAACTGCGGTGGCAGTGTTGACATTGATTCAGAATTGATCACTTTTAATTAAAAAGGGGTACACATTGATATTATATGCAGCTATTGAACACCAGATGCAAATTTTGAACATAAAATTAATTAAGAATGTGACTTGGGATTTCCACTACTTGATTGAAAACAGATGCAGTCAATTATCACAAATTTATTTTAACTCACGACCTTCAATCATCACATTTCATGACTCTCCTACCAGGCAGTGGTAATAAACTGCGTTGGCGTGGAGTAAAGCTCAATAACTCAAAAGTAATTCCTATCGACTGATCCATGAGTAATGCGAAGTGCGAGAAGAATTCTACAGTACACGGCCCATGAAACCCTCGTGGAAACTTTGCCGACGTGATCCAACAAATTAATCAGTGGCCAGAGCGGGCGCAATATCACCGAATTCAGCGCGGTAGAGCGGCGTCGTTGTGTGGACGTCGGCCGACCTCGTGTTGCTGCAAGGCGGCACTCGTCTATTCACTCCTACCATTTTGTTCAGTACATAACTGAACCAAAACTTCCTATCTCGAAGCTCAATCGTTCCCTTTGCTAAGTCCTAAACTGCAGAGACGCTCACTCTTTCTCAGGCAAGCTGAGTCACGGACGCCACGTCTGCACTCTAGGCAATCTGGGAATGGAAGACCTCTACTGAGACTTCTGCCAGTCTGCTCTTCACCTTGGTTTCCCCTCCAGCAAAATCACTTACGCCAATTGCAGCGCAAGTCGCGTTAATTATGCGTCGCTTCCCAGTGCCAAACAATGCCTGCTCTGGGAAGTGAACAAATTCCCACAAAATTTCCCTTCCTCTCAACGTCTTCTATTTAGCTCCCCCCAGGCCACCCATCAAGGTTAGCGTCTGCGCAAACACCAAGTTTTCCGGAATTCTGACTCCCAGGAGAGTACTTCAAATTCCTTGGTCCTATGTTCCCATCGGAGGCCAGCGTATTTCATTCTGTTGCTCTTCAACTGATTTACTTCAGGCTCTGCAGACCGTGAATTCAGCGTGAAGTTGCTATAGTCACGAACACGCATATTTTGACCTCTGTTGACCGCTCCACCATAGCTTGCACAACTTTGTAGCATGTTTCACAGAAAACGGGACGACGGACATTTATCAACAGGCGTACAGGCGTCACTTATCTTAAGGCGGCTGGAGGCCGCGCACTGTTACCACTTTCTCAGAGCTTGAGCTGCCCTAAGCTGCCTATTGTCGCTTTGCTGACCCGCTCCCCCAGCCGGCCATGGTCAAATACTTCCCTGGGGTAAACTAGCGTCCAGTGAAGCGACTCGTTTCCACGAAGTTTTCATGTCATGTGAATTACTTTAAAACCATCACCCAACATTAATTATTCCACTACGTCCATACTATACCCTCTACAAGATGCATTGTGCCTTGTCAGTCATTTTGTTCAGCCCTACTGTTCACTCAACATGAGTTAGGTGATCTTTAATGACTTCATGTAAGGGGCATAGTTCTTGCCATCTTACACCTTAAATATTTGATTTTAAGCATCTAAGCGAGTAAAGTTTAAGAAAAGGTTTGAAATAATGTTTAAAGTTTGTTGGAAGTCGCTAAGTGCCTTCATTAGCACTTACTGGGCGAATTACAAACTGGATAACATGTGCTCCATATTAAGACTATGTGTCGTATAATAATATAATTTTGCAGGGACATTCAGTTGTATATGTGGATACTGTCTGCGAAACATATTTCAAATAGAATTAGTAGTAAGGAACTAATAAATTAAAATGACGTGACTGATGTGGCTGCTTCGTTACATGAAAGCGAAAATGTAATAAGCGATAAACTTTTTTTCCTTCATCATTCCGTGAAGGGATCTCAGCGAGACGAAGTTTCATAAAGGCCTGAGATGTGTAAAGTTTGTTGCTAATAGGTAAGTGCTCTCATTTTCTAAGTGTGGGATGAATATAGTCTGGGAATTTACGCGCGATTCGTTACGCTTCTATTCCACCCCCAGCACCACCACTCTGGTAATTACTTTACTCTTGCACTTCTTTAAAATATAGAGGTGAATACTTCTTATTGTCCCTATCGTCTGCGTATCGGGAACAAAGATTGATCTGATGCCTTTGTACTTGCTGTAATTACTCTGATGTTATCTTTTCGATCCCCACGTGAGTGACAGGTAGGGCTTCTTAGTATTATCCGAGATTCTTTGCTTAATGCTGAGTTTAGAAACTTTGTAAGCTGGTTTTCACAGAATAACCTAAGAATAACCTACGTCTGTTGAAGCGATTGGCAGTTTTGTTTTTTCAGTAACTACGTGACGCTCCTCCAAGGCTAACACAAACCTGTGCCCGTTCGTGCTATCCTTCTTCCTATATGCAGTTAGTCCTATTTCATATGGGTCCAACACACAATGAGGTGACAAAAGTCATGGCATAATCCTAATATCTTATCGTATTTCCTTTTGTCCAACGTAAAGAACAACTCGACGTGGCATGGACTCAAGAAGTCTTTGGAAGTCCGCCTCAAAAATATAGAGCCATGCCGACTCTTTAGCCGCCTATAATTGCGCAAGTGTTGCTGCTGCAGTGTTGCCCTTCTCCATTATATCCCATATGTTAGATGGGATTCATGTCGGGCGATCTGGGTGATCAAATCACTCGCTCGTATTGTTCAGAACGTTCTTCAAACTAATATGAACAGTTTTGGCCCACTGACAGGGCGAATTAGTCATCCTTAAAAATTCTATCGTTGTTTGGGAGCGTGAAGTCCATGAATGGCTGAAAATGGTCTCCAGGTAGACTAACATGACCATTTCCAGTCAATGATGGGTCCAATTGGACCAGAGAACCTAGTCTATTCCATGTAAACACAGCCCCTTGTTGACAACTTGGATCCGCGGCTTCATGGAGTCTGCACCTCACTCAAGCCCTACCATCAACTCTTACAAGCTGAAATCGGGACTCCTCCGACCAGATCACGGTTTTCCAGTCGTCTAGGGGCCAATCGACGTGGACACGAGACCATGAGAAGCACTACAAGCGATGTCATGTTGTCAGCAAAGGCACTCGCGTCGCTCGTTAGCAGCCATAGCCCATTAAAATTTCGCCGCAGTTTCCTAACTGATACGTTCGTCGTACCTCCCACATTGATTTCTGCTGTTATTACACGCAGCGTTACTTGTCTGTTAGCACTGACAACTCTAGGCATACGTCACTGTTCATGGTTGCTAAGTGATGGCTGTTGGCCACTGCGTTGTCCTTAGTGAGTGGTAATGCCTGCAATTTGGTATTCTCGGCACGCTCTTGACACTGCGGATCGCTGAATATTAAATTCCCGAACGATTTCCGAAATGTAATGTCCCACGCGTCTAGCCCCAACTACCATTCTGCGTTCAAAGTCTGTTTATTCGAAATGTGTGGCCTTAATCACATCGGAAACATTTACACATGAATCACCTGAGTACAAGTGACAGCTCCGCCAATGCAATGTCTTTTTATACCTTGTGTACGCGACACTATCGTCATACGTGTATGAGCACATAGCTATCCAACGACGTTTGACACGTCGGTGTATTTCAGCAATATCTTAGGAAGGGCTGAAACAGGACTTTTTAGGCAATTTACTTTGTAGACTGCATTTTCCCAGTATCCTATCAATGAAATGAAGAACTGATGTCTGTCAGTCACTTTACCTATGACTGGGCCTATGTAATATTTCTATTTTTACTTTATACATATTTGTAAACTTAGTTTTAACTCACTGATACGGTCGTCACAGGATAGTACACAGTTTTGTGAACTGGAAGGTGTAGACGCAAATATACACAACTATTGGTTAACAGAAGTAAATCCAAGACACCAACTTGTTATGAGCATCAGGCGCAGCCTCGTGGTATGGACCCCAAAATTAGAATTCAATGGTGCGTCTCATAAAAGCCACCTTAAAAAAGCAGCATTTCTGAAATACACCGATCCCAGATATCAACACATACATCCTTCCCAAATCCAGCGTTACTCGTAAGTACCTTCATGGTTCCGGAAGATAACTGTACAAAAACTACAAGATACAGAGAAAAATGTTACATACCAATGGGTGCAGCTTCTTTCTAAGTTTTGAGTCATAGTACAACCCACGTTATAGTTGTCAAAGAGGCAGATATGTTAGAACATGTGGAGTTGTAGGCAAAGCATCTGCGCCGTACTGTCGCTTCTGATTAGGTCGCGCCTGCAGATAGTTAACACGTAGAAACCTGTCGTATCTTCCTTGGCATCCATGTCATGATTTCAGTGAATTGCATCCACATATTGACGTTTAAGGCGTCACGTACGGTGGACAAACTGAGCCCTGTGATGTGAGTTAATAAGTTGGAGAGATACTCTAATCGCCAGCTCACGGGAGGGTGCCACAGTGAACTAGAAAAACCTGACCTGGTAGGCTACTATTAAACGAAAAGTCTAGGGATATTGTTCTTCCCCATAGGTATTGTTCCCGTAGCGATCATCAAAGCAAAATTAGCCTGTTTTCAGCAGGCTTAGAGATATTTAAACAGTCGTTTTCCAACGGTCCATACGCTATTAGAACGGGAAGAAACATTAGCATGTGGTCATGCTAAGTACTTTCTGCCACACATTTCACAGTAGCTCTCCAAGTATTAGTGAAAATGTAGACATACATCAGTTTCATCACAAATGGGAATCTTACAATTTTGGTCCCTTTCGAATAAATTTCTGCGGACGCCCGTGATGTTACTGCATACTGCTGCCACAAACCTATAGCTCATTCCATCATGTGGCTATATTTTCCCACAGTTAATGAGAAAAGAAGGCAGAACTTTAACAGGGTAACTAATACTGAACGATAACACTCGTTGCGAGTAACCATTAGAGCGAATTGCTCCATTTCGTCCCTTCTTACTTAGCCGTCCTGATTTAGAAGGCGCCGCCCGAATTGCGTCTGAAACTGAATTAGGTGCCGCCCCGTCGGCTCTCTACGGCCAAAGTGTCGCTCGTAAATCACACAATAAAGGACGGCCCGTAGTGGCTCTTCCCCCCCCCCCCCCCCCTCCCCCATCACTCTGCACGTGGGCGCCTTAAGGATACAGTCGCTTGCAGCAGCAGTTATCCGGCCTGTCAGCTGCGTTTAAAACTCTTTCCACAGCATCCTGAAATTATTTCCGCTCCATGTAACGAAATTTTCAGAGGCTGTCATAAACATTGCTGGTTCACAAATTAAAAACTTTTTTCCGAGTACGGTTTTCAAGCAAGTGGATTTAGTTAGTTTCAGGATGGTGAAGTCTGAGGTGTAACCGAAATTGCTCTATTACGTTACATTTATGAGGTACAAAATAACAAAGTTGTAGCGATTTAATTTCCAATGACAACACCAAATTATGATACACATGACCATAAAGTTATTCTAACACTTACACAAAACATCAAAATAATCATCGTCTTCTTATCCTTCCACCTTTATCCGTAGCTAAACGGGGTCGGCATGGATATTTAAATTTGGCATTATTAGCGTTAGAGCGTGGCCGGATGCCTTAAAGTCGTCGGCACGCGGCACGATTTAGTTAATGTTGACGTGATCCTCTGCGAGTTTTGTGACGTTATTTTCTGCCGTTTCTCGTTGAGGAGTCATTTCGTAATGTGATAAACAAAATAAGTTTTGCTATATTTCGGCAACGTGCCATGTCAAGTAGAACCAGGAGGAAGCAAGAATGCCCCCTACATCACAATAAGAAACTAAGACGTCATATTGTATTCGTCGTGTTCGGTAGAAACCCATAGTCGATGGGTTTTATGTTGTACGTTACACCCTGTGAATATATGCTGTTTTTAAGGGGGGTAGGACGTCAAACGGGTCGACTTGGTGCAGGAGAGGCACCACAGAACATTTTAATTTTCATTGTCTATACTCTTTTGAAAAAATATGTAAAAATCAGCCAACCGGTTGCCTAGGTTTTCTATATACCTTGACCAGGTTTCGTCACCTCTAAGGGTGACTTCATCAGAAGGTAAGGTAATTACATGACGAACATATCGTCAAAGACGTACAGTGATTTAAGAGCAGAGTTGCTCTAATCACTGTACATTTTTTACGGAATGGACAGTGTCTTGAAAGGAGGATATAAGATGAACATCAACAAAAGCAAAACGAGGATAATGGAATGTAGTCGAATTAAATGTGGTTATGCTGCCGGAATTAGACTAGGAAATCAGACACTTAAAGTGGTAAAGGAGTTTTGCAATTTGGGGAGCAAAATAACGGATGATGGTCGAAGCAGAGAGGATATAAAATGTAGACTGGCAATGGCAAGGAAAGCGTTTCTGAAGAAGACAGATTTGTAAACATCGAGTACAGATTTAAGGGTCAGGAAGTCGTTTCTGAACGTATACGTATGGAGTGTAGCCATGTATCGAAGTTAAACGTGGACGATAATTAGTTTGGACAAGAAGAGACTAGAAGCTCTCGAAATGTGGTGCTACAGAAGAATGCTGAAGATTAGATGGGTAGATCACATAACTAATGAGGAGATATTGAATACAATTGGCGAGAAGAGAAATTTGTGGCACAACTTGACAAGAAGAAGGGATCGGTTGGTAGGACATGTTCTGAGGCATCAAGGCATCACCAATTTAGTATTGGAGGGCAGCGTGGAGGGTAAAAATCGTAGAGGGAGACCAAGAGATGAATACACTAAACATATTCAGAAGGATGTAGGTTGCAGCAGGTACTGGGAGATGAAGAATCTTGCACAGGATAGAGAAGCATGGAGAGCTGCATCAAACCAGTCTCTGGACTGAAGACCACAACAACAACAACAACAACAACATGGTGCGAAAAGTGGCAATTGACCCTGAATAAAGAAAAGTGTGAAGTTATTCACATGTGTACCAAACGAAATCAGGTAAATTTCTATTACGCGGTAAGTCACGCAAATCTGAAGGCTGTAAATTCAACTAAATTGGAACGATCACATAGATAATATTGTGGGTAAAGCAAACCAAAGACCGCGATTCATTAGCAGCACACTTAGAAGGTGTAACAGATCTACGAAAGAGACTGCTTACACCACGCTTGTCCGCCCTGTTCTGGAGTATTGCTGTGCCGTGTGGGATCCGCATCACGTGCGACTGACGGATGACATCGAAAAAGTACAAAGAAGGGCAGCTCGTTTTGTATTATAGCGAAATAGAGGAGATAGTTTCACAGACATGATACGTGAACTGGAGTGGCAATCATTAAAACAAAGGCGTTTTTCATTGCGACGGGATCTTCTCATGAAATTTCAGTCACCAGCTTTCTCCTCCGATTGCGAAAACATTCTGTTGGCACCCACCTACATGGGGAGAAATGATCATCACGACGAAATAAGAATCAGGGCTCGCACAGAAAAATTTAAGTGCTCGTTTTTCCCGCTTTGCGTTCGAGAGTGGAACAGTACAGAGACAGCTTGATGGTGGTCATTGAACCCTCTGCCAGGCACTACATTGTGAATAGCAGAGTAATCACATAGATGTTGAAAGGTCTCTGTTGGATTCCTTTCATGTTAATTTCTTAAATATGTTGTCATTTACGGCATAAATTCCTCTTCTAAATTTACTGTGGTGTTTCTGACTATCTGGGAGGAGACTGAGCAGTGGAACGTGTTACTTTTACACATAAACAAGAACGATCTGTCACACTACTACACTTTAAAACACAGTTTATATGTAATTCATGTCACACAGTCTCATATGGAACGTACATCCGCTTTCTTTTATATACTGTATATGATAAGATACTGTCATCCCCCTACCCTTCTGTGTGAGAGGATGAATGAGCAAATGTATTTCTAGTTGCATGCTGGATGGTAGCAGACAAGCCTGTCTGCTAGAGAACAGTAGGACCAACGTCGGAACAGGTAGCTACGCTTTCTAAAAGCAAAGAGGTTTCTATCCTTAAATGGTCCTGTCCGTCTCTTGTCATGTTGGTATAGGAAGCTGCCCCTCTGGCCACTTCCGTTTGTATTTGTGAGCCACCCTCAGGAAGGGACCAGGGCAGTCTGTCTGCGGCGAGCGTCTGAAGTGGTAAGATCTCCGGCTAAGCGCATGTCTGCTAAGTCCGTAGAACAATGGATTTCTTAAGTTCAGCCTAACTGAAAATTTAATCACCTTTATTTCAGGTTTAGCTCTAAAATATCTAATATTATCTTAAATTGCAGCGCAGTGTAATTCGAGTGTGAAATTCAGAATATATTCCGATCTAATATCGGATATATATTTCGATCTAATTTATTTTAATCATCAAAATTATTGTGGAGTTACACTCTTTGTGTAAACCAAGTTGACCACGTGAAGCCTGTGGTGTAATCATCAAAGTAGCCCTCAGCTATTCTTTTCGGGAAGATTTCACAGAGTGTTAGTATGAATTTAGTATACCAGTGTGTGGTAATTACATGACGGACAGGATTGCGCTACGAACGTAACTTCTTTGGGTGAAAATTGAATTGGTTGGTAGTGGTTAATTTCCTCTTGCATATGTTTCAACGTTCTTCGTGTGTTATTTTCTGAATGCAGTGTTGTATGCAGTCTCCCAATCTTGGCTCCATATTTGATGTGTTCCGTAAGATTACAAACTCACATTTTCACAATCCTAAATAAGGCACCAGCTTAGTTATAAATCAAGTTTAATATGCTGAAATTTCAATGATCAATGTTAAAATAAATTTCCAAATATAAACTGATTTATTTCTTTTTATTTAAATTCTCTTTTATATATATAGATATCACCGGTTGTCGTATGACTATTAAAAGATTATAATTAATGTTCGTCTGGTTAGGAATTTGGTAAGCTAGACTGGATACCTGGTGAAACAGTTGCTCAGTAATGCAAGGTTAACTTCCCCAGACATCTCACAGCTGTTAACCCGCTTTTATTGTCTATCAGCACCGCTTTCAGAAGAAATTAAAGCAACCCCGTTACAATGTAGATGTAGCGCTGAAAGACATAAGCCGATATAAGATCGCTGGAATAGACGACATTCCCTCAGAATTGCTGAGATTCTTCGGAG
The DNA here is from genome assembly GCF_023864275.1 of Schistocerca cancellata. NCBI lineage: Eukaryota > Metazoa > Arthropoda > Insecta > Orthoptera > Acrididae > Schistocerca > Schistocerca cancellata. Next base: position 316,804,151 of record NC_064633.1, on the reverse strand, counting down.
AGCCATCCATGAAGAAACTATATCATATGATATGCATGATGTATGCCTCTGACAATACTTAATTTCTAATATTTTACGTGCCGGTTTCGTCGCAGCTGCAAATTATAGTTATGTAGCGACTTAATACACGTGTACTATTTTAAATTTCGATGACGACTTGTTCCAGTGAGTTCAAAAAATATTCCCTGGAAGGAGTCAGGACGCCATTCCGCCCGAAATTAATCTCTGTCCTCAGACTTCAAAAGGAAAGTTCTAGTCCTAATTTCAAAGAAAGCAGCCGCTGATAGCTGTAAATATAACCGAGCCATTAGATTAATATGCCATGGTTGCAAAATACTTATTTCCAGAATAAGCCGACCTCGGGGAAGATCAGTCTAAGTTCTGGAGAAATGTAGAAACAAGTGAGACTATTCTGACTCTACGATGTTTCGTAGAAAATAGGTTGAGGAAAGGCAAACTTACGTTTACAACAGTTGTCGATTTTGAGGAAGTGTAGAGTCTTGTACCGCAAGGGAGAAAGGGAGAAGATGTTATGTGCGGCCGATATCCTTTTTCTACAACACGAATGCGCACTGGATTTATGTGGTTCTTTATTTACATGAACTGGAAACATTTAATGAACTTGAATAGAGTCCATGTTTGTGATACAAGCTCATCAGTAATAGTCCTCTTACAGACTGATGTAATGTCAACATCAGTAGTCTACTATTACAAACATAAGTTTCTCACCTCTAGTAAAGCACAATTCTGGTTGAGGTAAACTAGTCCCGCTGTAGTCACTATTGTAGCTTCTGACGAACTGAACCCACTCTGCGAGTAAACTGACGGTTGCCATACTGGATGATTGAGTGAGACTCTACAGTCAGCAGTGGCGACCTAAATACATGCTGCTGAGAGGGCGTTGGCGGAGTGTTACTTGTGGGTGTGTCTCTGGCCTCTCTCGTGATAGGTGCGCTTGATCCAGTGCATTCTAATCGATCTTCGCACTTCATCTTTGCCAACTGGTGTGCTGGTGACAGCTTACACCAGCACAGGAAGCATTTGACAATACTGACTGGACTGCACCCTTTGGAATTTTAAAGCTAGCGGGGATAAAGTACAGAGAGCGAATGGTTATATACAACTTGTACAGAAACCAGACTACCGTCTAAGAGGCGTAAGACATTAAAAGGAAAACTGGAGTGCTGGGAAAAAAAGGGACGGGGAATCATCCAACCATTTGCTAATAAAACTTTATTGGGACCCTTGACCTAGGTTTCAACAATTTTAAAATGTCTTTTTCAGAAGATGTAGTGGACACACAAAATTACATTAGTGGTTACAAATCTATTTCAAACAAGAAAGTAACAAGTGCAGCCATAAGATTATTTGATGAGGTACTCGTTACATCACTTACTGATGAAGCACAGTGAATAAAATCTCCTGTGATATGAGACATCCATCTTAAGAACACAAATAATCACATGCCATGACTTAAGACTGCAGCACAATAGTATTACATGTGTGCAGATCAAATGGCAATAGTAAAGGCCCATTAAGGTAAGGCTCTTGTTGATATAAAAGCTGACTTGTATACAGCAGCATGCAGTGATGGCATCTGATTTAATGCTGTGTGTATATGACAAGGAGCAAATCCAGCTATCCAAACGTAAAGACTCTAGCACTAAGGAAAACTAGGTGCAGGAAGCACTAAATATGTGTGCGTAAAAAATGCCTATAGATTGCATTGAGCAGATCATGTAATTGAATCAGTTATTATGAAAAGTACATGAGTTCAATTTTTCACAAATTCAGATTTCAGTACTTTTGCATTCTCCATCTGTAGACGCATATATCTGTCTCGAGAACGTCATGAGTTTCTGTCTTTAAAGCCAAGAAAGTCGTTGCCAAAATTTTTAGTTGTAATGAAAATGTCACGAGTCCAGGACTCACAACGTTCTCATACTACATCCTCTCATTAGTTTTATGTAATATTTTTTAAATCATCGGAAGTAGCCTATGGTTCATGTCCCTACATTAGCAACAATCAAATTTTACCAGTACCGGTTTCATGATCTATTGTTGGCACCACATTGTAAGACAAATCTTGTGTGGTTGTTGTCTAATCTTTCATTAGTAGTGGCCATTTTATCAGAAAAGAGAGCATGGACTCAAATGAAGAAGTTAACAGCCATAACAAGACGAAAGACATATGGCATTATGATAAATACAAACAAATCATAATAAAGAAGGCTGGATTCCGAGGAGAAGCGCACATTAACTACAAAGGACAAAACATTCCTGCAACTGGTATGTTTGAAAAAAGTTTCAATGCTTTTCTATCCGGGGGCACTCTTTCCTAGAATGTGATAGGGTGTTTGGGAGTATGAGAAGAAAGTTACGACAAAATGATAGAGTTTACACTGTGAAGGAATATATTGAACTTATTCTTCATCCTGCCAATAAAAATAACTCGTTCATTGTCAACTACCTTGAGGATAACATTCTTAAGAATTATAAGGACTGGTGTCCAGATCTTTTTAAATGCAATTCCCAAAGCTTAGCAACAATGGGAAAAGACAGTTCAGTGAAAGTCAACGTCAGTGTTTCACAGTACAATATGTTTGAGTATGACAGCCACAACCCAGAGGTATTAGTACTCCTATCATTCATTGATGGACTGACTCAAAACTCTTTCAGACTTTTAAAACCTCTAGCAAATATCAGACTCCCAACAACCTCAGTACACGGAGTGAAATGTCCTATAAACATAGTTAAGATAAAGGATATAAAAAAAACTGGAACAGTACATCCCAGAGGAGCACAAAAACTATATTGATTTATTCCCTTCACCTACAACAGCTGAAAAAGATGAAAATGTATGAAACCTACAGAAAATGTTGCAACAATGCTTATCTGTAATGATGATTTTGTTTAAATACTATTTGCAATTTGGGTTTATTAATAAATTCTCAAAATTCTATAGTTTTACTATTATTTGTTTTAATTTGGTTCAAACAGGCCATGAGTTCAAGATAAAAAAATTAATTTGAAGCTGTGAAAATAAAAATTGATGATTTGAAGATGTAGATTTAATAGTTTCCAAGTACACCAGAGTATAAAAGTCCAAGTACTTCGTATGTTCTAGCATTGAAGCATAAAACAGTTTTCTCTGAATATCTCAAAATGATGTTTTATGGACTTCTGACATTTTCATAAGAAGTGATTCAATTGCAACGAAAAACAAAAGAATATTGCGTCTTGTATAAGGCCACGGTTAATCTAAAATGATATAAAGTTAAACAAATGTAAAAGTGCTTATAAAAATTGAATGTGAAAACATTCTTGTGACAACGTAAGACGGCACCAACATTTCGCCATCTGCGTAGTAAAATTGTTATTAAAAGTAGTAAATACTGTAAAGAGGAGGACAAACTATATTTATTAAATCTAATACCGTTTAGCATAAGAGAAGCTTACAAACAGTAGCTTAAAACAGAACAACATTGCAACGACATTTCTCCGTGCACGCACCGGTACACAAAAAACCGGCCACGTGTACAGACTGCTCGCCAGTTACGCACAAATTGTTGACCGCCATGAACAAACAACAACAAACAGACAAACGTGTAATAGTTAATCAAAAGACATAAATAAGCTACAACAGACGATAGTTAGGGGGGCAACAATGAGCAGTATAGGGCCACCCTATTGTAAACGATGTTATTGAAAGTAACAAATAGTTTCAGAAAGCTGGGAGGGGGGGCTACTATTTGTAAACTTGCGTATTGCTAAGCAGAAGCTTCTCCATTTTAGCAATTAGTTTTTAAGAAATTATAGTTCACGATCCCCCCTTTCTTTGCTGTATTTATTACTTTTAATAGTACTATTTACTATGTACGTGGCTAAATGTCGTTACCGTGTTGCTCTGTTATAGGCTACTGTTTTTAAACTTCTTTAACGCTAGACGGTAGTTTCTCCATTTTAGCAATTAGATGGTGCATGTCAAAACTCAGTGTCTTAGTGGGAATCTACTGCTGGGTGTCTGAGAAAGTGAATGTTTTCTTGTTTTTGAGCTCCTGGATAATTATTGCATCCAGAACACCAACTAGCACTGTGAAAGTTGTTTAAATAATTTATTGATTTCACATTTTTTATCAGACCAAACTTTAGGTTTCTCGGCTAAAATCTCTGTAGGATATGCATGGAAAGCGAATCTGGAGTGTATAAAGAGGGCGAACTTAGACAGTTTTTGTCACAAATTTAATGAAATCAAAGTAAGACAGTACTCGTATCTTCCATTTAGGCATCCACTCCAGTCTCAGGGTAGGTAGAGCAACCTTACCAAAATACAGATGACATTCTCAACAGATGCAAATAGGGCCTCTTCCACATCTCAGCAGACATACGAGCCCACACTGGACTCCTTTCGAGATCTGGAGACTTTTCCTGTAAGGAATGCTACAACGCGTCTTAAGGGACACTATAACGCGTCTAAAATTAATGCTCCCGATAACTACCAATTCACCCCCCCCCCCTCCCACACACACACACACAGACACACACATACCTATCAGCGTATGCCTGCTGGGATCCTGTTGAGGAAGCGGCTCTTGTCCGCTCATAAGATGAATGGATGAGGTGATACGGTGACTCCCCATATTCACCCTCCCCTCGAGCGACAAGAACAAGTTGCAACCTGCCACTCATCCTAAGTTAAGCGTAGTTCCCTTGCGTTTGGGACGCTGGGCAGTGCCTCGGCAGCAGAGACCATGGGCAAACAAAGCTACACTTAAGTTGCCCTTTGCGGCGCTCCAGTTTCTCCGTTGCCGCTATATCCTTAGGGAGCAAGCGCGTCCGTAGATAGCAAGCTAAGGTAGGCCATGCCCAAATAGCTTCCTCCAGTGTCCGTACACTGCAAGCACATTCCCTGTCCGTCCTAACACTAAAATCCGATAGAAAATAATAATCAGAAACGGAACCTGCTGTCTTTTAGATAAGGACTACCACTATCTAAGTTCCTAAGACCATAAATGCAAGCCACTAGAAAACACCAAGACTCTGACAGCAGTTCTGTACGCGCTGGCAGGCTCATTACATATCCTTGTCGCTGAAAGACTGTGTATTCCTGCCGCTTGACTTGGTTGGTTAGTAGGGCCGACCCTTGTTGCTGAACGGTTCTAGGCGCTTCAGTCCGGAACCGCGTGACTGCTACGGTCGCAGGTTCGAATCCTGCCTCGGGCATGGATGTGTGTGATGTCCTTAGGTTAGTTAGGTTTAAGTAGTTCTAGGTTCTAGGGGACTGATGACCTCAGATGTTAAGTCCCATAGTGCTCAGAGCCATTTGAACCATTTGAACTTGGTTAGTAATTATCACATTAGTTAGTTACATGTTTCATAGTTCATTTATTCATTTGAACGATTCTCTTTCTGAAATGACGTGGACTGAGTCAGTTTACAGGATACGTACTTACGACTGACGTTACTGAACATGTTGCTATATAATCCTGGTCATGGAACCGCATTTAAACCTTTGTCGCAGTTGTTAGATCGGTTACTGCTGCTACAATGGCTGGTTAACAAGATTTAAGTGAGTTTGAATGTTGTGTACTGTCGGCGCACGAGTGTTGGGACATAGCATCTCCAAGGTAGCGATGAAGTGGGGATTTTCCCTTACGACCATTTCACGAGTGTACCGTTGAGTATCAGGAATCCGGTAAAATATCAAATCTCAGACATCATTGCTGCCGGAAAAAGATCCTGCAAGAACGGGACCAACGACGACTGAAGAGAATCGTTCAACGTCACAGAACTGCAACTCTTCCGCAAATTGCTGCATATTTCAATGCTGGACCATCGGCAAGTGTCAATGTGCGAACCATTCAACGAAGCATCATTGACATGGTCTTTTGGAGACGAAAGTCCACTCGAGTATCCTTGATGACTGCAAGACACAAAGTCCTACGCCTAGCCTGGGCCCATCAAAACCGACATTGGACTGTTGATGACTGGAAACATGACGCCTGGTCGGACGAGTCTTGTTTCAAGTTGTATCGAGAGGATGGACGTGTACGGATACGGAGACAACATCATGAATCCATGGACTCTGCATGTCAACAGGGGACTGTTGAAGCTGCTGTGGGTTCTGTAATGGTGTGGGGCGTGTGCAGTTGGAGTGATATGGGACCCCCGATACGTCACTCTTACAGGAGACACGCACCTAAGTATCCTGTCTTATCACATGCATCCATCCATGTCCATTGTTCCTTCCGACGGACTTGGGCAATTCCAGCAGGACAGCCGGCCGTTGTGGCCGAGCGGCTCTATGCGCTTCTGTCTGGAACCGCGCGACCGCTACGGTCGAAGTTTCGAATCCTGCCTCAGGCATGGATGTGTGTGATGTCCTTAGTTTAGTTAGGTTTAAGGAGTTCTAAGTTCTAGGGGACTGATGACCTCAGATGTTAAGTCCAATAGTGCTCAGAGCCATTTTGAACCAGCAGGACAATGCGTTACCCCACACGTCCATAATTGCAGCATAGTAGCTCCAGGAACACTTTTTTGAGTTTAAACACTTCCGCCGGCCACCAGACTCTCCAGGCATGAACATTACTAAGTATACCTGGGAAGCATTTCAACGTGCTGTTCAGAAGACGTCTTCACCCCCTCGTACTCTTACGGATTTACGGACAGTCCTGCATGATTCATGGTGTTAATTCCATCTAGCACTGTTTCAGACATTTGTCGAGTCCATGGTTCAAATGGCTCTGAGCACTGTGGGACTTAACATCTGAGGTCATCAGTCGCCTAGAATTTAGAATTACTTAAACCTAACTAACCTAAGGACATCACACACGTCCATGCCCGAGGCAGGATTCGAACCTGCGACCGAAGCGGTCGCGCGGTTCCAGTCTGAAGCGCCTAGAACCGCTCGGCCACACTGGCGGCTCGAGTCCATGCCTCCTCATGTTGCGGCACTTCTGCGTGCTCGCGGGAGCTCTACACGATATTAGACAGGTGTATCAGTTTCTTTGGTTTATACCAGTCGTGTGCGCGGCCACCAATTTCACGTCCGTAATTTTCATCACCTCGTTCCCGAATAAACAGAGCGCTTCGTGGGCGAGACAGCAGGAAACGCCGGAGGCCGAGACGAGCTGTGCCGGCGCTGCGCTGGCGGAACCGCCACAAAGGCGGGCGGGGTTCCTGCCTTCCGGCTCCGGGCCGCGCCCTCAGCCAGCTGGATCCGCTACAGGGGCAGCCCGACTGTCGTCAGCGCTACTGTACGACGTGTGAGAGAAAAGTAATGAGACAGACAACACCGCGATCTGGTAATGTTGTGTTGCTCTGCTTGTGTAGTCGTGGGTGTTCATCCCTTCCAGATGCTCAGTCCGGGCTTCAGATCCTACAACCATCACCTGATTCCTGAGAGCGCCGTCTGCGAGGCTGTGTTTTTGTTGTGTGTAACGAAAACAGAACAGTGGAATTTCGACCAACATTAAGTCATCATGTTTTGTACTAAACTTGGGGGATCTGTGAGTGTGATCTTTGAAAAGTTAAATCAGGCTCCTGGTTAACATTCCTTATCAAGAGCACACGTTTTTTGCTTTCACAAATCATTTTTGGAGGGCAGAGAACACGTTGCAGATGAACCTCACTCAGGGAGACCTTCGACTTCAATACCCGACGAAAAGTCGAACGTATGCTTGTTCTTCTGAAATCAACCGACATTTAACAATTAGGATGTGGGGTGACTTGTTAAAAACTTTCAGCATACCTCAAATTGTGACTGTAGACTTGCCCATGCGCAGGATTTGTGCCAAAATGATGCCGAAAAATCTCACAACTGAGCAGGAGGTCAATCGAAAGCAAGCGTACGTTGATCCTCTTGAGAGGATTGCCAGTAACCACAGATTGTTCAGTCGTGTGATAACAGGTGATTAATCCTGGATTTCTGTGTACGTTCCTGAGATAAGGCGGCAAAGTGAGGCGTGACACACTCAGACATCTCCTCGACCGCAAATCAAAGCTCCACATAGTGCTCTCTTGACAGTGCGCGCATCCTACATAGAGAATTTGTTTCTCCAGGACAAACAGTCAACCAAGAGATTTACAAAGGTGTCCTTGAAAGGCTCAGGAAAAGAGTGAATCGGGTGAGATCGGACATTGCAGACACGTGGGTGCTGCCCCGTGACAATGTCCCATGTCACTCAGCCACTTCTGTTCAAAAATGGCTCTGAGCACTATGGGACTTAACTTCTGAGGTCATTAGTCTACTAGAACTTAGAACTACTTAAACCTAACTAACCTAAGGACATCACACACATCCATGCCCGATGCAGCATTCGAACCTGAGACCGTAATGGTCGCGCGGTTCCAGACTGTAGCGCCTAGAACCGCTCGGCCACCCTGGCCGGCGCCACTTCTGTCACGGAACTTTGACCTCAGAAGGCATCCCTGTTGTCCCACGACTCCCCTATTCACCTGACCTGCGTCCTTGTCACTTTTTCTTTTCGTGAAATCGACTAATGTTTTAAAAGAACGTCATTTTGTTACTCGGGAGAACATTCAAAAGAAAGTGGCTGACTTGTTAAAGGCCCTATAAGATGAAGCCTTTCAGCGCTGCTTGCAACACTGGGAACGACGATTGCGCCGGTGCACAGCTGCTAGAGGCAACTACTTTGTAAGGTGCAATACTGTTCTTTAAAAAAATAAAATTTTTGACAACATAGTTTCTTGGAGATAACAGCGATTGGTATACTTATAATCAATTATTCAAAATGACAGTCGCAATGGCATTTATTTTGTCGCCTATCGGTTTCAACCCACTATGGGGTCATCTTCACACCAACCGTGCACAGGCAGGGTGACGACTCCAGCGAGTAACCAAATGGTGTAAATTGCCCTGAAGATGACCCCATAGTGGGTTGAAACCGGTTGGCGACAAAATAAATAATGCGATTGTGTCTGTCATTTTGAATAATTGATTTAAAAAACTGAAACTTTGGTGGATAGAAAAATCGGTCTCATTACTTTTCTGACACACCTCGTAGTCACATCAGAGATCGTACAGCGACCTGCCTCTCGCCAGAGACGGGTTGTCTTTTGTGCTGCCTGGCTTTCGTTAATAATGTGAACATCATGACGGCAGGCTATGCCGTTCCCATACCGTGTTTCTCATCGCGAAGCACGTCAGTCGGCGTTTGCGTCGGGTAAATGTACTTTGGGAACGAGCTGGTACACTAAAAGTGCTGCTACCTGTTAGAATTCTACCTGAATGCATAGCGAATTATTGACTCAGATACTAATGCCATAGCTCGTATGTTTTTTGTGCGGGCTATGGAAAGAGGGAATAAACCGTTTATGGAGATGTCATTGTGCCTAATACATCACTCACCAATTAATATCACTGGCAAATAAACAAAAAAAGGTTTAGCATTTCCTACACTTCGTGAGTCAAAACTACTAATGTGGGTTGATAAAAAATGACTACTACAAAGAAAAAAAATTATTAGCTCTGTTTTCTGTGCTTCACAAGAGGTGGAAATATTTTTTTTTAGTTGATTAAGAGAGAAAAATACATTTTAACTAAATATATCAACAACATTGGAAGTCCAGTTGATTTTCTTTTAAATAAAGGGTACATTTCAAGGGTTATAAATCGATGGACGAACCCTTGGCAGTTGTTTGGTCTGAAGAGAACCATGTGACGGCTTCATGAACTCGTTGTCTTTTGGTTATTTCTTGAGAGTTCCGGAGCCTCTCTTAGGGACCATAAGTAATCTGCAAACACTGCTTCATTCCAGTGGTCCTAATATCTCTGTTCCATTACAGTAATTTCCTTCCCCGTGTTCGTCACTGAGAATTCCCCAACAAGGAGGGAAAACGTCTAGGTGAGAGTTGAGAAAATGACCCAAAAGGACATATTGTATACGAGTTGATGGTATTTTTGTAGGAGTACCGTCACCAACTGAGAAGAGTTATCGTCTGTTTCGTTGCTCAAAATTCCATCAATAATTCCCTTGAAGGATTCCCAAGCTTCCTTTTCTTTCCTCTCCAAAACTCGATCAAACGCAGGATTCTTTACAAATCGACGAATTTCTTATCCGACAAAAGTACCTTCCCTAACCTTTGTATTTCTTAATGTAGGAAGTTTGCTTCTTACGTACTTGAAGGCCTGTCCTTGTTGATTCATTGCTTTGACAAAATTTTTCATCAACCTCAGCTCTATATGTAGGGGTGAAAGAATAAAATCTTTTGGATCCACGAGAGCCTCAGAAACGATATTTTTCCTACTGGGGTTAAGAGTTCTTGCAGACCAGTGTGCTGGAATATATTGTGATTTTCTCTCCTACGTACATAACAGAGCAGCACTTAGCGCAGCGTTGTTGCGTTCTGAAGAGAACAGCGATTGCTTTTACGTCACCCTATATGTTCCATTTGTGTTCAGCGTATTTGATAGAGTCGAGGAGAGCTTTCATGTTTGCATGAGTCTTCTTCACGTGAACTGCCTGACCGACAGAAACAGAAGGAAGATGGTTACTGCTGTCAAGTAATACAGCTTTCAAACTAGGACTGGAGGAGTCTGTGATATGTGAATAAGCTTCATTCCACAAGATCATGGTTCATATTGAAAGATTTCGTCAAACCATTAATATCGCAGCAAACAAGATTGTTTTTCTTCTCACAATTAGGAAGCAAATTCCTCTGACGTCTGTAATGCGAGACCCTGACATCAAGTTGGAGAAGATTCCATTGCTGTAATTCTGAGCCAAAAAGTTCTTTTTTCTCCTTTGACAAAACAAGGTCTCGAATAAGATCAATCAATTCCGACTGACAGTCGGTATGGTGTACTGTAATTTTTCTCAAAATAAGTCATGGGATATGTAAGGCTCCTTGAGGTCTTCTCTCACAGTGTCTTCATCTTCTATTTCGACCTCAAAGTTTGGCGATGAAATAAGAACTGGAAAGTATCGGAATGTGGAATACGTCGAATAGCACATGGAATATTTCGTACTGAATACTTGTTTTTCTTGTTTTCATTGACAATTTCGGCTTTATGGGTGGAGTCAAGGAGAAACAGCAGTCATATGTATGTATCAGCTATTATCGTAGTACAACAGAATGAAGGTTGCAACAAATATGTGGAGTCTATGACTTATCGTTGTCCCCTACCTTCGTACAAAAATAATGCCACTTCACAAGAAGTGTCAGATTCCGTATCTATGATGAAAATGTTTCTTCACCACATATGTAACAACAGTTATTCATTGAATTTACACGTTTACATGGTATGTTAGTAAAGTTTACAGCTTGAAAGACTCAGAGCACCATAAATTCTGCTCTAATTACAGCATAAATAGTATTAAACTTCCACACACGGTAACAATATGTCTGTTTATAGTATTCAAACAATTGAAGAACGTTGTGTTTTGTCAGATGACATGTGCGCTAGTTTCAAAAATAAAATTTTCCACGAACAGGAAATGTAGGCTCTAAAAATATGACTAGTTATTTTATTGAAAAAACAATAGCTAATCGGTCTTTAATGGTTATTAATGAATTTGGCAGGTGTAAATACGTAAAAATATCTGTTTTTAAGACGGAAACATTTTATTTGTTGGCCAGTGATATTCTGTCCGTGCTCCGCATTGGCGTCAGACTTCCTCTCCTTCTACTATCAAAGAATCAACTAAACAAAATATGGACAGCAGAGAAGCTACAAACCAATAAAAGTTAGTAGATTCTGGTAACGAACTCATATATTTAGAAATTAACGCACAAATACTAGGTAGCACTGCCACAACGTCTTTCTTAAGGCATCGCTCACAAATATAGCGTCTTGGCGAGTAACTAACTTCTTGTAGGACAACTCAGAAGTTACAAATAGTTCCATAAATAGTTAGGCTATCAGAATAAAGGCGAGTCCATAGAGAGTGTGGACGGTAAACCTGATCGAAACGCGATAATGAAGGAAGACAGCCATTGGTAATGAATAGTACCACAGAAACCAGCGGTTGGACGATAAAGCTTACCACACTACGACATGTGTATTTGCAGTGCCGGTATTTCGCGGTACATATGTCGCGATATCACAGTCGCAATCCCCGAAGCAAGGTGCGATTCCTAAGGCAAATAATGACGGACAAATCGCGGACAGCTAAACAGAAGGTAGTTCCTGAAGTGACAGATGGCAGCACTTGCAAAGGAAATGCTGGTACCGCCGCACGATGATTCTCATGAAGTAAACTCGCTGAGAAACTGTAACTTGTTCCGGCTGGAGAGTGGCCCTCATTGTTCTTTGTAACCTCAGTCGCAGCACTTTGGTGTGCGTCCACAAGTAAGGACTAGGTTCCCAGAGTCAACGCGACAGTGGATGGAAACGAACGGATCGTGCAGCCTCGCTCCACAAAGGGAACGGCCTCTTTGCTTTTCAGGTTGGGACACCTGCTTGGGCTCCATTTCTCCAAACGAGTGACGAACTGATACGCCTGCGCCAATGCGTGGCTTCAACTTCAGTTTGAAGTAATGGTCCGGAAGCTTTGCTCATCTTAGCCATTTCGGGCATTTTCTATATTAATTAGTTAAACTGGGAATGACAAAATTACCCCGCCCCCTCCAACTGATTACCGCTTGGTTATCTGTGCAGAAAGCACAACGGTGGTGTTTGAGAACTGGAAAAGTTAACTTCACAGTAAAAAAAAAAAAAAAAAAAAAAAAAAAAAAAAAAAAAAAAAAAAAAAAAGTAATTAAGTTTAGTGGTTCGTTAATTAATCAACTGACTGTCTGAGTTTAGTATCAAATTACTAGAAATTGTATCTGGAAGCCGAATCTTCGATCGAAATTAAAGTTCATTTCTCTCTCTTCCTATGTGGGAGGGTCTGGTCTGCACAGTCGCTATGGTCTCGCCACATGCTTCTATAAATCAATGCCTTACAGTTCTCTGAAGTTATTGCACTTTATTTGTATGAAATTTGACCCATAAATGATCAACAACGTGATCTGAATGTAGTTAACAAAATGTAAGGTAGTGAGCAAATTTTCATTGTGCAATGGATCTATAAAAGAGCCCTGAACATAAAGTAAATGAAGATAAATTCTGACCAAGATCTTCAACTGCCCTAATACAACATTTCAGTGTAACTGTGACCCTTCTTGTAGGAGAAACGCGGGCAGTGCAGATGTACCTGCACACCGTATGTTCTAATACCTATCGTAATGAAAATGGTACACTAGGCGACGAAGTCTCCATGTGTCCATTGTTGCAGCGCGTCTCTCGAACTTCGCGCTGACTTGCGCTCTCTGTATTCGAGTGAAAATTATGTATAAAATACTAAAATAATGTTGCTGCTGAAGGAAGTTTAAAGGAAGATTATTTCTGCTGGAGGTATTTATTTGAAATATGTTGTGCACACACCTATTACGAGTATGAACAAAGGATAAGCGAGCACATCTACAAACGCCGTGCGACTATAGGCGCTACAGTCTTGAACCGAGCAACCGCTACGGTCGCAGGTTCGAATCCTGCCTCGGGCATGGATGTGTGTGATGTCCTTAGGTTAGTTAGTTTTAATTAGTTCTAAGTTCTAGTCGACTGATGACCTCACATGTTAAGTCCCATAGTGCTCAGAGGTATTTGAACCATTTTTTTGAACAGATAGCTTTCGACGTCAGGCGGAACGCTATCTTCATCGTTATTTATGGTCGCAGAGCTCTACAGTGGCAGTTCTCAGCTACATCTGGCGTCCAAACAACACAATTTGTTTGCAAAATATACATGTTATATTGCTACCTTAGCTCTTTTAAAAGACACATTTGCTTCTTGTCTTTTTCTTACACGTGGTGTTCTCTCCATAATATATATATGAAAAAAATTTCAGTGTCCATGAAAATGATTCCCTCATACGGTGAAAGATGCGAACACGTAATGTACGCAGGAACATCGTCGAACATGATCGTTTTGGAGGTCTAGATCTTATGGTAGGTAAAGCATAACGTTGCATAGGCGTACTGACGTCCATATCGTTTAACATAGTACAACGTTGTTGCGACACTGTGCTCCTTCTCCATGACCGTTGTTTCAGAGGTGCATTTGGCCCTGAATTCATTTTTATGGATGTCAGTCCGTGAACGCATATAACAGCAGAGATGGAGCAGTGTTTGGAACGAGAATATATTCAGGAAATGGATTGGCCTGCCCATTCCTCCCCACTTAAATCCCATCGAGCACGTGGGGGGGGGGGGGGGGATGTCTTTCAGCGCGTCTACAAGCCCCAATAACCATCCAGTAGTTGTAAATTGCGCTGGTGGAGGAATGGAGCGCCCCACCACACTACCGTCCATGCTGATCACACGCCATATTACGACATACGTCGCGTTTCTCTTAATGCTCAGGGGCCGTCATGGATAACTATGACTTCAGTGTAATTATTGTCTTGAAATGAAAGCATCATTTTTGTTCATTTAATTGTGTATTTCTTTCAGTTACATTCTGTACTGTCCTGTGGCAGTTCTTTCTATGCAAGGTCGGAAGTTTCATCGAGCTATGTTACTTGGCTGTGAACTGTCATTTGAAAGTTACTTTTGTTCTTCAGTTTTGCTCAACACTGTATACAGTGTTGTATTCTGTGTGTCAATATTACCGCAAAAAAATTAACGCTGCGTTCGCAGACTACGTTCGCGATTTCTTGTTCTCTTAAGTTCCCTCTTGTGTAAACGCTTGTTCACAGATACAGGCGGATGATAAGGAACACTGACGAATTGCCTGCAAATGCGCATTCCATTGCGTTCGCTTACAGTCGCTCTGGTGTAAAGGGTTGGTTCAAATTGATCTGAGCACTATGAGACTTAACATCTGAGGTCATCAGTCCTCTAGAACTTAGAACTACGTAAACCTAACTAACGTAAGGACATTACACACATCTATGCCCGAGGCAGGATTTGAACCTGTGATCGTAGCGGTCGCGCGGTTCCAGACTGAAGGGGCTAGAACCGCTCGGCCACAACGGCCGGCGGTGTAAAGGGGAAGGCAGAGATTCCCACCAGTTAATCAGAACATGGGTCAGACTTGTTTTGCGCTAGTATCACGTACGAATGTCGGATGCCTATTAGCGCTACCGTGGTACGCTGAGTCTGTGCACTATCGGAACACGGCCCTCCAAGCTACTGTCCAGCCCACAGTTATCAGCTTCAACGATAGGTTTTGATTTCAAGACGATATTGCGGTGGCGTACCGCACCCACCCGTAAACAGCTTCCTCCGGCAGCTAGGAAACAACGGAATGGAATAGTGTGCGGTTGTCTGTTGCGGCGTCGCTCGGTGGCGCTGCACTGCACTGCAAGGCACGGCACGGCACGGCACGGCACGGCACGGGAACCCGAGAGGCGGGCCACTGCCGGGATCGGGTGTCGATCTCGTAGCTGCACCTGGGTGCCGACACGACGCACCGAGAGCCAGCAGAGAGCCACGAACCGTCGCCTCGTGACCAGTCTATCACATCACCTTGTAACACAAAAGCTGTGAAGTTGATCTTTAATCAGAGTATAAGAGGCGTCCTGACAAAACTCTTCCATCTGGTGAGCAAGATGTATGAGACAGGCGAAATACCCTCAGACTTCAAGAAGATTATAATAATTCCAATCCCAAAGAAAGCAGGTGCTGACAGATGTGAAAATTACCGAACTGTCAGTTTAATAAGTCACAGCTGCAAAACTCTGACGCGGATTCTTTACAGACGAATGGAAAAACTGGTGGAAGATCAGTTTGGATTCCGTAGAAATGTTGGAATACGTGAGGCAATACTGACCTTACGACTTATCTTAGAAGAAGGATTAAGGAAAGGCAAACCTATGTTTCTAGCATTTGTAGACTTAGAGAAAGCTTTTGACAATGTTGACTGGAATACTCTCTTTCAAATTCTGAAGGTGGCAGCGGTAAAATACAGGGAGCGAAATGCTATTTACAATTTGTACAGAAAACAGATGGCAGTTATGAGAGTCGAGGGGCATGAAAGGGAAGCAGCGGTTCGGAGGGGAGTGAGACAGTGATGTAGCGTCTCCCCGATGTTATTCAATCTCCATATTGAGCAAGCAGTAAAGGAAACAAGAGAAAAATTAGGAGTAGGTATCAAAGTCCATGGAGAAGAAATAAAAATGTTGAGGTTCGCCGATGACATTGTAATTGTCAGAGACAGCAAAGGACTTGGAGGAGCAGTTGAATGGAATGGACAGTATCTTGAAAGGAGGATATAAGATGAACATCAACAAAAGCAAAACGAGGATAATGGAATGTAGTCGAATTAAGTCGGGTGATGCTGAGGGAATCGGATTAGGAAATGAGTCACTTAAAGTAGTAAAGGAGTTTTGCTATTTGGTGAGCAAAATAACTGATGATGGTCAAAGTAGAGAGGATATAAAATGTAGACTGGTAATGACAAGGAAAGCGTTTCTGAAGAAGAGATATTTCTTAACATCGAGTATAGATTTAAATGTCAGGAAGTCGTTTCTGAAAGTATTTGTATGGAGTGTAGCCATGTATGGAAGTGAAACGTGGACGATAAATAGTTTAGACAAGAAAAGAATAGAAGCTTTCGAAATGTGGTGCTACAGAAGAATGATGAAGATTAGATGGGTAGATCACATAACTAATGAGGAGGTATTTAATAGAATTGGGGAGAAGAGAAGTTTGTGGCTAAACTTGACAAGAAGAAGGGACAGGTTGGTAGGACATGTTCTGAGGCATCAGGGGATCACAAATGTAGCATTGGAGGGCAGCGTGGAGGGTAGAAATCGTAGAGGGAGACCAAGAGATGAATGCACTAAGCAGATTCAGAAGGATGTAGGTTGCAGTAAGCACTGGGAGATGAAGAAGCTTGCACAGGATAGAGTAGCATGGAGAGCTGCATCAAACCAGTCTCAGGACTGAAGACAACAACAACAACAACATGAGGGGCGTTTGAAAAGTCCGTGCAAAAATAAAAACTACTTACGTGTTTGGGGTATACCTTTTTTATTTCTCGACGTAGTCTACTTTTAGACTTGTACACTTCGCCCAACACTATACTAACTTGTAGATCCCTTCCAAATAATAGAAACTGTCCAAGTCTGCAAAATAGCTATTAGTTGCTGCAATCGCCTTCTCGTTTAAATAAAATCTTTGTAGCGCCAGCCACTTCTTCAAATTGGGGAACAAGTAGTAGCCAATGGAGCCAAGTCTGGAGAATAGGGGGGGGGGGGGGATGTGAAACGAGTTGTAATCCTATTTCCATTAAATTTGCGACCACAACTGCTGAGGTGTGTGCTGGTGCATTATTGTGATGGAAAAGGACTTTTTTGCGGTCCAATGGTCGGCGTTTATCTTTCAGCTCGGTTTTCAAACGGTCCATTAATGATGAATAATATGCACCTGTAATAGTTTTACCTTTTTCCAGATAGTCGATTAGGATTATCCCTTGCGAATCACAAAAGACAGTCGCCCTAACCTTTCCGGCCGAAGCACTGGTCTTCGTCTTTTTTGGTGCAGATTCTCCCTTGGTAACCCATAGTTTAGATTGTTGTTTGGTCTCAAGAGTATAGTAATGAATCCATGTTTCATCCGCAGTGACGAAACGACGCTTAAAGTCCTGCAGATTCTTCCTGAACAGCTACAAACCATCCTTGCAAGACTTCACACGATTCCGTTTTTGGTCAGGCGTGAGCAGTCGCGGAACCCATCTTGCGGATAGCTCTCTCATGTCCAAATGTTTATGCAAAATATTATGTACCCGTTCATTCGAGATGCCCACAGCACTAGCAGTCTCACGCACCTCAACTCTTCTGTCATCCATCACCATATCATGGATTTTATCAATGATTTCTGGAGTCGTAACCTCCACAGGGCGTCCAGAACGTTCAGCATCACTTGTGTCCATATGGCCACTCCGAAAATTTTGAAACCACTTATAAACTGTTCTAATCGAAGGTGCAGAGTCACCGTAATGTTTATCAAGCTTGTCTTTAGTCTCCTGAAGCGTTTTGCCTTTCATAAAGTAATGTTTAATCACCACACGAATTTCTTCTTCGTCCGTTTTTTGACAATCACTCGACTGCCTTGATTCACACGAATGCCAAACACAAAGATATAGACCTATAAGGCTGAAACTTGGTGTGCGTTCTTTCCAAAGATGCTACTAACTAAAAATGACTTCGATGCGCGCCGGTGGTACCATCTCTCGGACTTCGCACGGACTTTTCAAACTCCCCTCGTAAGTGCATCTTCGGTTAAGTTTGACGTGTGCAAATAAAATAATGAGACTGGTAACGTTATGTTCTAAACCGTTTCCTTTTGTGTTTTTATTTACTTATTATTCATCTGATTTTCGAAATGATTCATTGTAAGAAAAAGATAATTTACTGATAAATGTATCTGAAAAAAAAGCTGCTTGTCAACAAACTGTTGAACAGTTTTACAATCATTGCAATGAACATTTGTGCTTCGCGAAATCTCTAGAACTGTCAAAGATGGTTGAATAATGTCGCTGAGAATAAATGCTAGTAACTCCTTCACTTTTCATCCGCCCTTCACTTTTTCGTTCTATCTTGTGAACTTGGACTGACAATATACACTCCTGGAAATGGAAAAAAGAACACATTGACACCGGTGTGTCAGACCCACCATACTTGCTCCGGACACTGCGAGAGGGCTGTACAAGCAATGATCACACGCACGGCACAGCGGACACACCAGGAACCGCGGTGTTGGCCGTCGAATGGCGCTAGCTGCGCAGCATTTGTGCACCGCCGCCGTCAGTGTCAGCCAGTTTGCCGTGGCATACGGAGCTCCATCGCAGTCTTTAACACTGGTAGCATGCCGCGACAGCGTGGACGTGAACCGTATGTGCAGTTGACGGACTTTGAGCGAGGGCGTATAGTGGGCATGCGGGAGGCCGGGTGGACGTACCGCCGAATTGCTCAACACGTGGGGCCTGAGGTCTCCACAGTACATCGATGTTGTCGCCAGTGGTCGGCGGAAGGTGCACGTGCCCGTCGACCTGGGACCGGACCGCAGCGACGCACGGATGCACGCCAAGACCGTAGGATCCTACGCAGTGCCGCAGGGGACCGCACCGCCACTTCCCAGCAAATTAGGGACACTGTTGCTCCTGGGGTATCGGCGAGGACCATTCGCAACCGTCTCCATGAAGCTGGGCTACGGTCCCGCACACCGTTAGGCCGTCTTCCGCTCACGCCCCAACATCGTGCAGCCCGCCTCCAGTGGTGTCGCGACAGGCGTGAATGGAGGGACGAATGGAGACGTGTCGTCTTCAGCGATGAGAGTCGCTTCTGCCTTGGTGCCAATGATGGTCGTATGCGTGTTTGGCGCCGTGTAGGTGAGCGCCACAATCAGGACTGCATACGACCGAGGCACACAGGGCCAACACCCGGCATCATGGTGTGGGGAGCGATCTCCTACACTGGCCGTACACCACTGGTGATCGTCGAGGGGACACTGAATAGTGCACGGTACATCCAAACCGTCATCGAACCCATCGTTCTACCATTCCTAGACCGGCAAGGGAACTTGCTGTTCCAACAGGACAATGCACGTCCGCATGTATCCCGTGCCACCCAACGTGCTCTAGAAGGTGTAAGTCAACTACCCTGGCCAGCAAGATCTCCGGATCTGTCCCCCATTGAGCATGTTTGGGACTGGATGAAGCGTCGTCTCACGCGGTCTGCACGTCCAGCACGAACGCTGGTCCAACTGAGGCGCCAGGTGGAAATGGCATGGCAAGCCGTTCCACAGGACTACATCCAGCATCTCTACGATCGTCTCCACGGGAGAATAGCAGCCTGCATTGCTGCGAAAGGTGGATATACACCGTACTAGTGCCGACATTGTGCATGCTCTGTTGCCTGTGTCTATGTGCCTGTGGTTCTGTCAGTGTGATCATGTGATGTATCTGACCCCAGGAATGTGTCAATAAAGTTTCCCCTTCCTGGGACAATGAATTCACGGTGTTCTTATTTCAATTTCCAGGAGTGTATAAGTTCGAGTCATCTGTAATTTGCTGGCTTAATGATTACTTATTTCACTATAGTTAGTCGAGATAATTATTTAATATGAAACTGCGATCTTGTCTCTTTATCATACATATAACTTGTAACGTGTTTTGAAATTTTTTTTTTTCAGTGGCAAGATAGGAGAGACTGGCGGCCGATTATTTGAGGACGGAATACCGAACACTATTTGTGTACGTTCTTAATTGACTTTCTGTTGGCAACTAGAATCCCCCTGAGATGTTTTATTCAATCGTTTCCCCTGCCTTATTCAACACTTTATGGTGAGAGTAGTGAGGTTGCATCAGTTACCGCCT
The DNA here is from genome assembly GCF_023864275.1 of Schistocerca cancellata. Taxonomy (NCBI): domain Eukaryota; kingdom Metazoa; phylum Arthropoda; class Insecta; order Orthoptera; family Acrididae; genus Schistocerca; species Schistocerca cancellata. The sequence goes on along the minus strand of NC_064633.1, from coordinate 316,783,825 downwards.
TCGGACAGTGGCGCCTATCGGCTTACTCATTGGCCCTACACGGCCGTGATTATAAGAAATTCCAGTGAGCTGCGCCGTACGGTGCTCTTAAAGTAGATTATTCTCCGTCATCTATTCGGCTTGCCTGCGTGTCGAGACGGTTAACTTAAATAAAATCATTTTATTTTTTAACTGTTATCTGAAACCGCCTTTCTGAGAAGTCACCAATTGAAAATCTCATTGTGGGAACGAAGGCAATTCTCCATTTCCATCCAGCAACGCTGGTGACGCTGGAGTTAGATGGGAAGTAGGTGAACACGCGATACGCCGTCAGGTGCCGCTGGAGTGCGCTAGAGTCACCTTGGTTGTCTGTAGTGCTGTTTTAGTGAAGAAGACCTTGCTTATCGGTTCTGGCAACGAGTGACACAAATCTTGAGCGACGCTGTGAGATCAGATTTTGCTTCAGACTTGGACAGAGTACAACAGAAACGTTCGCAAAACTTCTACAGGCCTGCGAAGACAATGTTTTGTCCAGGGCTCCAATATTTCGGTGGTTCACGGCATTTGCAGTAGGCAGGCAGTAAACTGAAGATGAATCTAACAGTGGATGGCTTTCGCTTTCAAGAAATGCTGTAAACATGGACAAAGTGCGGGATGTTGTGTGTCAGGTCACTGTTTGACACAATGACTGTGAAAGTTGAGTTTGAGTCACACCACAGTTCATCAGATATTGGCGAACGAATTGGGAATAATAATATGTTCAAAACTGGTTCAGTGAAACCTCATGCTGGACCAAAAGGACATGAGGAAGGACAGGTGCGTTGACTCTCTGGAATCGTTATCAAATGTTCACCATTTTCTGGAACGTGTCATAACCGGTGACGTGACTTGAGTGTTTGAGAAAGTCTCAGAAACCAAGCGTCATAATACACTCCAAGTTCTTCAAATAACAAAATACCCAAGAATGAGCAAATCAAAGACTAAACGCATGCTAATATGCTGTTTTCATAGCGAGGAAATAATTCATAATCAGTTTGTACCTCCAATCCACAGGGCTAATCAACACATTTATCGAAAGGTACTTGAAAGATTACGAAAACATGTGCTGCGTGTGAGACAAAACATAAAAAACAATTGGCAGTTGCATCACGACAATTCGCCTTGTCACACAACTATTTCAGTTGGCCAGTAAGATTATTTATGTTGCCCACCCCCGCAGCCTCCTTATCACCTGGCTAGGGTCCTTGTGACCTTTTTTTCTCCCAAGACTGAAAACACATCTAAAGGACGTCGCTTTGGAGCCCTAGACAAAATACAAATGACTGCAACTGACTAGGTGAAGGTTATTCCAGTATCCAAGTTCCAGACTGCTATGGTGGGTGTAAGAAGTGCCTCGAACTCTATGTGACTTCCTAAGGCAGGTACTTTGAAAGGCTCAATATTAACATGTTTCGTTATTCGACTGAAACAGGTGAAAAAAATCAGTCTCATTACTTTATTTACACACCTCACATGACACCAGTCCTGTCCAATATAATTATTCCTGGGAAGAAATAATTGCAAATGACGAAGAATCTACTTGTCTGTCATGCTTCCAGCTCAATGTCCAGAGGGCTGATTTATTACTGTAATCGTTGAAGCACTTGCCTGCTTTTAGTTTTATTGACATTTATTTACGTCTAAACCACCTCTCACATATTGTGATTCATAGTCAGAATACCGTTAGACAGACTCAGCATGACGTTAAAAAGGAATTTGTATTGGAATTTGTGGATCAGTGTAGTCTTTAGGGAGTACTAACGAAAATAATCTGTCGGTAACATTTAACGTATAATACAACTTACCGAGCGAGGTGGCGCAGTGGTTAGCACACTGGGCTCGCATTCGATAAGAAGACGCTTCAGACTTGCGTACGGCCATTCTCATTTAGGTTTTCCGTGATTTCCCAAAATAACTTCAGGCAAATACCGGGATGGTTCCTTTGAAGGGCACGGTCAACTTCCCTCACATTCTCCCTTAATCCGATGGGACAGATGAAAAAAAAAATGGCTCTGAGCACTATGGGACTTAACTTCTGAGGTCATCAGTCCCCTAGAACTTAGAAGTACTTAAACCTAACTAACCTAAGGACGTCACACACATCCATGCCCGAGGCAGGATTCGAACCTGCGACCGTAGCGGCCGCGCGGTTCCAGACTGTAGCGCCTAGAACCGCTCGGCCACTTTGTGGGACAGATGACCTCGCTGTTTAGTCCCCTCCCCCGAATAAAACAACCAACCATAATACAACTTGGTTGAGCACTTGCCCGCGAAAGGCAAAGGTCCCGAGTTCGAGTCTCGGTCGGGCACACAGTTTTAATCTGCCAGGAAGTTTCATATCAGGCTGTGGCTAAGCCATGTCTCCGCAATATCCTTTCTTTCAGGAGTGCTAGTTCTGCAAGGTTCGCAGGAGAGCTTCTGTAAAGTTTGGAACGTAGGAGACGAGGTACTGGCAGAAGTAAAGCTGTGAGTACCGGGCGTGAGTCGTGCTTCGGTAGCTCAGTTGGTAGAGCACTTGCCCGCGAAAGGCAAAGGTCCCGAGTTCGAGTCTCGGTCGGGCACACAGTTTTAATCTGCCAGGAAGTTTCATAATACAACTTATCAACAGCCCAGATCACTTCGTGCATTGTCGTTTTGTTACGAATGCTGCCCCATGGGAGTGATCCAGGCTGGCAGTTAGCTGAGATCAAGCCTTGCCGGCAGTCAGCGATGTCCAGTATTAGCAGACGATGCAAAAAATCAGATTTGGTTCGCGGGCTGTAGAAATGCATTCCGCGAAGCGAGTCTGCGAGCAGGGCTGACCAGTTACAAAAGTTTTTATCCATTGTTCGCTAATGTATGAAAAGCATGTTTATTACAAATGTGGATTTTTAGATCACGTGTCGGTGTGAGCACACAATTTCGTAATTACTGTGGTTGTATTATTATAACTGCAGGGTAATGGACTTGGTGGTGCTGGCGCAAAAACTCCGTCAGTTCCCATCACTACTGGCTCCAGGTTAGTCTCTGCACCCACCATCAATTCGTTCATCTACAGCTATTTATGGCTTCTGTCTTGCGCGTTGGCCCTCACCAAAGTAAGCTGGAAGATCAACGGCATTAACACTTGGCAGCAATAACACGTGGCTACTATAATTCGTATGGAAAATTATTACTTTAAGTAAGTTGAGTAGGCTGTTGTAATAGTAACTCGAAGCAGTTAAATAGCTGATCAGTTAAACATTGGCGGCCGGGGTGGCCGAGCGGTTCTAGGCGCTTCAGTCTGGAACCGCGCGACCGCTGCGGTCGCAGGTTCGAATCCTGCCTCGGGCATGGATGTGTGTGATGTCCTTAGGTTAGTTAGGTTTAAGTAGTTCTAAGTTCTAGGGGACTGATGACCTCAGAAGTTAAGTCCCATAGTGCTCAGAGCCATTTGAACCATCTATCCAGACCATCACACAGGAATTTCAAACTGCATCAGGATCCACTGCAAGTAGGTGGGAGGTGAGAAAACGTGGATTTCATGGTCGAACGGCTGTTCATAAGCCACGCATCACGCCGGTAAACGCCAAACGACGCCTCGCTTGGTGTAAGGAGCGTAAACATTGGACGACTGAACAGTGGAAAAACGTTCTGTGGAGTGACGAATCACGGTACAAAGTGTGGCGATCCGATGGCAGGGTGTGGGAATGGCGAATGCCCGGTGAACGTCAAATGCCAGCGTCTGTAGTGTCAACAGTAAAATTCGGAGGCGGTGGTGTTATGGTGTGGTCGTATTTTTCATGGAGGGGACTTGTATGCCTTGTTGTTTTGCGTGGCACTATCACAGCAAAGGCCTACACTGCTGTTTTAAGCACCTCCTTGTTTCCCACTGTCGAAGAGCGATTCGGGGATGCCGATTGCATCTTTCAACACAATCGAGCACCTGTTCATAATGGACGACCTGTAGCCGAGTGATTAGACGACAATAACATCTCTGTAATGGACAGAGTCCTGACCTGAATCCTATAGCACATCTTTGGGATGTTTTGTTCAAATGTTCAAACGTGTGTGAATTCCTAAGGGACCAAACTGCTGAGATCATCGATCCATAGACTTATACAGCAGGCCGCGGTGCCCGAGAGGTTGTAGGCGCTTCAGTCCGGAACCGCGAGTCTGCTACGGTCGGAGGTTCGAATCCTGCCTCGGGCATGGATGTGTACGATGTCCTTAGGTTACTTAGCTTTAAGTAGTTCTAAGTTCTAGAGGACTGATGATCTCAGATGTTACGTTCCATAGCGCTCAGAGCCATTTGAACCATTTGATAAGGTGATAAAGAACACATGTGGGGGAGGATAAATGGACGCAGAAAGTAAAGAAGAGTTTGTCCTTTCAAGAATTTGGAGAGATCGATACAATCATGCTGGACTGAGTACCCCGGCTACATTGGCGTAGCAAAGGACGAACGAAGAACGCGTTGTGCAGTTGGCCTACTATGAAGATGTAAATACAGAAGATTAGGAGAAACAACGACGATTGCAATTCACACCTAGTCCAAGCAATATGGAGAGGTGATAGCAAAAATTATTACCAGAACGCAATGCATGCGAACAGGAAATTAAATTTTAAGTATAGTTTTTTTTTCTATGAGATTCGACCCAAGATGAGGAACGCTGCAAAAAATAAGTAAATAAATAAATAAAAATAAAAAAGCAAGTTCCGAAAAAATGTTTTTCTTACATAACAAACTCGGAAACCTTTAAATGAGAAAGTTGTAGGGCCTAAAAAGATCTCTACACTTCTTTTTTGTAAGTACCAATTGCTTTCATACGTTTCGGGGTAAATGAAAAACCGTTAAAGACAGTGTTCTCTGTAACTCGTTGACGTTCACTTGCTATTTATGGTAGGTAAGTTAACAAAAAGTACTTGCTCGAAAAATGAAAAAATATTGTTTTTCGGGAGATAACGATTGTTTTAAAAAAAGTCGCCCTCGATAACTGGCTAAATCTTTTCAGCGGATGGCGCCATATTAAAGGTCTTAGGCTTATTTTTTTCACGAAAATGGTTGTTCTGTCATCCTATTAAATAAATAATTTTTAGTGTTTTATTAATTGTAAGAATCGAAAAATTACTTTGAAAAACTTGTACTTTTGTTGGGCATGTTTCTTTAAATACCTCAATATTTATTTTACGAAAAACCTTTACCACACTCCGCCGCCCGCTCCGGCTGTTGCGCTCCGCGCTGGCACGCTTCACTTTATTACTCACTTACTAACACTAACAATCAGTGAAGCGTGTCCTAGTATTTTATCTTGAAAAATATAAGTATTCAATATTAACTTCCATCAAGCTCATCACCATAAAATGTTAACTGTGCCCATTAAATTTAAAGAAAATGTATATTTTGGCTCCAGAGGGTCGTAGAAACTTTCTTATTAATTGTTGAAAAAGTCAACAATTTGTTTGTTAAAAGTTATTTTCATAAAATAAAAATTTAGATAGTAAACAACACGCCAACAAAAGTGCAAATTTTTCGAAGTCATTTTTATCATTAATGTTGATAAAATCGTAAAAATTATTTAACATGATTGTAGCGCAACACTTTGCGAAGAAATTAAGCTAAAACGGTCACCGTAGGGCCATCAGCTGAGAAGATCTAGCCGATTATCGAAAGCGCCTTTTTTCAATATAATCTATATACAGCTCGAAAAATAATTAATATTTTTTTTTTAGTTTTTCAAACAAGTACTGTTTCAACTTACAGCGAGCTGTACAGTAAATTGCAAGTACGGGAACATGAATGTTTACGAGTTACAGTGTAAGTAGGCTGTTTAGGTTTTTATGTTGGTAACGCCACGTAGCGCTCTGTATAAAAATCACTGAATATGCTGTGTGCAGTCTGTGGCTGGTTGGCATTGTTGGAATATTCGCTGTTATAGTGTTGGGCAGTTGGATGTGAAGAGCGCATAGCGTTGGAGGTGAGACGCCAGCACTAGTGGATGTGGGGAGAGAGATGGCAGAATTTTGAGAGCTTACGATCTGGACGTGTTTCCGTCAGAAAAAGGAAATTTGTAAGACCGGACGTCATGAACTGATACATATATTATGACTTTTGAACACCATTAAGGTAAATAAATTGTTTGTTCTCCATCAAAATCTTGCAGTTGCTAAGTACGCCTATCAGTAGTTAGTGCCTTCAGTAGTTAAAATCTTTCATTTAGCTGGCAGTATTGGCGCTTGCTGTATTGCAGAAGTTCGAATAATGAAGATTTTTCTGAGGTAAGTGACTCATGAAAGGTATAGGTTGTTGTTAGTCAGGGCCATTCTTTGGTATTGATTATTGAAAGACAGATTGCGTTGCGCTAAAAAAAAAAAAAAAAAATTGTGATCAGAATAAGTAAAGAGAGAAATGTCTGAGTCTGTTCAGTTTTGCTCAGCTGTTTGAAAATCAAATAACGTAGAAGTTTACCAGCACAGTAATTAGTGATTTTTCCAAAGGAGATGTTTCAGCAGAAAAATCAATTTTTAACGGTTTTTTCGATATATCTACAAAAGTTAGTAAGCAATCGATACTAGTAAAAAAAACAGTCGTTAGATATTTTCAGACCCTAAACTTTCTCTTTTAACAGTTTTCGATCGGAGCTGTAGTGTTTACTTATTAATGAATAACCGTCGCGGGACGGAGTGGCCGAGCGGTTCTAGGCGCTACAGTCTGGAACCGCGCGACCGCTACGGTCGCAGGTTCGAATCCTGCCTCGGGCATCGATGTGTGTCATGTCCTTGGATTAGTTAGGTTTAAGTAGTTCTAAGTTCTAGGGGACTGATGACCGCAGAACTTAAGTCCCATAGTGCTCAGAGCCATTTGAACCATTTGAATAACCGTCTTTTGCAACTTACCGGATTTTTTGGCCATGTTCTTCATCTTGGAACGAATTTCATGAAGAAGAAACTCTATTTAAAATTAAATTTCCTATACGCTCATATTTTTTATTTTCAGATAACAATTTTTGCAAATTTAACATTTAACCGTTAGAGAATGCTTTCACTAGCCCTACTGTATATGAATCTCTGTTGACCCATTGTGGACACGAGACAGTGAAGGGTCAGATAGTTACCAAATAAAAATCTCCAAACAGCCGTTTCACAAGTTGTTATTTTATTTAGATGAGCAGTTTCGGCATCACGTTGATGCCATCTTCAGGCCCCTATGCACTCCATGTACAGAAAAACAGATATATCGATGTATGCATAACTGGAGCCACCAATACGTGTATTCTCTAAATTTTTTGTGTAGTGTGTACTTCAAAAACTTGACAAGAAGTCATGAGCACGGGGGCCTGAAGATGGCGTTAATGAGATGCGGAAGCAGGTCGTCAAAATACATTACTGGGCATTGAAATTGCTTCACCAAGAAGAAACGCAGATGATAAACGCGTATTCATTAGACAAATATATTATACCAGAACCGACATGTGATTACATTTTAACGCAATTTGGGTGCACAGATCCTGAGAAATCAGTACCCAGAACAACCACCTCTGGCCGTAATAACGGGCTTGATACGCCTAGGCATTGAGTCAAACAGAGCTTGGATGGCGTGTACAGGTACAGCTGCCCATGCAGCTTCAACATTATACCACAGTTCATCAAGAGTAGTGACTGGCGTATTGTGACGAGCCAGTTGCTCCGTCACTATTGACCTGACGTTTTCAATTGGTGAGAGATCTGGAGAATGTGCTGGCCAGGGCAGCAGTCGAACATTTTCTGTATTCAGACAGGCTCGTGCAATACCTGCAACATGCGATCGTGCATTATGCTGCTGAAATGTAGGGTTTCGCAGGGATCGAATGAAGGGTAGAGCCACGGGTCGTAACACATCTGAAATGTAACGTCCACTCTTCAAAGTGCCGTCAATGCGAACAAGAGGTGACGAATACACGCTTCCGATGTGCGTTCACCGCGATGTCGCCAAACACGGATGCGACCATCATCATGCTGTAAACAGAACCTGGATTCATCCAAAAAAATGACGTTTTGCCATTCGTGCACGCAGGTTCATCTTCGTGTACACCATCGCAGGCGCTCCTGTCTGTGATGCAGCGTCAAGGGTAACCGCAGCCATGGTCTCCAAGCTGACAGTCCATGGTGCTGCAAACGTCGTCGAATTGTTCGTGGAGATGGTTGTTGTCTTGCAAACGTCCCCATGTGTTGACTCAGGGATGGAGACGGTGCTGCACGATCCGTTACAGCCATGCGGATAAGATGCCTGTCATCTCGACTGCTACTGATACTAGGCCGTTGGTATCCAGCACGGCGTTCCGTATTACCCTCCTGAACCCACCGATTGCATATTCTGCTAACAGTCATTGGATCTCGACCAATGCGAGCAACAATGTCGCAATTCGATAAACCGCAATCGCGACAGGCTACAATCCGACCTTTATCGAAGTCGGAAACGTGATGGTACGCATTTCTCCGCCTTACACGAGGCATCACAACAACGTTTCACCAGGCAACGCCGGTCAAATGCTGTTTGTGTATGAGAAATCGGTTGGAAACTTTCCTCATGTCAGCACGTTGTAGGTGTCGCCACCGGCGCCAACCTTGTGGGAATGATCTGAAAAGCTAAGCATTTGCATATCACAGCATCTTCTTGCTGTCGGTTAAATTTCGCGTATGTAGCACGTCATCTTCGTGGTGTAGCAATTTTAATGGGCAGTAGTGTAAAATAAGTGCTTGTGAAACGTACGGATGTTCTGTATGTATGTCGCAGGTAGGGCAGGAGTCGACAGCGCGGTGCATCCCTGCTGCAGGACAGGGCCTTACGTGCGGTGGTCTGCCGGCGCCGGAAGAGTGGGCGAGGGCAGGGAAGGGGACAAGGGACCCGTGGGAGCCCGGGCCGGCGCGCGGTGTCGCTTTCTGTGAGAACGATAGCGACGGACGCGCCCACGTACGGTCGACACCCGATCGCGGCCGATCCGCTCACACGGCCGCGACGCGCCACATGCGCCGCCCTGCACGGGAGCCGCGCGACCGCCTGCCCTGGCCCGCGTCCACGCAGCTGCAGCCCGTCACACGGCGGCCCCACCAGAGCCCAGTCCTCTCCCTACCGCAGGCAGCGTGGGCCCCGCCACTGATGTTCCCACAGTGGCACACTCCACGCCGGGCGCGTGTAGGGCTTTGTGCGTATGTAAACCAGTCAAACACGGACAGCTGTTGCACTGCAGACGGAGGGTTCCAATGAATGGAGCATTTATGCCATTTATTTGATCGATATGTTGTCGGACTTCTGTGATGTAACTGGCCAGAGCTAGTTGATTTCACAAAGTTTACCAGCTGTACGCTGGTCTCTATCAACGGCCTTGTCGCAGTGGTAACACGGGCTGCCATCCGATCACCGAAGTTAAGTGCTGTTGGGCTGGGCTAGCACTTGGATGGGTGACCATCCAGTCTGCCGAGGGCTGTTGGCAAGTGGGGTGCAGTCAGAGTGTAAGGTGTCAGGCAAATCCAACACCTTCCATGAAAACCCTGACATGATGAGCAAATCCAGTAGTATGTCACATAGCTCCGAATAAATCGTGACATTAAATTAACCAAAGTAATACGAGTAATAAGTGAGCAAATGGAATACCACAGACTAACACAAGAATGCCTAAACGCATGTCATACCTTCCCACCGTGAGACAGACGCAGTTCTGAGGGGAGAAACGAGAACAGAAGCCGAGAGCAGAACCGTGTTAAGCTGGAAGGCCCTACGATAAGAGACGGACGGGCACCCACGTCACCAGCTAACTGCTAGGATCACACCACCCGCAAGTTTTAGCGTGAGACTTTTTCGCGTCTCCGTTACGTTAGGACCACCCCCCAGCCCATGTTAAAAGATAGAACCCTCCAGAAGAACAGTATAGATCTTACGATAACGCTAAAAGGACCACACCAGCTGCAAGTTTTAGTGTGAGACTTTTTCGCGTCTCTGTTACGTTGCAAACTTTAAAAACATTGCCCCACCACGAAAAGTAAAACGTTTCTCATTGGATAGACAGAATTTTTGTAGGCGGAGCTTAAGGTTAACATTCAGACCCTGATTGGTCAGATGAAAATACAGCCTGATAGTTTTTTTTTAAACCAACTTCGGCAAATTGTAGTAAGGAGAAGTTAGGAGAGAGTTGCTTGAGAGTTGCTTCCGAGACAGCGAGGTGAGCGGAGCTGTGCTGCCCGCCGCCCCCTGAAGAACACAGACAAGGTAATGAACGCACGCGATGCTGCATTTTTGAGAGCATAAGGCTTCACTCAGAACTGCAGAAGTCTCATCTGTTACTTCCCCTTTACGTAATACTAGTGTCGATCGTCAATTAAAGCTCATGGTGTTCACATTTGCCACTTGAAGTAAAAATCTGAAACGCGATGATTTTTCTGTTATATAGTTATTGGGAAGCCACATCAGCCACTGTAATTTATGACAAGTTAGATAAGTAATTAAAGATCATTGAGGGTCACTGTAGACCATTTTGATAGTTTCCTCTTTCGTGAAACTTAATTTAAACCTAGATTATAGATCTGATATGGCATAGGTCATCCTTCGATCCATTGTAGAACTTGGAAACCCATTCAGGGAATATTCGATCACATTTTTGTTGAACGCAGTTGGTTTTTACCATCCTGTATTAAAACATTTCCTTTTATCAATAGTGCAATTTATAAACGATGTTTTGTGAGTAGAATAAAATTTCCAATGGTAAACGTAACTGCTTTTTCGACGTTATTTTACCAGCTAACTAAAAATAGGAAAGCCTTGAACCCCTTCCACTAAATTCAGTTAGTATTAAGATTCTTTTACAGGGAGTGCAGTGGACCTGACGCTGAAATCATTAAGTATTTGGTTATATCATCGCTAGTCTCACTGAACTCTTCTGAATTCTACCTTTCATGTGTGGTCTGGCGTCTCCTTACCAGCAACAGGTCCCAGGTTCAAACTAGTCAATTCCCTAAAAAACACGCTCAGAGCGTCGTTGCGCGAAAGTGGTAGGGAGACACGACATAGAACAGACAGTCACCACGCAGAATGTTTAGAAGAGATTGTGACACGGATGAGCTGGGTGACTGAGAAGTAGCTGCTCCGATCTCGTAAACCGACATACGGCCAGGACAGCAGAGTGCTGACCTGTCGCGTCCTGACACATCCTCACTATACCAGAATAAAGTAAGTGCAAAGTGCGTAGCGCAATAGGGACATTAACGACAATGGGTTAGCTATAAATTGCTGTCAACCTTTATATCGGAGATAAGAGGGAGAGAATCTCCTTGGTTTGAAGCAAATAAGTTTCCTGAAAATAGGTTACAGAATTACAATAGGCAGAGCAGAAAGGATTGGTTAGTTTCTATCAAGTTTATTCTCAGATATACTTACGTGAGGTGTTGGACCATAAACCCCTTAGTAAGATTCAGTCTATTTATTTGGACTTGCTACTTCAAAGCTAATTTCCGGTACATATAAGAAACAAGTACAAAGCAATCACTTGTTCTTGGTTAGCACTGAAATCTCTCTAAGTAATTGAGACAAAGACTGACAGCCTCTGTTCAACACTATTCCAATGAAACTCTAAAAATCCTACTTGACCTGCAGCTCCTGAGCGTCCACCAGAGTCTATCACCGTCTTTTCGTAGTTGAAGTCTTTATCAGCTGTATCGGCTGCTATGGGCCCACTCGGCCCCGCCGGCATCTCGCTGCGGAATCTCCAAACTGCTGGCACTGGCTCTGAATCTGCATCTGAATCTCTGCTTCCAGTTATTCCGCTGCCTGGCCTTTTATTTCGTTTCTCATGTACTTGGGTGCACACGAGTTAATTTGTTTCACACGACCCTTTCATTTCTAAGTAATCGGATTGCACAAGAATGCCTACAGTTCCACACGACACTCTCGTTTCTAATTGGTCGTCTTGCGCAAGAATGCCTTCGGTTCCACACGACAATTTCGTTTTTAGCTGCACACAATTTGGTTCCACACGAGTCTTTTCTGCACGTGATTGACACTCTCTCTTGCTGTATTATCGCCCTGGTGTTCGCGTCTTCCATTCCACAAGTTTGATTCATGCTGCTTCCTCTGGCAGGAAGTCAAACACTAAGTTATTTGATCAACAAGCCATACTTGGCAGCCTCCGCCGCTTATCTTGTCCCTACGACCTGGTGGACTATTTCTTAATGTCGGCTGGCTGTTAGCCTAGGGAACCTGGACTCTTATTATGGTCACAAAAGCAAAAATTAAATTAAATTTTTCTACGGTCACAACAGATCACATGCCCCTCCATATACGCATCCAGTGACACCTGTGGGCTCAGTAAGACATGGCGGCCGGTCGGAAGCTTTGGGCCTTCATGGCCTGTTTGGGTGCAGTTTAGTTTTTACTGTGATGTCTCACCTCTTGTTGGTCGGAAAAAGTGCACATATCGATACATTAGATTTAGGGTCTTTCAAAACGAATGTACGGGTTTTAAGGTTTTGTAGGAGTCATTGTTTTCAACTATATTAAATCAAATGAAAGAGCTATTCATACAGTTTTGTTTGTACACCTGTGTCCCAAGGAAAGTTTATGGAAGGACCAAGAGTGACTGAAGATCGTGTTGAACGAATGAGAGTCTTTACGTATAGCCCCCAGAAATCACTTCCACAAATGTTTGATACACACTCTGCCGTCTTACAGCATATTTATTCACTACCGGTTTCCATCATGGACCATCTTCGCAATGGAAAAACGTCTGTTGTGACAACTTCACATGTCATGTATGCTATGTACCCAGAAAAGTATGCGCCATTCTGAGTAAATAACATGTATGACACGTGAAGTTGTCACAAGAGATATTTTTCCACTGTTAAGATGGCCCCTGATCGAAACTGTTACTGAATAAACATATTGTAAGACAGGGAAGTGTGTATAATGCATTTCTCCAAGTATATCGAAGATGTTTTGAGTCGCTTGAAAACATTTTCTACCCAAGAAATCAGTTCGGTAGAGTGTCGTGAATTGGTAGTTCCAGTGACATCCATAGGGCGTTTTTAAGGAGATGCTTACAGATGTGTCCTTACCCTTGTTACAAGCTCTAAGGGGTACAGACTGCGCTTTGCAAACGAAATGTTACTGCATGACGATAAAGATTTTCTGGATCGTGCCGTCTTCAGTGAGGAATCGACATTTCACCTAAGTGGAAATATGGACACACAAAATATGCGCATCTGGGTGTCAGAAAATGCACACGAGATGATACAGTTGCATCGAGACGCCCCTAAATTGAATTTTTTTTGTGCCACATCCCAGCGGTAAGTTTATCGGACTTTCTTTTTCGGTGAAACAGTTGCAACCGTTGTTTCTTATTTTGATGCTCTAGAACTACACTCCTGGAAATGGAAAAAAGAACACATTCACACCGGTGTGCCAGACCCACCATACTTGCTCCGGACACTGCGAGAGGGCTGTACAAGCAATGATCACACGCACGGCACAGCGGACACACCAGGAACCGCGGTGTTGGCCGTCGAATGGCGCTAGCTGCGCAGCATTTGTGCACCGCCGCCGTCAGTGTCAGCCAGTTTGCCGTGGCATACGGAGCTCCATCGCAGTCTTTAACACTGGTAGCATGCCGCGACAGCGTGGACGTGAACCGTATGTGCAGTTGACGGACTTTGAGCGAAGACGTATAGTGGGCATGCGGGAGGCCGGGTGGACGTACCGCCGAATTGCTCAACACGTGGGGCGTGAGGTCTCCACAGTACATCGATGTTGTCGCCAGTGGTCGGCGGAAGGTGCACGTGCCCGTCGATCTGGGACCGGACCGCAGCGACGTACAGATGCACGCCAAGACCGTAGGATCCTACGCAGTGCCGTAGGGGACCGCACCGCCACTTCCCAGCAAATTAGGGACACTGTTGCTCCTGGGGTATCGGCGAGGACCATTCGCAACCGTCTCCATGAAGCTGGGCTACGGTCCCGCACACCGTTAGGCCGTCTTCCGCTCACGCCCCAACATCGTGCAGCCCGCCTCCAGTGGTGTCGCGACAGGCGTGAATGGAGGGACGAATGGAGACGTGTCGTCTTCAGCGATGAGAGTCGCTTCTGCCTTGGTGCCAATGATGGTCGTATGCGTGTTTGGCGCCGTGCAGGTGAGCGCCACAATCAGGACTGCATACGACCGAGGCACACAGGGCCAACACCCGGCATCATGGTGTGGGGAGCGATCTCCTACACTGGCCGTACACCACTGGTGATCGTCGAGGGGACACTGAATAGTGCACGGTACATCCAAACCGTCATCGAACCCATCGTTCTACCATTCCTAGACCGGCAAGGGAACTTGCTGTTCCAACAGGACAATGCACGTCCGCATGTATCCCGTGCCACCCAACGTGCTCTAGAAGGTGTAAGTCAACTACCCTGGCCAGCAAGATCTCCGGATCTGTCCCCCATTGAGCATGTTTGGGACTGGATGAAGCGTCGTCTCACGCGGTCTGCACGTCCAGCACGAACGCTGGTCCAACTGAGGCGCCAGGTGGAAATGGCATGGCAAGCCGTTCCACAGGACTACATCCAGCATCTCTACGATCGTCTCCATGGGAGAATAGCAGCCTGCATTGCTGCGAAAGGTGGATATACACTGTACTAGTGCCGACATTGTGCATTCTCTGTTGCCTGTGTCTATGTGCCTCTGGTTCTGTCAGTGTGATCATGTGATGTACCTGACCCCAGGAATGTGTCAATAAAGTTTCCCCTTCCTGGGACAATGAATTCACGGTGTTCTTATTTCAATTTCCAGGAGTGTATATGTCTTTCTTCTATTGGAAGAATCTGAACCACAGAACTTTATTTGATAGCAAGATGGTGCGCCACTTCATTGGCTTAACTCAGTACACGATTGGTAAAACGACGTTGTACCCGATCGCTGGATTGCCTTCAAGGGGTCGGATGACAGGATCATGTGCATATGCGTCCGCCACCAGCTGAACTTCCGGACTTCGGAAACTGAAGTGTTGCAAGAATCATTCCATACACACTGATTAAGGTTCGTGAAGAATTCTACCACCGACGCGATGTATGAGGAGTAGTACTCAAACTGAACACTTGCAAGAAAAACTATTGGAGTTGCTCTTTCATTCGATGCATTATTTATAATTGTAACTTCAGTGTAATAAATACTACAAAGCCTTAAAACATAGTATATATATATATATAACTAGGGAAGCAGTAAAAACAAAGTGGGTCAGTCAGGAGATTGCTCAAATGGCTCTGAGCATATGGGACTTAACATCTGTGGTCATCAGTCCTCTAGAGTTTAGAACTACTTAAACCTAACTAACCTAAGGACATCACACACTTCCATGCCCCGAGGCACGATTCGAACCTGCGACCGTAGCGGCCACGCGGTTCCAGACTGAAGCGCCTAGAACCGCACGGCAGTCCGGCCGGCCAGTCAGGAGAGGTCAGTGACATACAGCATAAGCTAGTCACTAGACTTCACTTGAGTAAAGGATCCATCAGCGACATTTCAGTCTTCTCAAGCTGCCCAAGGCGACTATTACTGATGTGACGTAAAGTGGAAACGAGAAGGAACAACCACAGGTAAACCAAGATCGGGCAGATCTCATTTAGTGATGGACAGGATTGGAGAGTGGTTCTAATAATCGCCTTGAATCAGCTGAACGATTCCTTCGTAAGTTCCAAAGAGCGACCAGCAGTCTAGCTGTCAAAATGTTTTTGCGGACAGAGTTAAAAAATGGGTTCCGCGGTCGAGCAGCGTCTCACAAACCACACATTCCTATACGTAATGCTAATCAAATCTTTTTGTGGTGTAAAAAGCGATGTCGTTGGACAGTGGGTGACTATAAACAAGTGGTTCTGAGTGATGAAGCACGCTATACCCTGCATCACCGCCGTGGAAGAGTTTAGGTCTGGCGAATGCAGGAGAACGTAACCAGCCATCATGTGTAATGCCAACTATAAAGTACTGACGAGATGGTGTTACTGTAAAAGAATGTTTTTGTGGTTAACATGTAGTTGCGTTATTGTGCTCAATAAAAAGCTAAGTGATCAAGAATCTGAAAGCAGAATTTGGAGACGGTGATTGTGTCAGTATGTCAGTGCACACTGTCATAAAATGTCGTCTATGAGGCAATGGTCTGTAGACAATAACATTCCTGAAAATGACTGGTCCACCTAGGGTCTCATCCTTAACCCAACACTACACCTCTCGGATGAGTTACAAGGTCGAATTCGCTTGAGACCCCCGCGTCGAACATCACTACCTTCTCTGGCCTCGGCTGTTGAGGAACAATGGAATGCCAGTCCTCCACAGACCCCCCATTGAAAGTATCCCCAGCAGATTTCAAGCCGTCATAAAGGAGATAGGCGGACACACCTAATAATAACGTACTCTAATAGGTGTGAGGATGTAGCGCCAACTACGAAGGACGTTTCGGAAGTAAGTTTCGACGTATCGATGAAAGAGAAGACGGTACACAAGGTGACGCAAACAAACGCCATATGAATCCACACCCGTTGTTGGTTCAGTGACAGAATGGGGCATCACCGAGGAGGAATGACGCAAGCTCAAAATGCCAGAGAAGAGAGAGCAGCAGCAGACTGGTGTGCGCGAGGCTATTCCAGTACACATCACGATGGCAGACGGACGTGTACTGACAACGTGGTCGCCAATGGAAATGGGTGCTCCTATCCGGTATGAAGGGGCATGTGGAACTAGTGTGTGTGTTATCCATGAATGCCTCCTGATCATATATGGTGAAGAGTTCAAGTCTCGTCAAATGGTTGATCGCCGGTATCGCAGGTTCAGAGAAGGAAGGCAGAGTGTGGAGGATGTAGGTCAAAGTGAGCGCCCATCTACATCCACATCCAATGTTGAGGTGAAGGAGGCTGTGCGACAATTCTTTGAATCACATGGCAGCAGCGCATTTTCTTCAAAGTGATTGCATGCTACGACAAATGTCTGGATGTAAGTGTAGAGTACGGGGAAATATAGTACAAGGTGTGTATTGAAATGAAATGTCCTGTGGCTAGGGCTCCCGTCGAGTAGACCGTTCGCCTGGTGCAAGTCCTTTGAGTTGACGCCACTTTGGCGACTTGCGTGTCGATAAGGATGAGACGATGATGATTAGGACAGCACAACACCCAGCCGGGAATCGAACCCGGGCCCTTGGCATGACATTCTGTCACGCTGACCACTCAGCCACCGAGGCGGGTGGTGTGTAGTTATGTTTGTTTAAGGCAGTAAACTTTCCGTCCGGAAAACAATGACGGAAATTTCTATCGGGAAGTTCTTCGTACTTTCCATTTGTAAGAAACAGTTACACAACGCGCTTCTCCTTCAGATATTAAGAATATCGTTTTATGCTTTGTGTATGACATAAAAAGATCTGTCAGCACGTATCGAAATACGACGCCATCAGAATTGTGCTTTTTATATACTTCGGCTTATTTTCCGCCATCTTGTCGGTTGAGAATCAATGGGTTCAGGACAGTCATACTCACCGCCATGCAGAATCCCAACGGCTTCATGCGACTAGTGTCTAAGAGGTCGAACAGAGCAACAAGTACTCTGAATCAGGAAATAGACATCTTTACAACAATAAAAAAAATCCACATGGGTTGTGCGGCAACGTCTGAAGCACTACAGACGGTCAGCGAAGCTCCTATTGTTGCGGCCTTCCTCGACACGGTAGCGGAGAAAGTAGCGTCCACAGCGACAACACTGGACACAGGAGTGGCAACGCGTCTAATTTTGAGGCAAATCCCGGCTCTGGCGTGAAGAATCGGGATGGACGTATTCGAGTGTATAGACAGCCAGTAGAACGAACATTGTCAGTTTGCATTCATCACCGTCATGTGGGCCCACTTCCGTGTGTGATGGTGCGGCTCACATAGCCGGTAATTTGGACAGCAGCCGTTAAATTTCCAACGTCTTAAGGTAACTTCGCTTTAAAAAATATTTTTTTTGTTTTTTTGTTTTTTTGTTTTTCGACTCAAAAATCTCTGTGTGTGCGTCCATACCGCTGCTTTCATATTCAGTGTTGTCACTAGACTCCTGTTCGACAAATGTGTACTAGTTGACAACTCTGTCATAAAATGAGTTTCGGGACGCTCCTATGTTGTTGTTTTTTTATTTATTTTTTTATGTCTCTGGATTTAAAGCATTGCTTTCCTTATCAACGTTTCTGTAGTTTGAGTTGCTGCTACGCCACTCTCGAAGGTTATTATGCCTGTAATTTGTTTTAATATAGGACGGTCTAAAGTTGGTAGGAATATTTTCACAGGTTTGGTTTAATATTAGACAATCACTGTTGGCAGCTAATTGCATGAGAGTGGCGAAGCTGAGAAGTTGGGTCCTTGAGGCAACTAGAGACAACAAATAACAAGGAGAAATTAGAAGAGGAAGAGACAAGTTGAGGCATATGTAAACCAAGAAGATTATGCAATTTCTGTGTATTAGGAACAACGGAGGTAAGTCGTAGATGAGATACTATTTAGAAATAAATTTCTGAGAGTTAAAATTTCTGACCTGTTTGTTTTATATACAAAAAATCTATCTGAGCTGCAGTTGATTCGGCGTAAGTGTATCCCTCTGCGCTGCAGCTTCGCATGCCTCCCTAACCAATAGCGTAACGCGGTTTTGTAAACGTCTCTATGACAACTGCTCAACGTTGTCACGGCTCTGTACATGGCTATTGTTTTCGCCTGCAGTCATTAGCGTTTTGCAGTTGAAAACTGCCAACAGTGCTGCGAGCTGTCAGGAATCTTCTTTAAAAAAAATAAAAAAAAAATGGTTCAAATGGCTCTCATCAAGTGTTACCAGTATTGAAAATCATTATACTTCAGTAGAATAGAAATCATCGTCGGAACATGTATCTTCGTGTATATAAACCAGTTTCGTCAAAATTAAATGTGAGATCATTTGTGTAATAGGGTAATTTACTGGCAGTTAGCATGACTTCTTCACTTGACATTTTTGTGGTATGAAATAGATGACCAAATCACAGGTTTCAAACTTTGCTACGCTGTGTCTAAACAGCCACTGAGTGGTGATAATTTAAAAAAATAAAAAATCCTGTCTACGAAGACTCGCCCCGCTGTACAGTCCTTACATCATCTACAAATTTACTCACATACTGCTCTCACAGTACAGTAGATACACAACAAATAAAATTTCTCCATCTGCATCCTTTCCTGGCCAGCATTGTACGCTGGCGTTCTAGCCGAGAGGAGGACCTCTGGCGAGGTCGCGGCCCGACTTTTCTTGCCCCGCTGAGGGAAACCCGAGAGGCCGGTCCGGGGCGTGCCCTTCCGCGCAACTACGCCAAGTGGCGGTAATTAACTGCAATTGCCGTGCGGTGCTGCGCAGCCCGGCGCGTCCCACGGTTTCCGCGACTGGCGCCTGTTTCCTGTGCAGCCTGCGGGGGCGGGTGTCACCGCGAGCGTGGCGCGGCAACCGACGCCGACCATGCAGCCGCGCCATACAGATGCTAATGACCCCCAGTGAGGAATATCGGACTAAGGCTGCCGTATCGTGCGTGCGCACGTCGCGCTGGCCTCCTCTGTCCAGCGTGTGCGCTCCTGCGTCATGGCTTACTGATGTTCCTCGTAGTACGACATTTCTCTTTTTGTGTTACATTCACCTCTGTGTGAAAATACTACGTACCGAGTCGTAGCCTGTAAGCTTTCTTCCTGCCCTTAGGGTGCTTTTGTAAACTGCGACGGAGGAGTGTATTTGTCGAAGAGAAACTAATTCAACTCTTCCTACCTTAAAGCAACAACAATAGTGACGTGTTCTTGCACGTATGTTCTTACATAAAGCCGCTGTTGCCTTCGCAGCCCATATAAGTAACTCTGAATGCCGTTGTGGATGTGTGGAGACGTGCCTATGAGGCTTGTTCCCACGCTATGCTTGTGTCAGCTGACGTACAGCAACGTCTGGGCGTATCGAATCGTTCAATATCCTGTGATTATACTTACATCTGTATCGGTACACCGACTGTAATAAAATTCAACGCAATGTTGTCAAATAGCGTTTTAGTTTAATATTAACCACTCTGATAGTTGATGAGAAATAAAAATTTAGATATAACTCGATATTTTTCATGTTGCATAAGGTTGTACAATTTTAATGCTTACAGAAAGTGTGGTGGAATAAATGAGGAGTGTACATAAGGAATGTGATAGGCTGCAGGCAAGTAGGGTTATTTGCTAAGGTACCAGGCCATCAACATGCACAGTTCTAACTACAATATTTGTACAAACAAATATGATAGTTTCTCAGTACAGAATTTCTTGAAAAACTGAGAACAACGTAGCAAATTTTTTATTCAGTATTTGTGAAATTAATAAGCAATTAAGGTTTTCAAATGAATATTTGAATTCAATAAATAACTTATCAGACCATCAATAGGCACAATCTTTAACTAGGACAACACTACAAACAAATGAAATAAAGTTTCTCGACGTAGAATATCTTCAAAAACTGATCTCAATAGAACAACGTAGTAGATTTGTATAAGATATTTGTGATATTATAACCAATTAAGACCTTCAAATTACTAGTCGAATTCATTAAATAACTTATATTCCAGCAAAAGCAAAGAAATATACTTCTTAAATAACTACTTTGACAGACATTGACATAACAAGCCCACTGGAGCCTTACAATACTAATAACAATCTGTGAAGACAACAAATTATGCACAACAGAGGGGGTAACCCAGTTAAAAGAGCATTTAAATCATTAAAACACCCGTTCAAACAACTGGTAAGACACAGCTATAAAATAGGCGGGAGATTCCGTTATACTTGATTAAGTGACACAAGACCTAACATACGAGATATTCTGTGAAAGTATTTTAAATGCTACAATAATATACAAACAAACGATTGATGTGGTTAACTGCTGCTAGCACTACATTTTGCTTTGGCACCCGCTAAATTATCATAATATCTTAAGAAAAACAATAGTTGTAAAAAGCAACACGCTGTGATAATAAATTAGGAACATTAAACACTGCCGGCCGCTGTGATCGAGCGGTTCTAGGCGCTTCAGTCTGGGACCGTGCGACCGCTACGGTCGCAGGTTCGAATCCTGCCTCGGCATGGATGTATGTGATGTCCTTAGGTTAGTTAGGTTTAAGTAGTTCTAAGTGCTAGGGGACTGATGACCTCAGATGTTAAGTCCCATAGTGCACAGAGCCATTTGAACCATTAAATACGGTAGTCCACAGTTAGCAAGGACTCAGAGGAAGATAAGAAGTATATTGCATATATCAGTAACTACCGTCATTCACAGTAACGTACAAATGATACTGACAAATACATAAATAAAATATTAACCATGGCAAGCAGAAAAGGTAAATGTTCGGTGTCAACTTTCGGGTAAGATACGAAGCTATGAAGCAACAAGTTCTCACCGAATAAATTTCTTCTATGATAGTCCTGGAGTAACGGATGTATTGCCTTCGATGTCGTAGGCCAAACTTAATCCACTCAGGCTAACTTCCTCCACAAGGTGGCTCACCTAGTTAACAATCCGGCGTGGACTGCAGGAAACGAACAGGAAGGCACATCCAAGGGCCTCTAGGAATTAAAGAATGATAAATGAGCTGTCATTTTTTTTAGTTATTGTCGATTTTTGTGGAACTACATACCCTCTTTATTGTAAAATTATATTTTGCAAATCAATATAAACGATAGTATTCCCACTCATTAGATATCGTATTCAGAAGTCTCACTTTCTGGACACCTGGCACGCTGCTACCTCAGTGGGTAACAAAAAGAAAACGTATCACTCATATTTTCGTCATGTAAAATGCTCAACTGATAAATATTCCAGGTAAACTGTCAAATAAATCAAACGAATTGGCACTACTCATGGTATACACATCTTTCATGACCATTTCTCCTAATGTGTCCGCATTTCAAATACTTTGAGGGGACAAGACGGATGGGATACCTCCTAATGTGATGTCGGACCTGTTTTTGCCCAGCGTGACATGGACTCCACAAGTCCTTCCTCTATAGCTGACCATAACTGCGAGCAATTGTGGCCCAGTGACATGCCATGAATTCAATAAATGACTGCAAATGGTCTCCATGTAGCCGAACACGACACTTTCCAGTTAATGATCCAGTCAATTACACGCAAACACAGCCCACATCATTATAGAGCCACTAACAGCTTGCACAGTGCCTTTTCGACAATTGGCGTCCGTGGTTTCGTTGGGTCTGAGCCACACTCGAGTCCTACCATCAGCTTTCACCAGCTGAAATCGGGACTCATCTGACCAGGCCACCGTTTTCCGATCGTGCAGGGCCCAACCGATACGGTCGTGAGAACAGGAGAGGCGCAGCAGGCGATTTCATGTTGTGAGCAAAGGCACTCGCGTCGGTCGTGTGCTACCATAGCCCATTAACACCAAATTTCACCGCACGGTTCAAGTCGATGCGTTCGTCTTATGTCCCACATTGATTTCTACTGTTATTTCACGCAGTGTTTCTTTTCTGTTAGCACTGACAAAGCTACGCAAACTGTGATGCTGTCGGTCACTGCGTTGTCCGTGGTGAGAGGCAAAGCCTGAAATTTGGTATTCTCGATACACTTCTGACGATGGAATGTCCCATGTCTCTAATTCCAACTACAGGGCTATTGCAAATGATTGAAGCGATTTCATAAATTCACTGTAGCTCCATTCATTGACATATGGTCACGAGACACTACAGATACATAGAAAAACTCATAAAGTTTTGTTCGGCTGAAGCCGCACTTCAGATTTCTGCCGCCAGAGCGCTCGAGAGTGCAGTGAGACAAAATGGCGACAGGAGCCGAGAAAGCGTATGTTGTGCTTGAAATGCACTCACATCAGTCAGTCATAACAGTGCAACGACACTTCAGGACGAAGTTCAACAAAGATCCACCAACTGCTAACTCCATTCGGCGATGGTATGCGCAGTTTAAAGCTTTGGATGCCTCTGTAAGGGGAAATCAACGGGTCGGCCTGCAGTGAGCGAAGAAACGGTTGAACGCGTGCGGGCAAGTTTCACGCGTAGCCCGCGGAAGTCGACGAATAAAGCAAGCAGGGAGCTAAACGTACCACAGCCGACGGTTTGGAAGATCTTACGGAAAAGGCTAAAGCAGAAGCCTTACCGTTTACAATTGCTACAAGCCCTGGCACCCGATGACAAAGTCAAACGGTTTGGATTTTCGGCGCGGTTGCAACAGCTCACGGAAGAGGATGCGTTCAGTGCGAAACTTGTTTTCAGTAATGAAGCAACATTTTTCTTAATGGTGAAGTGAAGTGAACAGACACAATGTGCGAATCTGGGCGGGAGAGAATCCTCACGCATTCGTGCAGCAAATTCGCAATTCACCAAAAGTTAACGTGTTTTGTGCAATCTCACGGTTTAAAGTTTACGGCCCCTTTTTCTTCTGCGAAAAAAACGTTACAGGACACGTGTATCTGGACATGCTGGAAAATTGGCTCATGCCACAACTGGAGACCGACAGCGCCGTCTTCATCTTTCAACAGGATGGTGCTCCACCGCACTTCCATAATGATGTTCGGCATTTCTTAAACAGGAGATTGGAAAACCGATGGATCGGTCGTGGTGGAGATCATGATCAGCAATTTATGTCACGGCCTCCACGCTCTCCCGACTTAACCCCATGCGATTTCTTTCTGTGGGGTTATGTGAAAGATTCAGTGTTTAAACCACCTCTACCAAGAAACGTGCCAGAACTGCGAGCTCGCATCAACGATGCTTTCGAACTCATTGATGGGGCCATGCTGCACCGAGTTTGGGAGGAACTTGATTATCGGCTCGATGTCTGCCGAATCACTAGAGGGGCACATATCGAACATTTGTGAATGCCTAAAAAAACTTTTTGAGTTTTTGTGTCTGCAAAGCATTGTGAAAATATCTCAAATAATATAGTTATTGTAGAGCTGTGAAATCGCTTCAATCATTTGTAATAACCCTGTGTCAGTCAACATTTAAAGTCTGTTAATTTCCGTCGTCATCACGACGGAAACATTTTCACATGATCACCTGAGCACAAATGGTAGCTCCGTCAACGCACTGCCATTTTACACATTGTGTACGTGATACTACGCGGTATCAGTGTATGTGCACATCGCTGTCACACGATTTTTGTCACCTCAGTGTATGTAGAGACGTTCAAGTACCATCAACAGGTATTAAGAGCGAAGCTTAATTTTTTCGACGTGAGAATTAAAAATGTATGACTACCTCCTCTGAGCAACATACACTCCTGGAAATTGAAATAAGAACACCGTGAATTCATTGTCCCAGGAAGGGGAAACTTTATTGACACATTCTTGGGGTCAGATACATCACATGATCACACTGACAGAACCACAGGCACATAGACACAGGCAACAGAGCATGCACAATGTCGGCACTAGTACAGTGTATATCCACCTTTCGCAGCAATGCAGGCTGCTATTCTCCCATGGAGACGATCGTAGAGATGCTGGATGTAGTCCTGTGGAACGGCTTGCCATGCCATTTCCACCTGGCGCCTCAGTTGGACCAGCGTTCGTGCTGGACGTGCAGACCGCGTGAGACGACGCTTCATCCAGTCCCAAACATGCTCAATGGGGGACAGATCCGGAGATCTTGCTGGCCAGGGTAGTTGACTTACACCTTCTAGAGCACGTTGGGTGGCACGGGATACATGCGGACGTGCATTGTCCTGTTGGAACAGCAAGTTCCCTTGCCGGTCTAGGAATGGTAGAACGATGGGTTCGATGACGGTTTGGATGTACCGTGCACTATTCAGTGTCCCCTCGACGATCACCAGTGGTGTACGGCCAGTGTAGGAGATCGCTCCCCACACCATGATGCCGGATATTGGCCCTGTGTGCCTCGGTCGTATGCAGTCCTGATTGTGGCGCTCACCTGCACGGCGCCAAACACGCATACGACCATCATTGGCACCAAGGCAGAAGCGACTCTCATCGCTGAAGACGACACGTCTCCATTCGTCCCTCCATTCACGCCTGTCGCGACACCACTGGAGGCGGGCTGCACGATGTTGGGGCGTGAGCGGAAGACGGCCTAACGGTGTGGGGGACCGTAGCCCAGCTTCATGGAGACGGTTGCGAATGGACCTCGCCGATACCCCAGGAGCAACAGTGTCCCTAATTTGCTGGGAAGTGGCGGTGCGGTCCCCTACGGCACTGCGTAGGATCCTACGGTCTTGGCGTGCATCCGTGCGTCGCTGCGGTCCGGTCCCAGGTCGACGGGCACGTGCACCTTCCGCCGACCAATGGCGACAACATCGATGTACTGTGGAGACCTCACGCCCCACGTGTTGAGCAATTCGGTGGTACGTCCACCCGGCCTCCCGCATGCCCACTATACGCCCTCGCTCAAAGTCCGTCAACTGCACCTACGGTTCACGTCCACGCTGTCGCGGCATGCTACCAGTGTTAAAGACTGCGATGGAGCTCCGTATGCCACGGCAAACTGGCTGACACTGACGGCGGCGGTGCACAAATGCTGCGCAGCTAGCGCCATTCGACGGCCAACACCGCGGTTCCTGGTGTGTCCGCTGTGCCGTGCGTGTGATCATTGTTTGTACAGCCCTCTCGCAGTGTCCGGAGCAAGTATGGTGGGTCTGACACACCGGTGTCAATGTGTTCTTTTTTCCATTTCCAGGAGTGTATCTAGAATCAAGTTTTGTACAAGCTACTTTCCACAGGGGTTGCCGTCCATCGGAGGGATCTCGCGTCAGCCGATCATTATTGATCTGCGTGAGGCACGATGGAGGTAATGAAGTTATTACTGCATGGGCTGTAGGGGTGCCGGCGGACTGAGGCGGGGGCGCGACTTGCGCTGCGCAGCGGTGCATTGAGTCGCGAGGGCCCTCCGTGTCCCGGAAGGCGGCCATTTCCACCTGCGGCGGTCGTCGCCCCGCTCCACGGGAAACAATTTGGGCGGTGTGGGCGGAGCCGTGTCCGCCGGAACTCATCCGAGGGCGACTCCGCCTGCACGCCCTGATAAGGAGCCGGTCAGACTTAAAAAGCCCTCCTGCCGCCAGCAGGGCGGTGGCCCGCGTCCACGGCCGATAGCGCGCAGTGCTGGTGGGCCAACGTTCGCCTCCTGGTCCCAACATCAGCGCGCGGCAAATTAAGAGCACGCAACAGCGGCGTGAAACAATAGCTACGTGGCAAAGACACAATCACCTGGCGTGCACCACTATGGATCAAAAGTTTTCGATCGTCAATCACAGTTATGAATTTATGATTGAAACAGTGATTTGGTTGTGAATATCATATCCCCGTTCTAACAATAAAACAATCAAAAAACATAAGAACAGAAAGCTACTGTGTTGTATATTTGACAGGTCGTTCGCATAGAGGGTTGCTGATGCGCATCCACAAATAACACTGACGTGTCATCATCTAACACTGTTCCGTTGGAGCCGGCCGGTGTGGCCGTCGGTTCTAGGCGCTTCAGTCTGGAACCGCGTGACCGCTACGGTCGCAGGTTCGAATCCTGCCTCGGGCATGGGTGTGTGTGATGTCCTTAGGTTAGTTAGGTTTAAGTAGTTCTAAGTTCTAGGGGACTGATGACCTCAGATGTTAAGTCCCATAGTGCTCAGAGCCATTTGAACCGTTTTTTTGTTCCGTCGGAAGAGGCCTCATTCCTTCAGCTGCGTCTGTACCAATCAGTCCGCATTAGTTTGCTGTGTAGTACGTGCATCTAGTGGTTGTATACCTGATTTGGTTCATGTTACCTCCTAATGGGGCGGAAGCAGGGGACAGGAATAGAAAAACGTGCTGTAACTGTAGCTCTGTATCAGGAACGCTATTCTAGTACGACAATAGCAACAAAAGCTGATGCAGCTCAATGTACAATGTTGAATACAGTGCAAGTGTTCCGCGATCTCGAAGACCTAGAGTAACATCGTACAGGGATGATCACTTCATATGTGTACAAAGTGAACGTCAGAGAACTCGTATTGTAACTGAAATTTGCGAGGAAGTAAATAGTATGCGAGTATGTCTCAACAATGCAATGTCGTCTTCGTAAAGAAGATATAGGGGGACCACGGTGGCCAAGAAACCTGTACCACACAAACCAAGCCGTGCGACAAGATTGCAGTGGGCACAGCAACATAAAAACTGGTACACGTAACAATGGTCGAAGTGTTATTCATAGACGAATCTGATTCTGAAGTATTTGGAAGCCATCGTCGAATGTTTCTCCGTCAACTTCGTGGAAAACGTGTAAAGAATCAATATATGATGCCAACGGTGAAGCACTGTGGAGGGTCGGTCATGTGTGGGGATGTTTTGCGGGTGATAAAGTTGGTTATCTAATGAGAATTAATGGAACATTGAAGAAGGAAGGATACCACAGGTTTCTGATCAATAATGCATTTACATCTGGCAAGAAACTTATTGGTCGTGGGTTTGTTCTGCAGCTTCTAAACTGTGCAGAGGGCATGTAAAAAGAAAAGAGAAATGTCGGGAACTGAAGAATATGATGTAGTCAAGCCAGTCACCTGACTTAAATCCCACTTAACTCTTGTGGGATGAACTTGACAGCGAGGTCAAGAAACTGCGGACACCTAATTTGAAGATTTATCGAAAAGCTTAAAGTCGTGTTGGTTCGCAGTATCTGCAAAAACACAATAAAATCTTATCTCCATAATGCCAAGAGTTTGTACAGCTGTTCTGAGGGCAAAGGGTAGATACTTTGCACGATGTATTTGTATACTGAAATAAAGTATATAGTGTTCATCATAGATGATCGAAAACTTTTTACCGGCAGTACACATCCACTACCATATTTTACTAAACTGTTGCGAAATACACGAATGTGTAGAAATATTATGACCCCTGACCACTGCCAGACTGAATGCTGCTGCCTGGTGTCGTAGCGGACCCGTGATCCGGTAAGGAAGATCTATAGGGTGCATCTACGAGAACGTGCAAAAATGTAACAGGACTTAGAGAATACTCCACTGAGTAATTTGAAGTAGGGAACCTGCGATTGGAGAAGCAAGCTTAAGGTTTTATGGGAGTAAAGTTCTCTACCGCTTTGTGTGGCATTACTGTTTTCCAGCATATTTACAACTAACATTTGTACAAGTTTAAACGCACTGTGGTGTTTATTTACATGTACATTCTTCATTTCTTGCAAGGAAACTAGGAGGACGAGCATGATTATTACTAGGAAGTCATGATGCTGGTTTTGTTTACTTTACTTGTCCAAAAGGTGGCTTTGTTGTATCGTATTTACACTGGAGAGCGTACTGCGGCGGCGCGGTTCTTTCCGTCCCTTTACGACGGACGTGCACCTACCTGTGAACATTGTCTCAGCAGATCATCAGTAGGGAAGCCGAGTGAAACCTACTGTACTTCGACGTGAACCAGGCTGCAATTAAAGTCACTAATCTACGTTTCGGGAGAAAGTTTTCATATGAAATGAAAGGTTGGAAATTTTGTCCTCAATTAATATATTCTGAAACTTCCGTGAACAAGTATCACTGCCAAGCCCGTGCTAGTCTTTAAGACAGCCACTCACAATCCATTTCACTCACGTTAGCAAGTTTATGGTGTTGCATTTCCCGAAAACGTAATAGCTACAAAAATACTGATTGTCTTTGGTTGATAATGCTCGCCAAATATTAAGTTAAAAAAAATGGCTCTGAGCACTTTGCGACTTAACTTCTGAGGTCATCAGTCGCCTAGAACTTAGAACTAATTAAACCTAACTAACCTAAGGACAGCACACATATCCATGCCCGAGGCAGGATTCGAACCTGCGACCGTAGCGGTCGCCCGCTTCCAGACTGTAGCGCCTAGAAACGCACGGCCACTCCGGCCGGCAAATATTAAGTCTGTCGGTACCAAATGCAGTCACAGTTTTCAGCCACAGACCTGCTCAATACGCCACGCGGAATATATGTCTTTTCTCGTCACAAAATTCACTTAAAAATTCCGAAATTTCTACACACACGTCGGAATAATTATGCCGTCACTTTCCAATACTTTTGACGTATGAAACACTGCTAGATCGGGCAACTTATCGTTTCCATCGGAACTATTACTGCACACGTACGAACTGTTTCATGGCTAGGCTCCCACTCTTCTCTAGAATACTCTCACTCTTCTCTACCAGCAGAGAAAGGCGCGCGAAGAATATTGATGTACCATTGGTCAGTTTACTCAACAGCCAATAGCAAAACAACATTCTCCCGCGTCAGTCCGCGCTTTTCATCAATAACCAATCGCAAAATAGTAAACCTCACTACTGCACTTTTTACCGACGTAATTATCTAATATGCTGAAGTTTTGTTTATGCATAAAGTTCTTTACTGTTGTTATTTATACCTGAATTAACTTTGCCTTAACCATAAACTTACTTTACAAACCTATTCCAAAAAAATCCCCTTTGTTCATACCCATACTTCTTCGAAATGTTCCCACACTAAATCCTACTACATAACTCGTTAATCAGTATCTTCATATTAACCGTAAACCACACTCACGCATCATTCATACTGCTAAAACACATTTATAACATTTTACATGTACAAAAAGACAAAATAACACTTTAAGAAAATACTAGAACAGTTTATGAAAAACATTCTATTACTTTAGTGCACTGTAGTGGGCACAATCGAAACTAAAATCGCAGTCCCCCTATCCAATACTGTCCTTTAACGGCTGATACATAAACTACGTGTGCGTCCAGTCTTGCGTCACCATCTGTCACTATCCAGCTCTGAGACGTATCTCCCATTTAACTGCCTCCAAGGCCGGATCGTTATACGGCGCTACGCCTCAGTACCCTTGGCTGTTCGTGAGAGGATGCGGATACAATATGATGGTGCACCGCCTCACTTCAGTGTGGAGTCCGCAACCATCTCAGTGCTGAATTTTCTGGTGGCTGGATTTGAAAGGCAGGCCTTTTCCATGGCCTGCGAGGCCACCTGACCTGAGACCCCTTGATTATATTTTATGGGGGTTCCTAAAGTCACTTGTTATGAGAACCCAGTGGATGTGGTGATGGAATTAGTTGCCCGAATTGGAGCTGCCTGTGATTTGATTCGAAACGCACCAGGGAGATTCGTCGGGGTACGTCAGAATCTTGTTCGCCGATTTCATGCTTGCACTGAGGTTGATGGCCATCAGTTTCAGCACATTTTGTAACATGCAGTACAAATGGTACGTTCATTGTGTCAGTGATGGTATTTGCAGTTGACTGTAACTAATGTAATTAAAAAAGTACACAGTAATGTTATTTTATTCCCATTATCACCTTAAGCTCCTCTATGCCCTGTTAACTTTTTGCACGCTCTTACGTCAACATCTTCTATAAGACGAGCAGAAATGAGTAGGGAATCATCCTAATGACGATACAGACGGTATATGGGGAAGTCCACTGATGTAAGCGATTCTGACAAAGGGTAAATTCTTAATGCACGACACCTCGGAATGAGCATCTACATCTACGTGATTACTGTACTATTCACAATAAGGTGCCTGGCATAGGGTTCAACAAACCACCTTCGAGCTGCCTGTCTACCGTTCCACTTTCGAACGGCACGCGGAAAAAACTAGCCTAAATTTTTCTGTGCGAGCCCTGATTTGTCTTATATTATCGTGATGATCATTTCTCCCTATGTAGGTCGGTGCCAACAGAATGTTTTCCCAATTGGAGGAGAAAACTTGTGATCGAAATTTCATGAGAAGATTCCGTCGCAACGAAAAACGCCTTCGTTTTAATGATTGCCACTCCAATTAACGTATTATGTCTGTGACACTATCTCCCCTATTTCACGATAATACAAAAGGAGCTGCCCTTCTTTCTCCTTTATCGATGTCATCCGTGAGTCCCACCTGATGCGGACCCCACATCGCAAAAATGGTTCAAATGGCTCTGAGCACTATGGGACCTAACTTCTGAGGTCGTCAGTCCCCTAGAACTTAGAACTAATTAAAGCTATCTAACCTAAGGACATCACACACATCCATGCCCAAGGCAGGATTCGAACCTGCGACCGTAGCGGTCGCGTGGTTCCAGACTGTAGCGCCTAGAACCGCTCGGCCACTCCGGCCGGCCCCACACCGCACAGCAATACTCCAGAATAGAGCTCTACCCACAATATTATCTATGTGATCGTCCCAATTTAAGTTCAAATGGCTCTGAGCACTATGGGACCTAACTTCTGAGGTCGTCAGTCCCCTAGAACTTAGAACTAATCAAACCTAACCAACCTAAGGACATCACACACATCCATGCCCGAGGCAGGATTCGAACCTGCGACCGTAGCGGTCACGCGGTTCCAGACTGAAGCGCCTTTAACCGCACGGCCACACCGGCCGGCCCAATTTAAGTTATTTGTAATTGTAATCCGTAAGTATTTAGCTGAATGTACACCTTTCAGATTTGTGTGACTTACAGCGTAATCGAAATTTAGCTGATTTCTTTTAGTACTCCTGTGAATAACGTCACACTTCTCTTTATTCAGTGTCAATTGCCACTTTTCGCACTTTACAGATATCTCATTTAAATCGTTTTACAAGTCGTTTTGATCATCTGATGAATTTACAAGACGTTAAATGACAGCATCATCTGCAAACAATCAAAGACGGTTACTCAGATTGTCTCCTATGTCTTTAATATAGATCAGGAACAATAGAGGGCCTATAACACTTCCTTGGGGAACGCCGGATATTACTTCTGTTTTGCTCGATGACTTTCCGTCTATTACTACGAACTGTGACCTTTCTGACATGAAATCACGAATCCAGTCGCACAACTGAGGTGATATTCCGTAGGCACGCAGTTTGGTTAGAAGACGCTTGTGAGGAACGGTGTCGAAAGCTTTCCTGAAATCTAAAAATATGGAATCAATTTGACATCCCGTGTCGATAGCACTTATTACTTCATAACTGTAAAGAGCTAATTGTGTTTCACAAGAACAATATTTTCTGATACCGTGCTGACTATGTGTCAATAAATCGCTTTCTTCGAGGTACATGAAAACGACTGTTCTGGTAGACTGTTTGCGTCCTAAAGCTGCGAGCATCTACAGTGGTTGGTTCAAGAACTGGGAAAACTTGAGTTGATGTCAAGATGTTAGACGTCCTTCACTATTGAACAAGACTTTTGGAGGCAAAGGTGTACACATTCCGCTTTTAGCCTGCCCATGCTTGCCTGTTAGCCAGGCAGGCAAGCCGCCTCACGTCATCAGGAGAACGGGCAGGCTGCTTTACTCCCATCCAAGTCAAGCTATACCCAACCCAAGCAGGCCAAAGGAGTCCTGTTTGCCCACGCATCTTCCCGCTGTGCTACGCTATTTGGCAGTTTATTTTGTACGCTTTCTCTGTAGTGTTTTGATTAGGATTCAGAGTTTGATGACAAGTGTTATTTTTCCTCGAGTATCACAAGACGAGGCTCAATGACATATACATGAATTTTGGATCACTGTAGGCCAGAAAATAGTGGAGTGAATTTGTTCTTTTTCCTTTTCGGCGTATTTCAGGCTTATTTATTTATTTTGGTTTGAACGGTTTCCTCTGAAACTTCACCCTCTTTCGCCTAGTACGGTCTATTCTCAGTTCCAGCCATCATCGGGTCACCTCTAAAACATGTTTTCTGTAGTGAGCAGAACAACCTCTGAAATCGAGACCGTTTACATCTAAGAAA
The DNA here is from genome assembly GCF_023864275.1 of Schistocerca cancellata. Lineage (NCBI taxonomy): Eukaryota > Metazoa > Arthropoda > Insecta > Orthoptera > Acrididae > Schistocerca > Schistocerca cancellata. The sequence goes on along the minus strand of NC_064633.1, from coordinate 316,751,121 downwards.
CTGAAGATGTCTACTATACTGCAACGCCAACTAAAGTAACGTTTTGGAAGTCTAGTTTCTGTAATCTTTGTGTGTTTCAGCCAAATAATACCCCAGTTATAGCAATTTTAATTACTTTTTGCAGAATGTGTACTGTAAATTCTCCAAACGCATTGCAGCAAACATGAAGTTCATTTTTCGTATTACGTTAATCTAAAAACTACATGTCTGAAAGAAGAAGCTTTTCTTTCATACTAAGTTTTCTTCGCACTACCGGAACGTGGTTTTCAATATCCATTGAGCCATTTTTTTCTACTTCAGTCAATGTTTGCCCTAAATTTTGAAAGCCTAATACTTGCAAATAGTCTCAAGTCCTTAGCGTACATTACCACACACTTTTCAGCCACTAAATCTTTGCCCTCTTTCAGAAAATATATGGCGTGAGGAAATTGCTGATTAAAGTTACAAACGTCTTTAACGTTCTCGATGTATAGTGTTTAGTAATATTTTATACAATTTTCAATGCGAAACACGTACCAATTTATTTGAAGCTGCCTCACTAACACAGGAAAACTTGGGCTCTCTTTCGTGACTGGTAAATATTTCCCAGTTCTTAATTTCTCGTCAGTCTTCTTTAAATTTGGTGTGTTCATTTTGCTGCTCCCACCGTTACGATAATTTAGCTGCAGTGAAACTACCTACGCAGACATATACCTGGCTAGTCACAATGAACTGATAGCGCAAACTGTTGGTGGGTGGGTTAGGCTGAACGGATCCCGTAAAACTTGCCAGACTTGTGAAAACCTGAGTTGGCCTGCTTTAACCACTGTGCTCCAGTGTTGTATCTTCGTTGCTGGAGATTGAGCTGCTTTAAGGGTTGCGGCAGAGACAGGGGCAAGCAGACTGGAACGAGAATTTATATACCTCTGGTCGTAGGCTTGCACACTCTGTAAAGTAGGATAGGTAGAAATCAGGTGCAGGTCTCACTACACAGTACATATCTGGCACAGACATGAGTGTTTCGGAGTACACCGCACAGTATACACTGCTGAAAATTAAATGGCGCAAGAGACACTTACATTTTTTTTTTTTTTTTTTTTTACCGAAGGTGCGATCTAAAGTCGTACAGAAGGCATGCGACCGTGATGTAAACTTGAGGAGACTTACGCAACTGCTGAATAGGACGCTAGAATAACCGGTCACTTGCTGTTCAAAAATTCTTATGTACTGGAGCGTTTTGGACACGGCCCATCATCAAAACGTCAAAAGGGGCGCTGATGACCTCGATGTTGAGCGCCCATAAACCCCAACACACACACACACACAAAACGTCAAAAGGAAAAGTCTTCATTCAAAGTATGATGTCACGTGTCCACCGTCAGCATTGGTACCCAAGTACTGCTGAATTGAGCGCTTATGCTGACGGCAGACATACATGATTGTTTAATTTGTACGAAGCCTTTTTTTATGTTATGATGATGGGCGACACCCGAAACGCGTGAAAAAAATAAAATTTTTGACCAGCAAGTGGTCAGTTATTCTACTAAACTATTCATCTGTGGAGTAGGTATCCTCAAGACTCCTACATGTACTCATTTTGACGCTACTACCATGTAAAATACGATTGCAGTGGACAAGGAATCATCGAGATTGGACAGTGGAGTAATGGAAACATGCACTGATTCGCGGACGCAGGCTGATGGGAGGAGTATTATGCTAAGGGGGGACATTCACCTGGGCTTCCATTGAACCTCCGGAAATAATCGAAGGCACCACGGCAGCTGTGGACGATATGAATTTTATGTAGTGCCACCTTCATGTCTGATGTCTTCCCCGACGGCGATGCCTTCATCCAGTACGATAACTGAGCATATCACTGTACCAACTCGTGCTACGATGAGGAGCATCATTGTCAACTCCTATTGATGTCTTGGCCATCAAATCCGCTTGATGTGAACCCCACGGGCGCCAGATCCGCGCTCTCAGACTACCAGTCCGTAATTTTTGGGAATTACGTAACCTGGTCACAGGCATCTGGTGCCACAAAATCACAAAAACCTAGAAAGGACTCTTCCATTATATACCACGCAGAATCGCTGCTGTATTGCGTTCAAGACGTTGACCTGTACCACATAAGCAGATGATTAATATTGGCCCCTTACCTTTAAAAACATCAGTTCAAATATAGTTTTATACAGACAAATACTAATTATTTGAATCAAATGGGCATTTCCAAGCTTGTGAAGTAGGAGAGGTGCTGGGTCAAGAAATGTTTAACCAGTAATTTAAAAAAAAAATTATTTATACCAGAGACCGGTAATTTCAAAATAACAACATGATAAAACCTTTCTTATCTTACCGGACCATGACAGCTTAAATTTGAGTTTAACTAAACTTTGCAATTACACAAAATATCCAAAATGTTTAAGTAAACTTTAAAATAAATAAAAAAATATCAAACATTCAAAACTTTCAGGCTAAAATATTTTATAAATTTTATAAATCCTTTAGGTGAAACTTTACGATAAATAAAAAAAACGAGATATTCAAAATTAAGCAACAAACATTAATAATTTGTACAATAAATAATAAAATGGCAAGTACGCCAGTTCCTCTCACAGTAAGTCGAAATCAGGTGCCTTGTTTCCTAAAGAGCCCTGTCTGAGTGGTGGCATTTACTCTAGATTGGGCGATCGCTTCTTCATGCAACTTCAGCACATAGTAATAGCTCCTGCAACATAGCAAATTTTGAGCACCTTACAACAAGAAGGAACATGAATAAAATGTTTTTAACCTTGAGACCATCAAGGCTTGACGCGATTAGCAGATTTCAAGCAAGGAGTTCAAGTTACCAAGAAAGCTTATTACTTAACAAGAGAAGGAACAAGACGGGTTAATTAACAAAATCAGCTAGCAATTTAACTATCGATAAACAATGCCTAAATCACTCGACGCAACGCAATCTTTAAATTTAAGAAAACGTCTTTCCGTCGCGTTGCTACACGAACATTTATACTAAATCCGTCTGGTAACCAGGACGGGCTTTACACAGTTCTACTTCGACACGTATATTTAGATCAGGATGGTGCTTTCAAATAAGAGAACTCAGAGTGTCCTTCATCGCTAGTCCTATAATTCCTTTCCCATATACATGAGTCACACACAATCGAAGCTGGCTGCATTACATACACTATTGGCAATAAGTTATTCCACAAGCTATACCTTTTTTTTTTCTTTATTGTTATTACATACCCCTCGCCCCATATGGGCGGTTGGTGGGCTGTCAACTGTGCAATATCCTGTTCTTCAGCCAAGGGCATTCTTAATAATATAACAAAAATTAGAGAAAAAAGAATGTGAGGATTGTTTCCGTTTTAAATTAAAAATATTAATGACGGACAGCTAAAGGGACGAAAAATATATACAGCTTAAAAAACACAATTGCAATGTGGTGATCTTCTATGGAAAAGCACTGGAGCACTGCACTTCCACTTAAGTTCTGAAGGACCTGCACTGGGTGAGAAGTATTGTGATAGGAGATAATACGTTCCATAGGGTTGAGAGGTGTGAGTAAAAAGATAGTGGTCTGATAGGTAGGGAAAATATGCAGATAATAAACTGAAGTGTCAAAGAAACTGGTATAGGCATGCATATTCAAATACAGAGATATGTAAAAAGGCAGAATACGCCGCTGCAGTGGCAACACTTATATAAAACAAAAAATGTCTGGCGCAGTTGTTAGATCAGTTACTGCTGCTACAATTGCGGGTTTTCAAGGTTTAATTTAGTTTTGACGTGGTGTTATAGTCGGCGCACGAGCAAAGGGATACAGAATCTCCGAGGTAGCTATGAAATGGGGATTTTCCCGTACGACCATTTCGCAAGGGTACCTCGAATATAAAAAATTCGATGAAACATCAAATCTCCGACATCGCTGCGGCCGCAAAAGGATCCTACAAGAAGGGGACCAACGTCGCCTGATGAGAATAGTTCAACGTGCAGAAGTGCAACCCTTCCTCAAATTGCTGCAGATGTCAGTGCTGCCCGCATCTCGTGGTCGTGCGGTAGCGTTCTCGCTTCCCACGCCCGGGTTCCCGGGTTCGATTCCCGGCGGGGTCAGGGATTTTCTCTGCCTCGTGATGGCTGGGTGTTGTGTGCTGTCCTTAGGTTAGTTAGGTTTAAGTAGTTCTAAGTTCTAGGGGACTTATGACCACAGCAGTTGAGTCCCATAGTGCTCAGAGCCATTTGAACCATTTTTTTTTTGTCAGTGCTGGGTCATCAACAAGTGTCAGCGTGCGAACCATTCAACGAAACATCATCGATACGTGCTTTCGGAGCAGTAGGTCCATTCGTGACGGCACTACACAAACTTTACACCTCGCCTAGACCTGTCGACACTGACATTGGACTGCTGATAACTGGAAACATGTTTCCTGGTCGGAAGAGTCCGTTTCAAATTGTATCGAATGGATGGACGTGTACGGGTATGGAGACAACCTCATGAATCCATGGATCCTACATGACAGCACGGGACAGTTCAAGCTGGTGGAGGCTCTTAATGGTGTGGGACGTGTGCAGTTGGAGAGATATGGGACCCATGAAGCGTCTAGATACGACTCTGACAAGTGACACGTACGTAAGCGTCCTGTGTGATCACCTGCATCGATTCATGTCAATTGTGCATTTCGACGGACTTAGGCTATTTCAACAGGACAATGCGACACCCCTGACGTCCAGAACTGCTACAGAGTGGCTCTAGGAACACTCAACATTTCCGCTGGCCAAATAACTCCCCAGATATGAACATTATTGAGCATATCCGGGATTTTGGTACTCTTACCGATTTACGGACAGTCCTGAAGGATTCATGATGTCACTTCCCTCTAGCACTAATTCAGACATTTGTCGAGTCTATGCCATGTCGTATTGCAGCAGTTCTGCGTGCTCGCGGGGGCTTTACCCGATATTAGGTAGGTAACCCAGTTACTTTGCCTCTTAAGTGCAGATGGTAGTTGAGGCGGATACTGGGGATACAGATGGCGAGAAAGACGGAGGTTGAAGAGTAATGTGATACGTAGGTAGCGTAGTTATTACAAGAGGAAAGGGAGGGATAGGGATGGATGGAGAGGGGAAAAGAAGAGAGAGGAGCCCTGATGTCGTGTGGGACAGATGGGGAAGAGTTAAAGTTAGTAGGAGGCATAATTATTGGGGGAGATCTCGCCGTCTGAGAGAGGGAATTGGTTGAAGTTGCGTTGTAATAGAATATGTAGTGTGTTTGGGTGTAGGAATGGAAGGATGTGTTTATGAAGGCACAGTGGGTTACCAGGGTTGGGAATTTGGGTGGAGACAATGGGGTTATTGGAATCCACATAGATTGTGGATAGTATAGCAGACGTAGAGCTATTCGATGTGGGTGAGGAGAGATGGGAATTTGACAAGACAGTAGAGGGTCGAAGCTGGAGAAGGTAAATGGATGACGTCAGACGGAGTGCATGGCGTTCGAGGATTTGGAAAGGCTTAACACAAATTTGGTTAGACAGAGATTCATACATCTGCGTAGCAGAGGGGGTCGGATCAGGCTTTCGTAAGTGTGGAGAACAGTAGAGAGATGTAATCCTGTTAGTAGTAATAGTAGTTTTCGTCTGTTGGGAGCTTAATGTTGGATGGATAGGAGGTGAGGTTTCTCGCCAGTTGTCGGTCTAGGGTTAGTCCAAGATATTTTAGTGTATTATTAAGTGGATATGACGGTCTGTGAGTGGTAAGGTAGAAGTTAAGAATGCGGAAGATGGGGTAGTCGTCCTATAATCATTGCCTAAGTTTTTTTTGGGGGGGGGGGGATTAATCTCGATGAGCCATTTCTTACACCAGGAGATAGACTGATTGAGGTGGATGGGGAGGTTCGTTGGGATTTCTGGATTGTGGGATAGAGGGCGAGGAAAGCGGTGTGAGCAGCTTACTGAAGTAGATCGTCTGGTGGGAGTGGTATGGGCATGTCAGCAGTGTAGAGGAGTTGAAGGAAAGGAGAGAGGATACGCTACATCTGGAGCAGTGTCTTCAATAGGAAACAAATAGCAGCTACATTCGCCGAAAGCTTGGAACAAAGCCAAGCTAAAACGAGCCAAGTGCAGACATTGAGACACTGTGTACTTCGTTCAGCCTGGCAGAACCCAACGCCGGCAAGTACGACCACCAGTCCACATAGGACACAACAAATAGTCCAAGCATATGGCTAGTTCCACGGTGGCTCCATCTCTTCTCTCCGCAAGAAAGTACTCGCTCTCTGTTCTCACTCTCTCCTCAGGGCTTCGACCTTTTAAAACCAACCACGCCAGAGTACCTTTAGTAATCGGAGCTTCGATTTAGCGCGAGATATCAAACCAAAATAATCACTGAGACAAGCTTGACCGTGCCAGGCTCATAATTTTTTGCTTATATTTTAATTGTTAGATTCTTGCTTCTAATGTGACACACCTCCCAGCACGAGGTGCCTGTTGGGGAGAGGGCCCTGAGAATGCGCAAAGTGGAGGACAGGACGCGGCCGCTCCTTTGTTCTGGGGCCACCTGCGGCCGATCACGGCTGGCTGCGGCCGGAGATTTAAGCGGCGCGGCGGTCACGGCCCGGCCGCCCCCTTTCACGCTGGTCGCTTTTCCGCCCCGCCAGCGGAGCGTGCCAAGACACGCGTGCTCGACCGCCTCCAGACACGCGGCCGCCTCCCCTCACGCCAGCGCCTTATCGCCTCGCCTCGGCCAGGCCGCAGCTGTTGATCAAGTGCTACTGTGTGCGCACTTGCCGCCGTCCGTCACTTTAAGGCGCAGGGAGCTCGTGAAACCACACCAACACTCACTTAAGCTGAGTGCAGTGGATATTCATGTACAAAATGCGGGCGATTAGAACGTCATATGTGATAGTTCTGTGCATTCACGGAACCGTGCAGGGTAAAATGTGCCTCGTCCTTCCAAAGAATATTCCTCGGCCACATGTCTTCCATTTCCGTGCGATCGAAAAAATGAAGTTTAAAAGTCATGGAGCTGTAGCCTATCTTGAAGCTTCATTTGGTGCACATTCTGAATCTTGTAAGGATACCAGTGTAAAATGCGCCCCAAAATCTTTTGGACCGTAAACCAGGGGGGAGACAAATGCGCACGACATAGCTCGAGCACTGGCTGCAGAATATGAAGCATGTGCTGCACTGTCAGCTATAGCTACAGCACCATCATCGACAAGTTGCATGGGAATGGGCCTTCCTCATCCTGCTGCACCATGTAATTTACCTGTTTCGCCTATTTATTGAAATGGAAATTTTTTCAGCTGTTTTTGTTGACTATATTCCCACAATGTAACGCTGCTATTGCTGCCGTTGGGTACCCACAGGCATACCCCCGTCCACACCGACTCAAGTAACGAAAGTTTAATTATAATCACCCAGTATATCCAATATGGCAGAATGCCGGCGATTGTGGATAAACTGTAAATATTAAACCAGGATATTTCTTCTTTTACCACTCGATACTCTATGTATTTTTCAGAAAAGTTATTTGATTTAAACCACTTTGCCATCGAAGACCATAATCAATTTCTTAGCGTATATTGGCATAAAATCAAGAAAGGTTGCAAGCAATCTTAGCAAAATCAGTGAAGGTAAGGAGTGCTGTATTAAGTGCATTAAGTGTATCTTTGGCATCGAAAAGCGTTCACAACAAAAGTGAAGTAAATAAATAGTTTCAATTGTACGTGGCAAGAGCCAACATGTATTTTAAAAGCTTTCTTCTCTTATGTATAAAAAATATTTGTTTAGAAGCAAACTCACAGGTTAAATTTAGTGGACAATACACGCACACACACACACACACACACACACATAAATACATAGTAGCCTATATAATGTATAATTTATATACATAAATGTTTAATGATTGTGTCAGACGATGGACAAGTGTTCCAGTTACAAATTACAGTTCTTACAATTCCCCAGTCCGACCATCGTTTTTAGGAGGTTTCCTTCAGTCATCAGGAAGTCCTACAACAGCTCACCGTACTCTCTAGAGTTGAAAAATAAATAAAAGATACAGATCCTCTCATTTGGATAGTGTGACAACACTGTGTTAGACAAAAATGTAAGTAATTCCAGTCCCCCAATCACGTCAAGGTTTTTGGGAGATTTCCCTTGGTTCCAGGCAGATGATGGAAGTTGTAATCCCTCCCATTTATTTCTAATTGGAAATCCGCTACCACGCAAATGTTAATTAGTGAAAAGAATCGTGATTATATGATGGAGCGGATCCAGTAGTCCGCTTTATTTCTTGGAGTACAGAATGAAAAGTATATAAAGAAATTAGTATTAGCGTTATTGCTAGTGGTACGTTAAAAGATAAAAATACTAGTAACCAATAACAAACTAAACGATGGCATGCAATATTATAATTTTAATTAGCAGAAACTGTCATATTTTGTCTAGTTTACGTTTGTTAATGTTTTATATACAGAGGTTATTCAGCTGCCCCTACCGAGGGGTGTTACACAACCTGCAGCACCTTCAAATACCACGCTCAAGAAATTCATACCCTCTCGACGCTATGTGGAAAATATTAGGCCCACAGAATAAAATGAGAAGTACCTTCTTATAAGAAATTTTATGTAGTTAAATTTTATGTTAGGATGCATTTCGGTAGAGGCCATAGATTTCGAATTGTTCGAGGAAAACAAACAAAAGTGACCTTCAAATGTGTGTTTCTTGAATAACTCGAAAACCGAGGTCTCCAGAGACAACGTATCCTAGCACAAAATCTAACTACATTAAATTTACTTCTATAGATTGTTGTTGTTCATTACTTTCTGTAGGACTAATAGTTTGCGAGCAGTGATTTAGGCAAAACAAAAATTCTGCGCTTGGTATTTGAAACCCACAGCCAGGGGTAGCTGTATCAATCTCTATGTATAAGTCTTGCGTGTGTATTTTAACTGTGATTTTGCCACCGAAGTTTTTGCATACTTACCTCTTCAAGGGATCGACTGTATATTATAGTTAAGACCGATAGGTACCTAATTCAGCCGGTTGTGGCTGTAGGTCTCCTTTATAGTGGAAACCGCTTCTCTGTCCGTGCACGTCATCTGACTTACGGTCGGCATTACGTACTCCTGAAGCTTCGATATCCCAGTTGGGTGTCGCCGCAGCAGGTAGCCGGCGGCCGTGAACCTGCCGGCGCGGTCGCCACGCGGCCGGCTGCCGCCCCGGTGCGCGCCGGGACGCTCCACCGGCCGCCGGCGGGCGCGCAGCGCAGCGCGGACGCTAATGCATTTTTCAGCAGGCCGGCCGCTTCCTGCCCGCCGCGCGGCCGCGCGTGACGGCGGGGCGGGAATCACGGCCCGACACCGGCGCCGCCTTCCGGCGCGGCCCGACCCGCTCCCATTACAGCCGAAACCTGCGCTGTCAGCAGGAAGCGGCCGTGAGAAAGCAATCTCGGCCTCTCCATTGCCTCGTGCGAAATTATAACACTGTCAAAGTTCCATCGGGAAATAATGAACTTACACTGCAGCAAAAGGAACACGAGAAAGCGGTTGAAGCCTTTCCTCTTTAACAGGATTATAAAATATCGAGAGAAGTAAAGAACTGGAAAGTAATCAGCGCAGTTTATCGCAAACTTCAATCTCAGGGCTCTTACATTTTCTCGCCTATATTAATGACGCAAATACACTGAAGATCCCAACGTAAAGTCCCGAGCGACTGGAAAAAATCGCAGGTGACGTCTGTATATAAGATTGGTAGGACGGATCCTCAAAATTACAGACCGATATCCTTAACATCGGTTTGTTGCAGGATTCTCGAACATATTCTCAGTTCGAATATAATGAATTTCCTTGAGACAGAGAAGTTCCTGTCCATTCATCAGCACCGCTTTAGAAAGCATCGCTCCTGCGAAACGCAACTCGCCCTTTTTTCACATGATATCTTGCGAACCATGGATGAAGGGTATCAGACGGATGCCATATTCCTGGACTTCCGGAAAGCGTTTGACTCGGTGCCCCACTGCAGACTCCTAACTAAGGTACGAGCACATGGGATTGGTTCACAAGTATGTGAGTGGCTCGAAGACTTCTTAAGTAATAGAACCCAGTACGTTGCCCTCGATGGTGAGCCTTAAAGATTTGTTCCCTGCAGTCATCAAGGATACACGAGTGGGCATTCGGCTCCGAAAGACCATATCGATGAAATTTCGCTGAACGGTTTCGCACGCTGACACTTGTTGATGGCCCAGCATAGAAATCTGCCTCAATTTGCGGAAAGATTGCACTTCTGTCACGTTGAACGTGTCGTCGTTGGTCCCCTCATTACAGGACATTTTTCCGGCCGCAGCGATGTCGGAGACCTGATGTACCGGATTCCTGGTATTCACAGTACACTCATATGGTCGTACGGGAAAATCTCCACTACCTCGGAGACGCTGTGTTCCATCGCTCGTGCGCCGACTGTAACTCCACGTTCAAACTTACTTATATCTTGATAATCTGACATTATAGCAGTAGTAACCGATCTGGCAACTCCGCCAGACACTGATGTCTTATATAGGCGTTGCCGACCGCAACGCTGTATTCTGCCTGTTTACATATCTCTGTTTTTGATTACGCATACTTATCCCAGTTTCTTTGATGCTTCAGTGTCATTTAGTTAGCTGCTAACTTAACTTTGTTTATCAATAATTCAAATGGTTCAAATGGCTCTAAGCACTATGGGACTTAACATCTGAGGTCATCAGTCCCCTACACTTAGAACTATTTAAACCTAACTAAACTAAGGACATCACACACATCCACGCCCGAGACAGGATTCGAACCTGCGACCGCAGCAGCAGCACGTTTCCGGACTCAAGCACCTATAACCGCTCGGCCACAGCGGCCGGCCAATAATTCAAATCGTAGTATAAATACCAAAGCACTTTACATGCTCAAAATGCAAGACAATGTTGTCCACCACTCATCTGGAGGATGGCTATAGCTAGTTCCTGTTACTGCTGGGTCTCTAGTTCGCTTTTTCATGTGTTCCCTCACCTGCTCCCATTGCAGCCCCTAGGTGCCTGTCAGCAGGACGCAAGTCTGAGGAAACACTCTAAGTCCCTCCATCACTTTCTGCAATTTGTATTGCAAAATTACGGCAGTGTCATAAACCATCGAGAAAGAATGAATTTCCACCGCAACAAAGAAACAGAACGAAACGATCTGAGCCTTTTCTTTCTGTCAGGATTGTAGACTGTCAATTGATGTAGTCATTCATCTAGAAAGTAAACAATGATATCCCTTACGGTTCAGTCTTAGAGCCTGCAACATAATTAGTATATTACATGTTGCTGCGTGGTGATTATTCTGTCTGAAAATATTTGTGTTTCCGTAACTTTGCTGGGAGAATGTATATATACAGGGTGAGTCACCTAACGTTACCGCTGGATATATTTCGTAAACCACACCACATACTGATGAATCGATTCCGCAGACCGAACGTGAGGAGAGGGGCTAGTGTAATTGGTTAATACAAACCATAAAAAAATGCACGGAAGTATGTTTTTAACACAAACCTACGTTTTTTTAAATGGAACCCCGTTAGTTTTGTTAGCACATCTGAACATATAAACAAATACGTAATCAGTGTCGTTTGTTGCATTGTAAAATGTTAATTACATCCGGAGATATTGTAACCTAAAGTTGACGCTTTAGTACCACTCCTCCGCTGTTCGATAATGTGTATCGGAGAGCACCGAATTACGTAGGGATCCAAAGGGAACGGTGATGGACCTTAGGTACAGAAGAGACTGGAACAGCACATTACGTCCACATGCTAACACCTTTTTATTGGTCTTTTTCACTGACGCACATGTACATTACCATGAGGGGTGAGGTACACGTACACACGTGGTTTCCGTTTTCAATTACGAAGTGGAATAGAGTGTGTCCCGACATGTCAGGCCAATAGATGTTCAATGTGGTGGCCATCATTTGCTGCACACAATTGCAATCTCTGGCGTAATGAATGTCGTACACGCAGCAGTACATCTGGTGTAATGTCGCCGCAGGCTGCCACAAAACGTTGCTTCATATCCTCTGGGGTTGTAGGCACATCACGGTACACATTCTCCTATAACGTACCCCACAGAAAGAAGTCCAGAGGTGTAAGATAAGGAGAACGGGCTGGCCAATTTACGCGTCCTCCACGTCCTATGAAACGCCCGTCGAACATCCTGTCAAGGTTCAGCCTAGTGTTAATTGTGGAATGTGCAGGTGCACCATCATGCTGATACCACATACGTCGACGCGTTTCCAGTGGGATACAGTCTATACCACTCCGTAATTGAAAACGGAAACCACGTGTGTACGTTTACCTCACCCCTCATGGTAATGTACATGTGCATCAGTGAAAAAGACCAATAAAAAGGTGTTAGCATGTGGACGTAATGTGCTGTTCCAGTCTCTTCTGTACCTAAGGTCCATCACCGTTCCTTTTGGATCCCTACGTAATTCGGTGCTCTCCGGTACACACGATCGAACAGCGGAGGAGTGGTTTCAAGTGTCAACTTTAGGTTATAATATCTCCGGATGTAATAAACGTTTTACAATGCAACAAACGGCACTGATTACGTATTTGTTTATGTGTTCAGATGTGCTAACAAAACTAATGAGGTTCCATTTAAAAAAAACGTAGGTTTATGTTAAAAAACATACTTCCGCGCATTTTTTTTATGGTTTGTATTAACCAATTACACTAGCCCCTCTCCTCACGTTCGGTCTGTGGAATCGATTCGTCAGTATTTGATGTGGTTTACGAAATATATCCAGCGGTAACGTTAGGTGACTCACCCTGTATATGTAGTGATTGTGAGAGCAAATTTACTTTATTTCCTCTTGTGTGAAACTGTCAGTAGAGTCAGCATCGTGCCTATGAGGGCTGGTCACTTTGTAACACAGTCTCTTTCCCCAAGCTTCTCAAGGGCTGCCAAAGTCTAAGAATTTACACGATACCTATGATCGTCCTTGTTTGTCGGAAGGGCAGATCACGCCCTTTGAAGTGAAGATGTTCCGTTGAGCGTGACGGACCTGCTGCGACTCCTCCATTTTGTACTTTCAGAGCGTCAGAACATTTCGTATTTGCGAGCTCCAGCAACCGCCCAACCCTATTTATGGTTTAACCAGTGAGTGGCGAGATGGCAGTTAGTGAGTCAAGCTTCAGACGATGAAGGAATACACAGTGGGCTCTGCTCAAGAATTTTAGCAGTTTCTCCCCAGCGATTCGTGCTGGAAAGGAAAATTCTGGGGCGCCAGCCTTTTAACCGTGACAGAGTCTTACTTCTTGTAAACGCCCCGGCCCCTTTTACCTGGCGGTCAACCCAAGAGCAGTATGCACGGCAGCTCTTTTAAATGCACCCTTTTACACTGATTCATCGCAAATCAAAATGATAGAAATTGGATAAAATGTTATAGCGAGAATTAGCTACGATTTTCTATACATAGAGAAAGAGCTCCACAGGTACATAACTCGTTGCAGAGTATCAGACCGAACCACGAAGAGAAATGTGGCCAATGCGCAGCAGGGAACACGTGTTGCTTATCAGCGCTGTAAGTTTGCCCGTAAAGCACGAATGTCTTCCACGTGCCAATCAGCAGTCCTCCAGACAAGTGACTTCCAAACGGAAAAAGTCACGATACTGTGTAAAACACGTTCACGAATCAGAACGACGGAGGCAACAATTGCTTTCGCTCCATCATTATTGTTAAATTTCTGGTAACAGTCTGTAACATTACATTCACAAATACAGATTTATTGTATCCTAATACGCAGCATAGTGACAGTTCGTCATAAATCACTAAAGAAGACAAACGTAATTCATTTAAACTAACATTAAAATACCATAAATTGGACACATGACCGCACGTAAATGTTTATTGTTTAGCGCTATTAATCTACTGACTGTTTCTATAAGGCCCATCATGACCACCTTTCTTGTACTACTCTCTTAATTTCAGAATAGCACCTAAATCTAACTTCTGCAAATATTTGCTGTACCGTATATATTCCAGTCTCTGCCGATTTCCGCTCCTCACACGGTTCATGATTCACTCCAGACGTACGGTGTCAGAAATTTCTTCCTCCCAAATAATTATGATTAGTGAAATAGACATTATTTCTAAATGAGAATTCGGTATGCTATGGAACCGCTACATTCTCGAAAGCACAAAAAGCTGGTGGTGGTGCTGAAGCTATGTGAGTGATAATAATCGCCATCTGTAGTGATACGGAAATACTTAGCCGTTGCCATAGAGACGCCAGTACTCGTAAAATTGTGTTACCTAACTGACTGGGGTAGAGGCACAAAGTATCTGCCACGCGCACTGGAACTTCCCACTTGGTGACGTAGGTAATGGGACAGACTAAATATCCCCAGACTTCAAGAAGAACATGATAAGTCTAGTTTTAAAAAAAGACAGGTGGTGATAGGTGTGAATATTACCGAAATATCAGTTAAATACATCATGGTTGCAAAACACTCAAAAGAATTATTTACAAAAGAGTGGTAGAACTGGGGAAAATTTAGGAACACACGTGGAAATACCGCCAGTTGAAAGTCTGAAGATAACAGAGATAAACTGCAGGGAGCGGACGGTTATTCGCATCTTGTACGGAAATCAGTAAGTTGTAAGAGTGGAAGAATTTGGAAGGGAAACAGTAGCTGAGAAGGGACTGAGACAGGGTTGTACTCTGTTCCCAGTGTTGCTCAATCGGTACACTGAGCAGGCTGTAAAGGAACCCAGTGAGAAATTTTCAAAAGGAATTAAAGTTTAGGGACAAGAAATAATATGTTTTAGGTTTGGTGATGACAATGTAATTCTGTAGCAAATAGCAAAATCCTTATAGCAGCAGTCGAATGGAATGAATAGTGCCTTGGAAAGAGATTCTGAATATCAACAAAAGTAAAATAAGGTTAATGGAATTTAGTAGGATTAAACCAAGTGATGCTCAGGAAATTATAGTAGAAAATGTGACAATGCACTTGGGGATCAAAAAAATGATGATACCTGAAGTAGACAGGATATAAAATGCCGAAGTAGCAGCAAAAAATGAATTTTTGGAAAAGAGAAATCTGTTAGAATCAAATATGAAAGCTGGACGTCTATTCTGAAAATATTTGTCTCAAGTTGACCCGTGTATGGATATGAAACATGGACGATTAACAGTTCAGATGAGAAGAAAGTATAAGCTTTTTAAATGTGTGCTTCACAAGAACTCTGAAGATTAGATGGTTAGACCGAATAACTAAAGAAGGGATACTGAATCAAACCGGGGAAATTATAAATTTATGGCACCACGTGACTAACAGAAGTCATTGATTGATAGGACACATCTTGAGGCATCAATGGGTCGTCAGTTTGCTAATTGGAGGAAGTGTAACATGTAAAACTTGTAGAGGGAGACCAAAGCTGGAAAACAGTAAGCACGTTCAAACAGATGTCGGTTGTAGTAATTATGCATAGATGAAGTGGCCTACACACGACAGACTACCGTGGCGAGGGCATAAAATCACAACAGCAACAACAAAACTATACTAGCGTTACTTCACACGTGTTAATCTACGATCGTTCTTTAACATTTGTGCCTGTTCCTTCCAAAGCAAGGTCAGTTTTCTGGCGACTGTAGCCCATTAATAAAATTTTTCCTTTAAGAATTGTGGCCAAGATTGTGACAAATAAGGTGACGATCAGCCAAATCGCAGATGTGTGTCGTAGGCCAGGGAAGCAGCAGAACAACCATTCTTCGAAGAAGACTTCCACCCTCCTCATCACATGTGTTTAGGCGTACTTGTAGTGAAATACCTCGCGTGTGACTGACAAAAGAAACTAAATACCTCGGTATATAAAATACCATGATCAAGCAGTTTGTCTTCGCACTACCCCTCAATACTTTATGCTCAGTGCGGTCAGAAGTACCACACTGACATTTGCCCTATATACCACTCAATAACTTCGGCTGCCAAATACTGATAAACAAAGTAGCTCCAACTCTATACAGAGCTATCACTGCAAAACAGATTAGTGTGGAACACATCTGAAAACTCTATATTGCATAAAATCTCCTTTAGGTTTTACTCCACACCTCTGATAAAACATATCTTTATGTTAAAGAAAGCTCAATAAAACATTATTATTCTGGAAGTAGTTTAAGCTGTTTATGTCGTCAGTGGTAGATTTTAAAGCTTAAACTGTGTATAGCATCTGTCCATCATTGCAAAATATGTTTCATTAACTATATAATATGTTTGATATAATGGATATATTGTACACAGGTTGTTAGAAAATTCCCGTTATACACTTCTACGACTTGCAGACTGGAGTGAGGACATAATATTTTGAATAGGAACCCATGTCCGAAAACGTACCGTTTCCGTTCTACGAGGGTTTCAGTTTAGATGTTTAACTCATCCACGTCTGCTTGAGGAACCGAAATGGGCGTGACGCAGTACAATTCGAAAGAAAACATAAAGAAACATCCATTCATCACTTAAGCACATGTGTCTGTAATAACACTTACACATTTCGTGTGTACATTATCCCAAAACAAAAAAGAACCCATCTTACTGTACGTACAGAACATTACTGATGCGTTACAATAGCGGCTCGATGTGGCGACCAACAACGTTGTTACAGACATTGTATTTACGCAGTATGTTCTGTTGTCTCTTCAGTTCCTTGTGAAGCGACCAGAACTCGTGCCACCAGATTTTCCTCTGTGTCTGTAAGAGTCTTGTAAATTAAACTTTGTATACGACCTCTCAAGAAATAGTACTTGTCATCCTGTCTACACTGTTGCATACCAGGACTAGTAACTCTGAGACATTTCTTTTTCCCTCAGCAGACTTGGACGAGTTACACATCTGAATTGAAACCGTAGTAGAACGGAAACGGTACTATTCTGGACATTCTGTTCAAAATATAATGTACACACTCCCCTCTACAAGTCCTAGAAGTTTGTAATGGGAATTTCCGATCGACCTGTATATGATTTTAAGCTTTAAGGTTGAAAGACGGCAAGTCCTTCCTTTCATTTAAATAGTCAGATCATGTGGACATACGCACTTAGAAAACTTATATCTAGAGTAGGTAGGATGGCACTGTCACCAATAAAATGGGTGTGAAACAGAATTGACAGTGAGTGGGTACTGAGTTCATTGGTACTTAATTTCACGGAGAAATTTGAGGTGACGGGGCTGGGTTAGTGTTTGTTAGACTGTTTTGCTGGAACGGTTACGGTTGCAGCTCGACGAAGAGAAGTTCGTTGGCCGGAGGTAGCGGAAAGACCACTTTACAGGTGACAGTTCATAGAACAAGGAAGGGGTATAGGCACTGGTATATCTGCAGGCGTGGGAAAATCAGTCGCTGCGGATATGGTCAGAGCAGCAGGAGATCCTGCAGCTTTGTGCTGAGAACTGCTCTTAGCGGGCCACAGTACATTGTTCCAGAGACTTGTCGCAGAGCCGGCCGGGGTGGCCGAGCGGTTCTAGGCGCTACAGTCTGGAACCGCGCGACCGCTACGGTCGCAGGTTCGAATCCTGCCTCGGGCATGGATGTTTGTGATGTCCTTAGGTTAGTTAGGTTTAAGTAGTTATAAGTTCTAGGGGACTGATGACCACAGAAGTTAAGTCCCATAGTGCTCAGAGCCATTTGAACCATTTGAACTTGTCGCAGAGTTGCTCACGACTTGTTTAGCCGAGTCACGATGGTTCGGGGCACTGATAACTGATCCCTGTAGAAAAGTGTGCATTCTTCAGATTCTGTAGGTATCCACTCGATCTTTTTCCGTGTACCTTTCCGTGAGATCTGTATCTGTAAGGATCACTAAAACATTTTGCCTCGATGACTAAAGGATGGCACAGCAGGACGCCCGACACACCATCGCCGAGACAGATATTGCATTTTTAGACATCATCTGGGAACCCACGCCAACAGGCTTCCCGCATGAGCAAAGACACGGTGTCTTGACTGGGATTCTGACGGTGATGTCAAAAGTAGTACCAGAGGGCGTGTGTTCTCTGTAGCGCAAAGCGATGCGATTGGAGTACAGGTATTTGTTTTTCTGGAGGGAGGCTGGACTGAGAGAGGAGAATCACGCGATTGGCGTGAAGAAACACTGCCGCACTTCGATTCGTAGTTGTAGTTTTTCGAAAGAGTGTTTTGGAAATGATAGTTAAGTGACGGAGATAAGAATTCGGGGGGGGGGGGGGGGTCACCGAGGGAGGTGGCGCAGTGGTAGCATACTGGACTCGCATTCGGGAGGACGACGGTTCAATCCCGTCTCCAGACATCCTGATTTAGGTTTTCCGTGATTTCCCTAAATCGTTTCAGGCAGATGCCGGGATGGTTCCTTTGAAAGGGCACGGCCGATTTCCTTCCCAATCCTTCCCTAACCCGAGCTTGCGCTCCGTCTCTAATGACCTCGTTGTCGACGGGACATTAAACACTAACCTAACCTAAAAGAATTCGGGCTTTGGCCGTGAGGCGAGTCTGATCATAAATTGGGGTGAGAGCCCGTATTCGTGTTAGATCTTGGGTTCGGGTTTGATCTGGAGACATGGTTACATGTGCCGGTACTAGGGAAGGATGCTGTGGTACGCTGTTAAGAGTCGAAGTGAAGGCAGGCTGGTGGCAGCACTGCAGAATCCTGCAGGTGTATGGTGAGCACTAACTGCTTCTGAGACAGTGTAATTAAAGAAGAAACTGAAATAAGAATCACCAATAACGTCCTAAATAGAGACGTTGGCCTGCAGCTCACAGCAGAGTGGAACCCATCGATCGCTAGGTTGAAGTGGGCACATCGAACGCGATTCAACGAATGCCCACACGTGGCGTCACAGGCAGCAGATAGTGTATATATGGGGTGTACAAGCAGCCTACTGGTAGTCATACCACTTCACAATGGGCAAGGAGTACTTGACCGAAAGCTTGTGCAATTTTATTCACTTGACGCGGCTGGAAACCCGGAAACATTTTATTCAGGTGCATACCACTTGCAGTGTTCCAGCGCCGAGTCAACGATTTTAAACGAATGCATATGGTCTTGCATACACGTGCTGACAAGATTCCCGTATTATGGTCGCACTGCGTGGTTCAATATCCTCTACAATCCTCTTCCATCCACACTGTTTCACATACACATCATCAGCACAGCAGCACACAGTGTATTAAACAGAGCGCTATCATATGACAAACCGATTTGCTGGAGGGCTGTTATTCCACACCACCCCAACACTCTCACCAGCTGATACTGCGGACGTTAAAGAGAGGTACGCTAAATTATTTCACGTTTCCACTTCATTTCAAGGCGCTCCACTTCATGAATTTGCTGTTGCACTGATCTCTCTCATGACACGAGAGTGGTAACCGTTCAGTAAACGTGTAGGCGGCAACCCAGGGATGTAAATAATCTACTACTAACGCTGCCTTACACGTAGAGAGTTAGGAGTCATTCCACAAATTTTACTTGCTAGGCGCAGTTTTCATAATTATTACTACGGAATTTGGTGACAAGAAGAGATGTTGGATGAAAACTAAAACGCAGATTGAGGATTGTTCCTCGAAATTTCGGGCGAACAGCTGAATGTCGGTATCGTCCAGCCACAATGTTTCGGCGCGGAGTCTTCCAGCAATCTTCAGATGAAATATCGTGGTAGGATGTTACCGACATCCAACATTTCGCCCGAAATAATGATATAATATAATAAATAATTTAATAAATTTCCTTGAGACAGAAAGGCTTCTGTCCACACATCAGTACTGATTTAGAAAGCTTCGTCGTGCGAAACTCAGCTCGCCGTTTTCTAGCACAATCTAATACAAACCTTGGATGGAACTCAACAGCGAGATTTCATATTCCTAAATTTGGGGAATCCATTTGACATGGTGTCCCACAGCAAGTTGTTGACGAAGTTCCGAGCATACGGTTTAGGTTCCCTGATACGTGAAAGTTTTTTTTAGTAATTTTTAATAATTTATTGGTTTGAAACTAATAAAACCCAGGATCTGTTCCTTGAAGGCGAGCATTCATCAGAGGCAAAAGTACGTCACGATTGCCCCAGGGACTTGTAATTGGACTCCTTTTATTGTCTCTGTACATAAATGACCTGATGGATAGCAATTTACGACTGTTTGCTGATGACATTGTGGTGTATGGGGAAGGTGTCGTCGTTGAGAGAGAGAGAGAGAGAGAGAGAGAGAGAGAGAGAGTGTGTGTGTGTGTGTGTGTGTGTGTGTGTGTGTGTACCTAAGGGACCAAACTGTTGCAGTCATCGGTCCCTAGATTTACACATTACTTAAACTAACTTACGCGAAGGACAACACATACACCGATGCCCGAGGGAGGACACGAACCTTCGGCGGGAGGGGCCGAGTAATCCGTGACATGGCGCCTAGACCGCGCGGTTCATCGTTGAATGGCTGTATAAATATACAAGACTGAGGCAAAATTTTTAGTTGGAATGAGGAGTGACAGCTTGCTCTAAACATGTAAATTAATGCGGATGAGTAGGAAAAACCATCCCGTAATGTTTCAATACAGCATCAGTATGGTGCAACTCGACACAGTCCCTTCGATTAAATATCTAGGTGTAACGTTGCAGAGCGATATGAAATGAAATGAGGGCGTCAGGTTGCTAGTAGGGAAGGCGAATGCTCCACTTCGTTACATTGGGAGAATTTTGAGAAAGTGTAGGTCATTCATAAAGGAGATGGCATAGAATGCTAGTACGACCTTGTTTTGAGTACTGTTCGAGTGTTTAGAACCCTCCCCCCCCCCTCTCAGTTCGGATTAAAAGAAGACATCGAAGCAATTCAGAGTCGGGACTGCTAGATCTGTTAGCGGTAGGTTCGATCAACAAGCAAGTATTACGGAGATGCTTCGTGAATTCAAATGGTAACCCCTGGAGGGAAGACGATGCTCTTTCAGCAAGGTGCAATCCCGCAAATTTAGAGAACCGGTAGTTGGGGTCGAGTGCAGAATGATTCTACTGCAGCCAACGTACATTTTGCGTAAGGACCATAAGATGTGAGAAATTAGGGATTCGTACGGAGGCTTTTATACGGTCGTTTTCCCTCGCTCTATCTGCGAGTGTAACAGAGGTACCCTATCCCATGCACCTCGCAGTATGTATATATGTATGTGTGCATATGTGTATGTAAACTTTATCGCACAATACCGAAGATGTCGTAGAGGTCAATAGATAGCGAAGACTATAATTTTCTGGAAGATATTCAGCGTTATTCGTAGTGCTGCTAAGAAGAACGAATATGAACAGCGTCCTATCACAGTGTTGATGTTCTGTGGCTATCGGGGAAAAAACGTTCGTTTAGAGATCCCCAACAACCGTGTGCTGGTGGCCTTATCTGTTCGCTGCGCAGGAGCTGATGGCTGCCATGAAAGCGGTCGTAAAATGCACTCATCTCTCTGACACTCGATCTAGGCCTTCCGTCATCATAACCATCGCATTTATGTCTGGCTCCAAACGTCTCGAACAGCTTCTCTGACATTTGCCGTAAGCGCATTACAGAAGTCATTACCCGCGGGGAACGACGGCCATTGAGCGTCTTGCTATGGACTATAGGGGCTTTTAAAACAATTCTAAGCCAAATGTTTCGGTTTATCTTCAGTTTTATATGTCTTCCGAAAATTTGATAGGAGCGGTGTTCAGATCTCCAGCTGACAACCGTTATTTAAGTTTTCCAGGGCAATAGTGACATATTTCTCGAAATTCCTCAGTTAGATTCTGTAATTAAATGGGGATATTCTAGTTTTCGTGACTACTGATGGTCCCTGTACAGTCTAGTCACTGTAAGATAGTCCGCAATGAACTCATTAAATTTCGTCTGTGTCTGCAGAAACGAACCAAAATATCACACGAGATTCGTGAGAGATAAAGCGAATATTCTAAGAGGTGAAAAAAGTGGTAACTTGGTCACAGTTACCGTAAAAAGTTTCGTTCAGTATTAAGAAGTGAACCAAAAAAATTTATGTTACGAAAACATTGTAAGAACTTTCGCGACGTAAAACAGCATGAATCGAAATGACTTCCAGAAATAAATGAAAAAGCAAATACATTCTTTCATCACTTTAAGAAGATACAGTACGACAGTTTCAAGAAAGTGAACGCAAGTTTTTGTCACCGTCTAATTGTCACATTCGAACTACTCTTCATTCCACCAATGAGAAATAACCTGCTATTCTCATTGGCCAGTTCCTACACTCCTAATGGCTTACGCTATTGCTCGCCCAACCTGCAAAGCAAACATACGCTGATTTCACTAACAACATTATTAAAACTCCTACATGTAAGATAACATTCCCCAAAAGAGCTAAGAAAATCTCATATAATGACAAGTAAAAGAAAAAAATGAAGCAAATATGAAAACTTGTCTAATGCTTTTAATAATAAAATAGGATACATTTGTTCATACAAATCAAATCAAAAGTTCAAAGAGAAAAACCTATCACTGTAGATACAAAATGAGAAATAATTTTGAATTAAGATATTTTCATAAAAAATTACTCAAAATGACTGGACCGAAAATTTCAAGATTGTGTAATTTTGTAAACATTGAGACAACCAATGAGTACGGCAACATTCAATGCAATTCCTGTTGAGGCAAGGTTATTAAAAAAATACTGATTACGTAAGTTCTTTAAAACGGAAGTGACGGGTTACCAGCGGAAAAATGCTGCTGTCGGAACACAGAAGAGGGGAATGTGACTCAGTAAATTTTAAAAGTTTCCCAAAAATTTTGGCGTGTGAACATATTCGCGTTCTTTTTGACATACAGTTTACCTCTCACTTTCACAAACTCCCCTAACTGTAACTCGCTCACACCTATTCCAACGTTTGTCATTGTCCCTTTGTGTCACTCTGGCACTGTCTCCTGTCTCCCAGTCACAGTCTCATTTGTTCTATCCTATTACTACAGTCTCCTGTCACTGTCACTGTCTCTCTCTTCCTCGCTCTTACTCCTACTATCTCATTCATTTCTTCCGACTGCTGCTCTCTCTCTTCCTCGTCGTCATTATTGTAGAATCTGTCATTATCATTGGCCCTCACGCACTTCCACTTTCTCCTTCTCTTTCTTTCTCTCCCAATGACACTATCTCCAACTTTTCTTACTAGTGTTTTGTCAGTGTGAACTATGCTCCACTGCCTCTGCGCACCTCTCTTTCTCTCATATTGCCATGTTTCCTTCGCTCTTTCCATACAACAACCTCTGACTACTGTCTTCTAGCATTTATTGCTTTTCCGTCTCTTTCCCTCAGCCACTGTCTCCTTCTCTCTCAGCATAAAAAGTGTAAATATGTTCGCAGACCAAACTCATTTAGAAAATTTTTAAAGGTGCTGAGGAAGGTAGAATGAAACAGCTAGTGCTCCACCTTTTATTCAAATCTCTTAATGAACAGGAGCATATTTGCCTTTTTCTTACAGGAACAGACGTATTCTCCCGGTGGCTCCCTTCTTTTGTCTGTTACGGCAAGGCATGTCACTCATACGAAAATAATTTTATGGGTCAGTAGAATTTTGATAGTTCACGTAAGTAAAATTGAATCACACCAATTAATTTTACATCTCGAATCGGATTTTACGTGCACAAAAACTTTCACGTGCTTCGGTACTACAACAAGGGATTCTCAGAACCCTACTGATGATAATGGAGACACTTCAAATTTCTCCAGACTACGTCACTTTATAAACTACGTATTCTCCTCACACACGATTTTACGTGTACGAATTGGGTAACATTGAACCTCTGTATATCAGAAAAGGGTGAAGTTATGAAGAAAATTTTCAAGGCTATTCGTGATAGGGATGTTCGGAATACATGGTAAAAACTTCAGTCATTTGCTATGCAGAGCCATCTTGCACTCCGCGGCTCGGTGTTGGTACTCAAAACTCATTTTTGGGGGTGTTTCACAATAATGGGTAAAGGTGAAACTTCCTGGCAGATTAAAACTGAGTACCGGGACCGAGTTCGAGTCTCGGTCCGACACACAGTTTTAATCTGCCAGGAAGTTTCATATCAGCGCACACTCCGCTGCAGAGTGAAAATCTCATTATGGGTAAAGGTGTTTGAAACCGGCTTCCGCTGCAGAAGCTAAAAACTGGTGAAAAATGCTTTTTCGGGTTTTCTCAGGAACCACCAATGAAGTAAATGGTGCACCATAAGCCCCTTTAGGCGCAACTAGATCACATGTAATGCAAATAGAACCAACCGATTTGCTCCATACGCCTAAGCTGGAGAAAGTGTGTAATATTCAGACTTTGAATTTTTTTTTATTCCAGTCATTGATCACAATATAAAGTCCTTCGACGATGACCAGTTTCAGTCAGTAATGACCATCTTCAGATGTACAGTATAAAAAATATACAACTTTGACCCTGTACTGTAGGAATACTTACAGTAAGACAACTTCCTGTCGGATATACAAATGATCCCTAGCCAAAGTGCTACCCTAAACTCTTGACCCTAAATTTTTATCACCAATAGAGCCGGAGGTATGAGCCCAGGAAATATCACCTTTTTATGATCGGTGCTTTGGAAAATATCAGGTAGAGCATACTGTCACATGAGTACCGATTCATCAATACCTCCAAGGTTTCAGTAGACGACTGCGTGATATTCATAAGTATCTCCAGGGCTGAAGTAGATGGCTGAGCGATATTCATAAGTACCATCACGGTTTCTATAGACGGCTCTATGATATTCATGAACACCTCCAGGGCTTCAGTAGATGACTTCGCGACATTCATAAGTAAGTCATGGGTTTCTGTAGACGACTGCGCGATATTCATAAGGACCTCCAGGGTTTCTGTAGATTGAATGCGTGATATTCACACCTCCAGCGTTTCAGCAGCCGGCTACGTGAATACCACTGAATACAGAAAATAGACACACATTTCTGGTTAGAGCATCGCTGCTAGCTCTTAAATCACGTTGCCGGTGTTCAATGTGCGCACGGTTTGTGACGCAGCAAACACCAGTTCGTGAGTGCAATTAATTGGAAGTTACTGACACAAACTGTCCGGGAAGGCATGACAGCAGCCCGCTTTGGCTATATGATCCTTGGGTTGCCTATCTACAGGCGCGAACTACACTACTGGCCATTAAAATTGCTACACCACGAAGATGACGAGCTACAGACGCAAAATTTAACCGACAGGAAGAAGATGCTG
Source organism: Schistocerca cancellata (assembly GCF_023864275.1). Taxonomy (NCBI): domain Eukaryota; kingdom Metazoa; phylum Arthropoda; class Insecta; order Orthoptera; family Acrididae; genus Schistocerca; species Schistocerca cancellata. Next base: position 316,725,909 of record NC_064633.1, on the reverse strand, counting down.
TGATATGCAAATTATTAGCTTTTCAGAGCATTCACACAGGGTTGGTGCCGGTGGCGACACCTACAACGTGCTGGCATGAGGAAAGTTTCCAACCGATTTCTCATACACAAACAGCAGTTGACCGGCGTTGCCTGGTGAAAAGTTGTTGTGATGCCTCGTGTAAGGAGGAGAAATGCGTACCATCACGTTTCCGACTTTGATAAAGGTCAGATTGTAGCCTATCTGTACACGCCATCCAAGCTCTGTTTGACTCAATGCCCAGGCGTATCAAGACCGCTATTACGGCCAGAGGTGGTTGTTCTGGGCACTGATTTCTCAGGATCTATGCACCCAAATTGCGTGAAAATCTAATCACATGTCAGTTCTAGTATAACATGTTGGTCCAATGAATACCCGTTTATCGTCTGCATTTCTTCTTGGTGTAGCAATTTTAATGGTCAGGAAAATGAAGAAAATATATGGGGCAGTTAAGTCGAAATGTCCGCAAAATTTTTGACAAAAGCTGCTACAGCTCCTTCTTGATACCGACGTCTCCATACTGCAAATGTAGTAACGGAGAAGTTGCGCCATCTTCAGTGGGTGACACTCGAGCATCCTCCCCATAGACCTGACCTCTCCCCATGTACGGCCTTGAAACGTCGACGATCCCTGTAGGACGAGGACGTGCAGCAGGCCGTTGACGTACGTCTTCATGCCGCAGAATACCTTGAACCTGATGCGTTTGTAGGATGATTGCCTCAGTACTCACGGCGATGTTGCCTGATTGCCATACCGGTTCTGGACTGTACGGCCTTCGAACTGAAACATTCTGATCGCCAGTTATAGTATCTTCCTTAACCTTCTTTATTTTTTGTGATAATGATCGAGTAAATTTAAGACTACGCTTTGGCCGAATTATAAGTCGCGGATGTTTAATCAGTTGGCATTCGGAAGACCTTTACTTGAATCGTAAGTTGTTTAACGGCAGACAAGGAACTCAATGAATTTTTAGATTTACATCTACATCTACATCGATACTCTGGAAATCACCTTTAAGTACCTGGCAGGGGGTTCATCGAACCACCTTCACAATTCTCTATTATTCCAATCTCGTATAGCGAGCGGAAAGAATGAACACCTATATTTTTCCGTACGAGCTCTGATTTCCGTTATTTTATCGTGGTGATCGTTCCTCCCTATGCAGGTCGATGTCAAAAAATATTTTCGCATTCGGAGGAGAAAGTTGGTGATTGGAATTCCGTGAGAAGATTCCGTCGCAACGAAAAACGCCTTTCTTTCAATGATTTCCAGCCCAAATCCTGTATCGTTTCTGTGACACTCCCTCCCATATTTCGCGATAATACAAAACGTGTTTCCTTTCTCTGAACTTTTTCAATGTACTCCGTCAGTCATATCTAGTAAGGATCCCACACCGCGCAGCAGTATTCTAAAAGAGGACGGACAAGAGTAGTGTAGGCAGTCTCCTTAGTAGGTCTGTTACATTTTCTAAGTGTCCTGCCAATACAACGTAGTCTTTGGATCGTCTTCCCCACAACATTTTCTATGTGTTCCTTCGAATTTAAGTTGTTCGTAATTGTAATAGTAGGTATTTAGTTGAATTTATGGCTTTTAGATTAGACTGATTTATCGTGTAACCGAAGTTTAACGTGTTCCTTTTAGCACTCATGTGGATGACCTCACACTTTTCCTTATTCAGGGTCAACTGCCACTTGTCGCACCATTCAGAAATTTTTTCTGAATCGTTTTGCAATTTGTTTTGATCTTCTGATGACTTTATTAGTCGATAAACGACAGCGTCATCTGCAAACAACGGAAGACGGCTGCTCAGATTGTCTCCCAAATCGTTTATATAGATAAGGAAGAGCAAAGGGCGTATAACACTACCTTGGGAAACGCCATATGAGTATCCTTGCTCTCGTGTTATTTCTTTAGAAAGCCTTATAACATTTTATTTTACGGTGATTATTGTATAACGTTGTATGCTGCGTGTCCCAGTGAAATACAGGGTGAGTCACCTAACGTTACCGCTGGATATATGTCGTAAACCAGATCAAATACTGACGAACCGATACCACAGACCGAACGTGAGGAGAGGGGCTAGTGTAATTGTTTAATACAAACCATACAAAAATGCACGGAAGTATGTTTTTTAACACAAACCTACGTTTTTTTTTTAAATGGAACCACGTTAGTTTTGTTAGCATATCTGAACATATAAACAAATCTTAATCAGTGCCGTTTGTTGCATTGTAAAATGTTAATTACATCCGGAGATATTGTAACCTAAAGTTCACGCTTGAAACCTCCGACAGCTGCAACATACATGGCGTTTCTACAGAATGATCTGCCAACGTTGCTCGAAAATGTCCCACTGGAAACGCGTCGACGTATGTGGTATCAGCATGATGGTGCACCAGCACATTCCGCAATTAACACTAGGCTGACCCTTGACAGGATGTTCGACGGGCGTTTCATAGGATGTGGAGGACGCATAAATTGGCCAGCCCGTTCTCCTGATCTTACACCTCTGGACTTCTTTCCGTGGGGTACGTTAAAGGAGAATGTGTACCGTGATGTGCCTACAACCCCAGAGGATATGAAACAACGTATTGTGGCAGCCTGCGGCGACATTACACCAGATGTACTGCGGCGTGTACGACATTCATTACGCCAGAGATTGCAATTGTGTGCAGCAAATGATGGCCACCACATTGAACATCTATTGGCCTGACATCTCGGGACACACTCTATTCCACTCCGTAATTGAAAACGGAAACCACGTGTGTACGTGTACCTCACCCCTCATGGTAATGTACATGTGCGTCAGTGAAAAGACCAATAAAAAGGTGTTAGCATGTGGACGTAATGTGCTGTTCCAGTCTCTTCTGTACCTAAGGTCCATCACCGTTCCCTTTGGATCCCTACGTAATTCGGTGCTCTCCGATACACACGATCGAATAGCGGAGGAGTGGTACTCAAGCGTCAACTTTAGGTTACAATATCTCCGGATGTAATTAACATTTCACAATGCAACAAACGGCACAGATCACGTATTTGTTTATATGTTCAGATGTGCTAACAAAACTAACGGGGTTACATTTTAAAAAACGTAGGTTTGTGTTAAAAAACATACTTCCGTGCATTTTTGTATGGTTTGTATTAACCAATTACAGCAGCCCCTCTCCTCACGTTCGGTCTGTGGAATCGATTCGTCAGTATTTGATGTGGTTTACGAAATATATCCAGAGGTAATGTTAGGTGACTCACCCTGTATAGTTACGCATTGTGCGCCTGGCACACATGAATCTAAGTTGATGTCTATAATCGGAGCCAGCATTGTTTTTGTTATTACTTCGCTTTAATACAAGTACTCAAAGCGGTTCGTAAATCTTGTACTTCCCACGGGTAATTTAACGTGACTCCTGCAGTATCGTTTCCAGGGTCACAATCTCGGTTTCTTGTAACTTAATGAGCTGCGTATGTTTCACGTCTTGTACGAAAATGTATTCATGCAAGTCGGCTCAGTTTCCGGGTATAATTGATGTATTCGGCGGGAGAAAAAGCTAACCTTCAATTTAGTAAGTATTGGACTGACCACGTTACCTGTTGTGTATTGGAATTAACCACGAGCTGGTAACAGGAAGTTCCACATCTTCATCTATAAAGTGCTGTCTTTCGTACAACTGGTTTCGTCTTATTGTCTTCATGTTCCTGTCTTTCAGTTTAACCAAGCATGTTATAAGCAGTAACTCAAAACACGTTCCTGTGAGTTAGCACTTTGGTCTACTGATCACTTTAATTCACAGTCACTCAATTCATGTTTTCAAGGAATAATCTCAGTCCGTTTATAGAAAGTTTGGTTAGAATTTAACTCTGTATGTTCTTCGTGTTTTCTGAAACTTTTATGGACTGTTCGTTTGCTTGACCTGGCACATATCGTCGAACTGATTCGGCATCAGACTACTTGTAGACAGCATTTCCGGACAACTTTTCCCGAGAAGCACGTGTAATTGTAATAACATTGATAACCGTGTGCCACTACGACACGTTTCTTCTCGATCTGTTAACAGTCTTTGAATTACGATAAGTTCATTGTATTTTCACTTCATGAAAAGGCCCCTAACTCGATCTATAGTGCAGTCAGTCTACATGAACAGACACCCTATTCACATTTATCACACGAGTTTCCAACTGCTCTTTGAAATTCCGTTCCTTCGAGTTAATGACGAAAGTACAGTTTCGTATTGCATCGTACTAGCTTTAAAATAAATACTTCTCGGCCACATTCGCGCCGAAGCGATCCGCCCCTTCCCGACCCCTTCACTTAATGAACCGATGAATCAGACCAACTAGCTTCGTGCCTTTTCTGCAGGCGCCAAAAACTCTCCCCACTTTCCAGCTGACAGTGCAACCCTACGCCACCTGTGATCTTCGCTCCAGTAGAGGTGAGTAAGGTTAACGGTAAAATTCGATACATCGTAGCGTTATCGATACCTGTGCCCTTACATCTTACAGGCAGTGCATTAAATTCACGTAAGATCAAGAGCACAGTATTTTCCAGGTTCATAATCCAGTCCCAGCTACCGTCATAGTGTGGTACACTTTTGTTTGCTTCTACCAGTCACACGTGCAAACCTAAGGAATATTTGACCGACGGAAGTAATTCCATTTTCATGAAAAATCCATCGATAAAAAGTTAGTTCCTGACTTACAATAGCAGATTGCATAATGGATACAGTCGCAGGGCTACAGTTGTCGCGGAGCAGGCCATGGAAATCGTTGGCGGAGATCAAGGCTGGTCAGTCTGTTGACAGTTTGACGCATCGCCTGGGGTCACACGCGTCGGTTCCAAGCCACTACGAGGTCGATTCGGCAAACCTCATCCCCACACCTTGCCGAAAGGTCAGGAACCCAACGCTAGCAGCTCTGCTCTATTTGTATGCGTGCATGATGCCTTATTCATCGTGCGTTGCGCCGTATTTGATGGCGCCGTCTCGCAGCGTAGTCATCTGAATGGCAGAGCACACGTTCTATCAAATGGGTGTGTGCGAGCGCATTGAGATGGAGCCGTCACTCACTGTTTTGTGTACTTCTTGTGTCACTGACTTCTGCCCGCTTCTTGAGCCACACGGAGGGAGACGCTAAGAAACTTGTGGTACAACACTTGAGCGGCAGGCTTGCTAGGCAGTTGTGGGTATTTTTTATTTTATTGTAGTCAGAAACTCATTTCACAGATCTGAGAATTCACTCTTCCTCATTTCTCTGTCCTCTGCTGTTCAGTCTGAGAACATTCAGCTAACTTTGTCTTCTTCTTTTCCATCTTTTTCCATTCATGTGGAGTCGACGGTCTCCGAAAGTCTTCTCCGTTTTCCTCAGTCTAATACTTTCCTTTTCCTTAAACGTTTCTCCCTCAACTTCTCACATCCACAGTCCATCCATCTTACTCTCGGTATTTCTCAATTTTTACCCTCCACTACTATTTCTACCATTCTCTTACCTACATAGGTATCGCCCTTTCTCATGACGTGTCCACACCATTGATGTCTTCTCTTTTTAATCTTCCTTGATATATGTCTCAATTTAACGCCGTCTCTTACTCTCTCGTATCTCATCCTATCGGCTCTGGTGACGCCACAAATTTTTCTTAACATACTCATTTTATCCTATCCAATATCTTACACTATAGTTGTTCATTTCCGTGTCCCACACGGCATTATATTTATCACTACTGACTTATACATAATTTATTCAGTCTTCACATTCATTCTTTTATCGCACAATTCATCAGCCGAACTTTTCCATTCCGTCTAACGCTGCTCTCTACGGTCTATGACCATACCTGAATTCCCATTACTAGATACTGACATTCCTAAGTAGCTACAGCTATAGACTTTCTTCAAGTTTTATGGATTCAGCTGTACTGTTTCTCCCCCTTCTCCTTCTAGGCACGTATATTCTATTTTCTTCCTATTAATCTTCATCTCTCTGCCTTCCGAAGCATTTCTCCAACTTTCCAGTCGCATTTCCAGCTCATTCTTGTTGGTGCTACATAACTTTATATAATGTTACCGGTGAACTGCTTCTTAACTCGAATTCTGGTACCATAATACACGTTCTGAATATGACATACATCACTGTGTGATCAAAAGTATCTGGACACCTGGATACGTTGCACCCTAATGACCTCATTGTCGACGGTACGTTAAACACTTATCTCCTCCTCCTAATACACGAACTTATTACCTGCTCCTCCGTGGTCCTCGTTTAATAATTGTTTACGTGTTCCATACCTTTACATGCATTTACTGAAGAACTTCGTTCTCGAAATACACTCCATCAATTTTAATTGTACTCGACTATGTGACATGCTAGCCAGTATTAACCAGAACTGCACTTTCATTGAATAAAAACTTCAGCTATGCTGGTACACTATGTGATCAAAAGTATCCGGACACCTGGCTGAAAATGACTTACAAGTTTGTGGCGCCCTCCATCGCTAATGCTTGAATTCAGTATGGCGTTGGCCCACCCTTAGCCTTGATAACAGCTTCCACTCTGGCAGGCTTACGTTCAATCAGGTGTTGGAAGGTTTCTTGGGGAATGGCAGCCCATTCTTCACGGAGTGCTGCACTGAGGAGAGGTATCGATGTCGGTCGGTGAGGCCTAGCTCGAAATCGCCGTTCCAAAACATCCCAAAGGTGTTCTTTAGGATTCAGGTCAGTACTCTGTGCACGCCAGTCAATTACAAGGATGTTATTGTTGTGTAACCACTCCGCCACAGCCCGTGTATTACGAACAGGTGCTCGATCGTGTTGAAAGATGCAATCGTCATTCCCGAATTGCTCTTTGACAGTGGGAAGCAAGAAGGTGCTTAAATCATCATTGTAGGCGTGTGCTGTGATAGTTCCACCCAAAATAAGAGATGAAAGCCCCCCCCCCCCATAAAAAACACATCCACACCATAACATCACCCCCTTCGAATTTTACTGTTGGCGCTACACCCGCTGGCAGATGACGTCCACCGGGACGTCTGCCGTCGGATCGCCACACAATGTACCGTGGTTAGTCACTGAACACAACGTTTTTCCACTGATCAGTCGTTCAATGTTTAAGCTCCTTTCACCAAGCGAGGCGTCGTTTGGCATTTACCGGCATGATGTGTGGCTTATGAACAGCCGCTCGACCACGAAATCCAAGTTTTCTCACCTTCCGCCTAACAGTCATAGTACTTGCAGTAGATCCTGATGCAGTTTAGGGTTCCTGCGTGATGGTCTGGATATACGTCTGCCTTTTACACATTACGACCCTCTTCAACTGTCGGTAGTCTCTGTCAGTCAACAGACGAGGTCGGCCTGTACGCTTTTGTGCTGTACGTGTCCCTTCACGTTTCCACTTCACTATATATCGGAAACAGTGGCTCTAGTGATGTTTAGGAGTGTGGAAATCTCGCGTGCAGACGTATGACACAAGTGACACCCAATCATGTGACCACGTTCGAAGTTCGTGAGTTCCGTGGAGGGCCCCATTCTGCTCTCTCTCGATGTCAAATGACTACTGAGGTCGTTGTTAGAGTGTACCTGGTAGTAGGTGGCAGCACAATGCACCTAGTATGAAGAAAGTATGTTTTTGGGTGTGTTCGGATACTTTTTATCGCATAGTGTAAGCGTGTGTCTCTGTGGAACTTCGAAACACGTTCCACAGGGGGCGAAGTCATCGAGGTGATTTCCGGTAGCACATTAGCTCAGGGCTTTTTCAGTTTATTAGGCTATGTAGGCACGGAGGACAAAAACATTGTCATTGCACAAATTGCCTCTATAAATGCAACTTCTATTCATAATAGATGTGTGTGGTCTACAGTGAGGATTCTAATTTCAATTTTGTTCTGGTTAACTTTGGTTAACCTCCTTTTTCATTTCGTTGCTCTTTGCCACTCTGAAACTGAAACAGGGTCAGTTGGATTGTGTTAATTTACATATCGGTCAAATCGATCTAAAAGGCTAACTTGTCACGGCATGAAACAAGGGTCATACTCACTCGTAAACATCCAGTTTTAAGTAAGAAAAAGGACGGCAGGTTTTCAAGGTGAACGATTGAGCTCTCTCGGAGGTAGAGTAGACAAAGATGGAAGATGCATCTAAGACATAACAGCGAAGTTTCTGCGAGGCTCACGGCTTTGAATAAGCTTGAGACAAAAAAAAAAAAATAATTCATGAAGACCTATGATTGGAGCACAGCTGTTTTCAGGTACGAAACATGGATAATGGTGAAGATGGATATGAAAGTCATAGTAGTGTTCATCTGCATCTACTTGGATACTCTGCAAATCACATTTTAGTCTCTGGCAGAGGGTTCATCGACCCATCTTCACAATAGTCTATTATTCCAAGCTCGTACAGCGCGCGGAAAGAACTAACACCTATATCTTTCGGTACGAGCTCTGATTCCCGTTATTTTACCATGGTGATCGTTTCTTCCTATGTAGGTCGGCGTCAACAAAATATTTTCGCATTCGGAGGAGAAAGCTGGTGATCGGAATTTCGTGAGAAAATCGCTTCGCAACGAAAAACGCCTGTCCTGTATCATTTCAGTGACACTCTCTCCCCTATTTCGTGATAATACGAAACGTACTGCCCTTCTTTGAACTTTTTCGATGTACGCCGTCAATCCTGTCTGGTAAGGATCCCACACCGCGCAGCAGAATTCTAAAAGAGGACGGACAAGCATAGTGTAGGGGGTCTCCTTAGTAGATCTGTTACATTTTCTAAGTGTCCTGCCAATAAAATGCAGTCTTTCGTTAGCCTTCCAATTTAAGTTGTTCGCAATTGTAATCCCTAGTTATGTAGTTTAATTTACGGCCTTTAGATTCGACTGATTTATCGTGTAACCGAAGTTTAACGGATTCTTTTTAACTGTCATGTGGATCACCTCACACATTTCGTTATTCAGGGTGAATTGCCAATTTTCCCACCATACATATATCTTTACTAAATCGTTTTGCAGTTTGTTTTGGTCTTCTGATAACTTTACTAGCTAGCAGCTCTATTCGTCCGTAGACCACTTTTACAAGGGTACTGCACTCGTTGTCACAATGTCAGAACAACAGAAATAACGTAATTCATATATACAAACCTGTACATACTTACAGATTATTCTGACAATGATGGAACATGTAGTCGAGCGTGGCCTTATAGTGGGAACGATCCCGGCATTTGCCTGAAGTAATATAGGGAAACACGGGAAACCTAAATCAGTATGGCTGGATGAAGACTGGAGCGTGCACCCACCCGAATAAGAGTGCAGCCTCATTCGGTTTATCCCTATTGTACAACAGTGATTTACAAAGTTATTTTATAACACATAAGGCTAATGCAGCACTGTTGATTCATTTCTCACTCCCAGTCTCTGCAAATGCTATACACACTGTCGGCTGAAGTCAGGACCATAGAGACGATGTTGGTTTTCATTTTGCACGTCGCAACTTTCCAGTTGGTAGACTGAAAAACTGAATGAGCATTCCTCTATAACAATTGATATGTCGAGCTCAGAAAAACCATAATGTGCTACTGTTATACACAGTGTATCGTTAGGAGTCTTTAAATAAAATAAAAAAAAACATAGTGTGAAGGTGATTTTTTAAAATTATCAGTCGCTGACTGGTTTGATGTGGCCCACTAAGAATTCCTCTCCTGAGCCCAACTTCTCAGTGTAGCACTTGCAGGCAACTGCCTAAATTATTTGCTGGATGTGTCCCAATCTCTGTCTTCCTCTACAGTTTTTACACTCTGCAACTCCCTCTAGTACCACGAAAGTTATACTCGGATGCCTTAAGACATGGCCTATCATCTTCTCCCTTCATTCTGTCAATGTTTTCCATTTATTTCGTTCCTCTCCTACTCTGTGCAGAACCACCTTATTCCTTAACTTATCGCCGGCCGAAGTGGCCGTGCGGTTAAAGGCGCTGCAGTCTGGAACCGGAAGACCGCTACGGTCGCAGGTTCGAATCCTGCCTCGGGCATGGATGTTTGTGATGTCCTTAGGTTAGTTAGGTTTAACTAGTTCTAAGTTCTAGGGGACTAATGACCTCAGCAGTTGAGTCCCATAGTGCTCAGAGCCAAGCCTTAACTTATCAGTCCACCTAATTATAAACATTCATCTGTAGCAACACATCTCAAATGATTCTATTGTCTTCTATTCCGGTTTCCCCACTGCCCATAATTCACTACCATACAATGTTATGCTCCAAACATACTTATCAGAAATTTCTTCCGCAAATTAAGGCCTATGTTTGATACTAATAGATTTCTCTTGGCCAAGCATGCCCTTTTTGCCAGTGCTAGTCCGCTTTTGATGACCTTCTTTCTCCGTCCATCAATGGTTATTTTGCTGCGAAAGTAGCTGAATTCCTTAACTTTGTCTACTTCGTGACCATCACTCTTGATAAGTTTCCCTCTTTTCTCATTCAGTCTACTCCTTATTACTTTCATCTGTCTTCGATTTACTCTCAATTCGTATCTTTCTTCCATTGTCAACTGCAATGTCAGAACTGCCTCTATGGTGCCTTTTACCTTTTGTAATGCCAAACTGACCGTCATCTAACACATAATCAGTTTTCTTTTCCATTCTTCTGTACATTATTCTTGTCAGCATCTTAGATACGTGAACTATTAAGCTGATCGTGCGATAATTCTCGCACTTGTCGGCTCTTGCATTCTTCGAAATTATGTGGATGATATTTTCTCGAAATTCAGATGGTATATCGCCAGACTCATATATTCTACAGAGCGACGTGAATAGTCGTTTTGTTGCCGCTTCTCCCAATGATTCGAATTCGAATGAAATGTTATCTATCCCTTCTGCCTTAGTTGATCTTAAGTTCTCCAAAGGTCTCTTAAATTCTGGTTCTAATACTTGATCCCTTATCTCTTCTAAAGCGACTCCTGTTTCTTCTTCTGTCACATGAGACAAATCTTTCCCCTCGTAGAGGCCTGCAGTGTACTCTTTCCACCTATCCGCTCTCTTCTCTGCATTTTTAACGTTACCACCCTTGCTTTTAACTTCACCGAAAATTGTTTTCACTTTCGTATTTGCTGAGTCTGTCCATCCGACAGTCATTTCTTTTTTGATTTCTTCACATATTCCATGCAGCCATTTCGTCTTAGCTTCCCTGCGCTTCCTACAGATTTCATTCCTCAGCGACTTGTATTTCTATATTCCTGAATTTCCCTGAACACTTTTGTATTTCCTCCTTTCGTCGATCAGCTGATGTACTTCTGTTACCCATGGTTTCTTTCCAATGACCTTCTTTGTACCTACTTTTTCTTTCCAACTCCTGTGATTGCCCTTTTTCCTCTTCAACTGTGCTCCCTACTGAGGTATTTCGTATACCAGTATTTATAGCCTCAGAGAACTTCATGCGTATCTCCTCATTCCTCACTACTTCCGCATCTCACTTCTTTGCCTGTTGTTTTTTCCTGACTGATCTCTTAAAGTTCAGTCTACTCCTCATCACGTCTAAATTTTGATCTGTGCCTATATTTACAATTCAGTATCTGGTTTCGGGATCTCTGCCTGGCGATGATGTAATCTAGATGAAATATTCTCGTATCTCTCAGTCTTTTCTAAGTTCATCTCCTACTCTTGTGATTGTTGAACAGAGTATTCGCTATTTATAGCTGTAATTATTGCAGAAATCAATTAGTCTTTTTTCCTCTCGCTTACCTAGTACCAAGCCAAAATTTTCCCGTAACCGTTCATTCTGTTCCTTCCACTACAACTACATTCCATTCCCCGATGACTATTACATTTTCATCTCCCTTTACGTACTGAATTACCCATTGAAAATCCTTACATACTTTCTCTTCATCTTCAGCTTGTGACATCGGCATGAATACTTGAATTATCGTTGTCGTTGGTTTGCTGTCGATTCTGATGAGCCGGCCGGAGTGGCCGTGCGGTTCTAGGCGCTACAGTCTGGAGCCGAGCGACCACTACGGTCGTAGGTTCGAATCCTGCCTCGGGCAGGGATGTGTGTGATGTCCTTAGGTTAGTTAGGTTTAATTAGTTCTAAGTTCTAGGCGACTGATGACCTCAGAAGTTAAGTCACATAGTGCTCAGAGCCATTTGATTCTGATGAGAACAACCCTATCACTGAACTGATCCCAAAAACACACTCTTCTACCTACCTTTCTAGTCATAAAGACTAGACTGCCGTCTAACATTTTTTGCCGCCGTCGATATTAACCTACACTCATCTAATCAGCAATCCTTGTCTTATTTCCATTTGACTTCACTGACCCCCGCTATAACTACACTCCTGGAAATGGAAAAAAGAACACATTGACACCGGTGTGTCAGACCCACCATACTTGCTCCGGACACTGCGAGAGGGCTGTACAAGCAATGATCACACGCACGGCACAGCGGACACACCAGGAACCGCGGTGTTGGCCGTCGAATGGCGCTAGCTGCGCAGCATTTGTGCACCGCCGCCGTCAGTGTCAGCCAGTTTGCCGTGGCATACGGAGCTCCATCGCAGTCTTCAACACTGGTAGCATGCCGCGACAGCGTGGACGTGAACCGTATGTGCAGTTGACGGACTTTGAGCGAGGGCGTATAGTGGGCATGCGGGAGGCCGGGTGGACGTACCGCCGAATTGCTCAACACGTGGGGCGTGAGGTCTCCACAGTACATCGATGTTGTCGCCAGTGGTCGGCGGAAGGTGCACGTGCCCGTCAACCTGGGACCGGACCGCAGCGACGCACGGATGCACGCCAAGACCGTAGGATCCTACGCAGTGCCGTAGGGGACCGCACCGCCACTTCCCAGCAAATTAGAGACACTGTTGCTCCTGGGGTATCGGCGAGGACCATTCGCAACCCTCTCCACGAAGCTGGGCTACGGTCCCGCACACCGTTAGGCCGTCTTCCGCTCACGCCCCAACATCGTGCAGCCCGCCTCCAGTGGTGTCGCGACAGGCGTGAATGGAGGGACGAATGGAGACGTGTCGTCTTCAGCGATGAGAGTCGCTTCTGCCTTGGTGCCAATGATGGTCGTATGCGTGTTTGGCGCCGTGCAGGTGAGCGCCACAATTAGGACTGCATACGACCGAGGCACACAGGGCCAACACCCGGCATCATGGTGTGGGGAGCGATCTCCTACACTGGCCGTACACCACTGGTGATCGTCGAGGGAACACTGAATAGTGCACGGTACATCCAAACCGTCATCGAACCCATCGTTCTACCATTCCTAGACCGGCAAGGGAACTTGCTGTTCCAACAGGACAATGCACGTCCGCATGTATCCCGTGCCACCCAACGTGCTCTAGAAGGTGTAAGTCAACTACCCTGGCCAGCAAGATCTCCGGATCTGTCCCCCATTGAGCATGTTTGGGACTGGATGAAGCGTCGTCTCACGCGGTCTGCACGTCCAGCACGAACGCTGGTCCAACTGAGGCGCCAGGTGGAAATGGCATGGCAAGCCGTTCCACAGGACTACATCCAGCATCTCTACGATCGTCTCCATGGGAGAATAGCAGCCTGCATTGCTGCGAAAGGTGGATATACACTGTACTAGTGCCGACATTGTGCATGCTCTGCTGCCTGTGTCTATGTGCCTGTGGTTCTGTCAGTGTGATCATGTGATGTATCTGACCCCAGGAATGTGTCAATAAAGTTTCCCCTTCCTGGGACAATAAATTCACGGTGTTCTTATTTCAATTTCCAGGAGTGTAGATTGGGCCTTAGCAGTCCCGTTATGAGATTTTCTAGCAACCCAACCATGTTCAAACTTCTGGCTTTCCAGGCCCCGACTTGTAGAACGTTACCTTACGTTGGTTATTCTTTCTTCTTCTCATAGTCACTTCCCTCTTTGGAGTCCCCTCCCGGAGATCCGAATGGGTATCTGTTACCAATGGAGAGACCATAATGGCACTTCTTCAGTTACAGGTCACGTATCCTGTGGATACATGTTATGTGTCTTTAATACAGTGATTTCCGTTGCCTTCTGCATCCTCAGGCCGTTGATCATTGCTGATACTTCCACCTTCTTGTGCAGTTGCCCAACTCAAGGGCAAAAGAGTGCCCTGAGTCTCTGACCAGTCATCCTCCCTCTTTGACAAGGGCGTTGGCAGAATGGAAGTCTTCAGCTGAGGATTTTTATTCAAAATGTAAGTGACGGCAGATCTTGAACCCGAGACTGACAACGTTTTGATTACTAACCAAAGACGCTACCCCTTTTTTCCCCTTAATTTTGTCCTTTATTGTTCTTCGCATTTGGTTGGGGGCGGACGTTACACGACAACCGTTCAGGTTCATCGTAGATCCTTTCAATCAGTCTTTTTTTATATAAACAATTACAGAGCAGCCAGCCTTCTGACCGAACACGCTGAGCTAGCTTGCCGGCTCCCTGGACCACGGCGTCACCTCGAACAATATGTTTTGTTATCGTTTTCATCAGTGTTTATATGTGTTACATTTTTACCAAACCCCGTTCTGTGTTACCTGAGTAATCCTTCGACGTGGAGAATGTAATGCTTAACAACTACCTTTAACTGCCTTTTTAAATAAGTTTGTCTTATTAATCTTTTTAATCTCATGAGGAAATTTTGTTGCACTGTTTTATTATTTGACAGAAAATTCTGCTTTTAGTTTTATGTTTATTTTTTTCTGGAAAATGTAAGTTCAGCATTGCTATTGTTCCATGGTCATGGACACAGCTGTTTGGGCAGTAATTACCTGTACTATAATATTATGTAATTATTTTCGACATAAAAGTTTTCTGAGTATGGACTGAATCGATGTATAGGTTCTTTTTTATTTATTTTTTTTTTTTGTGACGCGATACGACACTCAGAAAACTTTAGTGTCAGCCACGGAAACCTGCGCATCTACATGTTGTTTTTGATGTGTGCAACTGACTGGTTAATTTACTCTTATGATGTATTTAAAATTCCCACTCCTTTAAACAAATTTTTACAATGAGTTCGACTGCTTACAGGAGACATATGGTGTGAACCAAATAGTTGGCTGCGGCAGCGGCTAGAGAACGTGATTTCCTCCCTCTCTTTGCACTTAGTACTTAAGTGCAGACGTCCTTCCAATGGTGGGAAGACTCGCCTTATCAGGTATATCCGGTCCGAACCTAGAATGTTTACAAAAGCCTCAAGTGGCAGACTCTGCAAGAGAGGCGCTCTGCATCGCGGTGTAGCTTGCTCGCCAGGTTTCGAGAGGGTGCGTTTCTGGATGAGCTATCGAATATATTGCTTCCCCCTACTTATACTTCCCAAGGAGATCACGAATGTAAAATTAGAGAGATTAGAGCGCGCACGGAGGCTTTCAGACAGTCGTTCTTCCCGCGAACCATACGCGACTGGAACAGGAAAGGGAAGTAATGACAGTGGCACGTGAAGTGCCCTCCGCCACACACCGTTGGGTGGCTTGCGGAGTGTGAATGTAGATGTAGATGTAGAAGTGCTTACTCTACAAAAGCCTACAGTGAATTCGTTACTTTATGAAGACTTATAGCGGAGTGTTTACGCTTCCAAGTCCTACAGCTAAGTGTTCTGCTTCTGGCTGCTCTGAAACTTTACCGTTTTTCGTCAGAGTAGGACCTCGCCAGTTAATCCCGGCAAAGCTTCTGAGTGCCAACCAACAAAATTAAAGTGAGGATATTAAACTATCGTATATTTTCTCTTTCTTGAGGAAGATAGACAACCTCTCCCATTCCACGGTATCATTTTGAAAAGGGCCTGTCCGATGCTCTGCACACAGATACAGTGAATTAGTGTGGACTTTCCCGAAAGTGACAATATGACCCAATCAGAATGCTGGATTCTGAAACTGTAAACTGAACGTTATTCCGAGGCGACGAAACAAACATTCACAAGCTCTGAGGGAAGCCACGCCTGCTTAGAGTTCTCTTATCTAGCTAAAAGGTTTCTGCCAAGAATTCCATAATTCCCTGTTTTTTCGACAGATACGGCCGTAACCCTCCTGGAGAGCGGACGGGAATGCTACTCTGGTTACCAGATGATACAACGCGTCTGCCCGCAGCTCAAAATTTTTATAGCGGCAAATTGCTCTTGAGAGGACTCTTATCTCACGCATCCAGCGCGTAAGCTTTCAAGTCTTCAAAACCTCCAGGAACTACATAAGAAAAGCAGTAAAACAGAGTGAAATGAAAACAACCACTAGCGAAGCTAATCCAGATCTGCAATTACAGAGCAGTATAACTGAACGACTATTTGATCAAGGGAAT
Source organism: Schistocerca cancellata (assembly GCF_023864275.1). NCBI lineage: Eukaryota > Metazoa > Arthropoda > Insecta > Orthoptera > Acrididae > Schistocerca > Schistocerca cancellata. Next base: position 316,709,652 of record NC_064633.1, on the reverse strand, counting down.
TTGCATTAATCCGCTGATATATGTTAGTGGACGGTTTCAGAGATAAAGGAGCACTTACACTTGCTTCTTGAAACCATTTCACAGTGGTTTGCAGAGTATGGATGGAAATGTAGGCGTGGATATTGGTAGACACTCTCCTTTATTTGAATCAGAAATAGCGCTCTGCTGTTGGAGAATGGAACTATTTCTGTTTGAAGATCCTCATAGCTTTTTGGATGAGAAAATTAAACAAATAAGGGGATAACGAGCATCCCTTTTCTAATTTTGGCTCTACTTTTTTCTCCATGTACCTCTATTCTCATTCATTGGTTTTTGTGTACGTTTAATACTGTTCTTTCTTTTCAGTTTACATTTGTATTCTTCATGTTTTTGACGGGTTGAGTCAAGCTTACACTGTCAAATGAATTTCCTGGACCAATGAAGGCTACGTAAGTATCTCTAATTCCTTCTAAAATTCGCTCTAGCATGCTAGTGAGTGCTATAATGATTTCGCTGGACCATATTTTTTTCTCTAAAACCAATTTATAATTATATTACACACTTTGACTACTTTTAATAATGGATGTGGGTTTTTTACTGCGTGCGAAATTAGGCTTATCGTTCTGTAACTGAGGCAGTCTGTGGTGTCGCTTTTCTTATGAATGATTATTATCTGACTGTCTACAGAAGCATCTGGAAAAGAACCATAATCGTAACAACAGATTATAGTTTTGAAAACTTTCACTCTCATATCCTGTCAGAGCTCAGCTCGAAAACCATATGGACTTGGTTCTTTCTTTGCTCTCACTTGTTTCAGTGCTGTTTCAAATTCTGTTTTCGTAATTACATGATCTACTTCTTCTGTTTCTTCAATGTATTCTGTTTTCTTTGTGATCTCTTTTCCTTCGTAAAATTTTCAAAATATTCTTTCCATTTGTTGGCTTTCATCTGCGTTCAGTAATATGTTTCCTAAATTATATTTTGTCCTTTTCTTGCCCTCGAGATAGTACTTTAATCATGCTGTTTACTTTATCACACAGTCCATTTTTATGTTCGTTTCGCTACGCATAGCATGTATCATTCATCCACTGTCCCTAAATCTCTCAGCATTTTTATGTGATGTCTTTTTTCGGTGATTCTGTACCTCTCTTGATGTTTTGTAGGGTTTATTTTTCTTTACTAACTCCTTTCCTGGGTCACATTCGTTAATTTGCATGTCGTCCATGGTTTTCTATATCAAACTTTTCCAGTACCTCGTCTGCGGTTTTTGTCACAGTTCGTTTCACGTTGTTCCATGAAGTTAAGGTATTACTGTTATTGTTAACGATACTTGTTTTTTCTTCTCAAATTCTGATGTTTCTGGTTTTCTGTTTTTTTCATATTGGCTGGTTTCTTTTAAATCTTAGATTGCTCTTTGTGCATGATTACTGTCTGCAACTAGTCCTGGACAGCCATGGCTAGACTTTATTGCATTTCTATGACTTCTCGTCACTAATATGAAATCCATTAGGGAACTGTTGTTATCACATAGAACTTTCCGTTTGCACGTCCTTCTTTCCCTCACTTCAAAGTTTGGATTTGTTACCACCGTGTCATATTTCACACCAAATTTAAGTATACCAGCATTCCTTACCCAAATCTCCCTGCTGTCCTATTTCCAAGATTAATACTTATTGCGTCACTGAAATCTCCCAGAAAGAGTACATTACCTTTGCCACATTTTATTTTTATTAATTTTTTTTTCATAGATTTTTTCAGTCTCATCTTCATCAAGCGCAGAGGATGGGAAATAAATTTTTATAACTACTGCGTTAAAAAGTTTACAAGTTTAGTTGCATTTCTTATTATTAATGTGTTATTTGTACGATAACTGTTCTTAAAATCATTCGCCCATTTTCCCCCATTGATTGCTGCTCCACTTCTGCCTGGTTCTCCTCTCCTCCCATAGATTTAATTAAGACACTATTGCAATTTCCATCTGGTTTCACACAATCCTAAAACGCCAAGACAAATGTCGTTACTGATATTGAGTTCACTTAATTTCTCGGCTTTTAGAAGTGACCTTATTACAGTCCACGTTCCTAGTTTCATCCTTTTCTTCATACTGCAAGACTTTTTCTGGGTCTCGACTTGGACCATGTCATTGACATCCCTGTCAGAGTTACATGATCAGTACAGTCAAAATTATTCCTTGTACTCGCCATAGTTGCTACACTTACAAAATATTGTGGTGATATTCAGTTCGCTTCCACATTGCAGTTGACTACCCATCAAGTCTCCATAACAATGCAGATAAATATTCAGCTACAATCCAGGCTGACACCTTTTGTGTTCTGCTTTGTGCAGATATTAATGGCGCTGCTTCCACCATCAGGAAGAAAGACTCTTCTGCCTTTTCCGTTGGTATTGTTATCTTCTTCGCCCAGTGAAGTCGTTGGTCTTCATCTATAACCTAATGAAAGAGTGTCATTCACTCCAAGGCGGTGTATCCACTATTTCGTCTTTCGTTCTCTTAGCACTTCAGTACGACCTGTCACACAATAGTGATTGTTTTAAACAACGAAGATTCTGTCGAGTGCCGGGACGCAATATGGACCGAAGGCACGTGGTTCCGATAAAGACATGAAAATGGAGATAAGACAGTTAATTAACAGCGAAGAGACTAAATGATATCACGAGATACTTAAGCAGTATGTATATCCCCCCCTCCCATGAACCATGGACCTTGCCGTTGGTGGGGAGGCTTGCGTGCCTCAACGACACAGATAGCCCTACCGTAGGTGCAACCACAACGGAGGGGTATCTGTTGAGAAGCTAGACAAACGTGTGGTTCTTGAACAGGGGCAGCAGCCTTCTCATTAGTTGCAGGGGCAAACGTCTGGATGATTGACTGATCTGGCCTTGTAACACTAACCAAAAACGGCCTTGCTGTACTGGTACTGCGAACAGCTGAAAGCAAGGGGAAACTACGGCCGTAATTTTTCCCGAGGGCATGCAGCTTTACTGTATGATTAAATGATGATGGCGTCTTCTTGGGTAAAATATTCCGGAGGTAAAATAGTCCCCCATTCGGATCTCCGGGCGGGGATTACTCAAGAGGATGTCGTTATCAGGAGAAAGAAAACTGGCGTTCTACGGATCGGAGCGTGGAATGTCAGATCACTTAATCGGGCAGGTAGGTTAGAAAATTTAAAAAGGGAAATGGATAGGTTAAAGTTAGATATAGTGGGAATTAGTGAAGTTCGGTGGCAGGAGGAACAAGACTTATGGTCAGGTGAATACAGGGTTACAAAAACAAAATCAAATAGGGGTAATGCAGGAGTAGGTTTAACAAAGAACAAAAAAATAGGAGTGCGAGTAAGCTACTACAAACAGCATAGTGAACGCATTATTGTGGCCAAGATGGACACTAAGCCCACTCCTACTACAGTAGTACAAGTTTATATGCCAACTAGCTCTGCAGGTGATGAAGAAATTGATGAAATGTATGATGAGATAAAAGAAATTATTCAGGTAGTGAAGGGGGACGAAATTTTATAGTCATCGGTGACTGGAATTCGACAGTAGGAAAAGGAGCAGAATGAAACGTAGTAGGTGAATATGAATTCGGGCTAAGAAATGAAAGAGGAAGCCGCCTTGTAGAATTTTGCACAGCGCATAACTCAATCATAGCTAACACTTGGTTCAAGAATCATGAAAGAAGGTTGTATACATGGAAGAACTCTGGAGATACTAAAAGGTTCCAGATAGATTATATAATGGTAAGACACAGATTTGGGAACCAGGTTTTAAATTGTATGACATTTCCAGGAGCAGATGTGGACTTTGACCACAATCTATTGGTTATGAACTGTAGATTAAAACTGAAGAAACTCCAAAAAGGTGGGAATGTAAGTAGATGGGACCTGGATAAACTGAAAGAACCAGAGGTTGTACAGAGTTTCAGGGAGAGCATAAGGGAGCAATTGACGGGAATTGGGGAAAGAAATACAGTAGTAGAAGAATGGGTAGCTTTGATGAATGAAATAGTGAAGGCAGCAGAGGATCAAGTAGGTAAAAAGACGAGGGCTAGTAGAAATCCTTGGGTAACAAAAAAAAATGGCTCTGAGCACTATGGGACTCAACATCTTAGGTCATAAGTCGCCTAGAACTTAGGACTACTTAAACCTAACCTAAGGACAACACACACACCCATGCCCGAGGCATGATTCGAACCTGCGACCGCAGCAGTCCCGCGGTTCCGGCCCTTGGGTAACAGAAGAGATACTGAATTTAATTGATGAAAGGAGAAAACACAAAAATGCAGTAAGTGAAGCAGGCAAAAAGGAATACAAACGTCTCAAAAATGAGATCGATAGGAAGTGCAAAATGGCTAAGCAGGGATGGCTAGTGGACAAATGTAAGGATGTAGAGGCTTATCTCACGACGGGTAAGATAGATACTGTCTACAGGAAAATTAAAGAGACCTTTGGAGAAAAGAGAACCACTTGTATGAATATCAAGAGCTCAGATGGAAACCCAGTTCTAAGCAAAGAAGAGAAATCAGAAAGGTGGAAGGAGTATATAGAGGGACTATACAGGGACGATGTTCTTGAAGACAATATCATGGAAATGGAAGAGGATGTAGATGAAGATGAAATGGGAGATATGATACTGCATGAAGAGTTTGACAGAGCAATGAAAGACCTGAGTCGAAACAAGGTCCCGGGAGTAGACAGCATTCTATTAGAACTACAGACAGCCTTGGGAGAGCCAGTCCGGACAAAACTCTACCATCTGGTGAGCAAGATGTATGAGACAGGCGAAATTCTCTCAGACTTCAAGAAGAATATAATAATTCCAATCCCAAAGAAAGCAGGTGTCGACAGATGTGAAAATTACCGAATTATCAGTTTAATAAGTCACAGCTGCAAAATACTAACGCGAATTCTTTACAGACGAATGGAAAAACTGGTATAAGCCGACCAGCTTGGATTCCGTAGATATGTTGGAACACGTGAGACAATACTGACCCTAGGGCTTATCTTAGAAGAAAAATTAAGGAAAGGCAAACCTACGTTTCTAGCATTTGTAGACTTGGAGAAAGCTTTTGACAATGTTGACTGGAATACTCTCTTTCAAATTCTGAAGGTGGCAGGGGTAAAATACAGGGAGCGAAAGGCTATTTACCATTTGTACAGAAACCAGATGGCAGTTATAAGAGTCGAAGGACATGAAAGGGAAGCAGTGGTTGGGAAGGGAGTGAGACAGGGTTGTAGCCTCTCCCCGATGCTATTCAATCTGTATATTGAGCAAGCAGTAAAGGAAACAAAAGAAAAGTTCGGAGTAGGTATTAAAATCCATGGAGAAGAAATAAAAACTTTGAGGTTCGCCGATGACATTGTAATTCTGTCAGAAACAGCAAAGGACTTGGAAGAGTAGTTGAACGGAATGGACGGTGTCTTGAAAGGAGGGTGTAAGATGAACATCCACAAAAGCAAAACAAGGATAATGGAATGTAGTCGAATTAAGTCGGGTGATGCTGAGGGAATTAGATTAGGAAATGAGACACTTAAAGTAGTAAAGGAGTTTTGCTATTTGGGAAGCAAAATAACTGATGATGGTCGAAGTAGAGAGGATATAAAATGTAGACTGGCAATGGCAAGGAAAGCGTTTCTGTAGAAGAGAAATTTGTTAACATCGAGTATAGATTTAAGTGTAAGGAAGGCGTTTCTGAAAGTATTTGTATGGAGTGTAGCCATGTATGGAAGTGAAACGTGGACGATAAATAGTTTGGACAAGAAGAGAATAGAAGTTTCGAAATGTGGTGCTACCGAAGAATGCTGAAGATTAGATGGGTAGATCACGTAACTAATGAGGAGGCATTGAATAGAATTAGGGAGAAGAGGAGTTTGTGGTACGACTTGACTAGAAGAAGGGATCGGTTGGTAGGACATGTTCTGGGGCATCAAGGGATCACCAATTGAGTACTGGAGGGCAGCGTGGAGGGTAAAAATCGAAGAGGGAGACCAAGAGATAAGTACACTAAGCAGATTCAGAAGGATGTAGGCTGCAGTAGGTACTGGGAGATGAAGAAGCTTGCACAGGATAGAGTAGCATGGAGAGCTGCATCAAACCAGTCTCAAGACTGAAGACCACAACAACAACAACAAAAACATGTATATTACATTGATTGTTCCAGATAACTGGAAGAATTAGCGCTGGCAATGGTGGCGTACCAAGGTAGCGTTATGATTTCAGCAGTGTGCATATAAGAGGTAGAAATCGTAGTAAACTGTACTCAGTATAAATTCCAAACGTGTCGTGTAGTTTGAATGATTATTCAATACTAGCTGAGTGTCACGCGTTTCCCAGGTACGTATTTATCCCAGTCTTCTATTAGTTCATCTCCTTCTCCCTCTTCCCTGTCAGAACATTTTCCTCTTCTCCTCTCTCTCTCTGTCCACCTCCTCCAGCTCCCTTTTCTCTCCACGTTGTGTCCCCCTCCCCAGTAGATTGCTGGTTCTTACCCCCAACAGTATTTTTTTCCAGATAGTGAGTAATATGTGCACCAAATTTGACTCAGTGGTTTAGGAGCAGCTTTTTACTCTCGGCTATGCCCGCATACGCACTTGTCACACATATTTTACACGTACTTCCCATATTTCACACACATTTCTACCTGTATCTATATCGAATTGCTCTCTGTGGTTCCGTTTTCAGGCAGCCGAATGTTTATCACGTAATGTGTCATGAGCTACACGTCGCACAAAGATACAATTTTTTATGTATATCCAGTGATGAATGTGGATAATGCCTGCAAAATACGTTGCAAATAGAGTGAGTGGTAAAGAAGTAGTAAATTTAAAATTCATGCACAATGCGGCAGTTTCTCACTCATCTCACTATGACGTGACTTCTCTTGGACTATGATAGGTAGGTGCTTCGTAACCTGACAGCGATTTTTGTGTGGCAGTAAGGAATATATGTAGCAAGTTTGGTTGAAATTGGACCAGTGGGCTAGGAGGTGATTTGGAACATACATACACACTTACCTACATCCATTTTTATAATATACATACATACGTATATATTACCACGTTCTATTCCAAGGGACTGATTGTGCCCCACGACCGTGATGTAAGCCAGTAGAATACGAAGACCAGTATTGCTCGTAATGTCGTCTATCTTTTTTATTGCATTGCAGATCAATATTTCAGCTGACAGTGCGTTATAATTAGTCACTTAGAATGAACGTAAATATAAAAACCATATTCCAGTCTAACTCAGGCATGTACAAGCATTAAGGTGGGCTAGAGTTTGTACATGCCTGAGTTAGACTGGAATATGTGTCGTGATAATCACGTTCAGTCTACATCACTACTTATAATGCACTCATGACAGCTGAACTGTCAATTGAAATCTAGGTCGGGAATGCAACAAAAAAGGACAGATGACATTACGATCGATACTGGCCTCCTTTCTGTCCCGATATATACACTCCTGGAAATTGAAATAAGAACACCGTGAATTCATTGTCCCAGGAAGGGGAAACTTTATTGACACATTCCTGGGGTCAGATACATCACATGATCACACTAACAGAACCACAGGCACATAGACACAGGCAACAGGGCATGCACAATGTCGGCACTAGTACAGTGTATATCCACCTTTCGCAGCAATGCAGGCTGCTATTCTCCCATGGAGACGATCGTAGAGATGCTGGATGTAGTCCTGTGGAACGGCTTGCCATGCCATTTCCACCTGGCGCCTCAGTTGGACCAGCGTTCGTGCTGGACGTGCAGACCGCGTGAGACGACGCTTCATCCAGTCCCAAACATGCTCAATGGGGGACAGATCCGGAGATCTTGCTGGCCAGGGTAGTTGACTTACACCTTCTAGAGCACGTTGGGTGGCACGGGATACATGCGGACGTGCATTGTCCTGTTGGAACAGCAAGTTCCCTTGCCGGTCTAGGAATGGTAGAACGATGGGTTCGATGACGGTTTGGATGTACCGCGCACTATTCAGTGTCCCCTCGACGATCACCAGTGGTGTACGGCCAGTGTAGGAGATCGCTCCCCACACCATGATGCCGGGTGTTGGCCCTGTGTGCCTCGGTCGTATGCAGTCCTGATTGTGGCGCTCACCTGCACGGCGCCAAACACGCATACGACCATCATTGGCACCAAGGCAGAAGCGACTCTCATCGCTGAAGACGACACGTCTCCATTCGTCCCTCCATTTACGCCTGTCGCGACACCACTGGAGGCGGGCTGCACGATGTTGGGGCGTGAACGGAAGACGGCCTAACGGTGTGCGGGACCGTAGCCCAGCTTCATGGAGACGGTTGCGAATGGTCCTCGCCGATACCCCAGGAGCAACAGTGTCCCTAATTTGCTAGGAAGTGGCGGTGCGGTCCCCTACGGCACTGCGTAGGATCCTACGGTCTTGGCGTGCATCCGTGCGTCGCTGCGGTCCGGTCCCAGGTCGACGGGCACGTGCACCTTCCGCCGACCACTGGCGACAACATCGATGTACTGTGGAGACCTCACGCCCCACGTGTTGAGCAATTCGACGGTACGTCCACCCGGCCTCCCGCATGCCCACTATACGCCCTCGCTCAAAGTCCGTCAACTGTACATACGGTTCACGTCCACGCTGTCGCGGCATGCTACCAGTGTTGAAGACTGCGATGGAGCTCCGTATGCCACGGCAAACTGGCTGACACTGACGGCGGCGGTGCACAAATGCTGCGCAGCTAGCGCCATTCGACGGCCAACACCGCGGTTCCTGGTGTGTCCGCTGTGCCGTGCGTGTGATCATTGCTTGTACAGCCCTCTCGCAGTGTCCGGAGCAAGTATGGTGGGTCTGACACACCGGTGTCAATGTGTTCTTTTTTCCATTTCCAGGAGTGTATATATAGGGTGTCCCATTTAACCTGACCGCCCTAAATAACTGTTTGTCCAAACGCAAATTACCAAATGTATCAAGTAAATCTTCTTTAGCCGTTAGCGGGACATCAATCGGCATGAGTACCTTCGTTACAAAGATATGAACAGCGGTATGACTTTTTTAAATGGCACCCTGAATTTTTTATTCGGTAATTTATTTCCTCTCTTAAGGACCTATTCAAAAATGTATCACAGGGTACCATTCACTGAAACACAACGTTATTAATTACATAACTCAACATTGACATTGACGCTCCCAGCGCGTAGTGCAGGTACCCGGCGTAATGTTGTTGTTGTTGTTGTTGTTTTTGTTGTTGCTGTTGCTGTTGAAGGTAAGCGAAATGCTACGCAGGCAGCGGAACAATACAGAGAGCGACGATCTGACAAGAACCCACCTTCCCGACGGATGTTGTCTCGTCTTATTGCGACGCTTCAGGAAACGGGAGGTTTCAACCCACGACGACGCAATCGTCGACCACTCGCACAGACGAAGCTGCCGCAGTTACTGATCTCGCTTCCGTTGGTATGAATCCACTTGTGAGCACACGACAGCTTGAACACGGGATTGGCATTCCTAAAACCCGTGTACATCGTGTCCTTATACGTCGTCCGCCTGCTTAGCCGGGTGGTAACGTGCTCGCCTCGCATGCAAGCGGGCCAGGGTTCTATTCCCGGCCGCGTTGGGGATTTTCTCCGCTCGGGGACTGGGTGAAGTGTTGTCCTCATGACCACTTCATCTTCATCACCGACGCGCAAGTCGTCCAATGTCGCGTTGACTAGAATAAGACTTGCACCTGGCGACCGAACTTGCCCGAATGGGGCCTCCCGGCCAACGATGCCATACGCTAATTTCATTTTCTTATACGTCACCGCTTCCATCCTTACCATGAACACCTAGGTCGAGAATTGCATGGGAATGATTTTCATAATCGTGTATAGTACTGTCAGAGTGCACAGCAGCAAATTCTCGCCAACCGAACTTCTTCACCAGTGTTCCATTTACCGATGAATGTTCCTTCTTAAACTAAGGACAGGTAAATACAAGGAACATGCATTATTGGTCCAGCGATAACCCACGATGACTTAGACTAGTGGAACATCAGCGTCAATGGAGAGTTAACGTCTGGTGTGGAATGCTTGGTAGTACAATTATTCGCCCTTATTTCATCAATGGAAGTCTAAACGGCACAGTGTAAGCCAACTTCCTCAGACGAATTCTTCCTCCTCTTGTGTGGATGAAGTGCCGCTAAGAACCAGAATGCTTATGTGGTATCAACACGATGGATGTCCAGCACACAATTCCTTGCGTTCACGTCGTGTTCTGAACCTAAAGTTGTAAGTAGGCTGTTTAGATGTAAGTAGGCTGTTCAGGTTTTTATGTTAGTAACGCCATGTAGCGCTCTATATGAAAATCACTGACTGTGCTGTGTGCAGTCTGTGGCTGGTTTGCATTGTTGGAATTTGCTATTGTATTGTTGGGCAGTTTGATGTGAACAGCGTATAGCGTTGCGCAGTTGGAACTGAGCCGACAGCAGGGGTGGATGTGGAGAGAGAAGTGGCAGAATTTTGAGAACGGAAGATCTGGACGTGTGTCCATCAGAAAGAGTAAATTTGTAAGATTGGATATCATGAACTGATATATATATTATGACTTTTGAACACTATTAAGGTAAATAAATTGTTTGTTCTCTATCAAAATCTTTTTCATTTGCTGACTATGCCTATCAGTAGTTAGTGCCTTCAGTAGTTAGAATCCTTTATTTAGCTGGCAGTATTGGCGCTCGCTGTATTGCAGTAGTTCGAGTAACGAAGATTTTTGTAAGGTAAGAGATTCATGAAAGGTATAGGTTATTGTCAGTCGGGGCCATTCTTTTCCAGGGATTTTCGAAAGTCAGATTGCGTTGCGCTAAAAATATTGTGTGTCAGTTTAGTGTTGATCAGACTAAGTAAAGAGAGAAATGTCTGAGTACGTTCAGTTCTGCTCATTACAAGGTATCCTGCCAGATGGATTGGACGAGGTGGAACAGTTGCTTGGCCAGCTAGGTCTTCTGATTTAAGTCCTCTGGACTTTTTTCTTTGGGGATGCATTAAAGACGTTGTCCATCGCGATATTCCAACAACTCGAGAGGACATGCAGGAACTGCTTCTAATACTCTTCAGCAGGCAACACTGGAGGCAGTAAATAATTCTTTCATTCAACGCGTGCACCAGTGTATCGGTGTCCAGGGTCACCACTTTGAGCATCTTTGAATGTTCTACTTCTGGACAATGGTACAGGAGAGTCAAAGTCAATTTTGTGTTATGTTTTTACTTGGGTTTCATTTGTTTTCTGAAAACTCCAGCAAGTGGACGAGTTTGTGATCCCGGGCTCAAAGTTCATGTTGTGTTATGCAATTAATAACATTGTGTTTCAGTGAATGGTACACTGTGATACATTTTAGAATAGGTATTTAGGAGAGGAAATGAATTACCAAATAAAAAACACAGGGTGCCATTTAAAAAAGTCATACCGCTGTTCATATCTTTGTCAAAAAAAAAAAAAAAAAAACTACAACGAAGGTAATCATGCTGATTGATGTCCCCCTGACGGCTAAGGAAGATTTATTTGAAACATTTTGCCGTTAGCATCTGGACAAACAGTTATTTAGGGTGGTCAAGATGATGGGACACCTGTTATATATGTTAGGGATTTTCCTAGTTAGTAATACTCATAATAATGACATTAATTGTAGTCTTATTGGTTAGAGTACTAGTCACAGTCAGAAGCAAATACGACCAACGGACAAGTGCTCTGTTGCCAGATAAACAGTCTGATCATCATCATCATCATCATCATCATCATTATCGTCATTATTTAAGACAGATTATGCCTTTCAGCGTTCAGTCCGGAGCATAGTCCCCCTTATAAAATTCCTCCATGATCCCCTATTCAGTGCTAACATATGTGCCTCTTCTCATGTTAAGCCTATTACTTCAAACCGTCTGATGGCCGATAATAATTAAAATGTGATAACAGTTTACTAGAATAGAGCTTGCTCCGATATATAAACGTTTACAGGGTGTCAGCTGCAATCAGATGACACCTAGATTTATTGACAAAGTGACACTGTTCCGGCGTCTCCTTTTGTAATCGCACTTCACGTAAGCTATGACGGTGTTGGTAACTGCTATGTCACGGTATAGGAAGAAAGCAGATGGCGAGACGTAATGTCTTTTTGCGGACCAGGTAACGACAGACATTGGCAGGAGCGCTGGCTACGCGGAACTGGGAATGCGGATATGTGGTCTTGGGAAATAAACTTGGGTGTCCGTTTCCTGAGCAGCCGGTCCCGTATACGTCACGTGGAATTTTCCTCTTGTGGTCTGCACTGACGTCCTGTCTCGACTGCCGGCTGATAACATAGCGAGGCCAAACAGCGGCGCTCGGTAGCCTCTTCGCCTGTCTGTCGCACAGGTGTGCGGCTGGCCCAGAAACCTGCGAGGGCTCCGAAGTACCTACACACGTATATGACGAACATCTATACGACAATAAGTGAGGCTACATTTCTTTTGTTAATTAAGGTGTTAATTACTGTCTAAGATAAAAAAAATACTATGCACCACAAAGGAATTATCAGAATACGACGGAAATTGGTAGATGTCATATACCTGTACTAACAAAGAAATCATTACGGTTTCATAAAAAACTGGATGATTTATTCAAGAGAAAGATCTTCACAAATCGTGCAAGTCAGTAACGCTTTGTTGCTACTCTGGCCATGATATAAGCAGTTACTCATTCATTCCGTCTGCAGGCCGTAAGTGGCCCACCTGGACCATCCGACCGCCGTGTCATCCTCAGCTGCGGATGCGGATAGGGGGGGCGTGGGGTCAGCACACCGCTCTCACGGTCGTTATGATGGTTTTCTTTGAAAGGAACCGCTACTATTCGGTCGAGTAGCTCCTCAGTTGGCATCACGAGGCTGAGTGCACCCCGAAAAATGGCAACAGCGCATGGCGGCTAGATGGTCACCCATCCAAGTGCCGGCCACGCCCAACAACGCTTAATTTAGGTGATCTGACGGGGACCAGTGTATCCACTGCGGCAAGGCCGTTGCCTAAGCAGTTATTGGGCTGTCACTGACTGACAGATTTGTTGGATGCCCTGCTGGGGAATATCGTGCCAGATTCTGTTCAATTGGTGATTTAAATAGTCAAAGTTACTAGATGGTTGGAGGACCTTGTACATAATGCTCCAAAGATTCTCGATTGGGAAGAGATCCAGCGACCCTGCTGGCCAAAGTGTGGTTTGGCAAGCACGAACAAAAGCAGTGGAAAATCACACCGTGTGTAGGCGAGCATTTTTATGCTGAAATATAAGCGGAGGATGACTTGCCATAAAAGTCAACAAGGCGGAGCGTAGAATATTGTCGACGTACCGCTTTGCTTACAGATGAATGGAAAAACTGGTAGAAGCCGACCTCGGGGAAGATCAGTTTGGATTCCGTAGAAATATTGGGAAACATGAGGCAATACCGACCCTACGACTTATCTTAGAAGAAAGATTAAGGAAAGGCAAACCTACGTTTCTAGCATTTGTAGACTTAGAGAAAGCTTTTGCCAATGTTGACTGGAATACTCTCTTTCAAATTCTGAAGGTGGCAGGGGTAAAATACAGGGAGCGAAAGGCTATTTACAATTTTTACAGAAACCAGATGGCTGTTATAAGAGTCTAGGGACATGAAAGAGAAGCAGTGGTTGGGAAGGGAGTGAGACAGGGTTGTAGTCTGTCCCCGATGCTATTAAATCTGTATATTGAGCAAGCAGTAAAGGAAACAAAAGAAAAATTCGGAGTAGGTATTAAAATCCATGGAGAAGAAATAACAACTTTGAGGTTCGCCGATGACATCGTAATTCTGTCAGAGACAGCAAAGGACTTCGGAGAGCAGTTAAATGGAATGGACAGTGCCTTGAAATGAAGATGAACATCAACAAAATGAAAACGAGGATAATGGAATGTTGAATTAAGTCGTGTGATGCTGAGGGAATTAGATTATGAAATGAGACGCTTAAAGTAGTAAAGGAGTTTTGCTATTTGGGGAGCAAAACAACTGATCATTATCGAAGTAGAGAGGATATAAAATGTAGACTGGCAATGGCAAGGAAAGCTTTTCGGAAGAAGAGAAATTTCTTAACATCGAGTATAGATTTAAGTGTCAGGAAGTCGTTTCTGAAAGTATTTCTATGGAGTGTAGCCATGTATGGAAGTGAAACATTTCTGTGTATTCCCGAGACGATACTGAAACTGAAGTTACATATCACCACCCCATGTACAGGAGTAATTTTAGGTGTGGTTAATTTGAATGCAACGCCTTTCAAGCAATAATTGTAGGTGGTCACGAAGATGGAGGTGACGCAGAGGAGTTCCTTGGTTTAAAGAAGACGACATAAGCGCAGTGCTGCCTTTCAGGGAGATGGTTGGCGGATAGGACCAGCCAAGTAATGACAGCCTAACTGACATGGAGAGTTTCCTCACATCTTACTTGTAAGAAGGACACAGCGTTTTGTAATAACGTCCGTGTAGGTGGCAATAGAAAATGGCTACTACCCAGACAGTCTGCTGAATTCTTGCTGGAAACGAGTTTTTAAAAAGTACCCAGCACTGTCCCCCAGCCTCGCTTTTGTCGGTGTCCTGGAGCAGTCGACATGCAGCCTCTGGGTAGTCAGTTTCCATCACAGAGGACGCCTTCGTAGGTACCATGCTGGGGAAAATACTCTAAGACCCTTGCAGAAGCAGTAAGCACTTTTGAAAATCGAATATGATGTTTACAATTCGTGAGACGTAAATGGTTTATGTCAGACGCGGGCACAAATCGGCTCAATGAGCAGCCCTCCGGCAGGAAAAAGAGCAGAGTTTGCGCTCTGGTGGAATTTAACCTTGTAGGTGCTTGGTTCAAACGGTTCAAATGGCTCTAAGCACTATGGGACTTAATATCTCAGGTTATCAGTCTCCTAGACTAACAACTACTTAAACCTAACTAACCTAAGTACATCACACACATCCATGTCCGAGGCAGGATACGAACCTGTAACCGCAACAGCAGTGTGGTTCTGGACTGAAGTGCCTAGAACCGCTCGGCCACATCGGCCGGAGTAGCTGCTTGCACTGGAAAAGGGACGCGTATCAAACCAATTGCAGACTTGTGACATTCCTGTGGTGCCTAATGTCTCGTTCTATTCAGAGCATTAAATTATGGTGCTGTAGAAGTGCTTTTAATTATATTCCTTTCATTAGATACGTGTAGGAAAAAAGAGTAATTACTTTGACACCTGATAAATAAATACGCTTTTGACTACTACCTATAGTCATGAGAATATAGTGGGCCAACATGAAAGCTTATTTAGAACACAGCATAACCAATGAACGACAAACTAACTCTAGGTTATGCACAGAAATAAATACATGAAAAAATATAATTCACCATAAACAAAAAATAGCCTTGTATGTTCTTGTATATCTGAAATGTCGTTCAGCAGACGATGTGCAGGTGTGTGTGTGTCTCTTTTCACTGAAGAAGACGAGTTATATTTGATGCGATCGATCTCGCACTCGCAATTCTCAGAACCGCAGTGGGACGTGTGTCAATTAGAGTGGCTCTTCGTGGAGATTTATTTATCTTCATTTGAAGAACATTTTTTCACACGGATATGTTGAGTCGAACATTTATAGCAGTTTCGCAACCATTTGGTGCATATTTGGGAAATTGTTTGCAAAAAGTGTTCATAAAAATGTGATAGGCTTGTTCTTGATTCATATTTAGCCTTCAATTCACTGTCACATCGAATTGTGAGCAACTCGCTCTGTAGAGCAGACGAAACGTCATCAGTCATTATAGTGGTTGAAAAGGACGCAGAAAACACTTTCAGATCCATCGAGAAGACGTACAGATCTCTAAATCAGATGGAAAATTCCTTCACAAGACTCGCAAGAGTAACTGAAAGTATCTGCAGTTGATCTTGAGTTAATGTAGATTAACGCGTTGATAATTTGAGAAAATGGGCTAACTCAGCTTTCAATGTCTGACGCTGCAAATGCTCCGACATTGACTTGAAATCAGTAATACAGTTTACAAAATGAGCAATAAGTATGTTGCTTCCCTGCAATTTAAGGTTAAGTTTATTCGTGTGGGATGTGATGGCGGTGAGAAATGCTAATTCATTAATCCATTTAGAATCAGTGAATTCATAGACGGGACGCCCCTTCATTGCTACGAATAAAACTATTTCGTCCAAAAAACCAAAAAAGCGATTCAACATATTACCTCTACTGAGCCAACGAACTTCACAAAAGTACGCAATATCACCCAAATTCACACTCAGTATCCTTTAGTAGAGATTTAAATTGTTCACTCTGTGACTCTTAATAAAATTAACTGCCCTCATTACTACGGTCATTACTGTTGCAATTATGCGTTTTTTACGCTTGGCCAAGTATGAACCTCACTTCGTGTTGCAGTAGTTTGCTTCGCAGATGACCTGTAAGCCCTGCGCTACATCCACCCATGCAGGGTGCCCCATCAGTGGCAACTGGAACAAGTTTTTCCCACGGCAAAACAAAATGATAAATATATCTTCCACGCAGTGCAATACGTCATAAACTGTCGTGGTGTCTTTGAGAGGACATAAATGAAGGAGTTCCTCCCTTACTACTAAGCTTGCATCAACACCTCCAATAAACATTGCCACTTAGGCTGTGCCCGGTAAGTCGGCACTCTCATCTAATGCAACAGAAAACATCGCGAGGTTCGAAAGGACATCCATTAATTGTTCCACAATATCGCCTCACAAACGTTCTATACAACGGGTTATAGTGCGCCGCGACAGACTCAAACCTGCGAATGAACGTGATAATTGTGGACAAAGTTGGTCTGCTACGATTTGTAAACTCTGCTTCACAAATTCGCCGTCACAGAATGGTCGTGTAGAACGGGCCATCAGCAAAGTTAAACTGTAACTAGCACGAACAGCTGCATCGGATGAGGAGGCATCACATTTCTGGATAAGAAATTAACGGATTTGTTATTTCAAAGGAAAATCTGGTTTATTAGACACCGTAATTAAGTTATATTGTATATAGGTACAATATTAATACACATACCTCTTTTTTAGCTCCTCCCTCGCATAGATAATTAAGAAGATGAAGTCTTATTTCACCCTCTACACTTCCGTACGGGTTAAAGTGATGTGTTCTGTAGTGACGTTCTAAGTTGTACTTTTTTATGCCTAATATTTTACCACATACCAGTCATTTCACTTTTCACTTTCGGTGAACGAGTAATCACACTCCCAATTAGAGTTGAACTGTAAAATGAAACGCCGCTTACCGCATTGCTTTGACTAGCCATTTCAACTACACAACGCACTGTAACATGTATACGTTAATTTTCTTGTCTGTTGAGTGATTTCATCATCTTATAAGCGATACGTTGTGTGCCTTGTAAATCAAGCCCTATATTGCTAATAAAGCGTTCCCATGATTCTTCGTGTGCTCTCCGAGTTATGTATTTCAACCTGTTTCCACCTCTTGCGTCCAATTCCTTACTCCTCTACGTTTCCTGAATTTACTTTTCTTCCCTAGAATCTCATTAGCTACATTCGATACGGCTGTTTTTAAGTTTTTCCATTCTTCTTCCAGTTCTTCTATCTTTTCTAAAATTGCTCAGCAAAGATAGTGGAAGGAACTTAATGGTGTTTTGGACTCTGGTAGCTCACTTATAGTGACACAGAAAGCCGAACATCTTCAGTGCGTCATACAACACAAAATCTTGGAGCAGCCTGGAGGCGTGTAATGTGGTCCGAGGAGTCACGATTTTCCGCTTTTCTAAAGATGTAATGCGTTTAATCAGCTATGGCCAAACGAGGGTTTCACCCGCAATGAGTGCAGGATATAGTTCAATCTGGAAGTGGTTTTTGGTGTTCTTCGTACCATGACTTCGGCACATTTCAGGTTAACCACAACAGGAGCGACATCGTTTATTTCGACATTCCACATGAACAGGTGTTAGCCTCTCTTCTACATCTTCGTGAATAGTTTGCTGCGGACACTCTCGTCTTGGAACAGCGGATGAAATATCCTTGAAATTTAGCAGCTCTGTGGGATCTGACGATCAGTGAATGGGTATAGCTGGATATGGAATACTGGGTGAAATTTGTGAACTCTTTTTCGTTGCATTGAGGTCAGTATCGGCCAACGGCCTTGCCGCAGTATTAACACCTGTTCCCGTCAGATCACCGAAGTTAAGCGCTGTCGGGCTGGGCTAGTACTTGGATGGGTGACTATCAGATCTACCGAGCGCTGTTGGCAAGCGGGGTGCACTCAGTCATTGTGAGGCAAACTGAGGAGCTACTTGATTGAGAAGTAGCGGCTCCGGTCTCGGAAACTGACACACGGCCGGGAGAGCGGAGTGCTGACCACATGCCCCTCCATGCAGACCGACCGGCTGGCCTTCCTGCTGGACCTCTGGGAGGAGAACGACGGCCCAGCGGCACAGGCGCTACCGCGAGAACTTCAGAAACTTCCTGCAGATTCCACTGCAGACAGTGATCGCCAGAGTCCTCCCCAGCCTGTG
The DNA here is from genome assembly GCF_023864275.1 of Schistocerca cancellata. Classification (NCBI taxonomy): domain Eukaryota; kingdom Metazoa; phylum Arthropoda; class Insecta; order Orthoptera; family Acrididae; genus Schistocerca; species Schistocerca cancellata. Next base: position 316,691,129 of record NC_064633.1, on the reverse strand, counting down.
ACCCTCAGCACCGCCACCAGCCGCCTAACCACACCCACCACAAGAAGAAAGTGTGAAGTGATAGTGAGTAAGTGCAACAGAAAAGATAAAGTGCTTTCTCCTCTCGCATTAAATAGTGAAGTATAGTAGTATAAAGTGTTTCTTCTTAGTGAAATCAGTGATACAAAGTGCTTCTCACCAGACATCTGTCATGCTCACAGCCAAATCAGTGTCAAAAGTATGCCCAGTAGTACTACCAGTTCTTTTTTTCATTATTAGTACTATATTGTCCAGGATACAAACATACTTAGTAAAAAGTGCCAACTACTCACAATTTTTTTTTAAATGACTTCCTTTACTATGTGCCCGATAAAATTTACATCGTTTACTCACACTTTCCTCTCTGCTTCTCTTATATAATATGACATAATTTTCTCTCTTCTTCAATTTATGTATAATCTGTAGTATATGTAAAAAAGTTTCTTCCACTACTGCTCCATCTATCATGGTGATGTTACCCTCATACTGCCCCACCTAACAGCGCAAACTAGAGGAAGAAATCAAACAAGAATGCACAATGTGCCTGTGGCATCACAAGTGCATGACATACAGAAACATGATCTCAAAATCAATGTGTCGATGCTATATATAAATTATTATGCCTGTCCAATGTTTTACCCAAAAAAAGATGACAAATGACCATGTAAAAGGGTTCAAGGAAAAACGATAAGAGAAAAACGAAAAAGAAATAATGTACAAACGAAAACCTATAAAAGACAGTAATGTTAACCAACACTAGGAATATAATAGGCTAATGGAATTAAATACTTTTTTTTTAAATGTATCGGCCGGCCGTTGTGGCCGAGCGGTTCTAGGCACTGCAGTCCGGAACCGCGCTGATGCTACGGTCGCAGGTTCGAATCCTGCCTCGGGCATGGATGTGTGTGCTGTGCTTAGGTTAGTTAGGTTTAAGTAGTTCTAAGTTCTAGGGGACTGATGACCTTAGATGTTAAGTCCCATAGTGCTCAGAACCATTTTTTAAATGTATCCTTGTTAATATATTTAAATAAATATATATGGTTACAAAAAAAATATCCGCATCCAGTGATGCCTATGGGCTGAGGATGACACGGCGGCCGGTCGGTACCGTTGGGCCCTCATGGCCTGTTCGGGAGGAATTTAGTTTTAGTTTGAGGTCAATATCAAATTTAGACGCAATGTTGCTCGGTGTTAGCGTTAACCCTCCTACGAGTGAATAATTCCTTGCCAAGTATGCTTTATGGCAGTACGCCTGCTCCTCCCTCGCATAGGTCATTAAGAAGACGAAGTCTTATTTCATCCTCTACATCTCCGTACTGGTTGAAGTGATGTGTTCTGTAGTGGCATTCGAAATAGCACTTTTTTATGCCTAATATTTTACCACATGCCGAACATTGTGCTGCTCCTTCGCTTTCGGTAAACAAGTAATCACATACCCAACTAGACTTGAACTACACTCCTGGAAATGGAAAAACGAACACATTGACACCGTCGTGTCAGACCCACCATACTTGCTCCGGACACTGCGAGAGGGCTGTACAAGCAATGATCACACGCACGGCACAGCGGACACACCAGGAACCGCGGTGTTGGCCGTCGAATGGCGCTAGCTGCGCAGCATTTGTGCACCGCCGCCGTCAGTGTCAGCCAGTTTGCCGTGGCATACGGAGCTCCATCGCAGTCTTTAACACTGGTAGCATGCCGCGACAGCGTGGACGTGAACCGTATGTGCAGTTGACGGACTTTGAGCGAGGGCGTATAGTGGGCATGCGGGAGGCCGGGAGGACGTACCGCCGAATTGCTCAACACGTGGGGCGTGAGGTCTCCACAGTACATCGATGTTGTCGCCAGTGGTCGGCGGAAGGTGCACGTGCCCGTCGACCTGGGACCGGACCGCAGCGACGCACGGATGCACGCCAAGACCGTAGGATCCTACGCAGTGCCGTAGGGGACCGCACCGCCACTTCCCAGCAAATTAGGGACACTGTTGCTCCTGGGGTATCGGCGAGGACCAATCGCAACCGTCTCCATGAAGCTGGGCTACGGTCCCGCACACCGTTAGGCCGTCTTCCGCTCACGCCCCAACATCGTGCAGCCCGCCTCCAGTGGTGTCGCGACAGGCGTGAATGGAGGGACGAATGGAGACGTGTCGTCTTCAGCGATGAGAGTCGCTTCTGCCTTGGTGCCAATGATGGTCGTATGCGTGTTTGGCGCCGTCCAGGTGAGCGCCACAATCAGGACTGCATACGACCGAGGCACACAGGGCCAACACCCGGCATCATGGTGTGGGGAGCGATCTCCTACACTGGCCGTACACCACTGGTGATCGTCGAGGGAACACTGAATAGTGCACGGTACATCCAAACCGTCATCGAACCCATCGTTCTACCATTCCTAGACCGGCAAGGGAACTTGCTGTTCCAACAGGACAATGCACGTCCGCATGTATCCCGTGCCACCCAACGTGCTCTAGAAGGTGTAAGTCAACTACCCTGGCCAGCAAGATCTCCGGATCTGTCCCCCATTGAGCATGTTTGGGACTGGATGAAGCGTCGTCTCACGCGGTCTGCACGTCCAGCACGAACGCTGGTCCAACTGAGGCGCCAGGTGGAAATGGCATGGCAAGCCGTTCCACAGGACTACATCCAGCATCTCTACGATCGTCTCCATGGGAGAATAGCAGCCGGCATTGCTGCGAAAGGTGGATATACACTGTACTAGTGCCGACATTGTGCATGCTCTGTTGCCTGTGTCTATGTGCCTGTGGTTCTGTCAGTGTGATCATGTGATGTATCTGACCCCAGGAATGTGTCAATAAAGTTTCCCCTTCCTGGGACAATGAATTCACGGTGTTCTTATTTCAATTCCCAGGAGTGTATAAAAGATAACGCCCCTTTCCCGCATTGCTTTGACTAGCTACTTCTACTACACAGACCACTGTACCGTAACATAATATACTCATCCAGATACAGTGTTGTGGCTATGTTTGCGCCTTGGCTGCGCATATCGCCATGTAGACTTTACAACACAAACTACGCAGTAGATAGACGTCGGCTACTCTCGGTTCCTCGGCTCTGCCAGCGCTCATGCAGCTTGACTGCTGGAGTGCGGCTCTCTCCTTGCCCAACTACGGTCTCAGTGACCCACACGATCAAAAGACGACTACAAGCCGCCGTCTGCATGGCATGGCGAGATGCTACGGCCTACAGTTGACTGTCGCTGACGTGACTGTGAAGCGGAAACGCGAAGGAACAACCGCAGCTAAACCAAGTCTAGGTAGATTTCGTGTACTGGTGGACACAAACCGACGAGCATTGTGGGGGCGGTTGTAAAACATCGTATGAAATAAGCGGAAGGAATCATTCATGAGTTCCTAAGTACTACCAGGAATCCAACTAGCAGGAAACTGTGCGTGGGGGTACCAACATCGAGCAGCTCCTCGCAAGCGACACATTTCCTTAGCCAGTGCTATGCGAGCCTGAGGTAAGGAGAGACGCCACTGGACAGTGTATGACTGGAAAAGTGTGATTAGAATTAATAATTCACGCAATACCTTGTGGCAAACCGATGGAAACCTTTGGGTTAGGCGAATGCGTGAGTATGTTACCTGCTGTTATACAATCCTGGAAATGGAAAAAAGAGCACATTGACACCGGTGTGTCAGACCCACCATACTTGCTCCGGACACTGCGAGAGGGCTGTACAAGCAATGATCACACGCACGGCACAGCGGACACACCAGGAACCGCGGTGATGGCCGTCGAATGGCGCTAGCTGCGCAGCATTTGTGCACCGCCACCGTCAGTGTCAGCCAGTTTGCCGTGGCATACGGAGCTCCATCGCAGTCTTTAACACTGGTAGCATGCCGCGAAAGCGTGGACGTGAACCGTATGTGCAGTTGACGGACTTTGAGCGAGGGCGTATAGTGGGCATGCGGGAGGCCGGGTGGACGTACAGCCGAATTGCTCAACACGTGGGGCGTGAGGTCTCCACAGTACATCGATGTTGTCGCCAGTGGTCGGCGGAAGGTGCACGTGCCCGTCGACCTGGGACCGGACCGCAGCGACGCACGGATGCACGCCAAGACCGTAGGATCCTACGCAGTGCCGTAGGGGACCGCACCGCCACTTCCCAGCAAATTAGGGACACTGTTGCTCCTGGGGTATCGGCGAGGACCATTCGCAACCGTCTCCATGAAGCTGGGCTACGGTCCCGCACACCGTTAGGCCGTCTTCCGCTCACGCCCCAACATCGTGCAGCCCGCCTCCAGTGGTGTCGCGACAGGCGTGAATGGAGGGACGAATGGAGACGTGTCGTCTTCAGCGATGAGAGTCGCTTCTGCCTTGGTGCCAATGATGGTCGTATGCGTGCTTGGCGCCGTGCAGGTGAGCGCCACAATCAAGACTGCATACGACCGAGGCACACAGGGCCAACACCCGGCATCATGGTGTGGGGAGCGATCTCCTACACTGGCCGTACACCACTGGTGATCGTCGAGGGGACACTGAATAGTGCACGGAACATCCAAACCGTCATCGAACCCATCGTTCTACCATTCCTAGACCGGCAAGGGAACTTGCTGTTCCAACAGGACAATGCACGTCCGCATGTATCCCGTGCCACCCAACGTGCTCTAGAAGGTGTAAGTCAACTACCCTGGCCAGCAAGATCTCCGGATCTGTCCCCCATTGAGCATGTTTGGGACTGGATGAAGCGTCGTCTCACGCGGTCTGCACGTCCAGCACGAACGCTGGTCCAACTGAGGCGCCAGGTGGAAATGGCATGGCAAGCCGTTCCACAGGACTACATCCAGCATCTCTACGATCGTCTCCATGGGAGAATAGCAGCCTGCATTGCTGCGAAAGGTGGATATACACTGTACTAGTGCCGACATTGTGCATGCTCTGTTGCCTGTGTCTATGTGCCTGTGGTTCTGTCAGTGTGATCATGTGATGTATCTGACCCCAGGAATGTGTCAATAAAGTTTCCCCTTCCTGGGACAATGAATTCACGGTGTTCTTATTTCAATTTCCAGGAGTGTATGTAGTGCTATCAGTGAAATACGGTGGAGATAGCATTAAACTGTGAGGGTGACTTTGGTGGTTAGTGTGTAGTCCCTTCACTGCGCTTGAGGATACGGTAAGCAAGGAAGGATATGAGGATATTTCATAGAATTCTGTACTCCATAAGCAGAAGTAAAGCTCGCATACGATGATTGTATCAGCATGGCTAGGCAACAAGTCGTAAAGCAGCATCTGTGAGTATCTAGTATAGTTGTAAAGATAATTGATGGCCATCATCTATACCTTTCATCTTTTATCTACAGGGCGTAATTAAATCGCCTTTCCAGACTTTGAGGACAGGATCCTTACACCAAAACAAGAAATAAATGTCCAGTGAACATGGTCTCTAAAACGCATACATTAAGAGCTATAAGGACTTGTTCACCTTCAATACTGTGAAAAATATGTCTTATCCTGAACAAGTGCTCATAGCACTTAAAGTATACATTTTAGAGCCCATCTTCATTACATCTTTTTTTCTTGTATTGGTGTAGGAAACCTGTCTCTAATGTCCCTTAGGAGAATTTAGTTACACCCTATATATAATCTAAGACAAAAAAAAGACCCATCACGAAAGAATTATCCTAATGGGACGGAAATCGGTAGATCTGATGTCCATGTACAGGCTAACAAACGATAATTTCAGAAAAATTGGATGATTTTTTCAAGAGAAAGGACTTCAGAAATTGGGCGAGTCAGTAAAGCTTGGTCCACCTCTGGACCTTATACAAGCAGTTATTCGGCTTGGCAATGAAAGTGTTGTTGGATGCCACTCTGAGGGATATCGTGCCAAATTCTATCCAATTGGCGCGGTTACATCGTCGAAATCCCGAGCTGGTTGGATGACCCTATCCACAATGCTCCAAAGATGCCCTCACTGGACATCGGGACTCAGTTCGAAACGGAACTCACCACTGAAGACAATTCTACTCCAATTCGAGATTCCAGGCCGAAGATGTCTCCGGAGACGCCCCGAACAGCGGTGGATACCAACCCGATCCATTTCTCTACAAATAATTAGGTTATTCTTAGCATGAGGCCCGGCATCCAAGAGTGACGGCCTGGGCTGCCATTTTCTTTCATAACAAGAGCCCTTTGGTTTCATCCGCGGCACCCGTACAGCACAGCAGTACGTCGACGATATCCTGGGCCCGTTTCATTGCCCTTCATGGGAAACTATCCTGCGTTTAATCTCAGCAACATAATGCCTGCCCGCAAACGACGAGAGATTCTTCTGCTTGTCTTCGTGCTTGCCAAACCCCGCCTTGGCCAGCAGTATCGCTGGATCTCCCACCAGCTAAGAACGTTTGCAGCATTATGGACAGGGCCCTGCAACCAACCTGGGATTTTGACCATCTAACCGCGTCAGTCGGATAGAAAATGGCATGATATACCTCAGAATGACATCCAACAACACTGTCAATCATTACCGAAAAACTGCTTTACTTGCTCAATTTCTGAAGCTCTTTCTCTTGAACAAATCATCTAATTTTTCTGAAATTGTGAGCGTTTGATGTTAAGTACGTCTACCGATTTCCATCACATTCGGATAACTGGTTCGTGATGAATGCTTGGGCTTATATGACTGAAAGCCTTCTTCGAAGAACTACGTGTGCTACTGCTTCCAAGACGCGCATGTGTCTCTGACAAACGAATCAACAATGATGTCTGCCTGTGGTTGAGAGACAAGCACTGCTGATGGTTTCTGTACTTGCGTAAAAACCTCACTAAGAAATCCGGGCCCCCTTTGGTTACGTGTAAAAACATTCATAGTTTCTTATTTTAGTGCATGTGAGCCTACACGATAGCGAACTCTTCAACTAAAGATATCGTGTGCAGTTTATAACATTTCCGTCCGCTACTGTTATACCGTAACCTTAAAGTTGGAGTCGGGCCGTGAAATAAAACTATCTTATTAAAGAAATTATGATATAAAGCAACAGAGCAGTGTTACCCTCTTAGAGGAATTTTGTTATGTTGACCGTGTTGTACCTAACGGAGGTGGCTTATCGGAAGTGAAAGTGAGAAGTACGTAAATATTTAAACAGTAACAAACAATATTTTACCTAGCTACACTGTTCAAAGAATAAAGAAAACGGTCGCCAGCCTAATTAGGCAAGAGAATGATTGACATTCCTGTTCAAGAAAATAGGTATGAGTAACTTTAACGGACAAACACAACCTATACTTTGCCACACGCGAGTGCAATGAACTCTGGCACCTGAATACAGTATATTCCCGTTAAGGTTGGAGCTAACAGATCGGAACAAACTATTTGCATAAATATATCAGATAACAAAACACACTATTACCTTGAGGACTTAGTCCAACTGAATGGTCTCAATAACGTTACTATTAATATTCACTGTAGAATCGTAAATTGGACATAGGTTTGTTATTACTTTTCAAATAAATTCCAATCTGACATGAAATATGGATATGTTTCACAGCAAATTTAGTTTCTGCGCATAGATTAATTCTCTCACTTCCAAACACCTTTCTACTTAGAATGAAAATTAAATGGAGTTCACTAACAAATTACTTCTCACTGTCCTTTTAATAAAGAAGTTTCTGTTTTCATACATAGTGGTTTTTCTGTTACTTGTTGCCTAGCATAAGCACAATAGACGAACTGTTGATCCTGTTACAACATTAATATACACTTTTAATACACAAGAGGAACTGAATATTGAACAGAATTTGACTTGAATAGCAAGAGTAATTGAAACTTTCTATAATTAAGTAACTTGGTGCATTTGAACTACTTTCAATGGAGGGAGCCCTTAATCTTGACCACATTCAATACACTATAGAAACAAGTACTTAGCAAGCATGAACATATAACTCAAGCAGTTGCAGTTCTGAACTTTTACTGCGGTGAAACACAAATTTGAGATATTTGTAAGATCCTTTCAACAAACAATATTAATTTTAGCACACTCTATTGCCACATCAATTTTAATATGCCTTCAATAAAGGACACTCAGCAAACACTTTAGCGTGGGAGGGACCCTAAGTGGATACGTTCCGAAGGATAAATCACGGTAGGTACAAGAGTTCAGTCAAATTTTACCTTATATTTGGGTACACTATAACATCCTATGAGCTGATCCTTCACTGTACATTACTATAGTGTTCCATTACAGTGATTGCGCAATGTGGTGGCGATTGCATGTTGGTAGCTGGATTTGCTGGCAGAATTGCTGGACTCTGTCATTTTTTGGTGGCGATGATAGACACCAATTCCAGAATAGTTCCAACTCTTTATCCATCCATCCGAGGCATTGGAAAGCGTCAGGAAAAGCCTCTCTCGGAACCAGCACAATACACAACTTTTACATGAGCAGTTGATAGTTTGGTAGCTCGTCCCCGACTGACTCTTAATCCACCTCTGCTGCCTATGCCAACCACATTTTGCGCGCGCTACTCAGTTTCGTTCCTGAGGAGGACCACACCACCTTTTTACATTCAAAATAACTAAGAACCCTAAGTGAAGGTCAGTAGTTTATATAACAGCAACCAAACATATTTATATAAAACAGAACAGTTGCATATATTGGCAGTTCTACACAAAATTATTTAAATAAAATTATTTAATTTTAAAGATAACCAAAGAGATTATATGAGGAAGGCAAAATATCATTTGCTCATATTCTGCATATTACAGAGGTTACACTTCATTGCACTCTAAAAGCCATCAAAGTTTTTACAAAGAAAGGAGTATACAGTTTATTGTTATCAATTCAATGAAACACATTTACAGAAGCTCAACTATGTAACATTAAATAAAACAAAAGGCAAAATAAATCAATAGAGCATTATAGCTATGGTGTTACAAGTTCTGCTACCCAAATAATATCTCTGGTTTCGTCTGCCTGACAAGTGGTATAAACTTTATTTCACTTTGACGACCCATGTTGTAACTTCCAATAATTAGAACATCAGTTGATTGTTTTCAGCATTATAATCACTCCGTCAGGGGCTCAGAGACTGTTGTTATCAAAAAACTACTAATGATGTACTGAAATGAATAGGTAAACAGAGAAGACTACAGAAAAGTCTTTAACATAATAAAGGAAAGGTTAGGGAGGAATGTGAAAAACATCGTGGATGATAAACGAGGCATTGCTGGTAGACAGAGCGTCGTGCCTGGAGGTCTTATGCCAAAGCGCGTGCTAGAATCGGAGAGGTCGCGAGAACGACCTCGGTATATTTCAGTCTGTCTTTAACCCAGCCTCCAACATCCAATGATGTGAAGCTTCGCTACTAACGACAGGTGGCTCGCATTCCACGCTAAACTGTTGGTTCCCTTTCCCCGGCAAAATTGCAGGGCAGCTTAGCCATATGCAAGTCAAGGAAGTGGCGTCCAGTTGAAAGACTTGCACCAGGTCCTTGAGCCACACGGAATTATTGTTATTATTATTATGGACAGAGTAAGTGTACAGTTCACTAAACAGAGTACTAAGTATGGTAAATGTGGATGCTGTTCACAGATTATACAATTTGCGCAAACTTATAAGAGACGGAGGTTGGTATCAGACTAAACGAATGAGTTTCTATGTACTATTCAAAAAATTACTGAAAAAGCAAACACGTGCACAACGAGTGTCGCATCACGAGTAGTACGTAAGATGGTAGAAGAAGTCCTTCGTTCTAGTTGAATACCTTGTTCTCTAACAAGACCAAACATGTGTACCCAAATTGACAAAAGATTCTCCGCTACAAGACAATATCTCAAACGTCTTTCGGTATATGCATGGAACGAGCAGATCACATGCAGAACCTCATCACACATCCATGCCCGGGGCAGGATTCGAACCTGCGACCGTAGCGGTCGCGCGGCTCCAGACTGAAGCGCCTAGCCACTCGGGCCGGCTATTCATAACAGATGAAACGGAAAACATATAGCTTTTTCTGTGTGAAAGAGACACAAGGGCCGGCCGAAGTGGCCGTACGGTTCTAGGAGCTACAGTCTGGAACCGAGTGACCGCTACGGTCGCAGGCTCGAATCCTGCCTCGGGCACGGATGTGTGTAATGTCCTTCGGTTAGTTAGGTTTAATTAGTTCTAAGTTCTAGGTGACTGATGACCTCAGACGTTAAGTCGCATAGTGCTCAGAGCCATTTGAACCATTTAGAGACGCAAGGTGGAAAGAGAATCTGTGGAAAGGAATTACAATGACAGTTGAGAGAGGTCTAGTGCAGTAAGAAATAAACAAAAATAACAGTTAAAAGACCACCATTTTCATTGTACTGCACACTGCTAACTGGAGAGCCTAGTACTGGTAACAACGGGAACTAAAAACTTTACATAATGAAATGTGAACCGAGAGAGAATTTCTTTCACGTAGACAGCATAGTACAGGTCGACGTAAAGGTAGATAAGGAACAGGAAACGTAATGGCGAGGTAGGGGTTTTACCGATAACAACCATTGCATGCAGCAGTGCTACACGGGTACATTTCGCGTTCCTGATGTGGTGAATGGTGTTCGCGCGTGACTTTCACTCGTAAATATGTACGCAACATGAAACACATGAACACAAGATTATCCGCTTCGTTTTCTTTAGTATCGAAAGTAAGGGTCATCAGTAAAAAATGACAAAATCGTCCCTTAAATGAAACAAAGGTCATAAGAAAGGTTTCTATACGGAAATTGAAGAGTTATAATAGTTGGAAACTCCATTTAAAACTTATTTCGCGTGAAACCAAATTAACAATGACCGAAATTATGTGACAAACTATGATTTTGATTAGCAGGTCATCTAGCGAGCTGTCTGAAATATGAGAGGTACTTTCGAGAACACCATTCATATTCAGTATACCGAAATAATCAGCAACCAGTTGCATAAAAGAAATTTTATTTCCTTAACCATTTTCAGGCATTTAGTGCCCTTCTTCAGAAGGTTATAGTCATCGCATTATTTGCAAGTGTCAACAATAAGACGCATGCAGCATACTGATGTGGTCACGTGGTTCACATTACATGTACAAAAATGAAAAAATTCAGGAGAACTGTATTCCTGCAGTTCCCTATTATCAGTCACGTACAGTGCATGTAAATTTTTATCTGTGGGTATCACCATCTTCTTTCTCTTTCATGTCATTTTACACTCGCAACCAAGGGATGTAAAACAGTATTGTGTAACTAAATGTTACTTTGTTAACTGACACAGTGTCAGGATCAGTGTATCGCGGTTGGCTGAATTTAGTAACTGCCATCATTAGTTGCTGCTACTGCTTTCGGATTATCAAATACTGTATACGTGCAGCTGCTGTATGGCTGTACTGAAAAAAAGCTGATCCGGATGAATCAGAGATTCGAAGTAAAGAGGTCTGGATAAACAAGGTTCAACCGCATTTAGAGATGAAAACAATAGCACGAGATAGAAAGAGTGGAAGATGACAATATATCAATAGAAAAAATTGGCCATGTGCGGTTAGGACTCGCACACTGGGGCTTCTGAACAAACTTAATTTCATTTTTTGAACACAACCTACGCCCAGCCTGGAGACAGAAGTGATGACACTTTCTGCAAGGACCTGACATTCATTTTGCAGGACAATGCTCAAGCACGTACAGTGCAACCTGTTACTGATTTTTTGACTGTTGGGGCTGCTATGCGCTATACTAGTTACTGCACTCCCCTGACTTAAGCCCTCGTAAGTTCAACTCGATTTCTAAACTGAACGAGATACTTCCCGGCATTTTCTTCAGAACTGCTACAAATTCGTCTGGCAATAGACCGCACCACTCGAACTGTCAACACAACTGGCACTGCTAAGAGTATCCTCCGACTTCCACATCGCTGGCAACGGTCTATACGCAACGCTGGTGACTACTCTGAAGATCAATAAAACTTTGAAACACGTATCTATTTTGCACGAGCTGTAAATAAATAGTTGCCACTATTAAAGTTCCAACCTTCGTATAAACACTCCAGCAGACGACAAACACACTTCCAAGCAGACAACCATCGGGATCGAATAAAGAAAATATAGGGTGACAACGCAAATATAGGATGATTGCTTTTCTGTATCAGATGAAACTCTTAACTTGTATCTAGTTAATGAGGAAAATGATTTAGATATGAAATACAATTCATATATGGTAATTGAGTATTGAAATATCACTATGGCTGCATGGCTGCCAGGTATATCACACAGTTGATCATCCTCTCAGTTTGAATTTATGCGAGCACCGACATCTAAATGACGCTGTTCAGAAATATAAAAGTGGTTATCAATTCTGGAAGTCAATGAAGTGGCTTATTTAGAGACGCTTCAATACACACTGAAGAGCTAAAGAAACTGGCACACCTGCCTAATATCGTGTAGAGCCCAAGCGAGCACGCAGAAGTTCCGCAACACGACGTGGCATGGAATCGACTAATGTCTGAAGTAGTGTTGGAGGGGTTCACACCTTGAATCCGTAAGAGTAAGAGGGGGATGGAGATTTCTTCTGTACAGCACGTTGCAAGGCACCCCACATATACTCAATAACGTTTATGTGTAGGGAGATTGGTGGCCAGCGGAAGAGTTTAAACTCAGAAGAGTGTTCCTGGAACCACTCTGTAGCAATGCTGGACGTGTGGGGTGTCTCGTTGATCTGCTGGAATTGCCCAAGTTCGTCGGAACGCACAATGGACACGAATGGATCGTATCTAGACGTATCAGGAGCCCCATGTCACTCCAACTGTATACGCCTCACATCATTACAGAGCCTCCCCAAACTTCAACAGTCCCCTGCTGACATGCACGGCCCATGGATTCATGAGGTTGTCTCCATACCCGTACATGCCCTTGTGCTCGATGCAATTTGAAACGAGACTCGTCCGACCAGTCAATATGTTTCCACTCAACAACGATCCGATGTCGGTGTTGACGGGCCCAGGCAAGGCGTAAAGCTTATGTCGTGTAGTCATCAAGGGTACACGAGTGGGTCTTCGGCTCCGAAAGCCTATATCGATTATGTTTTGTTGAACGGTTCGCACTCTAACAGTTACTGATGGCCCAGCATTGAGATCTACAGCAATTTGCGGAGGAGTTGCACTTCTGTCACGTTGAACGATTCTGTTCAGTCGTCGTTGACCCCGTTCTTGCAGAGTCTTTTTCCGGCCGCAGCGATGTCGCGGAGTTGATGTTTCACCGGATTCTTTAAATTCACGGTACACTCGTGAATGGTCGTACTGAAAAATCCCCACCATCGCTATCTCGGAGATGTTGTGCTCCATCGGTCGTGCGCCGACTATAACATCACTTTCAAACTCACTTAAATCTTGATAACTGCCATTTCAGCAGCAGTAAACGATCTAACAACTTCTTACCGCATCGCCGTATTCTGCCTGTTTACATATCTCTGTATTTTAATACGTATGCGTTTAGCAGTTTCTTTGGCGCTTCAGTGTAGATAGTTCACGAAGCCAGGGGATCCAGAGTCTCGGCATTTTTTGCCTGTTATCGATGTTGATGATGGCCAGATATCGGTCCCCGAAATTGGAAGATCATATCAGAAATTCACTGCAGTTCCTGAAACTAGCCGGACATACACAAAGAAGTGTGCAAATCAGTTCTTTTATGTATGTAAATATTTTTTATTTACTAACTAAAACATGACTATAACTTACATTTTGTGCTTCCATGCAGCCAAATTTTTCCAGTGTGCTTTTGAGGGATGATGAGAGCAGTTTCAAGTTCTGATGAGAAAAAGATATTTTTTATGTCATATAATAACAATTTAACAGTTTCCAAATTTTTTGCCTTACTTGCACTGTGATACGTTGCTTCTTGCAAATTTCGTAATCCTAGGTTTTGAGGAGGGAGTTTGTGGATATCAAAATATGTGACACATATGGCCCTACTTTTTACTGCATTCACTTAGAAGCTCAAATTTTTAAGCTAACAGGGGACATAAATTTCAACTTGATGCATCTACTAGTTTCTTAGGAAAAAGGGTTTTAACAGTCGGACATGCAGACAGACGGACAAACACTAAAGCGATCCGACTGAAGTACGGGACAGCTAAATATTCTTCTATGACAAAACCTTAAAAATTTGTATACCATCATAATTTCCCATAATCAGTTAATTAGCCGTTAAAGCCCAAAACATTCTTCGAAGACACCAACTGCTTTCCCGTGGGAAGTGGCGTGCTACCGACGTAAAGAGGTACGTGAGAAAACCGCATGTAGGAACAGATTTAGGCCCGAGCGACGCTGTGATAAGAAAGCAGCACTGCCAACAGCTAAGGATCAGATTCTGGCAGCTTGTTATCTGTTAGTCGTAATTCCCAGAATGTTGAGGCTACAGCACAGACACGGGCGAGTTATCTTCTCGGAAATGCTCGGGAGGCGAACGCCGGTAGATCTGCTCCACTAATCCCGCCGTGCCTCGGTCGGCTTCCCGTAGCTGTGCAGGCCAGCGCGTCTCCCCGACGTCCTTGCCACTTCAGCTGATAACGTTTCGTGTGTTCCGCGAAAACGCTGAGAAAAGCCCTCACAACGTCACGCGCGCTAGACTCCCAGCTACTTGCCGACGTCACGTCACTCAGTTACAGATGAAGTCTTCCGTAAATATCTCCACTGCGCACTACGGGCCTCAGCAAGGGCCAGGAAAGAGATACGGTAAAAACCTCCGCACACGAGACGTGAGCCGTTTGTGGAGACGAAGGTGGCCGAATTTTTGGCGCCACTTCGTGGAAGTTCGCGTTCTTAAGCATTTCGAAGCTTGAAAGTCTGGGCAATATGCTTAGTTAGATTTTTGCTTTGTGGAGAGGAACATGTACAATGGGGCGCAGGATCGCTTTTTCCCGCTACATTAGCTCGTATCTTTCGTTGCTGATCCCGTTTTTGATGTTTTATAACTTACGTCCTACGAGTATACGAATATACTCGTTCATTGTGTCAGCGCATTCAGGTTCTCTGAAAACGACCTCGTTTTTGGTACGATTTGTTGCAAAATATGACGGGAAAACGACACATTAGCGCTAGTAGAATTTTCGTACTTGTAAATTATAGATTGCAGCAATCAATCGTCCTTGCTTGAATTTTATTACGCAGATCTAGATTTCAGCTAGAAGCTAGCCATTCTCAATGCACTATTATTTTCGCTCAAAGCATGTAAGGTCCTGTTGATCGGGCTTCACCCTCAGTTAATTGAATACTCAATGCTAAAATAATAGTGCCTTGAGAATGGCTAGCTTCTAGCCAAAACCTAGTTCTGCATAATGAAATTTAAGCAAGGACGACTGATTGCTGCAATCTATAATTTACAAGTCAATATAACAGTCGATGAGTGCAACCACTTTCCAAATGGAAAGTAACCTGATTTTTATACTTGGTTGTTTCCGTCTTGTAATTTCCGTGCTATGGAAGTATGTCGTTCCAAGGCAATGGCACGTGGAATATTTATCAAAAAAGCGTCGTTTTGGTACGATTTGATACAATTAAGTGTTGGTTTAATTGAGCAAGCGGAAAAGGAGACAAAAGAAAAATTCGGAGTAGGTATTAAAATCCATGAAGAAGAAATAAAAACTTTGAAGTTCGCCGATGACATTGTAATTCTGTCAGAGACAGCAAAGGACTTGGAAACAGTTGAACGCAATGAACAGTGTCCTGAAAGGAGGATATAAGATGAACATCAACAAAAGCGAAACGAAGATAATGGGATCTAGTCGAATTAGGTCGGGTGATGCTGAAGGAATTAGATTAGGAAATGAGACATTTAAAGTAGTAAAGGAGTTTTGCTATTTGGGGAGCAAAATAACTGATGATGGTCGAAGTAGAGAGGATATAAAATGTAGACTGGCAATGGCAAGGAAAGCGTTTCTGAAGAAGAGAAATTTGTTAACATCGAGTATAGGTTTAAGTGTAAGGAAGTCTTTTCTGAAAGTATTTGTATGGAGTGTAGCCATGTATGGAAGTGAAACACGGACGATAAATCCTTTGGACAATTAGAGAATAGAAGCTTTCGAAATGTGGTGCTACAGAAGAATGCTGAAGATTAGATGGGTAGATCACATAACTAATGAGGAGGTATTGAATAGAATTGGGGAGAAGAGGAGTTTGTGGCAAAACTTGACAAGAAGAAGGGATCGGTTGGTAGGACATGTTCTGAGGCATCAAGGGATCACAAATTTAGCACTTGAGGGCAGCGTGGAGGGTAAAAATCGTAGAGGGAGACCAAGAAATGAATACACTAAGCAGATTCAGAAAGATGTAGTTTGCAGTAAGTACTGGGAGATGAAGAAGCTTGCACAGGGTAGAGTAGCATGGAGAGCTGCATCAAACCAGTCTCAGGACTGAAGATCACAACAACAACAACAATGACTTATCAGCCGTTAAAGCATTCAGAACATCTTACCATGAAACAGAGACCTACGTAGCATCACTTCGGAACAAACAACCAAAACATATAAAAGGAAAACTATACTGTAGCTGCTAGAGGTGTAGAGTTATGAACTTAAATGTATAAGAGGAAGTCACACTAAAACGAGAAAGGTGCAAAAGAAGTGAGTAAACTGTTGATTTTTTTTAAAAAGTAATCGCTGTAATCACCAGCGTTTTTGAAACAATCTGCCAACAAAATTCCCGCCAACGGGTCGCATGGTTCTTTCAGCTACGCTGCAGAATTTACGGTGGCAAGCTGTTACAAATCCTCCATCCAGATCCGATATCTGCCCGTGCCATTTCCATATTTTTGGGGCCCTGAAGAAAGACATTCGTGGTCGTCGATTTGCCTCGGATAAAGTGTAATGTGCTGCGAATACACAGAAATAAAGATCCTTTATCATTTAGCTACAATATAGCAGGTCAGCAACTGGAAGCAATTAATTCCATAAATTATCTGGGAGTAGGCATTAGGAGTGATTTAAAATGGAATGACCATATAAAATTAATCGTCGGTAAAGTAGATGCCAGACTGAGATTCATTGGAATAATCCTAAGGAAATGCAGTCCGAAAACAAAGGAAGTACACTTGTTCGCCCACTGCTTGAATACTGCTCACGGCCTAGGATCCGTACCAGATAGGGTTGATAGAAGAGATAGAGAAGATCCAACGGAGAGCAGCGCTCTTCGTTACAGGATCATTTAGTAATCGCGAAAGCGTTACAGAGATGATAGATAAACTCCAGTGGAAGACTGTGCAAGAGAGACGCTCAGTAGCTCGGTACGGGCTTTTGTTGAAGTTTCGAGAACATACCTTCACCGAGGCGCCAAGCAGTATATTGCTTCCTATTACGTATATCTCGCGAAGAGACCATGACGATAAAATCAGAGAGATTAGAGCCCACACAAAGGCATACCGACAATCTTTCTTTCCACGAACAATAAGAGACTGGAATAGAAGGAAGAACCAATAGAGGTACTCAAGGTACACTCCGCCACATACCGTCAGGTGGCTTGCGGAATATGGATGTAGATGTAGAAGAGATGCACGCCTGTGTGAAATCATGGTTCCGTAGGCAACCACAACCAGTTTTCCAAGAAGACATTGACCGTGTTGCCTCAAAGTCGGATAAATGTATTAACAGATACGGCAATTAATCGTATTTGTGAAATAATAAGCAGTTAACTTACCTTTTTGCATGTGTCTCGTTTTCATTTGACTGCCCCTTGTACTTGGATTACTTCCTGCTATCTGAAATGTTTTTTATTCGGTTTCATGTTTTATAAAAGATTCTGGTACATTCTTATTAATTTAATAGAATTACGCTCGGTAACATTGGATTTTATTGTACGTGTCAGAGTGCTCTGTGTCAGAATTGAGTTTGTTCGATATTCTGAATATGCCAAGGAACATGGACTAACAAATTGCAAGGTTGCTTTCTATGTCAATACCCAATTAGATCGCAGTTCAGTTTCTTCATTTTTTTTTTTACTGCGAACAGGCCATCTGAGGACCACGTATCAATTTCAGTTCTTCGTTCTTTGTTCTTTTCTTTTCTTTCAGTATGCTTTCATCTGTTCACTATGTTTCTTCCTTCTGTCTTCAGACCATTTTGAACCAGTCTTTTTAGCTACCCTGAGTTGGAAATCCCTCCGTTTTCAGTACTTTTTCCACAAAGATACTATAGATAAATTTGTCTCTGTTGTTTGTATCTTCTGTTTTTATATTGTTTCTTTCTAAAATTCGTCTTTCTAGTACTTCGAATTTATCTAAATTACAGTTTAAAGCCAGACATTTGCTTGCATGTAGGCATTCTGGCTTCACTACTGTGTTATAATGCCTTATTTTTGCATTTTAGGACAGCCACTTTTTACTGCAATAGTCTTTTGTGATACCATATGCTCTCCCCATTTTAAGCAACCTTTCCTCTATTGCAAATTTTTCCAAAGCATTTTCTTGGATTATCTCCCCTAGGTATTGGAATTTTCTTACCCTCTCTGTTTGTCCAGTATCTGTTTTCAGAAATTTTTGTGCGTTCTTAATGTTTGTTATAAATTTTGTTTTTTTCTGCAGAAATTCTTAAGCCAGTACTGCTGGCTATTTGTTCCAGGAGATTTATTTGTGCTGTAGCAGATGCCACATTATCGGAAAGTATAACAAAATCATCTGCAAATAGAAGATTTCGATCATATTGCTTCTCCTTCCTAACCTTATAGGCGAGATGTGGAGTTCAATAAGTTTTTCGTTCCAAATTCTCACTATTTTCTCTAACACATTATTAAATAGAATTATGGATGCACCACCACCTGTTATATTGAAAGGCTGCGAAATTTCTCCAATGAATTTTACTTTACGGACAGTAAGTGTTTCACAGCCAGTTAAGATTTTACGCCAGATTCTCGAATTATTTTATCTATAGTATCTCTGTCAACAGAATCAAAAGCGTTTTTAAAATCCACAAACTTAACTACAATACCCTTTGAATGAAGTAATCTATGGCGAATTAGTGACTTGAGATAAAAGATTTGTTGTGAACATGACCTTCCTTTCCTAAAACCACCATGATATTCACCTAAATGACTAATAGTGTTGTTTCTGTTCTGCTTAATAAAAATCTTGGAAAATGCTTTATATGCTACTGCCAGTAAAGAGACTCCTCTGTAGTTGTTTACATCGTGTTTATTACCATTTTTGTGGAGTGGATGTATCTAGGCAACTTTTTATTCCTCTGGGATTTTTTCTGTTTTCGAGATTTCTTCAATGAGTAAATTTAGCTCCTTGCTATATTTGACAAGGACCGCTTCAAAAGTTCAGCTGTCATAGATTCTTCTCCTCCAGTTTTGTTGTTTTTGAGGTTCTTAATTACTTCTTCAATTTCTTCTACAGTTGGTGGTAAATCTTCTTCCAAATTTTCACTGATATCTGAGAATTCCAATTTATGACTTGGGACAGAACAGTTCATAAACTGATGAGAGTATCTTGCTAGTATTTCACAATTTTCTGTGTTGCTTAAACCACCAGTTTTACCATTTTCATTTTTGAAACAGGTATTTGGAGTCTCGTACCCCTTTACATTGTCCTAAAAAGTTTGATAAAAGTCACTAGTATTATTGTTTACAAAATTTTTGTCTATTTCCAAAAGTTTCTTCTTTTCGACAGCTCGTTTGGTATTTCTGATTAACCTGTCTGTTTTCTTTCTTTGTTGTTTAAATTGATCATAATCTTCAATTTTCTTGGAGCATTTTAATTTTTCCCATTTTGTAGCCCTCTCTGCTATGGCTGCTTCGCATATTTCGTTCCAGGAGAAATAATACTTGAGGCTCGGTGATTTACAATTGAACTTTCCTGATGAAGTGTCGTAGTTCATCCGGCGATGTTTCCGCAACTCAGTTCAGAAACTATGTCAGATGGTGCTAGAAGCTTCATAAAACCATTACTTTCACTTTCATGGACCGTGCCGAGTCCATTCGTGTGCTGATGTGGCACTGCCGATGCAAACTGGATGACAGTCGTCGTGTTACTGTAAAAGAAAACATTCGTAGAGTTAAAAGTATTTTCAAAAGTGAATATGACCGTGTGTGCAGGTTGTAGCTATCCATCCATTCTTCGTCGATTTGCACTATCTCTGACTCGCCGAGGTATCTGTTGTACATACAATTCGATTCACAAATGAGAACTTCAACATACTTTCTGGAATAATTAACAAAGTATATTCTTAAAGATCAGCACTCCTTTTCCCTAAAAATTCGCGTCGATTTCGTTGATAATTAACCAACAGTAATTACATGAAGTGAAGATAGCATGGAACGACTCTCTGTACTCATCCCAAACTCTCTTTTCAAAGGCGGCTGCAGGCTTGTAGTCATTGTAACGAATGTAAATTGACCTCGAAGCATGAAAATAGAGGGGAACTCTGCAAAAGATTCCACGATATGGCGTACATATAAGCATAAACAGTTTGCTAGGTTGGTACAGAGTTTGAATGGTCTTCCGCTGTTGGAGGACGTAGCACACACACAGCGTCTAGAATTAAAGGCAATACACAGGATTGGCAGAACAGAAATATTGCTGACAAGGTGCTCAATTTCTCGCATATCATGGGAATTAAAACCAAGATTCGTGTTGACACCTGTTCTGAGTAGATACCTGCTACATCTCGACTGGGCACTTGAAAGCTGAGACACCCTCGCAGGCACGCGTGAGGGTTAACTCCTAGCAACCGAAACTTCAGAATACGCCGTGCAGGCCTTGGTAACCACCCCAGGACGCCACACAACTCCTGAGTTAAGCTTTTCTGTCGCACACGGTAGCGACCACCAGTAGTTCCGGAACCACTCCCTTGAGTGAGAACCTTTCAACCAACACTCAACAGTCTGCACTGCCCACTTCAATTTAAGAAATGAAAATAACTGAACTGAGACAGAATCGTGAAGCGATCTGTACGTCATATTACAAAACAAAACATAAGACAAACCTTCTAGGCGCCTTTCTGAAGTGTATCTGATATTCACTAATATCATCACAGCTGGCATAGAATGAAATTAATTTTGATCGGCCAAAGAAATAAACTGGCGTCAAAAGTTTTTATAACGTAATGGACCACTTTCACGTTGTGAATGATATTACGGAACGGAGCACTAAGTAATGAGTACCAGAGTCATCATCATCATTAGTTATCTGCTATTTTAGCAGGTCCTTTGCCTCTCCATTTTCTGCGATCCATTGCTTCCTTCTTAAGGCTGCTGTATGTTGTACCGTCCATCATGTCATCCAGTATCTGGAATCTCT
The DNA here is from genome assembly GCF_023864275.1 of Schistocerca cancellata. NCBI lineage: Eukaryota > Metazoa > Arthropoda > Insecta > Orthoptera > Acrididae > Schistocerca > Schistocerca cancellata. The sequence goes on along the minus strand of NC_064633.1, from coordinate 316,669,875 downwards.
TCCTTCCTCGCTTCCTTTTCCCTCCTACATAACCTTCTAAAACTGTTTTTATCAGTCCGTCATTCTTTCTTAATATATGTCCAATCCAATTTCTTTTTCTTCTCTTTATAACATCTAGTAACTGTCTTTTATCTCCCACTCTTCTCAGTACCTCTTCATTTTTTACTCTGTCCATCCAACTTATTCTTTCCATCTTCCGCCATGTCCAGATCTCAAAAGCCTCCAGCCTTTCTCTGTCTTTTTTCCTCGTAGTCCATGTTTCAGCGCCATATAGAAGAACACTCCATACAAGACATTTTATGAGTCTCTTTCTGAGTTCTCTGTCCAGACCGCTGCAGAAGATTCTCTTTTTCTTATAAAACGCCTCTTTTGTCATTGCTATCCTTGTTTTAATTTCTGTGGTGCACTTCCAGTCGGTGTCTATCCTGCTTCCAAGATACTTAAAATTTTGCACCTGTTCTAGTGTTTCTCCATTCAGCACAATTTTTATTTCCTTATTTCCTCCTATTGCCAATACTTTTGTTTTATTTGTGTTAATTTTCATTCCATATTTTTTTCCGTTAGTTGCAATGGTGTCCACCAAATCCTGTAATTCTTTTTCCCCTGTGGCTAGAAGGACCGTGTCATCAGCAAATCTCAAGCATCCTACTCCTCTTCCTCCAATTTCTACTCCTTTGTCATCTAATGAGCATTGGTCAATCATATTTTCCAAGTACAGGTTGAAAAGAGTAGGTGATAAACAGCATCCTTGTCTTACTCCTTTCCCTAGTCTGATCCAGTTTGTACTTTCTCCTTCTAATGAATGCCCTTACTACTTAAATCGATTTTGCTGAAAGTCTTAAGTTACATGAAATCAGCCTATTAAAATCTCTGGTGGAGCCCTTCTTCTTAATATTCAGCGGCTGGCTTGCTAGAAAAGATCTTCACATACGTTATTATTATTAAGCGCTGCATTCAGTTGGGAAAAAATCGATCGTTTTGAACACTTCGTTCAGTTTACGACAGATCTAAAATTTCAGATGTGGACGAAGCCTTTTTGGACGATTTCAATAAAACTCAGAGATTGCAGGCTCTCTTCGTCACAGCTGAAACTTCCCAATTAATTACAGGCCCCAGACAATCATCAACAATTCAGACAGAGAACGCATTCGTCATTCACTCTAAAATGAAATGGTCACAAACCTTATTTCTGAGGAAAATTGTATATTGAATCCATTTCCGTACATGTTCCGTTTCCGTGGATTTTTAGTCCCATGAAATTTACTTTTACAAGTCCTTCTTTCTCTTTGTCTACCCCGCTAGCGGCACAAACTTTCCTGCCTCGCTTTATCGCGAAGAAGAGTAAATAAATCTCCTTTTGCAATACGAAAATCTTCCAACCGATACTTTCCGAAGCTGTTCCTTTCTCTCTCTTTCTATCTCTCTTTCTAAAACTATAATGACCATGGAGCATACACCTGTGTACCTCTGTTGTTCCAAAGAATAAACGTACTCGAAAAATACCTTGGCGTCGACGAGCTGTCGGCGCATATATTGCTAGAAAATCTGCTCAGATACTTTTCATACGTAAATAAATGTGGATGATTTGATTGACCATTATTAATTATTGCGTGGTAGAGGGTAATTTTCCGTGGGGAGATTACATCCTCTCACTTTAACTGAAACTTTTTGATTAAGGTATAATGAGTTTATAAGTCTTCTGGTTTTCCAGTCCACTCTCTTTTCCCTCATAATAGTCGCCAGCTTGTCCCAAACCACATTGTCAAATGCCTTTTCTAAATCGATGAAGCACATATATAGGTCTCTTCCTTTTTCAATAACCCTTTCTCCCAAGATTCGTAAGAGCCCTATTGCATCTCTGGTGCCCGTATTCCGTCTAAATCCAAACTGCTCCTCGCCGAGATTCTCCTCTATTACTTTTTCAAGTCTTTTATTAATTATTCTTAACATCACTTTGGCTGCGTGTGAAATGAGGCTGATTGTCCTGTGCTCGCTGCATTTCTTGGGTCCTTGTTTTTTCGGTAACGGAATCATTACTGTTGTCAAAAAGTCCTCAGGCCATTCACCACTGTCAGTACCAGAGTACTTTTCCGCAGACGCATAGGTCTTCAGAAAGCTTTTGACTCGGTTTCAACAAACACTGTGCTGCTAGCCTTATTTTCAAAAGTTCTGGTAAGTAAAAGAAGGGATACATTTTCATGGTACTAACCGATCAGAAATATCCGGACACCAATATGTAATGTGTAATTGACCACCAGGTGTCAGGAGAGGCTGGCCCACCATCCTCAAAGAAAGCGCGTAGTACTGTGTTGTCAGTACAGAATCAGTAACCAGAATCGGTCAGGCAGGAGAGGTCAGTGATTTGGAACGTGGACCAGTCATTATCACCCGAATAACTAATCCATCAGCGTCGCTTTGACCCTTCTGAAGCCGCCCAAGTCGACCGTTGGTGATGTTACAACGGTGAGGCAGGGCGAACGAGCAATGACGATTAAACCAAGACCACGTAGAGCTCTTGTACTGACGGGGAGGGACCGCTGACAACTGCGGAGGATGGTTATAAAAAATCGCATTAAATCAGCGGAAGTCCAATGAAACGATTTGGGTTTGGTGAATGCTTATAGAACATTTCCTGCTATCATTTGTGGCGCTACGGTATGGGAATGTTTCTCATTTTTAGCGTGCGATCCCCTTATTGCACTTAAGAAAACGCTAAATGTTGAAGGATATAAACATGTTTCACAGCACTGTGTACTGCGTACAGTAGAGGAACAGTTAGAGGACTGCGACTGTTTTTTCAGCATTACAGTGTGCGTCCTGTCATTCTTGGAGTGAGGCAAAGAATCGTGGACAATAACAATCCTGAAAGGAACTAGTCTGTCCAGACCCGCGCCCTCAACCCAATACAACAACTCTGGGATGAGTTACAACGTTGTCTTGGCTCCAAACTCCAGCATCCACCATGCAGTTTTAAGAAAAAAATAGGTGGCTGAAAATAACAAAACTAAAAAGCCAGAATTTGGTCAGAATGTGCGTATGGAACTCATAAATAACTGGTGCAAGTTTCAAAGTAAAAGAATAAAAAATTAAAATAGGAATCCACGTTTATTTAAAAAAAATTGAAGGCGCTAAATATTGGACTTAGAAACGTAAAAATTTGTTTTCTTCTTCAATTCACCCTAAAAAATAACTAAGAGACCACGTTACGCTACATCTTATAGTTTTTGAATAATTTAATGAAAACCAAATTTGTAACTAAAATATATCCATTTGTAGTAGATTAAGTATCTGTAATTTTAATGATAGGAGATTTTGGTTGCAGCACATGATAAAAACTACTAAATAATAGAGCTGTACCTAATTTTAGAACCATAATATTAATAACATCCAATATAAGTTGTAGTAAAGGTATGGTTCAGAGGTAACGATCTACCGTTAGTTCCACTATAAAAATTCTAGAAGGCAAAGTTTTTATTCAAGCAAGCTGAAACTGTTTCTGTGCTTTCAAACAACTTACCTAATAAATGTAGAAATTAAGAAGATTTTAAATTAGTTCATAACTTAGTTATTAAAGATTATGTGTCCGAGAAAGCGGTCGTTCAGGACTGCTGCCGTGTGCATTGGCAGGAAACAACAGACGTTCTCTCGGCCGACCGCTACGGCACCTATATAAATACAGCCCAAGAGGCAAGAAAAAGGTTCACTTAGCACTCAGCTACTGTAAGATCCACGTCTGTTTAACTTCGGATCGCGCTCTGCCTCGGATGACGTCAGAGACGAACTGTGACAAAACTCGAATTTTCTGTAATAACGGATAGTGGACTTCGAAGACTGTCCACCGTCCTGGATCGCTTATATTTCGCTAAAGTATCTGTTAGTATGCCGTCCGTGATAATTACAAATCCGCGTGGCAAGTGGTGACTATTAGTACCACTTTTGTGGCGAGCATTTATTTTGAACATTTATTTAAGTATTAGTAGTCAGGGCGAAGGACTATTTGGCACGAACGTACCGTAGAGGTCGCCTCTGAACTGATAATAGTGCTTTTTAAGATAAAAAGATTTACTGTCAATTGAACATACTGACTTTCAAAGTGTTGTATGTGAGATACTTTAGTCAATATATGTTTGAACTAGAACTTTATTCCTTCATTTATTAGCATAGTCCAGATCCCGCTAAGTAGAAGGAGAATAGAAACATTTCTTTCAGTGGGCTGGACCAGAAAGTGGCAGTGCAGACTGGAAACTAAGGTCAGTATGTTCTCCTTTTCTGGCTGACCACAAAAATAGTTGCCAGGTTCGCGTGAGAAAGACAGTGTAGTATACAACCATCATAAAATTTAACCTGCCGCCCCACAACCTCTGAACGACTTTCGTTTTGCTGCTGGGGTTGTAATGCTTGCCTCAATGGTAGATTAACTTCAACAGCAGCTTATATAACAGGTTAGCGCAAATTCGAAAGTAGGCAAAAAAATTGAGTGTGATGAGACTACAATAATGATACACCGAAAAGAAATTGATTTAACAAACCATATAAAAGTTGGTGAGTGTTTGTATTAGTGGCAGTTAAAGGCACTGAGTATATAAATAAAATAAACATACAGCGATCAGCAGAGAGATGGTTCAAATGGTTCAAATGGCTCTGAGCACTATGAGACTTAACTACTGTGGTCATCAGTCTCCTAGAACTTAGAACTACTGAAACCTAACTAACCTAAGGACAGCACACACATCGATGCCCGAGGCAGAATTCGAACCTGCGACCGTAGCGGTCGCGCGGTTCCAGACTGTAGCGCCTAGAACCGCTCGGCCACTCCGGGCGGCAGCTGAGAGATGCATCTTAGGAATTACAGCGTGACAGAACAGAAAAAGTATATGAATGGGAGAGTGGACCGCCGTAGAATAATTACAAGTATAACTGCACTGTGAGTGAAGTGTGTATGTGCAGGACATGCTGCCAGGTCAATGGATGTTGGCTCTTTTCTCTATTCTAATATTTATAAAAAATCAGGCGCAATGGCCTAATGGGAGGTGGGTAGACAACGCGAGAAATCATGAAAGTCTGACTTGGACTCGTGAACTGAAAGCAGTAATGCATGGATAGTCTAGAGAAGGTCCTCAAACAACGGTGGATGGAAAACGTCTGACAGTCACGATGATTCACAAAAATACAATTAGGCACACCTCTGATTACTTAGGCCATTTCAGTAACTCGTACTATAGCACTTTCTGAGCGCTGAGAACGTCAGCTCATCAGAAAAGTACTGTCAACAAAGTCAGAGTTCCAAGATATTGTGGCCCAGTCGCATCTTTGGGAAATCCAGCTCGGACTCGTTACAATGAACTGAGAACTTCCCTCAAGCTGTGACTGCCTTATGCATACCCTTCGTGTAGTGTTCAAACCAATATTTAGGCCATCTCTCTGGGCAGGTCAACCCATTTCTGGAATGTTAGTTTTCACAAAGTATTGTCCCACAGATGCTTTACGACAGGTTGCCTGGGCATGATGACACAATCATCGTCACCGATCTGTTCCTCTGGCATACGCATTGCTGCAAAAAGTTTTAATATCCTTACACATTTAGAGTTTTCCGAAGCGCAATAGCAGGATTACCCTCTAAAAACGGAAAATACCCCCAAATTGTAAAACCACCTCCTCTCCCGTACTTCACTGTTGGCACTCACCCTGATGGTATTCATTCAGCAAATCTAAGCCCTTCCATTGAACTCCCACATCGTATAGCTCCAAATCACTTCTTCCAATCATTCACTGTGCAGTGGCGTCGCTGTTTACACCACCTCAAACGTCGCTTTACTGACTTCAGGATCGTGTGGCTTATGAGGAGCGGCTCACCCTCTTAACTCCATTATTTCTAACTCCCCACGCACCGTAATTATGCTAGGTGGATTGGTGATAGCATTCTGGACCCCTTTCGCTGATTTCATGCGATTTTATACAACCACTATCCACAATGCTCGACGTTCCATGCCCGTCAGAAAAATTTATACGAATTCCACGTGGTCATGGCTTCGCTGTGGTTCTTTCTTGGCCTTTGTACTTCGTAATCACAACAGTTGACTCGGACAGCTTCTAGAAGTGCTGAAACGCTGCTGATAGATTTCATACCAAGGTGGCTTGCAATGACCAATCCACATTCGAGGTGACTGAGCCCTCCTGCTCCATTGATTCTACTGTTCCTCCTTCGTTACTTACAACACAATACCCCCCCCCCCTCCTTTTATACTAGTGGTTCCGCCTTTCGTGATATTAGGGGTCAATCCGACATTACATTGGTAGGGGTGTCCATGTACTTCTAATCAGATAGCGTAGAAAGAGCCGAGACTTTCTCGACATGTGTAGTGTATCTATGTTACTATTTCTCTTTTTGGTTTCACACATGTTGTTCCCTACTCGTGTGAGTTGTTCGCTTCAGTCAAATATTCTAGCTAGCTGAAGGTGGAGTCAAGAGGACCCAAATTGAGAATATTTGTGTGAGCATTTCCTCTTTGTCAACAAGAATGTAGGCTTTCGTCAACGAGATGTGCCCTGTTACGTCTGATCGATCATTGTCATCCTGTAGAATAACAGTTTCTAAGGAAGGACCCATGCAAGCATGTCATCTTTATGGGGCATCTCAGAACATGATGTTACGTCCACCCGCCCAGAAATATTCCACCAGGGTGGCAACCCACCCTTTCACAGACTTTTCATTCCGGAACTCAGTCTCATATTTAGCCGAAATAGCTGTATTACTATTTTGAAAATTATACCACGAATAACCTTCGGAGAGTTCTACATTGGCTACAGCTCAGTGAAAAAATAACAGCAGAAAAATCGGTGTATCAGTTATGTGTGAAGTGAATTTGGGTTTCCTGCCAGCACGTTCAGTTTAGAAAAAAATCTGCAAAACCTCTGCTATTATGCTTTCCTCTGCATTTTTGGTTCTCTGTTCTATCTGTAACAACTGGTAAGATTTGTAAAAGTACAATGGCATCACTGACTGAAATATCCCACAGGGTGATTCAGCCATTGGCCGGAATATACACACATCAAAAAAAGTTTTGCATCACCTCGGTTCTGAGAGTTCCGGAACCCGTACAGGAAATTGGAATAGATACCAACATTAACATCATTTCCACCATTTTTATTGCTTATAAAAACCACACACTGCATGCTGTACTACCATACAGTGAGATCTTCAGAGTTGGTCGTCCTTATTGCTGTACACATCGTTACCTCTAATACCCAGTAGCATGTCCTCTTGCACTGATGCATGCCTGTGTTCGTTGTGATATACTATCCACAAGTTCATAAAGGCACTGGTGGTCCAGATTGCCCACTCCTCAATGGTTATTTGGCTTGGATTCCTCAGAGTGGTGGGTGGGACACATTGTCCGTAAAGAGCCCTTTTCAATCTATCCCATGCATGTTCGATAGCGTTCATGTCTGGAGAACATGCTGGCCACTCTAGTTGAGCGATGTCATTATCCTGAAGGAAGTAATTCACAAGATGCGCATGATGGGGACGTGAATTGTCATCCATGAAGACGAATGCCACACCAATATTCTGACGATATGGTTGGACTATCGGTCGGGGATGTCATTCACGTATTGTACAGCCGTTACGGTGCCTTCCATGACCAGCTGCGGTGTACACTGGCCCCACATAACGCCACCCAAAAACAACAGGGAACCTCCATCTTGCTGCACTCGCTGGACAGTGTGTCTAAGGCGTTCAGCCTGACTGGGTTGCCTCTAGTTGAAGGCATATGCGACACTCATCGGCGAAGAGAACGTGATAACAAACCTGAGCGGTCCATTCGGCACGTTGTTGTCCCCATCTGTACAGCGCTGCATGGTGTTACGGTTGCAAAGATGGACCTCACCATGGACGTCGGGAGGGAAGTTGCGTCTCATGCAGCCTACTGCGCACAGTTTGAGTCATAACACGACGTCCTGTGGCTGCACGAAAAGTATTATTCTACATGGTGGCGTTGCTGCCAAGGTTCCTCCGAGACATAATCCGTAGGTAGCGGTCATCCACTGCAGTAGTAGCCCTTGGACGGCCTGCGCGAGGCATATCATCGACAGTTTCTGTCTCTCTATATCTCCTCCATATCCGAACAACATCGCTTTGGTTCACTCCGAAATGCCTGGACGCCTCCCTTGTTGAGAGCCCTACTTGGCACAAAGTAACAATGCGGATGCGATCAAACTCTGGTTGAACTACAGACAACACGAGCCTTGTAGCTCCTTCCTGGTGGAATGACTGGAACTGATCGGCTGCCAGATCCCTCCGTCTAATAGGCGCTGCTCATGTATGGTTGTTTACATGTTTGGGCATGTTTAGTGATATCTCTGAACAGTTAAAGCGACTGTGTCTGTGATACAATATCCACAGTCAACGTCTATCTTCAGGAGTTTTGGGAACTGGGATGATGCAAATCTTTTTTTGATGTGTGTATATTATTCCTTGGCGTACATGGGCCCCTTTCCTTGTTAATATGTGACACTTGTGTCATATATATGTTTGTAGAATGTAGGTGAGTGTAATGTATGCGTGTATATTGCATGTCGTATTTCTATTGTATGACGATGATGACAGAGGAGAGAGAGCGAAACCCGGCGCCAGCACATGCAGGTAGCCTACTCTTCACGAATAGCACCAAGGTGACCATCGAAGTCCCAATAATACAGACGGATCACCATCAACAGTGTCATATGTCACTTTATGAGGCACAGTGGAGAGGTTTCGAATGTAATCCAGGACAGTTCAAATGGTACAAATGGCTCTGAGCACTATGGGACTTAACTTCTGAGGTCATCAGTCCCCTAGAACTTAGAACTACGTAAAATTAACTAACCTAAGGACATCACACACATCCATGCCCGAGGCAGGATTCGAACCTGCGACCGTAGCGATCGCGCGGTTCCAGACTGTAGCGCCTAGAACTGCTCGGCCAATCCGGCCGGCAATCCAGGACAGTGGCGCAAAGACTACTAACCACGAACTTTTCGCCATCAAGTCTCCTCTCCTTGCCGGTCAAATACAGACAACGAAAATTTCATCCACCACCAGGATTGTTCGGTATATCTCCGAGTCGAGCGCCACCGCATAAACGTGCATTAGCGACCTCGGCTTCGGAGGCGGCTACTGGTAAAAAAGATAGACGTTGCGCGAACGACGATATGGAAGGCAAAATCGTATGTTGTGGCGCGAGACAGGAGGCCGGAAAATTATTTGGACTCCATGTGGTACTTAGGCTAAGATGCTGTGTCGATTTCACACTCTGTTACGTATCCACTGAGTGTCCCGTATCATCAACGAATACTACAATGATCCCAACAACAAAAAATTACTTTGACTGCTGGTGCCATCTGGATACGTCCTCACACCTGCCTCTCTCGGAGCACAGGGTATTGTATTCGCGCTCCCCAACGCGGCAGAATAAACAGAGGCAGATCCTTCGCACACATTGCGCTCTTCGGAGGGGCGTAGCCAGCCATTGTCTGCTTCAAGTGTTGGGCGTGGACACTTCTGCACAGCGTGATGTCGCCACTCCGTCGCCAATCCATCTGCTGCACCTTACTTCCCAAGCTTTGTTCCTCGAAATTCTATATCGTCATCAAGATCCGGTCTGAAATGTTCGATTCACGCCCATCTGCTTCATTCAAGGGACCGGAGGCAAGTGAGAAATTTTCGTGTCAGATAGATATAAAATATCTTCGCTGTAAGGAAATTAGAGTTGGAAGCTTCGGCATTGTGCCGAGCGAGGTTCTGGTCAATCCCTCACAATTTTGATAATAATTAATATTTTCGTATGCACGTCTCCCAACTTCGGCTATGTAATCTATTATCTGATTTTTGGTAAACATTTTTGGAATTGATTATTATATTTTGACTAAAGTTCAGTCTTGATCACACCATTTATGTTTCAATGATATAGGTAACCGGTTTCGGTTATTTTTACACAACCATCGTCAGACCCATGGCTCCCTTAGGATGGTAGGCGGAACTCTCCTCAGCTGCTACTAAGTCAACTGTGTAAAAATAACCGAAACCGGTTACGTATATCATTGAAACATAAATGGTGTGATCAAGACTGAAATTTAGTCAAAATATATTATCTGATAGTTAGTTTATACGTTTGGGTGAAACTGTTTAACCGGAATGAAGTTCTGATAGAGAAATAAACACTGTCACATTTATATTGATTTTTCAAGCAGGCTTCTTTTCGAAGAGTATGGTCCTATCATCAGATGCGACCTGATGGAAGAAAGACTGGTTAGTTCACAAATCAAGTGCCAAGCAGTTAACATACAACGTTCTCTTTAGTGTTTAGTACCTCAGCTGATAAAAACGGAACTATTATAGGATCACTTTGTCGTGCGTATGTCTACCCGTCCTATTGTTATGGTTCGTTTTCCTCAGGAACGGGTAGAGAGATCAAGCTGAAATTTATGTCCGTTATTAAGGTCTATGGTCCCTTGACAGTATGTAAAATGTAAGCTTATAAGTCAATGAGGTTAAAAGATACGACCAAATATGCCATATATTTCGGTACTCGCAACCTCACTCATTAAATTCTGTAAGATACTTTCAGTTGACCTAGAACCATGATGCAAGGTTTCACAGTTCAAGTAAAGGAAAAAAATCCAAAAATTGTGTTTTTCTAACTTCATCACAGTTTTTTTATTTATTTATTCTCCATTTGTTGTTTGTGTATGTCTGTCTATTGAGACTCCTTTTTCTCAAGATCGTATAGCTGTATCAAGCTGAATTTGACGTAAAATACGAATGTTTAAAGTCGTTCGGCGACGTACAAATTTGCAAAGCGCGTGACTGAAACCGAGAGGTCATGGGATCGAATATCGGTCGGACCACAGATTTTTTAAGTATTCGTTTTAACCTAGCTTCACCTCTCAAAAATGTAAGGAGTGGCCAGAAATAACGCCTGGTTCGTACTCGACGTTAAACGGTAGCTGCTGTTTCCGTGTTTGGTAACTGCGATAGGGTAGGAAGACGTAAGTGGCGTACAATAGAAAGACACGTAGCGGGCCACTGAGCCACACGGAATTATTATTATCATTATTATTTGTAAACATAATTCAGTTTATACAGAAATCTTAGAGCGCGAATCGTACTCGCACCTGTCTACATCTGTCTACATGGATACTCTGCAGATCACATGTAAGTGCCTGGCAGAGGGTTCATCGAACCACCTTCGCAATTCTCTATTATTCCAATCTCGTATAGCGCGCGGAAAGAATGAACACCTGTATCTTTGAGTACGAGCTCTGATTTCCCTTGTTTTATCGTGGAGATCGTTCCTCCCTATGTAGGTCGGTGTCAACAAAATACACTCCTGGAAATTGAAATAAGAACACCGTGAATTCATTGTCCCAGGAAGGGGAAACTTTATTGACACATTCCTGGGGTCAGATACATCACATGATCACACTGACAGAACCACAGGCACATAGACACAGGCAACAGAGCATGCACAATGTCGGCACTAGTACAGTGTATATCCACCTTTCGCAGCAATGCAGGCTGCTATTCTCCCATGGAGACGATCGTAGAGATGCTGGATGTAGTCCTGTGGAACGGCTTGCCATGCCATTTCCACCTGGCGCCTCAGTTGGACCAGCGTTCGTGCTGGACGTGCAGACCGCGTGAGACGACGCTTCATCCAGTCCCAAACATGCTCAATGGGGGAAAAGATCCGGAGATCTTGCTGGCCAGGGTAGTTGACTTACACCTTCTAGAGCACGTTGGGTGGCACGGGATACATGCGGACGTGCATTGTCCTGTTGGAACAGCAAGTTCCCTTGCCGGTCTAGGAATGGTAGAACGATGGGTTCGATGACGGTTTGGATGTACCGTGCACTATTCACTGTCCCCTCGACGATCACCAGTGGGGTACGGCCAGTGTAGGAGATCGCTCCCCACACCATGATGCCGGCTGTTGGCCCTGTGTGCCTCGGTCGTATGCAGTCCTGATTGTGGCGCTCACCTGCACGGCGCCAAACACGCATACGACCATCATTGGCACCAAGGCAGAAGCGACTCTCATCGCTGAAGACGACACGTCTCCATTCGTCCCTCCATTTACGCCTGTCGCGACACCACTGGAGGCGGGCTACACGATGTTGGGGCGTGAGCGGAAGACGGCCTAACGGTGTGCGGGACCGTAGCCCAGCTTCATGGAGACGGTTGCGAATGGTCCTCGCCGATACCCCAGTAGCAACAGTGTCCCTAATTTGCTGGGAAGAGGCGGTGCGGTCCCCTACGGCACTGCGTAGGATCCTACGGTCTTGGCGTGCATCCGTGCGTCGCTGCGGTCCGGTCCCAGGTCGACGGGCACGTGCACCTTCCGCCGACCACTGGCGACAACATCGATGTACTGTGGAGACCTCACGCCCCACGTGTTGAGCAATTCGGCGGTACGTCCACCCGGCCTCCCGCATGCCCACTATACGCCCTCGCTCAAAGTCCGTCAACTACACATACGGTTCACGTCCACGCTGTCGCGGCATGCTACCAGTGTTAAAGACTGCGATGGAGCTCCGTATGCCACGGCAAACTGGCTGACACTGACGGCGGCGGTGCACAAATGCTGCGCAGCTAGCGCCATTCGACGGCCAACACCGCGGTTCCTGGTGTGTCCGCTGTGCCGTGCGTGTGATCATTGCTTGTACAGCCCTCTCGCAGTGTCCGGAGCAAGTATGGTGGGTCTGACACACCGGTATCAATGTGTTCTTTTTTCCATTTCCAGGAGTGTATTTTCGCAGTCGGAGGAGAAAGTTGCTGAGTGGAATCTCGTGAGAAGATTCCGTCGCAACGAAAAACCGCCTTTCTTTTAATGATGTCCAGCACAAATCCTGTATCATTTCTGTAACACCCTCTCCCATTTTTCGCGGTAATACAAAATGTGCTGCTTTTCTCTGAACTTTTTCGATGTACTCCGTCAGTACTATCTGGTAAGGATCCCACACCGCGCAGCAGTATTCTAAAAGAGGACGGAGAAGCGTAGTGTAGGCAGTCTCCTTAGTAGGTGTGTTACATTTTCTAAGTGTCCTGCCAATAAAACGCAGTCTTTGGTTAGCCTTCCCCACAACATTTTCTGTGTGTTCCTTCCAGTTTAAGTTTTCGTAATTGTAATTCCTAGGTATTCAGTTGAATTTAGGGCTTTTAGACTAGACTGATTGATCGTGCATCCGAAGTTTAACGAGTTCCTTTTAGCACTCTTGTAGATGACCTCACACTTTTCGTTATTTAGGGTCAACTGCCACTTTACGTACCATTCAGATATCTTTTCTAAAGCGTTTTGCAATTTGTTTCGATCTTCTGATGACTTTATTAGTCGATAATAGACTGCGTCACCTGCAAACAACCGAAGACAGCTTCTCAGATTGCCTCCCAAATCGCTTATATAGATAAGAAACAGCAAAGGGCCTATAACACTACCTTGGGGAACGCCAGAAATCACTTCTGTTTTACTCGATGACTTTCCGTCAATTACTACGAACTGTGACCTCTCTGACAGGAAATCACAAATCCAGTCACATAACTAAGACGATATTCCGTAAGTACGCAATTTCACTACCAGCCGCTTGTGTGGTATAGTGTCAAAAGCCTTCCGGAGATCCAGAAATACGGAATCGATCTGAAATCCCTTGTCAATAGCACTCAACACTTCATGTGAATAAAGAGCCAGTTGTGTTTCACAGGAACGATGTTTTCTAAACCCATGTTGACTTTGTGTCAATACACCGTTTCCTTTGAGGTAATTCATAATGTTCGAACACAATATGTGTTCCAAAATCCTGCTGTATATCGACGTTAACGATATGGGCCTGTAATTAAGTGGATTACCCCTACTATTTTTCTTGAATATTGGTGTCACCTGTGCCACTTTCCAGTCTTTGGGTACGGATCTTTCTTCGAGCGAACGGTTGTATGTGATTGATAAATATGGAGCTAATGCATCAGCATACTCCGAAAGGAACCTAGTTAGTATACAGTCTGGATCAGAAGACTTGATTTTATTAAGTGATTTAAGTTGCTTCACTACTCCGAGGATATTTACTTCTAAGTTACTCATGTTGGCAGCTGCTCTCGGTTCGAATTCTGGAAAATTTACTTCGTCTTCTTTTGTGAAGGCATTTTCTTTTTTTTTCCTCTCTTTTTTTTCTCTTTTTTTTCAGTCCTCTGACTTGTATGATACGCCCCGCGAAGTACTTCCCTGCTGCGCTACTTCGGAGTATTACTTGCAGGGAACTTCCTCAGTTATTTGCTTCATATATCCTAATTTCTGTCTTCCCCTTCCGTTTTTACCATCTAAAACTCCATCAAGTACCGTGAAAGCTGTTTCTTGAAGCCGGAATACATGTCTTACCTTCCTGTCCCTCCCTGTCGTCAGTGTTTTCAACATGTTTCTCTCCTTGCCAATTCTACGAAGCAACCCGTTTTCTTATCTTGTCAGTCCACCTCATTTGCAAAGTCCTTCTGTAATACCTCGTCTCAAACGCTTGCATTCTCTTCCGTTCCGTTTATCCTACGGTCCACGATTCACACACAGCGTACTATTTCGGTTTTCATTCATTGCTTCCGTATGGCATCATATTTTTGAACTAATTCATCATTAACGAAAAAAGTATTCATTGCACAAAAGTGTGTAATCGGGATAATAGGTGGAGCAAAGCCAAGATCATCTTGCACACATTTATTTAAGGAACTAGGGATACCCACAGTAGCATCACTTACGAAATTTGTTATTAATAACCCGTTTCAGTTCGAGAGCAAAAGCAATATGCATAGCTACGACACTAGGGGGTAGGCTGATCTTCACTACTTTGGGTTAAATCTATCTTTGTCACAGAAAGGGGTGAATTACGCTGCCACAAAAGTCTTTGGTAACTTACCAAAAGTCTGGCAGAGATAGCCATCCAAAATTTAAAAACAAACTAAAAGAATCTCTGCATGACGACTGCTTCTACTCAACAAATAAAGTATTCATGAACTATCGAACAAGCATTATTCTAATCTAATCTAATAGATATCTTCCAGCTGCGGTCGTCTCCATGACGCTGTTTCAACATTTCAACCAGAGAGGCCCGTAGCTTTCGCTGCCGCTGTTCTACAGCGCTGTGGAGCAGCGTATTTCTGGTTCGCGCCAGCCGGCAGGACGTGTCGGCTGACCTCGCGTGTGGGCGTCACACTCGCTATCGGACGCGTGGGCGTCGCTGCAGGTGCACCTGTCGCCCCTTATCTCCCGCCCCCCCCCCTCCCCTCTACTCAGACCGCCGACCCTATCCTTCACTACGGCTGCGTCGTTTCCAAATAGCAACGTCTACTGCCGAGTTTTTCGCAGATTTATTATCAACGTCTCTGAAAATTCGAGGATCGCACATATCTGTCGCTAGGTTTATATATGAACTGAAATGATGCCATCGATACCTCACTGAAATTTCTGCTCGAATGTTGTTGTCACATACGGCTCTACTGGAAAGTAATACATAGTTCATTCAACAAGTCACTCTACATCAGGATGAAAGTAAGTTATTAATAACTCCACGTACAACAATTTTGAAAATAATAGTAATAAAACATAAGTTACAGAAAAGTTATCACTACTTTTCCTGGCTTCGCAGAAAAACTTATAAATGTACATAAAAACTTAGAGAAGTATGTATAATAAGGCTGCACAGTTTACAAGAATTACAACATATAATTTATGGTGCCTTAGTATAATTTAAAGGTATTGCCTTCCTTCTGTGCTTCTGTATACACATATCAGTTGGCATTTTGTAAAAAGGCCACTATTTGTGGGAAATATTCCTATATTGTTGAGATGTTGGGCTAGGCAGTCATGGCCATCTGTTAGTCGAGAGCTGGTTACTGCTTCCTTCCACGTATATTCCTCGACGGGTCCCAGTATTTTTGTGTGTTATTCCCAAATTTTCACTAGGAACTCGAAAGCCGGTTCAAGAGAAATTGTTAGTTAAATATCATTATGGAACATTAATACTGTGTAGTAAACGTTTTAGTAAAAGAATATCACTACAAAATGGGCGACTCAATCATATGTGGGGGGGGGGGGGGGGGAAGACGCGGGCATACCGTCACGCCAATTTGCACATTATGTCCCATCAATTAACCTCAGAAGTAACACCATTCCATTCTTGCAGAAAGAGGTGTAACAATAGAAATATAATAATAGTCGTACGATACTAGTAGAACAAAAGTTGTAAATTTTCTTTGAGATATAAAGAAGAAGATGGAATGTCAGATGGTTCAGTCTCCTGCAAACATGCAACATACCACCTGCCCGAACGTCGGTAGATAAGATCAGATATCACCACAGTATGGAGCATCAGAAGGCAATATGCTCTCCAGAGTGAGCTAAATAGCGTGATCATTGAAGTACAGTGGAGGGGAACACGTGACAGCGCTCAACGTCGGTTAGGCTGTTAGCGATGGAGCAAGTTCTCAGGTGTTTAAGGGTGGGGTGGGGTGTGCAACTTGTGCATAAAAGCGGCTTTTGCTGCGCCAATTTGGACGCGCACTGTCCTTACTTCTGTGCTTAAGCCAACTGAGGTAAGCCTTGTTTTATTTTATGTGAATTAGTTTTGTAATCAATTTATGTTAAAAATGTATGCTTTTTTCCGAGGAAGTTTTCGACAAGGTGCTCCAGCGGTGTTCCCTCCGAATCAGCGTCTGATGGTGCGGAGCACCTTATCTTAATGATGTTATCGGCGAGAACATGGTCCCACCATTGTTACAATTGTATGAATTTGTTATTAAAGAATTGTATCACAAAAATGCTGTAAAATGTAAAGATGTTTAGTTGAACCTCCAAACCGTACAGATGTTAACATTTATGAGTATGTTATACTGTGAAAAATAAAACACTCTGTTCATCATTAAAATTATACTGTCAGCGAATTCCTTATTTGACTAAGGTAGTGAAGAACTATTCAGCTGAACACTGACTTTGTACAAGTGTCTGCAATAACTTCAAGTTGAAAGGCAACATTGAGATGTACCGTGAAACAGCGGCCAACTAAAATTGCTGAAGACATTACTCGTAACTAAACTGAGTTTTCTGAAAAGTTTCCTATCATGCAATTCACGAAGTTGAAACAGACTGAAGTTTTTCACGAATTTGATTCCGGAACAGTTTTGAAGGAAAGTGCCTTAATAACAGCCATTTCATAAATTTCAGAAAGACAAAAACGATGTCAGAATTTTCAAAAGTGCTTTGTCGTAAATAATTGAAGAGCTGAATTATCAAAAAGAGCTTCAGGTCAATTTTGTTCTGCTTAGTGACTAATTATCGATATCTTATAAACGACGCAGAAGGACCTTATTGTCTGTTTCGCAAAATTTTAACTATGGGAGCAAACCAGAAGAGACTTTCGAAACTAATTAAAGGCTTAAACCGCTGTTTAATCAAGTTACAGTAACTAAATATTTATGATAAAGTGTGTTCTAACTCTGGGAGTTAATCTTTACGCTACAGCGCAGTTAATATCGCTGATAACCAGAATTTCACTAAATCCACGCTGCGTTGTTTTGCGTAACTTTATACAGTTGGAGACTTAAAGGCAACGTAATATAAGCCACAGTTTGATCCCCCGTTCTCTCTAGGTCAGAAAAACGATCCTGGAAAGTTTAATCAACTCAATCCGAAGTAAAATTAGCAGTTCAATTTATCATCAAGCAAGAACAAAAAATTCGAGGGAGGCTACGTCCCACTCCGATACACACGGTCAGGAGGGTATGCATAAGGGTTTATTACGAAAGAAGACAGCTTCTTGATGATGATGATGATGTTTGGTTTGTGGGGAGCTCAACTGCGTGGTTATCAGCGCCCGTACAATTTCCCAACCTTTGCTCAGTCCAATTTCGCCACTTTCCTGGATGATGATGAAATGATGAGGACAACACAAACACCCAGTCATCTCGAGGCAGGTGAAAATCCCTGATCCCGCCGGGAATCGAACCCGGGACCCCGTGCTCGGGAAGCGAGAACGCTACCGCGAGACCACGAGCGGCGGACAAGACAGCTTCTTGACGTAATCCAGCACTTGACTCGGCGAAGCACCTCATGGTGAGTAATGAATGGACGTGTCGACGAAAAAATACCTTAAGTTCAGTCGACAGGGAGCGAAACCATGCTCCCCTCGTCTACGAATCCACTTTTTTAACCGGTAAGTCTGCTCAATCAGATTGCAGTAATGGTGAAAATGATTCGAAAAAATTGGTTTGTACATTGTTGGCCATTAAAACTGCAATGCCATGAAGGCAGCATGCAACAATCCTCAGTATGGGATGCGATACTCTACACGCTTGGGTAAGCACGTTTTCAACAGCGTGAAGTACGTAAGAGTAACGCCACTTACTTCCCATGGTTAAGGAAAGATAAGGCAACGGGCAGCAGAAATGTCATTTGAACGTTGTTTGCGAGAAGATGTGTTATACTTCGCTTATGGAGAACTAACGTCTTCCAGCACGTGTCGTAATTCGACAGTAGTAGGATCGAAACTGCGGTTTGCCGTTCCCGACATTACTCAAAATGGTTCAATTGGCTCTGAGCACTATGGGACTTAACATCTGAGGTCATCAGTCCCCTAGAACTTAGAACTACTTAAACCTAACTAACCTAAGGACATCACGCACATCCATGCCCGAGACAGGATTCGAACCTGCGACCGTAGCGGTCGCGATGTTCCAGACTGAAGCGCCCAGAACCATTCGGCCACACCTGCCGGCCGACATTATTCCTCGTGTTTATCGGAAGCTCACGACTGTCATGTGAATATACACGATGGTAGTACTCATTGAAACAAGAAAAATAAGCCAAGTAAAGATGAGTCCAGAAATACATACTTTCTGCAATAAACACGTGTTAACAGGAGGTGTTCAACGTGGCGTCCATTCATGACAATACGCCCTTCTGCCCTCCGGTGTAAGATATGATACCCCTTTGAAGTATACATGGTTGTTGGACCTGGTGGCATGCACTGAAAACGCGATCTTGTAGTATTCACAATCGTTGATGGGCGTAGTGTAGACCAATTCCTTCAAGTGTCCGAAGTCCAATCCAGCGGTTCTGAAATGTCTGTGTCAGATGTGTGCGCCCATTGTAACGAAAGTGTGCAGGTGCGCCATCAATCATGAACCACATTTGTAATCGTTGCTGCAATGGCACAGCCTCCAGCAAGGTAGGCAATACATTAATGAGTAAGTACAGATAGCGCACCAAAGTTAACCTTTTAGTAGCACGTACGGCCCTACTAATCTATCGCCAAGCACGACTACCCATACGTTGATTAAGAATCGGTGTCCATGCCCTATTTCCGGGGTTGCTTGGGGATTTACATCTGTCCATACATGCTGGTATGGAAATTCACAACACCATCTCTTGTGAACCCTGCCACACTGGTACATAAATAGGATGTGAACACTTCCGCAATGGCCATTGACAGAACCAAGTCTGCCATAACGATCCTGTGGCATTGGGACGTGAATACACTGAAGATGATAAAGGTACAGCAGCTGTTCATTAAGTACCCCCCAGATAAGAGAGTAAGACACGCCTTCTGCAGCTGTTAATCTCAGCACGTTGGTCCCAGTGGTTTGTTACACCAAACGTAGCACACGCTCTTCCACGTCAGGCGCGTCAGTGTTCCGAGTTGCAGCTGTACCTGTGTCCCTCACAGGCTGCAAAAGTCTGCCGAACAGCTTACCTGAGGGACACGGGCTCCCAGGCTACGGCCATTTGTTATCCGTAGCAGAATATCGTATACGCCGTTTCACTTGTCGAGCAGAAGGCTTCCGCTGTTATTAAGTGCTGGAAGAAAAAAAATGTAAATGTACTACACCATTTTTGCGTATAAACCGCGCAAAAACAGTAAACAAATAAGCAAATCCGCGTTTGAGAGGAGATAAAACACCATGATACGAAGTCATGGTTGACAATACTGTACAATAAGGCACACAAACACGAGTCGAGCCACCAACTGACTGAAGAATACCTAATGGTAGGTTGAGTACTGTGAGCAAGACATCATAATACCCTGCGGACAGCCGTCTGCTGTGGCCGAGCGGTTCTAGGCGCATCAATTCGGAACCACGCTGCTGCTATGGTCGCAGCTTCGTATCCTGTCTCGGGCATGGATGTGTGTGATGTCCTTAGGTAGTTAGGCTTAAGTAGTTATAAGTCTAGGAGACTGATGACCCCAAATGTTAAGTCCCATAATGCTTAGAACCATTTGAACCACCTGAATCCTGTGGACACATTTCAAGGAGCGTCAATGCAACGACTGTTCTAATATCCACAATCAAGCGTCTCGCAGCCCATTCTATAAACAAGTGCTTATCTCGGAAAGTATGCTTTTCCGGACCCATGTCTGCTGTATTAATTTTTGTTGTTTCGATGAATACTGTCACCTCTCAAAGTATTCGACAGTTGTTTTTGAACAACCTTTACAACAGATGTGTTCAGAAGGGCCATACTCAATGCCATGCAGGATTTCAAAGGCAGCAAGCGAGTAGGACTTGAGAGAACGAAGACCCGCTCGGCCGTGTATAATAGTATAGCTACGTCGCGTACCTGGAATCAGGAAACGTTCTTGTATGCAGCAAGACAACTCTCCACACGAACAGTGCCACGACGTCTGGAGTACCACAGACCCTCAGCACGGTGACCATTCTTGCGCCTTTCCTTGACGGCGTCTCGAGATAAGTGGACACTGAGACTTGAGGGTACCGGAGATTTGCGGCCTCCTAGGATTACGTAAGGATCTGCAGCGCTGTAGCAGCTGCAAACGAACTAAAGCTCGAAAGAAACTGGTATAGGCATGCGTATTCAAATACAGAGATATGTAAACAGGCGGAATACGGTGCTGCAGTCGGCAACACATATGTAAGACAACAAGTCTCTGGAGCATTTGCTACATCGGTAACTGCTACTACAATGGCGGGTTGTCAAGAATTAAGTGAGTTTGAACGTGGTGTTATAGTCGACGCACGAGCGATGGGACACAGCATCTCCGAGACAGCGATGAAGTGGGGATATGCTGTACGACCATTTCACGAGTACGCTGTGAATATTAGGATTCCGGTAAAACATCAAATCTCCCACATCGCTGCGCCCGGAAAAAGATCCTGCATGAACGGGGCCAACGACGACTGAAGAGAATCGTTTAGCTTGACAGAAGTGCAACCCTTCCGCAAACTGCTGCAGATTTCAATCCTGGGCCGTCACACAAGTGTCAGCGTGCAAACCACTCAACGACACTTCATCGATATAGGCTTTCGGAGCCGAAGGCCCACTCGTGTACCCTTGACGACTGAACGAGACAAAGCTTTAGGCCTCGACTGGGCCAGTCGATACCGACAATCAATTGTTGATGACTGGAAACATGTTGCCTGGTCGGACGATTCTCGTTTCAAATTGTCAGAGGTTCGGGTTCTCCCTCGGGCATGGGTGTGTGTGCAGTCCATAGCGTAAGTTAGTTCAAGTTAGATTAAATAGTGCGTAGGCTTAGGGACCGATGACCTAAGTAGTTTGGTCCCGTAAGATCTTACCACAAATTTCCAAAGATTTTTCCAGCAGGGGACTATTCAGTTTGGAGGAGGCTCTGTAATGGTATGGAGCGTGTGCACTTGGAGTGATATGGACACATCTAGATACGACTCTGGCATATGACACGTACGTAAGCATCCTGTCTGGTCGCCCGCATCCATTCATGTACATTGTGCATTCCGACGGACTTGGGCAATTCCAGCAGGACCATACGACACCCCACTCGTCCAGAATTGCTACAGAGTAGCTCCAGGAACACTCTTCTTAGTTTAAACACTTCCGCTCGCCACCAAAATTCCCAGACATGAACATTATTGAGCACATCTGGGATGTCTTGCAACATGTTGTCCAGAAGAGATCTCCACCCGCTCGTACTCTTACGAATTTATGGATAGCTTTGCAGGATTCATGGCATCAGCTCCCTCCAGTACTACTTCAGACATTAGCCGAGTCCATGGCACGTCGTGTCGCGGCAATTCTGCGTGTTCGCGTGGGCCCTACTCGATATTAGGCAGCTGTACCAATTTGTTTGGCTCTTCGGTGTGTATGTATGCTGTGCTACGGTAAATAGCTCTTACTGTGCCCAAGCAGCACTAAAAATGCTATTATCTTTCAAACACCTGGCCACCTGGGGCTCTCACTTCTGTCACTTTATTTCTGACTAAGCCTTGCATATACCATAAATTTGGACGAAATCAGTGTTGCGAGTAGGTGCGGTCCCCTTGTGAGCTGCGGGCTACTTGTGCGTGGTGCACTCAGGCAGGACGCTTATATACAATACTTCAACTTCTGTTTTCTACATACTATAGTGAGGTGTGGCTCTTCCTCCAACTTTAAAACAATTACAATGTGTTAACTACGTTAAGTATGCAGCTATGCATTACCTAACCTTAGCCAAACACAAAACATCCAGAACCACATTTTTCACTGCGAACCCTTCAAATTTTATACTACGTAGAACTTGAAAATTATCACGTTAACTATGACCTATAACGAGAAAATAGATACTTCATGATCAAGCTGTCATATGAACTATAAGACACGAAATAAATCAATTTTGTACAGCAGTTATTTCCCTCAAGATCGTGTGACAGGTATTATATACAATATTGCAGAAGATATGCAAACGCACAACAAGTCTTCTTAATTTCTTAAAGGAAAAGGAGAACCTCTGCCAAAACTAAGTAAAGGAGTTGATGTAACTTTACTTCATTTACATACGATGCTTATATTGTTTACAGCAAGAAAATCGGAAAAATCATTTCTCTCACGTACTGCTACCAGCCGGTTCGTGGATATTACTCGTTAATTTCCTGTTTGGTCTTTTCTCTTATTATTGCTTATTATTTGTTTCTAACTTTTACAGTACATCAAACAACTGTTTACTTGTAGCTAAGCCCAGCAGCTAAAACCCACAATTAATGAAATAAACAAAACGTATTCGTTTGCCTTTCGCTTCAAATATAGGTGTTTATTTGCTTTGAATATGACAGACTTTCCGCACGGGCACCAAATTTTGGCCCATAGATTCGAGCTGAATCTCCATTCTGTATACTCTCTATTCTGTGCCCTGACGTCCGCATATCTCTGTGTCCGTATATTTCTGCCATTCCCATGGAAGCGGCAGCAGAGAGACACCACGCCCAACGGCATCAGGCCGGCTTTTCAGGTGAGTCCTGCTCTGCACAGAGCACCAGGATGGCCGTACCCCTGTGTGGAGACTCTGAAGAGGACCATCGTTGTCGCTTTGCTTTCTTCATAGTCAAACGGGCCCAGTATTTGCCGTTATGGTAGCAAATGCCGAAGGTTAGACAATCAGATCACCTCTGCTTTTCATAACCGGTCATTTGGACAGTAGACTTCACGTTTTTGACGTGTTGAGGTGTGCATTATGTCCTGAGTTCAAGGTATCCGTGATGTTAGCTGGCAACAAGATGCATGTTGCCCATGCTGTGCCAACCTACCTTGAAACAGATAATGTTGCGCTGGACAGCACGTTCCCTACACCTCTGAACCACTGACAACATTCTGATCATGGATTGCCGAAAGATAGATAAACAACCATTCTGTAGCCACTACGATTGACGCCTTCTAGCATGGAATTGAGGCAGCAGGGAATTAAATATCCGTGTCTGTCATTGAAGCTCAATTCCACTCGTTGCCCAAACGAGTTAGAGTCATTTCCGCCGCCAGAGGTGGCAGTTCTGACTCCTAAATTCCACATTCTGTTCACCCGTGGATCACCTATCAATTTATTCATGTATTCTTCCAAACACAGGGTATCTGCACAAGAAACAAAATTTCTTTATTTCTGTAGAGGAATTTTCGACGAGGATGGGCTGTCAGGATGCACCATATTAAAACTCGTCCGAGTTTCCCTAGTGATTTATTATTTCCAGCTATAGTGCCCCCATTCCTCTTGTCTCCATCACTGGGACCCACAATGCTGAGGACACCACTTCACTGTCTGTGAAACAGCTTGGTGCAGAATGGCTGCCTCAGCGACCCGTGCAATGCACAGCTGTGTGTCGGCCTTGTACAGTCATGAAGTTGTGGTGACATCAGGCTGCACCAGCAGGCGACTCAGTGGTCTTCGCCCCCGTTGCCTCAGCACTGCCTGTTGGAAGCTGCAAGGCAACCCGTGGCATGCTTCCTCGCCGGCATGGCTCAGATCGTGGCGACACAAGCGCCCACGATCTGGCGTCTGAATCTGTGGCCCTCGCCTCAGGATGCATCCATCATATGTTGGGAGCCAACAGACAGTCCTCAGTAGCGAGCCATGGCGACCTGCCGTGGACTGGAACACTGGCGCCCCATCTGCTGCTGCGTGTAGCCAGTGATGTGACACGCCCCACCATCCAGGAGAGCTGCCACACTTGAATGCCTTATTAGTGAACCAGAGGCTATTTATACGTGGCTGTGCGCCTCTGTTTCACTAATGCACTGCTCTGAATCATGAACTCATAACACCTGGGTTGGGCCAGTGAGCCCCTTCTGCCAGTAACTTGCGCCATGCAAACTGCTGCGTTTACCTTTTTCAGAGGGTCTACGTCCCTGTGGCCTCCATTCTACTTCACAACCGCTGGTAGTGTAACTTACTGTCAACAAGCCCGCACCTGGCTGTAACTTGTGTGCTCAGAAATATTGCACTGAAGTGAACTTTTTCCCATCATAAACGGTGGTGCCGCTACATTTGCTACTTTTCCTGGTACTATTGTTTTAATGACCTGCAGTGAATTACAATTCTTTGCAAGACTTAATAACAAAGTAGACGAAGTAATGTAACATATTAACCACTTGGTGGAGATAATGACAGTGTGGCAGCATACTGCCAGAGGTCTCCCAGTTGTGCACAGCCAGCCGGTGTGGGCGAGCGGTTCTAGGCGCTACAGTCTGGAACCGCGCGACCGCTATGGTCGCAGGTTCGAATCCTGTCTCGGGCATGGATGTGTGCGATGCCCTTAGGTTAGTTAGTTTTAAGTAGTTCTAAGTTCTAGGGGACTGATGACCTCAGATGTTAAGTCCCATAGTGCTCAGAGCCATTTGAACCAAGTTGTGCACAGGGAATTGCACGCCACATGGCGCGAGGACCAGGAAAAGAAAGTGTCGATCAATCAAAGAGCAGTTACGGTGTACATTGCTGGTATTCGCCACTGCAGTATGGGCCGGTGACAACATTTGTTGAATTCACACTGTGAAGTATCAGCGGGAAATTGGAAGAAAGACGAAATGCGATGAATGGAGCCAAAGTGTTTGGCGTTGCACATAGAACTGATTGAAGTGCACAGAAAGCATTCGTAGCAAGAGGCACTGCTGCCGTAAAGACACAAGTGGGACGACCACGGCCAACTGCAGCAGCAGCAGATGACCGCTACATTGTGCAACAGGCAAGAAGGGACCCACGTCTCACAGAGAGTGCAGTTACAGCCACATTTAACAGGACAGCAAAGCGCGCAATCTCACACTCCACAGTGATGCGGCGACTGCTTGGGTGCGGTGTTTTTGCCTGACGACCAGTATGTTGTATCCATTGACACCCGCACATCGGCAGCACCACTTGCGATGCTGCCATAGCGACTGGACCAACGAGGAGTGGGACCACCGGCTCTTCTCGGATGAGAGCAGATTTAGTCTGACAAGGGAACCTCCCCATCGCACCCCCCTCAGATTTAGTTATAAGTTGGCACAGTGGATAGGCCTTGAAAACTGAACACAGATCAATCGAGGAAACAGGAAGAAGTAGTGTGGAACTACGAAAAAAATAAGCAAAATATACAAACTGAGTAGTCCATGCAGAAGATAGGCAACATCAAGAATGTTCTGGGATTAGTAGCGCCGTGGTCCCGTGGTTAGCGTGAACAGCTGCGGAACGACAGGTCCTTGGTTCAAGTCTTCCCTCGAGTGAAAATTTTTATTTTTAATTTTGAGACAATTATCAAAGTTCAGGACATGTTCAGATTTGCTTGGACATATGCAGGATTTGACAGTCTACAAACAGAAAAATTTTAAAACGTTAAAAACATATGTTTTGACAGAGCACAGGGAAAACTGTGCGACTGTTAAACTGTTGCATTTATTTGTTGCAGTTTATGTGACAAACTCTTATGTTTTCATCACGTTTTTGGGAGTGATTATGACATCCACAAGAAAACCCAAATCGGGCAAGGTAGGAGAATCTTTTCACCCATTCACCAAGTGTACAAGTTAGGTGGGTCGACAACATATTCCTGTCATGTGACGCACATGCCGTCACCAGTGTCGTATAGAATGTACCAGAGGTGTTTTCCTGTGGAGGAATCGGTTGACCTATGACCTTGAGATCAAATGTTTTCGGTTCCCATTGGAGAGGTACATCCTTTCGTCTACTAATTGCACGGTTTTGCGGTGCGGTCGCAAAACACAGACACTAAACTTATTACAGTGAACAGAGACGTCAATGAACGAACGGACAGATCATAACTTTGCGAAAATAAAGAAAGTAAACTTTCACACGAGGGAAGACTTGAACCAAGGACCTCTCGTTCCGCAGCTGCTCACACTAACCACGAGACCACGGCGCTACTGAGACCATAGGTTCCTTTCTGTTGCCTATTTTCCGCATTGACTACTCAGTTTGTATATTTTGTTTATTTTTTTCATAGTTCCACACAACTTCTTTCTGTTTTCTCGGTTGATCTGTGTTCAGCTTCTCAAGGCCTATCCACTGTGCCAACTTATAACTAAATCTGAGGGGGGGTGCGATGGGGAGGTTCCCTTGTGAGTAGCAATTCTGGACAAAGGGCGGAAACACTTAATGCGCCGAGGAACAATGTCGAACGAGGTCGTTTTGGTGGTCCAGACTTATATTGTGCGGGTGCACAATGTTTCAATTGCGTTCTGACCTCCATATCTGTGAACACGATACACTGATAGATCGACATTATTGCGATACTGTACTCCTTTCCCATGTGCGTCTCTTCAGCGCTGCAGTCGGTCCAGACTTCATTTTTATGGATGACAATGCCGATCGCTTCAAACAGCGCGGGTGAAGAGGCTCCTGGAACGAAAAGTCTGCGAATGGACTGACCTTCCCGTTCCCCCGACTTAAATCCCATAGAGACGTGTGGGATGCGCTGGAGGAACGTATTGCAGCACGTCCAGGTGCACCAACGACACACGAGTACTTGTCGTCAGCCACGCTGGTCTAGAAATGGAACGCCCTAGCTCAAGTACTCCTTACCAATCTTGTTTACAGCATGGAAACACGTTGCAGATCATGCATTGCCGTTTGCGATGATCACGCAGCTACCAAGAATCACTTTCCACCTTTTGTAATCTCCAGGCGATCGTCACAGATCGCGGTGACTTCAGCGAACTTATTGTCGTTGAATAAATGTGTCATTTTTCTTCAACTTGGCTGGGCTCTGAGCACTATGGGACTTGTCATCAGTCCCCTAGAACTTACAACTACTTAAACCTAACTAACCTGAGGACATCACACACATCCATGCCCGAGGCAAAATTCGAACCTGCGACCGTAGCGGTTGCGCGGTCCTGGACTGAAGTGCCTAGAACCGCTGGGCCACCGCGGCCGGCTTTCTTCAACGTACTGCGTATTTTTTCAGTTGCCTTCTGTACTATACTGCAGCAGCTCTTTCGTATACGGTCCAGTTTCCATTAAGCCACGTCTCTTGACAATGAGATATCATGAGAAAGTTACTTTCCTTCTTAAGTTTTGTACAACACTGCATAAACAGAGGCAGTGTGATAATTTATCGCTTGAAATTGTGCAGTAATTTGTATGAACATTGGGAGATGCGTTAGACTATAAGATTTCGGGTCAGAGAACGAGACAATTTCCCATGTTACAGGAACAGGCTGCTGACAAGAAATAGCCACTGGAGGAAGACCAGACACTAGCGATGCAGGAAGCCGACGCGGTCACGGTAGGGCGACGTATCTACCGTAACACACCCAGCGACCGACATCGCGGTTTAAAGGGCAGGCCAGTAATGCGATACTGTGCGGGCCGGCCAGCGCCTCCCACGGGAACCGCCTGCAGCAGCAGCGGCGACACCACAAGCTGCAACCAGAGGAGGGTCCAGCGAACAGTAGCGACGGCGATGGGGGCGCCGCCAGGGAGGGCCACACTAAGACGAAGCCCTCACACGAGACGTGCACACGTTCGGAAAACACGTGCTCCTACTCCACTACAGTGTAAATGACACCATATAGATGCCGTCATCTCGTAAATATCGTTTCTACGTCGATAACATCCAGTTTGACTTATTGCCAGACCAGAAGATTTAAATACTGTCGTCGTCCAGATGAATGGCGATAAGTCTTTATTCTCTCTCTTTCGTGTTCAGTGCAAAAGACAAACAACCAGCTACCAAAAAAAATGGGATTTATGAAATCACATTCCGTGAGTGTTAGTCTTGTTACGTTGGACAGACAGGGAGGTCAGTCTGTACCATGCTTAAAGAACACCACAGAAGCTGGAGGTTGAAGAAGCCTGATTCAGCCTTTGCAAATCATTGCCTGACACGGCTATTATCAAACGAGCAAACCCAATTCAATTATTCACCTCTTTCAGATGAGATTACATCCCCAGGACAGAAACAAAACTTTGGGCCCCAGTCCATTGTAGCTAAAGAGCTCTTGGCCGATGCATAACTTTAGTCCGGTCATTGTAGTGTAATAATGTATGCAATTTGTTAAAAAATGGTCATTGACGTAATTATATATTAAGCTAAGGATCGCCGGCCGGGGTAGCCGATCGGTTCTAGGCGCTTCAGTCTGGAACCGCGCGACCGCTACGGTCGCAGGTTCGAATCCTGCCTCGGGCATGGATGGGTGTGATGTCCTTAGGTTAGTTAGGTTTAAGTAGTTCTAAGTTCTAGGGGACTGATGACCACCGATGTTAAGTCCCATAGTGCTCAGAGCCATTTGAACCAAAGCTTAGGATCGATACTTTAAGAAGATCAGATCATTATCTTTACCTTGTCATCATGTTTATCTGTGCGTTATTATCTTTGGGAATCAGTAATGTACTTTTAAATAGGCTTATAACCCGAAACCTGGGTTGTGCAATAACATTAATAGTAAAATTGTGAAACAAGGCCAAAAACAGTGTTTGTTTAGTTAATTTACAATGTTTCACAAGGAACCCACAGTTGCTTCAATCAAAGTAATTCCATTCTATTTCTCGATTTCACAAAACAATGACGTCATTGAACTTACAGACTTACAAAAAAGGGAAAGAAATAATGTCAGCTACTGTAGCATCAACTTGCTTGGTATAATATCAAGCGCGTGAACTGATGCGGTAGCGTCGAAACTTTGACTGTCACTTTCTCGGAAAATATCGAATGTTGCCATCTGAGACAAAATAATTTGCCCACTTACTTTTTTCCCTTCTTTCAGCAAGAGCAATTTCGACTGTGTCAGAGAGAGACTTACTGTGGCTCCGCCTTGTAAGATACAGGGTCAGGAAACTGCTGATGTGACCCCACCCCTGCGAATGGAGTTCTTGCTGTATTTGCAGACAAGAAAGGTAACTCAGTCAATCCTTCCGGATCCCATATGCCCCTCGTCTCTCAGGATTCCTACGATGTAATTAGGTGTTTTATGTTAAGATTAAACCGTATTGTTTCTGTAGAAACTCGTATGTTTCATCTCCTGCAGTTTCTGGACTTCTTTATTCTCTCTTTTTGACTCTCTCCCTGAATCTATATCATTGGTGAGCTTTTCGATGAAACTATAGTATGATAGTTTGGGATTGCATAATGTGGCCTAGACTTCCCACTGCGACCTAGAGTTACCAAAGTGTTTAAAACGACTAGAAGATATCTTCAGTTATATGTATTTGGCGTTTTTTATCCGCGTAGAGGCAAATTTAAAAAGGAAATACTTATGGAAGAAGTGATTTAGGTTTCATCTCAAATGTTTAATTTACTTCATCAACCGCATATCATTTAATTCTTTGCCTTACCAGCGCTTACTTTTTCTAGTTATTCCATAGTGATATAAAGAGTGAGGTATTTAAGTCTCCATGCCTATTTTTCCTTTTGGTTGTACCCCATTTATCCTTCCCTCATCTTTTTAGTTAAGAAAGAGACGATGAACAATTGTCTCAGGAGGCAAGTTGATGTGTGCATTGGGTACCTTGAAAGCATTATTAAGCCTACCCAGTCGTCTCCAAGATGGAATAATATTACAATTAGCGTTGTCCACTGAGTCAGATCCGGCCACATGTGCCACAGTATATAAAACAGAAGTCTGATGTAACGATTGCACTTCGGCAATTCACATACAGTATGACTGTGGTGGTGGCCTGGAGGGATAGTTAGTGTGAAACAACCGAGAAGTAAACTGCGACTAAATTGCTCCAACTACGAGATACTGCGTTGAAATTCCTTCTAACGCTCACCTAGGGTAACCGTTTCTTGTTACACTACTGGCCATTAAAATTGCTACCCCACGAAGATGACGTGCTACAGACGCGACATTTAACCGACAGGAAGAAGATGCTGTGATATGCTTTCCAGAACATTCACACAAGGTTGGCGCCGGTGGCGACACCTACAACGTCCTGACATAAGGAAAGTTTCCAAACAATTTCTCATACGCAAACAGCAGTTGACCGGCGTTGCCAGGTGAAACGTTGTTGTGGTGCCTCGTGTAAGGAGGAAAAATGCGTATCATCACGTTTCCGACTTTAAGAAAGGTCGACTTGTAACCTATAGCGATTACGGTTTATCGTATTGTTGCTCGCGTTGGTCGAGATCCATGACTGTTAGCAGAATATAGAATAGATGGTTTCAGGACGGTAATACGGAACTCCGTGCTGAATCCCAACGGCCTCGTATCACTAGCAGTGGAGAAGACAGGCATCTTATCCGCATGGCTTTAACGGATCGTGCAGCCACGTCTCGATCCCTGAGTCAACAGATGGGGACGTTTGCAAGACAACAACCATCTGCACGAACAGTTCGACGACGTTTGCAGCAGCATGTACTATCAGCTCGGAGACCGTGGCTGCGGTTACCCTTGATGCTGCATCACAGACAGGAGCGCCTGCGGTGGTGTACTCAACGACGAGCCTGGGTGCACGAATGGCAAAACGTCATTTTTTCGGATGAATCCAGGTTCTGTTTACACCATCGTGATGGTCACATCCGTGTTTGGCGACATCGCGGTGAACGCACATTGGATTCGTATATTCGTCATCGCCATACCGGCATGTCACCCGGCGTGATGGTATGGGGTGCCATTGTTTACACGTTTCGGTCACCTCCTGTTCGCACTGACGGCACTTTGAACAGTGGACGTTACATTTCAGATGTGTTACGACCCGTGGCTCTACCCTTCATTCGATCCCTGCGAAACCCTACATTTCAGCAGGATAATGCACGACCGCGTGTTGCAGGTCGTGTACGGCCCTTTCTGGATACAGAAAATGTTCGACTGCTGCCCTGGCCAGCACATTCTCCAGATCTCTCTCCAATTGAAAAAGTCTGGTCAATGGTGGGCGAGCAACTGGCTCGTCACAATACACCGGTCACTACTCTTGATGAACTGTGGTATCGTGTTGAAGCTGCATGGGCAGCTGTACCTGTACAAGCCATCCAAGCTCTGTTTGACTCAATGCCCAGGTGTATCAGGGCCGTTATTACGGCCAGGGGGGGGGTTGTTCTTGGTACTGATTTCGCAGGATGCATGCACCCAAATTGCGTGAAAATGTAATCACATGTCAGTTCTAGTATAATATATTTGTCCAATGAATACCCGTTTATCATCTGCATTTCTTCTTGGTGTAGCAATTTTAATGGCCAGTAGTGTACTTTCTTTCCTCTCTGTCTGAAACTGTCAGAAAAATGAAAACCTCATTCCTCAGGTGCTTTTCGCCGTTACTGACAAACCATTACCGGTAGTTACGATTAGACGATGATTTTTATCCTTGGTTTTTAACGAATGAATGACAATTTTGCTTAAAAATATTTGACACATTAGTATCATATTTTGTTCCTTGTCTCACATTCTCATCACAACTGCTCCTGCTTTCGTGTTATCAGACTTGGAATCGAACTTACGCTGTAATGATTCACTTTTGAAGTTATCTTCGCGCCTTTTAAGTCTTATTTTTCGGTCATTGCGAAAAATTCCCTTGCACGGCGTGCTTTTGTGATTTGAAACTACGAGTATAAGTTTTTTTGCATTACTTGAAATCTGACTAAAAAACGTGAATATTCACAAGAAGTGCTATTCTGTCTTTTCATCTGTGTTGTTATGTATTAAAGGTTGTGCCAATGAAAGCTTTGTAAGGCAAACTGTTTTCAAGTACACAGTATTAAGATTTAGTGGTGGTCATTTCCTATGGGACCAAACTGCTAAGGTCACATGTCCCTAGGCTTACACACTACTTAACCTAACTTAAACTAACTAACGCTAAGGACAACACACACACCCATGCCCGAGGGAGGACTCGAACCTCAGACAGGGGGAGCCGCGCGAACCGTGGTAAGGCGCTTGAGACTTCGCGGGTACTCCGCGCGACTCTAATATTGAAATGAATGTTATTTACTCACATTGTTAATGGCGTCTGGTGATGCTAAAAAAAGGGAATGCTTCCGGTGAATGAGTTTTTTAGCTTGCAGTTTGCTTAAGGCAGAAAAACAGAAATACCTATTGCATCTACAGAAGTCGAGAACCGACGAAATAATTTTCCCTGCACTTTATTCATGACGCTCGACTTGTAGTCACCGTATTTTGGATTTATTCATAACTATGCGTTAGACCCAAATCATAGTTACAAAAATGTGAACAAAACTAATTGGTCTAGGCAAGGTGTTTCTGCTCCCAGTGAATGCTGTGGCAGCCGGCGTCGGCGCGTATTGGATGGGCGATCTTCACAGATGACAGCAAGTTCAAGATTCACATCGGTTGTACAAATGTATTCTGAGTGTCGCTAATCTAATGGACACTTGGCAACACTGTAGAATACATTTGGCAACTATGTGACAGTCGATTTACTTACTGGTTTCAGAATTATCCGGCTGAATTTAATTCATATTTTCTTAGAATTTAGATTAAACATACTGAATAATTCTCATTTAAGGAACGGCATAGAGGTAATAAAATTACGGTACTGAGCCTTGGAAGCTCGTTCTAACAGATACTGCAGCTTACTTCGCCGTTTATGTTGTGAATTCTCTGTCTTGACCACCAGTGAGATAACAAGAGAACGCACTTGGATGCAGTTGTGTTCTCGGTTGGCGGTAGAGCAGAAGAATACGTTAGTTTTCGGTTCCCGTCTTGCTGGAGACAAGTTTTTTTTTACCTCTTCTGTGAAAGAGCCACTAGCAGAGGTATCGACATTCAATAAATAAATTCTAAGATAATCTTACAAATTTTCACTACCTTGATTCTGTCCCCTGTGAATAATCTGTTGAATTGCACACTTGTTAGTGCCTGCTTTTTTCTGCTTCTGTCAGTCGTATTGAAATAATTGTGTCACTGAATGATGTTTTAACTGGATGTTGTTATCTATCCCTACGGCTACGTCTGCCCACTTTTGTAGTAGTCCTGTAATGTTACTCCAGTATGACTGCGGACTGAACGTAAAAACAGACTGTTTCGAAGCCAGAAGTGCGTATTGTGTATAACAATGTGTGTGAAATCTTATGGTACTTAACTGCTAAGGTCATCAGTCCCTAAGCTTACACACTACTTAACCTAAATCATCCTAAGGACAAACACACACACCCATGCCCGAGGGAGGACTCGAACCTCCGCCGGGACCAGCCGCACAGTCCATGACTGCAGCGCCCAAAGACCGCTCGGCTAATACCGCGCGGCAAGTGCGTATTATCCTGCTAATTCCTGACGATTTGTGATACTTTGTTTTATTACAAAAGACATTTTCGTAACGTTACGATGATAAGTTGTAATCCATTTCTACTAGTACAGCGACTACTAAATAGCGTTTTGTAGTTAGTTTATTGAATACAGCAGATAAACATAACAGACAAATAAATCAGCAGGAATACAGTCTCTCATACTATCGAAAACAGTCTGACAATGTCTAGAAAGTTTTTCTACTTCAATTCTATAAAAATATGTTGGTAGCACTTCGTCTCCTTGCATGTTATCCTGTGTTAAAAGATAGTAAAGCTGTGCAGTTCAGCACGACTATGAGGAGAGGGGCTTTCAACGGCTGTGCATATTCTTCAATGTAATTTTCTTTTTAGCAACACAAATTCTGATGATGACCAGCCGAAACGTGTTAATTTGGATAGAGTAATAACATAAATAGTGGGCGGACCCATATGTTCTCAAGGTTGTTTCGAATACGCTGCAAGAGTTTGCCTGGGAAGCCCTTACTCATTTTCCATACTATCCCAATCTCTCTCCATATGATTTCCGTATTCTTTGATCCCTGAAGGAAGACATTCGTGGTGGTCGATTTGATCGGACGCAGAGGCACCACACCTGTGTACAATCATGGTTCTGTAGGCAACCGCTAACATTTCTCCATGGAGGCGTTGAGTTCTTATCTCACAGTGGGATAAAAGTGTTAACAGTTATGGCGATTACTTTTGAAATAATGAACAGTTTACTTACTTTTTCCCATTTGTCTCGTTTTCAGTCGACTGCCCCTTATAGGAGAACCAATGGTGGACCTAAGAGTGAGACTTGTGAAACCCAGCAAGTGATTTCTGTCCTTTAATAAGAATGTCGCGTGGTTACATTGGCTGAATTATCAAGTACAACCTTTTGCGTTCTTTTGGTTAGACATGACATTACCCATTGGTTAGCTACACCATCGATTCAGTAAAACCCCAGTTTATCCAGGAGAATATTGTGATTTTCACAGCCAAATGCCTTAGACAGGTCACAGAAAATACCAACCGATGCATTTATTATTTAATATTCTAAAACGTCGCGGGTGAACGTGTAAATGGCAGTCTCAGTTGCGGAACTCTTCTGATATGCTAACTGCGAGTTATTAAGTATGTTATTGTTGATTCGATGCTATATTATTCTAGAGTACATAAATGGATCCTTTATTATTAATTGTCTCTCTCTTTGTTAGAAGCCTTGCAGGAACAAACAAATACGTGCTTCGACATGGCTGTTTTTTTAGCCTATTGTTCCCTGGTGCATTATATTAACTTGTGTTAAACTCCTTGAAACTGCAGCAAGGATCTTTTACTTCTGTACTTATTTTGTTTCTTATTTTTGGCTGTTTTCTTCGTCTTGCGTTTAATCTTATGTTGCTTTTTCTTTGTTTACGAAGTTGTTATTATTTTCATTTTCTGTTTCGTTTTTTGTTAGGTATTTTATTTTGTCATGGTCTACTTCTGCGCTGTTTAATGTAGCTGTTCTTTCTGATTCAGTTATTTTAATGCAGATTTTGACGATTTTCGGCAGGTGATGTTGTTTCGCTTTGGAGAGTGTTCGTCGTGTTGCACTTGTGTCACGGAGTTTAGTTGCCACCCTTTCCAGCGCGCGTCCTCCTGAAGACTGCCTTTGTAATTTTCGGTATTGTGTGGTATTTATTTCTTTACGTATTTATTGCAGGTTAAAAGACTTCTTACCTGACATTTTAAAACGGATCGTAAGTATTACAGTTTTCGTTTGTCATCTTTTTTATGGTTTTTTGTTTGGTTTTATCTGCAACCTCTGACACAGAATAAATACCTTCTAAAATAACAATTTGAGGAGGAATTATAAATAAAATTTTGTTGTTTTAAGAGGAATGTAAAAAGATGATACAATAAAGGAGAGATTTGTTAGTGCCATCACCGATTGTGACTGGCGGTTAATACCACGGAATGGTTCCTTCGCGCTGTTGACCGCCAGTCACAACCGAATAGTTCATAGTTAGTAGAAGAGAAATGGTGTTGCTTAATTCGGTACTTTCTTGGCTAGATTGCCAGTACCTTACACTATGTTTACTCTAGTATTCTCTACCTTAAGTATTATTCGACTGATATGTACAATTTGTCAACGCTTTTCGTCATCTTACGTCTAATTCATAACACTAGGTGTCTTAATTACTGTTAATCTCATCTTCCTCCTCGTCCTCATCTCCTTCAGTGTCACTGTTGTCTCTGTCACTGTAGATATCGTTATCCATCGTCCGAAGATTGTTGCTACCTTGCATATCGCATGACTGTTATGTCCTTTCCGCAGGTACAATTCATTTGTTGTTTGTGAAATAGTGTCTGCTAAAGCATTTACTAGTAATTGTGCTCATTTCTTGGTCTCTTACTGCTATCTACACATAATGAGTCACCTAAAACTTGCACCGCAAGGAAATAGGGAGTGCTATTGATGTGCGGTTTTCGCAGATCGGATTCGTAGTCAGGGGATCGTATTGTTTGACAATAAACAGATTGTAATAATACTAAGAAAGGTACTTTTTGTGCAAACATACACTTTTTGAAATGGAACAACGTCTATCGACATTAACAAACTGAAAGTAGGATATATTACAAAGTCATTGGTATTCGTTGCAGAATTCTAGTGCGAGTCGTTTACGAGATTTTGTATTTTGCAAAGTTTCCACACCGACCTTTGTATGTACCGTTCAACCTGCGTAGTTGCTAGGTACGATGTTGTAATGTTTGCTTGTAGTGTGGTTGTGTGTTCCTTGAATGCTCTGCGACTTGCCAGTCAGTTAGTTGGTGAGAGTCCAAGCAGCAGGCCGTGAATGGGCGATGGGATTTAACAATGTAGAAAAAATCGACATGCTAATGGTGTATGGAGAGTAGGAAGAATTCAGTTCGTTCTTGTACGGTGTATGCTGCAAGATATCCCAATAGACGTCAACCATGTCGTCAGTTATTTGTCAAACTCTTCAACCAGTTACGTGAAAGTGATAGTGTAACCCTTAAATAGCTTAACAGAAGGAAACAAATGACGACAGAAGAGGGGCAAAATTGATGTTCTTGCTGCCGTTGAGTTGATCCACAGGTTAATTCCCGCGCAATGGCAAGAGGAAGTGGCACGACTCAAGGAAGTGTGCTACGTATTCTCCGTCGACATACCATAGATATGAGCTGCATGAAAACGATTATCAACATCTTGTTACGTTTTGTATATGGCCATTAAGACAGGACACTCAAGATGTATCATGTATCTTGTTTAGTGATGAAGCCAGTATTGACAATGGTGACCATATAAACTGCCGAAGCATGTACTGTTGGTCTGCAGAAATCCCTTTTGCTTCATCAGCTGGTGCGTCAGCGTCCATGGTGTGTAAACGTGTGGTGTGGGATAGGGAACCATCAGCTCAGAGGCTTTTTTTCCATAGATGCAACACTCACCACGCTCAAATATCACAGCCTCCTTACGGATTATTTTCCACTGTAAGATGGCAAGAACCATGCCCCTTACATGAACTCATTAAAGATCACCTAACTCACGTTGAGCGAACAGTAGGGCTGAACAAAAAATGTCTGACAAGGCACAAAGTCACAATGCGTCTTGTAGAGGGTATAGTATGGACGTATTGAAATAATTAATGTCGGGTGATGGTTTTAAAGTAATTCACACGACATGAAAACTTTGTGGAAATGCGTCGATTTACTGGAGACTAGTTTATCCTAGGGAAGTACTCAGAATTGACCGTGGTCGCCGGGGGAGTGGCTAAGGGAAGCGACAATGGGCAGCTTAGGGCAGCACAAGCTCTGAGAAAGCGGTAACGGGGCGCGGCCTCCAGCCATCTTAAGATGAGTGACAGTGAGTGGGTGGTTGACCCCGACACCATGCTGGTGTACCGGGAAGCAGACGGAAAACTTGTTTGCCTGTTGATAAATGTCCGTCATCCCGTTTTCAGTGAAACATGCGAGAAAGCCGCGCAAAGCTACGGTGGAGCGGTCAACAGAGGTCAAAATATGTGTGTTTGTGACTATAGCAACTTCACGCTGAATTCACGGTCCGCAGAGTCTGAAGTAAGTCAGGTGAAGAGCGACAGAATGAACTACGCTAGCCTCCGATAGGAACGTAGGACCGAGGAATTTGAAGTACTCTCCTGGGAGCCAGAATTCCGGAAAACTTGGTGTTTGTGCAGACGCTAACCTTGATGGGTGGCCTGGGAGGAGCTAAATAACAGAAGTTGAGTGGAAGGGAAATTTTGTGGGAATTTGTTCACTTACCAGAGCAGGCACTGGTCAGCGCTGGGAAGCGACGCATAATTAACGCGACTTGCGCTGCAATTGGCGTAAGTGATTTTGCTGGAGGGAAAACCGAGGCGAAGAGCGGACTGTGAGAAGTCTCCATGGAAGTCTTCCGTTCCCAGCTTGCCTAGAGTGCGGACGTGGCGTTCTTGACTCAGCTTGCCTGAGAAAGAGTGAGCATCTCTGCAGTTTAGGACTTAGCAAAGGGAACGATTGAGCTTGGAGATAGGAAGTTTTGGTTCAGCTATGTACTGAGCAAGGAGTGAATAGACGAGCGCAGCCTTGCAGCACCACGAGGCCGGCCGACGTCCACACAACGACACCACTCCGCCACAATGTATTCGGTGATATTGGGCCAGCTCCGGCCACTGATTAATGTGTTGGACCACGTCGGCAAAGTTTCCACGAGGGTTTCATGGGCCGTGTATTGTAGAATTCTTCTCGCACTTCGTGTTACGCCTGGGTCAGTCGATAGGAATTATTTTTGCTTTATCGCGCTTTACTCCACGCAAACGCAATTTATTACCACTGCCTGTTAGGAGAGTCATGTAATGTGATGATTGAAGGTCGTGAGTTAAAATAAATCTGTGCTAATCGACTGCATCTGTTTTCAATCAAGTTGTTGAAATCCCAAGTCACTTTCTGAATTAATTTTATGTTTAACATTTGCATCTGGTGTTCAATAGCTGAATATAACATCAATGTGCACCCCTTTTTAATTAAAGGGGATCAGTTCTGAATCAATTAAAGTCAACACTGCCACCGTAGTTCAATCAGGAGTCACAGGGCCTTATTACTTTCTTTGCATTATCCAACATTGCGGCAGTTTTGCACTCTCTGTTGATCTGTTAGTCAATTACCTGAGGTGAACACACACCAAAACCAGATAAGTGACGGGTGGGGTGTTACACCACAGATGCTACAAGACGTTCCTCTGCAGACGAGGAGGAGCCTGTAGTGCCAACATGATGGCTGTCCAGCTCGTAGTGCACGAAATACTACAGCATGTCTTCACGAATGTTTCCAAATGGATGTTCAAATGTTCGAATGTGTGTGAATTCCTAAGTGACCAAACTGATGAGTTCATCGGTCCCTGGACTTACACACTATTTAACCTAACTTAAACTGACTTATGCTAAGAAGAACATACACACCGAAGCCCAAGATAGGACTCGAACCTCCGGCGGGAGGGGCCGCGAAATCTGTGACATGGCTCCTCTAACCACGCGGTCACTCCGCGCGGCACCAGATGGTTGGACTGGATGCAGAGGATCTGCACCTTGAGCGACCCGTTTCCCAGACTTGACACCTGTAGACATTTCCTATGGGGAAAGCTGAAAGTCGGTGCCTACGAGGATATACCAGCTACAACCGTTGATATGCTACGACGTATTACTGCAACCTACTCGGACACCTCCTCTGATATGCAACAATCGTCCCATACCAGATTGCACGCGTCTATTGCCGCTACCCATAGCCATTCTGAACACAGGTTGTGAAGGTCAGTTATCACGCTACCGGTCAGAATCCACATAACTAGTGTATGCACATGTGGTGTTCTTTAGTGTGTGCTACCACAGGTGTTGTAGAAATGTTGGTGTGGGAACTTTACAAAATACTATGTCTCGTAAACTACTTGCACTAGAGTCCTACAACGAACACGACTGAAAGTATAATCAACCCCACTTTTAGTCTGTTAATGTCGATAGGCATTCTTTATTTCAAAAACTGTATGTTTGCACAAAAAAATACACTCTCTAACTACTGTAACAGTCTATTGACTGGCTAACAAAACAAGTCGCAGACTATTAATCCATTCTGTGAAAACCGCACATTAATAGAACTTTCCATTTCCGCAACATTTGCGAAAAAAGTTTTAGTTGATTCGCCCCGTATATGTATTTATGCTTCTGTGTAGTCTAGGTGCAGTGTATGTGAGCCGTACGAGCTCTTGATCATGCCATTTATTGTTTGCCATCTTCCCTTACGATACTCCCACCTCGTTTTCTTACTCCATTTACTGGCGTCACTAACTTCCTGCCTTACCTGCCCGTGAGTGGCAGCACAAGCTCTTATCGATAAGTGTACAGTCGTACCATCTCTGGAGCGACCGAAAGTACTTCCGGGTCGTCGTGTATTAGGGGAAGAGTCGCGGTGATGGACCAGTTAGGAACTCAGTCGGGACGCAGCAACAGTGAAGTCGGGGACGGAGCGCCAGTGAGGTGCGGACAGCCAGTGCTCGCCGACCGCTGGCGACACGCATGAACTGTCCGACGTAAGAAGATTGGAGCGGGACGACAGTTGGCTGGTCGTTCGGTTGTTCGTCTCATCGGGCGACGTGTATCTGGTCCTTTGACCGTTTCTGGGCCTTGTCAGTTGGTCATGTTGCCGGACGTGGGTCGTTTCCTTCCTTGTGCGGAAATGTCGTGGCCAATTCGCAAGAGTTACCTCTGCATGGTTGGGTTCGAGGCAATGTGCCCGGGTCGCCGTGTCTCCTTTTGTATCCTGCATGGGAGGCGGCGCATGGATAAATGGTTCAAATGGCTCTGAGCACTATGGGACTTAACTTCTGAGGTCATCAGTCCCCTAGAACTTAGAACTACTTAAACGGAATTAACCTAAGGACATTACACACATCTGTGCCCGAGGCAGGATTCGAACGTGCAACCGTAGCGGTCGCGCGTTTCCACACTGTAGCGCCTAGAGCCGCTCGGCCACTACGGCCGGCTGCATGGGTCAGAACGGGAAAAGGTAATACAAGTCGGTACTGCAGAAAAGTGGTTTACTGGTGCAAAAAAAAAGTGATAAACGATTACATAACTTTGCACGTAGGTGCGATGCTGAAGCGAAGTGTCCTGGCTGGCTGCACCTGATCAAATGGGGTGAAACTGGAGCGGAGCACGTAGAGCTCTCCCGCTCCGGCTAGAGTGCTCTGTCGTCGGTGACTCGTAGTGCCAACTTGAGAAACTATTCCGTGGCATCGTTGCTATCGATACCACATCTCGGAAATCCGAACGGACATCGAGAGGAGTCGGGTTGGAGCTTCAGTCAGCTTCGGATATCCAAGATTCGCCCGACCGTTGCAGACACACGTAACTTCAGTGGGAACGACCTGGGTTGATCGTTCGATCGGTCGTCTCATCGGACGACGTGTATTGGTCGCCGACCGTTTGT
The DNA here is from genome assembly GCF_023864275.1 of Schistocerca cancellata. Classification (NCBI taxonomy): domain Eukaryota; kingdom Metazoa; phylum Arthropoda; class Insecta; order Orthoptera; family Acrididae; genus Schistocerca; species Schistocerca cancellata. The sequence continues at coordinate 316,628,435 of NC_064633.1, read as the reverse complement.
GGAAACTCTCTTTGTGTCCTATTCATTCGTCCTTGTTGTCCCACAGCGATTGCTTTTACGATTGTTCGAGTTCTTGTTGAGGTGTGTTTACGTGGAACCGTGTGTAGCTTCTGTGATTTCCACTGAGCGGATGAATGCTTTCTGCGTACTGGAGTAGTCAGTCGGTCGGTTGAAACACAGCAGCGAGTGTACCGGGTGGAAGGGAATTGATGGAATTGATTAGGCTGGTGGTTGGTTCTTCAGCCGTCCCTAGGTCGTGTTGTTGTCAGTTGTTCGCGTATGATTCACAGCAGAGGACAGTGTGTTCTGGGTAATCTTCTTCCCCGAATGTGCATGTAGGTGTCTGTGTCAGACTTGCCAGGTTTAAGTTCGTGTTGTTTGTAAGCGCGCGTGAGAGGTGTGGTGGCCGGCAGGGCAGTGGGAGGCTGGTCGGGCAGGCCGTGGCGGGGTGTGTCGGGGTCGAGGCCCGGCGCATCCGGCGCCGCCACCGCCAGCGCCGGCTCAGCAGCGCCGGTGCCAGGCTCGGCGCTGGGCGGCGCCGCAGGTGGCTTCCGGCGGCGGCGGCGCACCGCGCTTTCCCACGGCGCAGCAGCCGCAGCGGGAGCGGGCCGCCGACACACCGAGGGACTTCCCCGTAACGAAAAACAAGTAAGTCACCAGGTCCGGATCGAATCCAAGTTCGATTTTACAAAGTGTACTCTACGGCATTGGCTCCTAACCTAGCCTGCATTTATCGTGAATCTCTCGCCCAGCACCAAGTCCCAAGCGATTTAAACATAAAAAAAAATAAAAAAACGCAGGTGACTCCAGTATGTAGGAAATGTAAAAGAACGGACCCGCAAAATTAACAGACCAATATCCGTAACTTCTGTTTGCTGCAGAATCCTTGATCATATTCCGAGTTAGACTACCTTGAGACTGGAAAGCTTATGTCCAAGAATCAGCATGGTTTTAGAAACGAAAACTCTGCTTGCCCTTTTCCGACATGATATACTGAGAGCTACTGATGAGGAGCAACAGGCAGATTCCATATTTCTAGATTTTCGGAAAGCATTTGACACGGTGCCCTATTGCAGGCTGTTAATGAAGGTACGAGCTTGAGCCGGTGGGTTTCTGGCGCCAGGCGATATCGATTCTTACTTCCATCTTTCATCGTTGTCCCTGTGCCTTGTTCTCTTTGCGTCTTTGAGGCAGCTATTTATGGTGGAGCGCGTGCGCAAGTTGAAGAGAGTAGGTCCGCGCATGAGACAAGTCAGTCTGTGACGTGACGTGCTTTCGATGTTGTCATTGTGGGGAGTTGGCGACACCATGTCACGTGGCACGGCCGTACGCCGTAAGGACCAGTTTTGGAGCAACGAAGAAGCATGGACCGCTGCCGGAAAGTATTAAAGTTGCATTGACATGGATGGCCAGTGGCGACCAGGATTTGTTAATACCTCGAGAGCTATGTGCATGGATGGCGTGTGAATTTCACATGAAGAAGAAAAAATTAATCGCCAAGCATTCGTGGTGGGTTCCTCCTTCTATATATAGTGAATATTATTGCGCACCTAAGCACTGTTGACTGTTGCAGTTGCTCGTGCTAGAGGCCAGCAAAATATTCACTGTAGTGGTGGCGAGGCGAGTTATGTTCTGGAACGGCCATGACATTATGTTACTAAAGTGACTAGAAATAGCGCCTCGTATTTGTAAGTTTGGATTTGGTGTTTAGTGGCAAGCTGAAGGTAGCTGGTTCACTTGAACATCATTTCTTAATTTAGTTCTAGGCGCTACAGTCTGGAGCCGCTCGACCGCTACGGTCGCAGGTTCGAATCCTGCCTCGGGCATGGATGTGTGTGATGTCCTTAGGTTAATTAGGTTTAAGTACTTCTAAGTTCTAGGGGACTGATGACCTCAGAAGTTAAGTCCCATAGTGCTCAGAGCCACTTGAGTACCCTTCAGGTCAGATAGCATCAAATTAATTTTACCTTTTCAGTAAGTGTAAAGCTGAGTGAGAAAGGTGATAGCCGACATTGTAAACATTTGGTTATCTATTTCATCTATTATTTTGGTTGTTGTTACCGGCACGTAAAGGGGCCGTTGTCACAAGTGTTAATATTGTAAATACTAATTGTGGATAGGGCCTTGATATGCAAATGTTGTTAATTGATTATTACTGCTGATGCATTCATGTGTATGTGTAATCAATCAATACAGAAGTGCTGCAACTACAAACTGGTTGTGTTACTGGTATACAAGGTTAGAGTGTGCAATCGCCACACCAGAGCTTATTAGAGTAAGTTCATAGTATTGCCAGGAGTTCCCCAGAGAGACGTGACAGGACCGCTGTTCTTCTCTATATACGTAAATGATTTTGCGGACAGGGTGGGCAGCAATGTGCGGTTGTTTGCTGATGATGCCTTGATGTACGGTAAGGTGCCGAAGTTGAGTGACTGTAGCAAGATACAAGATGACTTATACAAAATTTTCAGATGGCGGAATGAATGGCAGCTAACCCCAAATGTGGAAAAATGTAAGTTAATGAGGATAAGTAGCACGAGCAGAGCTGTAATATTCGGATACAGCATTATTAGTGTCCTGCTTGACACAGTCAAGTCGTTTAAATATCTCGTTGCAAAGCGATATGAAGTGGAACGAGCAAATGAGAACTGTCGTAGGGAAGACGAATGGTCGGCTTCGGTTTATTAGGTGAATGTTAGGGAACAGTGGTTCACCTGTAAAGCAGACCGCATATAGGACGCTGGTGCGACCTATTCTTGAATACTGCTCGAGTGTTTGGGATCCGTACAGGTCGATTTGAAGGAAGACATCGAAACAATTCAGAGGCGGGCTGCTACATTTGTTACCGGTAGGTTTGATCAACAAGCAATGTTACGTAAATGCTTCGGGAACTCAAACTGGAATTCCTGGAGGGAAGGCAACATTCTTTTCGAGAAACACTGTTGAGAAAATTTAGAGACCCGGCATTTGAAGCTGACTGCCGAACAATTGTAATGCAGCCAAGGACGACGAAGATAATATACGAGAAATTAGGGCACATATAGACACTTATAGACAGTCGTTTTTCCCTCGCTCTGTTTGCGAGTGGAAAAGGAAAAGAAATGACAAGTAGTGGTACTGTGGCGTGCGTAGTATCCTTGTAGATGTAGATCTAGATGTAACACATCGTCGAGCAGGATAACTGACCATGTTGCAGGGCCGTAATAGAGCTACACTGGTTTGAGGACCACGGTAGTGAACTCACGTTGAATTCTCAAGCACCAAATTCGCCTCGCGTGAACTCAGTGGAACACGTCTGGGACATTGCAGGACACCAACACCGCACCCACAAACTATCGGCTGGTAGTTTACCGAAATGGCGTGACTTTTGCGTGGGCGTCTGGGGCCACATACCTCTGGAAACTTGCCTTGTAGAATCCATACCATGCAGAATTGCTGCTACATTGCGTTCCAAAGGCGACCAACTTGCTGTTTATCAGGCAGTCATCGTGTTTTGGCGTCGTGGCTCGTCAGTGTATACGAGGTGCGGCCATAAAGTTTCCGGAATTTTCATTTCTTGGAAACAATTTATTTCTCTACATCAATTTCACCTCCTTCAAAGAAGTCCCCTTTAGATACTATACATTGAGATGACAAGCGTCGTGTGATACCTCCACAAACTCGACGTGACAAGTCGTTGGAAGTCCCCTGTAGGAACACTGAGCCGTCCTGCCTCTATAGCCGTCCATAATTGCAAAGCAGTCAGAATATTGATGATTGAAAAAGATCGTGGTATTCCTTTAACCCCACGGTTAGTCCGTAAGGTAGCGTTACTACGAAGGATTATGTGACCATTTCTGCTCATCACATCCATGCCATTATAATATACACTCCTGGAAATGGTAAAAAGGACACATTGACACCGGTGTGTCAGACCCACCATACTTGCTCCGGACACTGCGAGAGGGCTGTACAAGCAATGATCACACGCACGGCACAGCGGACACACCAGGAACCGCGGTGTTGGCCGTCGAATGGCGCTAGCTGCGCAGCATTTGTGCACCGCCACCGTCAGTGTCAGCCAGTTTGCCGTGGCATACGGAGCTCCATCGCAGTCTTTAACACTGGTAGCATGCCGCGACAGCGTGGACGTGAACCGTATGTGCAGTTGACGGACTTTGAGCGAGGGCGTATAGTGGGCATGCGGGAGGCCGGGTGGACGTACCGTCGAATTGCTCAACACGTGGGGCGTGAGGTCTCCACAGTACATCGATGTTGTCGCCAGTGGTCGGCGGAAGGTGCACGTGCCCGTCGACCTGGGACCGGACCGCAGCGACGCACGGATGCACGCCAAGACCGTAGGATCCTACGCAGTGCCGTAGGGGACCGCACCGCCACTTCCCAGCAAATTTGGGACACTGTTGCTCCTGGGGTATCGGCGAGGACCATTCGCAACCGTCTCCATGAAGCTGGGCTACGGTCCCGCACACCGTTAGGCCGTCTTCCGCTCACGCCCCAACATCGTGCAGCCCGCCTCCAGTGGTGTCGCGACAGGCGTAAATGGAGGGACGAATGGAGACGTGTCGTCTTCAGCGATGAGAGTCGCTTCTGCCTTGGTGCCAATGATGGTCGTATGCGTGTTTGGCGCCGTGCAGGTGAGCGCCACAATCAGGACTGCATACGACCGAGGCACACAGGGCCAACACCCGGCATCATGGTGTGGGGAGCGATCTCCTACACTGGCCGTACACCACTGGTGATCGTCGAGGGGACACTGAATAGTGCACGGTACATCCAAACCGTCATCAAACCCATCGTTCTACCATTCCTAGACCGGCAAGGGAACTTGCTGTTCCAACAGGACAATGCACATCCGCATGTTTCCCGTGCCACGCAACGTGCTCTAGAAGGTGTAAGTCAATTAACCTGGCCAGCAAGATCTCCGGATCTGTCTCCCATTGAGCATGTTTGGGACTGGATGAAGCGTCGTCTCACGCGGTCTGCACGTCCAGCACGAACGCTGGTCCAACTGAGGCGCCAGGTGGAAATGGCATGGCAAGCCGTTCCACAGGACTACATCCAGCATCTCTAAGATCGTCTCCATGGGAGAATAGCAGCCTGCATTACTGCGAAAGGTGGATATACACTGTACTAGTGCCGACATTGTGCATGCTCTGTTGCCTGTGTCTATGTGCCTGTGGTTCTGTCAGTGTGATCATGTGATGTATCTGACCCCAGGAATGTGTCAATAAAGTTTCTCCTTCCTGGGACAATGAATTCACGGTGTTCTTATTTCAATTTCCAGGAGTGTATTCGATCCCAAATTGTGATGCTGGGTTCTAAGATGGTGGGGTCCCTTTTCATACAGCTGACATCGTCTAGAACTAGTTTTGTGACCACGAGGATGAATAATCACCAGACCACAGTATTGTTGAGACTGTGGTCTACTTTGGAAGGTAGGTTGCGTGGTAGGCTCCTCCTCCATCATCGTTCCCCGTACTTGTGACTATTTTGTACGAATAATAGTGCAAGATTCCCTTGAAAACCGTACGAAACATGTTTTCATCCTTTCCGAGACGACTGTTTTGAATGACAGTGAGATTACTACAACGCGTTAGGCCTAGTGATGTTTTAGGACGTCACATCACGTTTGTACAGTCTATTGCTGTTGTAATAAACTAATAAGCGTTCTACACGATCCTCATGAATTCCTAGGCAATAGCATGACGATTCAGTTCCAAATTATCTGTCAGGAAAACAACTGTGTAACTGCAGCTGTTACCATTAATGCCAGTACAGTTATGACGATTGTTCGTAAGTACGTAGAACAGACAAATCTATTCAGAGAAGATCTGCGACACGAATAGTGCATTCACGGGCACTTTCATACCTACTAGTTTAGTAAGAAAGTATTTATGTGTGATTTCTACAACAGCAGTTACGTTCAGTAACGGAAGTAGCGAGCACTTTGTTAAAGATATGTGACGTGACAATCCCTAATTCGTAAGGTGCAAAATTTAGACATTACTTTTACTGCCCTTCTCAGGAACTACGAAAGGCAGACGCAGAAAACAACGGAATGGTAAAAGTCTACGGTTCCCGCTGACATGAGCTCCCACTGTACGATCTTCCACGTCTGCTTCTGCTTGGGTTTATAGTCACAACACAGCGATCGTGAGGGGAATGGGCTAACCAAACAGTTGGGCTGTTGCCTTACTCAGTGTCGATAAATCAAACGTCGCAGACCGACGAAATAGCCGAACCACACAAAACGCTTAAGACCTTCTAACAGCTGGACAGATACGTATATAACGTCGAACAAGACGGACATCTATACGGCTAACAACCAAAATAAGAATGTTAAATGAAGAGAAGAACACGTCTCCCTAGGAGAATTCCTCTCTGATAAGACGAGCTGTCAATGCCAGTAGTTCTCACCTGGGGTTTTGAAGGTTTGCCTTGGTCGTAAGGCGAATGGCGGGGACGTACCTGTTAATCTCCTCTATGGCGGTGCAGTAGAGTTATGTAATATAACATTTTTATGTGACTCTTTTTTTCAGTGTAGCTCTCTTTCACATCAACAAGAACATTTATTTACACTAAAGAGAAAAAAAGGGTCATACAAAGGTATTGTATGATGTAAGTGTGCTGCTCCACACACTTGACAACTTCCAACGGTAGAATCAGTTGGATTCGCCTATAAATCTCTCTTCGCTCTGGAGTAGTGAGAATAACATTCCAGTAACTCCATCTCGGCCAGTTCGTAAGCCCTTACCCTCGTCCTTTCCCACATATCCACATTCCCCATTTCGTTCGATGATGATGTGCTATTCGAATACAGTTGAAGAGCCTCTGCAATGCTCTTCTAGTTTAGTGGGAATACCAAGTGGGCTGAGGTGCGAAGAGTAATTTGGATTGAGGACGAAAGGGTGTAAGGTGTGCGTGCAGTTATACTGTGCCACTGTGCCAGGGTGGCGTAGTGGCTAGCACATCTGCCTCATGAGCAAGATCTGGGTTCGAATGCCGGACTTGGTAAAAATTTCCATATGTCGCTTCAGTCTGCATATCTACAAAATTTATTCACACCAAGGAGAAGAAGAGTCGTACAAGATATTATATTAGATAACACTACTAAGCCGTGACATCCTCCCACCATGGACAACCTCCAACAGTACACACAGTCCTCTGTAGTAGTGAGAATAACAGTGCAATAAACTCTATCCCTCGCCCCCTTTCCACACATTGAAACGTCCCTTAGAAAAATTATGAATTACTGTGCTGGTAAACTTCTACGTTATTTAATACAGAGACAGCTGAGTAAATCTGAACGTACTCAGACAGTTCTCTCTTTACTTATTCTGATCATCACTCAACTGACACACAATATTTTTTTTTAGCGCAACGCAATCTGACTTTCAATAATCCCTGCAAAAGAATGGCCTTGCCTAACAATAACCTATACCTTTCATGAATCACTTACCTCACAAAAATCTTCGTTACTCGAACTACTGCAATACATACAACGAGCGCCAATAGTGCCAGCTAAATAAAGGATTCTAACTACTGTAGGCACTAACTACTGATAGGCATAGTTAGCAAATGAAAGATTTCGATTGAAACAAACAATGTATTTACCTTAATAGCGTTCAAAAGTCTATATATATATATATATATATATATATATATATATATATATATACACTCCTGGAAATGGAAAAAAGAACCCATTGACACCGGTGTGTCAGACCCACCATAATTGCTCCGGACACTGCGAGAGGGCTGCACAAGCAATGATCACACGCACGGCACAGCGGACACACCAGGAACCGCGGTGTTGGCCGTCGAATGGTGCTAGCTGCGCAGCATTTGTGCACCGCCGCCGTCAGTGTCAGCCAGTTTGCCGTGGCATACGGAGCTCCATCGCAGTCTTTAACACTGGTAGCATGCCGCGACAGCGTGGACGTGAACCGTATGTGCAGTTGACGGACTTTGAGCGAGGGCGTATAGTGGGCATGCGGGCGGCCGGGTGGACGTACCGCCGAATTGCTCAACACGTGGGGCGTGAGGTCTCCACAGTACATCGATGTTGTCGCCAGTGGTCGGCGGAAGGTGCACGTGCCCGTCGACCTGGGACCGGACCGCAGCGACGCACGGATGCACGCCAAGACCGTAGGATCCTACGCAGTGCCGTAGGGCACCGCACCGCCACTTCCCAGCAAATTAGGGACACTGTTGCTCCTGGGGTATCGGCGAGGACCATTCGCAACCGTCTCCATGAAGCTGGGCTACGGTCCCGCACACCGTTAGGCCGTCTTCCGCTCACGCCCCAACATCGTGCAGCCCGCCTCCAGTGGTGTCGCGACAGGCGTGAATGGGGGGACGAATGGAGACGTGTCGTCTTCAGCGATGAGAGTCGCTTCTGCCTTGGTGCCAATGATGGTCGTATGCGTGTTTGGCGCCGTGCAGGTGAGCGCCACAATCAGGACTGCATACGACCGAGGCACACAGGGCCAACGCCCGGCATCATGGTGTGGGGAGCGATCTTCTACGCCGGCCGTACACCACTGGTGATCGTCGAGGGGACACTGAATAGTGCACGGTACATCCAAACCGTCATCGAACCCATCGTTCTACCATTCCTATACCGGCAAGGGAACTTGCTGTTCCAACAGGACAATGCACGTCCGCATGTATCCCGTGCCACCCAACGTGCTCTAGAAGGTGTAAGTCAACTACCCTGGCCAGCAAGATCTCCGGATCTGTCCCCCATTGAGCATGTTTGGGACTGGATGAAGCGTCGTCTCACGCGGTCTGCACGTCCAGCACGAACGCTGGTCCAACTGAGGCGCCAGGTGGAAATGGCATGGCAAGCCGTTCCACAGGACTACATCCAGCATCTCTACGATCGTCTCCATGGGAGAATAGCAGCCTGCATTGCTGCGAAAGGTGGATATACACTGTACTAGTGCCGACATTGTGCATGCTCTGTTGCCTGTGTCTATGTGCCTGTGGTTCTGTCAGTGTGATCATGTGATGTATCTGACCCCAGGAATGCGTCAATAAAGTTTCCCCTTCCTGGGACAATGAATTCACGGTGTTCTTATTTCAATTTCCAGGAGTATATATATATATATATATATATATATATATATATATAATTCTGTGACATCCAATTAAACTAATTTCTTTTTCCTGAAGGACACACGTCCATATTGTCCGCTCAAAACTCTGGCACCCCTCTCTCCACATCCACCACTGCTGGCGGCTCACCTCCAACTGCACAACGCTACGCGCTGTTCACATCCAACTGCCTAACACTACAATAGCGAATATTCCAACAATGCCAACCAGCCACAGACTGCACACAGAACAGTCAGTGCTTTTCATACAGAGCGCTACGTGGCGCTACCAACATAAAAACCTGAACAGCCTACTTACAACATGTCGGGGCAAGAAATTTTCTTGAAGAAGGACGATGTCGCCGATTCTCATCTTTTGGCTTCTACCGACTTTCTGAACTTGATGAAAACTCCTGAGTAACGGTACGTAGTCTTTTTTTCCATGTATTCAGAACTGATGCCGCTTTAATTGTTTTATTAAGTCAGTTGACTTCGAGGGCTCGATTCCTCTCGGTAAGGTACTCAGAAGAATCGTCTAGACGCAGAGACACTTCAAACTGTTCTTCTAAGTATCGAAGCTGCAATCAACTCAAAACCTATCTCTCAGACTGAGCCAGCGTCTGTGGCCGAGCGGTTCTAGGCGCTTGAGTCCGGAACCGCGCTGCTGCTTCGGTCGCAGGTTCGAATCCTGCCTCGGGCATGGATGTGTGTGATGTCCTTAGGTTAGTTAGGTTTAAGTAGTTCTATGTCTAGGGGACTGATGACCTCAGATGTTAAGTCCCATAGTACTTAGAGCCATTTGAACAATTTTTCTCTGAGACTGATAACGAAGTGCTTGCACCATTGCACTTCCAGGTAGAAGAAAGATTTGCTACTTTAGCGAGAGAAGTGGAGTCCTCAGGGTCAGCTGACTTCGTAATAATATTCAAGCTCTACGAAAAACTAACAGAAAACTTCTGGAATCGTCGGAGCAAAGACTACTTACTGCTGCTCAGGAGCCTTCATCAAGCTCAGAACTTCATTAGGAGCCACAGGATCAGAAACGATGACATCGTCTTTCTCCAAGAAGACGTCTTGCCCCGACTTGTATGAAAAAAGACGAGGGATGGAGTTTATTGGATTGTTATTCTCACAACTACTGAGCAAAGAGAGATTACTAGGCCAATGCAACTGATTGTACCGTTGTAGGTTGTCCAGAGTGGGAGGACGTCGTGGCTTTCTAGTGTTATCTAGTATCTTTGTATGTCTCTTCTTCTCGTTGGTGTGAATAAATTTTGTGCATATGCAGACAGAAGCGACAAATGAAAATTTTTACCGTGTTCAGCATTCAAACCCAAATCTCTTGCTCGTGTGACAGAAGCCATTTTGCACGGTGGTTTCGCATAACTGCACGCAGTACCCTAGCACGCGTCCCTCTTCCATCGAAATTCCCACTTACACCACAGCCCACTTGGTATTTTCCTTAAACTCGAAGAGCATTGCAGAGGCTCTCAATCTCTATTGGAATAGCAGCTCAGCACCGAACGAAACGGGGTATCCTGCCTGAAATCCAGCCATGAGTGCTTTAATCAGATGATACCATGTGGTTCCAGAGACCCCTTCAGATGTCTTTAAAAGGTCTCTAGAACCATATTCTTTCATTTAAATAAATGTACCACACAGTATAATGTAACTAGAACATTAGGCCAAACAGAGCGGACGCTCTCAGTGGCCCGTCTAACTCCCTCAGAGTGGGGAACGAAAATGGAAGGAAAAAACCTCGGGTTCAGAGTTGGAGTGGTGAGCGAGCGCACACTCCCGGAAGTGTCTCGGCGTCGGTGGGCGGCATCTCCCTGCCCTGCCGCGGAGGATTTCCGCAGCTCGCTCTACCGCCCCCTGCGCTTCCGCGGTAGCAGGCGCGCATTTGCACACAATGCCGGATTACACTTTCAGATGCGAGCTGTAACCTAATTACGGGCCGCGAGGGGAGCCACACAACCCCTGTGACCCGTGCCGACTCGGATGCAACGGCGTCCGGGGTCGAGGGGATTTGTGTCGAAGGAGGAGGCAATTAGTTCGTCGGTCTCGCTGGGCACGGCAAAAACCACCCACCTGGTCTACCGAGGGAACACTTTTCTTACTTCTCTTTACAATGAAAAGCTTCCTACTGCCTTTTAGATTTCATCTCAGTACATAACTGGTTTGACCTCGGTGTTAATGTCCTAAAATAGTCAGTACCATTTGTAAACAAAATTTTGACCCATGAATGAATATTAACGCGATCCGAATTCTATTTATGAGATATTCGGATGTAAGGAGGGTTTTCAAAGGGCAAGGACAAATATAGAGACACGTGAACATCTGTTTAAGCAAAGCATAATCACAACCATACACCCAAATCTTGTAACACATCCTGAAGGTACATTGCAACCTCTCTTATGAAGAGAATGTATGGAGTGGAGATGTCGACTCCAGACTGAATGGCCTGTTACCTACTTACAACAGTCATTAATCGCAAAAGTCATTATCAGCGCAGACAGACAGCATAAGCACGTCTTTCGAAGTTCTCACCTGCCCATATCTGCAATATATTTGCTGTAATGTGAGTGCAAAGAAGTAACATATAATCTGTGAGTGGCGGATTCTCTGAATAACTTAGCCGAGCGGTCTAAGGCGCTGCAGTCCTGGACTGTGAGGCTGGTCTCGGGGGAGGTTCGAGTCCTCTCTCGGGCATGTGTGTGTGTGTGTATGTGTGTGTGTGTGTGTGTGTGTGTGTGTGTGTGTGTGTGTGTGTGTTTGTCCTTACGATAATTTAGGTTAAGTAGTGTGTAAGCTTAGGGACTGATGACCTTAGCAGTTAAGTCCCATAAGATTTCGCGCACATTTGAACATTTTTTTCTCTGAATAACAATTCTACTAAAGGCAGAACGCATTCATTAAAATGAGCTCCTCTGAACTGCGGCTTGTGCACAAGGGCTAAATAGGAACATGGGACCTGACAATGGAAACGTGATAATTTATAAATAAAACTTCCTGGCAGATTAATACTGTGTTCTGGACCGAGACTCGAACTCAGCACGCTTACCTTTCGCGATCAAGTGCTCTGCCGACTCATTTTTATGCGACTACAAATCGATTCCCTGTGCTCGTTGTTTCCAAGCATGTGCTTTCCCGCTTTTTTTCGCCTAGCCATCTTTTTTCTTTTAAAGGCTACCGTAACTTGGCACCGCCACTTTTACGGTACCATAAAGAACCGAACTATCCCTCTTCAGGCGTTGTCTCTAATTGTTCCCAGAAACTCTCCCCAGGCGATATGGTCAACAGTGCTATAGCTCTTTTTATTTACTTAGTTATAATTAGTGTGTACAAATGAAAGTCCTATAAAATATAATGTTACAATAAATGTTAATCAAAGGATACACAAAATTAACATTTGTATATTCCTTGCGCTACTACAGCTAAAACAATCTTTCTTCAAGGATTGGTGCAACCGGACTTTCTTTGTCCACTGCCACTGGCGTTTTCCGTCTCCAACAGTGTCGTGTGAATGATCTACAACAGACTCATTCTGCTTTTCTAACTCCTCAGTGAATGCAACTTCTCCATGAATTAGCCAATCTCTTTCCTCACCTAATGAACCACGCAAGTACGACTCGGACCTGATGTGAGCCATGACCTAACTAATGAACTAATTAAAGCGTGGTTTGATCCTTCTACATGGAACCAAGCCTGTCCAGCAACATTTTCAACATAAAATCTTGTATGTTCCACCGTCGAAAGGGCTACGAAGTAAACCATTAGCCAAAGCCGTTGTATTTGATCAAATACAAACATGAAAATCGTAGGCAGAGTCCATGCAATATGACTACCCCAGCAGCTGCAAAAACAAACGTGTGGGCTCTCTCTATCCCTGCCCTGATCCGGGTTGGTCAGTAAGGTACCGTTCCAGAGTAGCGTGTACAGATATGATTTCGCTATACAGCCAAAGGATGTGCCATTTCTGTCACACAAAAGCTGTGCATAGAGCTTCTCTGCATCATGCCAGCGGCTTATAACTCACGTAATGATAAATTAAATGAAAGACTAATTTTGGCTTTCTAAACGCAGCGTTATGCAAAACACAATAAATTTCTTTTATATTACCCAGACCTGTTTCGATGCCTATTTATGATCTCCTATGGGCCTCGTTTATTTCTGCAAAATATCACATAAATTCGTGGTTGTTCCTCTATTTTAAGCCTAAAAATAATAACGCGTGTGTTTCGTTTAATTTGTCTCCAATTGTTCGGCTCGAATTACATTATTTTCGGAAATGAATTTTTACAGATCGGCTTGTTTTTGTGCCTTTCTATCGTTTTGACAGAATGTCATCTACAAAGTTTTCATGAAGAGATTTGCTATTCTTAAATCCTTTTCCGTGAGTAGTGGTTATGTATGTCATTTTCCGCTCAGTTGTGCAACTTCGATGGATTTTATTTTTTCGCTATTCCTACTGTATACTCTTTTCCATGTCTTTTTTTAAATCCACCCTTATTTTACACTGTTTTTTATACAAAACTTGGTTGAGCAAACTGTTACGTCGCCAGGCCCATAGAGGCGTGCTATTACTGTCGCTGCTCTCTTGTTCATAGTTTTGTTTCTGTCCAGTGTGGCGCTAGTACTGAATGATCGATGCCACTTACTGTGGCATGTCTGCTCGAGAAGAGTTTCAGATCCAAGGTAGACGATATGAAAGACATTTTTAACAAACTGTTTCACACTTCTTAAAATTCTCTGTCATGGCACCGAAAAACCAAAGATAGAAGGCTAGAAGATGGAAGCAATACGCATAAGAGCTAAACAAATGAAACGAACTTCAAGTCAGAATTACAGTAAGGGAAGAGCGATGAAGATAAGATGGTAGATATGCTACTGCGAGAAGAATTTGACAAAGCACTGAAGGAATTAAGTCGAAATAACGCACATGGAGCAGACGACTTTCCCACAGAACTATTAAGATCCATGGGAAAACATACCATGACAAAAATATTCCACTGGTAAGTAAGATGTATAAGACAGGTAAAATTACCTCAGACTTCAAGAACGATGTATTAACCCCACTTTAAAAAAAGGGAGGCGCTGAAATGGGTGAATATCACAAAACCATCAGTTTCTAGATCATTGTTGTAAAACGTGGATACAAATTATTAGCAGAAGAGTGTAAAGACCGCCAGAAGCCTACCTCGGAGAAGACACTCAATGTAGGTTACAGAGAAATGTAAGAACACGCGGGGCGATACTGACACTATAACTTATCTTGGGGAAAAGATTGAAGAAAGGCACGCTAAAGTTTATAGTAATTATAGATTAATAGAAACTTCTTTACAGTAATGACTAGAAGACACTATTCACATTCTGAAGCTAACAGGGATCAAATATACAAAGCAGAGTGTTATCTACAACTTCTACGGAAACCAGATAGAAGTTATATGGGTCACAGAGTAACAGCGGGAAGCAGTAGTTGAAAAGAGGGTGAGGCAAGGTTGTTCCATGTTCCGGATGTCATTCAATCTGCAAAATGGGCTATGAAGGAAATCAAGGATAAACCTGAAAAGGCACAGAGAAGATATCAAAACTCCGAAGTCTGCCGATGAAACTATAATTCTGTCGCAACCCGCAAAATCACTTGAGCGGAGTTGACAGTGTCTGGAGAGACGTTGTAAGATGAATATCAACACAAGAAAAGCTAATGTAAATGAGTGTAATCAAATTAAATCAGGTGATGATGAGGGGATTAGAACAGGAAATCAGACACTAAAAGTAGTAGATGAGTTACGCTATTTGCATGATTAACGGTGGCCGAAATAGAGAGAACATAAAATGCAGACTAGCAATACCAAGAAAAGTTTTTCTGAGAAAAAGAAAACTTCTGAGATTTGGTGGTGCAGAAGAGTGCCTAAAATTAGGTAGATAGATCACATAATTAATAAAAAGGTAATTAATTGATTTGGGGAGAAATAAACTTACGGTTCAAATTGATTAAAAGATGGGATCGGTTAACAGCAAATGTCCTGAGACATCAAGGAGTTGTCAGTTTGGTAATGGGAAGGAAATATGGTGGTTAAAAACTGTCGACTTAGATCAAGGCCTGACTACCGTAAACTTTCAGGGATTAGGCCAAATTATATCGTCCTCAGCATTATATACCGGTTTCGTATTAGGTTGTTGTTTGCGTACTTCCCATATCTCTTGGCATCCTGGGAAAAACTTTCTTTTTGCATCTAATCGCACTGTTCATTCGCCTGCGTACATATCCCATCTTCTTCCACTTGATTTTGATTATTCCAACCTGTTACCCGATCCATTTGTTGCTTCTCTGTCTGTTCTAGTATTCTGTAACTTGCATCTCTACACTGCAAGGGAAAAAAAGGAAAAATTGAACAACTCTCAGGCTCTGAACGATTTCGGATTAAGAGTCCTTCTACTGCAGACACACTGGAAGCGTCGTTTTTGGACTTACTTGCTTTAACAAAAGCACAACAGGCCTTTCAGTTAAAACTATATGTTTGTCATCGTTGCTTTGTTCCTATTTATTGAAGTCAGCTCCTCTGTGCTGAGTTACTAACAATTTTCGTTGTGAACAAGATATAGAAATCAAATTTTAAAGTTTGAAAATAATTACTAGCGCTGTCCTTGTGTAAAAATCACTCCGTTTTAAAATTCCGTTCACGATGCATACCTCTGGGCACTCTCTTTAAATTAATTTGTGGAAAGCTCTCGACCGCCATTTGCACAGCTGTGGCTGAACCATTACGTGTTTGCATTTACTATAGCTATGAGCTGCAGTTAGTGTATATTTGCCTAGACACCGTATGGTTGTGCCGACACCCATCTGAGAGTAAGTGCTTTTCGGATCTTTCTATTCGCTGCCTGTTAGGTTACGTGTGAATTACATGCGTTATGTAATGTTACTGCGTTGCACTAAGTTTCTTATTACAGCGCACTGTGATATATTTTTTGTGTCTGTTATGTTTCTTTTTGGGTAAAGTCTTTCACTGAGTCTTTCTAAATAAATCTGCATTTATTCTGAAGTGGAATTGTTCATGTTTCGTCGTGTTCACTTACGTATTGTTCTCCGCAGCGATCATTCGGTTAATCTCGGTATTAATCAATCCGACTGTAGTTAAAACTGACACATAGATCAGCTTAGTTGTTAGATTAACTTCAAAGCGTGCTACTACCCAACGGAATTTATTTTGTAGACACACTAGTGATGTCGTCGGGTCGTTGCAGGCCGAGCTCGGTGTGTTATGCGTGACAGTTAAAGATTACGTATTACGATGTGAAACCATTTTTGGCAGACACATTTTGCACCTTATGTGGTAACAATAATGTAAAAAGAACGGAACAGTTTCGCCATACCTTTATCCCACACCAGAACGACTATAACGAAATGCAAGGGATTAACATCATATGTTCCACTTTTTCCAACGATCTGTCCTCTTCCTCAAAGGCCGACGACTAACGCCCGTGAAAGGTTGGTATAGGTGGAGAACAAAGAGAGAGATGCGAACTGCTGTTGGTTATGCTTTGCGCGATGTTTTTCTTTGTTACTAGGGATATTTAGCTATACAAGGTAATTCAAAATTGCTATTACAGGCTTTTATGGGCTGCATAAGGGATTTAGTAAATGAGGTTTTGATAAGGAAGCCATGTCTGGAGATGTACCATTTGGATATAAAATGTTTGAAGTTCGAATCAGATTGACATTTCCCACTTCACGGTAGGCGCGCAAGCTGAGAAGGGGGCGCCGTCGTCAGTACCTATTGTAATACGAAGTGTGTTTAAAAAGTTCCGGAACTTTGTCTACAAAATTTTTCTACGCTTACCTTTTACTTCTCCTTCGAAATACTCTCCTCCACAATTAATACACCGCTCCCATGCCGTTTCCGCTTCCTTGCAGTCTTGGCACGCCTCTTGCTGGATGGCGCGAAGGGTCGTGTGTGAATTTTCTTTTATCTCGTCTATTGTTGCAAATCTTCGTTCCTTCAACGAGG
The DNA here is from genome assembly GCF_023864275.1 of Schistocerca cancellata. Classification (NCBI taxonomy): domain Eukaryota; kingdom Metazoa; phylum Arthropoda; class Insecta; order Orthoptera; family Acrididae; genus Schistocerca; species Schistocerca cancellata. The sequence continues at coordinate 316,611,322 of NC_064633.1, read as the reverse complement.
TTTTCACCTGTGGGAGTAAAAAAAAGTCCGCAGGGGTCGGATCTGCAGAATATGGAGGGCGAGGCAGCACAGTGATTTAGTAGCGTCGTCGATGGACGTCGAAGAGCGTCCTGAACGAGCGTCACCTTTAACTGCCATCCCGCCATTTTTAAACCGTGTGAACCATTTGTAACACCGAGTACGGCTTAAGCACTCATCACCACCGTAGGCTTCCTGCGTCGTTTGGTGTTTCTCTGTAGAGGTCTTCTTTAGTTTCGCATTAAATTTAATGCAGACGCGTTGATCCTTTAATTCTACCCTCTCGAAATTCGCAAACTGTGCGACACAACGTTCTACTCAATACAGCACTGAACAATAAGTGACAGACATATAACTATGGAACTTCCGGCAGTTACACATTAAACACACGCGCGTGCAGGGATGCCAAAAGCACATTGCTCCTACACACTATCGGCAGGAAATTACGAATGTTCCGCGATTTTTTTGAAAAGATCTCGTACATATGACATCACATTAACAGCTTCGTCCGAATACAAGAACCCGGCTGCGAGAAACTGGTACGTTCGAAACTAGGAGGGTTGGCTGTGGCGCTCCACGGACCAGCTGCATCTACATCTACGTGATTACTCTGCTATTCACAATAAAGTGCCTGGCAGAGGGTTCAATGAACCACTTCAAGCTGTCTCTCTACGCAGCGCAGGAAAAACGAGCACTTAAGCTCTTCTGTGCGAGCCCTGATTTCTCTTATTTTGTCGTGATGATCATTTCCCCCTATGTACATGGGTGCCAATAGAACGTTTTCGCAATCGGAGGAGAAAACGGGATTTTGAAATTTCATGAGAAGATCCCGTCGCAACGAAAAACTCCTTTGTTTTAATGATTGCCACTCAATTCACGTATCATGTCTGTGGCACCATCTCCCCTACTTCGCGATAATACAAAACAAGCTGCCCTTCTTTGTACTTTTTCGATGTCATCCGTCACTCCCATCTGATACGGATCACACACATAAATACTCCAGAATAGGGCGGACAAACATGGTGTAAGCAGTCTCTTTAGTAGGCCTGTTGCACCTTCCAAGTGTTCTGCCAATGAATCGCAGTCTTTGATTGTCTCTACCCACAACATTATCTATATGATCGTTCCAATTTAGGGTATTTGTAATTGTAATCGTTAAGTATTTAGTCCCCCCCATGAACCATGGACCTTGCCGCTGGTGGGGAGGCTTGCGTGCCTCAGCGATACAGATGGCCGTACCGTAGGTGCAACCACAACGGAGGGGTATCTGTTGAGAGGCCAGACAAACATGTGGTTCCTGAAGAGGGGCAGCAGCCTTTTCAGTAGTTGCAGGGGCAACAGTCTGGATGATTGACTGATCTGGCCATGTAACATTAACCAAAACGGCCTTGCTGTGCTGGTACTGCGAACGGCTGAAAGCAAGGGGAAACTACAGCCGTAATTTTTCCCGAGGACATGCAGCTCTACTGTATGATTAAGACTTAGAAGAGCAGTTGAACGGAATGGACAGTGTCTTGAAAGGAGGATATAAGATGAACATCAACAAAAGCAAAACGAGGATAATGGAATGTAGTCAAATTAAGTCGGGTGATGCTGAGGGAATTAGATTAGGAAATGAGACACTTAAAGTAGTAAAGGAGTTTTGCTATTTAGGGAGTAAAATAACCGATGATGGTCGAAGTAGAGAGGATATAAAATGTAGACTGGCAATGGCAAGGAAAGCGTTTCTCAAGAAGAGGAATTTGTTAACATCGAGTATAGATTTAAGTGTCAGGAAGTCGTTTCTGAAAGTATTTGTATGGAGTGTAGCCATGTATGGAAGTGAAACATGGACGATAACTAGTTTGGACAAGAAGAGATTAGAAGCTTTCGAAATGTGGTGCTACAGAAGAATGCTGAAGATAAGGTGGGTAGATCACGTAACTAATGAGGAGGTATTGAATAGGATTGGGGAGAAGAGAAGTTTGTGGCACAACTTGACTAGAAGAAGGGATCGGTTGGTAGGACATGTTTTGAGGCATCAAGGGATCACAAATTTAGCATTGGAGGGCAGTGTGGAGGGTAAAAATCGTAGAGGGAGACCAAGAGATGAATACACTAAGCAGATTCAGAAGGATGTAGGTTGCAGTAGATACTGGGAGATGAAGAAGCTTGCACAGGATAGAGTAGCATGGAGAGCTGCATCAAACCAGTCTCAGGACTGAAGACCACAACAACAACAACAAATATTTAGTTGAATTTACAGCCTTCAGATTTGTGTGACTTAGCGTTTAATCGAAATTTAGCTGATTTCTTTTAGTACTCTTGTGAATAACTTCACACTTTTGTTTATTCAGGGTCAACTGCCACTTTTCTCACCATAAACATATCGTATCTAAATCATTTTCCAATTCGTTTTAGTCATCTGATGATTTACAAGACGGTAAATGAGAACATCATTTGCAAATAATCTAAGACGGCTACTCAGATTGTCTCCTATGTCGTTAGTATAGATCAGGAGCAATAAAGGGCCTATAATACTTCCTTGGGCAACGCGGAATATTAATTGTTTTACTCGATGACTTTCCGTCTATTACTACAAACTGTGACCTTTCTGACAGGAAATCACGAATCCAGTCGCACAACTGATGCGATATTCGATAGACACGCAGTTTGGTTAGAAGACGCTTGTGAGGAACGGTGTCGAAAGCCTTCTGGAAATCTAAAAATATGGAATCAATTTGACATCCCCTGTCGGTAGCACTCATTACTTCATGAGTATAAAGTGCTAGTTTTGTTTCGCAAGAACGATATTTTCTGAATCCGTACTGACTACGTGTCAATAAATCGTCCTAGGCAAGGTCTTAGTGGAGGCGGTTGGCAATTTGCCTTCCTCCAGTCGTAATGAGGATGAATGGTGATGATGACAAAACACACAGTCATCTCGAGGCACTTGGAAATCCCTGACCCCGCCGGGAATTGAACCCGGGACCCCGTGCTCGGGAAGCGAAAACGCTACTGCAAGACCACGAGCTGCGGCCTCATCGTGTAGAAGAGAACCCGAGGACACGTACTCGAGACATTAACCAGAGAAGCGGGAGACATGAAAATGATCCGATCCTAGAACTGATTTTACATTCAAACGGTAGTTTCATTATTAAAACTTCATAGGACATACGGCTTTTATGGGCGTGCCTCGCGCTATGAAAATGCCGGCACGGTAGTTCAGCGTGATCGGTAAGGGGGCTAGCTGTCCTGTGAATAAAATAACTGAGTTAAATATTCAGCGATCAAGCTGAAGAGCCGTGATGCGCCGTCCGCCAGGCCAGTTGACCAGAACAGTGTCGAGAAATGTGAGGGGAAAAAAAGGGTAGTGCGTGATTGAAAACAAAGGCCGCGACATCGAATCCTGGTCGGATCACAGATTTCTCGGTATATCTTTAATTTTGCCTTCATCTTTTAGATGTGAGTAGTATCCAGAAACAACACGTGGTGCGTATTCCATGTTAAAGTGTTGATCCTCTTTCGTCGGTAGTATAACTGTGGAGGATGACACGTCGAACCGGCTTCCAGTCGAAAGACTTGCACCAGGCTATTGAACCACATGAAATTATTATCATCACAGGCTTTCACAGCCGATTGCATTCTTCTTCTGTGATCTTCATCTTCTTTTCTTTTCAAAGTTTCATCCGTTCTTCTTCTGATGAAGTGTTTAAGCTACTGTAACATTTCCTTGGTTCTTTCCACAGATCGTTGCCTCCTCCAACACAACCGAGTGGAGATCTATATTTTTCATTTAAGGAACGTTGTTATCGTATTAATATTTGCTACCATTTTTATTTTTGTTGTCAGTGTCAATATCGTAGTGCAACTAATTTTCAGTAACTCGTATTTTTTCCATTCCTTGCGCACAGTATTTAAAATTTCAGTGTGTACTTACATGGACAGGCATTTCTCAGGACTGAAACAAATTTTTTTCCCCTAAGAAAGTCCATGATGGTTGTGTATTATGATGATACAACGGTTAGTACCCTGTACCATCGAGCAATCTCTGTCACGCATTGTAAGTTCTCATAAGTTTTGTAATGATGTTGAAATGAAAACAGCTTATGTATTATGTTTTGTAATATGATACTGAAAATATTTTTGTTCTGTTTTCTGTGTCATGGTGGGAGAGTGAGGCGTGGCAGCAGCACAAGGACCATTCTTTCCGTCGTCAACCTACCCCCTTCGTGGGTCAACGGTGGCGTTAAAATGACTACCGGTTTTCAAAGGAGAACTCCCGAAGTGACTCGCCCGTCTCTACGTTAATAACTAAGACAAATAAAACAAAATAGTAATGAAATGAAGTATATATATCCATTCTTGAGTTTCTCCCGGCGTATTTGATAATCAAAATATCCACGGGTGTGCTGCCGGTCTATAGTGTCCAACGGGCACAATATTTCGGCGATCATACATGTCGCCATCATCAGGTGAACTGATGGACTGAGCTCCTGTGAACGTGCCGGCACGGAGATCCGTACGTTATGGCTGCTCAGAGGGAACTGGGTTCGGTCGCGGCGGCGGCCGATTTAAATACATGTACATGGAGAACTTCGAGGAGGAAGCCCTGTCGTCATCCGTATGGAAACCTACTTGCTTTTTCCGTTACGTGGACGACACGTTCGTCATCTGGCCACATGGTATGGATAAACTCCTTGACTTCCTTACACATCTAAACTCCATACACCCCAACATCAAATTCACTATGGAGACTGAAACGGAGGGTAAATTACCTTTCCTTGACGTCTTGGTCAAGAGAAGGGCTGACGGCACCCTAGGTCATGGGGTGTATCGGAAGACAACGCACACTGATCTGTATTTGCACGCAGACAGCTGCCACCACCCTTCACAGAGGAACGGGGTACTTAAAACTCTAGTACATAGGGCGCGCAGTATCTCTGACGCAGAGAGTCTACCCCAGGAATTGGAACACCTGAGAACTGTATTTCGAAAAAATGGGTACTCAGAGTGGCAGATTCAACGTGCTCTCCGCCCAACCACTGCAGCACAACCCGTTGAGATGGATGAAGTCACGAGGGAGGAGGTAGGCACTGCATTTATTCCATACACAGGCGCACTCTCGGGGAAATTCGCCCGCATTCTGAAAAAACACCAGGTCGGAACTGTGTTTTGTCCTCCAAATAAAACTCGTGCACTGGTGGGGAGCGCCAAAGATGACCTCGGTTTGAGGAAGGCCGGCGTGTACCAGATTCCGCCTCAATGTGGCAAGTCGTACATTGGTCAGACGTTGCGTACCGTCGAGGATCGATGCCGTGAACACCAGAGGCACACTCGACTGATGTATCCGAGCAAGTCGGCGGTCGCTGAACATTGTTCGTCGGAAAATCACGCCATGGAGTATGACCGCACGAGGATTCTGGTACAGACGTCGAGATACTGGGACAGCGTTGTTAGAGAGGCCATCGAAATTCGCACCAATGACGACCTCATAAACCGTGACTGTGGCTATAATCTTAGCAAGGCTTGGGAACCAGCGATTGGGTTAATCAAGAGTAAATCGAGCAAACGTATAGTTGTGACGACCACGGCGGACAGAGCCATCACACCGACGTCATCTCAGACGCCGTCGCAATCTGTTCCACCGCGCGACCGTGGCGCGGGGCGCGGGCGGCGGAGGGAGCTCGCAGCGGGCGGAGGGTATTTAAATCGGCCGCCGCCGCGACCGAACCCAGTTCCCTCTGAGCAGCCATAGCGTACGGATCTCCGTGCCGGCACGTTCACAGGAGCTCAGTCCGTCAGTTCACCTGATGATGGCGACATGTATGATCGCCGAAATATTGTGCCCGTTGGACACTATAGACCGGCAGCACACCCGTGGATATTTTGATTATATATATCCAGTTCTTGTTTAAATATAATCACGATCTGATGAAATCTGTACATGTGAGCTATGAATGTTTAAAGTGTGGCAATTTTTGGAATTTATTTGGAGACTGATTTGTGAATGACTGGTTTGGAAAGCCTATTACGATATCAGCCAAATGAAATTTTCTAGACGTTGAAGTTTCACTAACTATCGAGATTAAGCTTAGATCTAAGATCGTGAAATCTTGGATCACACTGAAATTACGTGTATGAGATTTTGTGAATTTTATTTCACGACAGTTTGAATAAAAGTGAGATGCTTAAGGTCTTTTCAAGTATAAATGAACTTTACGTTCCTTCCCATGTGAAGAACTGTGAAGCACATGGTAAATCAGTTTTCGAATGACAATTCTTAATCACAAAACAGACACAATCCTTGCAATGAATGCAAACTTATACCAGTGACAATAACAGTATCTCTGAAAGTTGTAAGTCACGCTGCATAGTGTTAATGTAAAAGTCTTATCATATTGAGAAAAGAACTCTAATTAATAGTATTCAGAAGTTAAAGCATTCACTAAGCTTACGCCCTCGTAGACGGACGGCCAAAATTGACCATGTAAATTGATTAAAATCTATCTGTGGAACTATTCGGTGGTGTGTACCTATGGTACGAATTTCACATTATTGCAACAGCTAATTGTATCTGACACTTCACACATTTCGTAGAGCAGTAAGAAGAATGACGAGCTATTGAAGTATTCACCCAGTGGGTTAGTGCCGAATGAATTCAGTTCCAAGATCTGAAAATGATTGTGTACTACTGGCTCTGGGTTAGAAGTGCAGTATCTTTTCAACAAATATGGAAACTAGTATTTAAACAACTGCCATTTATTTACTATATTACAATTGATAACACTAAACTATTTACACTTGCTTTGGATTTTAGCTGTCTGATGTTTGATAATACATACAAAATAATTTTTAAGTACACATTCATGGAAAACACCTATCTTTCATTCATCTTCAAAGGAAACTGTGTTATACTTGAATCAATTCCTTACTGGTCGTCTTCATGCGAGAAACCTTGGTACACAAATGTTAAAGAAGACACCTAAGAGCTGCAGATTACACGTGTGAAGTCTGCATTACAACACTGCGCAAAAGCAGCTGCAGGAACATTACTCTAAACACATATTTAGATGGGAAGCAAGAAGTGGAGCAATGAATAGTGCTACGAATTAATCATTTCTCTCCATTACACAACGATTACATTCTGGAGTAAGATACCTTATATTTCGAATACACACAAATATTACTTTATTTAGATAAAATTTGTAAAACATTAACACGTTACATTTACAAAATGAAAAGATAACAAGCACAACAATAGGTATTGATACGGATAGCGCTAGTATGTGGGACATGATTCTTCTTGTTCTCACTTCTGACTTTTTTTTTTTTTTTAGGCTTTCTAACCAAAATTTTTACGTGTGTTGATTATCATAGAAATAGAAATTTATAAATGGGTTCAAAGGAAATAAAACGCCATGATATGCATCCACCACGGCACACCAACAATAGCTCACAAGCATATATATATATATATGGAGAGGTTTCCACTCTGTTCGTTCATTGGTGGAATTAAAGCCTTTAAACAATTACCGAAAAGATCACAAAATATGAGAATTTGCGTAGACTAGAGTCGGTGACGACGGCAGCCGGCGGCGGCAGCAACCAGCCACGCCGACGCGGACGTAGACGGCGCTCAGCGCTGCGGAGAGTGGCACTCGTCCACGGACTCCGCCTCCTGGGGACCTCCGTTCTCGGCCTCTGCGCCGTCCGCCTCATCCCCAACCTGTCACACAAGACACATCGCACTATGCTTTAGATGAGAATAGGTGAGAAAGGTAGCGCAGGCTCGCTCAAGACCAATAGTCACTCAGTTAGCAAACACAGACACACGTAGCTAAGATCAATTTATTATCTTCTTTTTATTTTTCTGTATCCAGAAAGGCCCGCATAGGGCCTCCAACATGCGGTCGAGCATTATCCTGCTGAAATGTAGGGTTTCGCAGTGATCGAATGAAGGGTAGAGCCACGGGTCGTAACACATCTGAAATGTAACGTCTACTGTTCAAAGTGCCGTCAATGCGAACAAGAGGTGACCGAGACCTGTAACCAATGGCACCCCATACCATCACGCCGGGTGATACGCCAGTATGGCGATGACGAACACACCCTTCCAATGTGCGTTCACCGCGATGTCGCCAAACACGGATGCGACCGTCATGATGCTGTAAACAGAACCTGGATTCATCCGAAAAAGTTACGTTTTGCCATTCGTGCACCCAGGTTCGTCGTTGAGCACACCATCGCAGGCGCTCCTGTCTGTGATGCAGCGTCAAAGGTAACCGCAGCCATGGTCTCCGAGCTGCTAGTCCATGCTGCTGCAAACGTCGTCGTACTGTTCGTGCAGTTGGTTGTTGTCTTGTAAACGTCCCCATCTGTTCACTCAGGGATCGAGACGTGGCTGCGCGATCCGTTACAGCCATGCGGATAAGATGCCTGTCATCTCGACTGCTAGTGATGCGAGGCCGTTGGGATCCAACACGGCGTTCCGTATTACCCTCCTAAACCCACCGATTCCATATTCTGCTAACAGTCATCGGATCTCGACCAACGCGAGCAGCAATGTCGCGATACGATAAACCGCAATCGCGATAGGCTACAATCCGACCTTTATCAAAGTCGGAAACGTGATGGTACGCATTTCTCCTCCTTACACGAGGCATCACAACAACGTTTCACCAGGCAACGCCGGTCAACTGCTGTTTGTGTATGAGAAATCAGTTGGAAACTTTCCGCATGTCAGCATGTTGTAGATGTAGCCACCGGCGCCATCTTTGTGTGAATGCTCTGAAAAGCTAATCATTTGCATATCACAGTATCTTCTTCCAGTCTGTTAAATTTCGCGTCTGTAGCATGTCATCTTCGTGGTGTAGCAATTTTAATGTCCAGTAGTGTATTTTTTTTAATATTATTTATTGTGCAGAAGTGGTACAAAGCTGTATCACTTTTCAACGTAATCTCCCCCACGCTCAATTCAAGTCGTCCAGCGCTTACAAAGTGCATAAATTCCTTTAGAAAAAAATTCTTTTGGTAGTCCGCGCAACCACTCATGCACCGCGTGGCGAACCTCTTCATCAGAACGAAACTTCTTTTCTCCCATTGCGTCTTTGAGTGGTCCAATCACTATGGCTTCAACTGCTGCAATGTTCTGTGGAGTCACAACTCGTGCCTGACCTGAATGAGGAGCATTTCCACTGAAATCACACCATTTGCGAACTTCCTACTCCATTCGTAGACTTGCTGCTGTGACAAACATGCATCAACGTACTGAATCTTCATTCGCCGATGAATTTCAATAGGTTTCACACCTTCACTACGCAAAAACCGAATAACAGAACGCTGTTCTTCCCTGGTGCAAGTTGCAAGTGGGGCGGCCATCTTTATATTCACGAAGATGCAAAGCTGGTACTTTTTGTCGATGATACGAGTATAGCTATCACACCCAACAGACACGAATTAACTGCTGAAATTGTAAACGATGTTTTTCAGAAAATCATTAAGTGGTTCTCTGCAAATGGGCTCTCATTAAACTTTGACAAAACACAGTATATACAGTTCCACATAGTAAATGGAATGACACCATTAATAAATATAGACTTCGATCAGAAATCGGCAGCTAAGGTAGAATATTCAAAATTTCTAGGTGTATGCATGGATGAGGGTTGAACTGGAAAAAACACACTGAGGATCTGCTGAAACGTTTGAGTTCAGCTACTTATGCTATTAGAGTCACTGCAAATTTTGGCGATATACATCTGAGTAAATTATCTTACCGCGCCTAGTTTCATTCTCTGCTTTCGTATGGCATCATATTCTGGGGTAACTCATCATTGAGTAAAAGTGTGTTCATTGCACAAAAGCGTGTAATCAGAATAACTGCTGGAGCTCATCCAAGATCATCCTGCAGTCGCTTATTTAAAGAGCTAGAGATCTTCAAAATGGTTCTAATGGCTCTGAGCACTATGGGACTCTACTTCTGAGGTCATTAGTCCCCTAGAACTTAGAACTAGTTAAACCTAACTAACCTAAGGACATCACACACATCCATGCCCGAGGCAGGATTCGAACCTGCGACCGTAGCGGTCACGCGTTTCCAGACTTCAGCGCCTAGAACCGCACGGCCACTTCGGACGGCAGAGATCTTCACTGTATCCTCACAATAAATGTATTCACTTATGAAATTTGTTATTAACAATCCGAACGAATTCAAAAGTAATAGCAGTGTACATGGCTACAACAATAGGAGAAAGGATAATCTTCACTACTCAAGGTTAAATCTAACTTTGACTCAGAAGGGGGTAAATTATGCTGCCACAAAAGTCTTTGGTCACTTACCTAATAGCATCAAAAGTCTGACGGATAGCCATATAGCATTTAAAAGGAAATTAAAAGAATTTCTTAATGGCAACTGCTTCTACTCATTAGATGAATTTTTGGATATAGTAAGTGGGTAATTTCCCCAACCCCCCCCCCCCCACCCTAAAAGAAATTAAGTGTCATGTAATATTTTGTGTAATGTAATATCTTGTATGGGCACCTTTTATTAACCTGACACGTTCCACATCATTACGAAGTGTCGTATTCGTGATCTATGGAACAAGTACTAATCCAATCTAATCTTTATACTGATACTGCACTATGCTGCCACCTACACGCCATTCTGCACGATGTTTGTAGCACGCTTACCAACTTACAGGATAACGGTGCGAAATTTCGATTTGTTATTACAAATTTAGGGTTTTCATTTGACTCACCCTCGTAATCTCAGAAAAATTCGATAATTTATTCCAGAGGAAGGGCTTCTCAAACTGAGCAAGTCAATAACGCATTGGTCCACCTCTGGCCCTCATACAGGTAGTTATTCCTCATGTAATTGATTGACAGAGTTGTTGGATGTCCTCCTGCGGGATATCGTGCCAAATTCTGTCCAATAGGCGCGTTCGATTGTCAAAATCCCGAAATGGTTGGAGGGCCCAGTCCATAGTGGTGCAAACGTTGGGGACAGACACGACCACCTTCCTGGCCAATGTGGGGTTCAGCAAGCACTAAAACAAGGAGTTGAAACTCTCACCGTGTGTGGGTGAGCATTATCTTGGTGAAATGTGAGCCTACGGTGGCTGGTCATGAAGAGTTCGATACAGTTCCCCACAGTCGTTTAATGAACAAAGTAAGAGCATATGGACTATCAGACCAATTGTGTGATTGGATTGAGGAGTTCCTAGATAACAGGGCGCAGCATGTTATTCTCATTGGAGAGAAGTCTTCCGAAGTAAGAGTAATTTCAGGTGTGCCGCAGGGGAGTGTCATAGGACCGTTGCTATTCACAATATACATAAATGACCTTGTGGATGACATCGGAAGTTCACTGAGGCTTTTTGCAGATGATGCTGTGGTGTATCGAGAGGTTGTAACAATGGAAAATTGTACTGAAATGCAGGAGGATCTGCAGCGAATTGACGCATGGTGCAGGGAATGGCAACTGAATCTCAATGTAGACAAGTGTAATGTGCTGCGAATACACAGAAAAATAGATCCTTTATCATTTAGCTACAAAATAGCAGGTCAGCAACTGGAAGCAGTTAATACCATAAATTATCTGGGAGTACGCATTAGGAGTGATTTAAAATGGAATGATCATATAATGTTGATTGTCGGTAAAGCAGATGCCAGACTGAGATTCATTGGAAGAATCCTAAGGAAGTGCAATCCGAAAACAAAGGAAGTAGGTTACAGTACGCTTGTTCGCCCACTGCTTGAATACTGCTCAGCAGTGTGGGATCCGTACCAGATAGGGTTGATACAAGACATAGAGAAGATCCAACGGAGAGCAGCGCGCTTCGTTACAGGATCATTTAGTAATCGCGAAAGCGTTACGGAGATGATAGATAAACTCCAGTGGAAGACTCTGCAGGAGAGACGCTCAGTAGCTCGGTACGGGCTTTTGTCAAAGTTTCGAGAACATACCTTCACCGAAGAGTCAAGCAGTATATTGCTCCCTCCTACGTATATCTCGCGAAGAGACCATGAGGATAAAATCAGAGAGATTAGAGCCCACACAGAGGCATACCGACAATCCTTCTTTCCACGAACAATACGAGACTGGAATAGAAGGGAGAACCGATAGAGGTACTGAAGGTACCCTCCGCCACACACCGTCAGGTGGCTTGCGGAGTATGGATGTAGATGTAGATGTAGATGAAGAGTAACAAAACGGGGTGTAGAACATCGTGACGTACCGCTGTGCCTTAAGGGTGCCGCGCGGGACAACCAAGGGGGTCATGCTATGAAAACAAATAGCACTACATACCATAACTCCTGGTTGTCTGGCCGCATGGCCGGTGACAGTCATGGCGGTATCCCACCACTGTCCAGGGAGTCTCCAGAACGTCTTCGCTGGTCATCGGAGTCATCATTGAAGACAATTCTACTCCAGCCAATTAGATTCCAGGCCCAAAGTGATGCTTCAGTTGCAATCCAGTCCAAACAATTACCAAGAGAGGGACTTGCTTTATTTCTCAGAAATTCGAGGAATACTGCATTACAGAAGGAACTGAGCAAATTTTAATAACGACAGGACGTCCTACAGCGAATGGATAGGTTGAGAGGCTCATTTCTGCTTTGGCCAAAATCATTGCTGAGCTTAGTACTCATGGCCCTAATGAATGGTATGAGATAGTACCATGAGTTCAACGTGCCATGAAGTCAACATAACCACAGAAGTATTCGGAAAATACCATTTCAACTTTAGATAATAGTTAAGATGCGCACACAGACTGATCTTCAAAAAATGGTTCAAAAAGCTCTAAGCACTATGGGACTTAACATCTGAGGTCATCAGTCCCCCTACGCTTAGAACTACTTAAACCTAAATAACCTAAGGACATCACTCACATCCATCCCAGAGGCAGGATTCGAACCTGCGACCGTATCAGCAGCGAGGTTCCGGACTGAAGCGCCTAGAGCCGCTCGGCCACAGCGGCCGGCGACTGATCTTCACATCACAAAATTATTAACAAAGACATTATTAATTCATTTGAAGAGAGACGCGGTAAATCTAAAGACCATGCGAAGCTACAAACGGAAAAGGTGCGAAAAGAAAACAGTGCTAGAGTCAACAAACGTCAGAAGAGAGCCTCCGAGTACGAAGTTTGTAACCTGGCGGCAATAAAACGAACGCAAACTGGACCAACATTAAACGTGAAGGCGAAGAATCTAGGTCCACATCGAGTTACTGAAGTTGAAACAAATTATCACTACAATGTATGCCAAGAAGGTAATAACCACGAGGGTCCCAGAACTACAACAGGTGCTGAATTTATGAATCCCAGGCTAAGTGACTACTTATTAGCAGAGTCGGCTGGTTCTCAAGACGATGGAATGTGGGTTGCGGACGTCGAATTTAAGTGTTTCCCTGACGTTGAGAGTGGTGACACGACGGGACAGTTGAATACTGAACAGAAGTTCGGTGTGTTCAGAGGAAAACTATGTTCACGGAAAAAACATGAGTGCTTTTGACGCCTTTGGACGGTTCAGTATTAAAGTTTGTAACGAGGAGATTAACAAATACTTCTCCATGAAAGTCGGGACCGCTTCTTTTACGTTGTTATCCTCCTTGTTAGTGTAACGGTCAGACAAAAAGCTTGGCAGTCCGAAGTCTTCTAATTTCTGCCACTTCAGAAGTAAGGAGTCTAACAATCAACGGTTTTACAAGCGGTAAGTATTGTGCACAAGTTTTAACTTGGTACAGGGTGGAGATGAAGCAAGAGCCTCTAGGGAGAGGATTGGTACAGGGGAAGCATGTTTTGCAAGAAGTTTCTACCCTCACTATGGAGAGTTCGGGCATGTAGATTTTTAACTACGATAGCTATGCAAATGAAAACAAGGTGCTGGATGGATTTCGAGCGTGCTTTATGATGTACAATGACTGAGACACAAACAAATATAAAAAAGATTATTAGAAACAACTAGCACCAATTATCTCATTGAGTCGTTAGTTCACGGTTTAATAAAACACCTACAAAATCTAAATACCATTTCTCTAGTTTTCAAAATAAAAATGTTCGGAAAGCTCTTTTCCATTCTAAAATTCAGTTAGCCACTAATATTCTTGCGGAGAGTAGACCGAAGGAAAGGGTTCCGGTGGAAGGGGGGGGGGGGGGGGAGCAATTGTTCTAGCTAATATCTCACTGCACTCAGGGTGTAAGAAAGGTTAATGACCGCTAATCTGATCTATGGAACGGTTGTAAATTTGACGAATGCGTTTCCGATTATGGCTAAAGGTGAAACGTTTGATGGTGGATAATTTTGAAAAAGCAAACAATGATGAAGGTGACAAATTTGTGAAACCTAGTGCCAACTATTCCAGAGCCGTATAACAATTTTGTCAAGTTGCAACGATAATCATAAAGTTATAATTATGATCTCGAAATAAAAAATGGTTTTTTTTCTTACTTAGTCATGTGGTCTACATATCTATGATCCAGTTTTACTGAGCATAATTTATGATTAATCTTTATGTTTCACGTGACATCAGCAATGCAGATGAAAATAAAAAACTGGCTAACACAATACCTAGGTCTGCATGAAAACAAACTTTACACACTTTCAACGAAAAGTACTTGAAAGTCACAGTGAGTTAACCTAGTTGGCAAAGAAGCTCCCTCCTCCAAAAAACGTGCGCTTCGCCGCATGCACAAGACCACTGCAACGCACATCTGCACCAACATCCAGCTCATTCCATTTGCAGTGTTCAGACGTCAAAACACGCCAGTGCACACGCTCGCGGTCCCTTTGCTTTTTTCAGGCCTTTGCTGACGCCTACGTGGCTACCGTAGAGGCTTGGAGCCCTGTATGTCCGCACCATACTTCATCAGCAGCAGCGATTCTATGGTTCAGCATGGGTCTTCTTTAGAGCGTCAAAGCTGTTTTGTGACTACCCTACGCCCTGCTTCTAAAATAAGATGTTTAAGATATTTCCAGTGTTCTGTTGTGGTCTTTGTTTCTACATTTTTTGACTTCTACTTCGTAAGCTCTGTAGTTCTGTAGTTGTTCGTTCCCCTTTTTATTTATTAAATAATGAGCAAAGTTCTCAAATAACCACAAAACGATATTTTTCTTCTGTATAGGAAACAACACCTACACGGGGAATATTGGGTTGTTAATGCTGATTTCCCTACCACCAGCTCTTTTGATGAAAGCTACCCGCTATTTTATTTCCTGCCATATCTCCAGATATCCTGACCAAGTCAAGCGGCGATATATCGTGTCTACAAGGTTACAGTTTATTTACTTATTTGTATTACTTAGACCAGCTGCATCTAGTTTATCGTTCCTACTGATAACACTGCTCGACACAGTTGCTCGTACATTTGTTGTACGTATAACATTTCACAAATTACTCTAGAAGTTTTTACAGTTATTTTTGAAGTAGTTTAACTCCGTCCTTTATCTGTTGTCACCTGTACTGAGTCTGTCAATAACAATACTGCACTTCCTGCGACTTTTAAGCTGTTCACTGTCTTCCATGTATCTTAGTCCCATCTGTAGCGATTTTGCAATAATTAAAGGAACATATACCATTATCTATTCTAATGCACTTTGTACTGCTTCTGTACAAGGTTTTCATTAAAACCTAAATTCAATAGGAAGCTATTTTATTAAAAGAAAGGGAAATTTTATTTTAGTAAGACGGGTAGTTGGCCAAGCTTGTCACACCGCTCTGGCTGTTAGGCGCGAAAGTCAAATTCATTGCTGACGTGCTATAGTGTTGTCAGGTTAAATTTGTACTGTTAAACGCAGTTTTGCAGATCTCGCAAGTGTCTGAATAACCCGAACATATTCTGTTATGTTTGTGGGAACTATGTAATTGCTAAGCAAAGTTACGACATTAATATTTCCGTAAAAAATGTCTACTACGAATATTTTAGTACAAGATTTGGTGATCAAGACAAAAGCTAGGCTCCACAAGAGGTTATGACGTATAGGTGTCGATGGACTGAAACTGTAGAAAAATGGGAAGAGGAAATCGATGCTTTTTCCAGCTCCCATGGTTTTGAGGAAGCTCCAAAACCATACATATTATTTTTATTTTGTATGGTTAAAGCAGAAGGTCGTAACGCAAGAAGTAACAAAGATATAAAATATGCTAACGTTTTTTCGGCCTTACGACCACTTACGCTTTGTGAATCTTTCCCAATTCCAGTTCCACCTTCCATTCTTAAAGATCTGCAGCAGAAGAGCAGCTCAGATAATGAAAGCGATGATGTTGATGATTACAAGTCAGAATAAGATCTCATCAGAATTATTTAGTCAAAACGAACTAAATGATATAACTCCCCACTTGAATGTGACAAAAGATAACGCCTCATTGCTTGGGTCAAGACTGAAAGCAAAATACCTTCTACTACCCGGAATATCATTCTCTTCATACAGGAACAGAGAAAATGAATTAGTAAATTTCTTTAAAGGAGAAGACCATATGGTTTTTGTGATATTGAGGGTTTATTGAATTTCTTTAACATCACTTACGATCCAAGTCAGTGGAGGTTGTTTATAGACTGGTTAAAACGTAGCCTGAAAGGAGTAATTTTAGATTATGGAAATTTTATTGGCTCAATACCTGTTGCACATTCAGTACAACACAACGATATGTATGAAAGCCTTATAAACTGTGTTAAAATACGTCAAGTACAAAAAACATACTTGGACAATATGTGGAGATTTGAGAGTAGTTAGGATGTTAGATGGTCAATAGTCATGCTGCACAAAAATCTTTTGTATCGTCTGTGAGTGGGACAGCCGAATCAAAGACAAGCATTGAAAGGTAACTAAGTTGCGCAAAAGGAAAACCCTCCAAACTGTTTCACAGAATAACATAAATGAGCCAATGTTCAACCCTACGAGAAACTTAAAGAAGAGTCTTTGTGGGGCTGCAGATCAGAAATTTAATGAAAGACATTTGAAAGTGCTATGAATTCAGTGGAAGAAAGTGCTTGGGTTAAGTTTAAAGAAGTAGTGGCTAACTTTTTGGGCAACAACAAACATACAAATTATAAAACCAAACTTCAAACAATGTTGCAGCATTGCATGAAATTAGACGTAATAAGTGTGTGGGAAGCTTCATTTTCTATATTCATATGTATTGATTTTTTCATGTGAATCTTGGTAATGTCAGGATGGACAAGGAGAATGGTTCTGCCAGGACATCAAGGAGACGGAAAAACAGAACCAGGGAATATGGAATGCAGACATGATGACTGATTATTGTAAATGCTAAAGAGAGATGGCACTGACGAAGGGATGCAACCAAGGAAGATAAATTCTTCCCCTATCAGAAAGAACTAGATACAGTGTGACAGCGAAGGGAAATTAAACTGTCATGCATTTGTTGTGTTTTCGTAATAATTATTAGCATTTTTAAATGAACTTACACCATCATCTATTCCAATACACTATTTAGTGCTTCTGTACAAAGTTACAAAATAAATAATTTATTTTAATGCAGTTAAAAAGCCGCTCTGTTAGAAAAAAATGTGGTTTCATTACAAACTTCAGACGTGATTTGTACAAAAATCTGACGTGATACAAAAAATCAAGATCAGATTTGAAACCATACCGAAAAATACTTTAAGTATGACCTTACAGCTGTAATACATTGTTCCAAAAGTTTTAAAAGGCTGCATAGTGTTATTAATATTTAACCGGTGCAGAGAGTTCAACAGCGACCAAAGCCCTGCAAAAATTAAGTATTTATCATTGCGGTAGGGGAGCCAGAGTACAACGGCGCTGCCATTCGATGACGTGGAGTATTGTGCAGTAGTTCGTTTACTGCATTTAGAAGAAGAACAACACCGCAACTATCCATGCTGACTTGGTGGAAGCATGTGGGTACGACACACCATTATATGGCGCATTGGGTAGGAGGCGCAGATGCTCCCAGTGAGGAGAACAAGATGAATGACGAAAAATAAGATTAAAGACCTTCTGTAACAAGAAACAAGCCATTTGCTGAGTCCCTTTTCACTTAATATGGCAATTACGTTCAAATAAGAGGACAATGATGCCAACGGTCTTGCCGCAGTGGTAACACCGGTTCCCCTCAGATCACCGAAATTAATCGCTGTCGGGCTGGGCTAGTACTTGGATGGGTGACCATCCGGTCTACCGAGCGCTGTCGGCAAGCGGGGTGCACTCAGTCCTTGTGAGGCAAACTGAGGAGCTACTTGATTGAGAAGTAGCGGCTCCGGTCTCGGAAACTGACATACGGTCGGGAGAGTGGTGTGCTGATCACATGCCCCCCCATATCCGAATCCAGTGACGCCTATGGGCTGAGGATGACACGGCGGCCGGTCGGTACCGTTGGGCCTTCATGGCCTGTTCGGGAAGAGTTTATTTTTTAAGAGGACAATGAAGGGCGCAATATTACAGTAACAGCTTAGAATAGCAAACTGGACTGCAGTGACTGTATGTACTGGCTTCTAACATCAGGCCCTAATTACATTTAACATGGTGTGGCTCTTCTTTATCGTTGATTTGCAAGAGTGCTTGGAGCAGAGCACACGCTAGATTTGGAACAGAAAAGACTGTATCCAACGTAAAGAAAAAAGTGGGCCCGAGCAGCCAGTAGGAACTCTAGCATTCGCAGGAAAGCGGACAGTTAGAATTACGTGTTTTCAGTGCGATAGTTGCCAATAGTTTCCAATCCCAAAGAAAGCAGGTGTTGACAGATGTGAAAATTACCGAACAATCAGTTTAATAAGCCACAGCTGCAAAATACTAACACGAATTCTTTACAGACGAATGGAAAAACTAGTAGAAGCCAACCTCGGGGAAGATCAGTTTGGATTCCGTAGAAATACTGGAACACGTGAGGCAATACTGACCTTACGACTTATCTTAGAAGAAAGATTAAGGAAAGGCAAACCTACGTTTCTAGCATTTGTAGACTTAGAGAAAGCTTTTGACAGTGTTGACTGGAATACTCTCTTTCAAATTCTAAAGGTGGCAGGGGTAAAATACAGGGAGCGAAAGGCTATTTACAATTTGTACAGAAACCAGATGGCAGTTATAAGAGTCGAGGGACATGAAAGGGAAGCAGCGGTGGGGAAGGGAGTAAGACAGGGTTGTACCCTCTCCCCGATGTTATTCAATCTGTATATTGAGCAAGCAGTAAAGGAAACAAAAGTAAATTTCGGAGTAGGTATTAAAATCCATGGAGAAGAAATTAAAACATTGAGGTTTGCCGATGACATTGTAATTCTGTCAGAGACAACAAAGGACTTGGAAGAGCAGTTGAACGGAATGGATGGTATCTTGAAGGGAGGATATAAGATGAACATCAACAAAAGCAAAACGAGGATAATGGAATGTAGTGGAGTTAAGTCGGGTGATGCTGAGGGAATTAGATTAGGAAATGAGACACTTAAAGTAGTAAAGGAGTTTTGCTATTTGGGGAGCAAAATAACTGATGATGGTCGAAGTAGAGAGGATATAAAATGTAGACTGGCAATGGCAAGGAAAGCGTTTCTGAAGAAGAGAAATTTTTTAACATCGAGTATAGATTTAAGTGTCAGGAAGTTATTTCTGAAAGTATTTGTATGGAGTGTAGCCATGTATGGAAGTGAAACATGGACAGTAAATAGTTTGGTCAAGAAGAGAATAGAATCTTTCGAAATGTGGTGCTACAGAAGAATGCTGAAGATTAGATGGGTAGATCACATAACTAATGAGGAAGTATTGAACAGGATTGGGGAGAAGAGAAGTTTGTGGCACAACTTGACCAGAAGAAGGGATCGGTTGGTAGGACATGTTCTGAGGCATCAAGGGATCACCAATTTAGTATTGGAGGGCAGCGTGGAGGGTAAAAATCGTAGGGGGAGACCAAGAGATGAATACACTAAGCAGATTCAGAAGGATGTAGGTTGCAGTAGGTACTGGGAGATGAAGAAGCTTGCACAGGATAGAGTAGCATGGAGAGCTGCATCAAACCAGTCTCAGGACTGAAGACCACAACAACAACAACAACAACAACAACAACAACAGTTGCGTTGCCGGGTGAATCCCCGGAGGACCAGAGTTACTGTTCATTTACGACACATCTCCAGCGTAGCGCCCGAGCAGTGCCGAGGGAAAGAACTTTCAACAGCGGGAGACCACTGGTCTGACATGTTCAGAATAGTTACTCCAGCCGGTAACGATCTTACGTTTTCCAAAAGAAACATGGGATGGTGCAAAATAAGAGCCTAGCCTCGAGCATAAGTTTTTCTTTCTTAGAATCTGTGGTTTAAGGCCAGCTCCTGGGTATTAAAATCTGTGATGGGTAAACATGGCTGTGACACCAGAAGGATGAACCATGCAGAGAATTTTTTTTGGAAAAGAGGGATATATCGAAAAGTCACTGGAGTTTTAACGGGACGCGTTTTTCTTGGCAGGATTTTTGTGGAAACAGCAATTATGGCATTGGCGAACAGAGTTCTGAAACAACGATTGGTGATCATGTCTTGCTTGGTGCCAAGGGAGGAGCAGGATATACAATTCAGATGGAAAATTCGACGGTTTGATAAGGGTCTTGACGCTGAATGGATCTCTATGGGCTCCACCCTCCACTCTAGCAAACGAATTGGGTCCAGACTTGGTTGGTACTGGCAGAAGCATGAGCCTCATTCAGTACTTCAGAGAGCCAGTCACAATAGCAAGACTCTACAAGTCTCATGCTGATAATTTACGGTGAGCAGTTTTAGCAGCGCCGGCACCTCAGGACAATCCTTGTTCAGAATTTAGTCAGTTAGCACAGAATTTAGGCATTCCTCTGTCCCACGTCCACCAGTGCATTGGTCGATGCAGGCATTTCTCAGCGTATTTGTTAGGCAAACAGTCACTGTATTTGTTTAGATAGAATTCGTATGTCATTTCGAAACGTCAATTGTGTCTATAGAGCATGTTCTCCAATCTTTATGAATTCTGGGGATCAGCAAATGGCTCTGAGCACTATGGGACTTAACTGCTGAGGTCATCAGTCCCCTAGAACTTAGAACTACTTAAACCTAACTAACCTAAGGACATCACACACATCGATGCCCGGGGCAGGATTCGAACCTGCGACCGTAGCGGTCGCGCGGTTCCAGACTGTAGCGCCTAGAACCACTCGGCCGCACCGGACGGCTGGGCATCAGCACATTCACTGGGTGTAAACCATATAGCGCACTTCTGTAATTTTAACGAATGATTAATCTGATGGTTCTCACCATTAGAAGAAGCCATTGTCAGACAACCTAAAGCAACCAAGGAACTTGTCCAACACTGCATAAACGAGGACAATTACCTTCGTTACAAAAAGTATATTCTGTGCCGCCAGACATTTTCTTCAAAATTCAGTGATGTAAACAACTCCTACAGCAAGAGCTATGCCTCACTGGGAACTGATGACATCTACCTTCAAGAGGAATTTCCATGACTGGTCAAGTCAGTCTCTACACAACATGGTTCCACAGTTTAGCCGCCATATTGACAGCGTTAAACTTAGTGCTTCAGCACACGAAGGGGCGACAAAACATTGCCGGTTGGTCGGAGGAACGGTTAGTGGTCTTGTTGCTCCTAGTTGCGACAGTCGGATCATCCGGTATTACGATTGCATCCGGATCACCGATAGTCCCCGGGCGTCACGTTCTACTGTTATGTGCCGTCATTAGACAATATCACTCTCGCCCGCCCTCAGTTACATGTGTTATTTCTTCATGTTGTTTCCTCTGATTACTGAAGTGTATGGTTTTTCTTCACTGGCGGTGAGTTGTCTCCCAGTCTAGTAATAATTACAATGAATCCAAGCACTTAGGCCACCTATTTTAGTATCTTTTTAACTTGTTCAGTCGGGTGAGCTTCATTCTCGATATATTCGTGGGTTTTTATCAAACCATACGGATTTAATTGAGTCTATAGTCAAATTTTATTTAAGTGCACTGGTGATACCCTCACCCCCCCCCCCCCCTTAATCTATCACACAAGTGGTCTACAGGGTGTCAACATTAAGCATTCCTCATCTCGAATTGCAATTTAAAACATCCATGAGATATAGATAGCTGTGGTTTGCGGCATCATGTAAAGTGGCTCAAAACGTTTTGTGGTTTTTTTTTCGGAAGGACTCCTTTTATCTTGTTTCAGGTGCTGACTACATGTGAAGAGAGAGCCCATCGCGTGGTGTGACACGTAGGAAAGAAATCACCCACTGCTGTCCAAAGACATTTCCAACTTGAATTTCAAAGGGTGCACCAGAGGCTAAGACGGTTTGATGTGACAAGAGACTAGCTACTAGCAGTGCAAACAGACAGTCAGGCTCTGGCAGAAAACGCACGTCTGCTGAAACTGTGGTGGAGATCAGAGATGCCCATCAAAGTCAGCTCGCCGGGCATCAAGGGAGCTAAACATCCCTCACTCAACAGTTCATGTAGAGCTGCACAAACGAGTTCGCCTGCACGCTAACAAAGCTCAAATTGTGAAAGCACTGAAACGAAACGACTTACAGCTTCACCATGAATTTTCTATTAAGATGTTGTGGCAGATCGGGCATATCTCCGACTGTCTAGGCAATGCAATTTTTCTAACGAAGTAGAAAAGCGGCAAGATTACCTGACTGCTTTGATCCGTGGCTTTCAGGTTATCATGCAAGGAAACTGCGAGTTCGGTTTCACATGAACAATATTTTCAAAATCCATGTTGGTTGGCATGGAGGGGGTCGTTTTATTCCTCATTATGTTTCACGTCAGATTATGTTGTAAGATTCTAAACAAGCACAAGCGGCAAGATTACCTGACTGCTTTGATCCGTGGCTTTCAGGTTATCATGCAAGGAAACTGCGAGTTCGGTTTCACATGAACAATATTTTCAAAATCCATGTTGGTTGGCATGGAGGGGGTCGTTTTATTCCTCATTATGTTTCACGTCAGATTATGTTGTAAGATTCTAAACAAGCACAAGCGGCAAGATTACCTGACTGCTTTGATCCGTGGCTTTCAGGTTATCATGCAAGGAAACTGCGAGTTCGGTTTCACATGAACAATATTTTCAAAATCCATGTTGGTTGGCATGGAGGGGGTCGTTTTATTCCTCATTATGTTTCACGTCAGATTATGTTGTAAGATTCTAAACAAACCGACGTAAAGGATATTGAACGGTAGTTTAGAGGATCATTTCTGCTACCCATCTTGCGGAGAGGCGTGACCTGTACTTTCTTCCAACTACTGGGCATGATATTTTGTTCGAGTAATCTACAAAGGATTACAGTTAACAGAGGGTATAGAATCTGATACGGATTCCATCGGCCCATGAGGCCTTGTTCAATTTCATCGATTTTAGCTGTTTCTGAACGCCACTGATGCTAATATCCATTTCACTGGTGGGACGTAGTGAGTGCTCGTTTGCAGGTCAGACACCAGGGAACACGGTTTCACCTTTTCACACCGTGTGAACAGAAACACTACTCGTGAGAGGTGAGAATCAGTACAGGAAAGAAAGCGCCAAGGACGCTGCAGTAGACTCACTTGCCACGAGTAGTCGATTGAGACAAGGAAGTAGGAGACAAACTCTCCCGTTTTTCTCGGGAGTCCCGTATTACAGCAATTTTTCTTTTGGTTTCCCCGGGTCCCTTATTGAACCCCTCTTTGCACCGTATATTTTGTCAGTGATCACTGTTATAAATAGTAATCTCAGGAAATACTATCGAAGCTTCAAAAGCCCTAACTGACAAGTCTCAAAACATCTTCCTATAGTAATCAATAGTGTTCTAGGCATGTAGTCTTTTTTTCTGTTCATGCTTCTGCGGAAAGAAGACGGCTTGGCTCAAGGTAATGCGAGGAGCGGAGAAAGAATAACATAGCCATCGCCTCTAGAGTGGCATGACAGGGGAAATGTTCACTTGTTTCTCGGACGTTACTGGCAACCAACGGATGCACTTGCCTCGTACCGGTCACCAGCTATGGTAAAAATAAGGCACGGAAGTAGCAAGGACTCACAGAAGCGGATTATAGAGACAGTCATGTCCAAACACATTGTATTATTTACTTCTCATCTGACTAACACGAGCATACTGTGTACTGTGTAAGCTTGACTTCAGCATCGCTCATAGGGGTAATGACGAATCCAGGCAACATTCTTGTACAGAAGTTCAGAGTCGGAACGAAAAGAACTGAAGGCTTCCGAAAATTTACTAAAATATTTTGGTAATGATAGCAAGGACGTAAAAAACATTGCAGGTGAGCTAGCAACAGTTTTTCATACTGTCGGACATAATGTCAGCTGCGGAAGTACGGATTACAGAAATAAATTATCTAAGAATGACTCTAATTTGGAAAAGATGATGACGTATGGTCAAACTAAGGCAGAAAAAATTGCGAAAAAGGATTTGGCTCAAAATATTTTTCAGCATGTCACTGATGTCTTAAAAGACCTAGCGAAATCAAGCAACTTCTTCTCTATTGTATCAGATGCGTCATACCACAAAAACAGAAATATGTTCCCTCTAGTTGTGAGGTATTTTAATCCTGACAAGGTGATAAGAAATGGAGTATAGGCTTCACTAAATAGGCCGATGGGACAGGTAATGGGGTCCACAGCCTGATGAAATCTTTACGAAATTTTCGTAATTTAGATGTAAAGAACCTGCATACTGTGCAGACAATGCAAATGTAAAATACGGGAAACACAATTCTGTGATTAAACAGCTTCAAGAACACAACAAGCTTTAGGCGAAACCAAATGCTCAGATCACATACTGCATAATGCAACAAAATATGTGTGTGATATTGGATATTGCAATGCTCGTCTTGAAAACATATGCAGATTTGTCTGTATCAGCCACTCCAGGAAACCGCGATGAACTTGTACAGCTGAAATTTATTGTGACTAAATCTCCCTTAAACCTCTCTTAAAATCGTCGTCTGATGTTGGTCATCTCCCTTAACGCTTTTAGACTTGAATTTTTTCAGCAGGAAGAAATTTTTTCTTTACATGGTAATGCTCTTAGGTGATTTTTAATAGTTTTAGATACACGATTTATACAAAAATTGTGGTATCGATAGCTACGATGCCACGGCGTAGATGAAAGTTCTTAAACTGGCACTACGACAGACACCGACGGCAGCGCCCTCTAGCCGGTGCTGTGGAGGTCTAAGAGCTCCGCTTACAGATTCTGCCATTTCATCAACAGCAGACGGCCTGGAAACATCACTTGAACCTCACAGGGTGATGGCTTGCTATTGAGACTATGTACTACTTACGATGGGTCTAAGGCATCGCACCTCAGTGCAAAGTTATGTATTTACTTAATATTGTGTTACAGTAAAACCTTTTCTAAGAACAGTACCAAGAGATTTTCACCTTTTCCTGCTCCTACTCACTTCCTACATTAGGCCTACCCTTCAGTTTACAGCAGCCTTCCAGGCGGGATACAAAAAACTATGTAGCCATTATCGAAACATCCTTCGTACACTTGGCTTCATTTTAAGGACTAAAGTTAATGATTACTTAATACTCTCTATTGTAATAAATAATAATATGATAATTCAATAATCGCCATGTAAAATATAAATAACAATATTCAATTATACAGTGAAATATTGAGAACGAAACATATCCTATATTCTGACAGTCACGAGCTGCTGCGCACTGCTACACTGACTTGCTGATATTTTAATAGAGATGCCCAACAGTTGGCAGCACTTGCGCATAATGAAAAGGGTGAGCATTCACAAATGTGTACCTCAGCTTTCATTGCAAAACAATACCTCTATTGCAGCTAAGACACAGTAAAAATTAATGTACACAGTCGTAGCTAGAGGGTTGATAGGGTTAAAACCACGATCAAATGGTGGTCACTCGGCAAGAAAGTCGGTGTAAATACCGCTTCAGTTGTAAGGTTCTTTTTATTTCGAACACGACCCGTTTCTGCCTCTTATATGCACATCATCAGGTGTTACAACTTTGTGCTGTGACGCGGAGCTCCGCAGTGGACGACTACAGGACTCGGTGTTTCAGAAGCTTTTGGTGAAACCAAATGTTCAGATCACATACTGCATAAAGCAACAAAATATGTATGTGAAGCTTTAGATATTGCAATGCTCGTCTTGAAAATACCGGGTGATCAAAAAGTCAGTATAAATTTGAAAACTTAATAAACCACGGAATAATGTAGATAGAGACACACATGCTTGGAATGACATGGGGTTTTATTAGAACAAAAAAAAGAAGTTCACAAAATTACCGACAGATGGCAGATGGCGTTGGACAGAAAATGTCAGTGACTGTGCATGAGAAACGTGTATAAAAGGAGCTGTAATGAGAGAGAGAATCAGATGCGCCAGCAGTCGCAGCATGTTGACGTTAGCTGAAAAGGCGCTTTTAGTGAAGCTGTATTATCAGAATGGGGAATGTGCTAGTTCAGCGTTACGATCCTATCGCCATAGGAAGGGGATTCGAACGGGTAAAGGTCCGTTGACAAATGCAGCTGTGGCGAGAACAAATTCGAAGTTCGAAGCCGCGGGTTGTTTAGACGATAGACCCCGTAGTGGCCGACCGAGCACAAGGCGTAATGCTGCTGGGACAGTTCAGGAAGAAATGGAGACTGTAGCGGGTTCGTCTATGCACGGGGAAGTCAGCGCTCGTGCAGCCGCACGTCGCACCGGCATTCCATACACTACTGTTTGGTTGGCACTGAGGCGTACCCTCCGATGCTATCCGTACAAAATCCATCGGCATCATGAACTGTTACCTGGTGATTTAGTGAAGCGGAGGGCATTTGCGGTGTGGGCGTTTCAAAAGATGGTGGAAGATGACGATTGGTTGAGTAACGTGTTGTGGACCGACGAAGCTCATTTCACGCTCCGAGGGTCTGTCAACGCCCACAACTGCAGAATTTGGGCTACCGAAAAACCTAGAACTGTCTTGGAAACTCCACTGTACGACGAGTAAGTCACGGTATGGGTTGGATTTACCACATCTACCGTTATCGGACCTTTTTTCTTCGAGGAAATGCGTGATTCTGGTTTTGTAACTGCTACCGTGACGGGTGAGAGGTACGCCGATATGTTACAGAATCGCATCATCCCCACCCTGGCTGATAAACACCTGCTGGAACGTACGATGTTTTTGCGGGATGGCGCTCCACCCCATATTGCTAGACGCGTGGAAGATCTCTCGCGCGCGTCGTTTGGTGATGATCGTGTGCTCAGCCACGTATTGAGCATTTCCTGTAAAGAACATCATCTTTGCTTTGTCTTACTTTGTTATGCTAATTATTGCTATTCTGATCAGATGAAGCGCCATCTGTCGGACATTTTTTGAACTAAATGATAACTAACTGAAACCCTCAGCTGCGTACAGGTGTTGTTGATATACCTCGATGTGGACAGTTGAAAATGTGTGCCCCGACCGGGACTCGAACCCGGGATCTCCTGCTTACATGGCAGACGCTCTATCCATCTGAGCCACCGAGGACACAGATGAATAGCGCGATTGGAGGGACTTATCCCTTGCACGCTTCCCGTGAGACTCACTTTCCCAACTGTCCACAATTCTACATAGCTCGGTCATCAACAGTATTCTGTTCTTTCGAGAGAAGTTACTCTCTTCACATATATTTTTTGAAATTTGTATTTTTTTGGTTCTAATAAAACCCCACGTCATTCCAAGCATGTGTGTCAATTTGTACCTCTCTATCTACATTATTCCGTGATTTATTGTTTTCAAACTTATATTGACTTTTTGATCCCCCGGTATATGCAGATTTGTCCTGTACTCGTACACTGCGGACCTCGGGATCACAGCACAAAGTTGTAACACCTGATGATGTGCATATAAGAGGCAGAAACGGGTCGAGTTCTAAACAAAAAGAACCTTACAGCTGAAGCGGTATATTGAACCTCTGTTATAATGCTCAGTTGCGGGTTTTCCTCCGACAGGATTGTTTGCACTGTAGTTCAAGTCGGTCGAGTAAGGGCGACGTAAGACAGGGAGGGAGTGCCGGCACAGAGGAAGCTGGCTCGGTGGGAGGCAGTCTCACCTTCTCCCACTGCCACTGGCCCTCCAGCGGGCGCTCGTTCACGAAGTCGAAGTTCCAGCGGCGGGTGGCTGCGGCCGTCTCCTCGGCGGCCATCTTGTCGGCGACGTCCTGGGCGGGCCGCAACACGTAGACTGCCAGTGGGTCGTCCGGCCAGCGCGCGCGGCGCCGCCTGCGCCCGGCGTCGCCGAGGCCGCCGGCGCCGCCGTCCTCGCCGGCCGACTCGTCGTCACCGAAGAGGCGGCGGCGGACGCTGCGGGCCCGCACTACTTGCCGCCGGTCGCCGTCTGGAGCCTCCCGCTACAAAACACAGCCAGTGGAGCTGGCGTCAAGTGCTGAACCCAAGACAAACATTGCTGCAATGTGGGCACAGTAGGGACTCTACAATATCATATAGGGCGTACATCTAAGAGCGTGAAAAAATGTAACAGGACGTAGAGAATGCTCCACTGAACAATTGGAGGCAGGCAACCTCGGGCCGGAGAAGCCATCCTAAGGAGATATGGAACTAAACTTGTCTACCGCTTTGTCTAGCATTGCTGCTTTCCAGCTTATTTAGAACTGACATGCGAACAAGTTTACACGTACTGTGCTGTTTATTTACATGTACTATGTACTATGGATAAATAAACAGCAAGACGAACAATTCGAAGCTGTTGTGTACATACAGGGTGTTTCAAAAATGACCGGTATATTTGAAACGGCAATAAAAACTAAACGAGCAGCGATAGAAATACACCGTTTGTTGCAATATGCTTGGGACAACAATACATTTTCAGGCGGACAAACTTTCGAAATTACAGTAGTTACAATTTTCAACAACAGATGGCGCTGCAAGTGATGTGAAAGATATAGAAGACAACGCAGTCTGTGGGTGCGCCATTCTGCACGTCGTCTTTCTGCTGTAAGCGTGTGCTGTTCACAACGTGCAAGTGTGCTGTAGACAACATGGTTTATTCCTCAGAACAGAGGATTTTTCTGGTGTTGGAATTCCACCGCCTAGAACACAGTGTTGTTGCAACAAGACGAAGTTTTCAACGCAACGGAGGTTTAATGTAACCAAAGGACCGAAAAGCGATACAATAAAGGATCTGTTTGAAAAATTTCGACGGACTGGGAACGTGACGGATGAACGTGCTGGAAAGGTAGGGCGACCGCGTACGGCAACCACAGCGGGCAACGCACAGCTAGTGCAGCAGGTGATCCAACAGCGGCCTCGGGTTTCCGTTCGCCGTGTTGCAGCTGCGGTCCAAATGACGCCAACGTCCACGAATCGTCTCATGCGCCAGAGTTTACATCTCTATCCATACAAAATTCAAGCGCGGCAACCCCGCAACGCCGCTACCATTGCTGCACGAGAGACATTCGCTAACGATATAGTGCACAGGATTGATGACGGCGATATGCATGTGGGCAGTATTTGGTTTACTGACGAAGCTTATTTTTACCTGGACGGCTTCGTCAATAAACAGAACTGGCGCATATGGGGAACCGAAAAGCCCCATGTTGCAATCCCATCGTCCCTGCATCCTCAAAAAGTACTGGTCTGGGCCGCCATTTCTTCCAAAGGAATCATTGGCCCATTTTTCAGATCCGAAACGATTACTGCATCACGCTATCTGGACATTCTTCGTGAATTTGTGGCGGTACAAACGGCCTTAGACGACACTGCGAACACCTCGTGGTTTATGCAAGATGGTGCCCGGCCACATCGCACGGCCGACGTCTTTAATTTCCTGAATGAATATTTCGATGATCGTGTGATTGCTTTGGGCTATCCGAAACATACAGGAGGCGGCCTCCCTATTGGCCAGACATGAACCCCTGTGACTTCTTTCTGTGGGGACACTTGAAAGACCAGGTGTACCGCCAGAATCCAGAAACAATTGAACAGCTGAAGCAGTACATCTCATCTGCATGTGAAGCCATTCCGCCAGACACGTTGTCAAAGGTTTTGGGTAATTTCATTCAGAGACTACGCCATATTATTGCTACGCATGGTGGATATGTGGAAAATATCGTACTATAGAGTTTCCCAGACCGCAGCGCCATCTGTTGTTGAAAATTGTAACTACTGTAATTTCGAAAGTTTGTCTGCCTGAAAATGTACTGTTGTCCCAAGCATATTTCTATCGCTGCTCGTTTAGTTTTTATTGCCGTTTCAAATATACCGGTCATTTTTGAAACACCCTGTAGTTCCACGTAGTCATCGCGTACACAACTTTCCCACTAGAGCGCGCCCCGCTAAGCACAACAGCGCAGGCGCAGCTCTCGTCCGTCTCCGCACTACTAGATGGCGCTGCCATAGAGACGGACCAAATTCTGCTTCCGCCGATCCGCGTATTAATATGCAACGCAGCCAATGAGATTGCTGCCCCCCTCCCCCTTCACTTTTCCTCTCCTTCCCCCCCTTTTTTCCCGTCATCTGACCAGTTTCCCCCCACCTGCTCTCGGGTGTGGTATGTCATATTTGTGCCAACTTTTTAGTGCAGTGTTTAAGTGAGTGTTCAGTGTTGTGCGTCTTTCCACAGTGTTGCGAACAGAAATCATGCTGTCGCTGGGTGTGCATTTTATATTTCTTGTGAACAGAACCCAGACTGTCGCCGTGTTTTTTAATTGTCTGTCTAATATTTTTCTGCTTCCTGTGTATTTTATTAGCATCATCAACCCTGTGTTTCATGTTTTAAGCTCCAGAATTTTCTGCCATTTTACGTTTAAGTCACCGATTTTATCGCCAACTGTTATTATTTTTTATTATCTTCATCTTTTTAAAACAAATTCTGCAGGCTGAAGAGCGGCATAATAAGCTGCTGCCACCCCCTAAAGGGGAATCGAAACTCAATAAAGGAAAAAAAATTAGATTGCTGCTAACGTAGAATCTTTTCTCCTCGCGGATCACTCTCGCGCAGTGATACATGAACGCGCAAGGTATCATAATGAGTGTACAGACCTCCGATTAGTCAGTCTGCATTTGTCTGCACCAGTCTGTACCAGTCTGCATCAGTCTGTACCATTCCATACGAGTTCTACATTTGTCTGTACCAGTCTATAGTCAAGTTTCAGTTTGCGCCTAATAAGATTACCTTATTCCTGTACATAGCCATGACGATGTATAGACACTTTTGTCAAGTATCAGAGATATATGTGAGAATAAGATTAACGTACTAATACCACAGGAACTTCAGATTGTCAATTGTAAATAGCATCCAGAACCAAGTTAAGTAATTTTTATGCTTGTTATTATTTTAATAAATGTGTGTGAAAATTAATCCAGTTCTGTTTAAAGTTGGTCACCGTCAATCTGCTAATCTAAGCGTGCAAGTGGCATTTCTATCGTCTGACCTAACGGCAGAAGATAAACACGCCACGATAAGACCACGAGACATATTGCTCACACTCGCCTACTTCGTTAGAGCGACAAGTCAAATAATCTGATGGTGTGTCTACTGAAGGTCTTACAGTACGCTCACCACAGAAGCCGATGAAAGTTGCCGTAGTTTAATGAGAACTGAAATATATGAAATTATTGTTGCGACTAGGGTAATATCCAGGGAAGAAATCGATTTTGCACCACCTCCGTAATGTATTGTGTTCCAAAGGAGCCTCCGCCGGCAGCAGTGAAATCGTTGCTGCGCGTTACTGAGTAAGTTTGTTTAGTTTGAGAGCTCATGGCTGTATAAAACTTCTGTCCGATCATTGCAGATAGTGTGGCGAACTAGTGGCAGACAAGTGAAAATGGTAAATGATGAGGGGTTTTGTACCCACAGTACCTACTGTAGAATCCTACAGGACACATCATAATATTACTATTTACTGTACATTTGTTGTTTATCGCAGAATTTGAAACTGTCTACAGCGCGCAATTAGAAATTTTATCTGCACAGTAACACAGTAAATCACCTTTTACTGTACGTATGTGCTCTTAACAGGACCAGTAGTAAATTGTTTTCAGGAAATTATATAAACTGGTCAAGAAACTGAAAATGATTCGTCAAGGCTCGAAATGCAGAGTCTTCTGAACTAAGAATCACTATTTGTGACTAAATGCCGTTTGTTTCATTTTTTATAGAAGGGTTGTTCTTCAGTAACGGGTTGATGCTAGCCCCAGAGAAACCTGTTTTCAGAAAATTGTGTAAACTGATCAAGCAACTGAACATGGGCCCCCAAGGCTCGAAATGCATAGTGTGCTGAAATAAAAGTTACGATTTGTGACTAAATGCCGTTCGTTTTACTTTTTGTAGAACGATTAATTTGGATCTTATGGGCGCTCAACGGCGAGGTCATCAGCGAGAATATTGTTCAGTAACACATTGATGCTAGCGGCAGAGAACCTTGTTTTATTTACAAAGGACTATATAGTCAGAGTATTTTCGCCTTGCTACTCATCGTTCCATATTTTCTAAACGTGACGTCAATTCTATGTTATGACTCAAAGGATATTTGCATATCGGTCACCATTATTAAATTCCTTCAATTTATCCGTTTAGTCCGATTTGACTGGGACCCTAAAATAACTCTACCAATAAATCCAAATGTGGTTTCGGCCTCTTCTGAAATTAATACGTCGTTTCTTCTTCGTATGGATTCAGAGGGATATCCCCAAAAGTCTTATACTATTTGATCAACACGTATTGGATCTTTCTGTTCAGGAGTATCTTCATGTTTCTACGATAACTCCATATGGAATTATTTGTCCGCCGATTTTACATGTGTTCCATAAGGACGTTGCGAGATACAAACGTATACTGTAGTACAAACATCTTCTAGAGAGATATATAAGGGTCAGTCAAAAAGTTAAAAGTTTCCGTTCGAAGACCGTACAGTCGAGAATCGGCATTCCAACCAGGCAAAATCGCCGTAAGCATTGAGGCAATCATTCCACCGACGCATCAAGTTGAAGATATCCGTTTGATAAAACACCGTGTCCTTCCGCGCGCAAAAGCCTGTGATTGGCTGCTCCACAGTCTCGTTCGACATGAATCGTCGTCCCTTCGAGACATTTTTAAGGGACCGAAGGCGCGATAATAGCATGGGGAGAAATCAGGAGTAGAGGGCGGGTGCTCGTGTGTCTCCCACTTCTGCGTTACGACATTTGCAAATACCACACTGATCCCTTGCTAACGTGTCGCTGCTTTTATATACACGCAATGGAGTCGCACTGTGTTGCATATACGCTGCGGCAACGCATACAAACGGGAAATTTTTGACCGCCCCTCACATTTACTGCTCTCGCAGCACGTTTCTAACGCGATTAGATATAACGTTTTCTATCTCTTGTCCTTTGAACCAGGTTCTGTACATCACAAATCCAGATACTTCGAACGAGAAAAAAAATCGCACTAAGAGAAGTTACAAACAATTCACTCAAGAAAAATCTGTTTTTTGCGGGGGAGATGGGGGGGGGGGGGGTTGTTATCTGCGACTTACAATCAGGTCGTTTTCGGCGCCTAAACGCCAGTGAGCCAATGGTGCCACGTAGCTCGAGGGGAAGCCTACGTTACAGGCGCAGACTCCTAACACACGTTCTCCCCACTTGTTGTCGTCTTTGTAATGCCACACTTCGTTTATTGTACACCTACACTTCAACTACCGCTCTTGGTCTTACTTTGGATTTGTGAGAGGTCACTTAATTCATACATCCTACTGGATAACTTACGACATATCCGAAACACGATTATTCCAAAGGCAACGTAATGATATATGCGTTTCACACTCATGTATCGGCTGTAACCACGATTAACAAACGTATTTAATTTGCTTCAGATGGAGGCGTGAAAGAAACAAGTGGCGACACAAAATTAATGTAAAATAACAATTTCACATATTCATATATGATAAAATTGTTATCAGTATATTTACAAATGAAACTAGACGAGATACGGTGTTTTTCTTTCACACTTTAACTGTCGCTTTGAATGTTTGTGAAGTGTAGAATCAAAGAGTCATCCTTCGCCGCTCGTTATCTGTTAAGCCAAGCTTTTGTTTTGATCAGACAACAGGTTGTTTATTAGCACTGGAAGGGCAGCATTAAAATTTATCCGTCATGGCATCTACTTAAAGGCAATTTCATTTTAATAAACGTCCAAGGAACTAATAGTTAGGTAAATGTAATGCCGTTCCTCGTGAGTATATAAATCTACGCAAAAAGACCACAGGAAACTGGTATTAAGCCCTATATTCTTTTCATTGTACCTAAATGATGTGTCAACAGTATTTTTCTACTGCAAATACCACATGCACGCTGAAAACCACCAGTTGTATGTAAGTACAAAACGAAAAACCTAAAGAAAACTAACGAGAATCTCAATACTGATCAGTGTGCTCTTATCAAATTGGCCCAGGATAGAGGTTCAAAGCTCAACTCATCCAAAACCCAAGCGGTACTTGTTGGTCATTCTAGGCTCATTAGCCCAAAATAGCGGGAGTCCCTCCCAGCTTCAACCGTAAATGGGACACATATCGACTTTTCTACTTCGGAAAAAAGTCTAAGAGTAATAACAGATGAAAATCTAAATTGGAATTAACACGTAACTATAATGTGTAAGAAGGCTTCGGCATCTCTCCATGCCCCACAAGAATATAAAAAGAGCCTCCGTCCTTACCTGAAAAAGTAACTTGTAAAAACACATTTCCAAACTATTGATTACAGCGATGTTAACCTGCAAGGCCTTTCTCAGGAAAGCTCATGGCGCTTGTAATTGGTTATGAATGCCTGTGTTCGTCAAATCTGTGATACTCGACCCTTTGATCATATTTCAGCATCGTACACACAGCTGTCCTGGCTGCGTGCACACAAGTGCAGAGATTTCCATACCCTCTGTCTTCTCCTCTGTCTTGTCAATGAAAACTGTCCCTCGTATCTCTCCTCGACCTGGACGCTCTTGTCTGAACAACAATGAAGCAACACCCGTTCCCATCAGAGCAAAATGCTTCCTGTCTCACTCCATCGTTCAGCCACCTTCTAGAATCCTTCTCAGTACCAGTAACCTGACTCTGGAACAACCTGCCGCACTATATTAAATGACTAAATAAAATCTCCATCTTCAGAAGACAGGTAATGAGATATCTGCTAAAGCAACAATAAGATTACCATTGTCCCTATACGCACTCGTTAGTCTAGTACAGCCCTCTTTGCAAACTGACCTTACTTATTTCCCAGTAATCTTAGCCAATGTAGTCTCCTTAAATTTCATTTTACCAGAACTCGCTATATCAGAATACATCTATTTTGTTGCCCTATAAACTCTTCTTACATCTACCACTATCATTATTGCTACTAATTTCACAACCGTGTCATTTTTGTTATTATTATTATTGTTGTTGCTATTAATATTATTATCACTATTAGTGGTTGCAGGCGCAGTATTACAAGCTATGCCGGTATCAACTTTCTTAGTTCATAACCAGCATAATTTATTAACATTGCCACTTCAGACAGACAAATCATTTTAATAGTACTTGTCACAGTAAAATTCTTATTACTGGTTAACTATGATATAAAAGATACAGCACGTGTGAACCCTGGTCTGATGTAAGAGAGCACCGGGTGGCCCTAACCAGATCAGGTTAATTAAATAAAAATAAATAAAGAATCACACGTGAATACAAAATTCGTAATTAATGTTCTTCTTGAATATTAATTTGTTTTGAAACTCTGTATTTTCATATTCATGATTAGTTCACCACTCTCGAGTCATGGTCTTAAATTTATTTCGTATGGAAGTATAATATTGCGCTACTTTCAAAGGCCCACAAAAATTTCAGTTTAATCGGATAACTGCGGATTTTTGTTTATAACGACTAACCTGTATACTTAGGAAGAAATTAATTAAAGCTACGATGGTGAGGGAGAAGGTATGATGACTTGCCAGCAGTTCAAAGGCAGATGTAGATCTAGAACGCTCTGAGAAGCTCTGGAGTAGTACATTTTTACGTAAGACGAAGCGTCCTATGGGCCTGAACGGCTGTCGGAATCTGTAGTGCTGTTCTCGTTCACACCTTCATTCTGAAACTCTTAAGAGTTATCGGAAATGTAATGCGAAGCTGGTGTTGATGAACGCCTCGAGCGTCGTGTGGGAAACCGATAAGGCGCAGAGGGTCTGCAGTTCCGGGAAACAGTCTGCGCCGAGCCATCGCGAAGCGGGACTGCGCGCTGCCTGCTGTGACGTCACTATACTGCTGTAACTGCCGCCGGACTTGACGCAATATCCTTTGGCCGAGAGCAGCGGAAAAAGCACTTCTTCGCTGGAACTCTGCTTCCTGCCACACTCACAGCTGCTTTATGCGACGTAGCTGCGTGCCTCCCGACCGTGCAACGATGATAAACCTAATATCTTTCGTCATCACATCAGTATACAGAATCTGCGCATACAGTATGAAATTCTTGGCGAATACATGTCATTTCCCTTTATCAGTTTGTGTCATCTTAAGGAAACGATGGATTCCAGAGTACTGTTCCAGCTTTTCAAGTCCTCGTGAAGTAGGCATCACAACAAGTGTCGAACGTACCCAGATAATTCCGTGTACACGACACAAAAGGGTAGTGCAGATGCTCGGGTAACTTAATTGGGAATCTTTGGAAGAAAGAAGACTCCTTCGTCGCGAAATGCGGTTGTGTAGATTTTAAGAACGTAAATTTTACGAAGATGTTTCGACATTCTGCTGCCACCTTATATATATCTCACGCACAAATCTCGAGAATAACATACGAGAAATAAGCGAATGCACAGAGGCGGGTAATTTAATTGGGAATCTTTGGAAGAAAGAAGACTCCTTCGTCGCGAAATGCGGTTGTGTAGATTTTAAGAACGTAAATTTTACGAAGATGTTTCGACATTCTGCTGCCACCCAATGTATATCTCACGCACAGATCTCGAGAATAACATACGAGAAATAAGCGAATGCACAGAGGCGGGTAATTTAATTGGGAATCTTTGGAAGAAAGAAGACTCCTTCGTCGCGAAATGCGGTTGTGTAGATTTTAAGAACGTAAATTTTACGAAGATGTTTCGACATTCTGCTGCCACCCAATGTATATCTCACGCACAGATCTCGAGAATAACATACGAGAAATAAGCGAATGCACAGAGGCGGGTAATTTAATTGGGAATCTTTGGAAGAAAGAAGACGCCTTCGTCGCGAAATGCGGTTGTGTAGATTTTAAGAACGTAAATTTTACGAAGATGTTTCGACATTCTGCTGCCACCCAATGTATATCTCACGCACAGATCTCGAGAATAACATACGAGAAATAAGCGAATGCACAGAGGCGTACAGACAGTCATATTTTTCCATCGCTCATTGTGCAATTGGAGCAGAACATAAAATAGCTAAAATTGATACCATGTACTCGCCGATTCGCAGTGTACTGTGGCTTCTGGAGAACATATGTAGATAGAGATGTAGAAGGAACACGGCCGACGGAAGCATATAATGTAGTCCAGGAAGGCTACCGTTACACTGCCCAGCACTTACGACGTGTTTACGTGTATTTGATAGCAGAAAAATGGTAGAATCTTCTGATAGCTATGAATTACGATATCATATGAAACCATTCTAAACGACTCCCTTAATTCAGTGACAAAGGAATTGTTCCCACTTTGGGAGCCGGCGCTTCAGTCCGGCCGCTACGGTCGCAGGTTCGAATCCTGCATCATACATGGATGTGTGTGATGTCCTTAGGTTAGTTAGGTTTAAGTAGTTCTACGTCTAGGGGACTGGTGATCTCAGATGTTAAGTCTCATACTGCTTAGAGTCATTTTGAACCACTTTGGGATTGCGTTTTTCAAGGAGACATTGAAATGTCAAGGGCGGGATTAAATAAAATTTTAGGTTTCTTGTGGTGTCCATTTTTCGTAGTATCTGTATATTAACTGCAGTATTTTACAAGACATACGTCGCTTCCTTGCTGCACATTAATATTTTGCTTTATTTGTGCACCCAGATGCGTTTCGTCTTTTTAATAAGGCATCTTCAGTGGGTGTCCTTTGATATCACACGATTGTTTGTTATAACGTATTGGTTA
The DNA here is from genome assembly GCF_023864275.1 of Schistocerca cancellata. NCBI lineage: Eukaryota > Metazoa > Arthropoda > Insecta > Orthoptera > Acrididae > Schistocerca > Schistocerca cancellata. The sequence goes on along the minus strand of NC_064633.1, from coordinate 316,573,256 downwards.
CAGATTTAAAACAGTTACTTGGAAGTTTTTTACAGTAAAATGAAAAAGGTACTCACAGAGCAGCTTCTAATTCATTATCTGAAAGCCATTCAACTTTCCCTCACCCAGAAAAGTGGTTGAAAGCGTTCAGTTTTTCGTTTTGTAACTGCAGTTTCGTAACACAACACTTTGATGCCATCTTCCGTGCCTAGAGAGTCATCTGTTTCTGCAAGTGTTGCCAAGTTTCCGAATTTTTGCTTTCATTTGTTTCTTGTCTGACTGTGTATGTACTGATATTAGTTTCTGTTTACGTGCGTGAGGGAAAAAAAGACTAAGCGAAACGGTCCTTTTTTGCTAATTGTTACTAAATCCAGGAAGGTCAGTAGTTGATTCAGCATCTGGTGCAAAGATTGACAGCTAACCCCTGACACAAAGAAATGTAATTTTATGCTAATAAATAGTCGACAAGATCCGAAGTAGTTAAATTTCGTAATCGGAGACCAATAACTGAAACGACAATATAAATACATCAGAGGCAGAAACAACTGTTAAGAGTCCGATTTATTGAAACATTGCTAACGAAGTATAATTCACGCTTGAACTTGTTAGCTATCAAAACTCTCGTTCGACTAATTCTTTAGTAATACTGGACTTAACGGTAGAGATAAAAAAAAGAGAGATTCAAAGAAGAATTGCGCATTTCGTAAGGCGTTCGTTTCCTCAGCGTGAGAGTGTCACTGAAGTACTGAACTAACTGCCGTGGGAGACATCACAACAAAGTGATGATGTCTACAAAAACGTGGAGTCATTACTTCATCTACTGCTAGGTAGCATATCGGGCAACACGTGTCCATCAGCGCACTCAGTCAGCTGCCAGGTTGAGATTTTCATCTCCCTCCTAGTTCAGGACCATGCACTGAAGATTCTCTGCAAAACTTCGTTTCCCGGTGTTATGAGGTCTTCCTCTACTTCTGCATCCATCCGTTGGTTTCCACAACAGTACTGATTTGGGGATTCTTCCACCTTTCAAGCGTAAAGCAGTCCCACAAGCCTCAGTCTACTTTGAACTACGATTTTGTGCAGGCTGTGTAGAGCTTCCAACAATTTTATAGGTTTAAACATGGTTGTGATAACTGATTTTCAAAATTCGCCTCAGCCATCGCTGTTGAAAGATACTGCGCTATTGTGCTGACATTTGCTGACAATTTCCAGGTCTCACGTATGTATATGGCTATCGATAGCATTATACAGGAATACAGCCGAAGCTTTGTGGACATATTTATAAAGTCTAATTCCCCGTTCTGCTGCTCATGTCAGCATCCTCATCCTTTTTATTACAGATGACGCTGCCCCGGTATATTAATCTATCAACACCTTCTATGACCTCCTGTTGCACTACAATTTCGATAGATACATCTGCACTTTTTACGTAGACAGTTTTGTCATATCACCATTTGTTTTAAGCCCTACAGAACTGGCTGTCCAATCCGACTTGAAGGTCACTAGTTTGTGGTATTTCTGCCAGAAGAACGACGTCATCAGCAAAATCCAGGTTCGTAAATGTGCATTGTTCAAATGGCTCTGAGCACTATGGGACTTAACATCTGAGGTCATCAGTCCCCTAGGACTTAGAACTACTTAAACCTAACTAACCTAAGGACAACACACACATCCATGCCCGAGGCAGGATTCGAACCTGCGACCGTAGCGGCCGCGCGGTTCCAGACTGACGCGCCTAGAACCGCTTGGCCACACCGGCCGGCTGCATTGTTCATTGTAACGTATGTCCATGTTGGAGTTGTCCATAAATTTTCTCAGTATGTTATCTACGACCAATATGAAAAGAACTGATTTTTACAGGCAAAACACGGAGAAGATGCAAAAAGTCGTGGTACGGCAGAGAAGTAGTCTGGAAATGATACGGAAAACCCTCTGCCAGGCAAATAAGTGTTGATTTCAGAGTAGTGATGTAGGTGCAGCTGTAGAAATGGTGACAAGATGCATCCTTGTCTGACGCCTGTCAGAATGCTGAAAAGAGGGGTGATCCCGTCTTCTGTTTTATACAGCAACTCGAGACTTCATACGGGTTTCTGAAAAGATCACATAGAGACGGCAAGGATTTCCATATAGACTTACAATATTCCACGATGATTTTCTGTGCATACTATCAATTTTCTTAAAAAATTAATGAGGTTTATTTGCAATGGATAGCTGAATTCCATGCCTCGCTTTATTACGTTGCGCAGAACAGATATTTGTTCGGAGCGGGATCTCCCACTTCTAAAGCAGCTAGTTCTTCTCGTACTGAACAATCGGCTGTTTCTTGTATCCTTTTTAGCAACACGAGGCAAAAGACAGTTTCTAGCATCGAGAGAAGCGTGATGTCTCTCTAATTTGCACATTTGGTTAGATTCCCGTTCTTCGGTAGTTTTACTATCATACCACGCCTGCAGTCTTCTAGAACTTGCCTAGCTATATTTTACAGTTTAATAAGTCTATACCTGTATACTGCATATTGCAAAAAGTCTGATAGAATTCCTTGAGGCCACGTGCCAAATCGGGCCTCCAACTTAAATATTGCGTAATGACCATCTGGGCAAATCTACTAAGTTCAGGCTTAGTACAGCGTGGTAGCAACGATCTTTCTTCCCGTACACGAAGCGTGATTTAAATAGAAAATAAGATTGATTGGGGCAGGGGTGGGCGGGCTACCTGTTTGCATTCTTTGCCACACATCGAGCGTAAGGATGCATATGCAGATTTCATGTTATTGATCTCTTTCTCCATCACGTATAGGGACACCACTTGCAAGTTTCTTTCTTTTGGTAGTATCTTTTCCCTAACGAATATTATTCCTTTACAGCGTTTGCACACTACTCCCGGTAAAGCAGCCGGTGTCCCTAACGGACGATAGTGCATTTACGTTCGACCCAGAGGAATCCATTCGGAATATTGTTAGTGGGCTGGTTTCCGTCATCATTGTTTAGCCTACCAAGGGGGAGAATGCGTTGGTGCTGACTATCTGATCACAGCACTGGTCGTCAATTCGAATGCTAAATCAAAGTAACCGTGGATCTTAACATTACCATCCAATGAACAGGTCATCGTAATTGTGACATCACGCAAAGATCGCAGTGCCACACCAAAATCGGCAATGCGCAAAGATACCACAGACATTAGCGTCGTCTCGCTGCAGTCTGCAATGCCCAATGGAAGGCGTTCCTGAAGACATGCCCTCTCTGTCACTTGGATGGCGCCATCTACTGAGACGAGCATGGACTCACGCCCTGCCGCAGTTCGTGACCATCGATGAAGTAGTCACCTTCATCTAGTTACAACACCAGCGCTACTCAAGTCACACATGGAAATATCTCGATTTTTGTTTTGTTTTAAATACGGACTTCTACTTCAAGAGAAGAGTTTGTAATTACGTTCATCATGCGATGGTTTACTGTTCGAAGACAGTTGTAAATATTGGACACATTCTTATGGCAATGGATTGTATCAAGCTAGGTAATGTAATAAATTAGGCAACGTAATAAAGTGAGCTACTGTTTCATACGTTATAGTTCCGATCAGCCATCTCTCATAACAATCAATGAACCCACAGCTATGACCAGATGACTGTAGCATCGTCAACTCATAACAGTCACCAGTGTGCCTCATTCTCTCATTCCACGAGATGTAATATGAGCGATTAGATAGTAACCCACATTACTGGCATATACTCTAGTGATTACGAACTGTATTTCATCGCTACTTTTCCTCTTTCAAGCCAGGCACTGGTGTTAAAATATTTCTCAAATAATTGGGTTTCCAGCCACCTACGTCCAGCTGCCACCAGAATACTATCGTGCGTTATCGACCTCGGATACGTGGGTCGCTCCCACGGAAGGGCGGTTAGTGAAGCTTTCTGTGGCATAATTGCCCTCGCGTGGAGAATCTGAAATCTACGACCTCACTGCTGCTCTCTTCGAGATGTGAGTTATGTATTAAAATACAATTTCACCTCAGCTCCTCCTTTCATTTTCATAATCATCCTTATCCGTAAAACACAGTGCTGCACCCTCACTGCTGACGCTCTACCTTCGACGCGAACATACAGATTGCACCAAGATTATACATATGGCGAAGGATCCTAAGTTGAGTATTTTGAGATATGGGGCCAATGGTGGGAGATGAATCTTTTAGTTGCTATGACGTCTTCCATGAGCAGCGCATGTGTGACACATGTTTGTAACCTGCCTGTGTTTCGCAAAATTGTCTGCGATCCAAACTGCAAAAACAATACACAGTCGTCTGTGGTGAATCTACGGTGGAATTTACTACTGCATACTGGATGATTCAGCTAATTGAAGGAAAACTGCAGGTAACGACCTCTGTCAGAACAAGGAGCAAAAAAGGTCATTTGGACATATGTCCGGAAACGTATGATTTGCTACAGGCTATTTATTAAATCATCATGCCTCTAAAATACAATGCAACGCACGACACGCCGTGATAAGACAACCGTTACATAAGGGTTTCGAAGTGGCTCCCATTGGCCTCTAAGCATGCGCGAACACTACGCAGCAGTGACTGCCGCACACCATCAAATGTGCCATTCTGAAACTTAAGGGCTTCACTGGGAGTATGAAGGCGTTGTTTCACTACCTGCACGTCCGAGATGGGCCTGCGTACACGATATCTTTCACATGTCCGCACAGGTATGAACCTAAAGGTTCAAGACCTGGTGACCTCGTCCGAGTCGTTGGTGGTGGTGATACATTTCTATGGGACCAAACTGCTGAGCTTATCGGTCCCTAAGCTTACACACTACTTAATCTAACTTAAATTAACTTACACTAAGGCCAACACACACACCCATGCCCGAGGGAGGACTCGAACCTCCGACGGGGGCAGCCGCGTGAACCGTGGCAAGGCCCCCTAGACCGCGCGGCTACTTCGCGCGCCTACCTCGTCCGGTCCAGTGGTCGAGCCAGATGTTGTCGAGATGCTTCCACAGGAAAACGGGCTGGAGCACCGTCATCTAGTGGCCACATTACCGCCCGTAGTCCTAAATGCACGACTTCCTGCAGGAGAGGCAGGTTACACAAGCAAGAAGTATAGACAGGCCTTGTCCGTCAGGCGTTGTGAAAGGACGACTGGTCCCACGAGGCAATCGCCAGTAATCTTTCGAGTGTGGACTTGAAAGACTAATACAGGCAGAACATTTCCACTTATTTGGTGTGTTCTTGTATGTGCTTTCCATTATCGAAAGTTACACTGTCAACGATCTTTTATCTCTACCGTCAACTGGAAGTACCTCCCACTGGAACGCAGTTCCGGCCATATATCCATATGGTCTCATCCACTCAGGAATCGTTTCCTGCAGTTTTCCCCTTTTAGCCAAACCAAGCTGAATAGTGTATAGCTGGTTGTCGAAGGAACTGTTCATCCGGCATCATGCTAACTAGAATAAATTTATCACGGTGGATAGAAACTTACAAGAAATTTCGTCGTTCAAGTCTGTGACAGCTTGCCGAGCTTACAGATAAAGAATCGTTCACGTAGTTGAATTAGAGGAGACGGTGTTGAACCCCGTGAGAGATGATTCATTAATTAGCGCCCATCAACTTGCCTGTCAAGTGTTACGCCTCGAGGAAAAAGTGGGGAGAGAACTTAATCACACCCCTGTCATAAACAACGTGTGCCAGCAAGGTTCGAATCAATTTATCCCGGAGCTGGGATGTTACTGCAAGAATCAAGTTGTTTATATCACTTCCGACCATTGGTTACTTACCTCGAAGTATTTATTACGAAATTTATTTGCAGTAGCGAATTCTTTAGACATCAGCTGTATTAAATATGGATGTATTACCTATTGGTGGCAAACGAAAATTTGTGGCGAATTGGGGCTCGAACCCGGATTTCTCGTTTATCGCGAGAGGTCGCGTCAGCCATCTCGGTATCCGTACACGTTTCCCACAGCGATCAAAACCTCTACTTGGAACACGTCTGTACGGGTAAAACGACGATAACACATTCGTTGAACACGTTGGTCTCAATACCCCTGTTGTTGAATCCAAGTAATGTTGAGCAATAGTGGTGTATAAATTGTGGCATATGGAGGTTTGAATCGGTCCAGGAAGCGTGCATGGATATCCGAGGAGGAAAAGATGAAAAAGAAAAATCGTGCTCAGCGTGAATGACTATCATGTATGGGACCCGGGTTCGATTCTCAGCAAAAAAAACAAAAAGCGGTAAACAGCGCATCATGTCGGTATGAAAAAAAATTATGGTTAAGGTGACAGACCGCGACAGGAGGAAAAGGCAAATTCGCGTTCAGTACCGGCACAAATTTATATGTGGCGCCAACAGCACAGCTGATGTCAAAAGAATGCGCAATTGCGAATAAGTTTCGTAACATTAATACAGTTGCAGATCTTTACCAATGTCTGTTTCTTGAAACATGCCTGCATGTTTGAACGAATAGAAACTGTAAAATAAGTATCAAAGTATTTAATTTAGTATTCTTTACCGTGTGTAGAATTTTGAACTTAACGTTTTGGGACACCGTGTATACTTTAGGCAGTACGCTTAGGAAAATAATGCGAGCCGATCACTGTATTTCCGTCGTTGTACATCTTCAAAATGGAGCTGTAGCCACAAAACGGGTTTTAAAAAATCAGGCAAATAAATTATTTTGACAATGACGGCGAACTACTAGCAAAAATAATCATAAAGTTACAATCACGGACAGCTTCAGACGAACTATCTGTTAACGTTCTTTATTTTTAGTGTTACAATCAGATGACCATTCACAACTTTGTAACTGGATTCGCCAATTCGTCATCCCTAGACAATCAATAGATATAAAGAAATCAACCTGATATCTTTAGCCGTTCGTGAGAAAAAGGGATTCGGACAGGCAGACAGACAAACGGGCAGACGGACGGACGGATGGACAACGAAGTGATCGTATAAGGGTTCCGTTTTTACCGGTTGAGGTACGTAATCTCAAAATTTGAAGCAAAAACGGTAAAATGTTTTGCGTAATGATTTGTCTAAAAGTAAGGAATATAATAAATTAGAAATACATTTGACACAACTTCGAATGCTCCTCGAAATCATTAAGTAAATGAGTTCCCGATGGGGAGTTTAAAGTTCAATGTTTAACTTGGCATTTTAAAGATTACTAGAGGATATCTGTCAGGTGCTTTACGTAGACCGTGAAATTTGCTGTTTTGCAGGCCTGAGACGTTATTGTTATATGAAGTCAATTGTCACCTTATTTCTTGTAAACGCTTTCGAGCATCATTCAAAGGTGCGTAGATCTTTCACAATTCTACACTATTTCTTACTTTAACACAAGTCACTTCATGAAATATCTTTATATTCTTTTCTCAGTTTTTTTTCAAATTTTGTTCAGAAAGCATGAAATATAGTATATCTAAACGCTGATCAGTATTATATTCTATTCTGTTATAGAGTATATAGATGAAGAGAAAGCAGGGAAGTTTCAATTTATGTTGTTTTATTTTTTTTATTTTTATTTTTTTTTTAGAAATCAAAGAACGAATTACACCGTTTCTAATGTTATGAGAAGTGGAATCCTAATAACTAGTTCAGCATCTCTGGTGGTTGATCATCATCCACGCTATTTCATCGTCAAAGAACATTCCGGTCCCACGATGGTCAATTTGACACCCTATTTGTCTACTTTGCACTCTTACATTGGCTATGAAAATTCGGATAAAAATCCGTTGTGTAATTTCTGGGGAGTCTTGTATATGCTCAGCTCAACTACTTGACCAAAAAGAGAAGACAAAGAATTATTGTAGAATGAATCAAATCTGCCAAGTGCGTTCGAAACGATAAAAGAAAAATAATATCTGGCAGACTTCACTGAGTTTTTGCGTCCACTTGTTATCCACTGACAGTCTGAGGATGACCACTGGCTGGTCGAAACAGGTTACGGCATTGTGAAATGCTTGTATTATTGTGTAGCATAAAATATAAAAAAGTAAAAGAACATAATAGTTCAAACGTTTAATTTCCATGGATAGTACAACTGTAAATAACGGACTGATATCTAGTCAGGCGAAAAGGGTCATGTATCATTGAGAAACAAAACCATACAACATGTTAATACATTCAAAAAAGTTTGTTTGTGTGGCCATCCTCTGCAGCAAACATGTAATACTTGTTTTGTAAATATAACTGCTTTTACCGGCTGCTAGTTACTTTATTTATCCCACACGCGTTTCGCGTTCTCCTGTTCTAAGACATCATCAGTGACATCTGTAACGATAGAGTTTTGTTAGTTTTAGATTATTAAACAGTTAACTTCCCGATTTTTTGTAAAAAAAAGTAATTACTTACGATTTGCTGACCCGCGTTTCCTCACTCGATACAACTGTGTTTCATCTTCTTTGGTATGTTTACCTATTTGTTGCCAACCTAACGAAGTATACGTTCGAGACTAATTTCTATTTATGATGTTCATACCGTGTGTGTGTATGAGTGACAGAGAGAGGGGGACAGAGCCGAAGAGTATTCTTTTTTTTTTTGGGGGGGGGGGGGGGTACTAGTTGCAATAGCTGTTAGCGAGTGGTTGGAAACTTTGGTAACAGCTGATTTGACTTTTCGTTTCAATATTCTGTGGAGGGGTCCATGGATGAGTGAGTGTAAAGATGTTGGGTTCTATTATTATTACATTGGACAGTATTATTGTATTAGAACATTTTGCAAATGTTATTCTATTATTTTATCTATTAGTATAAATAATGAATTGCTTGGCATGTGTTGAATGACCAAGTGTGTACTTACACTCATAGATAAAATAATAGAATAACGTTCAGAAAAAGTACTAATATAATGATACTGTCCAATATAGTAATAATAGAACCCAACATCTTTACACTCACTCATCCAGGAAACCCTCCACAGAATATTGAAACGAAAAGTCAAATCAGCTGTCACCAGTTTTCACCACTCGCTAACAGCTAGTACACTCCCTCCACCCCACCCCCCCAAAAAAAATACTCGTCGGCTCTATCCCCCTCTCTCTCTCACTCTTGCACACACACGGTATGAACATCATAAATAGAAGTTAGTTTCGAACATATATTTCGTTAGGTTGGCAGCAAATAGGTAAAAATACCAAAGAAAATGAAACACGTAATAGATTCGTAATATTTACGTTGTGAGAAACAGTGTACGACGAAATAGTTGTATCGAGTGACAAAAGAACAATAGTCCACCACAAAAAAGAGTGAGAAACATGGTGAACAGTGTGTGGAAGACAAGAAAACAAAAATGTGAATATATGAAAAAAAATAGCTCTGAGCACTATGGGACTTAACATCGGAGGTCATCAGTCCCCTAGAAATTGGAACTACTTAAACCTAACTAACCTAAGGGCAATACACACATCCATGCCCGAGGCAGGATTCGAACCTGCGACCGTAGCGGTTGCGCGGTTCCAGACTGAAGCGCCTAGAACCGCTCGATCACACCGGCCGGCTGATTATGTGACAGTGATGAAAGTGGTAGTGCGATCTCCAGACCAGACGTGAGGAAACGCGGATCAGCAAATCGTACGTAATTACTTTCTTACAAAAAATCGCGAAGTGAACTGTTAAATAATCTAAAACTAACAAAACTCTGTGGTTATGGATCCCACTGATGATGCCTTAGAACAGGACAACTCTAAACGCATTTGAAATAAATAAAGTAACTAGGAGCAGGAAAAGGCACTTTTATTTACAAAACAAGAACAAAATATGTTGGATCACAGCTTATTAATAACTAAAATAGTCACCGAGCGAGGTGGCGCAGTGGTTAGCATACTGGACTCGCATTCGGGAGGACGACGGTTCAATCCCACGTCCGGCCATCCTGATTTACGATTTCCGTGATTTCCCTAAATCCTTCAAGGCAAATTCCGGAATGGTTCCTTTGAAAGGGCACGGCCGACTTCCTTCCCCGTCCTTCCTAATCCGATGAGCCCGATGACCTCGCTGTCTGGTCTCTTCCCCACACAACCCAACTCCAACTAAAATAGTCCTAACCTGAGAATTTTTAAACCTGTCTGCCGAAAGAGAATCCAAGAGTTAGACGCAGAAACAATTCGATCCAAGCAAACATTTTTTTCGTGGGAAACACCGCCTGGATAGCGACCATTCCCACAGCGCTTCACGCTACGACTTCCCAGCGTCTCTTCACAAGGCAATTTCCACACGTGACAACTAAATGGAATGGCACCTACTGTGTCTGTAACGCTGTAAATACAACTTACTACCCCGCTTGGTAGAGCTTGCTATCATTTTGTGGTGGCACCGGTCCGCGATTTACTACACCTGCGAGGTACCACGAAACCTGCACCGGCACCGGAAGGAAGGCGTTTTATTGCGGCGCGCCTACATTCGCGAGCTTAGTCCCGTGGACGGACGGAGGGGCATGCCGGTGCGCGGTGTGGGCGCGTCCCCCCTGTCGCGCGATAATTATCGCTTAATTGAGACATCCTCATCACCTCAAATGACTCCCCGCGCCGCTGCACGCCCCACACGTGTGCTCCGCAGCCACGGGACACGGCCCACCTCGGTCCTGCGACCGACAGCGCATGTCCGGGAAACGTCTGCTAACGGCTGCAGCGTCCTGCCCACAGCCGTCCCACCCGTGCATCCTCCTCAGCACAACCACCTGCACACTGCTGGCCATTAGCCCTTAGAGTCTCAGTGGGGTCTCACACACACCGCGACTGCTTCTTGTCGCTCTGTTGCTAATGCAAAATTACCCTACTGGCCATTAAAATTGCTACACCAAGAAGAAACGCAGATCATAAACGGGTATTCATTGGACAAATATATTATACTAGAACTGACATATTATTACATTTTCACGCAATTTGGGTACATAGATCCTGAGAAATCAGTACCCAGAACAACCACCTCTGGCCGTAATAACGGCCTTAATACGCCTGGGCATTGAGTCAAACACAGCTTGGATGGCGTGTACAAGTACAGCTGCCCATGCAGCTTCAACACGATACCACAGTTCATCAAGAGTAGTGACTGACGTATTGTGACGAGCCAGTTGCTCGGCCACCATTGACTAGACGTTTCCAATTGGTGAGAGATCTGGAGAATGTGCTGCCCAGGGCAGCAGTCGAACATATTCTGTATCCGGAAAGGCCCATACAGGACCTGCAACACGCGGTCGTGCATTATGCTGCTGAAATGTAGGGTTTCGCAGGGATCGAATGAAGGGTAGAGCCACGGGTCGTAACACATCTGAAATGTAACGTCCACTGTTCAAAGTGCCGTCAATGCGAACAAGAGGTGACCGAGACGTGTAAGCAATGGCACCCCATAACATCACGCCGTTGATACGCCAGTATGGTGATGACGAATACACGCTTCCAACGTGCATTCACCGCGATGTCGCCAAACACGGATGCGACAATCATGATGCTGTAAACAGAACCTGGATTCGTCCGAAAAAATGACGTTTTGCCATTCGTGCACCCAGGTTCGTCGTCGAGTACACATCCTGTCTGTGATGCAGCGTCAGGGGTAACCGCAGCCACGGTCTCCGAGCTGATAGTCCATGCTGCTGCTAACGTCGTCGAACTGTTCGTGCAGATGGTTGTCGTCTTGCAAACGTCCCCATCTGTTGACTCGGGGATCGAGACGTGGCTGCACGATCCGTTACAGCCATGCGGATAAGATGCCTGTCATCTCGACTGCTGTATAGTGATACGAGGCCGTTGGGATCCAACACGGCGTTCCGTATTACCCTCCTGAACCCACCGATTCCATATTCTGTAACAGTCATTTGATCTCGACCAACGCAAGAAGAACATACGAGGGTCACTCCAAAAGAAATGCACACTATTTTTTTCAAAATCCATCTTTTATTCTACATGTTTGAAAGTTTTACAGTGTGTAGATACATCCTTTAGGAACAATATTTTCATTTCTCACTTAATTCCCATCCTTCTCAACTGCCTTACGCCATCTTGGAACCAGCGCCTGTATATCCGCACGGTAAAATTCTGGAACAACCTGTTAGAGCCACTGTTTGGCAGAGTGCACAAGGGAGTGATGATCTTCAAACCTTGTTCCACGAAGAGAGTCTTTCAGTTTCCCAAAGAGATGATAGTTACATGGAGCCAGGTCAGGACTGTAAGGCGGGTGTTTCAGTGTTCTCCATCCGAGTTTTGTGATTGCGTCCATGGTTTTTTGACTGACATGTGGCCGTGCATTGTCGTGCAACAGCAAAACATCCTGCTTTTGCCGATATGATCGAACACGACTCAGTTGAGCTTGAAGTTCCTTCAGTGTCGTCACATATGCATCAGAATTTATGGTCGTTCCACTGGGCATGATGTCCACAAGCAAGAGTCCTTCGGAATCGGAAAGCACCGTAGCCTTTTCCATGAGAAGGTGTGGTTTTGAATTTTTTTCTTGGATGAATTTGCATGTTGTCACTCCATTGATTGCCTCTTCGTCTCTGGTGAAATATAATGGAGCCATGTTTCATCACCTGTCACAATTCTTCCAAGAAATTCATCTGCACCTTCCTCGTAATGTTCCAAAATTCGCTGCATACCGTTTTTCTTGTTTCTTTGTGAGCCACTGTCGACATCCTGGGAACCCACCTGGCACAAACCTTTTTTAACGCCAACACTTTCAGTATTCTGCAAACACTTCCTTCCCCTATCCCAACGTAGCGTGACAATTCGTTCGCTGTGATGCGTCTGTCAGCAGTCACCAATTCGTTAACCCTCTGCACATTGTCTGGAGTGCGTGCAGTACGAGGCCTGCCGCTGCGAGGACAATCCTCAATATTGCCGTGCCCGCTTTCATCACGTAACCTGCTTGCCCACCGACTAACAGTACTGCGATCGACAGCAGCATCTCAATACACCTTTTTCAACCGCTTGTGGATGTTTCCCACTGTCTTGTTTTCACAGCAAAGGAATTCTATGACAGCACGTTGCTTCTGACGAACGTCAAGTGTAGCAGCCATCTTGAAGACATGCTGTGACGGAGCCACTCACGGGAACAGGTTGAATTAAGTTTGAAAACAAGCGGGAAGGATGTATCTACACACTAAAACTTTCACACATGCAGAATGAAAACTGTATTTTTACAAAAATAGTGTGTATTTCTTTGGAGTGACCCTCGTAGAAACACTGAAAGTCAATGAATACTACTTTTCTCTTTTCACTAAAGGATCGATGTGTGCTACCACTTTCTGAGCATTACAAATTTGAAAGTAAGATATCGAGTTGAAGTGAGTCAGTGAGCTTCTGTAGGTAGATTTCGGTTACTTCATTGTGAAGAAGGTTGCTCGCACAAATAGGTAGGTCCAAACATCAACATAATCGTAGCTGAGAACTTTTAAAGTCGTAGAAAGTCGTAGAAAAATTTTGTAGGTATCTACGCGATTTACTGTACAATGGAACTATTCAGGCAACTTCGTGTCGCACTGTAAGTTTATACATTCGAACTGCCGCTAGGCATCATACCAAATTTATTATCGCCCATCAAGCTGCGTTTCATTGATTTGAAATGAACTACTCTCTATACTAAGCATTGCGTCGCAAGTATATGTAATTGCGTCAAAGACTACGGCGAACGTGACAAATGGCCATTCCTTTGAATACAGGGTATAGTCTGCACTTCTCCTGCGCTGCAGAGGACGGCGACATATATGGCCTCTGTGGTGTACTTCACAGCACAGAGAGAAAACGTCGAGTTGCAGCGACCGTCTCCAGCGGGGAGTCAGTTATTGCTTTTTGAGACCACTTTAATACTTCCACGTAATTGCGCGTTTAAACAATCACTCTCTCGATATCAGACGACGAAGTTAAGGACTTTATTCGGCACCTTTTCGCAGACATTCTTATTTCCTGCCCGGTCCCGGACGTAGCCGAGCGTTCGCGATGAATGTCGGGTAAAGTAACTAGTGTGACGTCATAAATTCGTTGAGGGGGGGGGCACTACATAATGACGTCGGGCAGCCTTATTTTACTATTAGCGCTCACTTGAAGGGCAGAGAGCAAGCACGAGCTCTCGTGCTCGCTTAGCCACCACCAGGATATGTCCGAATTCGACAGCGGTCATATCGCTGTCTGTCGAGACTATGGATTATGACCTCGAGGCAGTGCTGCTTGAATTGGTCAGCATCTCATGCCTGTCATGTGAATATGTAATCGGCGGATTCAGTACGGCGATTTTCAACGTTATATGGGATCTCAATAGCCTCACACAACTAGCGCCCGAGAGGACAGAAATACTGTCGCTCGGACGTACAGGATCGTACAACAATCCGACATGTCAGGAACTGGGCTTTTTTTTAAAACAAGGCAAATATTCAAAACATACAGAGCGACGCATGTGGATCGCCAAGGACCGTCTGCACAGCGACATTCTTCCGTATTTCCTTGGGTTGCAGAGTGATGCGCCCATAGTGGTGCGTCCAGTGTCAACACTGGACTCAGACTCTGAGCTGAATGAATGCAGCAGAATGCACAGGTCATCGTCAAATGGGCTCAGCCTGTGTCCGTTAATGGTGCAAGGTGCCATTGGCTACACAACACGATCAACTCTGGTTCATATAACCAGTTATTTGGACTGCAATCGTTGCATTTCTGGCGTCTTCGGGTCTATTTTTGTGCCCTATCATCGAGGTGTTCCTGATATTATCTTTCAGCAAGATAACGCAAGACCGGATTTTTCCCTTTCAGTCCTGACCTTCCTCTATAGTCGCTGAAACGTGCGCATAAGCTAGTTTCATTTAACTTTACTTAATTTTTCACTTGCGCGCCATGTTAGTTTCCCCGTTATCGAGACCAACAAGCTAAATTTTATCCTGGCAAGACTGCACTAAACCTCTGTGGAGAATATGGGCCTAACTATGTTTTATTTAATTTATTCCTATGGATACTGTTTTGATTTGGTGCATCCTGTATTCCATGCGTGATTTTCGTTGGATGATTGTGTGGGTGTTTGAAAATTCACGAAAGCATGTAGACAGAAAAGGAACTGGGTTATTACAGGAACGGGAAAAGAGTTGGCAGGAAATTCAAACTCAAGTAATCTCTGGCCACTACTTTTTTAAACAGAGGAACAGTTCACTAGTTAACTTCAGCAACAGTTATCTAGTCAACGTCGTTTTAGATATGTCAGAGAAGGGAACAGGCTATAAGGAAAATAGAGGAGCGAAGCGTAGAGCGAGAGAATGGTTGGACTTTTCAAACCTAACGAATCACTAACCTCTACTTTTTGGACAGAGGAACCGTTCTCTGGATAATGTGGTCGTAGACACGACAGAGAAGACGTTCTCGGACAGAGGTGAGAACGTTGGGACAGGAACGAGAGATTTCGCTTGGACGCTTAAAACTTAGCACTTCGCTATCCCCACTCTTAAGTGCAGAGGAGTCGTTTCACTAGCGGGAGTGTTTCGGAGACAATTCTGGATGAACGTATCAAGTGAATAGACGTGCCCGTCGGAGCATTTCTGTCTGGCTTTGGAAAGAAGATATCAAACTGTGCTAGTTCGGCAATTTACCGATTTTTCTTATGTTCAGTTTAGCTCAATTATGATAGGGGAGTCTTCTGTGCTTTTATTCTGCTGAACTGTGATTTCTGGATTTAATAAGAGTTTTGTAGGCATTCAGCTCCAGTTGTTCGCATTACATTGGTGACAGTAATTAACAGAAATGCATGATTTTCACGTAGGAGGGGCATTCAACTTGCACTCGTTGTTCGTATTATATTTAGAAAGAATCATCTTACTAGATCGCTATTCAAATGGGAACTGCCCTATTCTTCCTTGTTGCGCTGCTTAAACAGTCCGGGCCCCATACTATTGGAGAAATCTGGTATTTTCTGGAATGATGGCGCTATATCTAGAAGGTGCTTCCATCGTCGGTAGAGGATATGCAACATGCAACGCCATCTGTGAGACGACCTTGTCAAGATAAACTTGTTGAGATAAATGAAACAGACTGCGGCAGAATTTACTTGTTGCGCTAACAAAAAAAAATGGCTCTGAGCACTATGGGACTTAATTTCTGAGGTCATCAGTCCCCTAGAACTTAGAACTACTTAAACCTACCTAACCTAAGGACGTCACACACATCCATGCCCGAGGCAGAATTCGAAACTGCGACCGTAGCGGTCGCGCAGTTCCAGACTGTAGGGCCTAGAACCGCTCGGCCACTCCAGCCGGAGTTGCGCTAACAGATGGCGTTACTTCAGTACCCGAACCAATCTCGTAACAGTGTTTTGCCAAATCGGGAAAAAAATTCCGTCCTGCTGGGATGTCGGGACCAGACAGTCCGACGGTCCCGATATATCGGGACAGTTGGCAACCCTAGATGAACCCATCTTACATGAGCCAGGCAGCCTAGTTATGTAGCGACAAATTATTCCAAAATTTCAACATGACATTCACTAGCGGTCGTTTCTCGCATGCTTCTGCTGCATACCGCAGGCCAAACAGTAACTCTGTGAGAATACAAAATCGACTGGTTTTGACGCTTCGAACAGGCAGAGTTCCACACTTCGCCCACACGCGTCTTTAGTTGTTGATTAATTCGACTGCAGTGTCCTCTGGCGACTGTTTGGAACAACAGGGCAGACGCGTTTTCCCCGTCCCTGCCAAGTCGAAGGTCGCCCGGGGGCGGCACGCGACCCACGAGAACCGCGCGGATGAATCACCGGCGTTGAGTCACTGACAGGAGCGCGCCCGCTAATTCATCGACCGGTCGATGGGCGACGGGGGTTCGGAGGGGAGGCACCCCGCACCTGCACGTGCACGTGACGGGGGAGGCCGTACTGCTACAACACCAGGACAGCCTCTAGCATGTTGGACATCAGGGTTATAAATTCAAATGCCTTTTCGCACTGCAATCTAATACACTACTGGCCATTAAAATTGCTACATCACGAAGATGACGGGCTACAGACGCGAAATATAACCGCCAGGAAGAAGATGCTGTGATATGCAAATGATAAGCTTTTCAGAGCATTCACACAAGGTTGGCGCCGGTGGTGACTCCTACAACGTGCTGACATGTGGAAAGTTTCCAACCGATTTCTCATACACAAACAGCAGTTGACCGGCGTTGCTTGGTGAAACTTTGTTGTGATGCCTCGTGTAAGGAGGAGAAATGCGTACCATTACGTTTACGACTTTGATAAAGACCGGATTGTAGCCTATCGCGATTGCGGTTTATCGTATCGCGACATTGCTGCTCACGTTGTCGAGATCCAATGAATGTTAACAGAATATGGAATCGGTGGGTTCAGGACGGTAATACGGAACGTCATGCTAGATCCCAACGGCATCGTATCACTAGCAGTCGAGATGAAAGGCATCTTATCCGCGTGGTTGTAACGGATCGTGCAGCCACGTCTCGATCCTGAGTCAACAGATGGGGACGTTTGCAAGACAACAACCATCTGCACGAACATTTCCACGACTTTTGCAGCAGCATGGACTATCAGCTCGGAGACCGTGGCTGCGGTTACCTTTGATGCTGCATCACAGACAGGAGCGCCTGCGATGGTGTACTTAACGACGAACCTCTCTGCACGAGTGGCAAAACGCCAATTTTTTCGGATGAATCCACGTTCTGTTTACAGCGTCGTGATGGTCGCATCCGTGCTTGGCGATATCGCGGTGAACGCGCATTGGAAGCGTGTATTCGTCATCGCCATACTGGGGTGTCACCCGGCGTGATGGTATGGGGTGCCATTGCTTACACGTCTCGGTCACCTCTTGTTCGCATTGACGGCACTTTGAACAGTGGACGTTACATTTCAGATGTGTTACGACCCGTGGCTCTACACATCATTCGATCCCTGCGAAACCCTACATTTCAGCAGCATAATGCACGGCCGCATGTTGCAGGTCCTGTACGGGCCTTTCTGGATACAGAAGATGTTCGACTGCTGCCCTGGCCAGCACATTCTCCAGATCTCTCACCAACTGAAAACGTCTGGTCAATGGTGGCCGAGCAACTGGCTCGTCACAATAAGCCAGTCACTACTCTTGATGAACTGTGATATCGTGTGGAAGCTGCCTCGGCAGCTGTACCTGTACACGCTATCCAAGCTGTGTTTGACTCAATGCCCAGGCGTATTAAGGCCGTTATTACGGCCAGAGGTGGTTGTTCTGGGTACTGATTTCTCAGGATCTATGCACCCAAATTGCGTGAAAATGTAATCACATGTTACTTCTAGTATAATATATTAGTCCAATGAATACCCGTTTATGATCTGCGTTTCTTCTTGGTGTAGCAATTTTAATGACCAGTAGTGTATTAGCCTGCCGGTGTGGCCGAGCGGTTCTAGGCGCTTCAGTCTGGAACCGCGCGACCGCTACGGTCGCAGGTTCGAATCCTGCCTCGGGCATGGATGTGAATGATGTCCTTAGGTTAGTTAGGTTTAAGTGGTTCTAAGTTCTAGGGGACTAATGACCTCAGATGTTAAGTCCCATAGTGCTCAGAGCCAAGATCAAGTAGTGTATTATTATTTACATTCTATACATCTTTCGCCGTTTATATTAAATGCATCTTCAGTGGATTCAAGCTGGAACATTACAGTAATGTTCTTACATGTGAGATTACATTACAGTTATGTTCTTACATGTGAGATTTACAGATTCGAAACAATTAAAAGGAAAGAAGGAAGATTAAAAGGACGTCGACAACGATTTCATTAGATACGGTGAACAACCTTAGGCAAGGAAATGAAAAAATATCGGTTGTACCGTTTCAGAGGAACCATCCTGGCATTTTCTTAAGACCAGGTTCTCAATCAAAATCGTCGAAATTTCGACTTCTCAATTGCACTTTCTGAAAGGTATATGAGTCTAGAATGTTGGGACGAAAAGGTTTCTTAATCCGAGCGTTACAAAAGTTTCCCATTGTTCGAAGCAGTGTCACGGCCTCCTTCTGACGCCTGGATCAGGTAGAAAACTACTCGTGTCCGTGACGCTCGTTCACAAAATGAAAATGAATGGTTCAGAAAATATTTAGTGGCAATCAGGAAAGCATGAGACGAACGGGGTTGGGTGGGACTGATTTGACGATTATATATTGTGATGTTGGTTTAGTATTTTCTCTGTTAAAATGGCCACACCAACAAGTTTTTATCTTGTGATGTTCATTCTACAATCCATAAATCCGAGCGGTCTAAGGCACTGCAATCATAGACTGTGCGTCTGGTCCCGGCGGAGGTTCGAGTCCTCCTTCGGGCATGGGTGTGTGTGTGTTTGTTCTTAGGATAATTTAGGTTAAGTAGTGTAAGCTTAGGGACTGATGACCTTAGCACTTAAGTCCCATAAGATTTCACACACATTTGAACATTTTTTGAATCCACAAATTTTCGACTTTCTGGCGTTTCCAAACCATAACTTCACACTCGAGAAACTCATGCTGAAGCGGCGGTATATCGTTCGTTTCCAAAAGCGAAGAAATTTGTATTTCGTCAATGTTAGTAGTGAGGGTCAGGGTTAAGCGCCTGCTGGGAAAGTATGGTGAGAAGGGGCGCGATAGATGACACTACGCAACTTAAGGACTAGCATGAATCGCGGTAAACTGGGGACTGGCTGAATGAGCCTTCCCATCGCTGGGGACACATTTCCGTACGACACTACATAAACGTTTTTATTTATTATTAAAGCAGTTTTAATTACTTAGTAACTCCTGATCTGCTCAATCGTGCCTTTCTACAGCACATGAACCGTATGACTATAACGTTTATACTTATCAATAGTCTCATAACGATTGGACACACAATCACGTTACATTTTCCTACATAACTTTTTTATTTTATATAAACACTTTATTCTATGTTTATAGGGTAATTTTACTCACTGGAGCTTCGTCGAGAAATACCACACAAAAATTATGTTACATGCTTCTATTTCTCAGCTGATACACGTGAACGATGTGTGTCGGTCTTTCCCTATTTAAAATAAAATGACACCCACATGTTTACTATGCAATCCACAATTAAGTGTCTGGCAGAGGGTTCATCTTCAAGCCATTTCTTAACTGTTTCAATCTCGAAAAGCGCGCGGGAGAAACGAGCACTTATACTCGTATCTTTCTGTGTGAGCCCTGATTTCTCTTATTTTATCATGAT
The DNA here is from genome assembly GCF_023864275.1 of Schistocerca cancellata. NCBI lineage: Eukaryota > Metazoa > Arthropoda > Insecta > Orthoptera > Acrididae > Schistocerca > Schistocerca cancellata. The sequence goes on along the minus strand of NC_064633.1, from coordinate 316,553,124 downwards.
GATCGTTTCTCTTTGTGTAAGTGGGCTCCAACAGAATATTTTCGCACTCAGAAGAGAAAGTTGGTGACTGAAATTCCACGAGAAGATCGTGCCGCAACGAAAAATGCCTTTGTTTCAATGATTGTCGCCCCAGTTCAAATATCATGTTCGTGACACTTTCTCTCCATTTCGCGATAATACAAAACGAGCACCTCTTCTTTGAACTTTTTGATATCTTCCGTCAGTCTCATCTGATGCGGATCGCTTCCTCACATCAATACTCCAAAAGAGGCGGCGAAGCTTAGTGTAAGGACTCTCTTTAATAGACCTGTCGCATTTTGTAAGTGTTCAGCCAATTAATGGCAATCTTTGGTTTGTTTTCCCCACAACTTTATGTGAACGTTCCGATTTGAGTTATTCGCAGTTTCAATCCCTAAGTATTTAGCAGAATTTACAACATTTAGATTTGTGTGGTTTATCGTGGAACCAAAATTTAGCTGATTTCTTTTAGTACTCATATCGATGACTTCACGCTTTTCATTATTGAGAATCAATTGCCGCTTTCCGCACCATACAGGTATCTCGTCTAAATCATTTTGCAGTTGGTTTTGATCATCCAATGACTTTACAAGATGGTAAATGACAGCATCATCTGCAAACAATCTAAGAGGGCTGCTCACATTGTCTTCTATGTTGTTTATGTAGATAGGGATAACAGAGGGCCTATAACATTTCTTTGGGAATTTCCAGATATTATTTCTGTGTTGCTAGATGACTATCCATCACTTACTACGAATTGTGACCTTTCTGACAGGAACTACCAAATCCAGTCTCATAAATGAGGTGATACTCTACAGGTACGCAATTTGATTAGAAGTCGCTTGCTAGGAACGGCACCAAAAGTCTTCCGGAAATCTAAAAAATGGAATCAGTTGACATCCCCGTTCGATAGCTCCCATTACTTCGTGAGAACTAAGAACTAGTTGTGTTTCAGAAGAAGGATATTTTCTGATTCCGTGCTGACTACTTGTTAATAAATCACTTTCGTCCAGGTAATTCATAATGTTCGTAAACAGTTCATGTTCAAGAACCCCACTGCAAATCGACTTCAGTGATATGGTCCTGTAATTCAGGTGACTATTTCTATTTTCTGTCTTGGGTATTGATGCTTACAGTCTTTAGGTACGGATCTAGTTTTTCTAGATTCCAGTTCTAGAATATTTACTTCGTTTTCTCTGGTGAAGGAGTTTCGGAAAACCGTGTTTAGTAACTCTACTTCAGTGGCATCATTCACATAATTAACATCTCATTGTTATCGCACAGTGCAGGTACTGATTGCGGCTTGCCACTGGTATACTTCACATACGACGAGAATCTTTTGTGACAGACGTCTCAATATGATACATGGACACTCTGTTATGCCTCGTTATCAAGGTATCACTATTTTAAAATTTCAGTAATTGTAAGGCAGCGGATGATACTATATTAGCAAGTAGTCACTTAATATTAGGTTTTTACCATGGCGATATAAATCACAAAATACTTATTTGTTCATGTTGTGTGCATTTTGTTGCTAAATAAGACACATTGCTGTCTTGGGTATTGATGTGACATGGAAGATTACAGTCTTTAGGTACGTGCGTTTCGAGCCTCTGATAATCCTCAAACGACCTTTCAGATCATTGTACGTACTTAAATTACGCGATGTCAACGAAGTTCCTTTTTGGTGATGTTTCGCTCATACTATTTTTGAGGTGTTTCTTACCTGTTGAAGTTTTTACAAATTAGAGTGCTAACTGTCAATTGTCGTACTATGATGTATGCCTTCTCATTCACCCACTAGTGATGCTCCATGTTGGAGTACAAGTCCTAAGTTCTCCTTGACAGAATCTACGGAACACGACTGATGAATAAACGGAAGCAGTCGCTTTCCAGAAAAGTGCGTAATTATCAATATTAAGTTTTACAAGTCGGTATTTGAACGAACGTAACTTGTTTGTTGCAGGAAAAAACTACAGCTGTAGACAATGTCACGCCTGTATCTGATTATCATAGTACACGTTTACGTGTAAATCCGGTTGTATTGTCATGAGAAAAATATTTTGCCAAGTGTAAAGTGCGAAAATCTCAAAGGTGAACGTTGGTTGTTTACTAAAATACAGAACAGAAAAGCAGTATACTCGTCATAGACTGAATTTAGGTTACTACTTAACTCAAGTGTGTCCATTTTATGCGTTATGTAACTTCTCATTATATGCTTTCGACTAACAATTTACCAGAGAAAGGTAAAAATCATGCATTTCAGCCGTGTTACACTTGATATTTATTTCAGACAATCGCTTGAAGACGACTATGCAGATGAAACTGTATGGTAATGAATGCAAAATAAAGGATATTCTACTCCAACTCATGACAGTTAGTGCAGCAGAAGACTATCACTCATGATGTTGCACGATATTTTTAATCGAAAGCTGAAGTTGCTTTATAAGTTCAAAAGGTAGTGAAATCATCGACAATATGGAAACCAGATGACAAATGTGAGGTTCTTAAGGGTACAGATTTAATAAACAGACACGATGACTGAACAAAACTTGGACAATTAGAGAGATAAGTCGTGTGACGAACGCAAGTGATGCCAGACTCTGCTGAGAAAACACGCCTACAGAGACACAAAGGCTGCTAAATTCTGGAGTAATTTTCTGCTTTCTGTGTTCGGTACGCTGCATCATTGGCCAAAGAGACGTAATGTCCCTAAAAAAACTGCTGTGTTGGGTGCGCCTGCATCGCTAATGAAATACACTCGCAACTCATCACGCGCTGTGTGGGAGAGCGTATCGAACACGTTCATTAGCATCCATCCGGTGTTCGTCGCCGGCATAGCAGGCAGCTGGAAGCTCCGTTACAAACTCGGACAAAACGTGTACACGTTTGCACTAGAGTTACTAAAGCAGCACGGATTCGCTTAGCAAGCGTGGCAATGTAATGTTCATCCAACGCCAGTGACAAGCTCTGCAAGTGAAGCGTTGTGGGTCACAGAAAGATTTATTCCTAAGACACCGAGAGCTAACGTTCAAAAAAGGCCTTCCAACGTACTACTTTCTCGCCGATATATGTCCTAAAACGACAACGACGGGAAAATCAGAGAAACTGGTACCCTTATAAGGAGACATAAAAGCGTCCTTTGTTCCCGACCAATAGGGGCCCGACAGCAGTTTCCTTGGGGGGCGCCAGACATCAGTCTTGTTTCACTCGATAACTATCAGTCAATTACAAGAAGTGTGGCCTTTTGTCAAGAATTCACAAATTGAGTCCCACAACTGAGACGATACTCAGTAGGTACGAAATTTTATTAGAAGTCGCTTATAAGGAACCTTGTCAAAAGCGTTCTGGAAATCTAAAAATATGGAATCAGTTCCGCATCCTCTGTCCACGGCATTCATTACTTCTTGTGTTTCATATGAACAATATTTTTTTAATCCTTGTTGGCTGTTTGTCAACAAATCGTTATCTTCGATGTGTTTCGTGATGTTCAAACACAATGTATGTTCCAAAAACGATGTCAGTGATATGGGTCTGTAATTCAGCCGATTACTTCTGTTTCCTTTCTTGTGTAATGGTGTGACTTGTGCAACTTTCCAGTCCGTAAGTGCTAGTGTTTCGTCGAATGGGCGGTCACATATAACTGCTAAATACGGAGCTATTACATCAGCATATTACGAAAGGAACCTAACTGGTATTCAGTCTGAACCGGAAAACATTGCCTTGTTAAATGATTTAAGTTGCTTCGCTACACCAATGGTACCTATGCCTAAATTACTCTTACTGGCAGCTGTTCTCGATTCGAATTATGGAATATTTATTACGCCTACTTTGGTGAAGAAGTTTCGGAAAATGGTGTTTAGTACCTCTCCGCTTTAATCTGCTGATTGCTTTGCATGTTGTGTTTTTTTCCATCGCGCGTGGCTGTGCAAGAACAGGAACACAGTTTCAGAACATGCGGCTGAATAAACCGTGACACACCCGTCAGCATGTGCCTTGGGAGGTGTCTGTCTTTGGTACTGTATATGCAACAGGCCCCATCAAAAACCCAACAGGTACATTTTCGATTGAGTATACAAGCCAAAACTATGACGACATGGAAATAGGAGAAGTTGAGAGTGTAAAATTCTTGGGATTACAACTTGATAATAAATTCAGTTGGGAGCAACATACTAAAGAACTGCTAAAGCGCCTAAACAAGTCTGTGTTTGCAATGTGAATGATGTCAGACATAGGAGATATAAATATAAAAAAATTGGCATATTTTGCTTATTTTCACTCCATTATGTCATTTGGTATCATATTTTGGGGTAACTCCACAAACAGAGAAAAAAGTTTTAGAGTACTGAATCGTATAATAAGAGTAATGAGTAGTGTAAATCCAAAAACATCATGTCAAAACCTATTCAAAGAAATGGGCTTATTTACCACAGCTTGTCAGTATATTTATTCCTTAATGAAGTTTGCTGTAAATAATACATCTCTTTTTCCAACTAACTGCTTAGTACACAGTATCAATACTAGGAATAAGAACAATATACATAAAGATTTAAAATCACTTACTCTTGCCCAGAAAGGAGTCCAGTATTCAGCAACGCATATTTTCAATAAGTTACCATCAACCGTTAAGAGTTTAGTTTCAGACAAGGCACAATTTAAACATAATTAAAAAGAATTTTTGGTGGCCAACTACTTCTATTCCGTGCATGAGTTTCTCAACAAGTGCAGTAGACCATTTTAATGAAAATATACTATAATTTAATTTTTGACAATACTTGGTTGTAACAGCTAAGTAACTACCTACTGTGTGAATGATGGCTGTATGGAAAGCAGATGTATGTCTTAAATCTGTAAATAGTGGAAGTTTAATTTTAAATCTTGTACATAATCTGACTGTTCTTAACTGAGCGTCACTGAAATGAATAATTTACTTTAATTTTTTGACAATACTTGGTTGTAATAGCCAAGAAACTAGCAAATGTCTGAATGATGGATTTAATGAAAGCAGATGTAAGTATTAAACCTGTAAATATTAGAAGTTTCAATTTAATTAATGTACATAATTTTGCTGTTTATTGACTGAGGATCATTAAAATTAATGAAACTCAAGTTTTTCTGATTACATTTTTGTAATGTGTTTATCTGACATGTTCCACACCCAGGAAGATTCCCTCTTTTATGGGTTTATGGAATGAATAATTAATATAATCTAATCTTGTTACGGTGATCGCTTATTTCCAAGTCCGTATCGATCTTAGAGCTGAGTTTTTACTCAGACGGCGCTTTTGCGTTAGGCGGTTGTTTCCGTGTGCGATCGCTGGCCGGATCCTAGCTGGAGGCGTGTGAGGAGGAAAGAGGTGGCTGCCTTGGAGTGGAGACAGTTCGGCTCGGCTGGGATTGTTTGCGTCTGGACGCCGAGTGGGGCCCGATGGGAAGACCGGACCGTGATTTTACGGTTAATAGTGTGGACGGCGGCGTGGTGTGCCGTTTAACTTGATTCGTAAGGGGAGCAAAATCTCGCCAGTTTGTCGAGCCTGAGTTTGAAATACCTTCTATGTGCGGCGGGATGTCATTTCGTCCTCCTGTCTCTCCGTCGCTGGGATTGCTATCCTCGTTTACCGTACCATGGATGTATATCGATGGGGTACGCTGCTCTCCGTACTCTACTAGACGCTGGTGACGGAAGTTCAGCGGCACGTTAATTTGGGTGCTGGATGTTTGAACTTCAAGTGCATAGTCTTCGAGTGGTACTCCTTAAGAGTTTGCCTTGCGCAGTTAGATTGGAGTGTATTTTGTCTTGTGGTGCTTCCGTTTTCCGTTAACGAAGGTTAAGCTTGATTCGGCACTCCGTTCGACGCTTGGCACCTCAGCAGGCGGGTCGGAGCCACCTTCGCAACTAAACGGAAGCCTTTGGACTGAGAGGTCTTGTGTTTTGCATATTGTTCATAAATTGTTGTTTTGGTATTAAGTTGGCTGAGGTTTCTTATGGACTTCCCGGCATTTGGTCTGTTGTCCGGCCCGGGCTAGGCCTCGTTATTTAAAAAGTCGGTCCTTGTTTTGGCTTAGTATGATTTTGGTTTACTGCCTGGTGGTTCTAGTAGTACGCCGGGTCGCTGCCGTTGTGTTGCATTTTGTATGGGGCTGTGTGCTCGGAGCCGTGGAGTATCATTTGTGTGAACTGCTTGCCTGGGGAGTACTGATCGGGCCATTCGTGGTCCTCTGCTGTATGAAATGATTTTATTATTATTTTAAAGTAACATTATCACTTAAATGATTTAATTCTTGTTGCGTTAATTGCAACTTGGGCACTGAGAAATTTAGTAGTGTAATTACGGAAGATTTAATAGTGGCACATGCCCCTTTACCTGTTTCGTAATCTGTTAATTACCGAAAGACCTTAAGCTCATAATCATATGATGTGATTTTCTTAAATTATTGTATTTTTATGTCATGTTATTGTTTTTTTTTTAATTTCCTGATCACTGGTATACTGTTCCAAGTATTAAAATGTTTCAGGTAGCTATTACTTGGGTGGAACGCGTGGAACCGCAACGGAGAGAGTAGTTGCGTGCCTTACGTGTCCGTTGTTGGCGCGGCCTGGTGTCCGTTGTTTGTTTTGGTGCACCTGAGTTAAGTATTGTGTTGCCTCCTCCCTTGCGAGCCCGTCGTGTTCTGATAAACATTTCCTTCAAGGCATTTTAGTTAGTTTTATGCTAGTATTATTTTAATTTCTTACATTGGTAAAATTGTGCGGCCTTCATTATGCACACTGTTTGTCATAGTAGACTTGATGTGCCATTGTAATTTCTTAAACTCCATTGTGTGTGCCCTTCCTGATACATATTGTATGTCATAATAGATTTGAGTATGAAAATTATAATGTCTCATATATCATGATGTGCGTCTGGAATGGTGGAATAAATGGATGATTGTTACTTCTGTTTTTGGCGCCCTTCATGTCTCCTTTCTTGTCCCTATTGGTACGCTATCCTTGTACTTGTGTTGATAATGTAATCTAATCAAACATGCTCGTGGTGCTTAACACCGCAAGCGAGCCACAAAGACAGTGGTACTACAATGCAGACCCTCTCGCGCTGCCGGGAGATCACACGTGTCACGCCCACAGCCACGTGACGTCTGGGACGCCGGATCGATCCCCCGACCTGTGTCGGCGCAGCGACGCCACGGCCGCCGACAGGAAACGTGGCAACAGCGCAGCGCAGGGGAGGGCGCCGCGTGGGCAACACACGCCACACAGGGAACGGAGGGAGGGGGGCAGGGCAAGCGAGGGGGGCTATTTCTGCGTGTCCCGGCGTCGGGGCGCCGGCGACGCTGCCTGCTCTCCTACACACTACACACGATTCCCTTACTGTCTTTGGTATGGAAGAGAAGGCCAAACTGTGCGCACTGCGGTATAACAGTCTCTGCATCCTGTCTTTCACCTTGTTTGTAATATTTTATTTTAATTTATTTGTTTGCCTCTACTACCCAGAAGCTTATCCAATTACAGTGTTATTTGCGAGTAAATGTGTTCAAAAATTAACGAAAGTGTGAATAGGACTCGTGCTGTGAGTTTTTCGTACAATCTTAATAATGTGTAGGGATACACTGAAGCGCCAAAGAAACTGGTACGGGCATGCGTATTCAAATACAGAGATATGTAAACGGGCAAAATACAGCGCTGCGGTCGGCAACGCCTCTATAAGATAACAAGTATCTGGTCCACTTGCTGGCCGGGTTGGCCGAGCGGTTCTAGGCGCTACAGTCTGGCACCGCGCGACCGCTGCGGTTGCAGGTTCGAATCCTGCCTCGGGCATGGATGTGTGTGATGTCCATAGGTTAGTTAGGTTTAAGTAGTTCAAAGTTCTAGGGGACTCACGACCTCAGAAGTTAAGTCCCATACTGCTCAGAGCCGTTTGAACCATTTTTTGGTCCACTTGTTAGATCGGTTACTGCTGCTACAATGACAGGTTATCCAAATTTAAGTGAGTCCTAAAGTTTTGTTATAGTCGGCGTACAGCGGTGGGACGCAGCATCTACCAGATAGCGATGAAAGGTGGATTTTCCCGTACGACCATTTCAGGAGTGCACCGGTTCTGGTAAAACATCAAGCCGGCCGGTGTGGCCGAGCGGTTCTAGGCCCTTCAGTCTGGAGCCGCGCGACCGCTACGGTCACAGGTTCGAATCCTGCCTCGGGCATGGATGTGTGTGGTGTCCTTAGGTTAGTTAGGTTTAAGTAGTTCTAAGTTCTAGGGGACTGATGATCTTCGATGTTAAGTCCCATAGTGCTCAGAGCCATTTGAACCATTTTTTTGGTAAAACATCAAATCTTCGAAATCGCTGCGGACGGTAAAAGATCCTACAAGAACGGGACCAACGACCACTGAAGAGAATCGTTCAATGTGACGGAAGTGCAACCCTTCAGCAAATTGCTCCACATTTCAATGATGGGCCATCAACAAATGTCAACGTGCGAACAATTCAAAGAAACATCATTGATATGCGCTTTCGGAGCCGAAGGTCCACTCGTGTACCCTCGATGACTGCACGCCACAAAGCTTTACACCTCGCATGAGCCCGTCAGCACCGACATTTGACTGTTGATGACTGTAAACATGTTATCTCGTCGGACGATTATCGTTTCAAATTGTATCGACATGTACGAGTATGGAGGCAACCTCATGAAGCCATGGGACCTGCATGTCAGCAGAGGACTGTTGAAACTAATGGAGGCTCTGTAATGATGTGGCGAGTGTGCATTTGGAGTGATACGAGACCTCTGACACGTCGAGATACGACTCTGACAGGTGACACGTACGTAAACATTCTGTCTGATCATCTGCATCCACTTAAGTCCATTGCGCATTCCGACGGACTTGGGCAATTCCAGTAGGACAGCGCAACAGCCCTACACGCCCAGAATTGCTACAGAGTGGATCCAGGAACACTGTTCTGAGTTTTAACACTTGTGCATGGTCACCAAACTCCCCAGACATGAACATTATTAAGCATATCTGGGATGCCTTGCAACTTCGTATTCGGAAATAATGTCCGCCCCCTCGTGCTCTTACCTATTTATGGACAGCCCCACAGGATTCATGGTGTCATTTCCGTCCAGCAGTACTTCAGACCTTAGTCGAGTCCATGCCACGTCCTGTTGCAGCCTTTCTGCGCGTTCGCGAGAGCCCTACGGATATTAGGCTGCTGTACCAGTTTCTTTGGCTCTTCATTGTAGTTCATCCATTGTGGGAATTGAGAATCTTGACGATTATTGCCGATATCAGCAGTAGCAAGGAATCGCCCCTGGAATTCCAAGACTTTCGATAGTGTTTTACTTTAAGTTTTAAGTTTAAATTTATTATTATAATTTCGCATTTGCCATCGTAATTCCTGAGGAAAGAAACGGCTCTTTGCAGATGACAGACAGACAATCAGATAATAAATGATAGAAAAGCATTTTTCTCGCCGGATGTAAGTACAAATTAACATTTCAAAATTTCATGATAGTAAATCATTGGGAATTATTCTATAAGTTCTGATGAGTGATTTTATGAATATCAAAATATGTGACATAAATGGCCGCATCTTTTGGTTTCATTGACTTAGAACCTTAAATTTTATACACCGCCAAGCGACCGTAGATCTTAGTATGTGTCAAATTTCAACTTGATACGTTTACCCTTTCCTGAGAAAAAGGATTTTAACAGACGAACAGTTAGACGGACGGATGACAAATAAAAAACTTTTTTCGGTGTCATATAGTTACAAATTAATAATTTTAGAATCTTGTACTTTACGTGCACTTTGCCCGCCCCAGGTAGCTGAATGGTCAGGGTGACGGATTGTCAATCCTCTGGGCCCGGGTCCGATTCCCGGCTGGGTCGGGGAATTTTCTCCGCCCAGAGACTGGGTTTTGTGTTGTGCTCATCATCATCCTATCGTCCTCATCGACTGCAGGTCGCCGAAGTGGCGTCAAATTGAAAGACCGGCGCCCTGCGAACGGTCTGCCCGATGGGGGGCCCTAGCCATACAATAAAATAAAACGTGTACTGTGAAACCTTGCTGCTTGCCAAATTTCATGATTCTAGGTCAACAGGAAGTACCCTAAGGATTTTTGTGAGTGCGTTTGCGAGTATTAAAATATGTGACATAATGGACGTGTCTTATGACTGCTTTGAGTAAGAAGCTTTCACGCTACCAAGGGACAATCGACCTTAGTATGTGACAACATAAATTTCAACTCGATACATCTTCCCATTCTTGAGAAAAAAGGTTCTTAACTGTCGAACAGGCAGACTGACGACAGGGTGAGTCTGTAAGGGTTCCGTCTCTACCGGTTGGGGACGGAACCGTAAAAACGGTCAAATTTTTTGTGAAATGAGTTTTCGAAAAGTAAGAAATAAAACAAAATAGACTACAGAAACAGTTGATGCGCCTGGAACGATGTTCGAAACCATGTGCTGCTAATGAGTTGCCGGGTGAGAGTGCACATTCTGTTTCTTCACAGTTGAAGTATTCTCCACTAAATTTTTTTTGAAACTGAAAAATTGTTGGAACATTTTTAAGATTTCGCGAACAGATGATAGAAAATGTCAGCCAACATCCACTCCCTCAGAATGTATGCTCTACGTAATCCATCAGGCAAATATCTTCTAGAACTATTTAAAGTTCTAACAAGGAAACATCACCCACTTCACCTCATATTTTAAGGAGAAAATAAAAACACTTGGAAGACATAAGCCCCAGCATACGAACCCGCGCAACAATTTGGGCCATAATTCAGACAGTACGCAGTTACGACTTTATGGAAAGACAGCTCTTGAACTTCCACGCGCTCCTTGTGTTGTCGCTCCCTTCATCCCATTACATAGCTTAATGCTCGAACGCAAAGTACTGTAAACTGGAGCGCGTAAAGGTAGCGTCAGTTTAATGCCAAAGCGACACAAACCGCCGCTTGAAGCGACAAGCTGCGAGGGGCGCATAAGGCGCCCAAAGTACCAAAATTTGTATGCAGAGTGTATCATAATTAGCAGCCAAAACAACCCATTCCCACGCTCATTGGATTTATATTCATTTTTGAAGGTCTTACAAAGAGCCCAGGAAAGGGTAATTAAGGTGTCTATAAAGTATCTATAAAGTCTGGATTAGGTTGTACTTAACTTTGAATAACCAGAGGTGAGAATAAATTTATCGTCAGCTATTTTACGTCCACTGTTGCGTAAGGCATTGCCCTAGGCTGAACTATAAACATACACTTCAGCCTTCAGGTATAAACATCCATGACACTCCTGTGTATTTTCTAATGTAATTTGTCTACGTTTTGTTAGGTCTTCGTTCTAGATCTTTTCTTATCTTTGCAACAACCTCCTTGCTCCATACGATCCGTTTGCCTGGCTATATGTACTGTTCGTTTCTCTATCGTTTTATTTAGGACCACAATCATGTCCCTCACTACAGATTTATTTTCGCAAATCCATTTGTTTGGGGCTCGGACCTAGAGTTTACTTCTAATGGAAGGAGGGATAACAGCTTTCCATTGTCCCTGTCCCTCTTTGAAGGGGTGGGGGTCAAAGGTAGTGTAGTCACCGACGTGTTAATACCCATGTTTCATTCATTCTCTATGAGAATGAGAGCACTTAGTGACTTGCAACAAACTTTACACATAATATCAAATCCTTTAGTAACTTCTTCTCAGCGACAATCCCCGCAAAATGATGAGAGGAAAAAATATTATCGCTGACTGTATTTTCGCATTCTCATGCAGTAAAACTGTCGCATGAAGCAGGACGTTTCAATTTATTACTTCTTTACTACTAACTGTATTCGTGACACATTTTACTGACATTATTCACAAGTACCACTGAATGTACCAGAAAAATGATATCGCTGGATGACGCATAGTTCTACAGATGTGACGTTACAAGCACTGAGATGTGTGAAAAACTGCGGCATCATGTACGATTTTTATCTCTTCTTTAAAAATAACTCTATTCACAACTAATTTCACAGACAGTATTCACATATACCACTGGATGTGCCTGCAAAATTTCGTCATTGTTACAACACGTAGTTCAGGATATCGACGTCATAAACATTGAGCTGCGTGAAAATGAAATTATAGGGCGAAATTCGCTAGTGATACAGGTGAAATATGTGTACAAATACGTGTGAAATGTGTTACGTGTGTGTGAAACAAATCTGACACGTGTGTACGCGAGAAAGGCCGCTAGTAAAAAGCTCTTCCTAAACCCCTGGAACGATTCCAACCACATTTGGTACATATATTGGTTACAGTTTGGAAAAGAATACTGTGGGCTAAAGAACCACCAACCTTCTGCTGGGGTGGGGGCAATAACGTGGAGAAAGAAAGGGAGAGGAGGAGATGCACAGGCAGAGCGAGTGAAGGAGGTGATGGGTCACAGACATGAAGGGGGGAGGGGGGGAAGGAAGGAGATGGACAGAGTGAGGGGGAGGAAGAGATGACAGTGAGAGAGGGGAAGAGGAAATGGACTAATAATAGATTAGAATAAATAATACCCAGCCATTTTTTATACATTACTGTTTTACGGCGAGTACCACAGCGGAACGCAGCTATTATATTAATACACCTATAATAATTTGTTTACAACACTGGTTAGTACAGTGCTTTTACATTTTGGAGGGATGGGGAGGGGCCATGAAGATCCGCCCCTTTTCGATTCACTTATGATTTGTTTGTTTTGCTGTCTCTTCTGGTAATTTGGAACTTGGATCTCTCCTATTCTCACTGCTTCACATCACAAAATCTTTCCCTTAGTGAATCAAGCTAGTGGCATTTTGTTTTCATGGAATTTCTCCGCGAAGTTATGTCACATTCTCTCAACTAAAGACAATGACAGCGACAAAGTAGGGTATAGGGTTATCATTTTGCGCTGCGTTTGCTTCAGTACTGAGAAAACTATCCAGAGTAACATGGAACGAAACTGAATCTTGAGATTCAGGACGAAAGAATGAAAAGGGATTCCGACAAAAGTTCCTCCTGTGTCTTTGGGCACCATTGTACGAGCTCCGATTCCCGACGTCGACAAAGGGTGGGCGACACACCGTCTGTTGGCAGTTGTTATGAACGTGACGGAAGATGGCTTTTACCGACTTGGAACTGCAAAAGGAATCTTGAAGCAGCTCTATGCAAGATCAGAGGTCACTCTATGTCCAAAGAATTTAATGAAAATTGAAGACTTTCCTGACCACAAAATACCTCTCCGATCTGCAGCTACTTCTCAGTCCGCAGGTAGCAGCCAAGGAATCGGTGTATGTGCAACAGGAAATGACAAAATATGATGTGCTTTTGTGTGAAAAAGAAAATTAAGTGCAATTCAGAATGTCACTCTAGTCTTCCCTGCTGCAACAAGTAGACCATGCCATTTCTGCTTTGTGTTTTATCGGTAGCAATATTATGTTCACATTCTTTTTTAAGTCATGAAATGTATGTACAAGATCAATTTGTCAAAATGTAAAGTGTTTTTTTGTGAAGAAGAAAAGTGAGTTTTTTTTCTGTAACAAGTATTTCAGTCTCAGCTCTGCTTTCCTTGTTTTCCGGTAAGAATATGCTATGCTTGATTTCGTAGTTTTGTTCTTTCAATTTCAAATGCCTATTTATTAATAAGGGCGTCTCATCTTGTGTCGTTTTGCATAGATGGTCCATTGTATATAATGCCTAGGAAAAGTATGTAAAATGTTCACAAACAAACTTCTATTTCATAGTTTGCCTAAAACCATCAGCCATTCCATACTTTACTTAACGATTCCATAGAATACCGGAACTGCGCACACTGCCGGTAATAGATAGACCGGTTCCCATCAGATCGCCGAACTAAAACAAAGTTGGGCGTGGCCTGTAGCTGGATGATTTACCGTCCGGTTACGGCGCGTGCTATTGCCAATTTTTTCTTTGCCTTTGCGGCAGAGGGGACAGAAGGGGTGGTGGCGTGAGGTCTCTGATCATCTGTCTTTGCGCCCATGTCCGGGATTCAGTTCCAGACCTATACGTAATGTCTCATGAAGTGACGACGTGCAACATTTTTTAAGGTTATCCGTCCGTCGAAAGTGGAGGTTAAATTCGGCGGCTTCCTAGGTGAAACCCGGTGCCGGCACTTAACCTATTTCTCTCGAAGACCACCCTCTCCCTTCTCTTATCATCTTCAACAAGGTCAGGACATTACACTCTACACTCACTATTACAGTCGTTTACACTTAACAGATCCAAATCCACACACAGGTGCCATACTTCGCGAAGGAAAAAATCCTTTCTAATTAGTCGGCTGAACCTGCACTTCGGAGCCTCCCAGCGATTCACGCCATACGACTTTACTTAACTTTTTCGTTTCAATAGGCTTCCACCATGTCTGAAAAAAAGCTGGGTGATAAGCCCCAGCTATTCAAATCCAAGTTAAAAGTTACCTTGTGCCACACTACCTTCTATACTGCACAGCAGTTCATCGCAGTACTTCAGGAATTTTTTCTGTTATTTGTAATTTATTCTCATACTTTCTCATGATTTTTTTCGTGTTTTATTAATGCTTTAACTATTTGGATTGTAAATCCTTTAATCAGCTTTCTGTAATCTACGTACTTACTCTTTCCATGACCAAGTAGCTTTGGCTCGTATGATCCCACGGAACCTGATAAATAAACAAGAAAATTAAAAGGAGGACACAGTGGTGCTTAAAGAAACTGAATTGGTAGACGCTTGAAGAGAAACTCAAACTTTCCCGTGAAATCCTACTTAACGAAGTTTCAAGAACCAGCTTTAGGTGAAGAATCTAGGAATACACAACAACCTCCTAAATATCGCTCCAAAATTGATAGCGGGACAATATTTGACTAATTACAGTGGGCACGTGCAATCGTTCTTCCCGGATGAATACGCGAATGAAACGGGAAGAAGCTCTAATAACTGGTAAAATGGGAAATACCCTCTGCCGTGCACTTCGCAGTGGTTTGCACAGTGTTCAAAAATGGTTCAAATGGCTCTTAGTTCTATGGGACTTAACATCTGAGGTCATCAGTCCCCTAGAACTTAGAACTACTTAAACCTAACTAACCTAAGGACAACGCACACATCCATGCGCGAGGCAGGATTCGAACCTGCCACCGTAGCGGTCGCACGGTTCCAGACTGAAGCGCCTAGAACCGCTTGGCCACGCCGGCCGGCTTGCACAGTGTAGATATAGACTAGATGTAGACCTAGAAACGCCTCGATTGAATGCTTGCTCTGTCACAACCACCGGCGGAAGTACAACAGACCAAAAGCTCTCATTTAACAATCCTGTCAAATATGGGGAATGTCTAAAATTTTAGATTTCAAATATGAAGCTAGGAAAGTACTAATTTCAAACTGTTACTGTCTGATGGGAGGATGGTGACAAGCGGGGGGGATTGGAGGAATCCTTTTATTAATACACTGATCGTTATCAACAGAGCTGCACCAAGGCAGGCAGTAGATGGTACAGCATCTACGAAATAATTGCGCTGTAAACAAGAAAGGACCAACATGTATTGCACTACACAGCACAAAAAAGTACATGCCAGTATAGCGTCGGGACTCTATTGTTGTGAGTGCAGGCATCAAAACGTGCAGCATTGGACTGTACAGGTCTCTGCCGCTTGCACCTGAGCGCACAGATCCAACAGATTGGTGGGTGGAGATGGAGTCCTTACGACAAGCTCCATGGCATCCCAGACATTCTCGGTCGGGGAGAAATCGGGCGATGCGATTGGCAATGCCAGAGTATTTACGGCTACAAGCCACGTTCGAGAGGTGGCAGCGGTATGAGGACGAAAGTAGTCTCGCTGAAATACGGGGTGAGAGTCGGCGTTCGCGAACAACAGATGTTGCATGGCATCTAAATACCGCGAGGCTGTCGAGGAGCCCGTTAGCGACACTAACGGAGAATGGTCACCATATGCTATCGCTTCCCACAGCTTCACACAAGGCTGGTGGGACGTGAGATGGGAGACCACAAACCGCTCTTCGTGGCGCCCTCCAATGCGCCTCCAGACACGGACCCCAGTGGTTATCTCCAAGAGAGAAGCGAGTCTCGACGCGAGTCGGGCGTTGCGCTGCAGTGGTGTGATTGACAGGCGACGTAATGGTTGGCGTGAGGCGAGTCCTGAGTCACGCAGCTGCCAGCCTGTGGTATTAGCAATTACACGACGCTGCATAGTACATGGGACAGCCTGATGAACGCCCCTATCGTTACTTTCGGAACTGCTCGCTCGTGGCAGACAATTCTTCGGTCCTCCTTCCTTGTGGTTCGTGTCGGAAGTCCAGATCCCAGACGTCGTGGATGCGTGCCTTTCTGTAACCACTGCCGCAAACAACAGACAACGGTGTTATCTGTACGAACGGTGTGATGCGCATTACAACGGTACGGCCTCTCAGCCTATCGCAGCTCCACGATGCAGTCAGCTGGGCAGTCTACTGTCAAACGTGTCACCTGGACATAGTGGATGTCCAGATGACGCTCTAGTGACACTAACCGCTGTCGCATTCGCCGGCAGGGGCCCCTTTGCAGAGGATGGGGAAAATAAAAGTGGCCCGGCCGAGTGGATACGACTGGAAGCATATGTACGCATATAACCACATCAACTTACTTCCAACACGATGGAGCAACTGCCCAAACGACCGGCCGAACCTTGAAGCACATTTACGCAATGTTCACCTTTGACAGCGTTATTAGCAGAGGTCAATCTGGTCGCGCTCCTAGCTGGCCAGCCAAGTCACCTGATCTGTCAGTGCGCAGTTACCTTGTTTGGGGAGCCCTCAAGTCAAAGATGTATTGCAACGACCCTCATAGTCTTCAAGAACTATAGCAGAACAGCTCGGATGAGTTTGTAGCAATTCCAGGAGTTCAGCTTAGGTCCACCTCCAGCAACTTTCTGACCAGGAGCCAAAATTACCAAGAGATGAATGGTGGCCACTGTCAACATCTGCTGTAGTCAGGTTAGTACTGTATTCCATTTCCCCTGCTGTGTGTCTTTGTACCCGGGGACTCTGTTCTCTGGGACACTTTTATTTGGCCTAATCTGTACCAGCCGATGAGCACATCACTACCTAACCCGCGAGTGAGCGGCCGACTGAGCAAAAGTAATCACTGGCGCAGCTGATGATGTGCAACATTCCCAGTCATTTCGCAGTGGGTGGGTTGGATCCATCTAGGCGCAGTTTTTTAAAAAATTACAAACAGTGTAATGTTGGGAAAAAAATTGTTTCGTGAAGTCGGCAAAGATTCCCAACCGCCACACAGTTCCGAATTCCGGTGAATGCAGTACTCGATAGTCGTGTGCATGCGTGGAAGCGTGGAACAATGGACTAAAAAATGGCAAAATCCACGATCCTCTGTTGTGCAGAAACAAGAAAATGACAAATTTAGTCAATCATTGCATTACATTCGTCGTGGACAGGCCGATATATATTTACGCCAGAGTTGTTGCAGTTATATTTGATTTCTTTTTAAAGAGCGTTGCGAAGTTACAACTACGTGTCATGAAAGAGTTCGTGCCGGTAAGGGGTGATATAATTGTTACATCCCACTTCTGACACCAATTGTAAAGTTGGGGGAAGTTTACGAGGGACTTCTGCAACCGATGTTAATGTGTAAAATGGCACGGAAGGGGGAAGAACGTTGTTAAATATGCCTCGTGGCGGCAGTGTGCAGGAGGTCGAACGGTCAGGATTTGATAGTGGGCATCCGGAGCTGCCGTTAAATGACAAAACAGGGAATTAAGTACAATAAAGAGGATGTACAGGGTGTCCGAAAAGTCTTTCCCTGATTACATAAATTGATAACTCAGGCTAGAAGTAAGATACAAATATGAAACTTGTGTCGAATTTTTTACAACTATCAAAGTTTTTTTTCTATTTTGGGTGCGCAGTACGTAAGTAGTGGATGGGGTGCAGTGCCCAAGAAGCCATGTTAACCAATCAGGAGAAGGCACAGTGTGTCCTGTGGTACCATGAGACACGATCACCAAACACAGTGCGGAGACACTTCCAGACAACATTTGGAAGGAATCCACCTGATGTGAAGAGCATTAAAGCCTGGTAAGAGAGGTTCAAGAACACAGGATCGGTTGCTGACCTTCCGAGGTCTGGTCGACCAAGAACCTCGGCAGACAGGGTGGAAGCTGTAAGGCAGTCTTTTCTGCGAAGTCCGAAGAAATCGGTGCGCAGGGTCTCACGTGAATTACAGATGCCAAAAAGCTCTCTCCATGACATTTTACATAAACGTTTATTGTTTCGTGCATACAAAGTGCAAATCGTTCAGGCCTTGTTGCCCAATGACAGTACATGTCGATATGATTTTGCGGTCGACATGCTATCACGTATTGAGGACGAACGGCCTTTTCCGACGAAGCGACCTTTTTTTTCAGTGGAGTAGTGAATCGCTATAATGTGCGCATTTGGGGTTCACAATCCCCTGGCGAGGATTGGTCGTGAAGGGCCAACGGTTTGGCCTCCACGCTCTCCTGACATAACCCCATTAGACTTCTTTTTATGGGGTTATGTCAAGGACGAGGTCTACCGAACACGTGTACCAGATCTTGAAACCTTGCGGCAACGGATAACCACAATCATTGAATCGATCCCTCCAGTAATGTTGACTAATGTGTGGACGGAAATTGAATATCGCCTAGATGTGCTGCGTGCTACCAAGGGTGCTCATGTGGAAGTTTACTGATGTGTGAAAAAAAACTTTGATAGTTTGTAAACAATTAGACACCAGTTTCATATTTATATCTTACTTCCAGTCTGAGTTATCAGTTTATGTAATCAGGGAAAGACTTTTCGGACACCCTGTATTTCGATATACGGAGTACAAAAGGCGAGCTTAGGATCGGAAATTAGCAGGTTTAGGCCAGTCTAGTAGGTCGAACAATTAATTAAAATGGGCAACGAAAGGGGAAGCGTTTCATGTTGACTTGCGCTGGTGGCCGGTCGCGAAGAGCAGAGCCAGAGGCACTGCCTTCCAAAAAGATGTCTGTTCTGCTCGAGGTCTGGATTACAAGAGAGAGAAGCAAATGTGTTCTGCACCGCAGAAGACTCCAGCGTCCACATACGTGATCGGTATCCCGCGCACACTATTGGCTAAAACCAATGGCGTGAATTCGCTAGCAGTTTCAGCAGAGGGTTCAGGGCGTCTCCTGTCAGCAGCTGTAAGTGGACAGAGCTGCCTCGGTTTTGAAAGACAAGCGACTTGTGTCACGTAGACGCGGCTGAATTACTCTGGCAGAAAACTTGTAAAGATTCCACTGGGCCTCTGAAATAAATTTTTTAAACTAATTCCCTAAAATATTCCTTGACTGGCTGCCATCCTGCACAGTGTCGCATTGCCTGTAATATTATTCCAAGGATATACACGGTCCTGTCACATTAATGAGACCACTGCCTCTGTTTGATGTCAAGTGCATAAATCACTCACAGACAGCAGGCAGCAGCACTTGTAATCAAGGGTCTGTAAAGCTTGTCGGGGAACGGGGAAAAATGTGCAGTCGTTGTCGGAATGCGGAAACAGAGCAATTTATCTGACGTCCAAAATGGCATGACTATTGAAACGGCTAAGTTTGTAAATGTTCATGTGACGCCTTGGTTGAAGTATGCCGTACTTGGCAAAATGGAGCTGTCCAAAATCGGCGTAGAGGCAACTGTGGTGCACTGCGGGCCATAGGATGAACGATGGCTGTGGAGACGTGTACCGGCTAAAGAGACGTGCAACTGTTGCCCAACTGATCGTCCAGATGAATTAAGGGGCTACCAACAGTGCCTCCTCGACGACCGTTCAGCGAATGCTGCTGCGTACGGGCTTCTGCAGCAGGTGCCTGGTTCATACAACAATGCTGCCTGCTGTTCATCGCGTTGAAGCTGGAATTTGCGCGCCAATAGCGCAATTGGACGTCGAGTGGTGACAGGTGGCCTTTTCGGATGGATCACGTTTTAGGGAACGTACGGCGTGAGACGTCTGAAAGCAAACATCCTGCAAGCAGGAGCCAGCCGCAGTGGCCGAGCGGTTCTAAGCGCTTCAGTACGGAACCGCGCGACTGCTACTGTCGCAGGTTCGAATCCTGCCTCAGGCATGGATGTGTGTTATGTCCTTAGCTTAGTTAGGTTTTAAGTAGTTCTAAGTTATAGGGGACTGATGACCTCAGATGTTAAGTCCCATAGTGCTCAGAGCCATTTGAACCATTTTATTCAGTCGTGAAATTTTTGAGAAAGGCAGCTGCCACATGATTTATCAAGGAAATCTACACTCGGATGGATAGTTCAAACTGAAAAATCACACTAAACACTAGACTGGGGAATCATTTACCACAGCCAAGTCTCACTGCCTCCGCTAGCTTGAATAAAAACAGCCAAACAACCGGCTGTCACACGGAGCTCGACAAGACAGGAATCACAAGCAAATCCCACATGCTAATTTACACTCAGCGGCTGATTTTGCAACCATATTAACCACTCTGATAAAGACTTTGGCATTTTGCAGCATCGAGACAGCTGCAGTTGGCACAGCATACATAGTCAGTGACTAGTAACAACAGTCATATCACCTCTCCAGATTGTTGCAGGTTCTTTTTCCAACGGTTTTGGTGGTACGTTTTCCATCTGTCATGGACCGGTACCCTTCAAATGTTTCTCTGTGCTGTATCCCTGATAGCAGCCAAGCTGTTTAGCGCCCAAAAACCTCAAACCACACACACACCAGCAGCCAAGCAATGGACAACATGGCAGGCGCACATCCTGTGATTCCCCGATAGAAGTACTACCCTTTCACAGAGATGGCAGTGGAACTTTTTGAAATGGTCGTCATGCAGTGCGAGGGCGGAGGAGCCCCACTTCTCTCCAAAGTCTGTTCTGTTCTGGTCTCTCTGTCCCTCTGTAACAGATAATCGGTCAAAGTGGCACAGTGGTTAGCACAATGGACTCGCATTCTGGAGGACGACTGTCCAAATCCGCATGAGGTCATCTACATTAAGGTTTTCCGTGATTTCCCTAAATCGCTCCAGGCAGATGCCGGGACGGTTTCCTTGAAAGGGCATCACTGAATGTTCCTTCAATCCTCGTAAGAAATAAGATCACTTCCTCTGAATATAGGTACAGGTGTCTTTTTGGGTCAGAACGTAAAAATCACTTACCCAAAGACAGTATAGATCGGTTAATTACTCATCCGAGCACTCATTCCTACAGACTCGAAGGTTATATGTTACAGAGGAAGACGTGAAATTCTAATGGATGTCTCAAAAAGAACGCCGTATTTGAAAATCCCGCTATTTTTATTTATTGTTGCTGCCAACATTGTTTTCGCACTTTTTGTTATCAGTAATCATTGAGTTTATGTCTTGATACTGTGCTTTTGTTTTGCAGGTCAGTGTTTGTGGAGCATCAGTTTGGATACAGTACGGAACAGGGAGCGCTGATTGTGAAAATTACTACAAGAATGATAAAAGTTTCGCGGAAACCGTTTGGAAACATAGTACTATTCTTTGACACAACATTGCACCAGATGACTCCATTATTCTTAGGTTGATCAAGAAATTTGAAAAAATAGGTTCAACAGTAGACATTAAAAACCCTCGAAGCCCTCAAAATGGCCGGGGCGAGGCAAATGTAATTGCAAATATTAATGAAATTCTCTAACGGCCGTGTAAATAAGGTGTTATTTTATTTTATTTTCACGTCTACCAGTTTCAGCATTCCACTAGACCATCTTCAGGCTCCTGCATAATAAACGATTATACTTGTAGTGTGCATCAGGGGGTTCAAAGTAATTTCACAGAAAGTAACGCGTATAATCTTAAGAGCACTTAAAGTTACAAAATGATAGTAGTGGTGTTAAACCAAATCTCTGGGTACATTTATTGTTTTTTTCCCTTTATCATAAAATTATATCATTCTTATAGGTGAGGAAACCCCTAGTATATATGAGGACCTACACTATGTGATCAAAAGTATCCGGACGCCCCCAAAACATACGTTTTTCAGCCGCACGGGATTAGCCGAGCGGTCTCAGGCGCAGCAGTCATGGACTGTGCGGGTGTTTGTCCTTAGGATAATTTAGGTTAAGTAGTGTGTAAGCTTAGTGACTGATGATCTTAGCAGTTAAGTCCGATAATATTTCACACACATACGTTTTTCATATTGGGTGCATTGTGCTTCCACCTACTGCCAGGTACTCCACATCAGCGACCTCAGTAGTCATTAGACATCGTGAGAGAGCAGAATGGGGCGCTCCGCGGAACTCACGGACTTCAAACGAGATCAGATGATTGGGTGCCACTTGTGCCATACGTCTGGACGCGAGATTTCCGCACTCCAAAACATCCATAGATCCATTGTTTCCGATGTGATAGTGAAGTGGAAGCGTGAAGGAACACATACAGCACAAATGTGTACAGGCCGACCTCGTCTGTTGACTGAAAGATGGTTGGCTCTGAGCACTATGGGACTTAACATCTGAAATCATCAGTTCCCTAGAACGTAGAACTACTTAAACCTAACTAACCTAAGGACATCACACACATCCATGCCCGAGGCAGAAATTGAACCTGCGACCGTAGCGGTCGCGCGGTTCCAGACTGAAGCTCCTAGAACCGCTCGGCCACACCGGCCGGCTGACTAACAAAGATCGCCGACAGTTGAAGAGGGTCGTAATGTATAATAGGCATACATCTATGCAGTCCATCTCACAGGATTTCTAAACTGCATCACAGTCCACTGCAAGTACTACGACAGTTAGAGCGGGTGGTGAGAAAACTTGGATTTCATGGTCGAGCGGCTGCTCGTAAGCCACACATCACGTCGGTAAATGCCAAACGACGCCTCGCTTGGTGTCAGGAGGGTAAATGTTGGACGACTGTACAGTGGAAAAACGTTGTGTGGAGTGACGAATCACGGTACAAAATGTGGCGATCCGATGGCAAGGTGCGGGTATGGCGAATGCCCGGTGAACGTCATCTGCCAGCGTGTGTAGCGCCAACAGTAAAATTATTAGGCGGTGTTCTTATGGTGTGGTCGTGTTTTTGATGGAGGGGGCTTGCACCCCTTCTTGTTTTGCGTGTCACTATCACAGCACAGGCCTACACTGATGTTTTAAGCACCTTCTTGCTTCCAACTGTTGAAAAGCTATTAGGGAATGGCGGTTGCATCTTTCAACACGATCGAGCATCTGTCCATAATGCACGGCCTGTGGCGGAATGGTTACAGGACAATAACATCCCTGTAATGGACCGGCCTGCATAGAGTCATGACCAGAATCCTATAGAACACCTTTGGGATGTTTTGGACCGCCGACTCCGTGGCAGGCCTCACCAACCGACATCGATACCTCTACTCAGTGGAGCACTCCGTGAAGAATGGGCTGCCATTCCCCCAAGAAATCTTCCAGAACCTCATTGAACGTATGCCTGCATGAGTGTAAGCTGTCATCAAGGCAACGGGTGGGCCAACACCATACTGAATTCCAGCATTACCGATGGAGGGCGCCACGAACTTGTAAGTCCTTTTCAGCCAGGTGTCGGGATACTTTTGATCGTATAGTGTATCTTCATTTAAAGTAAAATGTAACACAGTATTCTATAACGTACACTAATATGCATATTTACGGCAAAGGTACTATCACAATTGGTGATATAATTAGTTGTCATAGCATAAAGAAAAACAAATTGACGCAAAACCCAACGGCAGACGTCATATTAAGAGAAAAACGCAATGCAAAGAGCACGTTAAGAATATTCACAAATACCTTGTGGGCATAGGTTATACAGCAAATTGAAGTAGAAAGATATGATTTGGTATCCTTTATATCACTTCACAGGTTAGCATTACTACAGTGAAACAAACCTATAAGGACCTCAAATCCTACTTAACCTAGGGGAGTCCAAGTTCTCAGCTGAAAATGTTATGCTATTTCTCTGGGGTTGCAAGGCAAAAAAAAAAAAAAGTTAAAAGCTTTTCTGAGCGGAGCCCCTGATTGTATACTGTCTAGTTCTGATCTTTTTGATGTTTTTGCTTGTTCTCTTTAAATCCGTGGTGTTAAATAGTTTTATGACTAACAAATATGTACACATCTTTTAGTCTATTGTGCTGGATGTACACTGAGATTTGGTTTAACGTTACTACTTTCAATTTGTAGATTTCAAGCCTCTTGTGATTACCTGTGACTTTCTGTAAGCTTTCTTTGTACATCCTGATATACACTACATGTATACTCTTTCATTATGCAGGTGCCTGAAGATGGCATAGTGGAATGCCGAAACTAGTAGCTCTCAAAATAAGATAAAACAACAACTCATTTTCACGGATGTTGGAGAATTTCATTGATATTTACAATTACGTCACCAGCCGATGTCCCCTGTCCATGATGGGTCCAACAGAGATTGTGACGAATGTCGTTATTGCTACGCGTGATTCTGTTACTGTGAGGCCGGCCGTGGTGGCCGAGCGGTTCTAGACGCTTCAGTCTGGAACCGCACGACCGCTACGGTCGCAGGTTCGAATCCTGCCTCGGACATACGAACTTATACCACCAGAACGTGAAAAATGACTGCGGTTTATGCAGTGGATCGTGGAAAAGAAACGAGAGAACGATGGTTTCAAAAAGACACCATTTCCTCAGATGAAGCTCATTTCCACTTTAACAGCTTTATGAACAGGCATAACTGCCGAATATGGGGATCAGAGAACCCAAGACTAATTCACTAAAAAGACATCCATCTTCGGCAGTTACGGTTTGCTGAGGGATTTGGAGTGAGGGCTTAATCAGTCGTTACTTTTTTGAAAGTGGACAAAGAAGGGCTGTCACGGCGAACGGAGTTCGTTATTGTGGGATACTCACAGCTTTCCTTTCGGCATGTTTGGACCAAATGAACATCGAGAATTTATGGTTCGAATAAAGACGGTGCAGCTTGCCGATTTTCAGGAGGCAGTGTCTCTTTGTAGCGTGAAAAGTTACCGGACAGACTAATCTCGTTACGCGGAGACAAGATCTATCCACCTCGATCTTGTGACCTGACACCTTGCGACTTTTTAGTATGGGGACGCGCTAAGCCACGAGTTTAACAGAAGAAACCCCGTGATTTGTTGGAAGTCAAACAAGAAATTCGCTGTGTCTTCGACGAAGTTGAAAAAGTGCGAGCGGATGATGGTTAATTTCATGGAATGAGCGATTGCGTCCATGGCTAGTAGGGGTCATATGCCCGACACTGCATTTCACTTTTATACCTCAACATTTCCTGACAGAATGGTGTGTTTCGTTTGCTTGTTTCACATAAATAAATTCGATTTATGGTAGCTTAAAACCCGACGTCCTTTTTGAGAGACCATTTAGCAGAAAAATTGTGGCATAATATTTGGTAAGCAAAGCAGCAGCTCACAGACGTATAGACAGCAGATCAATTTGCCTTCGATTCCTAAAACGCGAAAGGTTTCGCCGAAAAAAAGCGGCAGTGTGCATCACGTCTCGTTATAAAAGAGAACTGCGACTGCTGTAGCAGCGCCATTCCCACGGCGTCGGCCCGGCTGTAGCCAAGGCTGGGAACCGGGCTCTCGCTTCCGGAGAAGCCGCCAGCCAGAGCCGAGGTGAGGTGAGGTGAGGCCTCGCCGCTCACAGGGACGCTCCGCTTCCCAGAAGGCGGCGCGCGACGCCAAGCGACGTGCGAGACGCCGTCTGGCTGTCGCTGTCGCTGTCTGCACCGAGCGCTCTCTTCTACATCTTGTTGTGACCTTCAGCCCGGAGACTGTTTTGATGCATCTATCCACGACAGTCTCTTCCGTAAAAGCATCTTCATCTACACTATCTTACCAAAAGTACCTAACATACAGTGAAGAACCGAAGAAACCGGTACACCTACTCAATATCGTGTAGGGCCCCTGCGAGCACACAGAAGTGCCGCAACACGACGTGACATGGACTCGACTAATATCTCAAGTAGTGCTGGAGGGAACTGACTCTATGAATCCTGCAAGGCTGTCCATAAATCCGTAAGAGTACAAGGGGGTGGAGATCTCTTCTGAACAGCACGTTGCAAGGAATCGCAAATATGCTCAATAACATTCATGTGAAGAGTGTCTGGTGGCCAGCGGAAGCGTTCAAACTCAGAAGAGTCTTCCTGGAGCCACTCTGTAGCAATTCTGGACGTATGGGGTGTCGCACTGTCCTAATGGAATTGCCCAAGTCCGTCGGAATGCGCAATGGACATGAATGGATGCAAGTGATCAGACAGAATGCTTACGTACGTGTCACCTGTTAGAGTCGTAGCTAGACGTATCAGGAGTCTCATATCAAATAAACTGCATACTCACCGCATCATTACAGAGCCTCCTCCAACTTCAACAGCCCATGCTGACATACAGGGTCCATGGTTCAAATGGCTCTGAACACTGTGGGCTTTAACTTCTGAGGTCATCAGTCCTCTAGAACTTAGAAATACTTAAACCTAACTAACCTAAGGACACCATACACATCCATGCCCGAGGCAGTATTCGAACCTGCGACAGTAGCGGTCGCGCGGTTCCAGACTGAAGCGTCTAGAGCCGCTCGGCCACTCCGTTCGGCTACAGGGTCCATGGATTCGTGAGGATGTCTCCATACCCGTACACGTCCATCCGCTAGATAAAATTTAAAACGAGACTCTTCCGACCAGGCATCATGTTTCCAGTCATCGACAGTCCAATGTCTTTGTTGACGGACCCAGGCGAGGCGTAAAACTTCGTATCGTGCAGCCATCAAGGGTATACGAACGGGCCTTCGGCTCCGAAAGCCCATATCGATGATGTTTCGTTGATTTGTTCGCACGCTGACATTTGTTGATGGCCCAGACTGAAATCTGCAGCAATTTGAGGAAGGGTTGCACTCGTGTCACGTTGAACGATTTTCTTCAGTCGTCGTTGGCCCCTTCTTGCAGGATCTTTTTCTGGTCGCAGCGATGTCGGAGATTTGATGTTTTGCGGGAATCCTGGTATTCACGGCAGACTCTTGAAATGGTCGTACGGGAAAATCCCCACTTCATCGCTACCTCAGACTTGCTGTGTCCCATCGCTCGTGCGCCGACTATAACACCACGTTGAAACTGACTTAAATCTTGATAACCTGCCATTGTAGCAGCAGTAACCGATCTAACAACTGCGCCAGACACCTGTTGTCTTATATAGATGTTGACGGCCGCAGCGCCTTATTCTGCCTGTTTACATATCTCTGCATTTGAATACGCATGCCTATACCAGTTTCTTTGGCGCTTCAGTGTATTACTTCTCTACTGACAACACAATATTCTTCGCCTCCTGTTAATGTGGGGGGTCCGCCTCTGGTGTCATCTACTGGCCAGTTCCTGATTACAGAGAGGTGTGTCAGATACTTTTGATCAGATAATGTACATTATACATCTACAACCACACTCCACAAGCCAGCATGTGATGTGTGGTGTAGTTCACTTTACGTACCACTGTGACTTCCCCGCGTTGATCCTGGTGGTTTTGTAGGAAAGCACGTTCCTGGAAGCAGAAAAGTAGCCGCATCCAGAGGTGGATCGATCGAGAACGAACGGGTCCAAAGAAACAGTCCACTAAACTAAATGTAAAGGCCGAGGAACGGCCTTCAAGGAACGATCGTTCAGCGTTCACTTCGTTCGGTTTCGGTCTCATTCCTTCGGTCTCTTTCCTCGTTCCAATTCCACCGTCCTTCGTTCACCACCGAGTTCCAATGCCTGACATTGACTGCGTCCAGTCGTTCTCACTCAATTTCAAACCGAAATCTCGACTTCTGATGCTTAACATACACTGCTCAGTGCCCAAGAACCATAATTTAAAGCACTTTTATAATTAAACAGATTACATACATATGAATATAATAGAGGGAAACATTCCACGAGGGAAAAATATATTTAAAAAGAAAGATGATGAGACTTACCCAACAAAAGCGCTGGCAGGTCGATAGACACACAAATAAACACAAACATACACACAAAACTCTAGCTTTCGCAACCAACGGTTGCCTCGTCAGGAAAGAGGGAAGGAGAAGGAAAGACAAAAGGATTGGGTTTTAAGGGAGAGGGTAAGGAGTCATTCCAATCCCGGGAGCGGAAAGACTTACCTTAGGGGGAAAAAAGGACAGGTTTACACTTGCACACACACACACACATATCCATCCACACATACACAGACACAAGCTTGTGTCTGTGTATGTGTGGATGGATATGTGTGTGTGTGTGCAAGTGTAAACCTGTCCTTTTTTCCCCCTAAGGTAAGTCTTTCCGCTCCCGGGATTGGAATGACTCCTTACCCTTTCCCTTAAAACCCAATCCTTTTGTCTTTCCTTCTCCTTCCCTCTTTCCTGACGAGGCAACCGTTGGTTGCGAAAGCTAGAGTTTTGTGTGTATGTTTGTGTTTATTTGTGTGTCTATCGACCTGCCAGCGCTTTTGTTGGGTAAGTCTCATCATCTTTCTTTTTAAATATAGATTACATACATACATACATTACAGCTGTGAAGACGGGGCGTGAGTCGAGCTTGGGTAGCTCAGATGGTAGAACACTTGCCCGCGAAAGGCAAAGGTCCCGAGTTCGAGTCTCGGTCCGGCACACAGTTTTAATCTGCCAGGAAGTTTCATATCAGCGCACACTCCGCTGCAGAGTGAAAATCTCATTCTAGATTACATACAAATTAATTGGTACCGGGTAAGGCATTGTAATTCTGTCAGAGACAGCAAAGGACTTGGAAGAGCAGTTGAACGGAATGGACAGTGTCTTGAAAGGAGGATATAAGATGAACATCAACAAAAGCAAAACGAGGAGAATGGAATATAGTCGAATTAAGACGGGTGATCCTGAGGGAATTAGATTAGGAAATGAGACACTTAAAGTAGTAAAGGAGTTTTGCTATTTGGGGAGCAAAATAACTAATGATGGTCGAAGTAGAGAGGATATAAAATATAGACTCGCAATGGCAAGGAAAGCGTTTTTGAAGAAGAGAAATTTGTTAACATCGAGTATAGATTTAAGTGTCAGGAAGTCTTTTCTGAAAGTATTTGTATGGAGTGTAGCCATGTATGGAAGTGAAACATGGACGATAAATAGTTTGGACAAGAAGAGAATAGAAGCTTTCGAAATGTGGTGCTACAGAAGAATGCTGAAGATTAGATGGGTAGATCACACAACTAATGAGGAGGTATTGAATAGAATCGGGGAGAAGAGGAGTTTGTGGCACAACTTGACAAGAAGAAGGGATCGGTTGGTAGGACATGTTCTGAGGCATCAACGGATCACAAACTTAGCTTTGGAGGGCAGCGTGGAGGGTGAAAATCGCCGAGGGAGACCAAGAGATGAATACACTAAGCAGATTCAGAAGGATGCAGGTTGCAGTAAGTACTGGGAGATGAAGAAGCTTGCACAGGATAGAATAGCATGGAGAGCTGCATCAAAACAGTCTCCGGACTGAAGACCACGACAACAACAACAACAACAAGGCAGCTAAGAAACCCACTCAAAATATATCCACAACGGTTAAAATAATTGTTTGGCAACGTTATAGTGGACAACGTGGAGAATTTTCTGATGTATGAAACTTACTTTTGTTTATAGGCCTAGCAGTCGAACTGTGACACCGGCTATGTTTCTTTATTGTGTTAGAACTGTTTAATCAATAAAGTGGCACTGGAGAAAGCCTTTGAAGAGGACCTCAACGGAAACTCATATGCGGAACTTGATAAAATTGTAACAAGATAACAGCGCTGCAAACAACTGTCCAGCCAACAGCTGAAGAAGTCCCATAAACGTCTGACCTATCGTACTACATAAAACTGAAGGTTTAACAGTTCGTGCTCTTAATTTTATTTCTGTAACATCACGTACTCAAAATGTTACCGTAACCATCGATACTTGCTATAAATGTTTATCATTCTTCTAAAAATTGCATAAAGTATGTCTCCTTCCTAAAATTCCATTGCTACGCTTTTTAAAACACTTAACAGCAATTCACAATTAGATCATAAAATGAATGGTGGACAAGTGAAAACGAACGAGTCGAAAAAATGACCTGTCATCAATGAACTAATTCTCAAAGATGATCTAGTTGGCCTATCTCTAGCTCGATCGAACCCTCGAATACCGGTCTGTCTTGTACCTAGTCTTCATCTCTTAATCCAGAAGAATTACCAGGAACGACACATGGATCTGAGTACAGGTTAAAATGTTTTCCCTAATTACTCGGTAGGATTACTTTGGTAGGTTGAGGACACTCAAGACGGCGAAGTGGCTTCCGATTGAAAGATTTCCATCAATTGAGACACACGGAATTATTCCAGTCGTGAAAGGTGCGGAAGGAGATTTTTTGGGTAAGAATACGTGTGAGTACGAATTTCGCCAGTTTTACCTTCTTGGTATCTTCGCAAGATATACGTAGGAGGAAACAATATACATTGACTAACTCATCTAGGAAAGTACGCAATCGGAATTTTGGCAGGCAGTCCACACCGTAGTAACGAATGTCTCTCTTGTAGCATCTACCAGTCAAGATGGCAACCATCTCCGTGACCCTTTCGCTCTTATGAAACAAGACTCTGAAGAAACACACTTTTATTGGATATTCTATGTTACCTGCATCATTGCTTTCTAGTGTGGGTCCCATTTTACGATCAGTACGCAAATATCGTTGGAACATGGGTTTTGTAAGCTATCTCCTTTGTTAATGGATTATCCTTTCTGAGGATTCTTCCTATGAATCTCAGTGTGACATCTGTCTTTCTAGCGATTAACTTTGAGTAGTCATTCCAATTTAAATCACTCGGTAAGTGTGCTCTCAGTACATAATGGTAAATAGTGAACTGTTGTGGTTGGCAAGAGAGCCAACACCGTTTTACTAAAGGAGGCCCAAATGCACGCGTTTTAGCTCACGCAGGCTGGCGTGAGGTCTGGAACATGAAAAGGAAATTAGAATTTAGAAAAACGGACGTAGCTCGTGGAATACTTAACTTCAATCCATTAATGATGAACGTCGGTCTTGACGGTACATGATTCACAATATCAATAGTAACTGATAATGGCGCCTTGCTAGGTCGTAGCAAATAAGGTAGCTGAAGGCTGTGCTAAACTATCGTCTCGGCAAAGGAGAACGGAAGTAGGCAGTGAACCATCGCTAGCAAAGTCGGCTGTACAACTGGGGCGAGTGCTAGGAAGTCTCTCTAGACCTGCCGTGTGGCGGCGCTCGGTCTGCAATCACTGATAGTGGCGACACGCGGGTCTGACGTATACTACCGGACCGCGGCCGATTTAAAGGCTACCACCTAGCAAGTGTGGTGTCTGGCGGTGACACCACATGAATAACTACTGCATAGCTACTGTAATCTGCATCCATTTGAATCTACTTGTTGTAGTCAAGAATTCGTCTCCATCTACAATGCCTATCTCCATATTTCCCTCCACTACCAAACTGACGATTCTTTGATGTCTCAGGAAATGTCCTGTCAACCGATGCCTTTTTTCAATCAATATGTGCCACAAATTTTCTTTCTCTTAAATTTGGTTCAGTATCTCCTCATTGCTTATCAGATCTACTCATTTAGACTTCACGTTTCTTCCGCAGCAGATATCAGAAGCTTCTGTCCTCTTCTTGCCTGACCTATTTATCGTGCACGTTTTATTTTCGTGTACAGCTACACTCCAGACAAGTCCCAGATTTCTTACCACTTATATTTACTTTTTATGTCAGCAAATTTCTCTTTTCCAGACATGAATTTGTCGCTATGGCCATTCTGCATTTTATACCCCCCTCTATTTCTGCCATTGTCGGTTATTTTGCTGCCCAAATAGTAAAACTCATCTATTACTCTCTGTTCTCATTTCCTAATCTAATTCCGACAGCATTGCCTGATTTCATTCGATTACATTTCATCACCATGGTTTTACTTTTGTTGATGTTCATTTGATAATATCTTTTCAAGATGCCACCCACTCTTTCAGTTGCTCTTTCAAGTTCCCAGTCTCAGATAGAATTGCGATGTCGTTGGTAAACCTCAAAGTTTTTTATTTATTCTCACTTAATTTGAACTCCCTTTCCCAACTACTCCTCTGTTTCCTATATTTCGCACTCAATGTTGAGGTTAAATGACATAGTGGATAAGCTATAATACAGAGGTAGGCTACTTTTTTCTCAGCTAGTGCTTCCCTTTCACATATTTCGACTCTCGTAACTGCAGTCTGGCTTCGGTACAAGTTGTGGATAACGCATTCTGCAAGTCTATAAACGCAATAAATTATAGCTTTACGTTTCTTCAGTCTACCTTCTAAGGTAACCCGCAGGTTCAGTATTGCCTCACATGTTTTTACATCTCTCTAGAACCCAAACTGATCTTTCCCGAACGTCACTTCCTACAATTGTTCTTCATTCTTCTATAAATACATGTTGTTATTGCTTTACAAGCAAGACGTAGTACACAGACCGTTCCGTGACATTCACGCCTGACGGCTCCTACCGGCTCTAGAACTGGAATTACTATTTTCGTATTGAAGACTGAGGGTATTTCGCCTCTCTGATACTAGTCAGTCATATCAATGTGACCAACGACATCAACGTGCAATAACCAGTCACAGACGACAGGTGGCAGCACTAGCAGTAGAAGATATATAAAGTGTGCCGGGGGGACGCAGAAAATAGTGCAGTTGTTGTCGTAATGCGAAAATACACCTGACTTCGAAAAATAACCTAAAGTGGAACGATCACATAGATAATATTGTGGGTAGAGCAAACCAAAGACTGCGATTCTTTGGCAGAACACTTAGAGGTGCAACAGGTCTACTAAAGAGACAGCTAATATCACGCTTGTCCGCCCTATTCTGGAGTATTGCTGTGCGGTGTGGGATCCGCATCGCGTGGGACTGACGGATGACATCGAAAAAGTACAAAGAAGGGCAGCTCGTTGTGTATTATCTCGAAATAGGGGAGGTAGTGTCACAGACATGACACGTGAATTGGACTGGCAATCATTAAGACAAAGGCGTTTTTCGTTGCGACGGGATCTTCTCATGAAATTTCAATCACCAGTTTTCTCCTCCAATTGCGAAAACATTCTGTTGGCACCCACCTACATAGGGAGAAATGATCATCACGGTAAAATAAGAGAACACAGGGCTCGCACAAAAAAATTTAAGTGCTCGTTTTTCCCGCGTGCCGTTCGAGAGTGGAACGCTAGAGAGACAGCTTGAAGTGGTTCATTAAACCCTCTGCCAGGTACTTTATTGTGAATAGCAGAGTAATCACGTAGATGTAGACGTAGACGCATGATCACTGGCTTTTGGGCCAAGGGTTGGCAGCATTTCTGAATCGCCCAAGTTTGTAAACTGTTCGCGTGCCGCTGTGGTTAAGCTATACCGTATATGGCAAACTGGCGCTATCCACAACCGGCATCGAAGCAAGTGTGTGGTGCACCACAGGCCATAGATGACAAGGATCAACGACTGTTACGAAGATGTGTACGGGAGAACAGACGTGCAACTACTGAGCAACTGATCATCCACATAAACCAGTGGACTACCAACAGTGTCTCCAAAACGAACGTTCAGCGAACGTTGCTGCGTATGGACCTCCGCAGCAGTCGCCTCTTCCATGCACTCATGCTGACTGCTGTTCACTGGTGACGAAGGCTGGAATTTGCACGCCAGTAACGAAACTGGACGTCCACTACGTGGCGATAGGTGGTCATTTCAGACATATCACGTTTTATGATCCATCGGACAGAACGGCGAGAAGTATCTGATAGCAAACACCATGCGGCAAAGTTATGATCTAGGGAATGTTTTCGTGGTATTCCCTGGAGGATCTCATCTTTCTGGAATGGACAGTGGACCAATACCAAAATACAGCTATCCTTGGGGACCGTGTCCACCCTTATATGCAGTTTTCTTTTCCTCGGCATGATGGCATCTACCACGTGGACCATGCAACGAGTCACACAGCTCGCTGTGTATGTGCATGGTTTTAAGAACACCAGGATGATTTTGCCGTACTCCCATGGCCACCAGACACCGATTTACACCCAATGGAGAATCGTGGGACCACATCGATCGTGCTGTTCGCGCTATGGATCCTCAACCGGGAAACCCAGAGCAACTAGCCATAGCACTGGAGTCAAGGTATGTTTCTACATCCCCGTCGATACCCTCCAGAATCTCACTGACTTCTTCCTGCACGTCGCGCAGCGGTCCACGTTGCATGAAGGTGGTAATTCACGCTTTTGACAGGTGGTCACATTAATGTGAGTGGACATTGTATATGTAGAGGTAAACGTCATCATTTTCGTTTTCACAAGCCAAGAAGGTGTCAGAAATAACGCGTGAGAAAGACCAGTGATCTCAGGTAGGTATCTGAATATCACAGTGATTAGTAGAACAAATAACGAGGGAAGAAAGACTTGTGTTTGTTACTACTGTATTAATAGCTATTTTCATGTCCTTTTAATTACCCTTCAATAACTGAAAAATTAATGATTAAAGAAGAATATAAGGAAGTCGAATTGGAAAATACTCCAGTATAAGTCGCGGGAAGACCACATACATAATATTGTGGGGAAGGCGAGCCAAAGGTTGCGTTTCATTGGCAGGACCCTTAGAAGATGCAACAAGTCCACTAAAGAGACAGCTTACACTACACTCGTTCGTCCTCTGTTAGAATATTGCTGCGTGGTGTGGGATCCTTACCAGATGGGATTGACGGAGGACATCGAAAGGGAGCAAAAAAAAGGGCAGCTCGTTTTGTATTATCACATAATAGGGGAGAGAGTGTGACAGATATGATACGCGAGTTGGGATGGAAGTCATTAAAGCAAAGACGTTTTTCGTCGCGGCGAGATCTATTTACGAAATTTCAGTCACCAACTTTCTCTTCCGAATGCGAAAATATTTTGTTGAGCCCAACCTACATAGGTAGGAATGATCATCAAAATAAGATAAGAGAAATCAGAGCTCGAACAGAACGGTTTAGGTGTTCGTTTTTTCCGCGCGCTGTTCGGGAGTGGAATGGTAGAGAGATAGTATGATTGTGGTTCGATGAACCCTCTGCCAAGTGCTTAAATGTGAATTGCAGAGTAATCATGTAGATGTAGATGTAGATGTAGAATGTACTGGGACGCGACTAACTCTATCAGAAAGATTATGATGAACACTCAAAAATTTGTTTATAGATTTAATAAAAAATATGTTTACTGTGCCAGATCAAAATTATTTTCTTTCCTCAAAGTCTGCTTCCTCACATTTAAAAACAACAATATGAACATGAGATTGTTTCGTAGACAGGTACAGTCCTTCAGCGAGAACAAAGCTTTGGACGGACGTTGTCTCGGCACGTTCCCGTCGCCACGAGCCATCCTATGTACACACGGTAGCGTTTACCGTCTCTCACAGTAGAGATTACGCTCAGCAGGTCTCCTGCTCCGATAGAGCAAACACTGCTCCAAGGCCAGGACGGTTGCGACATCCGTAATATTTTCGTGGAACATTACCACTGCATCATTTCAATGTTGTTAAATGTACGTAATTCGTTACTATTCACCTCAGTTTAATATACAGTCGAACTTGGAGAAGTGAGTTGTTTAAGGAAACAGCAATTTGTTCTGCCTCATAGAGGCCCCTTGTTTACCCGATTTCTCACTCATAAACGTTCAGAAGTGGCTTCTCTAACTTACAAAGATTCACTCTTAGGAAGGTTTAAGTAGAGCGGGTAAATGAGAAAAAAACTTGCGTAATTAAGAAACGCTGTCGCAACTTGGGAGAGATGAAGTTGAAGATAGTTGAGAACTTTAAATACTGGGGAACCGGTGGAATAATGGCCAGCTAGAAGAAAACCCACGAATCGTAAATGCTTCAAGATCATACAACAGTCTGAAACCAATCATAAAATTAAGTGTAATCTCAACGAAAGTTAAAATGAAGGCTAATAATAATTACCCTAGTGCTTTTATATAGCAAATAAACTTTGAGCACCACCAACGGCGATAGGACAGAACTGATAGAATGTGAGAAAAATTTTTGGAACAGTAAAGGAAGAAAAAGGGCGGAGGAGACTAAAAAAACGATGAAATATATGCTGTGATGAATCAGCTCAGTATTGGCCCGAAAAAAGAGTTTAAGCGACTAAAATGGGCTGGAAATATGAGAACGACAGATGACGCTTCTGCAAAAGAAGCGTTGATAGGAAGAACAGAGGGAAAGTGTCACCAGGGAAGACCAAGTACGACATGGGATCGCGGACTATGGAAAGACATGCAACAAGCAGGATTCACAGGATACTGGATGGAAGCTGCACAGGACAGGACCTGCTGGACGCAGTCAGTAAGGTTGGCACACGATCTGCAAAATCCTTGATCGCCGGTTAAGTAATTAAGTCGCAACCTATTCTGTAATAATAAAAAAATGTTACCTACAAGGACACACTAATTTAAAGAAATCTTTCAGCTTTCTCTGTTTCTCCATCATGGCATACTGAGCATATTTCTAAAGTTCACAACCCTTAATCGTTAAAAATTACAAAATCATATTGCTGTCACCGTCAAATATTTTGAGCTGTCGGAGGCGCAGTGCCTCTATTTCGAAGCAAATCACGCCGCATAGATGTACTTGCACCTGATAGTTAGTTAATGTTTCACATTCCACATATCATTTCGATTCTTTTATCGAAATGAGTCAGTTTACAGGATATACGAGGGTTGGAGCATAAATAGTGGAAACTATTTATTCACAACCGATACAAAAGACTTACATGTTTGCACCTGTTACTGTCCTTCAAAGTAGCCACCAGTGTTGTGAAGAACCCGTTGCCAGTGATGAGGAAGGCGTAGTATACTGTTAGCAGAGCCTGTTCTGTTGATGGTGCGAATGGAGCAGTCTAAAGTTATGGTGATTCTCGTGCACGACTGTGATGGTGTTATCTTAACGCATTACGTTCCTCCACGGCAGAACGTTTGTTTTTGGAGAATCGCCTGCGATCAGCTTTGCGAAAGAAGCGGCGACACTTTCTGCGTAACCCACCCATCATTTTGCACGACAATGCGCGGGCGCATACAGCACAAGCTGTGGCTGCTCTGTTCGGTCGATGGGACTGGGAAGCACTGTACCATCCACCATAATCCCCGGACTTAAGTCCTTGTGACTTTGATTTGATTCCGAAGATGAAGGAACCACTTCGTGGCAATCGCTTCAGAACTGTTCCAGAGATGGACAGGCAATAGACCGCTCCATTCGCACCATTAACAGAACAGGCTCAGTTAACGGTATACTACGCCTTCCATATCGCTGGTAACGGGTTCTACACAACGCTGGTGAGTTCTTTGAAGGACAGTAATAGATGCAAACATGTAACTCTCTTGTATCGATTGTGAATAAATAGTTGCCACTACTTAAGTTCCAACCCTCGTACATACACTACTAGTGTTAACATTAATGAACGCATAACATTTTATTCCTACTCATACAACTACACTTAAAAACAAGAGACTGTTTAATTTTTTTATACTGGCTACCAGCTTTTTGAGTAGAAATTCGTCAATGTAATAGAAGTTGTCCCGGAAAAATAAGATTAAATTAGATTTAAGATTTGCTTCGCTACCTGTCAGATATTTTATGTTAGTCGGCTAATAATCAAAACTCTTTATTGCTGCATACTGAACACCTATCTGTCCAGAGCTCGTGTTTTAGTGGCTAGCGTTGCTGCCTCTGGATCACGGAGTCCCGAGTTCGATTCCCGGCCGGGTTGGGGATTTTCATCGCCCGGGGTCTCGGTGTTTGTGTTGTCTTCAACATTTAACCATTATTCGGGAAAGTGGCGAAAGTGGACAGTGAAAAGATTGGGACTTCGTACGGGCGCTGATAACCGCGCAACTGAGCCTCCTACAAACCAAATATCATCATCATCGTCATCATCATCATCGTGAACTCCCTTCTGAGCCACTGACAGCTTTAACTGTATGTAATAAAGGTAATCTTTATCCTCGAGTGTTGTAAGTATGTACATCACTGTTCTTCTCAAATTCCCTTGGACTATTTACGACGAATTTCACTAGAAAAATATGTATTGTGACGGCGCAATTACAACGCCTAGCTGCTTGAAGAGGTAGCTACGTGGAAAGAAGGAGAACGGTTAACTCCTATAGTTGCTTCGTTATAGTCATCTAGAGTCGAAGTACGTTGGGTAATGGTCGAGCTAGGGAGCGGACGACCTAATTGCGCCATGGAGACCACTAGCGGCAACCAAATGAATTGGCAGACAACTGCTGTCAAGGAAAATCTCATGTTTCAAAGCATAAGTTAAAATTTGACCCCAAGTTCCTATCTTCACTCATGACGAATTCTTCTTAAAACACGTTGCATGTCTGCTATTGGCGATTGAGACATCTACTGGTTGGACCTTGTGCATTACTATTTCCTACTTGGGGAGGTCCTGGAATAATACCTTACACCGTGGGAATATAACATGTCCAGACTCATAAACCAACGTTCAGCAAGCGTTAGGAATATTCTTTACTGCTCGCTCTGGACGAATTAAGGAAGTTAATCAATACCTGAAATGCTGGATCCTGGATTCTAAGTGGGCATCCTTTGTCTACAGAAATAGCGGAACATCCGCCAGGCTCTGGGTCTTGCATCGTTAACAAGCTAACAGCCAAGATTAAATTGCAAGGCATGGTGGTCTATCGAGACGGGCTCCAATGAAATTTAAGTGCATAGAACGCTTGGTGTAAGGCGTAGCAACTGACCCTCAATACAGACAAATTCAACGTATTATGCGCACATAAATGGAAAAACACACAACCGTATAATTACACGATTGCAGGACAGTCACTGGAAGCAGTTACCTCCATAAAATAATTAGAAGTATAAGTACTAAGCGATTTAAAGTGGAACGACCACATAAAATTAATCGCAGGAAAGGCAGACGCCAGATATAGATTCATTGAAGGAATCGTCAGGAATTGCAGTCAGTCAACTAAGGAGGTAGCTTACGAATTAGTAATTGAAGATTGCTCGTCAGTATGGGATCCGTACCAGGTAGGATTGGCAGAGAAAATAAAAAAGATCCAAAGACTAGCAACGCGTTTCGTTACATGTTCATATAGTTAACACGAAAGCGGCACATGGTTCAATACTAAAGTTCCGATTTCAACAAATATTTTATTTCCTCCTACGTGTATTGCGCAGTCCTAAAGCATCGGCTGCATAGCGACCAGCGCAGCAACGCTAAACGGAATCAAGAAAGCGCTGACCCGCGAGCCTGTGGAAAGAGCAGGCAGCGCCACACCTTGAGGAAGACAGTTCAGCCCCCTGTCAACTCTGACTTAACCAGCCGTCCATTGCTGGTCGGACCCAGTTCCGTCGCAGATTTTGAGAGCATCAGTATTGAGTAATAGGAAGACAATACTTAGCCTTAATTACATGTAGGAGGCACAGGAGCACACCAAGCAACCTCATAATGAGAAGTTACGTTTCTTCCCTTCTTAGAAATAAAGTGTTCCTTAATCTGGAAGTGTTATGGACAGACCTCTTTTGATTCCTGCTACCGGTCATCACAACTTCTCTCCTTCCATCTTTGTGTCGGTGCTGATTCCCACAGTAGCTGAGGCAACACTTTTTCGCGAAAAGGCCACGAAGATAAAAGCAGAGTGATTCGAACCCACTCGAAGACCTTGAAACGTCTCTGTGAAGTCGTTTCATAAGACGCTTGTCGAATTAGGTACAACTTATTCACTTTACTACCTGATTTTAACTCAATTCATGAACTCTTCCAGAAAGACTGAGCACTCAAATAAGGCCTATTGAATATTATATGAGTGTTTTAATGTGGGGTTTCGGTTTTGTTTTGTGGGAAACGCTGAGTTGGTCATCGTCTGCTGGGAGCAGACGATGTTGCTTCTCGTTCGAAGAGAGCACAGGGTGACCAACTTAGGTCTCCCATACCTGAACAGAGAGGTTTATCCATATTTGTCGAAGGCTGTTTTTGTGTGTGAGGTTGGTGACGGAGGGCTACCCCTCTGGTAGCTTCCGCTGCACGGGGAGCTAGGTAATCTCCAAAGAGAAAGCGGCACTCTTCGGTGAACACTTGGTGAGTCCGGGGGGCTACAGGGGATAGGAATCAGGTTGAGTTAGGACTTCGTTATGTTTAACTGTTGAAATACTTAAGAACTTCAGCTTAACTGAAGCGTGTGAAGCGAGTTATTTTTCCGAATGTCCCATAATTATATTGCTTTAAATAGGCGTTTTTTGGGTGTTTGAGTTAAAAGTGTGGAAGTTACTTTGTTCATTTTGAACAACGATGAAGTAGAATTTCAGACGGTAAATCTGATGAGGAAAAGCCGGTTACTGTGTCGAAGCGAGTATGATTTTTAATCTTATATTTTGTGGAAGTTGCTTTTGTCTTAGTGTGTCGATTTGTGCCACGTCTTCGGTAATCGATGACCCTTCTGGTCCACCACGGCACCGAAATAGGCTTTATTTTAACAGTTTGCTTTTTTAATGAGCTATAATTTCTGCAAGAATATCTATTTTTTCGTGCGCTTTCTACAAAGCAGCACAACAGTTTGATTCGGAATGCACCACGTGCTACAGTTCGGCCGTTTGCAAGCAGCAGATGCAGTTAGGAAGTTGAATAATTATCGCACAACCTCGTGCATTGGTTAAACCTCTGTCCAGAATAGTGCATGCGTAGAATCGTAATGCGAATCTCACTGAGATATTTTTATGGTATGAACGCAAAGGAGATGATAATATCATTGTCCCCCACCCCCGTTTTCTGTGATTCTTCTTCCTGTAGTTAAATTGTGGTCTGTTACATTCTCACGTAATTCTTACTTAAATATTTCGAGTCAGGCACCAGTTATGTGTAGTTAGGATGTGCAACCAAATACTTAGATATAATAAATAATCTACGTGAAAGATAAATTCTGTGGTGTTGATCTTACCCACTTACTCCGATTTCCATCCTGAATTAATCAAGTTACTTCGTGCACGAATTGGAATGCTATTTATCTGGCTACTTAAAGAAATTTGCATACTTGTAATTAAATTATTAAATTAATTAAACTAATAATTCTTCAGCTCCGGTTTTTTTTCTAAATGATTAGGAAGGGCTTGGGCTGGTGGCGACCCTGAATTTCTGAATTTTTATCATTATTTGTGTGAGAGAAGCAGCTAGAAATGCGGGATAACGTATATGGCTCGATGAGAAACGTCGTAAAGATAGTAATACGTTACAATCTTCTGGCAATCGTTCTGCCCACGAATCATTCGCGACTCGAACAGGAAGGGGGGGAGGTGAGAGTGGAAAGTAAAGTAATCTCCGCCACACACCGCAATGTGGCTTACGGAGTATAGACATACATGTAGATGGAGGTGGAGATGGGAATTGTTGCCCCAATTAAAGGCAAGGATCTCAGCTTAATATGAAGCTTATCTGGCGTCTGATTTAAATTACGATGAGATGAATGCGGCACAAGTTTCGTCTGATCTTCCACATGCCTTGTGAGGTAAGAGACATACACGGCTTTTCAGGGTGTCTGACTCATCGTTTACTGGAAGTAGTCGTTTGTGATGATTAATACCGTCTCTAAAAATAAAATTAGGTTTCTATTACAGTACTTAGTTTTGCTTCGGTATTGTTATTTTGACATTTGATGTTAATTCAATATTGTAACCCGAGTGGATAATGGAAAGCACTGAAGAGCTCGCTTCTATGACACGCAGAGGAAAGCCAACGCCGGATCGAATCCGCCTCGTGGGTTAACAACGAGGGCTGGTGGGCCGGAAAGCCTGGGTTACTTAACTTTTAATACTGAGTCATACGATGGTGCATTACTGCAGCACACTTTGACATCACCGCGTGACCTATTGCTGCGTTCTTTCCCTTCAAACACGAAAAAGAAATCAACGCACGGTACTGCACTTTATCAATGGGCTGCATCTTTTGTTTTTGGCTTCTCTTTCAGCTACGGCACTGTGGTAAATACCGGGTTGGTCCCCACGTCCCTCCTCATATACAAGCTAAGTGAACTCTTAGTAAAACGTTACCGCACTTGAACATGAGCTCTGCACTAGACACAGACAGACAGCTACAGAGATTACTTCGCTGGGGAAGGACATCGGTTGGCTTCAGGAAAGGCATCCGGCCGCCCAACCGATGTATCACAATGCCGACTGCGACGGCCAGGGAATCGGAAAGAAGCAACAGGAAAAGAAGTCAGTTTTAGAACTTGTGCACTTGAGACGATGGTGCGAATGAATGGGAGAGAATAAATGAGTTCTAGCTAATATTTCATGACGCACCTGTTTACATTGGTCTGCTGAATTACATGCAACGTTGCTAGTAGTCGTTCTGCTGGCCTCACTTAACCAACCAGCTCAAGCCCTAACAAACTCGCTGTTCTGTTCAGGCCAAAATAATTTCCGAACCGGTCTGTTAACTCATTCGATAGTCTCTAGAGATGAGAAGCTAACTGGTTCATGATCGAGTAAGATGTCCCACACTCCACATGGAACAGGTCCTTCATTCTGCTGTGAACTTCGATCGTCTGCGGCACAACGGCCTCATACGCAAACTCAGCGACGCAGGGTTCCCCGACGGGCTCCTACGTCTCATACAATCATACACACGGACAGGAGTTTCAACACTGACGTGCAGAGCAAACAGTCAACACGACATGGTATCCAGGCTGGATTACGCCAAGGAAGCAACCTAGGACCCTTACTGTTTAACCTCTACATTAATGACCTCCCAGCTACACGCAGCACGACGGTGGCAATCTACGCGGATGACACTGCCATCCTCGCGCAAGACCGAAGCCGTCTAACATTAACTCACGACTACAGACTGCACTCAGAGCGGCAGAGCCTTGGCTGGAGAAATGGCGTGTTAGAGTAAACGTCGACAAGTGCGAAGCCGTTCTGTTCACTAGAAGACCGAAACTACTGCGCAAACATCAACACTGCAACCCAATAACACTAC
Source organism: Schistocerca cancellata (assembly GCF_023864275.1). Taxonomy (NCBI): domain Eukaryota; kingdom Metazoa; phylum Arthropoda; class Insecta; order Orthoptera; family Acrididae; genus Schistocerca; species Schistocerca cancellata. The sequence continues at coordinate 316,510,104 of NC_064633.1, read as the reverse complement.
ATGCACGTCCAATACGTTTCTCCGTGAGAAGGTCAAATACCTCGGTGTCTGGCTGGACCGGAAACTACTCTGGGGAGACTACATTCAACACGTGACCAACAAAGCAAAAGCGAGGCTCAAACAACTCTACCCAATGCTTAACAGGCGTAGCACACTGAATAGGAGGGTTTCCACGTCCATGTATACCACACTTATCAGACCTCTGATGACGTATGCTGCTCCCGTCTGGGGATACGCTGCGCCCACTCGCCTGCGCCGTCTGCAGCTCGTACAGAACAAAGTAGGCAGAATCATAAGCAACGCTCCGCGCTACACACGCACCGCAATCTTCACCGGGAATATTGGCTACATACCATCTTGCAGGTATTCCAAAAACTCTCCACACGGCTGTCCGCCGCTCGTGGTCTCGCGGTGGCGTTCTCGCTTCCCGAGCACGGGGTCCCGGGTTCGATTCCCGGCGGGGTCAGGGATTTTCACCTGCCTCGAGATGACTGGGTGTTTGTGTTGTCCTCATCATTTCATCATCATCCAGAACAGTGGCGAAATTGGACTGAGCAAAGACTGGGTAATTGTACGGGCGCTGATAACCACGCAGTTGAGCGCCCCACAAACCAAACATCATCATCATCATCTCCACACGGCTGTACAGAAACACGAAACACTCGCTTAACCCGTCTATCCTTTCTCTGGGTAACTACGACCACAACCATAGATGGCAAAATAATAGACCTAAGACACTACTGCAAGAAACTAAACTTCTATGGTCCATAGCACGCTAACACGGCAGTACTGGCGAGCCCCTGCAACACAGCTACCATTGCCAACCCCAGATGCTCGACCCGCCGAAAAACAGGCAATCGCAGGGAAATCGTACTGTACACAGCACGCAAACCAGCCACACACACTCCCTACACTGTGACCTGATCTATCACCGATCGCCCACTAATATATGACGACCTTGAACTGTTACAGGGGCGCAGCAGCTGCAGCAAGCCCTGCAACGAGCACCCGCAACGACAAAGGTAACGATGCACGATACCTCACACTAACATAACCACACCTTGCATGCACTGTCACAGCTAGCAAGCCGCTAATGCCCTTACTACCAGTCCTATTGTCGCAGAGTGTTTTTCCCTTGGCGCTTGCCTTGGCACTTTTTTCCCTCTGCCCTTACAAACCGCTACCCTTCGATCGCTTTCGTCCACTTTCTGTCCCCTGATGGACCATGTCAATGAGTAATCCTACCCAGACGCATGGACAACATCACAGCCCACATCCTGTGACTCACGATTTGAAAACTAACATGTTATGCGGAGGTGACAGTAGAACTTTGGGTTTGGTCACCACTTTGGTGCGGGCGTGGAGGGGCCCAATCCTTGCCCCGCTGTTGTGTATGGAGTCTGAACTAGGGGTTATCTGGCAGAGAGACCAGCTGTAGGCAGCTGCTGACATCCAGTGTGCCTTGAAATATACAGCTATACCGCTGTCGCAACATCTAATAGAAAATGCTGGCCAGATATCCGCTGAATACACTTAATCATCAGAGGCAGATAACAGTAGGGAGGAGCTGCGGAGCGTCGCAACAGAGTATGAGTCAAGTCTGGACGAAACCGAGGCTCTAATCTGTGTCACCTCTAACAGGTGGAAAATTACGACATTTGCAACGTGTGTTTCTGTGTTCAGGCACCTCCAGATGCCTCGTTACTCCAAGATTCGATGTAGGCTGAAGCCAGATCCTCTACAGCATTCACCCGCTAGACAGATACTATTACTGCGAGCAGAATTCTATGGCGTATAGAGAGATGTTATAATCGGTGCACAAACATAATCTTTTGTAAGGACACGTTTCTTTTAGGCTTGGTACTTGCACATCACACTGTTACACTGATAACAGTTTCCATGGATATAAGCCGCTCCCTTAATTTAATTTTGAGAGTGTAGGGCGTGGGAGGAGGGGGGGGGAGAAGAGGGGTAAATAAACTCAGTGAATAACAATTTGTCACATTACCCATGTACAAAAGCCGTTAACAAAATGCTAATTCTTACTCATATTTTTATGTTGACATATACGAGGGGGAGTTGGGAAATAAGTTTCCCCTGTCGACTGTGAACAGAGTTGTGTGATATGGTCGAAAGACGACATGGCAGGTGAAGGCGCATCTGCAAGACACCGATACACCATTGGGTAGAGATCGACCGCGAGCAAGCAGATGGCGCTGTCGCAGTGCCTGCGCAAAGCGGAGGCCAGCCGCTCAGCCTTTTCCCGGAGCATAGAGAGAAGGTGCGTTTTGGAGTCGTGGTCAAAGGTGGAAGTGAGAACTGTTATCCGCTGTGAATGGGCATGTGGAGTATCAGGCACAGAAATTCATAACCGCCTTATTGAGGTGTATGGGTCAGGTGTGATGTCGAGGCAAATGGTGCGGAGATGGTGCCAGCAATTCAGTGGTGGACGTCAGCAAATGCAGGACATACCGAGACCTGGACGGACGCGCACGGCCACTACAGATGCAAACGTCAGGAAGTTGGATGACATGATTAAAGCGAACCGGCGTATCACCATCGATGGAGTAGCGGCAGAACCTGGAATCGGTCATGAGCGAGCAAACAAGATCATCCACGACATTCTTCGATACAGGGAGGTGTCAGCACGTTGGGTGCCCCCGCCAACTGACCCAGACACTCATGGAACAACGCATGACGTTCAGCCTTGAATCTGGAAGTGACATTCTGCTTCGGATTGTGACGGGGGATGAAACGCGGGTCCACCATTACAAGCCCGAATCGAAGGCCGCATCCGTGGAGTGGAAACATCCGTCATCACCTGTCCGAAAGAAGTTCAAAAGCACTACGACTGCAGGTAAAGTGCTACTCACCGTTTTATGGGACGCCAAAGGAGTTTTGCTGCTGGACCTTCTGGAGGATGCAACCATCAAAGCTGCGCGGTACTGTGCCACTCTGTCGAAATTGAAAGAGGTGGTTCAGAAAAAGCGGCCTGGCCTTCTCAGATCTGTCATTCCGCTGTTGGATGACAATGGGAGACGATACACGGCGACGGCAACGCAAAACCATATTGCAGCTCTTGGGTGGGAGCGCCTACACCATCCGCCTTACAGTCCAGATCTCGCACCAAGTGACTTCCATTTGTTTCCTGCTGTGAAGAAGACTCTCGGCGGAAGGCGCTTTGGCAGCAGTTCAATGCTTCTTCCGTATGCAACACCCTGATTTTTTTCCTGGAAGGCTTTTTGAAGCTTATAAAGCGATATGACAAATGTCTCAATGTACTTGGAAATTTATGTAGAAAAATAAAGATATGTCTTATATTTAATGTCTCATTCTCTTTTTTTGCCTTTCACACACAACTCAGACCAAAGTCGACACGGGAAACTTATTTTCCAATTCCCCCACGTAGATAAACAACTCAGAAACACCATGTCTCTAATCACAGTCTTCATTGGTGCCACTGTATACTTCAGCTACCCGTGTTTCATTCACTTCCGTGTCAAAGTGCATTGTACCCACTATTATCTACGGCAATGGACACGTAGCTCGTCTTGAGCCACACTTTCCGTAAACATCTCCATTAGGTACATTCTTCTCATAACTAATAACTGGGAGTTTGAAATTTGCATCGAAACTGCGCCATATCCGAAGTTTCTTCATGATATCCTGTGTACGCTGTCGCTCACTGGAAATAACTAAATTTTGCTCCTTAGAGAGAAACTGTGTCTCTTATGTCGTGTAAGGTAGGCGAACTTAGAGCATTATAACAGCCGCTGTGTAAGTTGAAATGTCAACATTCAAAGACGGGTACAGTGCTCCCTCCCACACAAGGATTAATTTCCAAATACACTCCTGGAAATTGAAATAAGAACACCGTGAATTCATTGACCCAGGAAGGGGAAACTTTATTGACACATTCCTGGGGTCAGATACATCACATGATCACACTGACAGAACCACAGGCACATAGACACAGGCAACAGAGCATGCACAATGTCGGCACTAGTACAGTGTATATCCACCTTTCGCAGCAATGCAGGCTGCTATTCTCCCACGGAGACGATCGTAGAGATGCTGGATGTAGTCCTGTGGAACGGCTTGCCATGCCATTTCCACCTGGCGCCTCAGTTGGACCAGCGTTCGTGCTGGACGTGCAGACCGCGTGAGACGACGCTTCATCCAGTCCCAAACATGCTCAATGGGGGACAGATCCGGAGATCTTGCTGGCCAGGGTAGTTGACTTACACCTTCTAGAGCACGTTGGGTGGCACGGGATACATGCGGACGTGCATTGTCCTGTTGGAACAGCAAGTTCCCTTGCCGGTCTAGGAATGGTAGAACGATGGGTTCGATGACGGTTTGGATGTACCGTGCACTATTCAGTGTCCCCTCGACGATCACCAGTGGTGTACGGCCAGTGTAGGAGATCGCTCCCCACACCATGATGCCGGGTGTTGGCCCTGTGTGCCTCGGTCGTATGCAGTCCTGATTGTGGCGCTCACCTGCACGGCGCCAAACACGCATACGACCATCATTGGCACCAAGGCAGAAGCGACTCTCAATGCTGAAGACGACACGTCTCCATTCGTCCCTCCATTCACGCCTGTCGCGACACCACTGGAGGCGGGCTGCACGATGTTGGGGCGTGAGCGGAAGACGGCCTAACGGTGTGCGGGACCGTAGCCCAGCTTCATGGAGACGGTTGCGAATGATCCTCGCCGATACCCCAGGAGCAACAGTGTCCCTAATTTGCTGGGAAGTGGCGGTGCGGTCCCCTACGGCACTGCGTAGGATCCTACGGTCTTGGCGTGCATCCGTGCGTCGCTGCGGTCCGGCCCCAGGCCGACGGGCACGTGCACCTTCCGCCGACCACTGGCGACGACATCGATGTACTGTGGAGACCTCACGCCCCACGTGTTGAGCAATTCGGCGGTACGTCCACCCGGCCTCCCGCATGCCCACTATACGCCCTCGCTCAAAGTCCGTCAACTGCACATACGGTTCACGTCCACGCTGTCGCGGTATGCTACCAGTGTTAAAGACTGCGATGGAGCTCCGTATGCCACGGCAAACTGGCTGACACTGACGGCGGCGGTGCACAAATGCTGCGCAGCTAGCGCCATTCGACGGCCAACACCGCGTTTCCTGGTGTGTCCGCTGTGCCGTGCGTGTGATCATTGCTTGTACAGCCCTCTCGCAGTGTCCGGAGCAAGTATGGTGGGTCTGACACACCGGTGTCAATGTGTTCTTTTTTCCATTTCCAGGAGTGTAGTAGTGATATTGTTGCTCCATTTCAAACTAAGAAACGAGCTCTGCAGTTGAAGTTTCTATGGTACTAGAATATGCCGATTATTGTATAATCACAGAAATAATACACATTGCAAATATCTGGGTATAATTTTGTGGAAAACATGCAGCTTGCATTCGCCCAAAACGATGCCTCCTCTTGGATAAAATAAAAATGATAGCATGACTCGGGGGTCATAATCCATGGGAACGTTTGCTATTAGCCACTATTGTAGCAGCCCACTTACAGTAATAACATTGTTGCTTGCTGGTGTTACTGAATTTTACACTATCGTTACAAATTTGTCCCATCCAAGAAAGAATATCTGATCGTTCTTCTATTTCATGCAGCCATTACTTCCAGATATTTGTTTGGAACGATCTACAACTGCTTTTGAATGACATCCGGGCAAATGAAATGTACTTACCAGTTCACCATCGCCCACTTGAACGAGCCGCAGTTCGCGTGGTAGAGTGACGAGCGGTTGCGGTGGCTCGGGCTGTGAACAGACGCGCTCTTTCAGTAGGAAGAAAACACAATGCAGCAATGAAATAACAGCACAGTGACAATAACACAGAACTCAATATACGGAGAGAAAAGGCCTGGTCCCCGCCCCCCCCCCTCCCCCTCCCCCAGGCCCCCTCACACACATACATGTATACACATACACACGCAGAAAGGTGGAAGGAGAGATTGAGGAAGGAATGAGGAACAATGGAAAACATATCTAATAATGATTTGTTGTAGGATAGATCCTTCTGCCAACAGGTTTCAGTTGGAAATTTATAATAGATTTGCGTCTACATTTACTCCGCAAGCTACTTTACGGTATATAGCGGAGGGTACTTTGTGTACGAATATTACTTCCCCTTCTCCTGATCCAGTCGCGAATGGTTTTTCAGGAAGAACGATTGCTGGTAGGCCTCCCTGTGGCCTCCAATCTCTCTACTATTATATTCATGGTCTTTTAGCGAGGTATACGTAGATGGTAGCAATACATTAGTTGACTCTGCTAAAAACATACTCTCTCGGAACTTTAACAGAAACCACACCACGGTGCAGAACACCTTTATTGCAATGTCTTCCCCTGGAGGTTTTTCCTTTCTTGTTTCCTACAGGCTTTCGGACGGGCCCATACAGTCGTCTCAATAGTGAAATGTCAATTACGACGATACGAACGCAAGGACAACCGTTTTCTGCGGTTCACCAGATCAATAGCGCCACTCTTAATACTAAGTGTTATTCGGAAAGTAAGGAACGATCGGTCGCACAGTGAAAATCCGATGACGTTTTGCACAGTTGTGTTGGGCAGTGTCTCTAGTATGGCCAACGATCGCGTTACGTCGTTCTTTTTAGTTCTGAGCACACAGGGAGAACATAAAGATACCTAGAACAATAGTGTCTCCCGCCGAGTACGAGGGCCTGGTGAGAAAATTCGCCTGAAGCTATGCAGCCAACATTTCATAACTGTCATGCGTTTTCTTTTCAAGACAATTCTCAGCCGCATTCTACAGTGGTAATGAAGATGCTCCTTCATCGTTTTCAATTGGAAATGTTTGATTACCCAAAATACATCCCGTAATTGTCTTCCTCTGGGTTTCATCTCTACTCACATGTGCCACTGGCTATGAAGACAGCATTTTGGCACTGACAAAGAGCTGTAGGCCAGCGTAGAGAATTGGCGGAAAGCACTGGTGGCTGCCTTCTATAACTAGGGTATTGGAAAGTTGGTACAACGCTACGAGAAACGTCTAAGTCGAATCGACGACTATGGAGATAAGTAGCTGGAAGTTGTAGCTAACTGTTGCAAATAAAACAGTTTTGATTTTCACTGTGATTTCCATTTCGCGACCTATCGTTCCTTATTTTCCGAATAGCCCTCGTACAATGTGCAAAGAACACACAAAATGAAAACAAATGTAACAAATTAATCACAACAGGATTGATAACTGTCTATGGACATCGAATTGGGGCACGTCTATTGGTAGTTTCTTCGAGAAGAACTCCCTGCGTTGCTGGGACTTGTGTCCCTACTGGATACGACAGAGATAGTGGTATTCTGAAGCAATATGTAACTGATCTGCATTACAGCTGATGTGGTTCCCAACACACTCTGTAGTGAATCATCTCCATGCTGTGTGTCCAGGTAAAAGTGTTGGGAGGAGGGGAGGAGGCTGATTCTCCGCCTTGTTTCTCGATCAAACCCTAACAGACAGTTCTCCTTGAGGAAATCATTCAAAACAAATGGCGCATGCGCAGGAACCGATGTATCCTGATCACCTCTGACAGCTCATCGCCATGATCTGCCAGTCTTTTACACGAGAGGAGTCAAGGACTACTTGCAAGGAGTAATTATCTTAATGGAGATGGGGGTTCCGAGATGTTCACCTATCTCTCGAAGAATGACACAGAATGCTGCTGAGACGCCAGACTTCGCACTTGTTAATCTAAATTAATGAATCAAAACAATTAACGCCCTCACAGTCTTAGAAAGCACGTCCGTTATGCCACACAAATTTCCCCTGCGACACGGACATATTGCGAAGCACTTTGCACGTGAAAAAGATGATGAGGGTCAGAAACAATGCGCAATCGATCTCCACTACAGAATCATATTTAATCTAAACGACTGCGCCTCGTTCTACGTCCATGATAAAAAACGTCTTGGTAAGTCACTATACAGTGACGGATGGTACTTTGTACCGTTGCTAGGTAATTTCTTTCAGTACTTTGCACCACTGATACTCATTCCATTTCCTCTTCCATTTGCAGATGGAAAGAGGTACACTAACGAGCCAAAAATTATGACCACAAGCCACAGCATGACTGAATGCCAGTTGGTGATGGACTCGTGACGCGCGAAGAAAAGTACAGTGTCGGCCGAAAAAGTGGCCTGGAAAATATTTGTAGACTGACGGCGTATTGACCCTTCTTAATGGACAGGAGAATTTCCGTCACAGAAAATGTTGGAAACTATTATTTCAATGCTCGTGTCTGCACGTGCTAATCTTCCGTATGCCCTGTCCCGAGTAATTTACTGTGTCGTTACGTCTGAGTGAGAGAGAGGAATAGACGTGTTGAGTGAGCAGATGAATGAATCATAAAATGGTGCTCACGATAAAACAGGGTGAGTTCATTGTCGAATTTTATGCGAAGCACAAATCGTAGAAAACGTGTGCGGAATTGTTTGTGCAAGAATTTAAGACTGTAATCGTTTTGGCAAAAGTTCCAAAACAGTCGACAATGCAAATCTGAGTGGCAAAAAGGCGCCAGACTGACTGTTGCGAATAAAATCCTGAACTACCCGAAAAGAATTCGAACATCAAAACATAATGCTAGAGTGAAGGTAAGGCGAAATCTCAATGCCGTTTTTCTGTGTAAATGGGAACTAACAGATCGTCGCGTCGAAAAATTATTAAGAAAGACGTTCATGTGCATTCTTACAAATTTGCTGTTGTGTGTGAGTTAAAGCGTCTGACGAAATTTCACACAGAACGTTCTGTAAAATCAGGACTTTCAGATTCTCAGCTTTTCATTTCTACAACTGAGACCTCGTTTATCCTGTCAGCGTATGTGAACCCACTGTCATATGCACCATTATTCATCGGAAAATCTTTGAAGACACGTTGCACAATTTCAAGGTAGGTGTTTGGTCCGCAATGTCTGGTGTGTACCAAACTGTTAGTGCTAACCGGTACGCCCAGAAACTTTTTAATCCGTATGTGGATGAGGTTACAGAATATGACTGGCGGTATGGAAATTTCAGCAAGGAGGAGCAACAGCAAACACCTCCTCCACACCTTGCCACGGGTGCATGAAGCACGGCAATCTCCTGGCTACCTCGATCGCATGATCTCTCTCTCCATGTGATTTTTACCTGTGGGAAAAATTAAAGTGTAAGTTTTTCTCAAATAATCCTCACACTCTGAAAGAGCTACCAGAAGAACATTGAAAACGCTGTTGCTCCTGTCCCCCACGCAGAACTGCTGCGTGTGTCTCACAGTTTCGAAAACTGAGCACAGCCAACTTCGACGTCAGCGGTGGCCATTTCCAGCATCTTCTGTGATGTTCATTTCTATGATGATCATTAACAAGGTTCGATCCCAAATCAGTCTTGTTGTAAATATTTTGCGGGCCACTTTTATTTTGCCCACGGTGTAGATGCGCAGCAGACACAAACGGGGAATAGTATAGCCAGCTCAGTCTACAGCTTGAATAACATGGGGAATAGGATGAAACCTTGTTCCACTCCCTTCACAACTACGGCTTCCTTTTCATGTCCTTCGACTCTTACAACTGCAATCTGGTTTCTGCGCATGTTATAAATAGTTTGTCGGTTCCTGTGTTTTACCACTGCTACCTTCAAAACTGCAAAGATCGTATTCTAGTCAACATTGTCAAAAGTTTTCCTTGACTTGCCAAATGCTATAAATGTAGGTTTGCCTTTCCTCAACGTATCTTCAAGGGTAAGTCGTAGAGTCAGTGCTACCTCTAGTATTCCTACGTTTCTCCGGAACCCCTACTGATGTTTCCCAACGTCATTCGTGTCAATATTTTGCAACCGTGACTTATCGAACTGATGGTTCAGTAGCGTTCACACCTGTCAGCATCTTACTTCCTTGGACGTGGAATTATTACATTTTTTATCAAGTCTGAAGGTGTTCTACCTGTCCCATATACCATGCATATTGCGTCGAATAATTTTGTCATCACTGGCTCTCTCACAAGGATAATTAATTCTGAGGGAATGTCGTCTACTCCAAGGGCCTTTCCACTCAGGTCTTTCAGTGCCCTGTCAGATTCTTTTCCCAGTATCATATCTGGCATTTCATCTACTTCATCTCCTCTTTCTTCTGTGTCGTCTGAACAAGACACAGCCAGGGCAAAAGCACCACAGCCCGAAAGATGCGAGTTGGTGTCAGCGCCATAGAGACTCGCCACTTGCACGAGTTGCACCAGCGCCACGAGTGGCGCTGATGATGTAGATATCGACTTCGCCTCGGCCTTTTGCCGGCCGAGTACAATCCGCCAATGACCGGAAGACAACGGACAGAAGCCTACTCGGAAGGCAGACGAGCAGCTCTCGCCCACTTAATTATAGATCATTGTCCAGGGCTGACTTAGGCAGGGAGCGTCGTTTAGTGAACTCTTAGAAGTGAACAGTCAGTTGTTGTAAATTGCTTTTGCTATGAACTGTGGAATCTACATACGATTATTTGCACTTAGCCTTTGAGAGCCTTTTTTGAGTAATATTACAGGCAGTGTTGCAGATTTTAGTATTCAACAAGTCACAAAGACTTTTTAACTCATTTGTGTGACTTGGTCACTAATTTTTTGGAGTTTTGTAAAACGTTCGTTCTCCTATCCTGTTACCTGACGCTGGGGCATAGCTATGTAATAGTAGCAGAGATAAATTGTCTTAGCGGTGTCCAGCACCAGAAGCTGTTTCGCGAACTCACAAACCCGACCTGCCGTAACTACAGTGGCAACTCGGCCTCCACAGCAGTAGCGGAGAGGCCTTTACAAAACTGGCGACGAGGGTTTACAAAACGTTCTGTAGCGTTGTCTTCAAGTTCCCTTGTATAGCTCTCTACATATTCTGAACACCTGTTATTTTTCTCTTGATTGCTTAGTACCGATTTTTCATTTGATCTCTTGAAATTCGTACAGTTGTTTCTCATTCCTCAAATTCCTCTTTAATTTTATTTATTTTATTTTATTTTATTTAAGTAACTTTCCCTTGTTTATATTTACTTCTATAGACTTGCATTCATCCTCTAGCAATTCCTGACTAGCCATTTTGCACTTTCCGTCACTCTCATTTTTTAAACGTGTTTATTCCCTTTCGCCTTCTTTGTTTTCTCAGTTTTATTTTCTCCTTTCGTCAGTTAAATTGAACATCTCCTGGTGCATGGCATAAGGCAGTGAAATCGGTCATATGTTAATAAAAATACTTTGTGATGGAGACAGAACATTTTGTGTTACTGATTCTGTTTGTTTAAGTTGCTGCCCATTGCGATCGTCGGTTGCTCGATTGTAAACAATATGGAAAAATGTTACTTAAGTTAAATAAGCACCTGTTCACAGCTGTGTGCCTCGTGAGAGATGAACCCCTCTCGATCAAGATTTAGAGAGCGAGCGCCGAAGCCTGCCGGTTGAAAAGTTATGTCCCGTCCCGGCGACGGAAGAGGCTAAGAGGCTGGCGGCTGCTAGGTTCCCACACCCACGCCGCATAATGAACCATTGTGCTGCCGATCCGTCACTCATTCCGGCCGCATTTGCCTAATGCATTCGATACGTTTAATTGTGGTTAAAGCCACGGCGGCTGAGGACCTTTAAACTGCAGCCAGGTCAGTGTTTTTCCTAGCGCCGCTTTGCAACGGCGGCTGCATAGCGGTCAGAAGGGGGCGTGGCAGGAGCCAGACATCTCGTCCCGGGCTGCGCAGGAAGGAATGCGGTTTTGTCTCTGTCTGCTCGGGCGCCGATACCGACGTTCGAGAGACGTGCGTAGCTCAGCAGTTCTTGAAACATATAATACACAAAGCCTGAAGTCACTTTTTATGTTTTCCGTCGTTCCTTAGTTGCTTCTATATTCCCGTTTGTTCCCCCTTACGCATCTTGCTTTTTATTTGTGACACATCTCCAGCAGGCTGTAACATATTTTGGTTTCAAGTATGAAATAACTGCGCTGTATAATGATAACAGATTTAGTTATTACATTACAGCTTTTTGTTGTTTTTGTGTTGTTAGGCGAGAAACAGCTTTTGTAGCGCAAGTTTCGAAAGGTTGAATTTCTATTTGGTTCTGTTTACGATTTTGTGATTTTTATTGATCGTCCTGGATTTCTACTTAGTTACCGAATGAGGTACCGCTGTGGTTTAGCTAACCGGAGTCACTGTCGGGAAGTCGAGTTTCACATTCCTGTCCGGTCACCCAGATTTAGGTTCTCCGTGATTTCCCAAATCGCTCCAACGAAATGCCAGAATGGTTTCTGTGAAAGGACACAATAAATTTCCATCCTCATCCTTTCGTAATTCGACCTCGTGCTCCGCCTCTAATGACTGCGCTGTCGACGGGAAATTAAACTTGATTCTTCCTTGCTTCCTTTTGTGCTTAATTGGCCTGCGAACGCTAGGATGTCTCATTTATAGCCTTTTTTCGAACAAAATTCAGTTGAACACGGCACTTTTACTCTCCACTCTCTCTCTCTCTCTCTCTCTCTCTCTCTCTCTCTCTCGCTCTCTCTCTCTCTCTGCACGTGTGTGTGTGTGTGTGTGTGTGTGTGTGTGTGTGTGTGTGTGTACTGCATACAGTGCTGCCAACTAACACTGTTCATTTCTCGTTCGTCTTTTTTGTGTTTTGGTGTCTGTATGTAGCTTGGTATTGGTTCGTTTGTCATGTGTGAGCGGTTACACGAACATCTGGACCTCATTTCCAATACACGTGAAGTGGTCTGTTATAATTAGATTGAATGTCTTCATTGAGATACAGATTTCTGGTGGTGAAGATACAAACAACGGAAACATTCACGCATGGTTAAAAAATGGTTCAAATGGCTCTGAGCACTATGGGACCTAACTTTTGAGGTCATCAGTCCCCTAGCACTTAGACCTACTTAAACCTAACTAACGTAAGGACATCACACACATCTATGCCCGAGGCAGGATTCGAACCTGCGACCGTAGCGGTCGCGCGGTTCCAGACTGTAGCGACTAGAACCGCTCGTCCACCCCGGCCGGCTCGCATGGTTAAACAGCGGTGCCCATGAGCCTGAATGTGACCAGCTAAGTGACGCGAACAAAGTGAACAAACTGTGTTACGTATATCAAGAGAGCGCAGGAAGACGAGGCGATCGAGGACCACGGTACCACCCATACTGAGGCATTGAAAGTGTGAATCTAATATTAGATTATGCAGGATTAGTGTTTTAACTCTCCCGAAAATGTGAACCGTCATAAAGAGAAACTTGAAGGAAATTAAATACAAAAATATACCTTTGTGATTTTTCTTTATAAGGGTATTATGCCGTGCTCTAAGGCATGTTTCTGTGTCTAACGTTTCGCCTCCAAGTTCCGGAGACATCATCAGAGGCTATAAAGACCGACATGGTAGTGTCAAACTGAACCAAGCTTAGCGAGGCGAACTGTTTATACGTATCCATGCAATCGCTGGGTAATAACCTCATCAGACCGCTCCCTAAGATCGCAGAGTTGCGACGACGTACGTGATGGGGCTTATAGTATGGAAGAGTTGGCACCATTTGTTTTATTTTGCACTAAGACCTATATAAACGAAACTGCTCGAACAGACCGTAAGGCCCAACACTACCGACCGGCCACCGTGTCATCATCAACAAAGTATCGACCGACCGCCGTGTCATCCTCAGTTCTTAGGCGTCACCGGATGCGGATACATAGGGACATGTCAGCACACTACTCTTCCGGCTGTTGTCAGTTTTCGTGACCGGTGTCGCTACCTATCAGTCAAGTAGCTACACAACTGGCCTCACAAGACTGAGTACACCCCGCTTGCCAACAACACTCGACAGACCTGGACAGTGCCCCCCATCCAAGTACTAGCCAAGCCCGACAGCGCTTAACTTCGGTGATCTGACGGAAACCGGTGTTACCACTGTGGCAAGGCCGTTGGCACTGACGCCTATACCTTGTCTTATTAGCCTCCAGCATTAGGTGACGAAACGTTAGGCGCAGAAACTTTCCACAGAAAGAGGAAACTAGTTGAACGATTATTTCCCGAAAGTGAACAGAAAGCAAATGGCATGAAATGCTCTGTATTAGAAGTGTAATTTTATAAAAAGTAACGCAGAGAGCTTTCAAAGGTGACATGTAGCATGTTTTGTAAAGACAGCGCATTTTGGATCATCGGTGTTAATCTATTATCTGCGCTATCGCGGGTTCGCATTAATCCTGATAATCTGAAGCTTGTTGTACTTGTAATAATATACATTGTAGGATAACCTGTACTTCAACTACAAATTAGTGTAACAGGCCCTGAAGTCATTTAGAAATAGCAATACGGCTGTACCGGGTGTAAAAAAAGTAATCCATATTTTGAGAGATGGCAATGTGGGTCAAACAGACAAAAATGTCCATTTAACATGTGCACTGGCGATGCAGGCCAAACAGACAAAAATGACCAGCACACATGGACAGCAATGACCACTTACGAGCAAGGACCACTTATCCATCTTTGCTACCGTGAAACACTGTTCTTCAACAGCAAGCTCTTTGCTATTACGAACGACATACAGAATGTAGTAAACAAATGATACGACATTCCTCCGTTACTTCCTGTGGATGCAGTATGCTGTACACATCTGTTTGAGTTTTTACTCTAATTCGTAAACACAGTTCTGGGTATGTGCTATTCGTACATTAGTTCTAATGGAATCCGTTCGTCTTTTGATAAGCGCCCTAGTCACAAAACACAGCTGAATAACTGAACAGATGGTATCCTGCGTTCTGGATACTTTTCAGATTATAGGACACATGGTCGACGGTTGCTACCATTTGCCACATGATGTTTGCCATTTCTCCTGTGGAATAGTAGGCTTCCGCTATGCAGGTAAGCACAAATATAAAACTACAAAGTAAAAGCATTTTACAAATTTACCAAAACACAAGCAGTGAGACGCCCTTAGCGCCCCACGGTTGAGAGTGGGGATGAAAAGGGGTGGGTTCCATTAAAGTATAGGTTGGAGCATAAGCTCGTAGCGTTTATCCATAAATTTAAGACACACTTAACACGGACTTTAGTCACCAGTAATACAGTATGTTCTCCTTCACTGTTTACAACAGTCTGTCAGCGCTGGGGAACTTTTCCATTTTACGACTGTAGAAAACACGTGATTTTGCGGTAAAGAACTCGTCAAATCATGTTCGGAGTGCATTTTCAGCTGAAAAGGAAGTTTCTTGAAGGCTGTTCGACAGAAATCGGAAAAGGTGAAAATATGAGGGCGCAAGATCGGGTAAATAAGGTGAGTGCGGAATGACTTCCCAGTCCAACTGTTGTATAGTGTTTTTTGTCAGTCTAGCAGAATGCAGGCGAGTGCTATGTGAAGTAGTATCACTTCGCGCAGATTTGTTCTTGGACTGCGCCTGCAAGACGTCACAGTTGTTGACAATAAATGTCAGCAGTGGTGGTTACACCTCGGAGAAGCAATTCACAGTACACCACACCGTCGCTGTTCCAATAGATGCTTAACATTATCTTTTATGGATGTGCAGGTCTTCGTACGAGAAATTGCTGTTTTGTTTGGACTCAGCCATTCCTTTCCTTTCCTTACGTTAGCATATAAGCACCATTTCTCATCACCAGTAACGATAAAGGATAAAAATGGTTGGTGTTGATCACGAGCCAGTTATGGCTCAAAAATGGCTCTGAGCACTATGGGACTTAACTTCTGTGGTCATCAGTCCCCTAGAACTTAGAACTACTTAAACCTAACCAAACTAAGGACATCACACACATCCATGCCCGGGGCAGGATTCGAACCTGCGACCGTAGCGGTCGCGCGGTTCCAGACTGAAGCGCCTACAACCGCTCGGCCATACCGGCCGGACCAGTTATGGCCACCCTCTGATTTTTGTGATTTTGGCTTTCATCGTGCATTACCCACACACCCAATTTCTGAAGCTTCCCCACTGCATGAAAATGCCGCACGATGTTGCAGTGATCACAGTTCATCATACTCGCCAGTTCTCGAGTACACTGACGTGGATTAATGCGTTTATACGATCTTCATTACACCCCGAAGGTCTTCCTGGACGCCGAGCGTCACTAATGTCAAAACGGTCCTCCTAAAACGAGAAAAACAATATCTTGCCGTCTTCTATCCAGTGGCATTATCCCCATACACGGCAAAAATGTTACTGGCTACCTCTGCTACTGTCAACCCTCTATTGAACTCAAAGACAGGAATATGTCGGAAATGTTTCGATTTCTCCACTTGGCACTCCACTATCTGTGGTCCACAGCTCCATTCACAAACTCCAAATAACAAAATGACAATGTGTAAACTCTAATAATGACAGGGAACTACAAACAAAAAATGACAATAGATAATTAAACCCATATCAGCCGGAATTCCGCCTTACCAAACAAAAACGCTAAGAACTTATGCACCAGACCGGAGTGGTTTCAACCTAATGTATTATATACATCATTCATTATTTCTATGCACATACTTTCGGAGAAGACACTCCTTCTACCCCTATGGATATAGTCGGAGATGAAGTGATGACATGTAAAAATGGCAAAAGTACCTGTTCGACTTATTACTTATGTCTGGTTAACTTGGAATACTTTAAAAGTACGAAGCCAAGCCTGTCTCTTATTTGTGTTGCTCAGTGCAACAACCAAGTTGCGAAAATGAACACAGTAGCTAGCAAATAATTTTGTTAACGTGTTGCGGGACGCAACGGCATGCCACTCTGGTGAATATCACATATTTGACGTCGGCATTGGAGACGCAGGGTGTGAAAGAGCGAAGAACGTAACAGTCGCCTGGGAGGGTCCGTTTCCCTCAAAACGTCAATATGCCTCAAACGAAATGGAAATTTATCGATCAAATTCAACGAAAATCAAAAAACCAAATTATTGCCAATGAATGGTTTATGCGCTGTGGATGATTATAGAAGTCACATAACACAACAATAAAGAATTAAAAAACATTATTTTTCATATATTTACCAAGGAAAATCGTCCAACAGCCGTATGTTTTGGGAAGTTATTTTATTTACAAAACTAGTTTTGACATCTCAATAACGTCATCATCAGGCTCCTATGCACTCTATGCACAGACAATCAGATACATAGATACTTCGATACTGGAGCCATCAGTACCCGGATTCCGTAAATTCGTTTTTGGAGTGTGAGAATTGTTACTTCGACGACTTGTTGTTGAGCCGTCCATACTAATAGCTCCAGTATACAAGTGTCGATGTATATGTCTATACACAGAGTGCTTAGGGGCTTGCAGATGACATTATTGAGGTGCCGAAACTGGTTGTCTAAATAAAATAAATTCCCACAATATACGGCTGTTTAACGATTTTCCTTGGTATATAATTGACAAGCCGGTATCCTGATTCCACAACGGACCAGCAGAGATCGTCGATTGTACAAGTGAACCCAACGAAATTTACATTTCTTTTCCGCAGTGAAAAAAGTAGGTATTGTCAAACGTTGCAAAATATGTTCTTACGCGCTGTTGGGTACAAGGAGATTAAATCGATAGAAAATTGTTAAGAAATGCAGGAAGGAGGCTATCAACGAAATATGTTAGATAGCTGCATTGTCTAGCAGAACTTTTCTATAAACCGCTAACTGTAGCTCTACTAGAAGTTGACTGGTTAGTCAACGAAATTCTGCGGTACTTTCTCACTTAAACTAGCCTTTCATATGTGGTTTAATGGAGAAAGAAGCATACGTAGAGACATTTTCACTTTATAGATCAACGAATTTTGTGTTAATATTATCCAATCTGATAACTATGTTCCAGCATCAGTACCAGGAATATCAACCTAATCTAAACAGTTCTACAACACTACAACATTGAACTATCGACAGAAGATTCCAAGAAACAAGTGAAATGATTTTACGACAAAAGAAAAGCAAGCAAAAATAAAAGCTAAAAGAGACATAGGAGCGACTAGAACTTCGTACTCCATTACCACGTAATCAAATCAACATCAGAATGTTGTTCAACGGCAAGATAGCAAAACCATTCGCGAAGAGGACTAATTATCTCAGCGGCACTAATCTTTCAAACCAAGGCGCGCGGTTCCTTACAGGGGTTCCTTCTGCTCTTTGAGAAAAAAAAAGTTTATACATATTTCGACTTTCTGCTTGGCAAAATTTAATTCGCATATTCTTTATGACGTTAACGGCGTATCCGAACGTGGTACATCATTGACCAACAATCTGGTTTCCACTGTTTCTCGAGACATTATTCAACTGCGGCTATTGCTCGTTCTAGGAGATATGTCTTTCATGGTGTACACGTAAATATTTCAAGCCTGAAATTAATAGTAAATTAGACCTCAAAAATAAAATTTATAATCTACTCCGCGAAAAAGAACGTTATGTCATGATGCTGTTGCCTTAATATCATTCTGACGACGTTACTTTCGTTATTAAACTCAAATGAATAAACGCTGTGCGTATTTCAATTTGCAGTGTGCTTCAAGAATGTTGGTCCAATCACAACTTGTTTATTTCGGTAACTGGGCACGCGAGAAACTCTTGTTCAATCACCTTTCTCAGTTCCAACATATCGAATTCCAGCAGAAGATAACAAATGAGAACAGAAAATAAAAACTCATTTGAAAGAATGTTTGTATAAATCTATCGTAACACTTTCACATGTAAACGCACCACGTTGTTTTGGCGTCGATGTTTTGCAACATAAAGACAGAAACAGCTAAGCAGTCGTGACAAACTATGCGCGAAACGAGAAATCAGAGATGGCGGAATCGTAAATATTTTTACGCAGAAACATAAATGTCTCTGACATGTCACGTGACCACTCCACTGCCATCAGAGAGGTTGGGACGGAAGTGAAACTCTTAAGTTGTACAAGTAAATGAATGTACTTCAAAATAATACATTAAGCGGATGACGTTGCACGTTTGTTGCGTTGATAACGCACTGCATCTATAGGATGGACTATGCAAGCAAAAATACTTTGTGGTAGATAAGCAGACGTAAATTCAACAAATGGACAGGTCGATTCTTTTATACAGCAGTATTTATTAGAAACACTAGTACTACATCCGATCATAACTCAAAGTAAGTTATGCATTAACAATATAATCTTCTTCGAAACGGTGCCTTGGCCGAACCTAATTGATTTTATGACTCAGGAGTAATTCCTGCACGGCATTTGTCTTATAACTGTACACATTCGTACATGTAACAGAGTTAATTTAGTGATGTTCAGTGTTTAACATTTGTGATGACACTAAATTTCCTGGAATAAATATTCAGAAGACATAGCACTAAATGACAGCCAGAGGCATCAGAATATGAAAATTCAAGTTACTCATAATGAAAAATACAAGTTTCTTTGAACGTAAATTGAAAAAACTAACAATCTTGTTTTGGAAGATGAGGTGCAGGACGTGAAAGGTGAAAAGAACACTGCTGGCATTACCGATGATAGTAACGTCTAGAATTTGTATTAAAACACACAATTGCTGTGAGGACATAGGAGACTGAAATGGTCGGAGAAGGAATCTAACGAGAGGCTTTTAGTGGAAAGAATGAACTGAAAATAACATTAAAGAAGAAGTCTTGTCTAGTCAGTGAAATTTGCTTTACAGCTTCAAAGCGCTTGAAGAAAAAAATGAACATCAAAGTAAGTGATGTAAATCAAAGGCGTACCTGGTGTGAAGAAGGTGTGACACGTCTGTACTACACCGTGTATCCAAGCGATCTACATCTACATCTACTCTACCCCGCAAATCACACTTAAGTGCCTGGTACAGAGTTCACAGAAGGTGAAGACGTAAAAGAAAGAAAGCAGATGAATAATAGTCTTGCATACCACAATATTAGAAAGGAATACAAAGTTGGACTTATTACAGATATCTAAAACGGATCGTCAACAACAATATCCAAAATATTGTCATTTGGGGTGCTGAGTCGTAAGTTCATAGAAGCTGTAAACGATGCCAGATTGAGACAGAAACTTAAGTTCAATTATTGGTATTCTTTTCACAGTTACCAACATTTTTACCTAGTGATAAAAAAGAGAAGGCTCCAGAGATAGCGACTGAAATCGTACTTCCTGTCATAGGCTCACTATATAGAAAGACATGACACACTTCTTTTGAAAAGGAAAATTTCTTGTCAGTACGTAGCTGAAAAAGAGAATCACTTTAAACCCATCCTTCAGAGAAGCAAAGATGCAGGAAGCAAATTTGAGAATTACGGATCTACTTTTGTCTTATTGTAAGAGTCTCTTTGCACTGAAAACTGATATTGTCAGTAATCACCTGGCGATTGCAGCGGCGAAAACTGGTGATTACTTGTAAAGCACTGTTACCAACTTTGTTTTCTTTTTTTACATGTTAGTATGCGTACTTCTCTCCCTATTATTTTAATCCTGCTACTATTATTTAACTCCCGAGGCTGAGCAGCCTCGACAAGAAAGTGAAAGAACTTGGTGTAAGACGTATGTCTAACTTCTCCACCCACTGAAAATTTTTTCTGTCTCATTTCCTCTACTGTTATTCTTAGAGTACAGGTGCGAGTACAGTAATGTCACGTCATTCACAACACACACAGACATGCACATATAAATTTAAAATAGTTCAAATCCCCAGCTTGCAACCAAGGATTCTGGGAGATTTTTCTTCATTATAAGGCAAATACGGAACTAACAATCCCGTGCCATTTACTCCTAATTGGCCTGTGTCTCACTACCAGCTCGTTTCGTAACTGGCCGAGAGAACCGTGACTCTGTGACGAGCAGAACCTCACACAGCCTACACCCCCTCCCGCTTCCTCCCCACTCTCTCCCTCTCTCATGCGGTCGATATGAGTGCACAGATGCGAGGAGTGGTACGCAAGCCTATTAGAACGAAGTAAATGCGCAACAACAGAAGCTAACAATGCAGAGTGTTCATAAACACACATTCATCACTTTATGACGCGCGTAACATAACTGGTACGCATTACCCTTCCTTAGTGAGTACGATAAGGCTACGCCTTTTCGACCCAGTAGATGGAGTAGCCACATTATGCGAAGCATGCAAATCAGTTCAGCTTTCTTTCACATTAACAACCTAACTTCGTCAACTGCCAGAGAGGCCGCTTTATTGGCGTATGTCTTAAAAGTTTGTTCTGGTAAGTCCTCTGCCATTGTTTGCTGTGTCAAAATTCAGCGCCCTTTACAAGTTTTGCTCAGAATGAGATGACGACATCTGTCTTGGTTACACCGATAAATAAATGCAGTTTTAGAAAACAATATCAGAGCTAATAAAGAACAAAAACTGGTCATTGAAACTTGAGAATTACATAGTTTTCCGCTAGGAGCTCGGAATAACTTTTTTATAAAAAAAAAAAAGAAAAAAAGAAAACCACTTTGGAATGGACAAGAGTACGTCATATCATCTAACGACTGTTTTAATGTAGCACACACCTATAATCAATCGCGAAAGCAGTACGTGATACAAATAGCTCGAGCGTGTTGAAGGGATAATGTTAGGAGACAAATAAAAAACCTTCAAGTACAGTTTTCCGACCAAGAACAGCAACATTCTGCGCAGTAGGAATCTTTCGATCAGCAGATGAATTAAGGTTATTCTGAAAGTCATCTTGGTACTTCTGGTTAGCATTGCAGTTGAACGATGACTAGTGGAATATTATCATGACGTCTGGCCAAAGAAAATCCCATGTATTTTTATTTTTTGTTTAACATTGGCCCACAGTTGCACTGCAACGTACGTGTGGATGATTCTGTGCAGTCTAGCCAACCTAACCGATGAGAGGCGGTGGATTTCGTAAGTGTGAAGAAAGTGACAGGACCAAGAGAATAGTGAGCCGACAGAAAATTGATTTCGAATCTATGCATTCGAAGTAGAAAATAAATTATCGTCGTCATATTTGCAGCTATGTGTTAAAAATATCAGCTGCCTATTGAGGTATGCGATGGAAACTGAGAGTACTTACATATGCAACTGTGTCGTAAAATTACAGAAACTCGTAATTTTAAACGTACCCAGTATACAAACGTTATGGATAAGAAGACTGAAACATTCATTCTCAAACTGTGTAATTTCCACAGGTGAGGCAACTATTCACGTCAATGAGTGCGCATATTTTCCGCATTTGAGCTTTTAGAGTAACCAACGAGATGGCCGAGTTCGTGCGCACGTCAGGTGGAGTCAGTAACATTCACATTATAAGGGTGCTTTCTTCATATAACACACACAGTTTACGGAAATTCGGCTGTTTAGATGTGTTGCAATGTTCGTTTTCTCACAAACCGAGAAAGATTGTTTTCTATCAGGATGGCGCAACACGAAGATGTAATGCTACTAAGGAAATATTGATCGAAGAGAATCCTTTGTTTACCTACTCGGAGCCCATACTTCAAATCATTTTATTTTTCTCTCCTGGAGCTATGCAAAGCTGTCGTAGAACAATGCGACCTACTGCTATGGTCACACCCAAACTGGACAGATATAGATTGTCTCCTAGGTGTATTTATTGCTACAAATGGTGGCCAAGATTTAGTACTAAAAGTGAGAAAAAGCGCTCCTTATTTACACATGCAAATGTTTGTGCATGTAAGTTGACTTCATTATTTAGCAGTTTCTGTATCACACCTCGAAACCTATGCTTAGAATGCTTCCACTGCACATTCTTACGAAAGAACTTCCACATAAAGGAGACGCGGTTGGAGTTGTAATGAACAGAGACATAACTGAGCACTTAGACACTTGTGGAACACAACAGTTGGCCAACGAATTGCAAAACTTCCGTGGAAGGACAATGCCACGGACACACCCTAAATGGACAGAGACAGAATACGCGCTAATTGTCTGTCGTTCAACAATTGGTGGTCAAGATTTAGTACTAAAAATGGAAAAACACTCTTCTGATTTACATACAACAATTTATTACGTCGTTTATAAGCTGGCTTGATCTTCTACTAAACCTTGAAAAGTACGCTGAAATCTTTTTACTGCACATCCGAATAAAGAAAGGTGTATGTAAAGTAAGACGCAGAAGGGGTGGTAGCGAAACAGAGAATATGTGATAAGGGCACTGAAATTGACACTTGCGGAACACAGCAATTGGCCAGCGAATTCCAGAAAGACATCCTCGTCAACAGCGCTCAAGTGCTTCCCAGGAAGCTAACAGAGAAGATAATCAGCGACACAGACAGGACGTAGTGCTTTGTGTGTACTTACGCGCGGCGGCAGGTCCTTCATGGCAGTGCGCCGCTGGCAGCTCGCTACTAGCGCCCGTCCTACGCGCACCAGTGACTAGCGAGCGCTCAGCCCTGCAGATCAATGTTGCGCCAGCGGCAACGCCACAACTAGAATACACCGCCAGGCAGCTCTGCCGTCGCCCCGAGCTCACCCGTGCGCCTGCGCATCGACTTTCCGCTCTCGCCGCTGTTCAACTATCGTGAATTCCACTCGACCAGTCGCCGAGCACCAGCCGTCAGCGTGAATGTCCCTTTAACTGTCCCTTTAACTGCCTGCGATAAGCGACCAGTTCGCTACTGCAGCAACGCATTGACCAGCTGTATATGACGCAATATTCAAACAACCACATTCTGCAAAGATTACGCATATTATCCTAAGGTATAACAGTGACCGTCTTGCAAATTCTTTTTTATTGTGTACTAGCTGTATCCGGTGTGAGCTGCAAGGGAAGAAATAAAGTGTCTCATTTTATACTCGTAATCTGTTTATTGAACTGATTTTCGATACACATTATTTCTGGTTTCTCCGTCTGGTACTTACACGAATAAGTTGACAGTAAATACTACCTATTGCGTTCGTCAAAACTACGTACAAAATATTTTACTGTCATTAAATACACAAAGTCGCGTCACTCCATGGCGCGAAACTGGTTTCCGTTTGACACCTGGAGGAACAGTAGCGCTCCAAGCGGTGAGAAAGCAGACATATACCTGCGTCTTAAGGACAATGTTTGTTACGTTTTGTTTTCCATGCGTTAGTAAATTACTAAGCGGCATAAACTATCGTGAAAGAACTGTAAGAACAGTTAAATCTCATTGATTCAGTAACATGAACTACAACTTACTCAGGAAGATATACTACTACTTTCGAATATCTGCGTAACTGCAGTTTACTCCACTGAAAGCAAAAGAATATAAAGCAATATTTTGTCATATTTTTCTATTGTTATCTGGTCTTATTATGATATTAACTTTCCATGACACGTGAAAATTTTTTATGACGTCTAATGATTCGCCCATTCTCAATGCTTCACTTGACTTTCTACTAGATGAATATTTTTGTAAATGTAAATACTTTTGCTTCAAAAGCCTGTATGTTGAAGGTTCTTGCCGTTTGTGCTTCAGACGTAGCAACTATTTTGGAATTGGTTGCTTCTGTGTGGGGAAACAGCTTTATTTTCTTTGTCTTTTTATTATCGGTTTCCTTTCAGCTACAGTTGTGGTGGCCTATTTTGGACGTTAAAGAATGTAGGTATTACATTTCATATAGGTTTCCTACGTTCACTGATTTGTATGAAATTTTAGCGAACAAAACTTCGTGTTGTTGGTTAGATACACGACATCTTCTTGCAATGCTTCAGGTCTTCTGGTGTTTACTTGCAATTTTTTGTTATGAAGTTGTTTAGTACATATATCTACGTTACAGGAGAATCGGAAATAACTGTTTGTAAGGTGCTGTTTCATCCCTCCCATGCTTCTTAGGAAACTAAGGAATGGCTAATGGACTGTCAATGTTTAGTTATTGTCGATTTTTGTTGCATGAAATACGCTCCCTATTGCATAATCTATCCTATGAATCAATATAAACGATATCATTCACACCCATGTGATATTACATTCAGAAGCGTCGCTTGCTGGCCGCTTGGAATGCTGCTATCGCAACAGATAACAAAAAACAGACGGAGTGTCGCAACTGCTAAGTTAGACTGTGATTAACCACTAAATACCACAGACCATATATAACATTAATCACGCATGTCACAATCTCTCCCGTGTTAAGGCTTGAAACCAACATCTAATTCACGAGACTCGGGGCAGGAAGACGAGTACCTGTCATTATGTGCTGCGTGAAGTGAGCTGACAGTTACAGTTTTTCTCAATTATAGCTAAATTTAGGCATTCATTTTGGCAATTGAACGAACTGTAGCACTACTGTTACACATGTAATAGTGCAGTTAACCTAGTTTCTCCGGAATTCCTGGTAATAAAGCAACGGTTATCGTTTATACATGTGATCAGGTTGAAACGCATTGACAGCTATTTTTAACAAGCGACAGAATAACTGTTTTTTGGTGAATAATTTTATTTTATTTTTATTTATCTATTTATTTTGTACTGTGAATTCTAGTAGTTCACCGCTTCCACAGGTTTGGAAGACAAAATAACATTTTCGCACGCAGTATTACTTTTCTAACGATTCTGTAAGAATATGTGTGAAATGTTTTAGTACGCATTGTAAGAAAGAAAATTCGCTTATGTGCATAACATCAGGTATTTACACAAAATAAGCAGATAATTTTCTGACTTTTGCTTAATCCAGTACAGATACCGAAACCACATCAAGAACAGAAGTGTAATATATTACATTACGTTGATTATACTTGTGTAGTGATTTACATATTAATAATATGTCGTCTCAAGAACCTTAGTCACCCATCACGTTTTACATCCATGGACCAAATCCATCCCAACTTGCAACTCATGTAAATAGCTCTACAAGGATTTTGAAATAGTGAAACAGTTCCCCTTCACAACTGAGATTTTCATCCGTTTGTGAAGTGTGTAGGGTCAAAAGAAGACTTCTCTGGGCATATACGAAGGACATTAATTGTGCTGTTAATACAAAACACTAAATCTGATCTATAACGAAATTACACTGTAGATGGGGAACTTTGTGGGATGTGGGATCAGTCAAGATCTACAGTAACATCAAGCAAATTGTAGTCAATCTGAATTAACATTAATGTGCTTACGTCTGTACTGCATAGTTATATTCATACATAAAGTAGCTAATTAATTGAAGTACAAAGAAAGAGTCTTGCTTGTAGTACATTACTATTTAACATGCAAGCTGACAACATACATTCGTATCTACCAAATAACCAACAGAACTTTTTAATTATTGAATCTAGATTTTCAAGAACTAAAAGGAGTAGTTAATTTGAGCATAGTTTTACTTTGAGTTGATAGAAATTCCCTATTTCTTGCTTTGTGTTAGATGGGATCTTGCTGAATATCAAACGTTTGCAGCAGAATTCATTACTCCTCTTGGAACACTGGACAAGAATGCAAAGTGCACATGAAAATGATTTTGATTCCTTGTATTGTGTTAAGCACATCACAATCCAGCAGAAACTTGTTTCTGTTGTCAGGTTGAAAAACTAGTAAGTAGTACTAGTATTGGGGAGTAAGAATACCAAGAGCCTTAAAAAGCATTCTGCGCTATGTGTGGTTATCTGCTTTACACAATAATCTTGCTGCCCACTGTGTACTACACGTGCCCACATACTTTATTTATTTAAAGTGCCCTGTCCCGGAGGATTCATTTAGAGCCGAATCAAAATATGTCAACATCAGTGCCCAACCTCCCGCCCAACAAAAAAACATTTACATGGACATCAATGTACACTGTAAACATTTTATATAAACATTAATCAAGCTTGATACCACTGTGTCTGTCTTAATATTATTGTGTACTTCCCATAGGTGAACTGCACTCTCGGAAGAATAAAGTAAACAGCATTTTTAACAGGATCATTATCAGTTTCGTAACTTCCTTAGGATCTGCAATAGACTACATTATGTGTGTTAAGATTGCACCTTTTCCTGGTAAAGGGTCAGGGGGGGCGGGGGGATTACATTTCTGATGACAGCATTTTCACATTCACACCTGATGTCAAAAAGTTGAACAGAATTCTCAAATCAGCAGTTAACACAAAAGAAAAATGAAAATACTGATGGTTGCAATACAAGCACTTAATTAATAACAGAAAAACAGCACTTTTGCAAATCTTCTATCTTTGTACTGTGGAAATATATTACTGTGTCACTTAACACAGATCTTGTAGAATCAACTTGATTTAATCCAGTTCTTGCTGCAGTGGAAACTCTGTATGAGGGGAAAGAAAAAAAACTGTGCGATCATGTCAAAAATTAAAATGATAACACAGTTTTAAGGCACAGAAAGTTGGAAAATGTTATTCTGAATTACACACTGAAACAAATATAAGGCATTAATTTCTCACTTGTCAGCAACAGATTTTATGAAAAATACAGATGAGGTCTACAGAATGGGACTCAAATTCATTAATTTATTTCAAACAAACAAACACAAAAACTACAGTTTAGCTGCAGCTGTCACCACATGCATCTGTAATTGTATTTTCAAGACAATCACAAAATGACTGATTATTAAACAACAGAGAGCATCGCTTCAATATGTAGCCTTATTTTACAATACTCTACAAGTGCAGCTTTTTTTCAGTTGATGGGTGCGCTTATGAAGGGCAAGACTGTTTGAAACAAGTTTATCCAGCTGAAAGAAGACATCATTCCTTCTGCCCTGAAAAGGTGAGGTAACCAATTTTTTAAAAGAGTTTCTCGTATTAAAAATGGACATTTGTCTGATAGTTGCTGTTTCACTTTGCACAAATAAATATAATCATTGGATATGATGGATAAGCCACTCCTCTTTTTTCTGTTCAAGGTCTAGTACTAGATATTTTACAACATAGTGAAATTTCCCAAATGTGGCACTCCAGTTTTTTTGTAGTTTGCTACTCATCTGATAATCTGATCACATGCCCATCCTATTTTACATGCCGTTTCATCACCTGTTCGGTGATGTAAATGGGAGTTTTCATTTGCTTCCTGATTTCTTTATTGGGAATCTGCTCTCGCTTTGATACTCTAAAATCTCTTCTCAAAATATCCATTACTACGGCTTCAAGTCTTGCTCTGTCTTTTACGTCATTTCCCAGGACTCCATTTCATATAAACAAACGTTTTGTATTATTGATTCATATAACCTTTGTTTGCTTTTTCGTATTTTATGTGGTCAGTCGATGGAGTTCGGCTTTTTAATTGCTTATATAGCTTGTGTTGTCTTCTTGTTTACTAGAATCCTAATCTGAGATTAAAACTCCCTGATATTAATAATTCTGAACTGCCTCAATAGTATTCCCATCTATTACAATGTCATCTTGTTTCATTTCTATAAAGAGATATTTTATTTTATTTCTCTGATAATGGAACAAAGTTTATTTTGTTTGTAGTTATTGAAATTTTTCTGCGTTTCAGGTCCCCTATTACGAAAAAGCTGTCCATCGCAGTGTGTACTTTTATTTAGATGTGTGAAATTTAAAAATGTTTTAAATAATAATTAATATAACAAAATTAGGTCTAAAACAGTTTTTTGTCTGTTTTTATCAGCTTAATTTTTTCTACATTGATGGGTTGTTGAACTGTGTAGCGCCCTTTTTATGTCACAGTATGTTCGTAACTTGTGATCTACACTTCACTGATGTTACTACGACTTTGGTTGTAGATTTTACAAATTACTTAATCTATTAATAAAACTTTTTATCCAAAAATATTTTGCAACTGTTTTTACAGTTACTTACAGATAGTTTCGAAATATCCGTTCTCTAACTGTAAGTAATCGCTGCATAGAGTCACGAAATGATTTCGTGCAGCAAAACTGTGTTTATGGCGAAATAAATTAGTTAAAGCTAAAGTCAGGGTGACATCCGTTAATTGTAGATGACAACTTACCAATATACAGTGATGTAGTTAAGGTCATACGCAATCCAACAACAAAGAAACAACAGACAAAAACTACTTTAGACCTAATTTCGCTAGAGTAATTATTGCTTAAAATTTGTTTACATTTTACCCAGCTAAATGAAACTATCCACTGACGATGCCATGAAGGTGCTATAACATGTTAAGGCATATTAAAAAAGAAAACATAGTTGTTTGACTTATAGGTGGATGGGAAACCCAGTAATTCTGTCTGTAAACACTGCTACCGCTAGAGCCTCCAACTAAATAACGAGTAATGCAGGAATTTTGTTAGAATAGCATGCTGGATAAATGAAAATGCCCCGCTTTTAATGCGAGTAACAGAGTGTAATTTTTTCCCAAATCGGAGACATTTTGAGCCTGAGGCTAAAAACTCTTTCCATGAGCTGCTTGAAGATCACAACAAAATATTGCTTCTATCACAGTGTATAAAATTAGATTTAACGAAGCAATTTGGAAGGACTTTTCCACAAATTAGATCCTACTTTAAGAACATTTCTTTGTAATTTCACTTCATTAGTCAAGAAAAATTGAAAAATGGTATTTTTTGTTGGTCCTCAAATTTGTGAAGGACCACAGATCCGAGAAAGAAATAAAATTCACAGAAAAATATGCATGGACTGCCTTCAGCTCTGTTACTAAAAACCTTATAGAGAATAAAAATATCTAGTTTTCAAGAACATCGCCGAAATCATGATGAACAATTTCAATCTACATCTACATTTACACTCCGCAAGCCACCCAACGGTGTGTGGCGGAGGGCACTTTACGTGCCACTGTCATTACCTCCCTTTTCTGTTCCAGTCGCGTATGGTTCGCGGGAAGAACGACTGTCTGAACGCCTCTGTGCGCGCTCGAATCTCTCTAATTTTACATTCGTGATCTCCTCGGGAGGTATAAGTAGGGGGAAGCAATATATTCGATACCTCATCCAGAAACGAACCCTCTTGAAACCTGGCGAGCAAGCTACACCGCGATGCAGAGCGCCTCTGTTGCAGAGTCTGCCACTTGAGTTTTCTAAACATCTCCGTAACGCTATCACGGTTACCAAATAACCCTGTGAAGAAACGCGCCGCTCTTCTTTGGATCTTCTCTATCTCCTCCGTCAATCCGATCTGGTACGGATCCCACACTGATAAGCAAAACTCAGGTATAGGTCGAACGAGTGTTTTGTAAGCCACCTCCTTTGTTGATGGACTACATTTTCTAAGGACTCTCCCAATGAACCTCAACCTCGTACCCGCCTTATCAACAATTAATTTTATATGATCATTCCACTTCAAATCGTTCCTCACGCATACTCCCAGATATTTTACAGAAGTAACTGCTACCAGTGTTTGTTCCGCTATCATATAATCATACAATAAAGGATCCTTCTTTCTATGTGTTCGCAATACATTACATTTGTCTATGTTAAGGGTCAGTTGCCACTCCCTGCACCAAGTCCCTATCCGCTGGATTTCGCTACAATTTTCTAATGCTGCAACTTCTCTGTATACTACAGCATCACCCGCGAAAAGCCGCATGGAACTTCCGACACCATCTACTAGGTCATTTATATATATTGTGAAAAGTAATGCCGGCCGGAGTGGCCTAGCGGTTAAAGACGCTACAGTCTGGAACCGCACGACCGCTACGGTCGCAGGTTCGAATCCTGCCTCGGGCATGGATGTGTGTGATGTCCTTAGGTTAGTTAGGTTTAAGTAGTTCTAAGTTCTAGGGGACTTACGACCACAGCAGTTGAGTCCCATAGTGCTCAGAGCCATTTGAACCATTTTGAAAAGTAATGGTCCCAAAACACTCCCCTGCGGCACGCCAGAGGTTACTTTAACGTCTGTAGACGTCTCTCTATTGATAACAACATGCTGTGTTCTGTTTGCTAAAAACTCTTCTATCCAGCCACACAGCTGGACTGATATTCCGTAGGCTCTTACTTTGCTTATCAGGCCGACAGTGCGGAACTGTATCGAACGCCTTCCGGAAGTCAAGGAAAATAGCATCTACCTGGGAGCCTGTATCTAATATTTTTGATTCTCATGAACAAATAAAGCGAGTTGGGTCTCACACAACCGCTGTTTCCGGAATCCATGTTGATTCCTACAGAGTACATTCTGGGTTTCCAAAAACGACATGATACTCGAGCAAAAAACATGTTCTAAAATTCTACAACAGATCGACGTCAGAGATATAGGTCTATAGTTTTGCACATCTGCTCGACGACCCTTCTTGAAGACTGGGACTACCTGTGCTCTTTTCCAATTACTTGGAACCTTCCGTTCCTCTAGAGACTTGCGGTACACGGCTGTTAGAAGGGGGGCAAGTTCTTTCGCGTACTCTGTGTAGAATCGAATTGGTATCCCGTCAGGTTCAGGTCAGGTCCAATAAGTTGGACTGTAATATGAGAGTAAAAGTTAATCTCCTACACTCACATACTGACTACTTTTATGAATGAATTTAGGTGATTATACTGAGCAGCGTGGAAAAACGCTTCCGCCAGGAGATTAACAAGATGAAGAAGAAGTACCAAGGAAGGCGGAATGAAAGAATGGTGCATGTTGAAGATGGACGGTAAAGATGAATATTTTGCGAGGAAATAAAAAAAGATTAAACTTGAAAATTAAATGAAACAGAGTACGTATTATGTTCCTAAAGAAAGATTTTTAGCATATACCTAAAAATATAAAACAGTAATCACAAAAACAAAGATCTTGATTGATAATTTATTTTTATATTTGTGTTGCAGTTCAAAAATGGTTCAAATGGCTCTGAGCACTATGGGACTTAACATCTGAGGTCATCAGTCCCCTAGAACTTAGAACTACTTAAACCTAACTAACCTAGGAACATCACACACATCCATGCCCGAGGCAGGATTCCAACCTGCGACAGTAGCGGTCGTGCGTTTCCAGACTGAAGCGCCTAGAACCGCTCGGCCACACTGGCCGGCGTGTTTAAGTTACTTAAGTGTGTAAACTGTAAGATCTTGTAATGTGAAAAATTCTGACGTAATAGAAAAAAATTAAAATAATTTTCTATGTCAGCATTATAAATTGATTCCCGAACATCCGTTTTTGAGAAATTATCTGCAAAAACCTTAAAAATTCAAGTTCTTATTATAGAAGATGTTGGGAGTAATAGTTGTGTAGAAATTAAAAGATCAGCACAATTAGGGATGGATGGAGATCGGAGATCTGCATTAAACAAGTCGAATAGTTCATAACTAAAAAAAAAAAAAATAGAAGGAAATCCGACACTTTCATGAAGAATTACTTAAGAGGGTCACCAGTCACCAAGTCTCTGAACAATAAATTGGCTGTTGTTGTGGTCTTCACTCCCAAGGCTGGCTTGATGCAGCTCTCCACGCTGCTCTATCCTGCGTACGCCTCTTCATCTCCGAATAAGTACTGCAACCTACATTCGTCTGAATCTGCTTGCTGTATTTATCTGTTGGTCTCCCTCTACAATATTTACCTCCCACACCTCATTTCAGAACTAAATCGGTGATGCCTTGATCCCTCAGAATGTGTACCATCAACCGATCCTCTCTTTTACTCAAACTGTGCCACAAATTTCTTGAGTCGCCAATTTTGTTCAGTACCCCTTCAATATTTACGCAGTCTACCCGTCTACACTTCATTGTTTTACGGAAGCACCACATTTCAAAAGCTTTTATTCTCTTCTTGTATGAGCTGTTTATCGTCCTCGTTCCACTTCCATACAATCAGAAAATACTTCCTAACATTTAAATCCATACGCGGTATTAACAAATTTCTCTTCTATAGAAACACTTTTCTTGCTAGAGATGCTTTATATTTTATATCCTCCCTACTTGGCCATCGCAAGTTATTTTGTTGCCCAAATGGCAAAACTAATCTACTAATTTTAATGTACCGTTTCCTAATTTAATTCCCTCAACATCACCTGATTTAATTTGACTACATTCCGTTATGCTTGTATTGATTTTGTTGATGTGTATCTTGTATTCTCTTTCCAAGACATTGTTCATTCTGTTCAACTGCTCTTCCAACTCCAAAGCTGTCTCTGACAGAATTACAATGTCATCAATTAGTCACAACCAAATTGATGAAATTATGAAACGAAAAGTTACAAATAAAAATATTGGAAGTGATATGATCACTGTATAACATACTACACAAAAATACTGCATAACATCGTAAACATCGGTTGCCATAATTACACTCCGCCTTGAAACTTAAATACTCGCACAGCTTTCTTTTCTTTTTTTGCGTAACGGTTTGTTGTTGTTGTTGTTGTGGTCTTAATCGTCAGCATTCTTCTGTAGGATCACATTTCGAAAGCTTCTACTCTCTTCCTGTACATGTTTCACTTGTATGTATGGCTACAGCCGGCCGGAGTTGCCATGCGGTTCTAGGCGCTACAGTCTGGAACCGCGCGACGGCTACGGTCGCAGGTTCGAATCCTGCCTCGGGCATGGATGTTTGTGATGTCCTTAGGTTAGTTAGGTTTAAGTAGTTCTTTTTTTAAGTTCTAGGGGACTGATGACCTCAGAAGTTAAGTCCCATAGTGATCAGGGCCATTTTTATACATGGCTACACTCCATACAAACACATTCAGAAAAGACTTGTTGACACTTAAATCTATACTCGATGTCAACAAAGTTATCTTCTTTAGAAACGCTTTCCTTGCCATAGCCAGTCTACATTTTACATCCTCTCTACTCCGACCATCATCAGTTATTTTGCTGCCCAAATAGCAAAACTCATTTACTACTCTAAGTGTCTCATTTCCTAATCTAATACCCTCAGCATCATCTGATTTAATTCGGCTACATTCCATTATCCTCGTTTTGCTTTTGTTGACGTTCATCTCATATACTTCTTTCAAGACACTGCCCATTCTGTTCAGCTGCTCATCCAAGTCATTTGCTGTCTCTGACAGAATTACAAAGTTGTCGGCAAAACTCAAAGATTTTACTTCTTCTCCATGGATTTTAATTCCTGCTCAAAATTTTTCTTTTGTTTCCTTTACTGCTTGCTCAGTATATAGATTTAATATATCGGCTGTAGGCTACAACCCTGTATCACTCCTTTCTCAATCAGTTTCCCTTTCATGCACCTCATTGGTTATACAGAGGTCCCTTGATGCCTCAGCATCTGTCCTACCAACCGATCTCTTCTTCTAGTCAGCTCGTGCTGCAAATTCCTTTACTCCCCAATTCTGTTCAGAACTTCCTCATTAGTTACTTGATGTATTCATCTAATCTTCAGCGTTCTTCTGTAGCACCACATCTCAAAAGCTTCTATTCTCTTCTTGTCTAAACTGTCTACCGTCCTTGTTTCACTTCCACAGATGACTAGACTTCATATAAACACTTTCAGAAAAGACTTCCTGACACTTAAACCTGTGCTTAATACTAAAAAACTTCCCTTCTTCAGAAATGCTTCTCTAGCCATTGTCAGTCTACATTTTGTATCCTCTCTACTTCGGCCACCATCAGCTACTTTGCTTAACAGATATGTGCTAATAAATATGTACTGCAAGCCGGCCTTTCAGTCACGTGACTTAAAATCATATGAGTTTAAAAGCTAGTTCATTTCAAAGGTATGAGTACTATTCCAAGGACTTCGAAACTTTTCCTCCAGACGCAGTCATGTGAGCAGTGAACGGATACAACGATAAGCACGTCTGGTTTGCACCAGCGTCTCGACATTCATTCACAAAGGTGGTAGCACGATACACAGTGACGTAATGAGTCTTTCTTAAGTTGCATGACACGCATCGTAGACTATATTCGTGATAAGAATTATGAAATGGAATGTATTTGCGTGTATAATCCGCATTTAAACACACTTCTGCTATCTGCGAAACGTTTCATTTTCTTAGTTGGGACGTCAAAGAGTTTGATATCTGTAACTACACACTTTCCTCTGTCGAACTTAACCCAGGTATTCTGTATACAAGATTTCGATCTATAATAACGTTGATAGGTATCGGTGTTGTTCCCAAACTATGATGCACTGTTACCACAAATTTTATAAAGGGATACGTGTACTACAAGCGGTGCTGTTATCATTTTCACATGCTGAAAGAAACGTCTAGGAGATAATTATCTGTGCGCCTCAAAATATAAGGGCTATAAATTCTATTTGCCTATGTGAACAGTTATCACACCACAATACGTCAATAGCAGAAATGTTCAAATTTCGTCGACTTAATGGTTTTTGGTTACCCAAGAAATGCCAAAAGTAGTGGAAATTTAATTGCTTTAGCAAATCAAAATGGTTCGAATGGCTCCGAGCACTATGCGACTTAACTTCTGAGGTCATCAGTCGCCTAAAACTCGGAACCAATTAAACCTAACTAACCTAAGGACATCACACACATCCATGCCCGAGGCAGGATTCGAACCTGCGACCGTAGCGGTCGCTCGGTTGCAGACTGCAGCGCCTAGAACCGCACGGTCAAAAGTTTTCGATCACGTATCAAACTTCGTTTTGAATGTTCTATCATATCCCCGTTGTCACACACATAGAGACTAAGCGCCTATATTGTGTATTTGAGTGTTCACTGAGAGGGGCGCTTATGAGTATCCACAGTAACACTAACGTGCCTTTACTTCAGACGGTTCCATTCGAATAGGCCTCATTCCTCCAGCTGTCTGTGTAACAATCAGTTCGCACTATTTAGCAGTACACTGTGTGCATCTCGCGGTACGTTTGTATACCTGCTCAGGTTCATACCAAATTACTGCCTAATGGAGCAGAAGAATGTGTTGTAATTGTAGCTCTGCATCAGTAAGGCTATTCTAGCAGGACAATAGAAACAGAAGTTGACGTAGCCCAATCCCCAGTGGTGTATATACTGCTGCGCTTCAAGAAACCTGGCGCCAATGCAAGTGTTTCGCGATCTCGAAGTCACATCAGACAGGAAAAGTCAGTTCGTATATGGACAGAATAAGTGTCAGAGGACTCCGACAGCACCTGAAATTTGCGAGGAAGTGAGTAGTACGCAAGCAGCACCAATCTCTGTCTGAATGGTTAAACACCGTCTTCGTGAACAAGGTTTGAAGGTATGCATATCGTCCAAAAAACCTTTATAATGCAAACAAAACAAGGTAAAAAGATTTCAGTGGCCACAGAAACATAACAACTGGAGCGTGCAGCAATGTTCCAAGGTGTTATTCACCTTGTCCACGTTTGAGATCCCTTAAGGTAAACTGAAAAAAAAAACAGAGAATTCCGCACTCTCACTTAGTATATCTGAGCTCGGTCTTTCCAAACCACTGTTAGCATCGATGCAGCATCCTTATCCAGAACAATTCTATGCCGTATTTTATGTGTACACCCATCCTCTTTCTGAACCACTGAGCCCAGGTTCACAAAACGATGAGCTATTCCATATCCTGAAAGTACACTAGTAGCTGCCAGTAACTCACCTCTGTCGTCATTCATAATCTTGATGTTTTTGTTACTAACTGCTTCCTCTCCTAAATTTACCCAACAGTTCCTCCACTACGAGTTGTGGTTCTGCACACAGTGTGGTTTCAACAGTAACTCTTAATTTACTGATTCTTCGTCCTCCAATTCAGATCCAGCGAATCAAGCCACGAAGATCTTTTCTCGTAGTATATTCTCCATAGATGTTAAATAGAACTGCTGATATAATGCACCCTTATCTAACTCCTTTACATGGTTCAAAAGGAATTGAAATAGTCTTATCTAACCTAATTATTGGCTTGCTATCAGCGTAGGGATTTCTGATAACGGTGATAAGGTAATCAGGAATGCCCATTCCGCTGTCACATTTCGACAGTTCTGTCCATCGCAATCATTTGAAAGGCTTACTGTAGTCTTAGAAACACAAAATTAAAGGGATACTGAATTCAAAAATTGTTCAAATGGCTCTTAGCACTATGGGACTTAACATCTGAGGTCATCAGTCCCCTAGACTTAGAACTACTTAAACCTAACTAACCTACGGAAATCACACACATCCATGCCCGAGGCAGGATTCGAACCTGCGACCGTAGCAGCAACGCGGTTCCGGACTGAAGCGCCTGGAACCGCTCGGCCACAGCAGCCGGCTGTACTGAATTCTCTACATTTTTCAGTTAGCTGTCTGCCATTGAGAATCTGCTCTCGTGTTTATCATCCATAAACCCAGCTTGCTATGTTGGTATTTCTTTATCTACGCACGTAGTTCAAATTTAGAAGGTACGATGGAAACTGCAATGGAAAACAAAAAACCAAATTCTAGACACGGAATTTTACAATTTTTTCACTTCTACTTGCGGAAGTATACTTCATAATAATCGTGCATTGTCATACAAATAACAGGCCAGGATTATGCAGATATATAGGTACCATATACTGTACTCTCCCCAGCCTAGTGCTACGTGCATATGCCCTCCACATGTCATTTCAAAATATGAAAACAGTTTTCTTTGTAATAATAATTCTGCATATCATTGTCATTATTACCATGTGGAAGCTAAATATGCAATATTAGTAAGATATTCTGTAAATGGAGAGAGGATGCATCATACAATAAATTACGCGTTAGTAAAAATTTTAAGCTGACAAAGCATAATATCATCTTTCAAATTAGGGCGGAAGAAGAAAACAACTGCAGCGATACATGAACACGGCGTTTCTGCATAAGAAGAAAAAGAAGGAAAAGCAAACTTTAAACATTAAAACAACTAGAAACAATGATAATTCATTGAAACCCTCAGCTGCCGACAGGTGTTTTTGATATACCTCGATGGGGACAGCTGAAAACATAATTTCTGACCGGGACTCGAACCCGGGATCTCCTGCTTACATGGCAGACGCTCTACCCATCTGAGCCTTAGCTGGCGCGAGTAGTGAGTGGATGGGCCAATATCTATTAGGAACATTACGTATGTAGATTGTGGACAGTTGGGAATATGGGTCTCACCGGAAGCGTGCAAGGGATAAGTCCCTGCAATCGCGCTATTTATTTGTGTCCTCGGTGGCTCAGATGGACAGAGCGTCTGCCATGTAAGCAGGAGATCCCGGGTTCAAGTCCCGGTCGGGGCACACATTTTCAGCTGTTCCCATCGAGGAATATCAACAACACCTGTCGGCAGCTGAGGGTTTCAATTAATTATCATATATTCTAGAGAAGCTTCATGGCCATCAGTGGTATCTGTTTCGAGGACAGTTACTCTCTTCATACAACTAGAAACAATGCAATATGGGTCTACGCTTTCCAGTCAAATCAATGTGATCAACGGGGGATCGTAATGAGACGTGCAGGAACAGTGTCAGCGAGGTTCTGAAAGGTAGCGAGAGAGAGATGTGGACCCATATCGACTCTAGTGCCGAGGACAGCTGCGACAGGTGTCTTGGTTGACGATCCTTGGCTCGAACAGTCCGAACGAGGTCGTCACACAGATTCTCGATTGGATTTAAATCCGGGGAGTCTGGCGTCCAGGGGAGTACGGTAAACTCACACTGGTGCCCTTCCAACCACGCATGTACACTGTGAGCTGTGTGACACGTTGCATTGTCCTGCTAGTAGGTATCATCGTATCCAGGAAGAACAATCTACATGTGATGGACATGGTCCACAAAGATAGATACATATTTGTGTTGATCCATTTTACCTTACAGAACAATGATGTCACCCAGGGAGTGCCCTCTAGCCTGGACCGTATCGACGATTGTTTCAGGGTGTTTGCTTTCAGACGTTTCACGCCGTACACGCCAATGGCCATCTGTCTGACAGTGCGTAAAACGTGATTCATCTCGATAGGCCGCCTGTCGCCACACAGTGTATAACATTCCTGTCTGCTACTACTGTACCATAACCTCAATGCCAGAAACAGGTTGTGACATAAAACTATTTTGTAAAATCAACTATGGCAGAAAGCAACAGAGCAGTGTTACCCTGGAATTTTGTTATGTTGACCGTGTTGTTCCTAA
The DNA here is from genome assembly GCF_023864275.1 of Schistocerca cancellata. NCBI lineage: Eukaryota > Metazoa > Arthropoda > Insecta > Orthoptera > Acrididae > Schistocerca > Schistocerca cancellata. The sequence continues at coordinate 316,471,337 of NC_064633.1, read as the reverse complement.
CGGAGGTGGCTTATCGGAAATGAAAGTCAGAATTATGTAAATATTGGAATAGTGACAAACAAAATTTTGCCTAGCTATACCGTTTATAGAATAAGGGAAACGGTCGCCAGCCTAATTAGGCAAGAGAAAGATGAACGTTCTCGTTTATGAAAGTAGGTATAAGTAACTATAGTGGACAAACACAACCTAGACTTAGCCACACGCGAGTGCAATGAACTCTGACACACATATGTTTTAAGATTGAAGCTAACAACTGGAGCAGCACTAACTATTTGCTAAATTATAAGAGATACCGAAACACCCTATTACTTTCAGGCTTATTTAAAGTGAATGGTCTTTATAACATTACTATTAACATGCACTTCTAATACACAAGATACACAAACACTTAGCAAACATGAATATATAATGTTTCACAACTGCAGCTTTCTCACTTTTACTACAGCGAAACACAATACTGACCAAATTGCAAGAAACTGACTCACCTTTTAGAATTTACTACAGACAATAATGTGATCATTTGCCTTATAAGCCTCAGTCTTAAGAACTTTTAATATTGAAGTTAGCAACAGCACTTTAAATAGCAGTTTTAATAGGAAAATTATTTTGAGCAAATAACATTTACTTTAACTCACTCTATTGCCACATTAACTTTAACCTTCTTTTTACTAAGTTCAAGAGGCATTAATTAGCAAAACTCTAGGCTTTAATTTCTTTTAGTAAGGACACTCGGATATCACTTTAGCTCAAACGGAGAGGAACCTGAGAGGTGTTATGATGAGGAGAAAAATCAAGGTAGGTACATAAATTCAGATATAAATTACCTTATATTTCAGCGCATTAGCACGTCCATTAAGCTGATCCTTCACTGTACATCATTATAGCATTACGTTGCAATGATTGCGCAATGTGGTGGCAACTGCATGTTGGTAGGTGGAATTGTAGGTAGAATTGCTGGACTCCGTCATTTCTTGGTGGCGATGATAGATACAAACTCCAGAATAGTTCCAGCTATTTATCCATCCATCCGAGGCCTTGGAAAGAAGCAGGAAAAGCCTCTCTCGGAATCAGCACAATATGCATCTTTTACATGGCAGTGCACGGACTCGTAGCTCGTCTCCGACTCGTAGCTCGTCTCCGACTCGTAGCTTGTCCCCGACTGACTAACAGTTCCACCTTTTCTACCTAGGCCAACCACAATTTGCGCGCGCTACACAGTTCCGTTCCCGAGGGGAACCACTACACCTTTTACATACAAATTAACTAAGAACCCTAAGTGAAGGTCAACAGTTTATATAACAGCAAACAAATACATTAAATAAAACCGAACATTTTCACATATTAACACTTTTACAAAAAATTATTCACACAAAATTACAATTATATACAGTAAGTTTTGTTCCCTCCAAATGGGACAAAGAATTTTAAATTACAGATACACTACTTTGCATAGAATCAAATCACGACATCAAAGGTTTGACAAAGAAAAGAGTACACAATTTTATGTTATCGATTCAAACACATTTACAGAAGATCAACAATGTAACATTAAATAAAGCAAAAGCAAAATAAATTCATACAGCATAAGAGCTGTGGTGTTACAAGTGGATGTCCATTTGTGGTACCGGCGTAAAAAATTCCAGTTTTCGTCGCCGATGAACAGCTGTCAACATGGGTGCGTGAGCCAGGCGCCTGCTGCAGGAGCTCACAAGCAGCAACGTTCGCTGACCGGTAGTTGAGGAGACACCGCTGGTAGTCCCTTGGTTCATCTGGCTGGTGAGCTGATCAGCACTTGCACTTCTATTCGCCTGTGTTCATCTCTGCAATCGTCGTTGATCGCTGTCATCTATGGCCCTTGGTGAATCACATTGACTCGGAGCCGCTTCTGGATGGCACCATTTTGTCAAGCACGGTATACAATAACAGTAGCGACAAGACGACAGTTTACAAACTTGACTGTTTCGGAAATGCTCCCAACCTCGGCCCGAAAGGCAATGGTCATGCCATTTTGGACGTCTAATAAATTACTCTGTTTGCACAGTACGAAAACGACTGCACTGTTTGCTACGTCCCCCCCCCCCCCCATATGCTTTATACGCTGCCGTTTGTGAAAAGTGCAACACCGAGAAGGAATTACCCTAATAGCGCCACACTTGGTGGAAGTGGCGACGAGTGTGCAAGCAATACGTGATACGTTTTGCAGCGAGGCGGGATACACGTAGGCCGAGCAGAGCCCTCTCAGGTCCGACAGGGTCGGTGTTGCGCCTAGGGTAGTTGGTGCAGAGCTCTCACACAAGGTAGAGACAATACAGTGAGTGCCAGTATGCCTCGTCGACGTCAAAGGGAGCTATATCGGCATGTGAGCGATTTCTAACGGGGTAGAATGATCGGTATCCGGGATACGGGGTTGTCATACGGTGACAGTTAGGTTCGCACAGGGCATGCTGCGACGACAGTGATGCGTGTGTGGAAGCATTGGATAGAGGAAGGTCGTTCGCAGCGACGAGCGGGAACTGGACCACGGAACATGAGCACAGCACAGGATGACCGTCATCTTGTTCGCATGGCCATTACGGACCGTAGTGCGAAATCCACAGTGTTGGCTCGTCGCTGGAGCACAGCAACAGGTGTGAATGTGTCCGCATCAACGGTTAGTCGTCGTCTGATGCAGGTTGGACTGGTTACGTCGGCTTCCGTTGTTCAGAAACCACAAGCTCCTCCGACTGCAACGGTCACGTGAACACCGTCACTGGGGTGCTGAGTGGCAACATGTAATCTTTTCGGATGAGTCCCGCTTCAACGTGTCCTACAGTGATGGCCGCATACATGTCGAGCGTCGTGAGCGCAACCCGGAGGGCTGCATTGTGGAGCGGCATATCAGACAAACACCAGGTGTGATGGTTTGGGCCGCCATTGGTTACAACAACCGATCTCGCCTCGTACGTATTGCGGGCATTTTGAAGTGCAACCGGTACCTAATGGAGGTTGTGGAACCTGAGATACTATCTCTGCTTCAGGCATCTCCACAGGCCACATTTCAACAGGACAATGCCCGGCCACATATTGCGAGGAACGTACAAGCCTCCTTCGTTCGCCAAACATGTCGCCCATTGAACATGTCTGGGATATGGTTGGTCGGCACCTGGTGCGTCACGGTCCTCCAGTAACTGGTGTCACGGATTTTTGGGCTCGGATACGAACTGCGTGGAGGGATATGCCCCAGGAACGTATTCAGAACCCTATTTATTCAATGCCACGGCGTATAGCAGCTTTAATTCCAGTGCATGGTGGCCACACGACATAGGCCTCAAAGAACATGTACAGATTTGAAACCGTAATCATTTGTTACTTGTCATGTGCCTAACCTGTGGCATTAAATTAATTGAATTCATGCGTTTCCTTCTTGGTGTTGCAATTTCCACAAATAGTAGTGTATAACCTGCACTGTTAGTGCTGCCACCAAACGTGTGTAAACAGTTGTGCTCGTTGATGTCGAACGTAGGCGGTGGTCACATTAACGTGGCTGGAGCGTGTGTATAAGGACACGTCGTAGACATGTCGACCACTGGTTGCGCTCTTCTTCCTCCAACAGGGTTTTTACGGCGCTGGTCATTTGGATAGCGGCGCCGACCGGTTCAGAGAGGGCGGCACAGTACCTCACTGCGGATACACGGAGCTTTTCCGGTGAACGAGGACTGTAGGGGTGTAGTTGAGCAGTGACTTAGTAAGCAGGTGGTTTCCAGGGTTACTGGACGCAAATTTCGCAGAGCTATGTATGGACGCGAATTTCACTGGGCGCTGTTTCCATGTACCACCGTAGTTTTATACTCGGAGGCCAGACTCCTACGCCTAGGTAGGAAACGGACCGTTGGGAGGGAGAAGCAACACCGGTGATAAAGAATCACTTTAAGCCGGCCGTGCATGGCCGCACCGGTAGCGACTGTGCCGGCGGCAGGACTGGGACGCGACAGCCGGAGTCCCTCTGCAGCGGCGGCCAGATAGCAGGGCAGCTGTCCTCGGCGGCAGGGTGTTTCGCAACGAGCGCACGAGTGCCGGCGAGCCGCCGGACGTCCGCCGCGCCTTGTGCGGCTACTCGCGGCCCTATATAGAACACCAGCCGGATACTGTAGCGTGACCGGCCATCCGGCGCATTCTCTGCTGCGACTGCTTAATGCTTCACCGGCTAATGGGCACTCTGCGCTCCAGGCTCTTCCGTCACGACATCCTGCAAGGGCGCAGGCAGGCATCTCGCTCGTAGGCCTCTCAAAAATCCTGTACACATACTCTTACCGCCATGTTGTTGTGGCCTTCAGTCCTGAGACTGGTTTGATGCAGCTCTCCAAGCTACTCTATCCTGTGCAAGCTTCTTCATCTCCCAGTACTTACTGCAGCCTACATCCTTCTGAATATACTTAGCGTATTCATCTCTTCGAATCCCTCTACGATTTTTACCCTCCACGCTGCCCTCCAGTGCTAAATTTGTGATCCCTTAATGCCTCAGAACATGCCCTTCCAACCGGTCCCTTCATCTTGTCAAGTTGTGCCACAAACTCCTCTTCTCCCCAATTCTATTCAACACCTCCTCATTAGTTATGTGATCTACCCATCTAATCTTCAGTATTCTTCTGTAGCACCACATTTCGAAAGCTTCTATTCTCTTCTTGTCCGAACTATTTATCGTCCACGTTTCACTTCCATACATGGCTACACTCCATACAAATACTTTCTGAAACGACTTACTGACGCTTAAATCTATACTCGATGTTAACAAATTTCTCTTCTTCAGAAACGCTTTTCTTGCCATTGCCAGTCTACATTTTATATCCTCTCTACTTAGACCATCATCAGTTATTTTGCTCCCCAAATAGCAAAACTCCTTTACTACTTTAAGCGTCTCATTTCCTAATCTAATTCCCTCAGCATCACCCGAGTTAATTCGACTAAATTCCATTATCCTCGTTTTGCTTTTGTTTATGTTCATCTTGTACCCTCCTTTCAAGACACTGTCCATTCCGTTCAACTGCTCTTGCAAGTCCTTTGCTGTCTCTGACAGAATTACAATGTCATCGGCGAACCTCAAAGTCTCCATGGATTTTAATACCTACTCCGAATTTTTCTTTTGTTTCCTTCACTGCTTGCTCAATGTACAGATTGAATAACATCGGGGAGAGGCTACAACCCTGTCTTACTCCCTTCCCAACCACTGCTTCCCTTTCATGCCCCTCGACTCTTATAACTGCCGTCTGGTTTCTGTACAAATTGTAAATAGCCTTTCGCTCCCTGTATTTTACCCCTGCCACCTTCAGAACTTGAAAGATACGGTAACGAAACTACAATAGTAACAGGTTCCCTGCTAGGCAAATAAACTGTTTGTTAGTCTTGTTTCAGGTTACTCGTATGCTCCTACTAGCTGAGCACACGGTGGTGCCCGGGTATGCACTCGTATTTAATCCAATCTTCTATTAGTCCATCTCCTCCGTGCCTCCTTCTTTCTCTCTCAATCTCACCTTCGCGCCCTCTCTGTCTGTCTCCTCCTGGTTTCTTTCATTGTCCATCTCCTTCTCCTCCCTCTCCATCTCCATCTCCTCCTCCTCCTTTCATCTCTCCATCTCGTTCTTCCTCTCCCCCTGTCCACCTCCTTCTCTTATTTTGCTCTCTCCATCTCCCTCTTTCCCCTCATTTCTGTCCGTCTTCTCCTCTTCCCTTCCTCTGTTCATCTCTTCCTCTTTCCTTTCTCTAACCACTTCCTCCTCTCTCTTCTCTCTGAGCATCTGCCGCTCTCTCTCTCTCTCTCTCTCCGCCTACCTCCTCCTCCCCCCTTCTCTCTCAATGTTATCACACTGACACCATAGTGCCCTCGTAATTCTTATCCTACAGTATTTCGTCCCAAAACGCATCTAATATGTGTTCTAAATTTGGCTGAAATCGTTCCAGCGGTTTAAAAAAAACTTTGTGTTCTGCTTTACGGCAGGTCTTGTCATGGGGGAACCCTCGTCGGAGAGGTCCACCTCATGAGCGTTTAGGGAAGTGATTCCAGTGGTGGTTTCCCGTTCTCTTCCACTGGTGGTGATGAAATGATAATGAGGACAACACAACACCCAGTCCCTGAGTGGAGAAAATCTCCGACCCAGCCAGGAATCGAACCCGGGCCACTTGGCGTGACAGATCGCCGTGCTGAACACTCAGCTGTCGGGGCGGACTCCAGGGGTTTAGGACGAGCTTTTTACCCGTGGCTTTGCCTGCGTACGCACAGTTCAAATGCATATCAAATATATTTAACGTATTTCACACGTATTTGTGCATATATTACACCTGCATCTTTAGCGAATTTCTCCCTGCAGTTTCGTGCTCACGCAGCTTAATGTTAATCATGTCATATCTCCTGAACTATGTGCTGCACAATGATACAATTTTTCCGGTACAGTGTGGAACGTCGCGCGTGATGCCACATTTCTGTGGTAGGGGTTTCTCATCCTCTCACATATGGTTTAACACCAATACAGCAGTAACCACTTCTTGTTAAGTAATTTACTAACAGTTGTCCTTTTGGTGGTGTAACTTTTCAATCTTTGTAACTGACTGTCTGGTGTAACTTCATGCTTCTTGGTGGCTGTGTGTTGCCATTAGTTTCAACTATGTGAAACTTCTGATTTTGGAGTTCCTATGTGTGTAGTGTACGCCATATGCAGTATCTGTGAAAGCTACAGGTATGACCATGTAGATGTGATTGCTGCATAACTAAACAAATTTTATGCGTATTCTTTATCTTTGGGCTTCTAATTCCAAACATTTATACAAATCTTAATTGTACGACATCAGTATGTATTTCAACGAAACCAACGCTTACATACTTAACTACGTAAGATTCTTGGGCCATGACTGAACAAATCGCTGAATATAAAATATCCATTGCTATGAGTATAGAGCAACAGAGTATTTCCTAATACATTGCTCTGAGTACGTTTCGCCTAACAACAGTAATAAACGTGTAAAGTAGCATGAGATAATCTGAATCTGTGCAAGAAGAATAAACCTCATTGTTCCGTATAAGCACTAGGCAATGTCTGAATCTGCCCCTAATAATGATATGGCTTACCTGTGCATCAACAGAAACGTAGCTCTATTACACAAAACAATCGTACTCATATGCAACAAAATGAGCTGGAAGAAATGATGTTACTTTTGATATTACTTAAATAAATCTCGTAAAGTGCGATGCGAACAAACTAAGCGCCAGCAAATCATGTGTTAGTAATCAGGTCACGCGAGCTGCAGTGCGAGCCCAGATAATTTTAGTTCGAAAATCGTTCGAACTGACAAGTGGGATGTGAAGAAGGCTCTGTAGCTGATAACTTGGAAACTACTGTGATTTATTTTTGTATTAACTAGCGGAAGTAGAGAATGTGTACATTGCTAATCATTGTTATTAACGATAGCAGTAGTTTTGGATAAATAAAAGAAAGCTCATAAAATGAGCACTTTAGATAAAACTTCCTCTTACATTCAGAGCTTTAAAAGGAATAGGTAAAGAGTGGTATGATCCTTTCCTGAGTTTATGCATATTATTGCGTATCAGTCGGTTTACGAGTGCCACCAGTTACGCCGCCGCTTTTCCTACAACGGCTAAAGAGCACTGCCACGAACTATTACGCCGCTGCCAATGAGATGCAACCACCCCCTCTCCGGAACTCCAGCGGCGGGTGTATTTAAATTCTAGCATTCATGCACTGACCTCACTTTGTGTGTTTGCTAGTTGAATGACATTTTCACACTTTCATAGCGGCCACGGCTTCATCCTCTGAATAGATATTGCATGTAAGAGTGACAGATTTATAAATCTTTTTTATCTGTATAAGATAAATTTCTTCATTCAAAAATACTGTTAGCAACTGACGCTGGAGCTTCAGCAACAAAACTATGTATTATTTTCAATATTTTATATTAGATACAGAATAAATAAATATCTGAATTCGTGTTCATGAACAGAATATGTTCCTCGCTCCACTATCCACTAAAAAACCACACAGCATGCAAAGGAAGACATAACAGTTACCAAGTTTTAAACCAACAACGTTCTAATAGACAAAACACAAGTTGAATACTGAAGAAAAGAAATGAATCTGAAAATGCTCCCTAAACGCGAATTTCCGTTTCCTGCAATGCCACTGCACGTGAATGCATACGCAGATATTACCTCATTTGATACGTTTTAAGTTTCATCAACTGTATTCCCAAATCAGGCCTCCATACGAGCACGTTTCAAGTCAACACATGCGATTCTACCAACGGTCCACAAGAAAGTTCACTCCAGCGCGTTCTGATTACTCGGCAGTATAAACTTTGTAATCCAAAGACTCTCCTCTGTACATGTAATCTGGAGTTTGTGTGGCAAATATGACAAACAAAACTGCCATCTCTCACAATATAGGAACCTCATACAATGCCAGGTTCCCTTTAAGTACCAATCTGGTTGCAACCGTAAATTTGTGAAGGCTGTTCTTGGTAATGTGAAAGGGGTAATGTGAAAGGGGAACGCCACCGTCCTTCACTCACGAGTTGAATACAACAGCAAGGTGCAGGCTCTGCTCGACGATCCTGCCTACCGCAGGCTGAGAGAGGATCCCACTGGCAAAATCCAGATAAAAACATTAGATCTTCTCAAGAAGAGTTTTATTCCTTCCAAAGTGACCAAAAGCCTACGTCAACAGGCTGCAGTTCCCCCAAGACTGTACGGCCTACCGAAGATTCACAAGGATGGGACACCTGTTCGCCCAATAGTGAGCAACATTGGAGCTCCTACTTATTTTCTGGCCAAACATTTTACTACGCTGTTGACACCTCTCATAGGCAAGTGTGATCACCATATCCGGAATTCAGAGGACGTCGTAGGACGCCTGAAGACACTTAAGCTACAAACGTCGGATATTTTGGTTAGTTTTGACGTTACATCTTTGTTTACGAAAGTACCTGTGCAGGACTCGTTAGAGCTTATCAGCAGCCAGTTTGAGAGATACATTGTGGCATTATTTAAACACGCGCTTATCTCAACTTATTTCTTATTCAATAACCAGTATTTTGAAGAAGCGGACGGTGTCGCCATGGGCGTCCTCTGTCTCCCATGATGGCCAACTGTTTTATGGAAGACTTTGGGGAAAAACACTACAGTCGGCAAGTCGCAAACCGTCTTGTTTCTGGCGGTATGCAGACGATACTTTTGTGGTATGGCCCCACGGAATAGAGACATTACCTGTGTTTCTCCGGCATCTGAACTCGCTGCAGCCCAATATACAGTTTGTAAGTAGGCTGTTTATGTTTTCTTATTGGCAACGTTACGTAGCGCTCTGTATGAAAATCACTGGCTGTGCTGTGTGCAGCCTGTGTGCTAGTTTGCATTGTTGTCTGCCATTGTAGTGTTGGGCGGCGGCAGCTGGATGTGAACAGCGCGTAGCGTTGCGCAGTTGGAGGTGAGCCGCCAGCAGTGGTGGATGTGGGGAGAGAGATGGCGGAAGTTTTGAAATTGAACTGCTATATATATTATGATTATTAAGGTAAATACAGTGTTTGTTCTCTATTAAAATCTTTCATTTGCTAACTACCCCTATCAGTAGTTAGTGACTTCCGTAGTTTGAATCTTTTATGTAGCTGGCAGTAGTGGCGCTCGCTGTATTGCAGTAGTTCGAGTAATGAAGATTTTTGTGAGGTAAGTTATTTGTGAAAGGTATAGTTTAATGTTACTCAGGGCCATTCTTTTGCAGGGATCTTTGATAGTCAGATTGCGTTGCGCTAAAAATATTGTGTGCCAGTTTAAGCACAGTCGTGTATACAATTCTTCTAAGGGGACGTTTCAAGTTCACTATGGAAGTTTCAAAGGATGGCATCTTACCATTCCTGGACATCTTAGTCAGAAGAAAAGCTGATGGTACAATGGGACACAGCGTCAATCGCAAATCAACTCATACGTAGCTATATTTGCAGGCCTTAAGTTGCCATCATCCTGCGCATCTTCTTTGGTGCATAGAGCACATGTAGTCTCAGATGCCGACAGTCTACCTGGTGGGCTACAACACCTGAGAACGGTATTCCAACAGAATGGCTATTCCGATAGGCAGATACGCCATGCATTCCGTTCCAAGCAAACTCGACGTAGGGATGTAAACGAAGATGCGGAATCACTCACTGCAAAAGCGTTCTTGCCCTAATTTGGCGGTATGTCTTTGAGAATAAAAAGAATCCTCAAAAAGCACGTCAAGTGTGTTTTTCTGCCACTAGCAAATTTGAGGAATTTATTGTGCTCCGCCAAAGACGACCTTGGGCTTAGGAAACGTGGCATGTAGAAAATCCCATGCCAATGAGGAAAATCTTATATTGGACAGACATACCGAACCGTGCAAGAACGTTGCGTCGAACACCATCGTCATACACGCCCGGATTCAACCTGATAAATCAGCGGTAGCGGAGCATTGCCTGGACACGGGACATCGTATGCTTTACGAACAGACGGGAATTTTATCCCCAGCGTCATCTTTCTGGGACTGTGTTGTTAAAGAGGCCATACAAATCTGCACGGCGGACAATCTTATCAACAGGGAAGCAGGTTTTGAACTAAGCGCCGCCTGGAATCCAGCACTGGCTGCCATTAAATCAAAAACAGGGGAAACAGGAGCTTTCGATTCATCGAGTGACGCAACGCGCAACTGAGATTTAGTTCAGCCTTTAACCGCAGGAGCGTCCGGCCAGCACAGTTATTGCCTACAGCGCAAGCGCGGATGGCCTTTCCGCGGCTCCCGGCAGAAGGTACCAGGAGCGCCGCTTTCCTCCAACTACGAGCGTCTTCCCGCGCACGCGTATTGCCTGCTCCCGGCATGATAAGTTCCGAGGCCGCAGCGCGATTATCATCGGTCGCGCCTTACAGCAGTAACAGCAGCAGCTACCACCATTTGGTGATGTCGGGCAGTTGCATCGAGGAAATATTGTGCGAGTTACACAATACGATGCGGCGGCAAACCCGAGAATCGTATTTGCAACAGATCCTTCGGGAAAGCATGAAAAGTCACGTATGAAAGTTTCTGGTTCTAGAATACGAAGTTTTAAATGACAACCTTTTCCTCTGTGTGCTGTAGCCCCTGTCCATGCACTCAGTTTCTTAATTTATTAATTTAGAGCATGTCTAATAACTTTCTTGACGTCTAATGGTAACATTTGTTGCAAAAAAACCTTTTCCTAGAGTTACGCGACGTGCTGCAGGTGTATAATTGTACAAGAATCGTTTTGGGTTCAACGTGCTTCTTCCGTTCCGCTTCTCCCGCCACTCTGCATCTTATGAATGAAGGTACAATGCCGACTACAGGATAATTATTTGGGACTGAGGTTGGTCTAACGCTGTCGCCACACGAATCGGGCATTCGAACGTTAACGTTGAGCGTACTGAATTTCTGACGTCACAGCGTGGGAAAAGTACGCTATGAAGTCTTTCCCAACGTGCAGAGCGGTATCAAGCAAGGCACATATTCTGAACGCGCATTTGAACGTAGACCAATCAGATGGAAGAACGCCACCTACGTCACGTATCTCTGTTTCAGCATATACTACAGAGTTGGGAAGCGTCATATTGGATTTCAGCTGAAGCCCATATTTGGTGGGTTTTATACTATAAATTACGTCTTAGAAATACACGTTCTTTCAAATCACTAGAACATTGAGGACCTCTCGAAAACGCGTCTTTATGCGTACGATTTGTCGTAGAAAAACGATGGGAATCTTCATATTGGAGGTTAAAGCATTTTCAAATTATAACATTCCTATTACGAAAGTATGCTATTTCAAGGTTTTGGCACATTAAAGATGGATCAAAAACGTGTTGTTCATGGTACGGTTTATGGCAATTAAATGGCAGTTGATGACGTATCAGCGGTTAAAGCGTTCAGGAGATGGCAACATACAAGACTTAGTTGTATGTGCCTGAAGTACAGTGAAAGATGACAAATGGACAGCCAGTGCAGTAGCTCAGCGTATTTCGCAAGGAGCTTGTCACCATCTGTAACAAAAAATGTGAGTGAAGTTCTCATCACACGTCAAATGACATCTACATATAACCACTAACGAGAAAGCGACGGGGAAACAGATCGAAAGAAAAAAGATATACGAAAACGAAAAACCAAAATAGAGATGTGGAGTCACGAAGCAGTGAGTGCTGTGTGCAGATGGTTCGCTTCTCGCTACATCCAATTTTTTTTAAATTCACTTTGAGGTGTTCTACGAGGACCTAGGACTTTCTCACTGATTTAATAGATATATGTTCACTCTACCACTCTCTCTCTCACTTCTCCCCCCCCCCCCCCCTCTCTCTGTTTCTCTCTCCAGATTGTCTGTTCGATTGACTTTATCTGTAAGATAGCTTGAACTACTTGCCATAACATATTTGCCATTTTCTTGTTTCAAGTCTTGTATTTCACATGTTCTGAAGACTCCGCTACTGAACAAAAAGTGATCAAGTCAGAATGGCCATAGCGTTTTCCTAAAAAGTGAGAATAGTAAAATAATTCTGTTTTACGTGGAAGACAACTACAAATTTGTATCGTACTATCTGTAATGGAACATTTGCAAGCTGATGTGCTTACTGACTGGACGTGAAGCTTTCCTATTTGCCTTGCAATATGTTCATGGATATTGAAGTTTTGATTGTGTATACTACAGACAGAACAACACGACTGGCATATTGACAAGGGAGGAAATGCCCGTTTTAATAGGGCTAACTTGGGAATTTTATGCCTGTCTGTTTCGTAAATAAACTGAGTGATTTGCGAGCGTACTACTGCCCCGTTTACCACGTTGATGCACAAGCCGGGTTCTTTCTGCGCCTTCATCAGCGCGATGGACGTCAAGTCAGCACGTTGAATGTTGAAAGCCATAGCCCGTGTGACAACGGCTTAAGGCACCGAGTGACTAAGAGGACGTACCGTTTACGACCACGTCCATATGCCTTTCGTGAACCGACTCTCACCAAACTGATACTCCTTACCCTCCTACAGAAAACACAGACTAACACAGTTGACCAGGTAACCTGGGGCATAGGGTACACTGAATAAGCGTCCGTGTAGATTATTTGTAAATTAAACAGTAGTCGGGCGTTTCCTAGACATCGCTGACGTCATACTGCGTGGTTGTAATTAAAGTGCAGCTACTCACAAAGGTCCAGTGTCGGCTGCAATTATCGTATGGCAGCGGAACTTGGTAGATATGCTAACGCGTTACTGCATAACCGATTTCCACTGGAATAAAATTGGTTACAATTTTGGCCACCAGGCGCAAATCTGGCGCTGTACAGCATCTCGTCGACGTCTCCAGCGCTCATACTGAATAAATTATGAAAGCATCAGTTAATAATAAAATCACTTATTTGACCTTTTTCTGCCCACATCCGATCCCCAATCCATTACATATGGAAACATTTCAATACGTCGCTCCTGCAGTCACAGCGCCAGACTACCTGGTGGCAAAAATCGGAACTAATTTTTTTCAGCATAAATCGGTTCTCCATCAACGCATTAGCGTATCTACCAAGTTCCACTGTCGTACGATACTTGCAGTCCACACTGGACGTCTATAAGTAGCTGTGCTTTAATTATAATCATCCGGTACCAACGGCAAATCCTTCAACGACCAGGAGAAATCTCGGTGAAAACATAATACCCTCGGATCGTCCTCTTCTGTTCTCTCGAGACTTGGCGATCACTGCTATAGTATCCCGATCGGCAAAGGACAATGCACGCTCGAGTCGACACAGGGTTAATTGGAACGAACCTGTTTTTCGGGAGGTCACGTGTCCTACTGTTCAGGCGTGTGAACGTCGCGTAAGACAGGGTCGCGCAGACAAGAGAACGCGTAAACAAAGCACTGCGCGCACAGAGAACAGACAATAACGGGCGACTGCTTGCGTGTCGCGGCCTTTGTTCTCGTAGGCGGCCGTCAATTATTTTAAACAGCAGCCGCACGACAGCGCGCGCCCATAAACGTAAAACACGCTGCTGCGAGTGAGTGAAATAGCATACAAAACAAACACGCCGCCCCCGCTCATGCATAAGGGGCGGTCATTGTCCGAAAGAAAATCGTTATTAGTAACGTCACGCTGTATCCACTTTCCGGCCTATTACCCGCGTAACGCACTTTCGATTGAACTGTCTCGCCGGGGCAGTTAACTCGTGACGTATGAATACAGCCCTGTGTCGTCGTTTAGGCAAATTATGACGCCCCCTGTCAGGAAATGCGTGTTAGTCGCAGGACGTGGCGTGTAATTCAGCTCCGAAGGGGCACACTATTCCTTTTTACGCACCAGGAAGCGTTCGTCATTGGTACGAAGATGTACTGTGGCTTCGTAACAAAGAGATATCGCATTTCCCGCCCAGGGAAAGCCTTAATTTACGGAGATCCTGGAATGGCATGTAGAGGTTCATTCTTCTTCGAATGGCGCCATATATCTTGTAGGGTCTGGTAAAATGTGTCCAGCACATGTATCGTTTAGTGACCACCTTTTTGACTCACGAGAAGCGTATGCATACAGAACCTGTTGGATTGGGCTACGGACTTCCATTAATTCACTTTCCTCCTCCTGTTCATTGTTACTAGCTTTTTTTTTTTAGTGACTCGGCTTTAAGTTTATTTAGTACTATTTCGTCTAGATATGCGTTTTTAATTTCTGTTGTCAGTCGCTTGGCACACATATGGCACTCTGATACAAAGAATTATTGTCCAAAGCATAGTCATAAACTTATCTGTAGCAAAATAAAATGTTTTAGAAACATAATGATTTACAAACAAGACAATTGCTAGTAGGACTCGTGCTCTGAGGGTTCCATGTAAACTACACTACTGGCCATTAAAATTGCTGCACCACGAAGATGACGTGCTAGAGACTCGAAATGTAACCGACAGGAAGAAGATGCTGTGATATGCAAATGAGCAGCTATTCAGAGCATTCACACAAGGTTGGCGCCGGTGGCGACACCTACAACGTGCTGACATGTGGACAGCTTCCAACCAATTTCTCATACACAAACACCAGTTGACCGGCGTTGCCAGGTAAACGTTGTTGTGATGCTTCGTGTAAGGAGGAGAAATGCGCACCATCACGTTTCCGGGTCCATGGTTCAAATGGCTCTGAGCACTATGGAGCTTAGCTTCTGAGGTCATCAGTCCCCTAGAACGTAGAACTACTTAAACCTAACTAACCTAAAGACATCACACACATCCATGCCCGAGACAGGATTCGAACCTGCAACCGTAGCGGTCGCGCGGTTCCAGACTGAAGCGCCTAGAACCGTTCGGCCACCCCGGCCGGCTGACTTTGATAAAGGTGGGGTTGTAGCCTATCACGATTGCGGTTTATCGTATCGCGACACTGCTGCTCGCGTTGGTCGAGATCCTATGACTGCATGCAGAATATGGAATCGGTGGTTTCAGGAGGGTAATGCGGAACGCCGTGCTGGATCCCAAAGGCCTCGTATCACTAGCAGTCGAGATGACAGTCATCTTATCCGCATGGCTGTAACGGATCGTACAGCCACGTCTCGATCCCTGAGTCAACAGATGGGAACGTTTGCAAGACAACAACCATCTACACGAACAGTTCGACGACGTTTGCAGCAGCATGGACTATCAGCTCAGAGACCATGGCTGCGGTTACCCTTGACGCTGCATCACAGACAGGAGCGCCTGCAATGGTGTACTCAACGACGAACCTGGTTGCACGAGTGGCAGTACGTCATTTTTTCGGATGAATCCAGGTTCTGTTTACAGCATCTTGATGGTCTCATCCATGTTTGGCGTCATCGCGGTGAACGCACATTGGAAGCGTGTATTCGTCATCGCCTTACTGGCGTATCACCCGGCGTGATGCTATGGGTTGCCATTGGTTACGCGTCTCGGTCACCTCTTGTTCGCATTGACGGCACTTTGAACAGTGGACGTTACATTTCAGATGTGTTACGACCGGTGGCTCTACCCTACATTCGATCCCTGCGAAACCCTAAATTTCAGCAGGATAATGCACGACCGCATGTCGCAGGTCCTATACGGGCCTTTCTGGATGCATCGACTTAGAAGCTTAAATTTTTTACACCGCCAAAGGACCATACACCTTATTAAGTTACTAAGAGATATAAATATCAACGTGATACTTCTATCCGCTCTTGAGAAAAAACGGTCTTAACAGGCGGACAGAAAGACAGACAACAAAGTCACTTTGAAGGTTCAGTCACAAGGATGTGACCACCTACGTTCGACCTGATCGTGCAATGACTACTTGTAGATATCAGGTGGCAGCACTAGCATTGGAGGATATATAAAGCGTATTGTGGATACGCGGAAAACAATGCAGTCGTTGCTGTAATGGGCCCAACGGAGTAATTTATCTGACGTCCAAAATGGCATGATCATTGGCTTTCGACCCAAGGGTGAAAACGTTTCAAAAATGGCTAAGTCTGTCAACTATTCACGTGCCGCCGTGATTAAAGTATAGCCTCTCGTGCATAGCAAAACCGACGCCGAGAAAACTGTGACGCACCGTGGGCCACAGATACAGAGGAAAAATTAGGAAATTTGTTGTAAGGTCTTATGGGACCAAACTGCTGAGGTCATCGGTCCCTAAGCTTACGCACTACTTAATCTATCTTAAAGTAACTGACGCTAAGGACAACACACACACCCATGCCCGAGGCAGGACTCGAACCTCCGGCGGGGGGAGCTGCGCGGACCGTGACAAGACGCCCGAGACCACGCAGCGATAACAGAGGTTCACAACGGCTGCGGTAAGGTGTACGGGTGAATAGACAGGCAACTGTTGAGCAACGGACGGCTCAGGTGAACTTAACGACCGTTCACCGAATGTTGCTCCGTATGGGCCTCCGCAGCAGGTGCCTGGCTCATACATTCGTGCTATAGGCTCTTCACTGGATACGTAGGCTGGAATTGGATGCTAATACCGCAACTGGACGTCCACCGAGAGTTGGCAGCTGTCCTTTTCAGACGAATCATGTTTATGCTCTATCGGATAGATGGCGGTTGGCGTGTACGTCGTGAAAGATTTGAAAGTAAACACCCTGCAGCCAGGAAGGAGCGTTATCGCCTAGGGAATGTTTTCGTGGTATTCCCTGGGTGATCTCGTCATTCTGGAAGGGAACAATGGATCAACACAACTTCGTATATATCCTTGGGTACCATGTCCAACTCTATGTAGTTTGTTTTACCTCGGCACGATTGCATTTACCAGCAGGACAATGCAACTTGTCACACAGCTCGCAGTGTACGTACGTGGTTCGAAAGCACCAACATCACTTTCGAAAAGCACCAGCATCAGTTTACCGTACTCATCTGGCCACCACACTCCCCACATTTCAACCCAACCGAGAAGGTGTGGCACCATCTCGATCAAGCTATTCGTGGCATGGATTCTCAACCGAGAAACCTATCGCATGTGGCCACGGCACTAGATCTTGCATGGTTCCACTTCCTTGTTGGTATCTTCCAGAAGCTCACTTACTTTCTTCGTGCACGTCTCGCAGCTGTCCGCGCTGCAAAAGGTGGTTATTCAGACTTTTGGCAGGTGGTAACATTAATGTGACTTGACAGTGTTTAAGGGACCCATTTTCACCATTTGAGGAACAGAACCCCAAAAAAAGAGGTAAACTTCATTAATTTACCCCTGTTTTCTTTGTATTCGACACACATTCAGCGTTTTATGGCTGTCTCAGAAAGACTCCGAGTCTTTCCAAGTCCCTAGTCATGCACTCTAATGCAAGTAACTACACTAAATCCCGCCGGCTGTTCCATGTCTCGCCACTACTCGAATCTTCTTAAGTTTGTACAGGTTACCCTACTCTAATTCTTATGCTGAATTCTGCACAATACTTACACGACACTGTACTACCAATTATATTCTGCTGACATTAAAATACAAGCTAACGTATACTAATCGGTCAGAACATTATGACCAGCGGCCTACTATCGATGTAAACCAGCCCAGGTGATAGCAGCGAGACCTGGAGAGGAATGGCTAGTGAAACACACGCACGGTGCATGCAAAATCAATAAACCTATAGTCCGTATGCGGCTATGTACCTGAGTTTGACCGAGGGCAGACTGTAATGGCCCGGTGGCTCGGCACGAGCGTTTCCGAAACTGCACAACTTGTCGGGTATGCGATGAGTGCTGTGGTGAGTGTCTTCGACACGTGGGAAAACCAAGTTGAAACAACGTGCAGACGTCGTGGGGTTGGGCGGCTACCCCTTGTAACAGATGTCGGACGTCGTAGACTGGGCAGACTGGTGAAACAGGACAGGTGGCGAACTGTTACGGAACTGACATGAGACTTTGATGCTGGGCAGAGTGTCTGAACATGCAGCAGCCGATGGCCTAAGCGTGTCCCAATGTTAACACCGCGACGTGGGCAACTATGACTGAAATTGGCACATAACCATCGGCACTGAACGTTGGCACAGTGGGAGAGCGTTGCATGGTATGATGAAGCCCGATGCCTCCTTCATTGTTCCGATGAGATGGGGCGAAACCATCGTCTTCCAGAACAGCTCCTTGACACCTGTACTGCGAGACGGAGACAATCAGGCAGCGGCTCCATTATGCTCTTGGGTACATTTACTGGCCATCCATGGGTCGAGCGGAGCTCGTACAAGGCACCATGACCGTCAAAGAGTATCGTACACTGGTTGCATTCCTTCGTGACGATCATGTTTCCGACAGCAGTGGCATTTTTCAGCAAGATAATTCGCCATCACACAAGGCCAGATATGTGATGGAGTGGTTCGAGGAACACAGTGGCGAGTTGATGTGCTGGTCCCCTCAACTCACCAGATCTGAACCCGATCAAACACATTTGGGATGTGACTGAACGTGGAGTCAGAGCTCATCGTCCCCTCCCCGGAATTTACGGAAATAAGGTGACGTGTATGCACATGTGGTGAAGACCCCCTCCATCGATCTACCAAGGTCTCATTGCTTCAATTCCACGATGTATCGCTGCTGTTATCCGTGCCAAAGGTGGAAATAACGGCTATTAGGCGAGTGGTCTGATCAGTGTATGTCACTGGAAACAGGTCAGTCAAGAAAGCTACGCAGCGCTTTTGTTGAGACTCTGTGTACAATTGTATCCAGATATGAACATAGATTTGAGTCTCTTAGAAGGCGAAACAAAACTTGCTAGCAAACACTTGCTGTATCTAGACAAACTAATACTATACCTTCCGGAGTGCCGACCTATACACTGTCACACGTTCTTGAGTGTCGGTTTCAAATCTAAAAGAAACTTCAGATAGGAGCCTTGACCACTAATAAATTGTAATAAATTGAGTTAAAGTGTTTCACCTGTAGCCTTTCCCTAACAACATTTGTAAGTTCATTCCTCTCACGCTGACATTCATTTGTGTTTCACAGTTTAGGCTGCCTTTGTTGACAGTGTATGTCTATGTACTAAGTGGATATTTCATGCTGTTGGCACGTTTCATGCATTTGATGATAAACATCTTATAACAATGTGTCTCGGAAGCTTAGCTGTCACCAAGTCAGATTACTAATCAAGAAATGTTATCGTCGAACACAATTTGGTTAAATGTTTTCTGGCTTTTAGGGGAACTTCTGCTTTGTCAGTAACTTGTGCATGTCAAAAAGGGCATAATCTCTCCGTGGCTTAAGTCCCATGTTTGAGGCTGCAACGGATATGATCCATTGGCTCTAGATGCTAAAGAAAGGAGGTGGATGAAGTAATTAAAACAGGCGTGACAAATGATCTACTTCCGAATGACGCATGCATTTTATCTCACATACCTTGTAAGGTGGCAGAATAACTGAAGGTCAATTTCGCACCTTACATGAGAGTTTTATACACTGTAACGGGAAGGTGAATATGACATCTAACTTACTATGGCGGTAGTAAGTATACTTGCCTGTAAGTATGTAATGCAAAAGGGATGACACTCAATCAACGGCATTAACACACCGCTCCTATATAATGCATGTCAATGAGCACAAGGTGAAACAATTTTTGGCTAATTCCATGGTGATATTTCCACCTGGAAAACCATCTGTTGGAAGCAGTATCATCTTAGCTGCCAAGTAAATCAAAGTTCAGTTTTTCAGCCTGAGCTTTAATAATTGGCTCGAAAAGTTATACACCTTGAGTTTGCTTTATTGAAAACCACCTATAAGTACATTTGTAGTATGATTGGGTTTATATCTCTTTTTTAGTGTTATCATTCTTCTCCTTTTGAATGAACAACAACTCTACGACACTTCTCCTCCCATCCAAAATCCCCATCTTTTCCTTGTTCTGTCCATTCCCACACCAGTTTCAAATTTGTTTTCAAAAGTTTTAAGTTTATAATTTTTTTCCATCCATCCCCTGATTGTTCCTGCAGATACACCATATTGACGTGCTAAACTTGCTTTTGTATTGCCCTCTCCACAAGCTGCATAACCTCTCACACAAAATGCTTTCCGTTTTGTTCACACCATAGCAGGCGCACAGAAATATGAGCTTCTGCGCAGTGTGGAAAGTAGGAGACGAGCTACTTGCGGAAGTAAAGCTCTGAGGACGAGGCGTGAGTCGTGCTTGGGTAGCTCAGATGGTAGAGCATTTGCCCTCGAAAGGCAAAGGCCCCAAGTTCGAGTCTTGGTTTCATATCAGCGTACAGTCCGCTGCAGAGAGAAAATCTCATTCTGGAAACATTTAAATTCATTAATCCAAAAGTAAATGGTCTTCACTGATGGTATAGAGTCTGTGTGAACTTAATACAATTCTGTTTATATTAGTGGTGCACTCCAGACCTTCAAATAAAAATGTTTCCTAACAGCACGAAATTCTGTTTCCTCCATTTTAAATTGCAGTTGACACACTGACGTATTCAGAAGGCCTTCAACAATGAACTGTAGTAATTCTACATACAATTCTTGGAATAATCAAGTTTAACAACCATGAAAACATTACCTTCTTTCAAGGAAATTTACCCGAATTATCAAACCAGATTCGTATTTTAAACCACTTGACGCGGCTGGAAGCTCAAGAGAGATTTTCCAGTACATATCGCCACGAAATCATGCATTCTTATACACAGTTCTTGGTTCGCTCCTCTCTTCTTCTTCGAGGTCCCAGTAAGATCCTTCGTTATTTGATTTATTAATGTACAAACATGTTCATGGTAAACAAATCCGCCACAGTTACAAAATACTTTTTTGATCAAAGTCTTACACGACATAAGTCACTATACACTACGACAGTTTCGGGGTCTTAGCCCGATCATCTGGCGTATATTAAATTTGAAGAAAAAGAACAGATGTATCAAACTCCATTAAGCAATTAAGAAATTATTTAAAAATTTAAGATTGAGATTTAGAAACTGAAAAACAGACTAAATGATTATACAATAACCTACCCAACAGCAGTAGGACGTCACATAAACGCCCTAACAACCAATTGACAATCATTTACCATAAGTGGACCGTCAAGTAATATCCAACATTCTGGTTGCAAAGGACTCCCACGTTCAATCGCGGTCTTGGAAAAAATTCCTCTTGTCCTAAAATTGCCAATGCGAATGCGTGCAGTCTACAACAACAAAAAATCCACTATAGGACATTAGGTGGAAATCACGCGCTAAATCAAAACTAAACTAACAAAACACCCTGCGCTGCAGAATGCGCAAATCAGTCCGCTTCGAGTAGACGCACAGGCCACACGGGCGCGCTGAAGCAGCGATTTTTAAGTGCTGGCCTTTTCGCGTGTTTCATCACATCAGATTGTAAGCTGATGTACAATTTCTGCAGAGCAGGATCGTTATTTAGTTTAACTCTGATTTAGCGCGTGACTTCTAACTAATACACTCCTGGAAATGGAAAAAAGAACACATTGACACCGGTGTGTCAGATCCACCATACTTGCTCCGGACACTGCGAGAGGGCTGTACAAGCAATGATCACACGCACGGCACAGCGGACACACCAGGAACCGCGGTGTTGGCCGTCGAATGGCGCTAGTTGCGCAGCATTTGTGCACCGCCGCCGTCAGTGTCAGCCAGTTTGCCGTGGCATACGGAGCTCCATCGCAGTCTTTAACACTGGTAGCATGCCGCGACAGCACGGACGTGAACCGTATGTGCAGTTGACGGACTTTGAGCGAGGGCGTATAGTGGGCATGCGGGAGGCCAGGTGGACGTACCGCCGAATTGCTCAACACGTGGGGTGTGAGGTCTCCACAGTACATCGATGTTGTCGCCAGTGGTCGGCGGAAGGTGCACGTGCCCGTCGACCTGGGACCGGACCGCAGCGACGCACGGATGCACGCCAAGACCGTAGGATCCTACGCAGTGCCGTAGGGGACCGCACCGCCACTTCCCAGCAAATTAGGGACACTGTTGCTCCTGGGGTATCGGCGAGGACCATTCGCAACCGTCTCCATGAAGCTGGGCTACGGTCCCGCACACCGTTAGGCCGTCTTCCGCTCACGCCCCAACATCGTGCAGCCCGCCTCCAGTGGTGTCGCGACAGGCGTGTATGGAGGGACGAATGGAGACGTGTCGTCTTCAGCGATGAGAGTCGCTTCTGCCTTAGGGCCAATGATGGTCGTATGCGTGTTTGGCGCCGTGCAGGTGAGCGCCACAATCAGGACTGCATACGACCGAGGCACACAGGGCCAACACCCGGCATCATGGTGTGGGGACCGATCTCCTACACTGGCCGTACACTACTGGTGATCGTCGAGGGGACACTGAATAGTGCACGGTACATCCAAACCGTCATCGAACCCATCGTTCTACCATTCCTAGACCGGCAAGGGAACTTGCTGTTCCAACAGGACAATGCACGTCCGCATGTATCCCGTGCCACCCAACGTGCTCTAGAAGGTGTAAGTCAACTACCCTGGCCAGCAAGATCTCCGGATCTGTCCCCCATTGAGCATGTTTGGGACTGGATGAAGCGTCGTCTCACGCGGTCTGCACGTCCAGCACGAACGCTGGTCCAATTTAGGCGCCAGGTGGAAATGGCATGGCAAGCCGTTCCACAGGACTACATCCAGCGTCTCTACGATCGTCTCCATGGGAGAATAGCAGCCTGCATTGCTGCGAAAGGTGGATATACACTGTACTAGTGCCGACATTGTGCATGCTCTGTTGCGTGTGTCTATGTGCCTGTGCTTTTGTCAGTGTGATCATGTGATGTATCTGACCCCAGGAATGTGTCAATAAAGTTTCCCCTTCCTGGGACAATGAATTCACGGTGTTCTTATTTCAATTTCCAGGAGTGTACTTTGTTGTGGTTTTACTGTTATATACTGCACGAATTCCCAGTGGCAATTCTGGGACAAGAAGAAATTTCGCAGACCACCGATGATAGTTGGAGTTCTTTGCAGCCACATTTTGGGATGTTATTTGACGGTCCACATACGGTTGATGTTTGTCTATTAGTTATTAGGGTATAGACAAGACGTCCTACTACTGCTGGGTAGGCTATTGTTCAATCATTTTATATATGTTTCAGTTTCTAAATGTCGGTCTTTAATTTTTTAATAATTTCTTAATTGGCTTAATGGACGAGGTTACAACTAGTCTTTTACTTCAAATTTCATATACACCAGATGATGGGATTAGAACCCCGAAACCGTGGAGATGTATAGCGGCTTCTGTCGTGCAAGACCTGTGCCAATTAAGTATTTTACAGCTGTGGCGGATTTGTTTATCATGAACATGCTGCAGAACAAACGTGGATGTCCCATAAAAAAATATGATATAAAAACTTTTACAAGACAGAATGGAATCTTTTCATCGTCTTCAGGTCACCTTATCTATATATTCTCAGTAAGTTTTCATAACAGCCTTGTAATAAGGCCGATGTAACTGCTGCAGGGTCCCCATATGCCACTTTATACTGCTGGTCGATAATAAATAGGGTGTATCAAAAAGAATCATCCGATTTAAAAGAATCGTAGCTATTATGTTATTTGAGATGTGTGTGTGTGTGTGTGTGTGTGTGAACAACGTGCTATTGGAAAAAGCAAACTTCCGAGTTTTACGTGGTTCCCGCTAGGCAGCAGCTGTGTGCGCCCATTTCAGTTCTAGTAAAAATAGTGCCGGGACAACAGAGAGCGTTTTGTGTTCTACGTTTTGCGCAGTGCGGGTCGCTAATAGCTGTTCAGCGTGACTTTCGTACTAGGTATGATGGGGACCCTCCTCCAGCACAGAGCTTTAGACGACGGCATGAACAATTGCGAGAAACAAGTTGTTTGTGTAAAGGCATATCGCTGGGCCATCCCCGAGTGTCTGACACAGACGTCAAATCCATCCGCCATAGTTTCACAAGTAGTCAACAGAAATCCACTCGCCGTGCAGCTCGACAGCTGAACATGCCCCCGATGTCCGTGTGACGTGTGTTGCGTCGACATTTGCTCATGAAACCATACAAAATTCAACTACTGCAAGCTCTTTATGAAGCTGACAACAACGTGTGCAGTTCTGTAATTTCGTTCTTGGCAAGATGTAGGATGACGGTTTTCTTCCACGCTTAGCTTTTAGTGACGAGGCAATATCGCATTTAAACTGAACGGTGAATCGTCATAATGTGAGAACAGGGGGTACGGAACAACCACATGAAGTCGTACAGCATGAAAGGGACTCTCCAAAATTTAACGCGTCCTGTGCAGTTTTAGGTGAAAAGGCGTACGGTGCATTTTTCTTTGCCGAGAACACTGTTACAGCAAGCACAGATCTCGAAATGCTTGAGAAATTTCTTTCCTCGCAGTTGGACACAGATTCACTTCATTTACCAAAAGGATGGAGCACCACCACACTGGCATCTGGAAGTGCGGGAATTTTTAAATCAAAGGATTACTGCACGATGGATCGGTCGCACTGAGCCAAATGATTCGCCCTTCGGCCTCCAAGATCACCAGACCTGACTGTATGTCATTATTTCCTGTGGGGAGGTTTATAAAAGACTCTGTTCTATGCCTCCATTACCAACAACAATGAATTAACTGAGGTGTAACAGCAGCTGTGGATGCTGTAACTCAGGACATGCTTGGTGCAGTGTGGGAGCAATTTGAATGCCACACTGACAAATGCCGTGCATCTGAAGGGAGGCATACTGAGCACCTACGAAAAGGTATGACCAAAACTTTTTGTTTTCCCGTTCATCAAGAAACAAAATTTATTGTATATGTCTATTGTTGTTGTTGTTGTGGTCTTCAGTCCTGAGACTGGTTTGATGCAGCTCTCCATGCTACTCTATCTCGTGCAAGCTTCTTCATCTCCCAGTACCCACTGCAGCCTACATCCTTCTGAATCTGCTTAGTGTATTCATCTCTTGGTCTCCCTCTTCGATTTTTACCCTCCACGCTGCCCTCCAATACTAAATTGCTGATCCCTCGATGACTCAGAACATGTACTACCAACCGA
The DNA here is from genome assembly GCF_023864275.1 of Schistocerca cancellata. Taxonomy (NCBI): domain Eukaryota; kingdom Metazoa; phylum Arthropoda; class Insecta; order Orthoptera; family Acrididae; genus Schistocerca; species Schistocerca cancellata. The sequence continues at coordinate 316,445,889 of NC_064633.1, read as the reverse complement.
TCCCTTCTTCTAGTCAAGTTGTGCCACAAGCTCCTCTTCTCCCCAATTCTATTCAATACTTCCTCATTAGTTACGTGATCTACCCATCTAATCTTCAGCATTCTTCTGTAGCACCACATTTCGAAAGCTTCTATTCTCTTCTTGTCTAAACTATTTATCGTCCACGTTTCACTTCCATACATGGCTACACTCCATACAAATACTTTCAGAAACGACTTCCTGACATTTAAATCTATACTCGATGTTAACAAATGTTTCTTCTTCAGAAACGCTTTCCTTGCCATTGACAGTCTACATTTTATATCCTCTCTACTTCGACCATCATCAGTTATTTAGCTCCCCGAATAGCAAAACTCCTTTACTACTTTAAGTGTCTCATTTCCTAATCTAATTCCCCCAGCATCACCTGACTTAATTCGACTACATTCCATTATACTCGTTTTGCTTTTGTTGATGTTCATCTTATACCCTGCTATCGAGACACTGTCCATTCCGTTCAACTGCTCCATACAGTAAAGCTGCATGCCCTCGGGAAAAATTACGGCTGTAGTTTCCCCTTGCTTTCAGCCGTTCGCAGTACCAGAACAGCAAGGCCATTTTGGTTAGTGTTACAAGGCCAGATCAGTCAATCATCCAGACTGTTGCCCCTGCAACTGCTGAAAAGGCTGCTGCCGCTCTTCATGAACCTCACGTTTGTCTGGCCTCTCAACAGATACCCCTCCGTTGTGGTTGCACCTGCGGTACGGCTATCTGTATCGTTGAGGCACGCTAGCCTCCCCACCAACGGCAAGGTCTATGGTTCATGGGTTTAGTTAGTTTCAGAAATAAAGAAGTGCCAAATTGGATGATTCTTTTGATACATCCCGCACATGTTCTGCTGAGTCGCACCACCCAGCATCGTAGACGAGGGCCACACAGGCGCCGTGCAGAGTTCCGCACCCGCAGGACTCGGGGCGCCTCGGTGGCGGCTCCTGCTCTAAATACGACGCGCGTCTGCCCCGAGGGGTCGGTATTTATAGAGCGACGCCTTCCAGGGAGAACAAGGCGCGTCCCCCGAGGGCGCGTGTCGGCGGCGGCTCTGGGAAAAGGCACAGCTGCGCGCTGGAGAGGCGCGTGCTCCAGTTAATACCTAGCGAGGCGCGGGAGCTCTCGGCTTCGAGGAAGCGATTCCGACAGGGAATGAAACAGTCACGTGAGAATAACGAGATTTCCGAGAATGAGCAATTGAGTTAGTGGCACCTGCCTATTCTCCGCATGGTGAAAGAGCGTACCTGACAGTTAACAGCACTGTTGTCAACTTTCCACCGCCAAGCCCAAACGGTTGCCGCAATACTAAGAAGGGAAAATCCCCATCGCCCCCTCCTCAGATTTAGTGGTAAAATGGAACATTGGACAGCCAGTCAAAAACAGAACACAGATCAAGCATGAGAAAAAGAAGAGAGTGTACTGCACTGCGGAAAAAAGAAACAAAATTGAAACAATGAGTGGTCCACATTTAATATATGCAATATCGAGCAGCCACGAGGGTTAGCCGCGCGGTCTACGGACGTCTTGTCACGGTCCGTGAGGCTCCCCACGTCGGAGGTCCAAGCCCTTCCTAGGGCATGGGTGTGTGTAGTGTCCACAGCGTAAGTTAGTATAAGTAATGTATAAGCTTAGGGCCCGATGACCTGAGCAGTTTGGTCCCATAAGACCTTACCACAAATTTCCAAATTTTTTTCCAATATCGAGCAATGTTACTGAGCGTAGTGAAGTGGTTATGTGGTCATGGTGTTAGACTACGAAAGAAGAGATCCGTGTTCAAACGTTCCTCGTCCCCCCCCTCCCCCTTTTTTATTATTTTTTTTAACGCACTCTCCGTCCGGTCATTGACGTTGTAAGTAGGCTGTTTAGGTTTTTATGTTGGTAACGCCACGTAGCGCTCTGTATGAAGATCACTGTACTGTGTGCAGTCTGTGGTTGGTTGGCATTGTTGGAATATTCGCTATTGTAGTGTTGGGCAGTTGGATGTGAACAGTGCGTATCGTTGCGCAGTTGGAGGTGAGCCGCCAGCTGTGGTGGATGTGGAGTGAGAGGTGCCAGAGTTTTGAGAGGACGATCTGGACGTGTGTCCGACAGAAACAGGAATTTTGTAACTATATATATATATATATATATATATATATATATATATAAAGACATTTGAACATTATTAAGGTAAATACATTGTTTGCTCTCCATCAAAATTTTTCATTTGCTAACTATGGCTGTCAGTAGTTAGTACCTTTAGCAGTTAGAATCTTTTATGTAGCTGCCAGTATCGGCGCTCGCTGTATTGCAGTAGTTCGAGTAACGAAGATTTTTGTGAGGTAAGTGATTCATGAAAGGTACAGGTTATTGTTAGTCAGGGCCATTCTTTTGTAGGGATTATTGAAAGTCAGATTGCGTTACGCTAAAATATTGTGTGTCAGTTTAGTGATGATCAGAATATGTAAAGAGAAAACTGTCTGAGTACGTTGGGTTTTGCTCAGCTGTTGTAAATCAAGTAACGTAAGAGGTTTACCAGCACAGTCATTCATAATTTTTCCAAGGGGACGTTTCAACGTGTCTATTCACTGTATTCAGATTTGTCTGTGTGTCAGGGTGAAGTGTCAGTTTGCAACTGCGACATGTAACATAGGGGCCTTCAGACGTACGTAACTCCTGCTTGTTCCACACACGTACCCAATGTTATGCTCCTTGCGTTCCGTTTTGGAAGTTTGGACTCTTGAATTCCTTCGTTGTAACAAAGTTCACAACATTTTATTTGCTGTTTTCATTTCTGTGAGAGGTCTATGCGGCATCTCGCCAGCTCTCAGTATTCATCACGGAATATGAGTCATGTGGTAATAATATATTACCGTCGCAATCTAAACGGCTGTGAACTATGTTACCACGAAGGAATTCAAGACTCAAAATTTCCATAACGGAACGCAAGAGGCATAACATGTGGTACCTGTATAGAACAAGTATGAGTTACGTTCGTCTGGAGGTCCCTTCGTTACACGTCGCTGTTGCAAACGGACATTACACCACGACAAATACGAGATCTGAATATAGGGAACAGACACGTCAAGACAGGACAGGCACTTCGCAATTTTGTGAAAAAAATGAGGCACGAGAAATATTTGAATCCCTATCTCCCCCCCCCCCCCCCCTTCGAGTCTAAAAGCGTGACCACACACCCACGACGCTACAGTCGCCAACATTGCTTAGTGCTTGTGTGACAGAACAGCGACAGAACAGCGTTAGGAAAAGAGTGAAGGATATAGAGCCAGTGGAAGAGCAATAAAAAGAAGAAACAAGTGGAAGTAGGGTGACAGCCAGTGATGATGAGAGACAGAGTCTATAACGATGACAACGAGGAAGACAGTGGCAGCGAGAAGTGACAATAGCAGTGTGAAGGTATGAATAAAATAGCAGCAGTAAGAGGGAGCAAGAGAGACGCAATGACAGCGAGGAGACAGTATTAGAGGACACAACGAAGGAGACGATGGCTGTGTCACAGGGGACAGTGACAGAAAGATAATGAAAATGAGTTGGGCGGAACGAGTCAGTGAGAATGCGCAAGTGAGAGCGGATGGGTGTGAACGACTTACAGCGATAAACTAGTGGGCGTGAACGGCTTACAGTTAGGGCAGTTGGTGGGAGTGGGAGGTGAGTTGCACGTTAAAATGAGCGCAAATACGTTCGCATGCTAAAATTTGTGGGAATATTTCTAAAGGTGCTGAGGAAGGTAGTGGGTTGGTTGGTTGTTTCGGGGAAGGAGACCAGACAGCGAGGTCATCGGTCTCATCGGATTAGGGAAGGACGGGGAAGGAAGTCGGCCGTGCCCTTTGAAAGGAACCATCCCGGCATTTGCCTGGAGCGATTTAGGGAAATCACGGAAAACCTAAATCAGGATGGCCGGACGCGGGATTGAACCGTCGTCCTCCCGAATGCGAGTCCAGTGTCTAACCACTGCGCCACCTCGCTCGGTACCGGAAGGTAGAATTAGGCAGCTGGTACCCCACTTTTTGAATGTTGCCAAATTGTATTTGTCATCGTTATTCGGACCCAGCAATTGGCTTGACAACTAGGAGTGCCAGTAGATACACAAAAGATCACCTCTGATTTGAATATCCGGTAATTTTGACAACAGATGTTACATTTCTGACGTGTTAAGGACATTGGGTTACCCTATCCTCGACGTCTCTTTGACGTTGACCGCCCCTTGTCGCCTGTGTTATCCTCACATATCTCGACACAGAGAGTGTTCGACTGTTGCCCTGAAAAGCACGTTATTCATATGTTTCACCCACTAGAAACATCTTCTAATGGATTATTGGTGAGACTGGAACACCACCACTCACTAGCCTTATAATTGATGAAGTAACAAAGAATGAAGAACTCGTGTCTGTCATCCAAGCTCAGGTCACTGATGCCATGTGGGTTAGGATCGTTGTTGTACCAAATTACGCACCTTGTACATCCCAAAATCACCTACAAATTTAACCAGGTATTCTTCCTATTCGTTATCTGCTATACTCTCTCGTATTTCAGTTTCAATTACCAGGAATATAAACAGAGAGGGTACTCATAGTTTCTAATGCGGTTTGCAACACTATGATGCGAAAAATTTAAGACTAATGAATACTGAACAAGTCTTTTGGCTATCAGAAATTGAACTACGGCGACTCGAATTTTATGGGACAGTAACCAAATTATCAGTACTTCAAAATTACGTCCTGTAAGCGGTCTTCGCCTACACGTTTCCTGTGGAGGCGTCCCAGTTCTCACTGCTACACACCTCTTGGAACACCGCGAATCTCATCCTGAATTCTTTGATTTCATTTCTCCAGTGCGTTGGGCCGAGTCGCGCAGCAAGAATTACCGGCAGAGAGCAAATTTGATTATCGAAGGAAGACGTCAAAGCAATTCAGAGGCGAGCTGCTAGATTTGTTACCGGTAGGTTCAAACAACACGTAAGTATTACGGAGATGTGTCTGGAACTCAAACGGGAATCCCTGGAGGAAAGACGCCGTTCTTTTCGAGAAACATTATTGAGATAATTTAGAGAATCGGCATTTGAAGCTGACTGCCGAACGATTCTACTGCCGACAACATACAATGCGCGTAGAGGCCACGAAGATAAGATATGAGAAATTAAGGATCATACGGTGGCATATACACAGTCGTTTTTGCCTCGCTCTGTTTGCAAGTTGAGCAGGAAAGAAGAAAGGGCGTATTTCGTTGCGACGGAATCATCTCACGAAATTCCAATCACCAACATTCTCCTTCGAATGCGAAAATATTTTGTTCACACCGACCTACATAGGGAGGAACGATCACCACGATAAAATAAGGGATATCAGAACTCGTACGGGAAGTTATAGGTGTTCATTCTTTCCGCGCGCTATACGAGATTGGAATAATAGGGAATTGTGAAGGTGGTTCGATGAACCCTCTGCCAGGCACATAAATGTGATTTGCAGAGTATCCATGTAGATGTTGATGTAGATGCAGATGTAGACAAGTACTGGTACAGAGTACTCTCTGCCACGCACCGTACGGTGGCTTGCGGAGTATCTATGTATATGTAGCTGTAGATCTCCTCTAAAAACGTTGAAATGACGTGGTTGCTGAACAACTGACGCACATCTTCGAACCACTACCGGGTAGTGTGCGATTTCGCCCCACCCTATGGAAGTCAGGCGTCTTATGCAGTACAGCCGAAATTAAAGTTAGTAGCATTAGAAAATACCCTTGCGATCAGTAAATTATGTGGAATCGTTTGACCACAACGAATTTCCTTTACACGACTGCACTTTTACGACACGTACCATAACAAAAATGATGCAGCAAAACATTCATCACGTGGAATAAATACTTGCAAAGAGGTATGTATCGAATCACATTGCGAACGCTGAAGATGGCGTCGTCACTCAGAGATACGTACGAGTTTACTGGAATTCTCTTCGAAAGTCTCTTGACGACTCTTTCACTAACCACTTAATTGCCCTTTTTAGGTTTCTCTTGTTTTTCGTAAAATATTTGCTATTAATCCCAGGATCGCTATTGTGAGCATTGTTGATTGATTCGGATATACTTTCTACGTGACATACCAGCTTGATATGTGTAGTACTTCATTCCTAAAGACGTCAATGGTGATGAAAGCTAGTATAAACAGAAAATAATTAACAGAAACTTCGAACATTTGAAGAAAACTACAAGTCAATGTAGACTATTGTTCAGTGTCTGAACTTCGCGCAAACAAAATTTTCAATGTCCACTTAGATTTTCGTATTTTTTCTGCAGTGAATATTACCACCATTGTTCTGGAAGTTCTTAAATTCCGGCTCTCCTAGTTAGCCGTCTCCTGGTTGCTGGATGAAGTATTATTTTTTAATTATTTTATCTCATCAAGAAGAAACTAAGTTTTACTACGGACACAAGTACGAGTAAGTCTATTACACGAGCACCGTACGATAAGGTTTCATTACAGAATTTTTTTCACTAGGCTTGTACAATATATTACTTACGATTTGGAATGTAGATACCTATAAACTAATTCACACTAGTACTGGTTTATTTGCTTCCGTAATTGCTATTACAACACGACTTTTTTTGTTTTACAGCAAGATTGCCCATATTATCAGATAAACCTATGTTTTAGTCTCGGAACAACTGGTGCAATGATACATCGAAAAAAAGTAAAATCAGTAAAAAATACATTATCGATTATAAATCAAATGGATATCTACAAGACTAAGTAGTTAACACGGCCACATGGTCATCCGATCCCATTTGCATATCTAAAGGATTCCTTGGGCAACAAAAATTTGATTTTCAAAATTTCATATAACTATTGACCGAACTTAAAAATTTAAAATGCTTTCATAATTTGTCTCATTAAGAGGGTTAACGTTGCGTTAATGGTTTACCACTATAAGTCAAGTATTAAAGTTAGAAACTGTGTATATGTGTCCTGAGACAGTGTAACGTACAGCGCAGAAATTACACAGTCTATTTTATCCAGTATTTCATAATGTGAGAACTTGATGGTTTCCAGAGAATTTTATACAGTATTTCCAACTTTTTCGGAATTTCTTTTCGCTGGCACTCCTACAAAATAATGAAAGGGAAGAAGTTTCGCTGTTCATACAGTAAAACTTCAGCATCAGCCATGACGTTTTAATTTATTCCTCCGTTACTACCAATTCCGTTCGCAACTCATTTTGAAGGCAGTATCGACACACCTCCAAGTATACTTGCAAAACTGCGAGTATATCATTGTACGATAAACAGTTCTGGATGTACGTGACATACTTATTACGCGGTAAAAACTAGCTTTCCTTAAAACAGAGCGATTCGATTGTCCAAAGAGACGGAGATGGACGGTTTAGTGGTTCTTCATAATATGCAAGTTTATAAGCATCAAACTTACGTAAAGGAATAGGAAGAAACCAGCTGTTGAGAGCAACAAATGTTCAGACATTAACGCAATTGGGATTGCCTAACATCCGTATCAGTGGAAACTCTGCAATTGCTATACTGAGCCACGGAGCGATAGTGGTTATCTGGATTGCTTGAACGACTGGACGGCAGATAACAGCATGAGCTGTAGGGGGACATGGGCACCTCCTTCCTTATCTCATTCCTGGCCCAGATAATCACGGTTTCGTAGGTGGAAACTACCTCACTGCGATACCGAGTACTCAGTTCTTGTTAATGATAAAGATAGGAGTTTCTGAGAAGCAGCCAGATAGTTGGAACGTAAAGTACTCCTCACCAGGTGTTTTCGGTATCAGCATACCACTACACGAGACTCAACGACACATGAGTTCGTTTTCTCGACGATATATTCGTCCAAAAGTAATAAAGGAAAGTATGAAACAGTGCTCATGTTTTGGTAGATACTCTTTTGGTGTCAGTTCACGATTCTTCTTTACATTTCTTCAGTGCATAAGAGTTATGCGTTTCACTGAATGAATCAATCTATTTTTACAATCAAAAGATAATTTCTTCTGCAAAACGAATCTACGGTACTAGACCTCTTTATAAAATATTGGCGAAGTGCGAGTTGGAGTCGTGCTATGACGGTTCCGTACGAATTTCATCATGTATATCGACAGTTCATACATCCAGGGAATCAATCATTTCGACGATTTTTGCCTGTTATCGACAATGATACTGGCAATGTATTAGTCCGGTGAATTCCAAGACTTTCGAGAACGTTTTAATTTGAAGTATGAAGTCAGATAAAAATGACAAAAGAAGTATCTTTTTCGTCTCAAGCAATTACAAATTAAAATTTCTTTAATTTTTTCCTTTGCTTGAACTGTTAAAACTTTCGACTTGTCAAATTTCATGATTCTATATCAAAGGAAAGTACCCTATAGGTTTTGATGAGAGAGTTTGTGAATATCAAAATAAGTGAGATGAATAGCAACATCTTTTGATTGCGTTGACCTGGAAGATTAAAGCCAAGGGGCCTTAGTACGTGACATACCAGCCTGAAATGTGTGCTCGTTCCTGAGAAAAAAAGTATTTTTAGCAATCGGATCAAGAGAGAGACAAAAAGACGGACAAAAAAAGTAATCCTATAAAGGTTCAGTTTTCACCGATTGAGGAAAGGAATGCTAAAAAATAACCTTTCCTCAGTTTTAAAACACTAATTTACAAATATGGTAGACCGGGAGTGTCATATTAATTTACTGCAATAAATGCAGCAGTCAGACACTTCGTTATGTATTTTTATTTAAGCTAATAAGCGTTTCGAGCTACCACCTGTCTCATCTAGCGTAACTCATATTTAAGTCTTCAGTCAGTACACAGTTACAACATCGACAGCAGGCTGGATGCTGCATTTGCCATGTGCGAAATAACAATTTCGTGTAGCTACTACAATTTGCGTGTTTTATATTTACGGTACACTGCTTCTTAGCTGTACTTACTTCCTACATCGTTTGTTTTTACTTCGATTTTCACGTTCATGGATGTGGCACAAACACTTTTGTTACTTGTATTTTGCACAAAAGCAGCGCAGTACCCGCCATGTTGCCGACTAACGTCTTTGTTTACATCCGAAAACTACGTCTATGGTCAAAGACTATTTTTTTCTTAATGGTTCTGGTATAGTCAAAGTGTCACAAATGATGCAAAGCAGTCATCAATCGGAAAGGTTAGTGTCAACACCTCAGTGCTTTTGTTGCCATGTCCTCATTAAGGTGGTACGACCTCAGGAGAAATGTCCACCACGACTCAGAATTCGACATCAGCAGGATTGTAGACTATTGAGAATGTGGTTTACGGTAGTGAGATATTGCTGTTCTAGTTGGTCTGGGTCCCATGACTGTCATCCGAATATGGACTGGGTGAGATCAGGATTGAGCTGCTCAAAGCCATTGCAGCGCCTAAACGGCCTCATGTGTCTAGTGTCCAAGAGGATAGATATAATGTGCACTCGTCCATGCAGGTCCGTACAGCCACGTCATGTACTTTGAGTCAGTCAACTGTCTTGTTAGCAACAATACAACTGTAAACACAAATAGTGCTATGACGTACGTTGCACCATAGACTGGCTTCACAGCTGCATTGCTGTGACTTCCCTTGACTTGGCAGAACAGGGTGGTGTGTCAATAGCGGTGCTCCAAACGACAACGCTGACACTGGAGTGACACCACATCGTCATTTCGGGCGAGACCTCATTCCGTGTACAGCATTAAGATGGACGTATCCATGTGGGGAGGCTCCGAGTGGAAGCAAAGTTACCAAATTGCATTTGTCAGCAGCATTTGGCTCATTGTAATAGGGGCGGTAATGAAGTAATGCAGCTCAACTTTTTTCTCAGCCAGTTTCGAGTGGAAAATGCGGAATTTGATATGGAACATCAATAATACTCGAGCTTCAGCTCCTAGAGTTTTACATGGCCTCCAAAATGGAGTCTGTGATGGAGATACGTTCCGAGCAGAAAGCTGTCACTGAGGTTCTTTTAGCGGCAAACCAGAGCATCGAAGATATTCGTAGGTGCTTGCACAATGTCTACGAGAGGTGGAACTGAACAAAAGCACAGTGAGTCGTTGGTCATGGTGTCTGTCGTCGTTGTATCTAGTTGGAACAAACCTGTCCAATTTCCCGCGTGCCGACTGTGACTCATGCAATGTTGGAACGTGCGGGCACTCTCATTCGCGATGATCGACGGATCACAATCAAACACCCTGCTGCTCAACTGGACGTCTCTGTTGGTAGTGCCGATGCGCTCGTCCACTAGTTGGAAGTACTCAAAGGTTTGTGCCCTCTGGGTTGCTCGCTGCCTAATAGAAGACCATAATGAGCAAGTAAGGACCAACTGTGCGGAACTGCTTGCTCGTTACGTTGACCGTGACAATTTTTTGTCGAACATCGTCGCAGAAGATAAAACATCAGTTCATCACTTCGACCAGAAACACCACCTCTCCTCCGAAGAAAAATTTCAAAGTCACACCCTCAGCCAGTAAAATCATGGCGACGGTCTCCTGAGACTCTGAATGTGTTGTCTTGTTTGATGTCCTCCCTAAATGGTTATGACCAACTCTGAAGTGTATTCTGCTTTCCTCAGGAAACTGAAGAAACGACTTCAGCCTGTTCATAACCAGAAAATTGCAAATTAACTTCTCATTCTCCATGACAATGTAAGACCTCATACAAGTCTGCGCACCCGAGAGGAGGTCACAAAACTGCATTGGACAGTTCTTCCTCATCCACTCTACAGCCCGGATCTCGCACTTTCCGATTTTCTTCTGTTTGGCCCAATGAAGGATACACTCCGCGGGAAGCAGTACATGGACAATGGGGAGGTTACTGAGACAGCAAGACGCTGGTTCTGACTTCGACCAGTAGAGTGGAACCAGGCGGGCGTACAGCCCCTCCCAGTAACGTGGCGTCACTCCGTCGCATTGAACGGAGATTATGGTTTTAGGGTTTTGTAGCCGAAAGTGTGGGGAATAATATGGTGAACTGGAATCATGACTAAAACCAATCTGCTTAAAAAAATGGTTCAAATGGCTCTCAGCACTATGGGACTTAACATCTATGGTCATTAGTCCCCTAGAACTTAGAAATACTTAAACCTAACTAACCTAAGGACATCACACAACACCCAGTCGTCACGAGGGAGAGAAAATCCCTGACCCCGCCGGGAATCGAACCCGGGAACCCGGGCGTGGGAAGCGAGAACGCTACTGCACGACCACGAGCTGCGGACTTAAAAAAAAAGAGTTGCATTACTTACTGAACGCCCCTTGTATTGGGTGGCACTGGGCACACAACATCGTCACCTCTGTTTGCAGAGTTAGTAATCTGTATAGTAGACACTACGTTCCTGAGGTGTTAAGGCTGGTGACTGGGGCGCCATCTCTCATATAATGCAAGGGGCCATATTGCCCATGCTGTTCTGCCCTTCCTGGATGCAGAGGATGTTTGACTGTTGCTCTGGCCAGATCTCAAGACCTCTCACCCACTGAAAACATTTAGCATTCGTTTTCAGAGATACTGCCATACCAATCTTCGCCATATATTGGCACTGATGGAAGTCTGTCACATTGTTGTAGCAACATGGAATGACGTCGTCTTAGCTGTCATCCAAGCTCAGTGCATTTCGATCTGCAGCCACGTTAGTGTCATTGTTGTTGCCAGGGGTGACATGCTCTGTTCTTCCCAATCACCTAGAATTTTCGTATGTATTCTTCGTATTATGAGGAGTGTTCATATGAAAAGTTACGAAACGTCATGACAAACAAACCTATTTAAATCTGCATATTTCGGTTTGAGATAACGTAGTGAGATATCTAGGGACACGCATGTGTTGTGGATATCAGCATAAAGGCATGGATGTACACATATCAAAAAAAGTTTTGCATCACTCCGGTTCCCAGAACTCCTGAAGATAGATGTTGACTGTGGATATTGTATCACAGACACAATCCCCCCTTTGACTGTTCAGAGATGTCACTTAAACCGCCCATGCATGAATAGCGCCTTTTAGACGTGGGGGTCCGACAGCCGATCAGTTGCAGTCATTCCACCAGTAAGAAGGTACACGGCTCGTGTTTGTAGTTCAACCATGCCTAGACGGTCAATACTGCGGTTCGATCGCGCTCCCATTGTTACTTTTTGCCCGGAAGGGCTCTCAACAAGGCAAGTGTCCAGGCGTCTCGGAGTGAACCAAAGCGATGTTGTTCGGACGTGGAGGAGATACAGAGAGACAGGAACTGAAGATTAAATGCCTCGCTCAGGCCGTCCAAGGGCTTCCACTGCAGTGGATGACAGCTACCTACGGATTATGGCTTGGAGGAACCCTGACAGCAGCGCCACCATGTAGAATAATGCTTTTCGTGCAGCCACAGGACGTCGTGTTGCGACTCGTAACGTGCGCAGTAGGCTGCATGATGCGCAACTTCACTCCCGACGTCCATGGTGGTCCATCTTTGCAACCACGGCACCATGCAGTGCGGTACAGATGGGCCCAATAACATGCTGAATAGACCGCTCAGGACTGGCATCACGTTCTCTTCCCCGATGAACGTCGCATATGCCTTCAACCAGACAATCGTCGCAGATGTGTTCGGAGGCAACCCGGTCAGGCTGAACGCCTTAGACACACTGTCCAGCGAGTGCTGCAAGGTGGAAGTTCCCTGCTGTTTTTGGGTGGCATTATCTGGGGTCGACATACACCGCTGGTGGTCATGGAAGGCGCCGTAACGGCTGCACGATACGTGAATGCCATCCTCCGACCGATATTGCAACCATATCGGCAGCATATTGGGGAGGCATTCGTCTTCATGGACTACAATCCGCGCCCCCATCATGCACATCTCGTGAATGACTTCCTTCAAGATAACGACGTCGCTCGACTAAAGTGGCCAGCATGTTCTCGAGACATGAACCCTGTCGAACAAGCCTGGGATAGACTGAAAAGGGTTGTTTATGGACGGCGTGACCCACCAACCACTCTGAGGGATCTACGCCGAATCGCCGTTGAGGAATGGGACAATCTGAAGTGTCTTGATGAACTTGTGGATAGTATGCCACGACGAATACATAAATGCATCAATGCAAGAGGACGTGCTACTGGGTGTCAGAGGTATCGGTGTGTATAGCAATCTGGACCACCGCTTCAGAAGGTCTCGCTGTATGGTGGTACAACATGCAATGTCTGGTTTTCTTGAGCAATAAAAAGGGCGGAAATGATGTTTATGTTGATCCCTATTCCAATTTTACGTACAGGTTCCGGAACTCTCGAACCTAGGTGATGCAAAACTTTTTTTGATGTGTGTCTGTAGGAAAATTAACATTGTCGATTGGAATTGTTATCTACAGTGATATTTAATAGTATGAGATCCAACATACCGACAAACGCAGTCAGATTCTATCGCATTTAATGACACTAGTACAGTCTACAACAAGACATTACCGATTCAGTTGTTAGAGGGTGGAACTCGGTATAAAGGAAGTCGGCTCTCTGCGGTGTTAGTGTGTGCGTACGTGCCTTTATTACAGATAGTGACACCTTTAGTGACAGTGCGTGTTCTGTACCCAAACCTCGACTGTGACAACACCACGCGGAAAACAGTTTATCATGTGATGTAGAAGCAAAAATTGGAGCGTGTAAGGAAATGGAACTCTCTAATCATCAAATCACCAAGATGTTGAGCCGTTCAAGTACAGTGACTGACATTATAGTTAGATTGGGCGTACAATATGGACAGAACAGAATATACGGGAAAAGCAGAATATTAGCTCAGGCACCGAAACTTTTACTTTTGTACAAAGCAAGGACCACAAACTGTTATTCTTCCCAACGTGATGTTGATTTACAGTTGCCAGTAACTGTCAGATGTGTACGACATAATTTGAAACATCTTGCATTCAAGAAACGACTGCAGAAAACTTCTCTAACAACCATACATAAACACACTAGGTTGGAGTTTGCTGAAAGTCGAATTTCATGGATTGCAGAATAGGATAAAATGATCTTCATTGATGAAAAAAAGTTTAATGTAAGTGGGCCAGGTAGATGTTAGTACTACCAGCATGATCAGAGAACAGAGCAGCAGGTGAGAATGAGCACAAATGTTGGTGATGGAAGCATTATGACTTGGGCAGCCTTCTGAGCTGAGGGTAAATCACGCATCGTTGTCTGAACACTATAATGAACTCTAACGTGTACATTGAGACGAGTTGATTACAATGCATGAAGACCTAGGGGACGAAAGTCTAATGTTGCAGCAAGATAATGCTTTTGTGCATGTTTCTGCTAGAACCAAAAAGTGGTTTGATGAGACAGATATCGATGTCTTACATCGTGAAACTCTTTGTAGCATACGTGCAAGGCGTGTTTATCACAGTAAAAGCAATGTGAGGCAAAACGTGAGCTGACGATAGCGATACGAAAAGAATGAGCGACATTTTCACTGCAAAGTCAATGCCGAAGAGAAATTTTAAGGTATTTAGGAACAAAGGAGGTTGGACAAAGCACTAACAATGCAACAACATCACAGGACTGTGAGTGCGTTTGCACTCGCAAATGCAAACGCTTTTTTTGTGGCTCGCGTTATGAACGAACCTACGTAACTCCATCACAACTGTTTATTTATATTTGTATCTATTACCTTCATAATAAATTCGGTACATTTATGCTTTGGACATGGCTCTTTCATAGGAACCCTGCCTTTATACTGATTTCCACTGCTGTAGTGTCCGGCGTGATTTGCATGCATTTTCATCTGCCAATAAAAAATTCAGTGCTACGTCCTCAGCAGGCAACGTGATGCTCACTGTCTCTTTCCACGTCGGAGGTCCGATACTCACCGAATTCCTCGAACACGAAAAAACTATTAGCAGTTACATGTACTGTGAGACATTCCGTAGCCTGTGCACATCCGTCGAACACAAACGGACTAGGCTGCTCACAGAGGGAGTGATCCTGCTCCACAACAACGCGCATTCACACGTATCGATGGTCACACAAAGTGTGATGGCCAAGTTCAAGTGGGAGCTGCTTCAGCATCCACGCTACAGTCCGGAGGTATTGCCCTGAGACTTCCATGTGTTCGGTCCCCTAAAAAATCTCAAAGGGAGGCGCTCCAACTTGGACGACAAATTGAAGGACACAATGGAGGACTGTCACAGCCAGGGGAATTCTGAGAACACAGAATCTTTCGGTTTGTGAAACAGAGGGACAGTTGCGCTCAGGCCTTTGCTGATTAGACGTCAGTTAGATTTGCAGTGTTGTTTCGTACCTTCCCTTGTCAACACCCCTAAGATAAGTAAACTTCATTCATATGCTATTCTTCGTGCTGTTACAGTTTCAGTGGCTAGCAATATCACATACAGTCGTCAATAGGGAAGGATTTTCATTAGTCTGCATAGCAGTAGAATCAAAACTCACTGACTACGTGCGAGTAGCGACTCATGCCCATAAACTAAGGATAATGCTGATACATGGTGAAGCGGGCTTAAATCACCTCGTGGTATGACCATGCGGTGCATTTGACCTGCGGTCGTCGGACGGTGGCGCTGGCAGCTGTCCACATACGCACAGGTGTGTTGGTGCATGTCAGAGTACGGTGCAGCGAGTAAGTTTTCAGATGTTTTCAGACTCGCTAATGGTGACTGTGTGTTGAAAATGGCTCAAAGAAAACATATTGATTACGTTATGAGGGGTAGAATACTAGGGCAACTGGAGGTTGGTCAAACACAGCAGGTCGTAACACGGGCTCTCCGTGTGCCACAAAGTGTGATCTCACGATTATGGCAACGATTCCAGCAGACAGTAAACGTGTCCAGGCGCCACAGTACGGGACGTCCACATTGTACAACACCACAAGAAGACCGATATCTCACCATCAGCGCCCGCTGACTGCCACGGTGTACTGCAGGTAACCTTGCTCGGGACCTTTCCGCAGCCACTTGAACAGTTGTCGCCAGACACCCAGTCTACATACGACTGAACAGACACGGTTTATTCGTCCGGAGACCTTTAAGGTGCATTCCACTGACCCCTGGTCACAGGAGAGGCCGTAAAGCCTGGTGTCAAGAACACAGTACATGGTAATTGGAACAGTAATAAAAAAAATGGTTCAAATGGCTCTGAGCTCTATGGGACTTAACTTCTGAGGTCATCAGACCCCTATAACTTAGAACTACTTAAACATAACTAACTTAAGGACATCACACACATCCATGCCCGAGGCAGGATTCGAACCTGCGACCGTAGCGGTCGCGCGTTTCCAGACTGTAGCGCCTAGAACCGCTCGGCCACCCCGGCCGGCGAACAGTGATCCCAGGTTGTGTTCAAGGACGAGTCCAGGTATAGTCTGAAAAATGATTCTCGCCGGGCTTTCATCTAGCGTGAACCAGGAACCAGATACCAAACCCTTAATCTCCTTGAAAGGGACCTGTATGGAGGTCGTGGTTTGATGGTGTGAGGTGGGATTATGTTTGGTGCACATACACCCCTGCATGTGTTTGACCGAGTAACGGTGACAAGTAAGGTGTATCGGGACGTCATTTTGCACCAGTATGTCCGCCGTTTCAGCGGTGCAGTGGGTCCCACCTTCCTCCTGATGGATGATAACGCACGGCCCCACTGAGCTGCCATCGTGGAGGAGTACCTTGAAACAGAAGGTATCAGGCGAACGGAGTCTGGAGAACTCCAGACCTAAACCCAATCGAGCACGTTCAGGATGCTCTCGGTCGACGTATCGCTGGCACGTCTTCAAACCCCTACGACACTTCAGCATCTCCGACAGGCACTGGTGCAAGAATAGGAGGCTATACCCCAGCTGCTGTTCGACCACCTGTTCCAGAGAATGCCAACCCGTTGTGCGGCCTGTGTACGTGTGCATGTTGATCATATCCCATATTGATGTCGGAGTACATGCGCAGGAAACAGTGGCGTTCTGTAGTACATGTGTTTCGGGACGGTTTTCTCAACTTATCACCAATACCGTGGACTTACAGATCTGTGTCGTGTGTGTTCCCTATGTGCCTATGTTATTAACGATAGTTTTGTGTAGTGCCACGTTGTGTGGCACCACATTCTGCAATTATTGTTAATTTATGAGCATGAGTGTATTTAGCTGGACATTTGAAACCACTGGTTTCATAACAGAAGATTGTAAGTCTTCATCCGGTGCTACATCAGGTGCTTGTTGATGTGATTACTGCTTGGACACTAACATGAATGTGAATATTTGTTGGCCTACATATACGAGCTCGATTCTCGAAACCATCGACGCATCACTTTATACGTCATTTTCTCAGTTCCTGAGTTCTGAAAACGTCAGATGAGGAGGACAAGATGGTAGGCGGGATCTTCTAAAGTGAGTCCCGCAAACCGAACCCCGAACCCGAAGTCAACAATCGTACTCGGCAACAAACAGCTGGGCGCTACAAACGATATTGCCCACTCTGGTTACAGAATAGACACTGACTGCACCGAATGCCGTTAAACACATTATCTGGCGATGACAACAATGTCAGGTGTTGCTTTTGTGTACAGTAATGGAATCATGTTTCTTACCGTAATCACCGAGGAGACATTCACGAAGTTACAGCTCTGATAAGACATGTCATTTTGTAACTGTCCGTACAAAAGTATGTAATTGGAATCAAACAGGTACCCTGTAAAGTCTTGATGGATGCACAATCTACGCATAGAATAATAGTAGTAGACAGATTAGACCGCACTTTGCAACTTAGTATAGTATCTGGTGGTGTGTACTGATTTATTTCACTGGTAAGAATGCGCGAAGGCCCTACTTCTGGAATCCACAACGGCTCTTCCCCTGTAGTGTCGGCAACACGGGACACACCGCAGCATTTAGGTACGAGAAAACTTTGCTGGGTATCGCAGTACAGCCGGATGACAGACGTCATGAATGTTTAAAGAAACATGGTTTGAGTTGGTTAAATAGATAAAATGGTTTTATCATTTGTATTCAACACCTGGATCAACTTTAAGAAGACCTACTCGTGAACATGTATCATTTTCATCCCATAATACCGGATACACGTTCAACAATATCTCAGGCTTCTAAACGCCGGAAGATTCATATTGGCCGAGAGAGCAACCGATCTCCCAAAGATGCTAAAACGTCTCAGTGTGCATGCAAAGAAGTTATTTCGACCAATCGAAGCTGAATATAGCAGAGACTTGTAAAAGTATTGCGAATGTAACTGTCGCAATCTATGAAAAGCAAAATATAGTGGGCGGAAAGGAAACTGCCTAATGAACAGGCAACTTTCAACATTAGACGGTGTGACGTGCAAATCTGATCGACACACGGCTATGTGGCAGTATCATTACTTGTTTCCTAAGTTTGCATTTATAGTACAAGGAGCGGTCACAAGGGTTCCGTTCGAGGGTGTTGCTGCAGCGTATATGCAACGTAAGGCGACACCGATGCAGATATATAAGCACTGACGTGTAGGCGAGGGATTAGTATGGCATTCGCGTCTTTACGACGTGTGTGCGGTAAATGCGGTAACGGTAACTACGGCGACGTTAGTGTCAAATGGGCCAAAAAGTACCAACGTGCTGTTATTCTTTTCTGGGCTGCCGAGGGACAGACACCGGTAGAGATGCGTCAGAGAATGAAAAACGTGTATGGAGCAGCAGCTCTGTCGAAACCACCGATGTGGAATGGTGCGAAATGGGGTGTTACTGCTTCATGATAGCATACCTCCCCGTGTCGCAAATTTCGTAACGCAGAAGTTACATCAAATCAAGTGGGAGACGCTAGGGCACCCGCACTATGCTCCTGATCTCTTCCTCGGCTTTCGTTCCATTAACAAAAGCCTTGAAGGTTCGACGATTGTTATCGGACGAGGATGTAGCAGGCAGTTAAGGACTTCTTCATGCAGCAGGACGCAGTGTTTTACAAAATAGGTATCCTCAATCCTCAAATTGGTGCGTCGGTAGGATGAGTGCCTCAATGCTCACAATGATTTCGCCTGAGTGGAGTCTGGAAACTTTTTGATAACCACTTGCGGCAAAACTAATCTTTATCTATGTTAATTGGAATAAGATATTACTGTTTATTACGCTCCACATCAACATCTAAGGGTACTTCTAAAACCACAATCTTGCCCTACATACCCTTCCCATTCCCATTTATGAATTATGAGTGGAAGGACGACTGTGACATACCTTCTAGTTTTCCATCGTGCTCATTTCGCTGGGCATACGGGAAGGAGAAACTGTTGACTGTCTTTGGTTCGTATGCACGCTCTTCAGGTTTCAGCAGGAAATCTCTCCGTTACACATAACGCCTGTTTGTAGCGCCTAAAATTCTAGTCAGTTCAGCATCTCTCCAACGCTCTCGCGTAGGGTAAACTACCGGGTGATAAAATGCGCCGTTCTTCGTTAGATATTCTCTATCCCTTCTCCTAAAGCAACCTGTGTGTGTGTATGAGTGGGTGTGCGTGTGTGCGTTTGTGCCTGTGTGGGCATCTCTTCAGGCAAACTTTATATTAATTCAGTTAATTATAAGCCGCCAGTTCCTGTATCAACCGTCGATCTTCTGCAGGTATTCTTCCATTTCGCTACAGTCTTGTGGTGCTGCAACCCTCCCATAGCCAAGTGGTGTGCATGGGTGAGAGAAATGTATTCCATGTGCTCAACGCATCCGGTCTTTTACCCGCCTCATCATTCACATCGGTGAGTTTTCTATTGCATCTGCGGATATTAAGCTTTTGTAAGCAATCTTAGCTCGTTCGGCGCGACGGAGCTCTGACGATATAATTGCGCTTTGCCTGAATTCGATGCCAAAGGAGAAACTACTTGAGGAGTAGTAGCGACACCGGGTCACGAAAACTAACAACGGCCGGAAGAACGGTGTACTAACCCCACGCCTTTACAAAATGCATCCAATGACGTCATAGGCGGAGGATGACTCGGAGGTCGGTCGGTACCGATTAGGCCAGTAGGCGGAGTTTACGGTTTCGAAGCTGTACCTCGTAACTTCCATTCCCTGCATTAAGAACGTAGAAGGCGATCATTATCCATTTTAATTCTCAAAAGACTGTCATATTTTTCATACGCCCCACAATTACAGTTTATTGAGACCGATGTAAATTTTTCTGAGGAACATTCGGGAAGTCAAAGGTGATCGTTACCAGCTGTCGTTACACCCTGCATATTGTCACACGTTTGTAATGGATTGTGTTTATCAAATTATGTTAAAATTGAACAATATTAACGTACTACATTTGTCAATATAATAAGCTTCACAATGGTTTCTTATAAATGTATTTAACAGAAACACTGAGAGATTCAAGGACTGCATAGCGTACATTGTTTATGTTGTATGTGCAACACGAACAGGAGTAACAATATGGACCAAAGGTGATAACTAATGACCGAGTGTCTATTGAGTATCCTTCATGCCGCTTTGTTGTAGTTTTCTACAGTTTCATAACAGACATCTGTTAACGTTTGCAAAATAAGTATGACTCAGATGTAAGCAAGCTATTGGTACGATTAATATACTTGCAATTGGCTGGAAATATAGGAAGAAGTGTACGTCGGTAAGTCTCTCTCCTAAGGCCCAGCGGTTACCAATATCGTATTTACACTTTTCAGGACATGAGACATTCCGTCATGAATGGCTAATAATAGTGACTTGCTAGCGACGAACCAAGAGCGCGGTAAGAAGAATCCAGTTGCAGGTTGCCCATTTAACGGCTTCCATGGTAACACAAAAATTTTATTTTCAATATCTCATGCAGTTATTGACAGAATTTAAAATACTACCATAATCTACTCATTTACAGGTACAACCTTATAGGTTTAACAAAAAATGGCTCTGAGCACTATGGGACTCAACATCTATGGTCATCAGTCCCCTAGAACTTGGAACTACTTAAACCTAACTAACCTAAGGACAGCACACAACACCCAGTCATCACGAGGCAGAGAAAATCCCTGACCCCGCCGGGAATCGAACCCGGGAACCCGGGCGTGGGAAGCGAGAACCCTACCGCACGACCACGAGCTGCGGACTACGTTTAACACCGTAAGACAATTGTTATAGTTAGAAACTGTGTATAAAATTTGGTGACAGAAGCCATCGGATAGCGATGTGCACATATACAGGTGGCGGTAGTATCACATACACAAGGTATATAAGGGCAGAGCGTTAGCGGAGCGGTCATTTGTTCACAGGTGATCCATGTGAAAAGCTTTCCCGAGTGATTATGGCCGCACGACGAGACTTAACAGACTTTGAAAGCTGAATTATATTTCGGATATCCTTAGGCAATTCAATACCTAGCGATTCACAAGGTCAAGAGTGTGCCGAGAATACCACATCTCAGGCATTCCCTCTGACCGCGCACGCCGGCCGGTGTGGCCGTACGGTTCTAGGCGCTTCTGTTTGGAACCGCGTGACTGCTACGGTCGCAGGTTCGAATCCTGCCTCGGGCATGGATGTGTGTGATGTCCTTAGGTTAGTTAGGTTTAAGTAGTTCTAAGTTCTAGGGGACTGATGACCACAGATGTTAAGTCCCATAATGCTCAGAAACATTTGAACCATTTTTTGACCGCGCACAACATAGTGGCCAACGCACTTCACTTAACGACCGAGAGCAGCGGTGTTTGAGTAGAGTTGTCAGTACTAAAAGACAAGCAACAATGCGTGAAATAACAGCAGAAATCAATGTCGGAAGTACGACGAACGCATCCGTTAGGAAAATACGTCGAAATGGTGCGTTAACCGGCTGTCAAAAAAGACGACCGACAAGAGTGCCTTTGCTAACAGCACATCACCTGCAGTGCCTTTCCCGGGCTGGTCGCCATATCGGTTGGACCCTAGAAGACTGTACAACCGTGGCCTGTCAGATGCTTCGCGGTTTCAGTTGGTAACAGCTGATGGTAGGGTTCGAGTGTGGCGCATACCCCACGAAGCCATGGAGCCAAATCGCCAACAAGGCACTGTGCAAGCTGGTGGTGGCTCCATGATGGTGTGGGCTGCGTTTACATGGGATGGACTGGGTTCTCCGGATGTTCGGCTACTTGGAGACCATTTGCACCCATTCATGGACTTCATGTTCCCAAATAACGATGGAATTTTATGGATGACAATACGCCACGCCACTGCCCCACAACTGTTCGCAATTGGTTTGAAGGACATTTTGAACACTTCCAATGAATGGTTTGACCACCCAGATTGCCCAACATAAATCCTATCGAACATTTATGGGACATAATCGATAGTTCAGTTCGTGCACCGGCAGCACTTCTGCGATAGAGCCAACATGGCTCAATATTTCTACAGATGACTTTCAGCGACTTGTTCCGTCCATGCCATATCAAGTTGCTCATGGCTTTTGTCACTTCAGTGTATGTCTTGAAGCTGCTTATACTTAGACTACATTCTGTATTTGAGAATGAGTGCACTTAGCGACATCCAACACACTTTAAACATAATGTCAAACCTTTACGGAACTTTTTCTTGCTAACACTATCTCACCCCCCCCCCCCCCCACACACACACAAAATGTTTAAAGGTAATCCGCTCCTTCATTTTAGTTGTTCTTCAGCATCAGGTATGACATTTTAGTTTATATTTTATTTACTACTACTTCTATTTGCAACGCACTTTGCAGACAGCGTCTGCATATATGACTGAGTGTACCTGCAAAATTATAACAGAGTACGACACGCAGTTCACAAGGGATGTCGTCATAAGCACTGAGATGTGCGAAAAGCCAACTTTTGCTTAAAATGGGGCGCAACTTATCCAGAGTAGTTTTTCGTAATGGGAGCATTTAGTAATTCCAAACAAACTTGAAGCATACTTTCAAATCTTTTCTAAACTTTTTCTCCCTTACATGGTTAACGTTAAAGATTTAACATATTAACTAAGTTGTAAATTAATGGTTCAAATGGCTCTGAGCACTATGGGACTTAACATCTGAGGTCATCAGGCCCCTAGAACTTAGAACTACTTAAGCCTAACTAACCTGAGGACATCACACACATCCATGCCCGAGGCAGGATTCGAACCTGCGACGGTAGCAGTCGCGCGGTTCCGGACTGAAGCGCCTAGCCGGCCAGTGTGGCCGTGCAGTTAAAGGCGCTTCAATCTGGAACCGCGTGACCGCTACGGTCGGAGGTTCGAATCCTGCCTCGGGCATGGCTGTGTGTGATGTCCTTAGGTTAGTTAGGTTTAATTAGTTCTAAGTTCTAGGCGACTGATGACCTCAGAAGTTGAGTCGCATAGCGCTCAGAGCCATTTGAACCATTTTTTTTTGAAGCGCCTAGAACCGCTCGGCCATCGCGGCCGACTGTAAATTAACGTAACGTTTGGAGGTGTTTTATGCATGGCAGTTCTGTTCTTTAAGGAATCGAGTGTTTACTAGTTAGCATCTATTGTGTGCTGTGTTGTTAAGTGTTCGGCTTTTTACCGAACAGGTCAGTATTTCAGCCCCAACATGAGTGGCTCAGTATTTTTATAATTTCATTTATATCACTGATTTATTTATTGATTTGCAGAATCAAGTCCATAAAAACAGTATTTGGTGCGGCGTTGTCAGTCGGCGCATGCTGCATTTGCGACCTAGATTTTACTACGATTACTGTCCTTTTAAGATTTTCAGTTATGTGGATGTAGGGAAAGAGACGCGTACATATTAAAAATATGTACAAACATCAAAGGTGTGGATATTGAAGAACACATTGATAAATATAGTTTATACTAACAGAAAAGTATACTGAACAAATATGTGGAATATTGACAAATTAAGCCTTCTATGTTCACAAACTCTTTCATGGAAAACGTTTATAGACGGAGAAGAAAGGCCTAACACATAAAAATTATCAGAAGGATAATGGCGGTTTCATGCAGCAGTGCCTATATGGAAAAAGTCTTAACTCACACGAATCTGACGCAAAAAACAAATCGAGCGTCGATATGGCAAAAGCAGGATTATGCACCGGTCGTTTTTTGAAGTTTACAACATATAACGACTTTTACCATAACATGAAAGGTAATAAAATTTTGTTGACAGCTGCAGCTAGCAATAATACGTGTAATTTTTAATGTTCAGTAAGTTTTCTTGTGTTCATACTCAGTCCTCAGATCAGCAAATCTTTTCACCCGGAAATGTTCGGTAATTGTGTCAATTTAATCTGCCAGCCCTAACTGTATATGATGCATACAGTAAAACAGCCAAGGATATCCGCATCCGAACAGACCTCTACTTATAGACAGCGGCATCATTCGCGAGTTGCCGCACGTGGATCCCAACGTTCCACAACAGATCATCACTTTCGTGGAGCTGCCAAACCTACACTAATACATCTGCAGCCATGTCTACATTCTGATACAGATGTAAAACTGAACGTAGCACACACAGCCTCAGACATGTATAGTAGCCCGTAGGTGCCGGACGCTCTGCAGAAAGTTGTATGTAGCCTTTCTTCCGCACAGCTTGCTGCAGTTGTCAAGGTCTACAGGTAACAGCGTCACCACAACACGGACAGGTCCCGACATGAACGCGGCCGCTGCGGTCGAGCTCACGGGAGCATTGGACTCAGACATCAAGCAGACTCTTTAAAGAGAATAAAAACTGTATGCAGCCTCTTGGCCGTTCGCCATGTAAGCGAGGTTTACGGCGTAGCGGCTCCAATGTGTAATGTACTTTTTTCCCTTAAACAATGCTTTCGTCTTCTACAATACTGTCTGAGTCTGAGAAGTGACACGTAGCGTAATGGGCCCAAAATCGTGTTAAGCTTTAGGTCCCACTAAAACTCGGTAAACTACACTGCCCAACAGAATTAACGGATCACTTTTTCGAAACTCCGTAATTTCCACCCACTGCGTCGCTTAAGTTTAGAATTTGGCTCAAAGGTGCGTATAATCTTCCTCTGTAAGGGTGCAAAATCGTGGCGTCCTGCGAAGTCACCCTCGCGCTCGAAGGCACAGTAAACAGCGATGTGAGAGGTTGGTTCATGATGTCACATTTGCATCAAAGTTAACCCCAATTGTGCCCAACACCCCCATAGACGTGTCAATCGATGGGAAGGTCATCACAGCCCCTGTCGCCCATATGCCACCCCTTCTTTTGATGCCTTTTCGATGGAAGTTAGGACCTCGACGCAAGATGTCAAAATCACAAGACTTTCTTCTTACGAGTCATAAAAATAAAAAATAAAAAATCCAGACAAAACTGCGCTCAGTATCAGCAAGAAAAGGGCTCAGAGAACGATATAAAGGACCTAAGTGGAATCACCTCTTTCCATGGGGTAGAAAATGGCAGTTCACAGTGTGACGACCAAAGACGTTCTTGAAAACTTTTGACACTGGTTACACCCTCGGACGTTTTACTCCTTCTCTAAAGACACTGTGGGACTGGATCCCCACTGAACATGATCGTACCCTTTGGAGTGCAGCGTGACCACACATTTTTCTTTCATGTACACATTGGAACCACTAAACACTGTTCAAAACCCTTCGACAAAATTTTAAATTGATCCGAAGCAGCAAAGGCTACTTACGCTTTCCTGATCTCCAGTTTCACGCCCTCCTGTGGGAGTGCAGCAACATTAATATCTTCGAGAAAAAACGGCGAAGGGTCGCTGTAAGTCCCCCAGTTAGACAACACCCTCAGTATCACACTCGCCCTTTGTTAGAAATGTGCCTTCAGAAATTTGGATGCCAAATCATCTTGGATGCCCTAGCACCTGATGGTTAGGCTACCCCCTCGCCCGCCCCTTGTGTTGGGTTTGGCTACCTTCAGGCGCTGGCACAGCCAGCAGGCTGAATTGGTTTCCAAATTCCTGACAGCTACATTAGTAAAGTTCTCACCAAAATTGCGTGGGTGGCACTGAGGGTGTTGCCGAACTGAGGGTCTTACATGGACTCTTTATTTTTATTCATGCTCGTGTTAATGTTGTACTCCTTCGTAATCACGCCGCAGAAGTGCGGAAAACAGCATAAGAACTCTTTACTGCTCCCGATCACGTTCATATTTCGTAGAATTGTCCTGAACATCGCTATCGGTCTCAGCACGTAAACGAGAGCGAAAACTATGTTCGCACCGCACTCCAAAGCAGTCAGATCACGTTCAATGGCGAAGCAGCCCAACAATGTCCTTATAGAAAGGATGAAACCTCTCAGGGAGATAGCAGTGTCAAAGGTTGTGAAGAACATCTTCCTGTTGCTCGAAGCACTGAGAATGTCGTTTTCAGCCGAGAAATGTTTACAAATAAAAGTCCCAGGGGAAATGGATGGTTTCATTTACGACAACGTCTGAGACCTTTTCATACCGATTCCGAGCGACGGTGTGTTTGAAATATGTTTCGCGACACCCATAAAAAACTGCGGGATTTTAACACTGTGCGTGACGTTTCTAATCTCCATCTCAGAGGCGTTAAAAGGAGGAGTGAAATATGGGTAACAGGGGCTATGATGACCCTCTCATCGAGCGACACGTCCATGGTGGCGTTCAGCAGATTTTTGATGAAATTTTTTGCCAGTATGACATCATGTCACATAAACTTCTGAACATGTTTCGACACCTTACTGTTTGGAAGTGTCTCACTTCGGAGGAAGGCAAGTATCTACACAGCCTGGGTGGACCACATCTAGATGATGACTGCTTTAGTTTTAAAATTTCATCAACCCGTACGAAAAAGAGCAATGCTACAAAAGGGTACAACAGCGATAGAAGAAGGAGAGATATAGCGCATGTCTCAGTTATCTAAATTTTAAAATATCTGAAATGCGAACATCAAACCAACAGCCACAGCCTATGGATACCACTCTCCACTTACAGGCCATCTGTCCAACAAAGGAAGAAAGAAAATATAAGAAAAAAGAAACAAGTATAATAATAGGTAAAATAATATCACTACAGCAAGTATCCCATAATGAGGACATTTTTCTCAAAAACTTGCAGACATCTTCAAGTGCTACAGCATTAGAACCGCTTTCTCCATTAACAATAACCGAGGTTACCGTTTACGCTACCCTATTAAAAGCATCTCATATCAACAATATTGTATGTTATGCGTGTCCTGTTCTATATATAAGCCCAACTGGATGCAATTTCAGTGTCAGATTTAAAGAGCGCATCAACGTTTTCTGAAACAAAGCGCCTGACAGATCAGCAATACCAAAACACACCAGAGCCACAGGACTTACATTGATCAGCCAAAACATTATGACCACCTACATAATAGCCGGTATGTCCATCTTTGCCACGTATAACAGCGGCGACGCGTTGCGGCATGGAACCAATGAGGCCTTATTAGGTCGCTGAAGGCATTTGGCACCACATCTTTGTACACAAGTCATCTAATTTCCGTACTTTCCGGAGAGGGGAGCATTGAGTTCAGACTCCACGTTCAATCACATACCAGATGTGTTCGATCGGGTTCAGATCTGGTGAGCTCTGTCACCAATTCATCAAGTGGAACTCGACACTGTTTTCCTCGAACCACTCCATCACACTCTTGGCATTGTGACATGGCGCATTATCTTGATGAAAAATGCGATTGCCGTCGGGAAAAACAATCGTCATGAAGGGGTGAACTTGGTCTGCAACCAGTGTACGATACTCCTTGGCCAACACGGTGCCTTGCACAAGCTCCGCTGGATCCATGGATGCCCACGTGAATGTTCTACAGAGCATAATGGAGCCGCCGCCAGTTTGTCAAAGTACCGCACTACAGGCGTCAAGCAACTGTTCCCCACGAAGACGATTCATCTGACCATGCAACTACTCTAACGTCCAGTGCCGATGGTCACTTGCCCATTTCAGTCGTAGTTGCCGATGTCGTGGTATTAATATTGGCACATGCATGGATCGTAGGCTGCGAAGGCCCATCCTTAGGAATGTTCGGTGCACAGTGCGTTCAGACGCACTGGTACTCTGCCCAACATTAAAGTCTGATAGTTAGGCCACAGTTCGCCGCCTGTCCTCTTTTACAAGTCTTCCCAGCCTACGACGTCGGACATCTGTAACGACGTGTGGCCACCCAATCCCACGACGTCTGGACGTGATTTCACCTTGGATTCGCTACGTGTTGAAGACACTCACCACAACACTCCTCGAACACCCGACTAGTCGTGCAGTTTCCGAAATGCTCATGCCGAGCCTCCGAGCCATCATAGGTCAAACACAGACAGATCTCGCTCATTCCCCATTGTACAGACGGAGAGCACGCTCACTGACACTACATGCTCCGTGCGTGTGTCTGACTAGCAGTTACCCCTCTCCAGGTGAAGCTGATATCACGTAGATGGGCTTATATCGACAGTAGGTCCGTGGTCATGTGTTCTGGATGATCAGTGCAAATTCTAAAGGATAAGTAATACCCTGAAATTACGCATAAATTACAGAAAGGCCGTAAAACCGACTTATATAAAAACCTGAGATTTTCTCACACAATAAAATGAAATGAGCGTTTGGCATTTTTGGCCGGGAGACCGCTTGCGGGGCAGGTCCGGCCGCCTTGGTGCAGGGCTTATTACATTCGACGCCACATTGGGAGACCTGCGAGCCGGATGGGGATGAAATGATGATGAAGACATCACAACACCCAGTCCCTGAGCGGAGAAAATCCCCGACCCAGCCAGGAATGGAACCCGGGCCAATAGGACGGCAATCCGTCACGCAGACCACTCGGCTTTGAGGGCGAACTTCTCACACAATAAGCAGCTTCTACTATTAAAAGAAAATAGAGCAACCAACTCATTTGGTTCCCTAAAAAGTTTTCAAATACAATAATGTGATACCGGTAAAGTGCAAACAATATTTACATAGCCCATCACTATACTATTCTGTACATTAAGATTACGTAACAGTAATATATCTCTACATGTCTGAAGCAACTCTTGCGATATAACCAGACTTTCTGTTAAAGTAAACACCTTTTGTAAGTAGGCTGTTTAGATTTTTATATTGGCAACGTTACGTAGCGCTCTGTATGAAAATCACTGGCTGTGCTGTGTGCAGTCTGTGGCCAGTTTGCATTGTTGTCTGCCATTGTAGTGTTGGGCAGCTGCATGTGAACAGCACGTAGCGTTGCGCAGTTAGAGGTGAGCCGCCAGCAGTGGTGGATGTGTGGAAGGAAATGGCGGAGTTTTGAAATTACATATATTATGACTTTTGATGATATTAAGGTAAATACAGTGTTTGTTCTCTATTAAAATCTTTTATTTGCTAACTATCCCTATCAGTAGTTAGTGCTTTCCGTAGTTTGAATCTTTTATTTAGCTGGCAGTAGTGGCGCTCGCTGTATTGCAGTAGCATGAGTAACGAAGATTTTTGTGAGGTAAGTGATTTGTGAAAGGTATAGGTTAATGTTAGTCAGGGCCATTCTTTTGTAGGGATTTTTTGAAAGTCAGATTGCGTTGCGCTAAATAATATTGTGTGTCACGTTAAGCACAGTCGTGTACAAATTGTTCTAAGGGGACGTTTCATATGGCGACCCTGCCAGGATATCTCACTGGAATCTTCTGATTTTTTCTTGTAGTTTGTGTATTTAGTGTAGCTTTTGTTTATTGCTAGCATGTAATTGTAGAGAAAATCTCCTTTGTAGTTGCAGCTTTCATTGTTGTACAGTAAAACAGTTGTGGCATGCATGTAGATTTGCACCAAGTATTTCGCAGCTGCAGTTAACTAGATATTATTTTCAGTGCTATGTTAATGTGTTCTCTTATTTTTGCTCTTCAAATTGTGCTTTTCTGTGTTATCGTGTGAAATATTGTCACAATAATGGCGTGTGAAAAACGTAACACTAGGCTCCAAAGTAAACTGAGAAATAACAGTGACGACGAGCGTAGCTTATCACCACCACTGTGTAGTGAATTAACAGACATTCCAAGTAGTAATTTGGTAATTGTGCATAGGGAAATGGAGCGGGCGGCAAATAATGGTGTAGACAGTGAAACAGGTTGTGAACAGGGAAGCATTATCGATCGATCGGTTGGCAACAGCTCGCCTCAGGAATCCGAAATGACAGGACACAATTTTACAAATACTGTAGATTCAGGTTTTGCGTCCTCACCGTTTTCTCAAATAAGTCAAGACACATTTTCAGCTTGTCAAAATGTGAATGTTGCCGGTGCAAATGCACTGCCAAAAAGCGTAGAGGAACAGATTCCAGACACTAATGCATTGTTATTACAACTAATGCAACAAATGGAACAAAATCAGAGACAAACACAGCAATAGCTTCAAAAGTTAGACACAATGGAACAACACCAGAGACAAACACAGCAACAGTTAGACACAATGGAACAAAATCTTCAAAAGTTAGACACAATGGAACAACACCAGAGACAAACACAGCAACAGTTAGACGCAATGGAACAAAATCTTCAAAAGTTAGACACCACGCTTGAACAAACACGTGAAGATTTAACTACTGAGTTACATAACATTGAATCGAAATGTCAAAAAGTCTGTAATGACGTAAAAACACAAATTTGTGAGCATTTCCAACCTATTTTTTCGCGTCATGAAAATGCATTACAGAATCACGAAGCAGCCATAAAAGAACTGCAAACTATTGTTCATGAAAATCATGAGACCTTGCAAGCTAAAATGGACTCAGTTGCATCTACCGATTCGGTTACGCAACTTGCAAAAACTCAGGAAAACTTAAAGGACACAGTAGATACTCTGAAAATTGGTTCAGAAAGACACATGGAGGAAATTAGATCATTATCAGAGAAAGTAGCTGAACTTTTGGATCAGGTCACTAACTTATCTACGAAGGTAGATGATAATCTGAATGACACAAAACCGGTAGTCTTTAATGACACAGAAGAGTGCAAACAAATTAGGAAACTGAAACAAAATCTGAATCAAATTAATACGCAACACCAAAGAGAAATCCGGGAAGTACAAGATCAGCTGACACAGGTAATACAAGAATTACGTATTTCAGAGGACACTCGCGCTCCAATACGGGAAGAGGGACATAGAAATACGGAACAGCCACAAAATAATAACACAAGGCATTTCTGAAGTTATGAAAGAAATTGGCAATGTGCACCGAATTTTGAGATGGAACCGCCGACACGACGTAACAATGACCGACATGCTACACGCCGACACGATGATTTTGACTATAAGCTGTTCATTACTGCACGTAAATTCGAAACGTTTAAGAATTCTGCCAACGACATTCATCCACAAGCATGGCTCCATTAATTCTCTCATTGTTTTCCTCCCAACTGGTCATTGGAGCACAGGTTAGAATTTATGTATGGCTACTTGGAGAATGAACCAGCTGTGAGAATGCGATCGGTCATTCACGATTGTCACAGTGAAGGAGAATTTTACCATGTGTTCCTCTCAGCATATTGGTCACAAGCTACACAAGACCGAGTAAAACATAGCATCATGATGATGAAACACTTTGAACAATCTGAATTTTCCAGTCTTGTCAAATATTTTGAAGACATGTTGCACAAGAATCAGTACCTGTCAAACCCATACAGCCCCTCAGAACTAATCCGCATTTGAATAATCAAATTACCTGAACATTTACGGCATATTATTTTGGCAGGACGTTGCAAAGACGACATTGAAGCTTTTCAGGGACTCTTACAAGAATTAGAAATTGACACAGACAGTCGCGGGATGCGAAAACAGGAAAACAATCACTACAGGTCACATCGGTCACAATTCTGTGACGACAGAAACAAGAAATGGCAATGACAACCCTATTCTTACAACGTAAATCGTGACCAAAACAGACACCACCCGTATGACAACCACTGGCAGAGTAATAGTTACAGAGAAAGATCGCATTTCCGTAGTAATGAATATGACAGAGACAATCATAGAAACAGACAATTGGGCAACCAGAACTATTATTATTATCAACGGAGACAGAATAATTTCAGACGCAACAGTTCAGCAGGCAGTTACGATTCAGGGACAAATTCTCCACCATGTGACAGACAAGAAAGAAACTATGTAAACTACCAACAAAACGACAGACGTGAATTTCATCAGAACTGGCGGGTTTCTAACAGAGCTCGGCCCTCTCGGCAACGTGAATTTGTGGAAGTTAGGCCTCCTAATACCAATAACGACGCGCGCCAACAAAGAAACAGACAATGACTCGCACCGCAGGCTGCCGCGTACGCCGGCTGGCTCAGAGAAAAATAACATAGACGCTAACCTTGAGAAAAATTCCAGTATTCTTTACGGACAAATACCGCATGATAATTGCATTCAAGTTGAAACTCTGCGTACTGAGAAGAGCAAAGGTTTACACCACATTTCACATCTAAAACCATTTATTGACAGGTAATCTGCTTTTTAACTTAGTCTTTGCAATTTTCACTTCACGCTACTTGTACAATTTGTCACACTGAGAAACTGTTAACATGCAACAATGTTTTGAAGTTCAATATCCACTCAAGAACAAAGAGAACTTGTTTAAACAGAAATTACGACTGCATTGTTATTGCGAACAGACGACACAGTGTTATTGTGTGTGTACATTCTTGCTTGTTAGTTGCACGATTACGTAACGAGTATAAGGCTCACATACTTAGAACATTTACCAGTCCTGCTAATGAGATTCTAATGCAACATTTTGGTTTACTTGAAAATACATTCCGGATTTAAAGTACTTCCTGAGAGATACCAGATGACACAGTGGTTAGTTTATGTGACAGCTACACGATTATATCATGACGTTACTAATGTGTGACACAATTTACACTGTTGCTTTTGCGGAGTATCTGTTTTATATCTGCACGGTTTTTCTGAATCCTTCTGGAAAGCAAAACATGTTTTAGTGGTAACTTTTGTGGTATAGCTACAAGGAGACAGCCTTTTCTGTAGCACAACAATACGTTACAGCACAGTACTTTCTTCATCACGGCAATAAGCGTAATAAGTAAGATATCTATACGCAAAGCATTTCACTTTCGTTTATCATGAGGTAAGTACATTGACTTCTGCAGAACTTAGCTTTTGGAGGACGATAACTACGACACTTCCACAGAGATTATCTTACAGCAAGATGCACATCTAGCGCTACAAGACACGTATTTGAGTGATTAATTTTGTACTTAAAACATTTATTTTTAAAGATTTTTGAATTACGAAGAAAGTTTTTCGTGATACATTTCATTCCAGTGCTGTAATCTGTAACACCTGAGGGTATAATTACAATAATCCTCAGGGGGGTACACACCTACTTTGTGTACCATGTGTTTGGCAAGCACAAGGAGCCCTAGCTAATATGGTATTTGCTTATTCAACTTTACACATCGGTACCATATTTCTCTAACACAAATTACACAGCTATCTGATCATTTAACTGAGAGAGACAACCTTTTTTACTACGGCAGTGGCAGATGTTTACGTAATTACACCGTTGGATAACTTCACACTTACGAAATTGTATTTTGTCTGTAGTTTGTGAACTGTTCATATTTTTTTTGGTACCATTGTGATACTATGAGAGCTTTGAATGATGTATTTGGTAAGGGAGAATGATTTTAAAGTACGTTTGAGGTAGATGACGCTATTTAAATGAGCAGAGAATTTTTTTAGGTTTTGAAATTATTGCAGGAAGCTACGACGTTTTTGAGATTTGACTGAGGTGTTATGATGTTATTTTTACGACGATGGTGTGTATTATTGTATCACAATGCCGGCAAAAATTTTTTGGACACTGTTATATTTACAGGATTTTGTTTCTACACATTTGTAACGCTAATTCTTGACCTGTGAAAATTTTTATATGAGACTGCCACTGTAGCGGAAACTGCTGTCGTAAATATTTCGTTAAGAAAGATAAGTGATCTTGACGTAATGCGTTTTTGGCGCCCAGCTGAGAGGTAGTCGTCTCACAAAAGAAAGCCATTAGGTAAAAAAAAAAGAGGCCTATTCTCCCGCTAATGACATTCCTTTGTAGAAAGCATCGCAAAAACGACATGGTCGAACTTGAAAACATATGATTACACTGTGGAGCTCTTAATTTATGATATTTACTGAAATGCCTAATGAAATGACGAGAAATATTTTTATGTCTATTCACCTGATTAATACTACTGTCTCTCTAGTTGAGAGATTTTTCTACTAACTTATGAAATGCCTCATGACTACTGAATGATGTTCTTATGCTTTACTTTGTACATAGTCGCTTATTTCATTTGATATCTGATTTCCAGCTGTGTTGCGGCATTGCTTTTATAAAATAAAATGCATTTGCTAATGTGAACACTTTCTGTCAACAGATCTATTAAATAATAATTTTGTAATCCACATTCTTTAAAAAAGGAGCACTTGGAAAGGAAAGAACAATAAGAAGGGACTAGTAACAGTAACTGGACACATAATTTTCTTTTCAAGTACATGGTAATATTTTTTTTACAATAAGTTGTTGTGGTGCACCACTTTAATTACATAGACATTAAGATGTGAATATACATTTCCCTTATCTGCATTGTTGTCTTTAGTGTGCTATTTTTTCTGCTTGAGCTATGTCATGTTTCGGTATAAGTTACTGCTGTTTGCCAGGCATAGTGTTACTGAATTTGACTTTGTGTTACTCTTCTAAGCTAGTTTTACTACTGTTTTAATTTTCTTGTTTGCGGCACAGTGCCTTATGTTAGTTGTAATATTACAATTGCTTTGCTAATTTCTTAATGCTGCTTGCTTTGCAAATCTGCGTTTTTTTTCATTGCTGTTTATATTAATTGTTTTATGTGATGCTGCATTGCCTCGTCCCTTGATATATATATCTGAGCTCAGTAGATTTAAGTTAGCTTAAGAGGGGTAGACTATATAAGAAACTAACTATGATGACTTGGAAGAAATGTATTGAGAAGCTATATGAAAATGGTTTGGGCGAAAAAAAAAGGATACTGTACAGTGGAGAAAATCTATTTTTGACAGAGGATGTGAACAGAATACAGAAAGCAGGCTTAGATAGGACTTTTGGGAATAATGATGAACGAAGGGAGATCTCCATGCAAAATACTGCAGTAAAACAAACCCTGTCCTTTCCTTTTGTGTTATCCCACTATGTGTTTGTGTACCCTTGTGTATTTGTTTTCTTCCTGTCTCTGTGTAGTTTCATAGAATTTTTTCTTCTTTTAATATTAAGCTACATTCACTATGATGGGGAATACTGTTATTGTCAAATATAATTGGCATCAATAATATGTTATTTACTTTGTAAATATGCTTAGACATTATTTATTCTGTTTTGTTTTAATGCTCATGTGTGAAGTTGATGTTTCAATAATTATTCTGATCTTTTATGTATTTACTTATGTCATAATTCCTGTAACACTGATGTATATGTTTGTTTCTATTCTTTTGTAAAGCTTATACTACAAATGTTATCTGTATTGTTATGTTTTTAATGATGTATTTTGTACCTTTGTTATTGTATTCTTATGTTATAAAATTGTAATTGATACCAGTTCATCATATTATTAACTTGTAAGTTACATTTCACTGCACACGTTTCTGTTGGTCATAGTATATGGACAATATGTGAGAAGTTGGGGCTCTTAGTATTTACATGTGTGTTGATAATTCAGCAAGGGACTGGATAACAGCATTGCTGGTTCTAAGGACAATTCCAAAAACTTTGTGAGTGCACAAGTGGTGGTTATGGACTTGCTATGTTAACTGCAAGACTCTTCAATGCTGATTGTGCACCTGCACAGTCGCAACGGATGGCTGCTAGCCATCTCTACAAGGACTACAGTGGGTCTACACCTTTGATGACTCACCAATACCATTATTTCTACAAGGACTGCAGTGGGTCTACTCCTCTGGTGGCCCACCAATACCGTAATCTCTACCAGGACTACAGTGGGTCTGCACCTCTGGTGGCCTACCAATACCGTAATCTCTACCAGGACTACAGTGGGTCTGCTCTGTGATGACCTACCTACCAATCTTCTTCAAAACGTCGAATGACTCTGCTGTGGGTTTGCTCTGTTGTGGCCCATTACCTGTCTGCATGTCAAGAGTCAGCACAGTCTTTCCGTTGGAAGGACAACACTACTTCTTCACGACTGCATGGAAATCCACTACTTCCGTGTGCATTGTCTTTTACTGCTCAGACTTTGAGAAAACAAACTGCAGGTTTACTCTTATGATGAATGATCAGGACTGTCTTTATGGACTGTGAGAAAATTTTAGCTTTTGACCAACATTGTATCAATAAGTGTGTGCATTTGATTTCTTTGTTATCGTATTTATGAAAAATTTTATCAAATCATTATTGGCCACTGGCCAAAACAACTTGTAAAATTTTTTGTGGGGAGCATGGGGGCTATGTAAGTAGGCTGTTTAGATTTTTATATTGGCAACGTTACGTAGCGCTCTGTATGAAAATCACTGGCTGTGCTGTGTGCAGTCTGTGGCCAGTTTGCATTGTTGTCTGCCATTGTAGTGTTGGGCAGCTGCATGTGAACAGCACATAGCGTTGCGCAGTTAGAGGTGAGCCGCCAGCAGTGGTGGATGTGTGGAAGGAAATGGCGGAGTTTTGAAATTACATATATTATGACTTTTGATGATATTAAGGTAAATACAGTGTTTGTTCTCTATTAAAATCTTTAATTTGCTAACTATCCCTATCAGTAGTTAGTGCTTTCCGTAGTTTGAATCTTTTATTTAGCTGGCAGTAGTGGCGCTCGCTGTATTGCAGTAGCATGAGTGACGAAGATTTTTGTGAGGTAAGTGATTTGTGAAAGGTATAGGTTAATGTTAGTCAGGGCCATTCTTTTGTAGGGATTTTTTGAAAGTCAGATTACGTTGCGCTAAATAATATTGTGTGTCACGTTAAGCACAGTCGTGTATAAATTGTTCTAAGGGGACGTTTCACTTTCAACTGTGAGACTTCCATACGCTGTAACACTGAAAAGAGTGTATTGATTAACATGTGGAGAGCGCTATATACTATGGCAGTTATGCAGAAGGTACAGCTTCTAAATACATGTAGAAAAATGTATAAATTCCTTCAGTGCTTTAAATAGCGCTAATGTTTCTCCACTAGTGCAAGACGACACATAACCTCCCTGCCTCATCTCTGTCCGCCAAACGGACAGCACATCTGGGTGTCACAAACAAATTTAACAGTGAAAATGCATCATGCTCCACCATAAGATGATGGCATTACCATCTAAAGCTTTACTGGTGCTAAAATAAAAATAAAAGTGGCTGAAACAGTGTACCAATAATTGTTCATATCTAATCAATCGCAGTCCTTGACAAGTAGTCCATTATGGACAACTAAGTAAAAACTTGTGTTTGTTGTAGTCGAAACGAAAGAATCCACGTAATCTTGTAACTACTTGAATATGCAGAAACAACGCAATGTTCCAAACAGATAATGAATTAATTTACCCACACCTTATGTGCCACCAAAAATGCAGGATTTGTAACTTGCAAATTTAGTGAAGAATTAATCAGAATAAAAATGATTGTTTGCAGTTTTATTTCAGGCTAAGGAAAGTGCACTTCTGAAACGAATCAACATATCTTTTAGTTTAAGCCATCAGCGTTAACACATACCCAGTTAACGTGTTTGTTCTACCGATAAACATTTTCCGTGTACCCATTTAATAGCATACTGATGTTAATTTCTGCGAGTGATGTACTTCATCTCCTCACTTGCTTTTTAAATATCCTTCCGTTGATAGCAGAACTTCTTCTTTCCTGTTTTTGTCCATGATCCACTTATCGCACCCATACAAGGACGAAATTCAGACGCAAAGGTTAGTTGTCTCTTTCTCATTTCTGTTTAAATATGTAACATAACCTTTCAGATCTTCTACTGCATCTTTTCCACTTTTCATGTCTACTTTCAGTGACACTTCCAATCTTCAACTCTTGCGCTTGTGTAGTGTTTATATTTGACTCAAAGCTTTTCCACTCCATTCAACGTTCTTCTAACATAAATAGATGCATGGATTTTTCGAAAAGCCTGACAACGCCTCTCATTTCAATATAAAACAGCCATGAAGTCCACCACTGAACATACATTCTAAAAGAAACGAAACGGATTATGCCCACGATGTCATTGTCTTACTGGAATTTTCTATTTCTTTCTCTTTTTGTGTTGAAATGCCCGCAATGTGCAACTGACTCAGAGTAAATAAGTAAGCGATACAAAGAAAACAACAAAATGAAAAACATGAGAACTTCCCATTTACAAGTCAGTTAAGAAAATAGCCGATTCTGGGTCATTCCGCTACAAAACACACAAATAT
Source organism: Schistocerca cancellata (assembly GCF_023864275.1). Classification (NCBI taxonomy): domain Eukaryota; kingdom Metazoa; phylum Arthropoda; class Insecta; order Orthoptera; family Acrididae; genus Schistocerca; species Schistocerca cancellata. The sequence goes on along the minus strand of NC_064633.1, from coordinate 316,407,628 downwards.
GTCCAATAAGTAACTAGAACTTGAAGTTTTCGCAAATAACAAAAATAGGTAGTAAAAATTTATTATGATTCTTATGTGCAGTAAAAAAGTTGCGGAATTTCTGCTGAAAAAAAAATTAGGATTCTTGTGGACGGTACAAATTTACAGAAGTCGTATGAATAAAAATAATAAAGCTGGAGTTTTATGAATATCAAAAATTGTGCAAGATTCTTGCAGATAGCGAAAACGGCGTGGGATATTACAGATAGTAAAAATGAAGGATTCTTGAAGATAGTGACAGTTGTGTTGGATTCTTATTGACAGCAAATATGACACAGCATGGATGGCAAAAGAGTTGCAAGATTATTATGAATGACAAAAATTGTCTATCACTGGCATGGGGTTCTTATGGAGAGTAAAAGGAGTGCAGTATTCTTACTGAAAGTAAAAATGGCGCAGGACTCTTACAAACAGCGGACACAGTGATAACCACTATGGATACTACATTGCTTCGGGATTTTGTTAATAGTAAAAAAGATGAATTGTTATGAATAATAACAACGATGTGGGGATGTTTGGATATAATACAGGAAAAATGAGGTTAGTAAAAATGGTGTAACATTCGTATGAACAGTAAGTATAGTGTATCATTCTGATGAATGATAAAAATGATGCAGGACTATTATGGATAGTAAATATGCTGTAAGATTCTTATGGGCAGTAAAAATCGCCTGGAATTCTTGTGGACAGCGAAGACGTGCAGTATTCATATGGATAGTGTATGGGATTATTATGCATTGTGAAAAGAATGGAAGATTCGTGCTGCTACACAAAAATGGTACAAGGATCTTATGAACTGTGATATACTGGAGATTTTTTATAGATAGTACAAAGGTGTACAATTTTAAGGATAGTAAAAATGCTGACTAGGTCTTGCAAATAACAGCAGTGGTGAAGAATTCTTATGGATAGTTATAATGATACGGAATTCTTATGGTCAGAATATATGATGCAAGATACACATTGGTAGAATAATGAAGGTTTCTTACTGATAAGGAAAACAGTCTAGACTTCTCACACACAGCAAATATTAGAAGATTTTTATGGATACTAAAAACTGAGACAGGATTCTTACAGTTAGTGAAAGAAATGCAAAATTGTTGTTGACAGTAAAATTTTACATTATTCTTACATATAGAGGAAACGGTACAGAACTTTTATGCTCAGTACGTGCCTCTTCTATTTCATGGACAGTAAACAATATAGAGGACCTTGTGAGTAGTAAAAATGGATCAAACTCCTATGAGGATTTCCAAGATGATCTCTAAAACATAGAAGGGACAAAATATCATCCCTAATTATTTTAGCATGCAATGCGTCCACTATATATGTTTCTTTGTATTATGGTGTATGGCTACAAGTATGTTTGTGTGTTCAAAAACGTTTGTATGTTAATGTTCACTATAAATGAATTTTTACAGATTTTACTGCCAAAACACTATATTTGTTAAAGACCTATAAATTCAGTACTAAGATATTATTTAAATTTTCACTTACGTGGTGGAAGATAAACTTGTAGCGGTCAATTATAAAGCACCTATTTTTGGATACGGATTTTGAGTATAATCACTCGAAATCAGAGAGTCTACAGCATCATTTTATGTCCCTCATAATTCTGCAGTAGTTCTGTTGACCATCAGAATCTGGAGTCATTGCTGTCACCTGATTAAATTTTAAGGTAAAACGTCACTTTTCCGGCACTTCTGCCCATACTCTAAAGTTCACAGTCACGTAGAATTTTTGAAGATCGTCATATTCGCTGTTGATTAGAAATTACTTATTTCATTATTGGAGTTTCGGCCTTTGGGCCATTTTCAAGTGGTTCTGCAAACGATTTTGCCTCAGTACATGTCAGACTTCAAAATCCTCCGATATGTATACATCTCATCGTTAAAAATAGGCCTTTTCACTGCAGAAACACAGTTACCTCAGACTGGTCTAGTTTTGATGATAACATGCGTACATGTCAGAGGATTTTAAAGTCTGACGTGTGCTGAAGCAGAATCTTTTGCAGTGGCCCAAAGGCCGAAACTGCAATAGTAAAATAAGTAATTTATGCACTCAACGACGAATATGATCTCCTAAAAAAAATAAGGTTAGAGTTGTAGAACCTTGTAGCAAATTTACCAGCCAGACCGTTGTGTCTATTTCATTGTATTGTTCGGGGACATTGGAAGTATGATGAACAATGACCCGTCTACTATTGCGCCCTATACAGAATGAATAAGGCTCCGAACACAGCACAATAACAAGGAGAGTGCAGTTTTATGACATGTGTTGAGAGAAGACACTGTAATTTTTTTCCACGTAGCTATCAGGCCATTTTTAGAAACCATTCAGGTCTCAGTGTATATTGTTTTAGACACACAACTCAACATAAGTGCGCACGTCTCACTTCAGTGGAATAGATGAAAGAGAAGAAAAGTGTGGTTTCAATGTGCTGAATGTGTTGTTAGAGGCGGAGAAGAAGCTCATATTCAATAAAGACCAGCAAAGAAGTTGTATGTGGGTATTTCTTAGGAAACTCTCCAGCATTCACCTAGAGCTGTTCAGCAGACAACGGATAACTTAAATTTGGATGGTTGAACAGTGGTTTGAACTCCATCCTTCCGAATATGACGCCAGTGTACCAACAAGCACGCCACCTACTTCGGTCTCATCGCAGTAATTAATCTTAATCCGTTCTGGATGTGGAAGATACGACTGCGAATCAGTCACCCACTCGTCCTTGCGGAGCGCACCTGCAAACGCTCATGAGTCAGCAAAGCAAATACGGACTAAGGCGTCTGCAATCAACCTCTCACCGTATCTGGCAATTAGCGCAGCGGCTACTGCTGTCCCGGCTCTCTGCTAGCTTTCAGCATGTTAACACATATTTTCCTGTGTTTTAAACGTGTTAGCCCTGACGTTTCTCTCAGTCATGTGACTTTCTACAGATTTACATATGACGATGTATGTTTGTAGAGCACAGCACTGTACTATTTCTGTTCAGAAAGTAATGGGAATATTGTTAATTTTGCTTGTCGTATTAGTACCATTCGTGCGATTTTTACATTGCAGTGTTGGTAAACATGTCTCAAAAGTGTTTGTACAGTACTACCCATATCGGATATTTCTTAAGTTGACACTTGTCAAAAAGGTTATACGTGTTTTGGTGGTATCGGCAAGTTTATATTTGGTATAAAAAGTGGGTAACAGATAGTGTCTTAATTCTTGGCGTAAGAAGGAAATAAAGAGCAGGAAGCTTTAAGAAATGTTAAATATTGCTTTTTTTTATTCTTCTATAAGTAAAACAAGAGTTAACTAGTGGATAAGCGTTTCCAAGCCGTGAAGACGTTGAAGACAAGAGCCCTGAATGCCCCGGTACACCACCAACCAATGAAAGCGTCGAAAAGGGAAATAAATGAATATGAACGATTGGCAAATCGCAGTCGGAGAACTGGCGTGTCAGTTGCTTCCTGTCAAGAAGTTTTTTTGGTTTTTAACGTAAGAAACATGTGACAGCAAAATTTGTTCCACAACTGTTGTATTTCGAACAAAAACAGAGGCGAATGCATGTTGCTCAGAAGTCGCTGCATGAAGTCAACAACGATGCAGAATTAACTGCAATGAGTCATTATAGATGACGAGGTATGGGTTTATGGATTTGATGTCGAAAATAAGGTTCAGTCGCCCCAGAGAACACATTCTGGAACACCAGGACCGAAAAAAGCTCGACAAGGGCGCTTTGGTGTGAAGATTGTGCCCACGGTGATCTTCGATTTTAATGACCAGGTGCACCACGAGCTCTTCCTCCAAGATCTAAAGATCGCCGAGGCGTACTACTTGCAAGTTCAACGTTGTTTGCGTGAAGCAATCCGAAAAAAAAAACTCTCCGATTTGTGGTAAAACAATTGCATTTGGCAATACGAGATGTGTTCAAAAAATAAATTTTATTTTTCAGAATGAATTTTGTTTATTCATCTACAACAGTGTTATACCGTTCACAACAGTTCTTTGTTAGATATTATACACCTATGTCAGAGCCTTTTCCACTACTCGAGCGAAGCGTTTTTAATCTCATCTATGCATGTGAAATGACGGCGCTATAAATTTATCCTTGTTTTTTTAAACAGAAATTAAGTCATACGGGGCCACGTCTAGCGAATACGGACATCATTACTGTGGTGTTCTTGGCTAAAAATTCTCAAAGAGGCAAGGAAGTGTGTGCAGGTCCTTACGATAACGCACCTGCTCACAATTTGTTGCATGTTTGAGAATTTTTGGCCAGAAACATCACCGTAATGACGTCCATATTCGCCAGACGTGCCCTCTGTGACTTTTTTCTGTTGCGGAAAATAAAGATAACCTTCAAGAGTCATCATTTTACAGGCATCGATGAGATTAAAAACGCTTCAATGAGAGAGAGAAAGATATCCAAGGATCGAGTTCCCGGAGTGGAAAAGAAGTGGTCTTTGATTTAGACGAATAAATAAAATTCCTTCCAGAAAGAGCACACTTCGTACGGAAGTGAATTATGGCCAAATGCAAAAGAGGACGATAGAAGCGCTTGAGATATGGTGCTGAGAGTGATGTTGAAAATTAGGTGGACTGATAACATAAGAAATAAGGAAGTACTCTGCAGAATCGGCACTCTGAAGAGGAAGGGACAGATAGTTAGTGCATGTGTTAAGACATCAGGAAGTAACTACCACGATAATACAGTAAGCTGTAGACGGTAAAACACTAGAGGAAGAAAGGGATTGGAATACATCCAAATAATTAGGATGTTCGTCGTAGGTGTTGCACTGAGATGAAGTTGTTGACACAGGAGACGATGAGTCCGAAACGTATCCTTGAGCCATAAATGAAAAACATCAGCAAAAAGTACAGTAGACTGATCGTATTTCATTATAAAAATAACCTTCCACCAAGACTAAATGTAAGAAAGTTTCTAAGAAATTTCTGATTAATTTTAGGATTCCAGAGCGCGTGTGTGCAACTTGAGAATTTCTTATATTTAGGCGGGGTTCTTCTCCTCTATAGTGAAACCGTTACTCTGTCTAGAGCAGCGTAGTCTTCAAGCGTCCACTACATCCTGTGCTGAAAAACAATGCTTCCCATTTTTAAAGGAAAAGTCTTGCAGATTTTTACATAAAACGAACGGTATTAACACTTTAAATCTTTATTTTTCATATTATGTGTTTATTTCTCAACATAGTCACTCTGGCGACAAACATATTTTTCCTAACGAGAGACTAGTTTGCTGATACCGTTATTTTAGAATATTTAACTTTGTTGACGGGGCTGCAGCTCGCACCGTTTCATAACTATCAAAGTGAAGTCCTCGACGATATTCTTCAAGTTTTGGAAACATAACAATCTGGTGGCACCAAGTCGGGACTGTTTGCTGGATGATTGACGACAGTGAAACCAAGACGTCGGATTGTTGAAGATGTCGCACCGCTCGTGTGTGTTCTGGCATTGCATGCAGAAGGAAAGAGTGCTCCATGTGTGGATGAACTATTCGAATTCGAAACTCGATTACGGCACACTGTTTCTACGCGCCGACGTAGTTGCGTCACACACCACCACTTTAGACGCTACAATTCGGAGAACTCTATGGGCAGAGTGCTGCAACTATGTAGACATGAAGAATAAAGATGTAGAATATTAATAACGTTTGTTTTATTTAAAAATCTTCAAGATTTTTCTCAAAAATTTTCTGAGGCATTACTTCTCAGCACGTCATCGTATTTCTTGGAGTTCAATCTTTAAGTATGAGTATAGTGCACATAAAGTTTGTCATTTCATTGGTGATACGTTTTCGTTTTTCCCGCGAGCTCATTGTGGATAAGTTAGGCTATGAGCGCGAGTTAGAGCAAGTATTTTCATATACAGTCTACAGCTTTCGCAATGAGCCTCGGAGCGAACCGTTTCCTAGTTTTTGTCTGAAATTCTTGTGCGGACTGCATTTAAACGTAGCCATGTGTAGCTGGGTGACTTTCGTTTACTAGACATATATGGTGGTACCAATACCCTACAAAGACGAAATGACGACTGACCTGTCTACGTAATATCAATGAAAAGAAAAGTGATTTCAAACTGTGATTTTCTTTAGTTTTTCCCAACACCCAGAATAAGTGTTTTTTAAATAAGTGAGAGACACTGCCAAGTCATAACGTACTGGACAAAAGCATTTGTCGTGTCTTAGACAACGTTTATTTGAGTCTCGCAAACAATGACAATGTTTTACAGTACGATGCGTCTCGCTGGGTTTCGGACACGTTGGAGATTATTAACAAGGAATTAAAGAATAAATACATGAAGCAGCATTTGAAGCACGGGGCAGCAAGAGGAAGAATGAAAGCGGCGCCGACAATGGTGGACTCAAAGCGCTGAAAAAAAAGTGAACCTAAAAAAGATGTTTTATAATAACTGGCTGAGAACACGGGACGAACATGATAGGGCCTTGTATGTTAGAATGAACAGAGAAGTTAAAGGGACATTTGCAAAGGGAAAAGTGAAACTTGGGAGGATAAATGCGAAGATGTGATCGATGCACAAGGGACAGGGGGCATAAAAGTAGCGGCAGACTGGAAAATGACTGTAGGTCTGTGGAAAGAAGTAAAACAAAGCGAAAATGTGCCCCTTATCAGTCTGGTCGAGTGGAAGAATCATTTTAAAGACCTAGTAACAGAAGAAACGGCAGAGTACAAGGAAATAAAGTGGGAGATGCAGGAGAACCACGAGGGTGAAAAGTCAGAGAAAATAACTACGAAAGAGGTACAGAAGGCAGCTTCACAAATGGAGATTAGGAGATCACAAGGGCCTAGAAATGTACCAGTAGAATTAGTGAGGTACGGGCTAAGCATTCTGAATGAATATCTAAGCAAGTTAGTTAATAAGTGCGTGTGAGAAAGGGAGGAAATTCCAGCAAACTGGAACTTAGCATATCTAAGCTCCATACATAAAAAAGAAAGCAAGAAAGTATGTAGCAATTATCGTGGTATATGTTTCAAAATACTATTAGCAGGATTTATGGGAAGATTTTAAAATCACGAATGGAGAAATTTGTAAATGAAGTGGAACAACAAAATGGCTTTATAAGAGGTAAGTCATTTGTGGTGAACATGTTTACTCTAAAGACAGATCATGGAGACGAGACTGGAAAGGAATCTAACGAGCCATTTAGTTTTCATAGATCTGGAGAATGCAAGTAACACAGTGCCACTAAAGTTATTGTTAGAGGTGCTGTGATCAGGAAATTACAAAAACTTCATGTAAGAAGTATCACAAACCTCTATAAGTCAGCAGAAAGTGTCATTAAAGTAAGTAAAGAAACTTCTAGAGAGGCGTACAGAATTACTAAAGGACTGAAGCAAGGATGCTTTTTGTCCCCCACACACTTTAAGATGTATGTGCAGAAGGCACTGAATCCGTGATGTAGAAAGTGTACAGGAATGGCAGTTGAAGTAGGGAACCAGTATATGTACACACTTCTCTATGCTGATGATGAGGTCGTTGCAGCAAAAAATGAATAGCACAAATCTTACATGCTTAGGAAGTTGTTGGAAGATTATAAAAAGTGAGATTTGAAAATTAATTTTGAGAAGACGGAATATCTAAGTTACGGAGAAAAGGGAAGTAACCTGGATATTGACGGATAACTTACTAAAGTGTGTACTACCCAGATACCTGCGTAGTATCCTATCACGTGATGGAAGATGTGACAGAGATATCAAACAACGGACCAGAGAGGGAACAGCGGATATCCAAAAATTAAAACCCTGGGCTCTGGTCCTCCTTAAAGGTTAAAATTCATTTAAACAGATCCATTGCTGAAACAGTAACAAGTTGTGGGAGCGAGTGTTGAAAACTCACAGAAGGAAATATAAAGAGACGTAGAGTTTTATCAATGGACCACTTGATAAGAGGCTGTAGAACTCCCCTACTTGAGTGCGTAAAAAATGAGGAAATGAGAGACAGGACGCAGACTAGTTATAGTATTACGGAAATTATAGAACAAAGATAGCTAAGGTGGTTTGGGCACGTCCCAAGAATTGATGAAGACAAGTGACCCAAGAGAGTACTTTCATGGCAACCTCCTGGAAGAACAGGAAGACCACGGAATGTATGGCTAACTAGTATCCAAGAAGCGATGGCACAAGATGAATAAAAGAGGATAGGGAAGAATGGTGGGATCAAAGCATCTGACGACAGAGATGCAGCGGCAGCTGTAGGACTCCCACAACAAGGAAGGAAGTAATTATTGCTTAAACTGACTTATATCTACGACAAATGTACTTAGGGCAGTGAGTAAATTTACTGAACAATGTTAACAGTTAACATACACTAGAGAGTCAGGACATTATGGTATACGCCCACATGAAATTGTATGCTGCCTGGTGGTGTTACTGGCGCGAAACACGATTAAAAAAAGTATAGAGCGTGTAATTAAACTCCCTTCATAGATTTTGAGGACACGTTCCTTACACCAAACCAGAAAAAAAGGCAGTAAACATGGACTCTGTAATATCTTCCTGAAGAGCTATAAGCAGTTGTCGATCATAAGTACTGAGAGAAACATCTCTTTTACTGCCAAGCTCTTTGATTTCCATTTTCTGCGAGGAGGTAATATGGACCAAAACAAGAAAAAGATATCCAGTATGTATGGACTCTAGGTTGTTTGCAGATGACGCTGTCGTTTATCGACTAATAAAGTAATCAGAAGATCAAAACAAATTTCAAAACGATTTAGGAAAGATATCTGAATGGTGCGACAATGGGCAGTTGACCCTAAATAACGAAAAGTGTGAGGTCAGCCACATGAGTGCTAAAAGGAATTCGTTAAACTTCGGTTACACGATAAATCAGTCTAATCAAAAAGCCGTAAATTCAACTAAATACCTAGATATTACAATTACGAACAACTTAAATTGGAGGCAACACATAGAAAACGTTGTGGGGAAGGTTAACCAAAGACCGTTTTATCGGCGGGACACTTAGAAAATGTAACAGATCTATTAAAGAGACTGCCTATACTACGCTTGTCAGTCCGCTTTTTGAATACTGCTGCGCGGTGTGGGATCCTTAGCAGATAGGACTGACGGAGTGCATCGAAAAAGTTCATAGAAGGGCAGCAAGTTTTGTATTATCGGGAAATATGGGACAGAGTGTCACAGAAAAATGATACACAATTTGAGCTGAATATCATTAAAAGAAAGGCGTTTTTCGTTGGGACGGAATCTTCTCACGAAATTCCAATCACCAACTTTCTCCTCCGAACGCGAAAATATTTTGTTGACATGGATCTACATAGGAAGGAACGATCACCACGATAAAATATGGGAAATCAGAGCTCGTACGGAAAGATACAGGTGTTCGTTCTTTCCGCGCGCTATACGAGGTTGAAATAATAGAGAATTGTGAAGGTGGTTCGATGAACCCTCTGCCAGGCACTTAAATGTGATTTGCAGGGTATCCATGTAGATGTAGATTTAGAGGTAAAATGCACACTTTAAAAGCTATAACCACTTGCTCATCTAAGCTACTGTGAAACACATCTACTGAGCAAGTCCTCATAGCTATTTAGATATGTGTTTTAGAGCCCGTGTTTACAGAAATTTTTGGTGTAAAGAGCCTCTCCTCAAAGTCTCTAAAGGAAATTTATTTACACCCTTTTTAAGTGAGGCAGTGATGGATGGATAACCATTTTAGCGACGATATAGGTCACAAATAGCAAAATGCACTGAAATAAATGATTTTGAGGAAGGGCAGATTTTTATGGCATGGCATCTGGGAACGACATCTCGGAAACGGCGAAGCTAGTCGTTTGTTCACTTGCTACTGTCGTGAGCGTCAGCGGAAATTGTCTGAAGGACGGTGAAACCACGAGTAGGAGACACGCTGTTGTACGTGCAGACTTCATCACAAAATATGGAGGTCGAAGGGTCGCCTGCTGTGTAGAGCAGAATAGGCGGTGAACTGTGGCGGACTTAACGACAGGCAAACAGCTAGCGCAGGCACAAGTGTCTCGGAGGACACCAGAAGGGGACATTTCTGAACATGGGGCTCCGCAGAAGACGACTCGTACGTGTTGCGGTGTTAATTCAACGCCATCGTCAGTTACGATTGCAACGGAAAGAGGTATTATCTACAGGGCGGGCGAGAATTAACTTCTCACTGAAAATTGTTTATAACTTTTTTAATACTTAAGTAATTTACATGAAACAAAAAAGATTTGTTCCTCACAGTGGTAGAATGTATTAAATTATATCTCATTTCTGTCATTATAGATATCAGTGGCGAACAGTGGCATGACGTCTAACCTTTCATGAGCGTACTCAGCTGGCATCAAGGTATGAAGTATGGCTATCCATGGTAAAAGTACAGAGGTGGTGGCCAAGTTTGAAAGGGCCTCATGCCTCGGTAAATGCAAAGACAATAAGGAATTGCCACTGGAAACTAAGCGACACTGTTTCTGTACGACAAGAAAGGAAAAGTGGTTGGCCCCTAACATCCAGGACGGAGGAAAATAAGCAAGTGGTTCAGGAAATGTTCTTTTCTAGCCCTCAAGAGTCAGACACACAGGCAGCTTGCGAAAGTGTTTAAGCCGACACATAATCCGAACTGTTACCACCACATTACCACCAAGAACTATCGCCGGAAGTCTGTGGTAATCGGTTGGATTATGGGGAGAAGATGTTTACTTGATATGAAAACTTGCCCAATATTTTCAGTGACATCTTGTGGTCAGATGGAGCCGCGTTTCATGTTTGTGGGTTGGTAACCGGTAGCACAATTATTGTAATTGAGTAACAGAGGATCCGAGGGTGATTTCTGAACATAGCCAAAGTCCCCAAAGGTGACAGTGTTGTGAGGCGCCGCGCGGAGTGGTCGCGCGGTTAGAGGCGCCGTGTCATGGGCTGCGCGGCCCCTCCCGCCGGAGGTTCGAGTCCTCCCTCGGGCATGGGTGTATGTGTTATTCTTAGCATAAGTTAGTTTAAGCAGTGTGTAAGGCTAGGGACCGATGACCTCAGCAGTTTGGTCCCTTAGGAACTCACACACATTTGAACATTTTTCTTATGAGGCATGACGTCCACGGAAGTTGTGAGTCCGTACTTCGTTCGGGACACAGTGAACGTAGGACGGTACCTTGATATATTTGAAAATTATGTTCACGGTTCTGCGTCTACGTGCAACAATTACGGTGATCTAATCTGTACGCAAGTTGGGGCCCCGCCTCAGTTAGCATATCCTGTCCGCAGGTGGCTCGCATCCATTTTCCATGGCGTTGGTTGGGACGTCGCGGCTCTCTTGCAAGGCCAGCAAGTAGTCCCCACCTAACACTCTGCGATTTCTTCTTCTGGGGATGAGCAAAAGAGAAGTTTATCGCACAAAACCAAAAACTTTTGGTGAACTGGAGGTGCGGATTCGCCAAGTTCTTGGAAAAGAACCGCTGGATTATCCGCAAAGTTCGTCGCAAACATTCACATCCATTTACGGGAACTGTTGGTTAATGGTGACGATTATGTTGAATTTTAGCAATGCATAATAATTCTTCCATTGTAGGGAACAAAATGTTTCTTGTTTCACGAAAACTGGTTAAGTGGTAAAAAAGCTATAAACAGCTTTTGTGTGGAGTATATTGTCGCCCACCCTGTGGATGGAACGGTGGATCAATGGAAAATGGTCTTCTGGCCTGACATATCACGTTTCGTGTTGCACCAGGTCGATGGTCTTATCCGGTTACATCGTCACCCAAGCGAACGGCTGTTCTAAACAAGCATCGCGCCACGGTCGAAGGGTAGTGGGGTACTATTATATCCCAGTAACATTCACCTGAGATTCCATGGAACATGCGATAGTATCTAATGAACCATGACTGCAGTGGCGTATAAGAATATTGTTGCGCGCCATCTGCATCCCTCCATGTTTGGTGCCTTCTCCGATGACGATATCCATGGCATCTTCCAGTAGAATAATTGTCCGTGTCAGCAGGGTAGATTAGTGCTGTTATAGTTTGAGGAGCATGATAGTAAACTCGCGTTAATATCTTGGCGTCCAATCTTAACCCAATGGGACACTTCTGAAACGCTACCACACTCCAGTTTCGTGTCTATAAACCACCTGCTCGTAATTTACGGGATTAGCGTGACCTTCGCGTACACATCTGCTTCCAGATACCTCTGGAAACCTACCAAGAACCTGTCGAATGTGTGCTACCCACAATCTCTGCTGTACTTCGTTCTGAAGATGAACCAGCACATTATTTAGCAGGTTTCGCATTTTCTTGTATATACGTGTTTTTCTTGGTTCCTAATACTCCGAGAACTTCTCATTTATCTTGTGTGAACATTTCGTAGCATTATAATCCCTTTAACGCACAGCTTTTTCAATAGAACGTACTACTCATCCAGTCTCTATCACGACTCTGGGTTTCCTCACTAATACAACCATTACTGTCTGTACCTTCTGATTAAATATCAAAGCACGCCATAACATGACGCACGGGAACATCTTATCAGCTTAAGAGCGTTGTACACATAGAGAAAAAACACTTATTTTTGTAGATTGAAAGGTCTCTTTTGGATTCCTTTCATGTTAATTTCTTAAATCTGTTGTCATTCACGGCATTAATTCCTCTTCTAAATTTACTGTGGCGTTTCTGACTATGTGGGAGGAGACTGAGCAGTGAGACGTGTTACTTTTACACATAAACAAGAACGATCTGTCACACTACTACACTTTAAAACACAGTTTATATGTAATTCATGTCACACAGTCTCATACGGAACCTACATCCGCTTTCTTTTATATACTGTATATGATAAGATACTGTCATCCCCCTTCCCTTCCGTGTGAGAGGATGAATGAGCAAATGTATTTCTAGATGCATGCTTGATGGTAGCAGACAAGCCTGTCTGCTAGAGAACAGTAGGACCAACGTCGGAACAGGTGGATACGGTTTCTAAAAGCAGAGAGGTTTCTATTCTTAGTATGGTCCTGTCCGTCCCTTGTCATGTTGGTATAGGAAGCTGCCTCTCTGGCCACTTCCGTTTGTATTTGTGAGCCACCCTCAGGAAGGGACCAGGGCAGTATGTCTGCGGCGAGCGTCTGAAGTGGTAAGATCTCCGGCTAAGCGCGTGTCTGCTAAGTCCGTAGGACAATGGATTTCTTAAGTTCAGCCTAACTGAAAATTTAATCACCTTTATTTCAGGTTTAGCTCTAAAATATCTAATGTTATCTTAAATTGCAAAACAGTGTAATTCGAGTGTGAAGTTCAGAATATCTTCCGGTAGTTGCTTTGTCACTACTTTGTGAGTAAAGTTTAGCTCTAAAATATCTAATGTTATCTTAAATTGCAAAACAGTGTAATTCGAGTGTGAAGTTCAGAATATCTTCCGTGTTGATCAGTAACTCTAACTAAGATCATCAATCTTAAATGCGAATGTGCGTGAGATTATAATGTCTCGTCTTGACAACATTTTTCAATATAGCAACTTTTCTTTATGTCCAACCCACGTGGGGTGTACTTTGTGAGACCAGTACCACGTGCTTATACAATTGTTTGACCCATCAGGTTAATAGTAAGACGTTAGTAACCAGTTTGAGGTTTTTCTTTTGTAAATTGCTTTTCGATCTAATTTATTTTAGTTATCAAAATTATTGTGAAGTTACACTCTTTGTGTAAACCAAGTTGACCACGTGAAGCATGTGGTGTAAGCATCAAAGTAGCGCTCAGCTATTCTTTTCGGGAAGATTTCACAGAGAGTTATTATGAATTTAGTATACCAGTGTGTGGTAATTTCATGATGGACAGGATTGCACTACGAACATAACTTCTTCTGGTGAAAATTGAATTGGTTGGTTGTGGTTAATTTCCTCTTGGATATGTTTCAACGTTCTTCGTGTGTTATTTTATGAATGCAGTGTTGTATGTAGTCTCCCAATCTTGGCTCCCTATTTGATGTGTTCTGTAATATTACAAACTCACATTTTCACAATCCTAAATAAGACACCAGTTTAGTTATGATTCAAGTTTGATATGCTGAAGTTGTAACAGAACAATGATCAATGTTAAAATAAATGTCCAAATATAAACTAATTTATTTCTTTTTATTTAAATTGTCTTTTTATATATATATATCACCGGTTATCGTAAGATGAGTACTAAAAGATTATAATTAATGTTAGTCTGGTTGGGAATTTGATAAGCTAGACTGGATACCTGGTGAAATAGTTGTGCAGTAATGCAAGGTTAACTTCCTCAGATAGCTCACAGCTTTTAACCCACTTTTATGGTCTTGAATATCAGCACCGCTTTCAGCACAAACTAATGCAACAACATTACAAGATGTCATTCGCCTTTCGGTCAACTTACTTAATACAACGCTTCTCAGCATATACATTCCATCCCTACACGCGATTCTGGAACTCTGAAATGTACTCAGTGACGTTTTCCATGTTATTAACTGAAGTCCTTTCCCAGTGGCAAATTTCTTTACATAGTACGGTAGGCGAAAGTCATAAAATACAAAATCGGGTGAGCAGGGTGAATGTTCCATTAAGTCATACTACTTTCCTACAAATTTCTCCATTTTTCCAATTTGCGAAGCTCTATTGTGGGTTCGTACATTGTCCTGTTTCCTTAGCATTCTACGTCTATTACTTGTGTCGGTTATTTTATGGATCTAGTAGATGAGCGTAGTGGTCGTTAGTTTTTGCTTTAGATTTTGCAATCAGAAACAAGAATCCTCTTTGCGTTCGAGAAAACACAGATCATAATCTTTCGGGTGGACTAAATCGACTTCGCCCTTTTATGCTGCAGGGCCAGGAACGGCCCATTAACGGATGTGATAACTGTTTCGTTTCCGGAGTGTAGCTGAAGACCGACATCTTCCCACAGTAACAAATGGAATACAAAATCCATTCGATTCTTTTTAAATATGTCCATCCAGATATGAGGAACTTGGTTTCAGTTTTTTTTTTTTTTTTTTTTTTTTTCGTCGGCGTTGAGTAATGATGGTTCCGATTATGCAAAAAGTTCTCTCGTAGCTAATGGGACAAATCCCTATGTAAAGAGTGGAATGTAGCACAAGTCACACCGGTATCCAAGAAAGGAAATAGCAGTAATCTGCCCAATCACAGATCCATATCGCTTAAGTCGATTTGCAGTAGGATTTTGGAACAAATTCTCAGTTCGAGAATTACGAATTTCCTCGAAGAAGGATTTATTAGAAAGTAGCCGACACGGATTCGGAAAATATTGTTCCTCTCAAACACAATTATCTCTTTATTCTAACGAAGCAGTGAGTGTTCTCGACAGCGGCTGCCATATTGAGTTCATGTTTTTATATTTCCGGAGGGCTTTTGGCACCGTTCCTGTCAATTGCGTGCCTACGAGGTATCGTCTCAGTTGCGTGACTGGATTAGTGATTTCCTATCATAAAGATCACAGTTCGTTGTAACTGATGGAAGGTCATGGAGTAAAACAGAAATAATATTTGGTGTACCCCAAAAAAAGGCCCTCTGCTCTTTCTGATCTACATAAACAACATAGGAGACAATCTGAGCAGGCTTTTATATTGTTTACAGATGATGCTGTCATTTATGTCTTGTAAAGGCATCAGATGATCAAAAGCAAATGGAAAATGATTTAGACAAGATATCCGTATGTTGCGCAAAGGAGGAATTGACTCTAAATAAGGGAAAGTGTGAAGTCACTCATATGAGTAGTAAAAGTAATCCGTTAAATTTTGGTTGCATAGTAAATCACACATATCTCAGCACTGTAAATTCAATTAAATACTCAGGGATTACCGTTACGAATAACTTAAATTGGAACGATTACATAGATAATGTTGTAGAGACAGCCAATTAAAGACTGCTGTAAATTGGCTGAACACTTAGGGAACAAAACAGGTCTACTAAAGAGATTGCTTGCGCTACACTTAACTTTCCTTTTCTGAAGTACTGCTGTTCGGTGCGGGGTTCACACCAAGAAGGACTGACGGAGAACATCGAAAAAGTGCAAAGAAGGGCAGCTCGTTTTGTGTTGTCGCCAAATCGGGGTGGGAGAGTCACGGACGGAATATGCGAATTGCGGTAGTAATCATTAAAGCAAAAGGCGTTTTTCGTTGCGGAAGGAACTTCTCATAAAATTTCAACCACCTACGTTCTCCTCAAAATTTTGTTGGTGCCAATTTAGACAGGAAGAAATCATCACCACCATAAAATAAGGGAAATCATAGTGCGCACGGAAAGAGTTTTTAAGTCTCCGTTTTTTCTGCCTGCAGTTTGAGAGTAGAACAGTAAAGAAATAGCTTGAAGGCTGTTCGATGAAGCCTCTACCAGGCACTTAATAGCGAATGGCAGATTAATCATTTGGATGTAGACAAAATGTTCTGCGGACATTCTGCCTCTGTGCTTAAGGCGGCAGTTAATTCACACACCTTTAATCGTCCAACGTGCAACATTATATTGTGCGATATAGTGGTGTCCTCATCTCTGATAGCAAATTTAGGACGTCACTGATGTAGATTATCTTAAAGAGAAGTATTGCTCATTTCTCAACTGTTGAAAATGGTGTAGGTGTTTCCCCTCAAACACTGACTTGCCATTATTCCATTTCATCCGTTTCAAACATATACACATAAGTGGACATCCGTGAATTACCTAAGCGGTTTAATCTGTATCCACGTTCCTCCTTTGTGAGATTCGGTGATATGTGGTGGCACCTGCACCCCCTCATCCTCAAGTGAGGTTTAAACTGCAGTCGGGTAAAAATACGTAAAAAGGAATTTCTTTATTTGTTTTAAACAGTGTTGTTAACATGTGATTAAAAACACTTTGTTATAATCATGCCTACCCTGAGTAGTGTTCTGACGGACAGACAGAGATAGATGGACAAGAAGGCTTCACGAAAATAGCTTTAACCGTTTTCACAGGTCCCTAAAAATGTCATTTTATTGGTATGTTATATACGAGTATATTAAATGTCACTGATCCATTACATATTTTGCAGATGAAGGACGAGATAGTTTACACCATCCTCTGAATCGTAAAATTACGTACCTTCTCTATCTCTTGATTTAAATTGATGAGCCAAAACATTATGACCACTGCCCACTGCAAGGCTGTATGTTGCCTGGTGGCGGTGAGGGCACTTGACGCGGTAAGAGAAGCATATGAGCAGAGCAGAGATGGATGGGGAATCATTCTAGTGACGACAAATGGCGCGAATGCGGAAACCCGCCAAATGAAGCGATTTTGACAAAAGCCAGATTCTTGTGGCCCAGTGCCTGGGGATGAGAATCTGGGAAATGGCGAAGCTGGTCTGCTGGTCGCGTGCTACTGTCGTGAGCATCTGTGGAAAGTGGCTGAAGAATGCTGGAACCACGAATAGGCGACAAGAAGCTAGACGTCCATACCTCATCACGGAACACAGGAATCGGAGGCTTGTCCGCTCTCTAATGGAGAACAGGCGGCTATCTGTGGCAGATATGACGACAGAGTACCGTGCTGGCGCAGGCACAAGTGTTTTGGAGCACACCGTTCAGCGCACAGTTTTGAACATGGTGTTCCGCTGCAGAGGATCGGTACGTGTTCCCAAGTTGACCCAAAAACATCTTCACTTGTGATTACAGTGGGCACAGGGTCATCGAAATTGGACCGCGATCAGTGGAACCGTGTCGTCTGGTCGGATGAATCCCGTTTATTGTTAAACCATTTCGATGCTCTAGTCCAGATACGCCGTCATTCAGGCGAACGGCTGCTCGAAGCACGTACCACGCTACGGACGCACGCCGGTTGGAGCAGTATCATGTTACGGGGAATTCACCTGGGCGTACATGGGACCGGCGGTAGTATTCGAAGGCACCATGACAGCTGTGGACTGCATGAAAATATTGAGGGCCACCTGTAACCCGTCATGCTTGATGTCTCCCTCAACTGCGGTGGCATCTTCCAGCAGGATAACTGGCTTTTGCACAAGACCATAATCGTGCTGCAGTGGTTTGAGGAGCACGATAGCGAACTCACGTTGATGCCTTGGCCACAAATTCGGCATAACTGTATCTGATGAACTTCAACAGGGACGCTACCAGGTGCCAGCCTCGCACCCACAAACCAACCGCCCGTAAATAAATGGAAGTGTGTGATCTGTGTGTAGGCATCTGGTGCCACAAACCTCTGGAAATCTACACTATGTGATCAAAAGTATCCGGACACCTGGCTGAAAATGACATAAATTCGTGGCGCCCTCCATCGGTAATGTTGGAACTCAATAAAGTGTTGGCCCACCCTTAGCCTTGATGACAGCTTCCACTCTCCCAGGCATACGTTTAATCAGGTGTTGGAAGGTTTCTTAGGCATTGGCAGCCAATTCTTCACGGAGTGCTCCTATGAGGAGAGGTATCGACATTGGTCGGTGAGGACTGGCACTAAGTCGGCGTTCCAAAACATCCCAAAGGTGCTCTATAGGATTCAGGTCAGGACTCTGCGCAGGCCAGTCAATTACAGGGATATTACTGTCGTGTAACCACTCCGCTACAGGTCATCCATTATGAACAGATGCTCGATCGTGTTGAAAGACGCAACCACCATCCCCGAATTGCTCTTCAACAGTGGGAAGCAAGAAGGTGCTTAAAACATCAATGTTGGCCTATGCTGTGATAGTGCCGCGCAAAACAACAAGGCGTGCATGCCCCCTCCATGAAAAACAGGACCACACCATAGCACCATCGCCTCCGAATTTTACTGTTGGCATTGCACATGATAGTAGATGACGTTCGCCGTGCGGTGTAGCCACGAGGTCTCAGGCGTCTTGTCACGATCCGCACGGCTTCCCCCGTCGGACGTTCGAGTCATCACTCGGGCATGGGTGTGTGTGTTATCCTTAGTGTAAGTTTGTTTAAGTTACATTAAGTAGTGCGTAAGCTCAGGGACCGATGATCTCAGCAGTTTGGTCCCATAAGACGTTACCAAAAATTTAAATTTAGATGACGTTCACCGGGCATTCTCTATAACCACACTTTGCCATCGGATCGCCACATTGTGTACTGTGATTCGTCACGCCACACAACGTTTTTCCACTGTTCAATCGTCCAATATTTACGCTCCCTACACCAAGTGAGGCGTCCTTTGGCATTCACCGGCGTGATATGTGTCTTATGAGCAGTCGCTCGACCATGAAATCCAAGTTTTCTCACCTCCCGCCAAACTGTCATAGTACTTGCATTGGTTCGTGATGCAGTTTGGAATTCCTATGTGATGGTCTGGATAGATGTGTGCCTATTACACATTAGACCCTCTTCAACCGTCGGCGGTCTCTGTCAGTCAACAGACGAGGTCGGCCTGTACGCTTTTGTGCTGTACGTGTCCCTTCACGTTTCCACTTCCATATGACATCGGAAACAGTGGACCTAGGGATGTTTAGGAGTGTGAAAAATCTCGCATACAGATGTATGACACAAGTAACACCCAATCACCTGACCACGTTCGGAGTCGAGTTCTGCGGAGCATCTCAGTCTGCTCTCTCACGATGTCTGATGACTACTGAGCTCGCTGATATGGAGTATCTGGCAGTAGATGGCAGCACAATGCACCTAACATGGAAAACGTATTTTTTGGGGTTGTCCGGATACTTTTGATCACATAGTCTATCAAGTACTTGTCGAATCAACGGCACGCAGAATCCCTGCTGAATTGCTTTCCAGAGATGGAGCAACACGCTTTTAAATAGATGGTCAGTATTTTGGCTCATCAGTGTATACGTTTACTAAGAAAGTTCTTGGCGAATTTCAGCTTAGCTTTCTTCCACAATTGATTAACTTCTTCCTCGCACGTGTGCTCCGACTTGTCGGCATGCCATTTAACGTATGCGTTGTAAAAGTTTTGCAACAAATTCACGTCGAACACAATAACATTGGCATTATATGCGTTGCAGAATACCACAACTAATTCACTGACTGACACAGACCGATTTCGACCGGCGGAAAAGGGAAATCGGTGATTCAAATCAAACGCTTGTGCAGCACTTGTTTCACATCGGGGAATCCAGGGGCACGCACCCGTAAAAGGCATTCAGTTCACTTCAGAGAGAACATACAGACTGGTGTGCATTTGAATAATGTCTATGCCCTGGATTAATTTTATAAAACAAGATGTTATCCGTTGATAATGTATGTTGTCTGAATTAAAAATTTGACGTGAGATTTTTATTGCTCCCCCTCTTTACTTTAATAATCGACGTCCTCTAAAACAACTGTTCAAAAGGCAGCATAAATAACTGAATTTCCACCCTAAGTTCAGTTTTTGGGCCGAAGAAGTAATGAAGTAAGAGCATTAAAGAAGAAGAAAAGGAGGCAAGAGGAGAAATAGTGAACTATTGGGTTTATAATTTTAATTAATATTGTGTTTATACTGGTTGCTGGTGAGGAGGAAAGTTAGTTATTAGTATTTTATTAATGATCTCATTCATAAGCAGCCATATCACAGTCATCACAGTCGCTCAAGAAAGTTATAATTAAGCTTTACTTGTTTAATCAGAATCGGACGATGATTCTCCTTATCCGCAGTCTCGATGATTCTAAGCGATCTGCAATCCTGTGTAAATAAAATGTCTTGGTTTTCTTGCGTTGCTTAGTCAGTCGGGAACCCTCAGATCAAGCGGAAAGTTTGCTTTGATAGAGTTTAATTATCCGATGAAATAATGGAGCTCTTGGATCTAATAATTGCAGGTTCGTTTCCAATTCACCGGAAGTTCCCTTCTGATTACCAACGAAACGACATCTCCATGCAAATTTCCAATTAGAGAATACATATAAAATGAAATTCCTTACACAATAAAAATGGTTCAAACGGCTCTGAGCACTATGGGACTTAACATCTTTGGTCATCAGTCCCCTAGAACTTAGAACTACTTAAACCTAACTAACCTAAGGACATCAAACAACACCCAGTCATCACGAGGCAGAGAAAATCGCTGACCCCCCCCCCCCCCCCGGGAATCGAAGCCGGGAACCCGGGCGCGGGAAGCGAGAACGCTACCACACGACCACGAGCTGCGGACAAATTCCTTACACACCTTTGATGTAAATGCTCAGGATATATTCTCTTGATGAGCATACAATATATTTTCAATCTCTTCCAGTGATCCCGATAGCAAAATTACAATTATTCAATGCGGCTATTCGGCACGGAGAAGATCCTAGAAGTCCCCTCAACACACCAGAGAGAATATTACAAAGAGTAATTACACGCTCATGGAATAGTAGTAGTACTGTACTACTTTGCGCATCGATTCTGCGAGTATATAGATGGTCGAGTAGGAAACGTAATTCACTCATAGAATTGTGCAGGAATAATTAGTAGAATATAAAGAGATAGTACAGGTTCTTAATTTCTTTAAATAGCAAACTGACATTTTTATTAATGAAATAAAGGCTCATCTCCATTGAAAAGACAACAGATGAGGAAAAGTATTTAAAACCAATATGTAGGTGAAAGTGAGATTTTACAGATCAACCTAACTGTTGTGTGACATGCGAGAAGATGTTTCCCATTTTCACTTCGAGCAAATGACGATGTGATTTCTTCAAGAAAGCCTCCCTCCAGCTATACTAAGTCTCTGCTGATCACGATGGCGGTGCTGTTCGAAGTCTTTGTCAGCTAACAGACACCCGACTGTGTCCTCAACAACGCGCGTAAGAGGACATGGCGGCGTGCTGTTTCATCTAAACAGCAGCATTTAAAACAGTCAGCGCTTACTCCCAGGTAGCGTTTCGCGCACAATAGCCAGCCATTTAACGCTGCACGCATTACCGTAGCAGTTACGTTGACAACAGCAGTAAAGACAGCTGTATAATCGTGCGGCTGCGGTCAGGTGTTGCCTCTATGCTATCGCAGCGCAACTACGACTGCGCATAGAAAGAGCTGCCTGGTTGCCGCACTTCCTGCATGCGTCCTCCGCGGTGCAGTGGCCTTCACGCTAGAGCACTCAGAGCCGCTAGAACAAGGCCAGCTGGAGCGTAGTAACAGCGCGTCACTTGGAAAGACGCCAGCACGTGCAGCAAACGCACACAGGAAACGGACGATCGGCCGACGGTCCGAATCCCCGAGGTAGATAAAATAGCATGCGCAGGACCCCAGTCCAAGTGTGCTGCTTGTCCACCCAGCCAACTGAAGCTATAACAGAAAGCCTTACTAGCAGCACCGATTTAAAATTTCCTCTACCTTGTTGTTCATCATTCCGCGTTTTATAGCCAGTTGCATCGTACAAACCAAAAAGGAGCTGAGCGACATATACGAAAGTTATATACTTATATGGATACTTATACAGGGTATTACAAAACGGTACGGCCAAACTTTCAGGAAACATTCCTCACACACAAAGCAAGAAAATATGTTATGTGGACATGTGTCCGGAAACGCTTACTTTCCATGTTAGAGCTCATTTTATTACTTCTCTACAAATCACATTAATCATGGAATGGAAACACACAGCAACAGAACGTACCAGCGTGACTTCAAACACTTTGTTACAGGAAATGTTCAAAATGTCCTCGGTTAGCGAGGATACATGCATCCACCCTCCGTCGCATGGAATCCCAGATGCGCTGATGCAGCCCTGGAAAATGGTGTATTGTATCACAGCCATCCACAATACGAGCACGAAGAGTCTCTACATTTGGTACCGGGATTGCGTAGACAAGAGCTTTCAAATGCCCCCATTCGTGAACAGATTTCCAGGGAGTGGTTTCCAGTAGGATAACGCTCTCGCAAACACAACTGTTGTAACCAAAAATGCGCTATAGGGTTGACATGTACGATTGGTCTGCTCGATCACCAGATCTGTCTCCAGTCGAGCATGTATAGGGGATCATCAGATGACAACTCCAGTGTCATCCACAGACATTAGTAACCGTCCTGTATTGAGCGACCAAATGCAGCAGGCATGGAACTCTAGGCCACAAACTGACATTCGGCTGCTGAACAATACAATGCATGCACATTTTCATTTCCTGCATTCAAAGTTCTGGCGGTTACACCGGTTGTTAATGTACCATCATTTCACATATGCAATAGCTTCTCCCGCGCTTACATTAATCTGTGATAGTGCGAAGTTAATCACTTAAATATGTTAACTAGGCCATGGACTCCCATAATTTTACTAGCCTCCATTAATTATTTTTTGGTGCAGCGGTTTTTTCCGTCAGCAAGATGAAGATGTAGACAAGAGGAAATTCAGCCGAACCTCATTTAACCGGTTAATCGGAAATCTGGATTATTTGGAAAATCGGAAAAACATAAATGACATGGTCTGAATGCTGTAAGCGAACATACGTTTTATATTACCTTCTGGGCAAAGAAATAAAAGATACAATATTTTTATATTCACTGCCAGTTAAAAACGTCAAGCACCCAGAGGAGGTGGTCGGATGACAATGTAACTCCGTGCACGTACAGACTATCAGCGAGTATGTAAACGAATAGAGTAACAATTGAAACTTCCTGGCAGATTAAAACTGTGTGCCGGACCGGGACTCGAACTCGGGACCTTCGCCTTTCGCGGGCAAGTGCTGAGCTACACAACCACGACTCACGCCCCGTCCTCACAGCTTTAATTCCGCCAGTACCTCGTCTCCTGCCTTCCAAACTTCACAAAACCACTCCCGCGAACCTTGCAGGAAGTTTCATGTCAGCGCACACTCCGCTGTAGAGTGAAAATTTCATTCTAGAAACATCGCCCAGGCTGTGGCTAAGCCATGTCTCCGCAATATCCTATCTTCCAGGAGTGCTAGTTCTGCAAGGTTCGCAGGAGAGCTTCTGTGAAGTCTGGAAGGTAGGAGACGAGGTACTGGCGGAATTAAAGCTGTGAGAACGGGGTCTGAGTCGTGCTTGGGTAGCTCAGTTGGTAGAGCAGTTGCCCGCAAAAGGCAAAGGTCCAGAGTTCGAGTCTCGGTCTGGCACACAGTTTTAATCTGCCAGGACGTTTTATATCAGCGCACACTCCGCTGTAGAGTGAAAATTTCATTCTAGAGTAACAATTATCTGTGACAAGTAGAACTGCCCCCGGAATGCATTAGTGTAGTGTAGTGTGCATTTAGCGTTGTGTAGGGTATAAAAGCGGCGTGAACAGCGTCAAATATTGATTGATCAGAATGACGGTCATGGAGGTGACGCGTACATGTGTGTGAGAGTGTAAACAGCACCTCACAGGTCATTGTGGGTCTCCATTTGGCTGACTGGCGGAATCACGTAATATTCAGATTTGTGCGACATTCAAATGTGGTAGTGGGCTGATGTTGACTTGTGCGGGGATGTGAGGTACACATGGTCATCGTCAAAATTTCGATCGAACACGACTGACCACCACAGGGGAAGATCGCCGTATTGAGCACCAAGCTCATCAAAACGCCTTCACATCTGCGGCTGCCAGCCAAGAAGAAGTAACCAACTCCCTGCAATGTTTTCTGTCATTCCGCGGCGTTGGTCGCAGACTAGCTGCAGCCGGACTAGCGAATTACCGTCGCACACGGGTGTGTTTGTAGAGATAACGTAATCACGAAGCGTGGGCTGCTGTTGAATGGTATCGCATTGTGTTCAGCAATGAATCGTAGTTCTGCACTGCCCCATATGAGCATCGTGTGTTCGTCCCGCTTCCGTCGCGCCCCCTTCAACCACGCGATGGCCCTGTCCCACAGTGCTGAGCTACAAACCGCTGACTTATTTGTGGTGTTTCCAGATAAAGTTTATTTCTGTAGCGTCTTTTATAACGCTATCCCAAAATCCCTTTGTCCTCGTAATGACAGATGTTTCGTCGAAGACAATCCAGTGTCGTTTTTCTAAAGCGTGTTCTGCCACAGCTGATTTTTCAGCATAGCGTAGGCGTAAGCACATCTCGTGTTCCGTTATACGTTGCTCCACAGTGCGTATCTTGTACACTTCAAACCTTCTGAGCTCTAGACTGTCCTTCACAGGCAGCCGGCCGTTATGGCAGACCGGTTCTAGGCACTTCAGTCTGCAACCGCGCTGCTGCTAAGGTCGCAATTTCGAATCCTGCCTCGGGCATGGATGTGTGTGATGTCCTTAGGTTAGTTAGGTTTAAGTAGTTCAATGTCTAGGGGACTGATGACCTAAGATGGTAAGCCCCATTTGAACCATTTTGAACCATTTTGTCCCTCACAGGCCTCATGAGCTGTCGTATTTTTCCTGGGAATCTGAACCACTGCGTCTGTTCAGGAGCCGGACTGAGTTTGACGAAACATGTGTCATCGTGGGACGAACGCGTTATGAGACAGTGTTATAAAGAAGCTATACAAATGAAAATATATGAAAACACCATCAACAAGGACGCTGATATGCAGTTCAGCACAGCCTGGGACCCGACCATCGCGAGGTTGAAGCGGGCGCGACTGACACGAGACGAAAATGTTACCACACAGTAGGCGAGAAAGGGAGCACCAATGACGTCACGGCCAGCAGCGCAGCTATGCAACGGTGAGGCCACAGTGACACGACAGTGACTTTACAACGGCCTAGGAGAACTCGGTCGAAAGCCCTTAGGATTTTAACAACCTGACGCGGTTGGAAGCCCTAGAAGATTTCCTTTATCCATATTACCGCCATAATCTGTTTCCCATTTCAATTATTCTATTTAAATACCTTGCAACAGTTTAATTCAAAGTGTCTATTATCAAACAGAATACTTATATTTGTTTCAACGTTCGTTCGCCGCTTCAAGAAAGTCCTACGATTCCGTAGCGAAATAGAAGAAATTAATCCACGTGAGCGACCTTTGCTGGCTGCTGCTGTGTGAACCAAGCGCACTGTTGCCACATAAACCATGTTAGCGATAGCTGTGTGCTCGGAGTACTATTTATTTTTTTAATATTTTATTTGGACAAAATGACACTGGAACAACAGCATGCTTTCACAGTTGCGGGTCGGGAGAAATAATTCTTCTTCGTGGCACAAGATGAGAACGCGACGGGTTGGAGAGCTTACGTACTTCTGTCAATCATTTCTTCAACTGTCATCACTCATTATGCTCTCACGTGTCACATCGGTACGTTACTTGACTCGTTCACTGCGAGATTATAATAAACACGTCTTGTGTTTAGCGGGTTGCTGCGAGTCACAGAAAGCTGCATCCCGCCTTCTGCGTAAGTGCTGCCTGCATTTACAAAAGGAACCACATTTACAGTTTTCGGCGAACATAAGGTATATGTGTAAGTGCGTTAAAGATCCAATGGATGGAAAATCGATGCGGAATCCTCATTACATTCTTTCTCCGCAGAAGAAATCTGAACCCGTCACTAGAATGGCTTAATACGAGGTGAGTCAAATGAAAACCTTAAATATTTTTTAAAAATATTATTTATTGTGCAGAAGTGATACAAAGCTGTATCATTTTTCAACATAATCTCCCCCACGCTCAATGCAAGCCCTTCAGCGCTTACAAAGTGCATAAATTCCTTAAGAAAAAAAAAATTTTGGTAGTCCGCGCAACCACTCATGCACCGCGTGGCGTACCTCTTCATCAGAACGGAACTTCTTTCCTTCCATAGCGTCTTTGAGTGGTCCAAACATACGGAAATCACTTGGGGCAAGGGTGAGTATGTTGGATGAGGAGGACACTCAAAATGCAGGTATGTGATTGTTGCAACTGTTAGGAGATCTGTGTATGATGCACTGGTGACAGTGGTCCCTCTAGGCATGTAATGCTCCAAACTGACGCCTTTTTCGTCCCAAAAGAGAGTCAGCATAACATTCCTTGCTGATGGTTCCGTTCGAAACTTCTTTGGTTTTGGTGATGAGGAATGGCGTCATTCCTTGCTCGCTCTCTTCGTTTACGGTTGTCGGATTAAATGTTCAAATGTGAGTCAAATCTTGTGGGACTTAACTGCTAAGGTCATCAGTCCCTAAGCTTACACCCTATTAACCTAAATTATCCTAAGGACAAACACACACACACACACACACACACACACACACACACACACATGCCCGAGGGAGGATTCGAACCTCCGCCGGGACCAGCCGCACAGTCCATGACTGCAGCGCCCAGACCGCTCGGCTAATCCCGCGCGGCATCCGGTTGGTGGAAGTGAACACAGGTTTCGTCCACACTAACGATTCTTGCAAGGAAGCCATTACCTTCTCGTTCAAAGCGCCGAAAAAGTTCTTCACAAGCATCAACACGTCGTCCTCTCATTTCACGAGTCAGCTGCTGTGGCACCCATCTTGCAGACACTGGAGCACATCATGCACAATGTGGTGTGCTGACCAATTACTAATCTGTAAACATGCTGCAATGTCATTCAGAGTCACTCAGCGGTTTTCCTTCACTATGGCTTCAACTGCTGCAATGTTCTGTGGAGTCACAAGTCGTTGTGCCTGACCTGGACAAGGAGCATCTTCCACTGAAATCATACCATTTGCGAACTTCCTACTCCATTCGAGGACTTGCTGCTGTGACAAACGTTCATTATCGTACTGAACCTTCATTCGTCAATGAATTTCAATATGTGTCACACCTTCACTACGCAAAAACCGAGTAACAGAACGCTGTTCTTCTCTGGTGCAAGTCGCAAGTGGGGCGGCCATCTCTATACTGATACTACGACGGTATGTGTGCATCTGCACTATGCTGCCACCTACAGGCCATTCTGCACGCTGTTTGCAGAACGCTTACCAACTTACAGGATATCGACGCTAAATTTCGATTTGTTATTACAAATTTAAGTTGTTCATTTGACTCACCCTCGTAGAATATATGCAACGAAGAGCGGTGTGTTTCTTCACGGGACCGTTTAGTTGGCGCGAGAGCATTACAGACATGCCCCACAAAACCCAGTCGCAGACACTGCAAGGGAGACAATATGCATCAGGTGGAGGTTCACTGCTGCAATTCCAACAGTGTAAGTCGCGAGGAGGGGCGGGTAACAAATTACTTTCTCCCACACATTTCCGCGAAATGACCATAACGAGAAAACCAGAGAATTTAAGCGTCGTAAATAAGTTTACCGAGAATCATTTTTCTTCACGAATTGAATACGAAAGGAAGAAAAAGACTGTGGTACCAGGAGTATTCTCCCCCACACTAGATGATGACCTGCTGAATACCTGAGGTGACAAAAATCATGGGAAAACGATATGCACATATACAGAATAGCGGTAGTATCACATACACAGTGCGTAAAAGGGCAGTGCATTGATGGAGTTGCCATTTGTACTCAGGTGATTCATGTGAAAAGGTTTTCGAAATTATCATGGGCTCACGACGGAAATTAACAGATATTGAACGTGAGCTAGACGCATTGGACATTCCATTTCGGAAAACATTAGGAAATTCAATATTCTGAGATGCACAGTGTCAAGAGTGTGCGGAGAATGTCACAACGCCGAAGTTACGCCAACTCAAATAGAAGACACCCGAGCACCCGCCCTATACTCCTGACCTCTCCCCATGCGATTACCACGCCTTCACTCCCTTAAAAAAGGCCTAGAAGGGTCGACGGTTCCTGTCGGACGAGGATGTGCAACAGGCAGTTATGGACTTATTCAAGCAGCAGGACGAGATGTTTTACCAAGCGGGTACCTTCAACTTGGTGCATCGGTGAGATGACCGCTTCGATAATTATGGCGATTTTGTCGAGTCTGGACCCTAAGGTGTTCGAACGCTAACTTTTCGATCGCCCCTTATAATTCTGGGACCTTTCCTTGGAAGCTGCTGCAGTTTACTAATATCATTTTATTCTTTTCTGTATCCGATCTGCGAAGACGAACGTTCTCTGAGAACACTGTGGCTGAGGTATCTTCAATTTCTGCAGAAAATTCGTCTCTGATCCAAAGGGAAGGGATTATGGGGGGGGGGGGGGGGGCTCTAACTTACAAAAGAACCTCGAGCACCCCGCATTTACTCTGCTGCCCTAGTATATAGCTGCTTCCTGCATATTGTATATGCCTGACCCGTTGAGGTAAACTTCAGGGAGGAACTACTGTACAGAATAGAGGAAGTGTGTCACAAGAAAGTCTGTCATCTTGAATTTGAATACTTGGCATTTATCACTATTTTTTGAGTTGTGCTGGAAGCCTACTGAAAATGAAACCTATTGAATAGTACACAGCTTTCTCCACAATGCTGAAGAAAGTGTTATTAGAGTATATATCGTTTTTCTGTCTAGTTTTCACTAAGAACGTTTCAGTTTGTTGCGAATGAGACATTAATCTGAACAACAAATCCCTTGATCGAAAGTACTCGTATGTACAGGGACGCTGGAGTTAGAATTCTGATAAAACTTAACAACGGCCTACACGACGCTCGTGAATTGACTGCAGATAAGTCTGACAGCTCTTTTCTGGACTAAGAATATTCTTGGTCGGTGCAATTGCCCCAAAATGTAAGACCATACGATATAATAGAATGAAAGTGAAAAAAGTAACCAAGCCTCCATGTTTCAGTGTGGAAGACAGTAAAAATAATTCTTATAATGAATATAGCAACATTCAGTTTCGACACAATATCTTGAACGTCGTACTTCCAAGAAAATATTCCATTTACCCTGAGCCCTAAGAATTTAAAATGGTCACATTTACATAATGTTTGACCAATTTTGAACAACAGATTTCGCTTTTAGAATAGCTCCGTGTCAGAAACCGTATCCAGTGCGTTTTGTTACCGTTAAGCGTTAATTTGTTCTCTGAAAGCTACGTGATGATTCTCGTATCGTACTAGCTACAATACTTATATTACGTTCCACGTCTTTCACAATAACATTTGCATTATATGCAAAGAGATCAATTTTTATGTCAGTCGCCATGTTTAGTGCCAGATTATTGACATATGTCAAGAAAAGGAATGGACCCAAAATAGAAAGAGCCGTAACTAAAGACTGGAAAATTGCTCAAGTCGCACCAATACCCAAAAAGGGAAGTAGGAGTAATTCGCTGAATTACAGGCCTATATCACTAACGTCGATTTGCAGTAGGGTTTTGGAACCTATACTGTATTCGAACATTATGAAGTACTTCGAAGAAAACGATTTATTGACACATAGTCAGCACGGATTCAGAAAATATCGTTCTTGTGAAGCACAAGTAGATCTTTCAAATGGTTCAAATGGCTCTGAGCACTATGCGACTTAACTTCTGAGGTCATCAGTCGCCTAGAACTTAGAACTAATTAAACCTAACTAACCTAAGGACATCACACACATCCATGCCCGAGGCAGGATTCGAACCTGCGACCGTAGCAGTCCCGCGGTTCCGGACTGAGCGCCTAGAACCGCTAGACCACCGCGGCCGGCCAGTAGATCTTTATATTCATGAAGTAATAAGTGCTATCGACAGGGTATGTCAAATTGATTCCATATTTTTAGATTTCCAGAAGGCTTTCGACACCGTTCCTCATAAGCGTCTTCTAACCAAACTGCGTTCCTACGGAGTATCGCCTCAGTTGTGCGACTGGATTCGTGATTTCCTTTCAGAAAGATCACAGTTCGTAGTAGTAGACGGAAAGTCATCGAGTAAAACAGAAGTAATATCCAGCGTTCCCCAAGGAACTATATTATCTATATCTATATCTGATCTATATTAACGACATAGGAGACAAATTGAGTAACCGTCTTAGATTGTTTGCAGATGATGCTGTCATTTATCGTCTTGTAAAGTCATCAGATGATCAAAAGACTTGCAAAATGATTTAGATAGGATGTCTGTATGGTGCGAAAAGTGGCAATGGACCCTGAATAAAGAAAAGTGTGAAGTTATTCACATGAGTGCTAAAAGAAATCAGCTAAAATTCGATTACGTAATAAGTCACATAAATCTGAAGGCTGTAAATTCAGCTAAATACTTAGAGATTACAATTACAAATAACCTAAATTGGAACGATCACACAGACAATATTGTAGGTAGAGCAAACCAAAGACTGCCATTCAGTGGTATATCACTTAGAAGGTGTAACAGGTCTACTAAAGAGACTGCTTACACCACGCTATTCTGGAGTATTGCTGTGCGGTGTGGTATCCGCATCAGGTGGGATCCGCATCGAAAAAGTACAAAGAAGGGCAGCTCGTTTTGTATTATCGCGAAATAGGGGAGATAGTGTCACAGATATGATACGTGAATTGGAGTGGCAGTCATTAAAACAAAGGCGTTTTTCGTTGCGACGGGATCTTCTCATGAAATTTCAATCACCAGTTTTCTCCTACGATTGCGAAAACATTCTGTTGGCACCCACCTACATAGGGAGAAATGATCATCACGATAAAATAAGAGAAATCAGGGCTCGCACAGAAAAATATAAGTGCTCGTTTTTCCCGCTTGCCGTTCGAGAGTGGAACGGTAGAGACACAGCTTGAAGGTGGTTCATTGAACCCTCTGCCAGGCACTTAATTGTAAATAGCAGAATAATCACGTAGATGTAGATGTACATATTTCAAGTGGTACTTGCTCTAGGAGAGCCCATAGGACTTCGGTAAGAAATTGTATTTTTTTTTTCTTCAATGAAGTAAGAATCAGTCACGTACTCATCAATAATTCCGCTCAAATGTTCTCACTCCACTGCGTCTGTTGCTCAACCTGCCTCTAACGGTGCAAATACCTCTTGGCCGAACAGTGCATATTTCCTACATCCACCTTTCCATGATTTATAAAGACAGTCTCGCCGTAACGAGAAGTCTTTGGAGAAATAACCTAGTGTCTTGATGTCACATCAGAACCGAGTGGTAGTATTCCATGCCTCTTCTGCAGTCCCACTGGTTAATCTGCTCGTAGAGTGACGTATCGTACGAACAGAAGCTCACAACTCCAGGCTGACTTATTCCATAGCCACTCGCAGTTTCCCTGGAGCTACCATATGGATAATGAACAACAGCTGCCAGAACTTGTGTTTCATTCGGTTCGCTCATTGCAGGTTTGTTCCCTACGCTCTGTATAGTAATCCAGTGCCGTTCCTAAACAATTTTTTGTCCATCCGCTGAACTGTCATTCCTGCCGGGTACCGTCTGTCGGGACACCTTTGTGCGCACAACTCATCTGCTTCTCTTTACGTTCCTTCTGTATTCTCCTTGAAGAAGTAGCAAGTCTAGTTTCTGTTGGTTTGTGAAAGACATTTACGTTTTTCAAAGTAACCAGCAGTCGGCACACGTGAACGACGCTGACAGAATGAAAGCCCCATTTCCTTTGTGCTCATTTTATACCGGTACCGCGCCGGTGCAACACTCTTTCTTCCTTGTCCGGCTAGCGTATTCCCTTATCTGTGTATGAAATAATATACTTCCGCATAAGACAGCAATCGGTTCCAAGTTCAAAACAGATAAAATCCAAGTTCCAAATACCGTAATTGTTCCAAACGAGCAATCGAATTTTTAATAGTGAAACACCGCTGAATTCGTCTCTTGTAGAACTACGGAAATGAAGATGATCAGGGCACTCACGCCGTTTTTTACGAGCAGGAATCTAAACCCGTCAACGAAATTAAAACTTTATAGAGCAACGGTAGAACCCTCCCTGCTGTACGGCTCGGCGTCTTGGGGAGCAACATCTGACTCTAATATACGTAGTTTGCAACCATTACAAAATAGATGTTTGAAGTGGAGTTTCGGTGCCCCACGGTGGGCCAAGGCGAGAGAAATACACGAACTGAAAAATACGTTGCTGAGAAGATAAAAGACCAGGCAACTCGTCTTTTTCACAAATTAGACGAGTAGCGGGGAAGTGTCCACCAACTTGCGAGCGTATGCCAGGCCCTACCACAACACTGGCACAAATACGATGTGCCTCGAGTCATTATTGCACTCCCACAGGAACATCAAAGATGATGCAATCTTCAGTTATTCGGTGTAGTTACTGTCCATCACTCGTACGACTACCTAACCAACACCCTCAAATGACTTAAGGACCCACAGAGAGCCCAAGCCCCTCTGCAAGCGAATACACAATAAAGTGAAACCATTTCTCACGCCTTGCCACTCCAGAAGAAAAAATCGGCAAAGGCGATCACTCTCTGGACACAACACGCAAAAAGGAGAACTACGGCTCTAGGAGCAGTGCCAGTTAACAAAGCTAAACCGATACCGGTATCGATGTAATTAATATGCCTGTGAAAAGATACTGTAAGTATGACATTTACTCAACATTTTCTCACATTTCATGTGGGTGGAAACAGAATTATGTATCTGACACGTTTCGGAAACATTTGAGCGGAACAAAAAATGCGTGTGAAATCTTATGGGACTTAACTGCTAAGGTCATCAGTCCCTAAGCTTACACACTACTTAACCCAAATTATCCTAAGGACAAACACACACACACCCATGCCTGAGGGAGGACTCGAACCTCCACCGGGACCAGCTGCACAGTCCATGACTGCAGCGCTTCAGACCGCTCGGCTAATCCCGCGCGGCCTGAGGGGAACAGTTTAGCTGGGTCACCCCATGTATATACAAGGTGTCCCAGGAGGAATGGTCAGTGTCCAGGGCTATCACAGAACTGTTTTTCGAAACAAAAAATTTAGTAAACATGGGCTCTGAAATGCATATGGTAAGAGCTATGAGCTCTTCTACCATACTGTGAAACGCGTATCTTCTATTGCCAGCTATATGCTTTTCATATTTTGAAAAGTGGAAGTACGAAACAAAAAAAACAAGTCCAGTAAACATGAGCTCTAAAGTTCATACCTTAAGAGGTATCAGCACTTGTTCATCTTCGCTACTGTGAAACACACCTCTTCTACGGAACAAGTGCTCAGAGCTCCTAAGGTATGCATTTTAGAATATGTGTACTACACAGTTTTTTCCTTGTTTCGGTCCATACCGCCTCCTCGCAAAGTTTGGAAGGCAAAGAGCTTGCAATAGGAGAGACGTGTTTCACAGTATCGAGGATAAATAACTGCTCTTGGCTCTTAAGACAGGCACTTAACTCCCATGTTTAATAGACTTCTTTGCTTTGAATGATCGTTCCTGTCGTATCCGTGAATATTGACCTTTCCACTGGGACACCCTGTATGCATATCCACTAAACATAATTCTTAGAGCACGTTACTGCATAGTGGGTGTCAGTATTAACAAAATAACCGTACAGTTTTATTCTGATGCGTTGTGATAAAATATAACGAGAGTAAATATGTTACAGTGTTTCGTGTTTTAATAAAAGAAAGTAAGTAATTCAGCAATACGTAACCAAATACATACATTAATATTAATACTTAATCTTTCATGGTGACAAATATTTTGGGGGTAATGATTCTGTTGTGGAATACGGAAATGGAAACAAATGACTATATGGAAAGAAGTCCACTACCGTCTGCTCCTAATACAACAGTAGCTATGGAGGAGTATCATCACCATCAATCTGTCGTCGGTCCTTACGTCATTTTATTTATGAATTTATTTCACTTGGCGAGAGAGGGGCCTCCAAGAACTATCTTACATCCAACAAGACAACTTCTATCGATTGAGATTGTAATACGAATAGTACATGACCAGTACAAAATGATAATAATAATAATAACAATACATACATCAATGAAATTATGGAATTTAAGAAATGTCAGTCTTTGAGCGCTGTCTTTATTATGTTTATGTTTAAAGTAATAACATCCAACAGAAATGTATGGCAGCAGTGTGGAAGGAATCAAATATAGAGAAGTTGACTTGACTGGGGAAGAATGATAAATAATAGGAGAAGGTTATCAGATGAGATGGAAGAGGAAAAACAGGCATATACGGACATCATGACACATGGACAGTGATGAACATGTGACAGAGATACTGGTTTATTGTTGCACAGAAGCCAAACAACTGGTATACGCCGAGAAGGAAGTAAAGCGATGATAACAGATAATAATTAATCTCCTCTTCACTGCAGAGTACCACTGGATATGTCGCAGATTACTGTGTGCTTTGTTACTGAGTTGTGTAGGTGAAATGGAGAAGTAGATGGAAAAAGATTTAGTGCTGTACACAGATACAGCCAAGACGCTGGACGTATCAGATCTTCGATCGCAGTTGTGGAACAATGACAGGTATTTGATATGTGAGGACAGTTACTGAGGATAGCACTGAATAAAAAACCGACGAAGTAACTTACGTTCTGCTGTGGAACTTTCATGATGTCCCCAAGGCGAAGGCTCACCGCAGAGTTCTACGTGCGCTGCGCGGTTCACGAACGGCGACTGACCGTCTCTAGTGGCGGAGCTACCCCTCCCCCTTTCCCGCCCCCCTCCCCCGCCGCCACTCTACCACGCAACGCAGATCTGGCGCGTCGTAGCGACGTAGCATTACGTCACCTGCAAGTAGCGCACGCGCGACTGCAGTAGTGCACCGACGCGACTGTAAATGCCAGGTGGCTGCCCTTCGGGCTTCCGGATCTACTGGTACTACAGCTGCGCGTTAGACTGATTTGCTAGAAACTAAAACCAGACGCTCACGGCGGATATTAAAGCGATCGATAATTTCGAAGGGATGTGTAATAGTGCTCTTTTCTGATGGTGCAAGCATGGTAATCAAGCCCAACAGAGTTGTAAAATAGTCAAAAGTATTACTGGTCGCTTCTCAGTAAACAGTCTGTCTCTTCACTTAGTAAATATGCATTTAGTTCGATTCTGTGCAATGCAGGATATACCGGATGGTATAACTGAAGTCCAGTTACTCACAGATGTCCACTGTGGGCTGTGATTATCGTATGGCAGCGAAACTTGATAGACGTTGTAATGCATTAATGTGCAACCGAGTAACACTTAAAAAAAAATAAGTTGCAGCTCTGGCCACCAGGTGCAAATCTGGCGTTGTGAATATAAGGAAGAATTGTAGAAATGTTTCAATATGTAATGGGTTAGGAGCAGGACATAGGCAGAAACGGTCAACATAGACAGTTTGTTTAATATGAGCACCAAGCACATCGACGAGACGCTGCACAGCGCCAGATTTGCGCCTGGGGGCCAAAAATGGAACTACTTTGTTTTTCAGCCTAAATCGGGTCTGCATTAATGCATTAGAATACCTACCAAGTTTCGATGCCATACGATAATTACAACTCACAATGGACTTCTGTGAGTAGCTGCACTTCCCACCCAGTATGATCATCAATAACATTACAGAACGGGAGGGAAGGAAATACGTAAAACTGATCACACAAAATTGCCAGGTGCCCATATTTATCTGAACTTCGCTTGGAAATCACATATTATACATCTTTTCAAATGCTTGGTTTCAGCAACATTCGCTATATGTGTAATTAGTAGCCGGCCGCGGTGGCCGTGCGGTTCTGGCGCTGCAGTCCGGAACCGCGAGGCTGCTACGGTCGCAGTTCGAATCCTGCCTCGGGCATGGGTGTGTGTGATGTCCTTAGGTTAGTTAGGTTTAAGTAGTTCTAAGTTCTAGGGGACTTATGACCTAAGATATTGAGTCCCATAGTGCTCAGAGCCATTTTGTAATTAGTATATTTGGTGACGGAACCATTAGAACTGCAAACAGAGACACAAAGCATTCATTGCACAGAAACGTACTTAAGGATGATATGTGACATCCATCCGCATTCTGGCTCAGACGGGCCAATCGGGGCCGACCGATCGCCATGTCATCCTCTGCCAATGACGCCGTTTGGATGCGGTACAGAGGGTCATGAAGTCAGTACACCGCTCTCCAGGCAGTTGTCGGCTCTCTTGGCCTTGGAGCAGCTATATCTCACTCAAGCAGCTCCTCCATTGGCAAGACGAGGCAACCTGGTCCAGTCCTCCCACCAATGAAAAACCCCTGACATAACCGGGAAGCGAACCTGAGTCCTCCGTATGAGAGACAGACAAGCTGACCACTGAGCTACGGAGGTAGACCGAACTTCTTGCAGGCAACAGTCTAAAATTAGGCATACTAATAACGGGCACACAATGTTTTGCTCTCTTCTGAGTTTCGCTGTAAACAATCAGATATTATTTGAAAATAATTCATAAATATAATGCAAGAAACAAATTAAACTTATTCTTTCACAGAAAAGAGTAAAACTAATCCTGCTCAACCGCTCTACTTTTTTTCTCATTTTTCCACATATTAGTAACATCGTCTGCGAAATCTGATATTGGAAACCGTTTCTATATGCACATTTATGACCGGTAATTCTTCCATTACCTGTTCCGCTATCTAAAAATGTTCCATCCATCCTTTATCTGTAGACTTAACACTACTTTCCCCGAAGTCAAACCTATAAACCTTCATTCACAATGTTTTTTATGACTTCTTTCATTAAAATATCTGGATAATACGAAGAGTGAAAACGTATGTCATCAGTCTGCTTGCAGCTTTGGCTTTGTGTCTTGATTTCGCTAGCATAAAAGTACTGACCTTGCTTTATGAAACGTGACAGGATAACTCAATTCACCAGACAGTCGTTATCATTCGAAAGTGAGCGTGTCCCACAGAACAAGGGAGGAAGACTAGAGTTTAACGTCCGGTCGACAGCACCGTCACCAGGGAATAAACACAGACTCCGATTACGAAAGGCTGGGTAAGAGAATTGGCGTGCCATTGTGAAAGGAACCGTCCGACATTTGCCTGAACTGGTTTAGAGAAACCATGGAAAACCTATACCCGTATGACCGGATGCGGTTTTGAACCGTCGTCCTCCCGGAGGCGAATCCTTTGTGCTAACCATTGCGCCTCCTCACTCGGTTCCACAGAACAGTGTTACGGCAAAGCACTTATTATGTTGGAGGGCGACAGCTCTAAATGAACATAATGTTAATATTGCAGATTTATAGGTTACAAATTACGCTTACCGGTTTCATAATGTTAATATTACAGATTTCCAAGTCACAAATTATGCTTACTTGTTTATTATACGACCCACAACAGACAACGTCCTCTTCAGTCTGTCTACAGTACCTGCTAGCCGTTGAAACTACTACGTGGAACTGTTTGTCCAGTATAATTAACAGCACGACGAAATAATAAGTAAAAACTGTTGGGTCGAATACTACCAAAATATCGTTCATCTACCATGGCGTTAAAGACTTAAACTGAATCAGTTTTTTTGAGAAGCATTTTCTCATATTTTTATTCGAGTGTACTGGTTTAGTTTTATCGTAGCACGCCTAAATAAGTAAGGTGAATGCGTGATGGTTTCTTCGAAAAGGAGACGGCTGCATTCCTTCATTAACCGAACTGATAACATGCTCCAACTCTGATGACATCGGCGACGTGAGGTTAAATCCTAATCTCCTTCTTTTCCTTCTGCTTCTTTCCAAAATGGTATTGCGCAATACTCAGCGGAAGAAATATTGGATGAGGTGCATAATGCTTTTTAATTAAATTCTCTTCTTTGTTTTAGCGGTAATTTTACACTGCCCAGTCAGATTAAAGTGCCCCTGTCAAAAGCCTGAATAACCACCTTTTGCAGGTGGACCACTGCGAGACGTGCGGAAAGAGATTCAGCGAGGTTCTGGAAAGTAAGGACAGGGATTTGAAGCCATACCAACTCCACTGCCGTGGCAAGCTACCCTGGATTTCTTGGTTGAGGACCGTAGGCGCAAACAGCCCGATCGAGGTGGTCCCACAGATTCTCGATTGAGTTTCAATCCGCGGACTTTGGTGGGCAGGGAGTACGGTAAACTCATTCTAGTGCTCTTACAACTTACACTGCGAGCTGTGTGGCACGTTGCATTGTTCTGCTGGTAAGTACCATCGTGTCAACGAAAAACAATCTGCATGTAGGACTGGATTTGGTCCGCATCGTTAGATACGTACTTGTTTGTTCCATTGCGCCTTTTGGAATGACGCAACCACCCTTAGAGTGTCACGAAAACATTCCGCAGACCATAACTCTTCCTCCCCCAGCTTGGACCCTTCCGACGATTCTTGCAGGGTGTTTCCTTTCGGTACGATGCAGCATAACGTGAATCAAGGCCATCTGTCACATCTCAGCGAATGTCCAGTTGCGGCACTGGCGTGCAAATTCCACCATGCGTCGCCGATGAACAGCGTGGGTGCATGAACAAGGCAACTGCTGCGGAGGCCCACACTCAGGAACTTCCGCTGAGCGATCGTCCAGGAGACATTGTTGATAGCCCCTTGGCTCAACTGGGCGGTCAGTTGCTCAACAGTTACACGTCTGTTCGCCCCAACACATCTCCTCAGCCATCGTTCACCCCTGTCATGTACGGCCCGCAGTGCACCGCAGTTGCCAAGGATGGCGCCATTGTGCCATGCCCGCTATACCTTAACCACGGCGGCACGCTATCGGTTTACAAACTTAGGCGTTTCGGAAATGCTTCCACTCCTGACTCGAAAGTCAGTGAGTATGCCCTATTTGACGCCAGATATATGTATCCGTCTCCGCATTACAAGACTGCACAGTTTTGCTCGCCCCCCCCCCCCCTCCCCCCGACGAGTTTTATATACCGTTCACCACTCGTTCTGCCACCTGCCGTCTCTGAGTAGTTCTTACAAGCAGACGTCGAACGTAGGTGGTGGTCACATCAGAGTGACCGACGGTGTATATTACAAAATAGTTCACGTCACAATTTTTACATTAATAAATTACTACTTACAGTAATTCACTTTTACTTTTGAACCTTCGCTTCCTCTTATCTGGCCATAGATTAGAGATCGCACTTTACTTATAAAATATCGGTACATTTTCCTATGACGATCTTTTTGTTTCGTAGTTTCCATATTTCATAAGCTAACTGCTGCATAAGATAACTATGGCCCTGCTTGCAACGAGTATGCTTGTTCTTCTGTGACCCTTTTTTTTTTTAGTCCGGTGAGTAGGTAGGGATTTCAAATATCCTCAAGCGTCTTTATTTTCATGTGAATGGAATCATTTTTACGACCGGATGTTGTCAGTATCACCTCTTTTTGTTACAGGCTAATACAGCTATTCATTACGGAGGAGCTTACAACAGGGACTTCCACTCGGAAGATATATAGTTGTGAGACTTAAATATCCGCTTCATATTTTGAATCTGCGTGTTTCGTCGCCCCCTAACAGCGCCCTTTGAAGCTGTCAACTTTCATCTGTAATTTTCCATGGAGACCTTTGTTCTGGTTCTTCTCCAAACCAGACTACGCTGTGCTGCTCGATCAATATACAAGACTACGCGGCGTTCATGTGCCGAACGAGACATCAACATAATTTTACACCCACGACTCAGAAAAATTTTAATGAATTGGAATGGTTTTACAGGTGTTGTGTGTTCTCGTTGTATGCTGGAAGTATAAGGATACCGTCTGAGTCAAATGATAGCACGTAGGATGGGCCAGTATAATGTTATGACGTTTAGCCTTACCTTTAACCAAGTGCGTCATGTATGACGAACATGACACAGACATTTTAAAAAAAGTGGTTTGTGGAGCTCAAGGCACGGCACTGCGTGTCTTTAACGGTGACTAACTGCGCTGCTATGAGGTCATCGCCATATCTTTTATATCTATGACGCATAGAAAGGTATCGTGGCAGTAACCGTTAGAAAGAAGCACAATGAATTAATAACGATGATTGTTTTTTGACAGGGGCGAACCGCATGATCAGTTTCCGACTGAATGTTCAAAAGTAGTCAAAAGTAGTAGATGATGCGGAAGAAACAAATGGTCGTTCTCCATTCACGGAGTTCATTTGGGATGACACTGCAGCAGGTCATTTGAACGATGAACTGACTCTTGACAACAAGATACTGATACAAAATATTAATTGCGGATTAAATTTAAAACTACTTCTGCAGGCACTGTATTTTATATCTGTCAATAATGCAATAAGAATTGAATCACGAAAAGTGGCTACAAAATGTGACAGTCGACAATGATCTAAGAACACTTCCACAGTTCTGTTCGAACATAATTGAAACGAAGCATAAACGGCAGTCTCATTTCCTGTCCACCGAACCGAGCATCAGCTGAAATGTTGCAGGTGTTTCAGACCAAGCCAGATGACTTCTGTAGCCGGCTAATCACATAAACATGTGCTAGGTGTATCACGACAGTCTAACACACTGTCGCGACACTCAGTGCCCTGGAAGTTGTATTCGGCTGAGAGACAACATTAGCGCCTCTAGCGGCGAGAAAGCCAGTCGTAATGGTAATGTTTGCTCTTAATTATTTTATACGTAATTAACGAAATAGTTACTATATTTCTGCGTTCAAAGTATTAGTAAATGATCAAGACACAAAAATGGTAGTGAAATGAGTGTTTAAACAGCCGAATCTCACTTTTTTATTGTCATAAGCTGCAGCTTATTCATGAAGAAATATTTTAGATCATGCGTGTAGTTGCAGCTCACTCCGCTGAAAGCAAAAGCATATAAAATGCTATGAGCCCCGCACGTTAGGGACCCCACAGCAGGGTCTTTAAAAAAATCTATCTTATTCGATATGAGCGGTATTCTACCAACCGTTCAACGTCGGTGCTGAGATCTACAATGAGAAATAACAACTTTAGCTCAAGTGAGCGGCTGGCCACATCAAACGTTATGTGTCATAACTTGACAACACCGCAAAACTTACAGAGAAATTCCTACTGTTGTCCGAGCTAGTAGTGATAGCCTGATCAGTTACAATATGGTTCCGTTGGTTACCAACGAGAAGATAATTAAAGAATACTGTTTTTCTTTTTGTACGCCTGTTAATACAATGAATTCACTTTTCTCATAGCATTTTTGATACGAGCCGTCTAGAGTGAAGGTTGGTTTCTACTTGATGGACTATTGTTGCATGAGGTGTTGTAGTTTCGCAGTTCTTGCTTTTCTTTTGTGTCGTTTCTTTGCTGGTTGCTGTAGGCTAACTGGATACAATACTACTGTTAAACAATAGCATAAGAACTTAAAATAGTGAAATACAGTTTTACCAAGTAACTGCGAAATTTGCTGACAGTAAAGTAAGAAGCGCTGAAAAATAATGTAAGCTTATTTATTTTGCTTTTACAATTTGCTCTAAAATTCCCCTTACAAAATTTTAGGGCTTGTAGAGGGGAGTGAGTAGATGATACTTTGAATTGGAACCCATCACCGGAAACGTACCGTTTCCGTGCTAGAACCATTTGAAAACACATTGGTAACGCTATCACTCTTGCAAGTGATGTATTTGTCGTGACTCGGTACATCACTTGTTTTACAATTCCACTCATTAACAATCAAAGACGCAAAAAGGAAACGTGATACAGTAAGGCCTCTTCCAATTCGGGTGTGCGGCGTCTTCTATGAGCACCACAGTCACGCCTTCTAACGGTAAAGGTACCCCTTTGTCGAAGCCCTTGCGTGACTGTAGCGAAAAGCGTATGCAATGTAGTTGGATAAAGACGACGAGCAGCTCTTTCGCTACTGTGGGTTTCGTTATACTGGAGGAGCATGTCTGCAAGCATGTACTCAACCATGTTGCTGTAGCGATGACAGACACGTGAATGAGACTCGTATCAGGTCAGAAAGATAGGACTGACATCAAATGACATCAGCCTATCCGACGTAAGCAACGACTATCATGTTGTATATCTATATGTTTTCAAACGGCTGAAGCACGGAAATTCAAAACATTCTCTACTCAGTGCCTTATGCAAGTCCTAGGCATTTGCAAGGAAAATTTTGGAG
This sequence comes from Schistocerca cancellata, assembly GCF_023864275.1. NCBI lineage: Eukaryota > Metazoa > Arthropoda > Insecta > Orthoptera > Acrididae > Schistocerca > Schistocerca cancellata. Next base: position 316,365,030 of record NC_064633.1, on the reverse strand, counting down.
CACCCTGTATATCCTACCAAGTAAAAAACCAAGTAGGTTCTCTGTGCAACGTTTGTAACAACGTACATATCTGTCATCGGTGTTTGATCTGATAATAAAATATTAGCATTATAATTCATTTACTTCCTAATTCAGGAAAGATACCAGGGGTAGGACTGACTTCTTGAAATCACCCATACAGTGGTAACGGATTGGGTGCCAGGATCCTCAGCGTGTAGCCGCCCAACCTGGTGGACCCTTATTTGTGAAAATGGTGCGAGAATAACTTCTCGTGAGACAGTAAGCCAGAACATGGGTTTCCCAGTAGCTCCGTAGCATAATGACCAAGGCTCTGGGCTCACAGGCTCAGGGTCATGTGCTCGATACCTACACAACAGTAACATTTTTAAAATCCCTATCCAAATGACAGTGATGCTTATTTTTATTCGTGTACTTTAGTTTTAAACATAATTCTTAAGTTTAATTTATGATTCTTGAATGCCTTATTTCAATCGTCGTATCAACTTTATTACTTCGCTTAAATTTGCATTTAAGAAAGGTGACTTCAGCTACGTAGCGTTTATATACCGCCGGAAAAATTAGTACACCATTTAAGTGGTTTCCATTTCACTCAAGATTTATTGTTGCAATAGTGTATATGGAGTACGACCCTCCAGAGTAGCCGAGAGCGCTAATGCGCTGTTTCTTGGACTCGGGTAGGCGCGCCAGCCCCGGATCTAATCCGCCCAGCGGATTTAACAAGGAGGGCCAGTAAGCCAGCCAGCCTGGATGTGGTTTTTCGGCGGGTTTCCACATCCTGCTAGGTAAATACCGGGCTGGTCCCCACATTCCGCCTCAGTTACACGCCTCACAGACATTTGAAAATGTTCGCACTGTTTCATGACTTACACTACATGCAGACAGCCGGGATACATTACTTACATCCTGCGTTGAAGTGGGACCAAGGCCCCAAGAAAGAAAGAAAAAGTGTATATGGAGCACATGAAATGACTAGATTTACAGATCATTAGCGCAAGCGGTTGTGAGATACCAGGTATCGAGCCATGCTGAAACACCCATATTAGTGCGTGGTTTAGCGTCCACTGACGGCAGTGCAGGCGCTGACTCTGGCATACAGTCGATCTTACAGATGGTGAACACTGTCTTGGGATATGGTATTCCACGCCTGCTCGACCTGTACACGTAGCTTAAGAGTTATTGGTTGACGAGTCGCACGATTCACAGCTCGTCCCATTATATCCCACACGTGCTCGATTGGAGACAAGTCCAGAGATCGTGTTGACCAGGAAAGTTGCTGCACATCTTGCAGAGCACGTTGAGTTTCACAGACTGTGGGTGGGAGAGGATTATCCTGTTGGAACAGCACAACATCTACCTCTTGCAAGCGTGGCAAAAGAACGGGTCTAACAACATTCTGCACATACCAAGAGCTGGTTAGCGTCCGCTCCGGAAACACCAAAGGTGAAAGAGAGTTGTAACTTATCGCTTCTCAGACCATAAGGCCTGGAATGGGACCAGTGAGTGTTGTACGAATCTACTTTACGAGACAGTTCTCACCAGGTCTACGTAGTACGAGCTAGCGACCATCACTTGCGTGCAAGCTGGTTCTTCTTTCACTGCTGAAGGCCACGGCACGCCATTCCATCTTCCAAGTGATCCTCTGACGGCACCACTCGAGTCGCGCACGTCGATGCAGTGGCGTGAGTGGCAGACGGGCTACAGGTGTTCGTGCCCATAGTCCCACTGCTAACAACCGTGTAACGTATTACTATCTTTACGACGTTTCTCATCGAGCCATATATGTTATCTCGCATTTCTAGCTGCTTCTCTCACACAAATAATGATAAAAATTCAGAAATTCAGGGTCGCCACCAGCCCAAGCCCTTCCTAACCATTTAGAAAAAAACGGAGCTGGAAAATTATTAGTTTAATTACTTTAATAATTTAATTACAAGTATGCAAATTTCTTTAAGTAGCCAGATAAATAGCACTCCATGTCGTGCATGAAGCAACTTGATTAATTCAGGATTGGAAATCGGAGTAAGTGGGTAAGATCAATACCACAGAATTTATCTTTCACGGAGATTATTTATTGTGTCTAAGTATTTGGTTTCACATCCTAACTACACATAACTGGTGCCTGACTAGAAATACACTCCTGGAAATGGAAAAAAGAACACATTGACACCGGTGTGTCAGACCCACCATACTTGCTCCGGACACTGCGAGAGGGCTGTACAAGCAATGATCACACGCACGGCACAGCGGACACACCAGGAACCGCGGTGTTGGCCGTCGAATGGCGCTAGCTGCGCAGCATATGTGCACCGCCGCCGTCAGTGTCGGCCAGTTTGCCGTGGCATACGGAGCTCCATCGTAGTCTTTAACACTGGTAGCATGTCGCGACAGCGTGGACGTGAACCGTATGTGCAGTTGACGGACTTTGAGCGAGGGCGTATAGTGGGCATGCGGGAGGCCGGGTGGACGTACCGCCGAATTGCTCAACACGTGGGGCGTGAGGTCTCCACAGTACATCGATGTTGTCGCCAGTGGTCGGCGGAAGGTGCACGTGCCCGTCGACCTGGGACCGGACCGCAGCGACGCACGGATGCACGCCAAGACCGTAGGATCCTACGCAGTGCCGTAGGGGACCGCACCGCCACTTCCCAGCAAATTAGGGACACTGTTGCTCCTGGGGTATCGGCGAGGACCATTCTCAACCGTCTCCATGAAGCTGGGCTACGGTCCCGCACACCGTTAGGCCATCTTCCGCTCACGCCCCAACATCGTGCAGCCCGCCTACAGTGGTGTCGCGACAGGCGTGAATGGAGGGACGAATGGAGACGTGTCGTCTTCAGCGATGAGAGTCGCTTCTGCCTTGGTGCCAATGATGGTCGTATGCGTGTTTGGCGCCGTGCAGGTGAGCGCCACAATCAGGACTGCATACGACCGAGGCACACAGGGCCAACACCCGGCATCATGGTGTGGGGAGCGATCTCCTACACTGGCCGTACACCACTGGTGATCGTCGAGGGGACACTGAATAGTGCACGGTACATCCAAACCGTCATCGAACCCATCGTTCTACCATTCCTAGACCGGCAAGGGAACTTGCTGTTCCAACAGGACAATGCACGTCTGCATGTATCCCGTGCCACCCAACGTGCTCTAGAAGGTGTAAGTCAACTACCCTGGCCAGCAAGATCTCCGGATCTGTCCCCCATTGAGCATGTTTGGGACTGGATGGAGCGTCGTCTCACGCGGTCTGCACGTCCAGCACGAACGCTGGTCCAACTGAGGCGCCAGGTGGAAATGGCATGGCAAGCCGTTCCACAGGACTACATCCAGCATCTCTACGATCGTCTCCATGGGAGAATAGCAGCCTGCATTGCTGCGAAAGGTGGATATACACTGTACCAGTGCCGACATTGTGCATGCTCTGTTGCCTGTGTCTATGTGCCTGTGGTTCTGTCAGTGTGATCATGTGATGTATCTGACCCCAGGAATGTGTCAATAAAGTTTCCCCTTCCTGGGACAATGAATTCACGGTGTTCTTATTTCAATTTCCAGGAGTGTATTTAAGTAAGAATTACGTGAGAATGTAACAGAGCGCCGGCCGCGGTGGCCGTGCGGTTCTAGGCGCTTCAGTCCGGAGCCGCGGGACTGCTACGGTCGCAGGTTCGAATCCAGCCTCGGGCATGGATGTGTGTGATGTCCTTAGGTTAGTTAGGTTTAAGTAGTTCTAAGTTCTAGGGGACTGATGACCAAAGATGTTAAGTCCCATAGTGCTCAGAGCCATTAAACCATTTTTTTGTAACAGAGCACAATTTAACTACAGCAAGAAGAAACACAGAAAACGAGGGTGGGAGACATTGATACTATCATCCCCTTTGCATTCATGCCATAAGAATATCTCAGTGAGATTTGCATTACGATTCTACGCATGCACTATTCTGGACAGAGGTTTAACCATGCACGAGGTTGTGCGACAATTATTCAACACACTAACTGCGTCTGCTGCTTGGAAACGGCCGAACTAGAGCACGTGATGTATTCCGAATCAAACTGTAGTGCTGCTTTGTAGAAAGCGCACTAAAGAACAGATATTCTTGCAGAAATTATAGCTCATTAAACAAGCAAACTGTTAAAATAAAGCCTATTGCGGTGCCGTGGTGGACCAGAAGGGTCATTGATTACCAAACACGTGGCACAAATCGACACACAAAGACAAAAGCAACTTCCACAAAATATAAGATTAAAAATCATACTCATGTCGACACAGTATTACACTCACGTACGGTTGAAGTGATCCTAACCAGCTTTTCCTAATCAGATTTACCGTTTGTAATTCTACTTCATCGTTGTTCAAAATGAACAAAGTAACTTCCACACTGTTAACTCAAACACGCAAAAATCGCCTGTTTGAAGCAAATTAATTATGGCACATTCGGAAAAATAACTCGCTTCACACGCTTCAGTTAAGCTGAAGTTCTTAAGTATTTCAACAGTTAAACATAACCAAGTCCTAACTCAACCTGCTTCCTATCACCTGAAACCTCCCTTAAGACCTACGATCCGTACTCACCAAGCGTTCACCGAAGAGTGCCCCTTTCTCTTTCGAGATTACCTAGCTCCCCGTTCAGCGGAAGCTACCAGAGGGTTAGCCCTCAGTCACCAACCTCACACACAAAAACAGCCTTCGACTAAGATGGGTAAACCTCTCTGTTCAGGTATTGGAAACCTAAGTTGGTCATTCTGTGCTCTGCTTCGAACGTGATGCAACATCGTCTGCTCCCAGCAGACGATGGCCAACTCAGCGTTTCCCACAAAACAAAACCGAAAACCCATATTAAAACACACATATAATATTCAATAGGCCTCATTTGAGTGCTCAGTCTTTCTGGAAGAGTTCATGAATTAACCCAAAATCAGGTAGTAAAGTGAATAAGTTGTACCGAATTCGACAAGCGTCTTATGAAACGACTTCACAGAGACGTTTCAATCGGTTCACAACAATTCGTTTTGACACGTCTGAACTCACAAGCTCCCTTATCTGTGCTGTGGTAGCTGTACAGTCTACAACACCTGCCCTCACAATAATACGTTCCTTGCGGGCGTCTGTCATGCAAGCACGTCCAGAACCTCCAATGCGATTGTGGGAATGTGCTCGTGACCACTGATAGAATCGTTGCACAACTGGTATAGCACGACCAACTTGTGTAACAATTCTCATAAAGGACCGTCTCGCCCCTGGGAAGGCCACAGTTTGACCTCTTTCAAACTCACTCGGTTGGCTGTAGGAAGGACGAGTGAGTCTCCGTGGATGTTTGCGTGATTTCTCTCACACGTCTGCACCACAATGAGCCTTCCGGCTGTGAGCATTCCTTGCTAAAGGGTATACACAGATGGCGCTCTGGTAGTTACATCACTATGCTATCTGTTGGCGGACGACGTCGAAAACATTCTCAGTACATCTATCATAACCCGCGTGGCATAGGCCATCATCGGATCAAAATCGGAGTTGCCTTTCCAGGAGTTCTAATTTTTTCCGGCGATGTATTTTCTCTAGCTGAGAAAGGAATTTATATTTTACATGTTCGTATAACGATAATCATCAAAGAAAATGTACCTCATCGTTTTGGAACGAAAGTAAATCTCTGTTTTATTTCATATCCTAAAATTCGAGGCCTAAAGCAAACCGAGAGCCTCATATTAATATTTGCTACAGGCCCCGCACTGTTTTAATCCGGAATTGATGTAAAGGCGTAGTTCATGCAGAATAAGCACATATTGTCCGTTCATATTATGGTAGGCACTTTCCTTGACACGAAACAATTTTGTAAGGAGTCTAATGATTAGCACATTATTTACACTTCACTCGACTTTCCAACACACGAATGTTTTTGTAAATGTTATTACTTTACTTCAAAAGCGAATGTGTTGAATGTTCTTGCCGTTTGTGGCTCAAATATAGCAACAATAATTATGGAATTGATATCTTCTGTGCTGGGAAATAGTTTTATTGCTTTTGACTTTCAATTATCACGTCTGTGTAGTTTTACCTTCGCCTACTGCTGTGCTGTGTTATTTAGTATGCTAAATAATGTAGGTATGGCATTCCATACAAATTTCTTACTTTCCACTTTCCTTGCTTTAACTGAAAGTGTAATGAAGAAAATTAAGACTTTGCTGAGAAGATATATGACACCTTTCTACAAAATGTCAGGTCTTCTGGTATTTTCTGCCTTTTTTCTAAAGAAAACGACGTCTTCGTTAAATGCCTGTAGGTTACAAGAGAATCGTAAATGAAGTGCCCTGTAATATATAGTTCCATGCCTCCCAAAGTTTTTAGGAAACTAAAGAAAGATAAATGTGCCGTTGTGTTTTGGTCATTCCCGATTTTTATGGCACTACATAAGCTCCCTACTGAAAAACTGTAATACATATCAACATAAACGAGACTATTCGGTCTCATCCTATATCGTATTGAGAAGTATAGCTTTCTATCCAGTTGGGGCGCTGTTGTCGCAGTGTGTAAAAAAATGTGCAGGGATATAGTGACTGTATCCGACACTGAGTTCATTACGATCTCAAGGATCACCGCTCGCTGCTGAAGCAGCTAACATGCAATGTACGGCATAACAGCACAAGTACAGACATCTTTCTATGAGCTGTCCCAAATTCGTACGCACAAATTCATCTCTTCTTTGAGTCAACAGTCTTCTGACTGGTTTTATGTGGCCTGCTACGAATTCCTCTCTTACGCTAACCTCTTCATTCCTCAGCATCACATGTACGCTACATCCTCAGTTATTTGCTGGATGTGTTCAAATTTTTGTCTCCCCGTACAGTTTTTAGCCTCTACTGCTCGCTCTAGTACCATCATCCTGCTCCTTCTTGTTACCAGAGTTTCCCATATGTTCCTCTCTTCACCGATTCTGTGGGGAGCCTTCTCATTTTTTATCTTATCAGTGCACCTAATTTTCAGCATTCTTCCGTAGCACCACATATCAAACCCTTCGATTCTCTTCTGTTCTGGTTTTTCCACTGTCAACTATTCACTACCATACAATGCTTTCCTCCAAACGTACATTCTCAGAAATTTCTCCCTCAAATTAAAGCCTGTGTTTGATATAGTAGACTTCTCTTGGTCAAGAATGCCCTCTTTGCCTATGCTAGTCTGCTTTTCATGTCCTCCTTCCAAGGAAAAAGAATTCCTTAGCTTTGTCTATTTCGTTATCACCAACTTCATGATACGTCTCCCGCTACATTCATTTCTGCTGCTTCTCATTACCTTGATCTTTCTCTAGTTTAGTCACAATGGACATTCTGTTCATTAGGCTGAAGATTCCATTCAACAGATCCAGTAATTCTTCTTCACTTTCAATGAGAACAGGAATGTCTTCAGCGAATCTTGTCACTGATTTCGTTTCACCGTGCATTTTAATCTCACCTTTGAACATTTTTTTTATTTCCATCATTGCCTCTTCGAACTATAGACTGAACAATAGGGGCGAAAGACTACATCCCTGTATTACATGCTTTTTAATCCGGGCACTTCGCTGCTGACGATGCAGTCTTATTGTTCTTCTTGGTTTTTGTACACAATGTATATTACCCATCTTTCCACACAGCTTACTTCTAGTTTTCTCAGAATTTCGAACTTGTTGCCCCATTTTACATTGTTGATTGCTTTTTCCAGTTCGACAAATTCAATGTGCGTGTCTTTATTTTTCTTCAGTCTTGCGTCCATTATCAAACGAAACGTCAGAACTGCCTGTCTAGTAACTTTACCTTTCCTAAAACCAGACTGCTAGTCTTTTTTCCCCTTTATTGTGATTTCATTCACCTGCCCCATATAGGCAGGGCAGGGGAGGGCTGGTAGTGGCACAATCCGTCGCTCTTCAGCCGAGGGACATTACTGGCATTAAAAAAGATGAAACGATACATACATAAAATGCGATGAGAAGGGTAACACACATAACAATAAGGGAGACAATGGAGGTTAAAAAAATAATTCTTCCGGGTTATATGGCCGTGGTCCATGGAATACTTCTATTCCTAACGTTGGACATCCTCAGAGGTATGGCTGGTCCTGTTGAGTCCTGCCGACTGACGAGTCGGGCGTCGGAGAGTGGCCTAAATACCGAGGAAAGTGGGCGTGGTGTAGCTTGCACATAGTGTTGTCGTTGCTGTGGTCTTCAGTCCTGAGACTGGTTTGATGCAGCTCTCCATGCTACTCTATCCTGTGCCAGCCTCTTCATCTCCCAGTACCTACTGCAGCCTACATCCTTCTGAATCTGCTTAGTGTATTCATCTCTTGGTCTCCCTCTACGATATTTTACCCTCCACGCTGCCCTCCAATGCTAAATTTGTGATCCCTTGATGCCTCAGAACATGTCCTACCAACTGGTCCCTTCTTCTTGTCAAGTTGTGCCACAAACTCCTCTTCTCCCCAACTCTATTCAATACCTCCTCATTAGTTATGTGACGTACCCATCTAATCCTCAGCATTCTTCTGTAGCACCACATTTCGAAAGCTTCTATTCTCTTCTTGTCTAAACTATTTATCGTCCATGTTTCACTTCCATACATGGCTACATTCCATACAAATACTTTCAGAAACGACTTCCTGACACTTAAATCTATACTCGATGTTAACAAATTTCTCTTCTTCAGAAACGATTTCCTTGCCATTGCCAGTCTACATTTTATATCCTCTCTACTTCGACCGTCATCATCAGTTATTTTGCTCCCCAAATAGCAAAACTCCTTTACTACTTTAAGTGTCTCATTTGCTAATCTAATTCGCTCAGCATCACCCAACCTAATTCGATTACATTCCATCATCCTCGTTTTGCTTTTGTTGATGTTCATCTTATACCCTCCTTTCAAGACACTGTCCATTCCGCTCAACTGCTCTTCCAAGTCCTTTGCTGTCTCTGACAGAATTACAATGTCATCAGTGAACCTCAAAGTTTTTGTTTCTTCTCCATGGATTTTAATACCTACTCCGAACTTTTCTTTTGTTTCCTTTACTGCTTGCTCAATATACAGATTGAATACCATCAACCCTGTTTCAATCCCTTCCCAACCACAGCTTCCCTTTCATGTCCCTCGACTCTTATAACTGCCATCTGGTTTCTGTACAAATTGTAAATAGCCGTTCGCTCCCTGTATTTTCCCCTGCCACCTTCAGAAATTGAAAGAGAGTATTCCAGTCAACATTGTCAAAAGCATTTCTCTAAGTCTACAAATGCTAGAAACGTAGGTTTGCCTTTCCTTAATCTTTCTTCTAAGATAAGTCGTAGAGTCAGTATTGCCTCACGTGTTCCAACATTTCTACGGAATCCAAACTGATCTTCCCTGAGGTCAGCTTCTACCAGTTTTTCCATTTGTCTGTAAAGAATTCGCGTTAGTATTTTGCAGCTGTGACTTATTAAACTAATAGTTCGGTAATTTTCACATCTGTCAACACCTGCTTTCTTTGGGATTGGAATTATTATATTCTTCTTGAAGTCTGAGGGAATTTCGCCTGTCTCATACATCTTGCTCACCAGATGGTATAGTTTTGTTGGCCTGGCTCTCCCAAGGCTGTCAATAGTTCTAATGGAATGTTGTCTACTCCCGGGGTCTTGTTTCGACTTAGGTCTTTCAGTGCTCTGGCAAACTCTTCACGCAGTATCACATCTCCCATTTCGTCTTCATCTACCTCCTCTTCCATTTCCATAATATTGTCCTCAAGAACATCGCCCCTATATAGACCCTCTATATACTCCTTCCACCTTTCTGCTTTCCCTTCTTTGCTTAGAACTGGGTTGCCATCTGAGCTCTTGATATTCATGCAAGTGGTTCTTTTTTCTCCAAATGTCTGTTTAATTTTCCTGTAGGCAGTATCTGTCTTACCCCTAGTGAGATAAGCCTCTACATCCTTACATTTGTTCTCTAGCCATCTCTGCTTAGCCATTTTGCACTTCCTGTCGATCTCATTTTCATTTTGCACTTCCCGTTGATCTCATTTTTGAGACGTTTGTATTCATATTTGCCTGCTTCACTTACTGCATTTTTGTATTTTCTCCTTTCATCAATTAAATTCAGTATCTTTTCTGTTACCCAAAGATTTCTACTAGCCCTCGTCTTTTTACCTACTTGATCCTCTGCTGCCTTCACTATTTCATTCCTCAAAGCTACCCATTCTTCTTCTACTGTATTTCTTTCCCCCATTCCTGTCAATTGTTCCCTTATGCTCTCCCTGAAACTCTGTACAACCTCTGGTTCTTTCAGTTTATCCAGGTCCCATCTCCTTAAATTCCCACCTTTTTGCAGTTTCTTCAGTTTTAATCTACAGTTCATAACCAATAGATTGTGGTCAGAGTCCACATCTGCCCCTGGTAACGTCTTACAATTTAAAATCTGGTTCCTAAATCTCTGTCTTACCATTATACAATCTATCTGAAACCTTTTAGTATCTCCAGGGTTCTTCCATGTATACAACCTATAACACTCCTCTCTACTACTGTTATACCATAACCTCAGAACTGGAGGCAATTTGCAAAACAGGATTATGTTTTGGATTAATAATGGTATAAAGCAACAGAACAGTGTTACCCTCTGAGAGGAATTTTGCTAGGTTGACCGTGTTGTTCCTAACGGAAGTGGCTTATCGGAAATGAAAGTCAGAATTACGTAAATATTTGAACAGTAACAAACAAAATTTTGCCTAGCTATACTGTTTATAGAATAAGGGAAACGATCGCCAGCCTAATTAGGCAAGAGAAAGATTAACGTTCTCGTTTAAGAAAGTAGGTATACGTAACTATAACGGACAAACACAACCTAGACTTAGCCGCACGTGAGTGCAATGAACTCTGACACACACATGTGTTTTAAGTTTGAAGCTAAAAGTTAGAGCAGCACTAACTATTTGCAAAATTATAACATATACCGAAACACACTATTACTTTCATGGCTTACACAAAGTGAATGGTCTTTATAACATTACTATTAATATGCACTCCTAATACACAAGAGAGACAAACACTTAGCAATCATGAACATATAGTTTTCTACTATTGCAGTTTCCCACTTTTACTACAGTGAAACACAACGTTGACAAAATTGAAAGAAACTGACTCACCTTTTAGAATTTACTACAGACAACCATGTGATCATTTACTTTATAAGCCTCAGTCTTAAGAACTTTTAATTTTGAAGTTGGCAACAGCACTTTAATAAGCAGTTTTAATAGGAATATTTTCAGCAAACAACATTTACTTTGACTCACTCTCTTGCCATCTTAACTTTAACTTTCTTTTTACTATGTTGAAGAGGCATTAATGAGCAAAATACTGGGCTTTAATGTTCTTTTAGTAAGGACACTCGAATACCACTTTAGCTCAAACGGAGAGGAACCTGAGAGGTGTTATGATGAGGAGAAAAATCAGGGTAGGTACATAAATTCAGATATAAATTACCTTATATTTGAGCACAATAACACATCCATTAAGCTGATCCTTCACTGTACATCATTGTAGTATTCCGATGTAATGATTGCGCAAAGTGGTGGCAACTGCATGTTGTTAGGTGGAATTGCAGGTAGAATTGCTGAACTCTGTCATTTTTTCGTGGCGATGATTGATACCAATACTAGAATATTTCCAGCTATTTATCCATTCTTCCGCGGCATTGGAAAGCAGGAAAAGCCTCTCTCGGAACCAGCACGATATGCAACATTTACATGACAGTGCACAGTTTGGTAGCTCGTCTCCGACTCGTAGCTCGTCTCCGACTGACTATCAGTTCCACCTTTTCTACCTAGGCCAACCACAATTTGCGCGCGCTACACAGTTCCGTTCCCGAGGGGAAACACTACACCGTTTACATACAAACTACCTAAGAACCCTAAGTGAAGATCAGCAGTTTACATAACAGCAACCGAATACATTAAATAAAACAAAACATTTACACATATTGACATCTCTACAAAAAATTATTCACACAAAATTACAATCATATACAGTAAGTTTTGTTCCCTCCAAATGGGACAAAGAATTTTAAATTACAGATACACTACTTTGCATAGAATCAAATCACGACATCAAAGGTTTGACAAAGAAAAGAGTATACAATTTTGTGTTATCTATTCAATCAAAAACATTTACAGGAGCTTAACGATGTAACATTAAATGAAACAAAAGTAAAATAAATCCGTACAGCATAAGAGCTATGGTGTTACAAACCTTCTTTCATGATTCTTGAACCAAGTGTTAGCTATGATTAAGTTATGCTCTGTGCAAAATTCTACCATGCGGCTTCCTCTTTCATTTCTTAGCCCCAATCCATATTCACCTACTACATTTCCTTCTCTTCCTTTTCCTACTGTCGAATTCCAGTCACCCATGACTATTAAATTTTCGTTTCCCTTCAGTATCTGAATAATTTCTTTTATCTCATCATACATTTCTTCAATTTCTTCGTCATCTGCAGAGCTAGTAGGCATATAGACTTGTACTACTGTCGTAGGCGTGGGCTTCATGTCTATCTTAGCCACAACAATACGTTCGCTGTGCTGTTTGTAGTAGCTTACCCGCATTCCTATTGCTTTATTCATTATTAAACCTACTCCTGCATTACCCCTATTTGATTTTGTATTTATAACCCTGTATTCACCTGACCAAAAGTCTTGTTTCTCCTGCCACCGAGAGCAGAGAGAAAACTAGTCAAAGATAAAATTTAACTATCAATAATAGTCCGTCATAGATAAAAATCACGTATAGTTTCTGTAACGCCACTGTCCATATCTCGCTTAATTTCAAGGCCTCTTCTTTACTATTAAAATTATCTTCATGTTTATAAATTTCAATAGCCTCCCTATACAGTCGTGGATAACAGTTCGTGGTAGCACTTAAAACTGTAGTTTCAGAAAACTTAACTACATGGAAGGGAAGTGATAGTCATCTAATAAATGACGAGAAACTGAAACGGATGTAAGAGAGTCAAGCTGAGCAGTTCGAGACAGGCAACTTCTTTTTCTTTCTTCTCGTAAGCGTTAATCCTGTACAATACGGGCTCAGTTTACTGAAGTTTCGGTCAATTTATTTTTATTTAATTTTATGACCTGATGCTATTCTTGTCACCGCCTTCGTCAGTTACCTAAGGAAGGCAAGCCGTGAGCGCCAACTGTCAGTGTATTGTGGGAACTTAGTTCTGTGAGTAATACTATTGTACGAGGGCAGTTCAATAAGTAATGCAACACATTTTTTTTCTGAAACAGGGGTTGTTTTATTCAGCATTGAAATACACCAGGTTATTCCCCAATCTTTTAGCTACACAACACTATTTTTCAACGTAATCTCCATTCAATGCTACGGCCTTACGCCACCTTGAAATGAGGGCCTGTATGCCTGCACGGTACCATTCCACTGGTCGATGTCGGAGCCAACGTCGTACTGCATCAATAACTTCTTCATCATCCGCGTAGTGCCTCCCACGGATTGCGTCCTTCATTGGGCCAAACATATGGAAATCCGACGGTGCGAGATCGGGGCTGTAGGGTGCATGAGGAAGAACAGTCCACTGAAGTTTTGTGAGCTCCTCTCGGGTGCGAAGACTTGTGTGAGGTCTTGCGTTGTCATGAAGAAGGAGAAGTTCGTTCAGATTTTTGTGCCTACGAACACGCTGAAGTCGTTTCTTCAATTTCTGAAGAGTAGCACAATACACTTCAGAGTTGATCGTTTGACCATGGGGAAGGACATCGAACAAAATAACCCCTTCAGCGTCCCAGAAGACTGTAACCATGACTTTACCGGCTGAGGGTATGGTTATAAAACTTTTTCTTGGTAGGGGAGTGGGTGTAGCGCCACTCCATTGATTGCCGTTTTGTTTCGGGTCGAAGTGATGAACCCATGTTACATCGCCTGTAACAATCTTTGACAAGAAATTGTCACCCTCAGCCACATGACGAGCAAGCAATTCCGCACAGATGGTTCTCCTTTGCTCTTTATGGTGTTCGGTTAGACAACGAGGGACCCAGCGGGAACAAACCTTTGAATATCCCAACTGGTGAACAATTGTGACAGCACTACCAACAGAGATGTCAAGTTGAGCACTGAGTTGTTTGATGGTGATCCGTCGATCATCTCGAACGAGTGTGTTCGCACGCTCCACCATTGCAGGAGTCACAGCTGTGCACGGCCGGCCCGCACGCGGGAGATCAGACAGTCTTGCTTGACCTTGCGGCGATGATGACACACGCTTTGCCCAACGACTCGCCGTGCTTTTGTCCACTGCCAGATCACCGTAGACATTCTGCAAGCGCCTATGAATATCTGAGATGCCCTGGTTTTCCGCCAAAAGAAACTCGATCACTGCCCGTTGTTTGCAACGCACATCCGTTACAGATGCCATTTTAACAGCTCCTTACAGCGCTGCCACCTGTCGGAAGTCAATGAAACTATACGAGACGAAGCGGGAACGTTTGAAAATATTCCACAAGAAATTTCCGGTTTTTTTCAACCAAAATTGGCCGAGAAAAAAAATGTGTTGCATTACTTATTGAACTGCCCTCGTATTTTAACAGTTGGTATATGTTTGTCGACATGTAAGTTGCGGACCAGTCCAGAATTTACCTAAACGAGCGTGGGAAACCGCCTAAAATCAAATTCACGCTGCTCGGTGCACCATCCACGCTCGTAATCCACAACACAGATACGATCTGGGTTTGGCCGAACTTTCTCCCTCACAATCTAGTGAGCAGTACATCAGTATACTCGTAATCCGTACGTACATCGCAACTGCCTCATTAGTGTTTTATAGGTATAGCCCGTTAACGTCACTCCATAATACAAACACTTTACTCTTACCATTTACCGCCTAATTTATTCTTTCTGCATCTACAGCATACTCTGCAAACGGTGTGTGGCTGAGGGTATTTCTAGTAGCATTAACTGAACCCACCTTCCCTGTTCCTCTCGCGAAAGGCGCGTGGAAGAATGGTTGTTGGTAAGCCTCAGTATTAGATATAATTTCTCGAATTTTCTCGTCTTGGTCATTTAGGAAGATGTATGAAGGAGGAAATAATATGTTGCACGACCCTTCCTGGAAAGTTCTCTCTCGAAATTTCAATAGTAAACCTCTCCATGATGCACAACGCCTCTCTTGTAACATTTGCCTTAGTTTGTTAAGTGTCTCTGTACAGCTCTCACGCCGACTAAACGATCCCGTGAAGAAACACGCAGCTCTTCGTTGGATCTCCTTTATCTCTTATATCAGTTCTATCTGATAAGGCTCCCAGACTGGCAAACAATACTCAAGAATCGGTCGACTAAGCACCTTCTAAGCCACTTCCTTCGTGAATTAGTTCCTTGCTTAAGATTCTTCCCATGAATCTCTGGCATCTGCTTTTCCTACTAATTGCTTCATGTGGTCATTCCATTTACTCTAGATCTGTATGGCTACTCCTAGATATTTTGTGGAAAATACTGTTTCTAGCAGTACAGAGGTGGACTGCGTTTCCTATGTATGTGCAATATGTTACATTTTTTTACGTTCAGTATCAACTGCTAGAGCCTGCATCATTCATCAGTTCTCTGCAGGTCCCTCTGCAAATCGATAGTGTCTTCTGGCGTTGCCAATTTCCTCAGACAACCGCTTCATCTGCGGTCAGTCTTAAGGAGCTTTTGACACTTTCTATTATACATATTTTTGAAACAGTAACAGTCCTATCACACTTACTTGGGGTACTCCGGAAATTACCTTAACATCTGCCTATTTTGTTCCATTAAGATCTTTCCGATCATTAACACGTTATCTCAAAACGCTCATTCTGGGGCCCTCTCCCGTCTGATCTCAAATATTTTACACACTGTTTATTAACAAAGGTCTAGTTGTGGTTAGTGAAAAGTGAACTTTTAAGATCGCTGCTCAGATTGTGGAGAGAAGACGAGTACACCAGTCGCGAAATACTGTGCGTCAAATAGAAACGTCGTCTCTGCTAGAGAAACCTGAAAACATAGTCTACTATCAATCAGTCATATCGAGGAAACAATACACATGTTGTTGACGTGTTCATAATTGACACATTATTTCTCATTCCATAGTAACGATCATCTTCGTAGTTTGCTATAGAAACCTTGTTCATCTGATAAAAATGCTACAAAATAACCATTGAAGAAAGTTTACTATTTTGCCCATACATATACGAACGTTACTAACACCTCCCACACTTTTGAGTTAAACACACCTGAAATCTTGGCTTCATGGGGTTTATTACACTCAGTTTCAACGAGTTACATAGTCATGGGTAAATGCACTCAGTGCTTTTCTTATAGAATTCTGAAAATTTTTCTCCCTTGTTCTTCCTATACATTTTCTTTATTTTTATTGCTACATGGTTTTCTTTATATTGATAAGGATAGATCCTTTACAATCTCCCTTACACATAACTATGTATTCTTCACATTTCACGCAACATTCATTATAACTTACAATGTTATAACAACTCGTGCAAAAAAAGCACACGCACACACAGTTTATATTCGTTAGCGAAAAGTAGAATAATTAAGATAAATCAAAAACAGGTAGATTCAAACTAAACGCACTGGCAATAATCGATGTAACAGAGGGCTGACAGACGGAGGGAGAAAGGAATGCGATAGAAACGTAAGTGAGTGAAAGCATAGTCCGTAGTAGGCAGTGTTTTAATTTTTTTAATTTTTTCATTAGTTCTGCTCTCGGCCGATTCAGACAATTATGTCATTATCAAGCTCCTCAAATGAAACATACCAACTTGAAGCACACTATAACATCAGTACATACTTCACAAAAACGCAATAACAAACTTGTTACTTACGTGACATAAGCATGCACCTCCACTTACAGGTGGATGAGCATCACCATTACGTGGCACGTAAGTAGGAAATCACCTTTATACAATCCACACCCTCTCTTACATGTGAATGAAAGCACGTCATTACATCTACATGGACGCATGACAATACGTGTAAGCTATAGCCACTCATTATGTAAACTGGTGGTTAAAATCAGCTGTAGTTCATAGTTGTGAAAGCCGTCCTTCGCACATGATGTCGGCAGCATTCGATTACCGCTTGCCAGAGAACATAAATATCCCACTGACACCCCACAAAAGCCAAAATATTTTACATTCCAAACAGAAACAGGTATGTCTCAGTTATGATACACAAACAAGAGTTAACGATTACATGAAGTGCAATACACCATACATATAACATACAGAACAAAGAATCTTCAACTCTATTCAGGCACAATTTTTTGGTAAATTTTTAATTTATTTTATCATTATTCAGACCGATGCATAGTGGACATTCATATTACATTTAAAATTGACGGAACGGTTGTGCCTGAATAGAACAGGAGTTTCATTGTACCGTATGTAATGGTAATGTGTGTATCGTAATTTAATTTAGAAAAGAAATGTAAAATATCTTGGCATTTTCTGGTTTTCCAGAGGGGATATTAATCCTCTCTGCCAAGCCGTAATCGATAGTTGTCGACATTAGGTATGAAGGAGGTCTTTGGCAACTTTGTGTTACAGCTGATTTTATATGTCACGTTTACACATTCATGTGTCCATGTAGATATAATGGCATACTTTTATTCACATATAATATTGGATGACGACTACATAAAATGTGGCCTCAGCTGTAGAATAGAAATTTCAATTATGTGCCACATCATTTTAAAGTATGTACTGATGTTATAGTGTGCTCCATGTTGGTATGTTTCGTTTTAGGCGCTTGCTAATGACCTGATTGTCGAAATCGGCCGATAGCACAGCGAAAATAGCAAAAAAACAATACACCGTGCGACAGGCCATGCTTTCCTTCATAAAATTTCTAGAGGCTGCGGCCCCACGCAGAAGCAGAAATGTGACTAATGAAGGCGAAGGGAAAGGAAGTAGTGATACTGATTTAGAAAAGAAAATACAAAGAAGTATAACTGGGAGAAGAAATGGAGACATGGGCTCACCCTGAAATGTAAAAACTTAGAGATAAGTGTTGCCATCTGTTGCTGGGTACGATAACTGTCAAAATGACACTGGTCTCATCGCTAAATATCATATTAGGATATTGTAACGTGATATCTAGGGATGAGACCAATGTCAATTTTGATAGTTCCCGCACCCAGCAACAGATGCTAACACTTAAGCTTTTACTTTTGAAGGTTAGCCCGTTTCCCCGCGCATGTTTCAGATGAAAATTTGCTTCACTCTTTTATAGGGAGAAATGGAGGTAAAATTTAACTTTTTAGGAAAAAGTTGTGAGGCTGACAAATGGAAGACCTCCACCTTCTTGTTAAATGCGTAAACTTTTCCCAGAGTGTAGGGAACTTTTTCCAGAGATGCAGCAATGAAGAGATGATAGGTATTAGAGCTTTGCTGTAAGGTACTGGTATCACGTACACACAAGAGCCGATGAAGTAGACATTGCGAATGGTGGTCATGTAGGTTGTCTGGCCGCAATCATCCTAAGTGGATGTATGACACGCTGAAATGGTCAGACAGACGTTCTAAGCGACTACTTGAGCAGTGTTGGATTATATCGCTAAAGTGAAGGCTCGGAAGAACGAACAATTCCACAAGATTACTTTTCACGTTCAATGGAAATACGTCCTGAAATTCTGTCTTGTACCCACAGAAATGACAGCCAAGTCTTGAGAGTTAATATCAGGTGAAAGCTTCTCGAGCGTAACAAGGATAAAGTTACCAGAGCATGACAACAGGCTTACGTAAGGTTTCAGTTGCTTCAAGTCACGAGTAGGAATCTTTCCAGCAGGTGGCGCCAGAGGGATACCAGTTGCGCTTAAGAAATAACAGTGGAATCCGTAAATACACTCCTGGAAATTGAAATAAGAACACCGTGAATTCATTGTCCCAGGAAGGGGAAACTTTATTGACACATTCCTGGGGTCAGATACATCACATGATCACACTGACAGAACCACAGGCACATAGACACAGGCAACAGAGCATGCACAATGTCGGCACTAGTACAGTGTATATCCACCTTTCGCAGCAATGCAGGCTGCTATTCTCCCATGGAGACGATCGTAGAGATGCTGGATGTACTCCTGTGGAACGGCTTGCCATGCCATTTCCACCTGGCGCCTCAGTTGGACCAGCGTTCGTGCTGGACGTGCAGACCGCGTGAGACGACGCTTCATCCAGTCCCAAACATGCTCAATGGGGGACAGATCCGGAGATCTTGCTGGCCAGGGTAGTTGACTTACACCTTCTAGAGCACGTTGGGTGGCACGGGATACATGCGGACGTGCATTGTCCTGTTGGAACAGCAAGTTCCCTTGCCGGTCTAGGAATGGTAGAACGATGGGTTCGATGACGGTTTGGATGTACCGTGCACTATTCAGTGTCCCCTCGACGATCACCAGTGGTGTACGGCCAGTGCAGGAGATCGCTCCCCACACCATGATGCCGGGTGTTGGCCCTGTGTGCCTCGGTCGTATGCAGTCCTGATTGTGGCGCTCACCTGCACGGCGCCAAACACGCATACGACCATCATTGGCACCAAGGCAGAAGCGACTCTCATCGCTGAAGACGACACGTCTCCATTCGTCCCTCCATTCACGCCTGTCGCGACACCACTGGAGGCGGGCTGCACGATGTTGGGGCGTGAGCGGAAGACGGCCTAACGGTGTGCGGGACCGTAGCCCAGCTTCATGGAGACGGTTGCGAATGGTCCTCGCCGATACCCCAGGAGCAACAGTGTCCCTAATTAGCTGGGAAGTGGCGGTGCGGTCCCCTACGGCACTGCGTAGGATCCTACGGTCTTGGCGTGCATCCGTGCGTCGCTGCGGTCCGGTCCCAGGTCGACGGGCACGTGCACCTTCCGCCGACCACTGGCGACAACGTCGATGTACTATGGAGACCTCACGCCCCACGTGTTGAGCAATTCGGCGGTACGTCCACCTGGCCTCCCGCATGCCCACTATACGCCCTCGCTCAAAGTCCGTCAACTGCACATACGGTTCACGTCCACGCTGTCGCGGCATGCTACCAGTGTTAAAGACTGCGATGGAGCTCCGTATGACACGGCAAACTGGCTGACACTGACGGCGGCGGTGCACAAATGCTGCGCAGCTAGCGCCATTCGACGGCCAACACCGCGGGTCCTAGTGTGTCCGCTGTGCCGTGCGTGTGATCATTGCTTGTACAGCCCTCTCGCAGTGTCCGGAGCAAGTATGGTGGGTCTGACACACCGGTGTCAATGTGTTCTTTTTTCCATTTCCAGGAGTGTATCATTTCAGAGGGAGAGTAAGAGAGGGATGAGGGAGAGAGTCTCTAGAAGGGGCACATATACGTCGTCAACAGCCTATAGCAGGTCCAGGACAAGATTTTCCAACAGACGCCTCTTTCCTTCTACTCAGCTTTGGAAAAACAGTGAATTATTGGAGCCAATGGGATGGCGAGGGTGACTGAACATTAAGTCAGCCCATGGACTTGCGGGCCGAAGGGGAAATTGATTAAAATTCGGATGCTGACACTCCGAGGAGAGAGTTAGTAGAGTCGCGGTAGTAAGATCAGACAGGAGTAGAAGATAGATAGGACAGGGGGTTCCTAGTGTCAGGGGAGGGATAGCAGTACTGGCAGAAACCGCCCTAGTTATTAGCCGAGTAGGGCTGAACAGAATTATATGCATTGGCTCAGAACAGCAGATGGAATTCTACCTGAGTAGCTGAGGACTCTTTCTTGTCGAGTCGATGGTGAGGACCAGATGATACTGACAGGTGCTTTTAATAGACAGAACGGTGCTACGTAGCCACCATCTCTGTCAAAAGATATGCTATTTCTTGAATACACCCCACTTAGAGCAAATGTATTCTAGGCTGAGGATATTCTCTGAATTTGTAAAACACTCAGTGTTTGTCATTCAGGCTCTGAATTTGTAAAACACTCAGTGTTCGTCATTCAGTACTAATTATCGTCCTTACCTTTTGTGCTAAGGAAATTTTAACAACATTGTCAGGTACAAACTCCCTCTCCCTCATTTAAGCCGAACCCTGTCGCCCAATCCTAAGGAATACTCACGTTTGGAACGCGACAACTCATGGAAGTCATGATTACCCTTTTCTAGGTAGACAATATTCGTTGCGAATACGATAAGTATTCCCAGTGTTGTATTTCTGTATTGTCGTTTCAACGTTTGCAATGTTAACAGATCGACCTATTTGCTAAAGAGGTAGTTGTTCGTTAAGAAGCACTAAAGTGCAGTTGGTTTCTGGATTTTAATTTATAGATCACTACCAGTTGCCCATTTACACACTGGGAGAAAAGGAACCGCAACACCAAGAAGGAGTTGTGCGACATAAACGAAGGATAGTAGACGTGTTTCTACACACCTCAAAAAAAGTTTTGCATCACCCCGGTTCCCAGAACTCCTGAAGATAGACATTGACTGTAAATATTGTATCACAGACATAGTACTTTTGACTGTTCAGAGATGTCACTAAACCCGCCCAAAGATGTAAACAAGCACGCATGGGCAGCGCCTATTAGACGGATGGGGTCTGAAATCCGATCAGTTCCAGTCATTCCACCAGGAAGGAGGTACACGGCTCGTGTTGTCTGTAGTTCAACCATGCCTAGACGGTCAATACCGCGGTTCCATCGCGTCCGCATTGTTACTTTGTGCCAGGAAGGGCTCTCAACAATGGGTATCCAGGAGTCTCGGAATGAACCAAAGCGATGTTTTTCGGACATGGAGGACATAGAGAGAGACACGAACTGTCGATGACATGCCTCCCTCAGGCCGTCCAAGGGTTACTACTGCAGTGGCCAGCTGCGGTGGTCTAGCGGTTCTAGGCGCTCAGTCCGGAACCGCGCGACTTCTACGGTCGCAGGTTCGAATCCTGCCTCGGGCATCGGTGTGTGTGATGTCCTTAGGTTAGTTAGGTTTAAGTAGTTCTAAGTTCTAGGAGACTGATGACCACAGATGTTAAGTCCCATAGTGCTCAGAGCCATTTGAACCATTTTTTACTACTGCAGTGGATGACCGCTACCTACGGATTATGGCTCGGAGGAATCCTGGCAGCAACGCCACCATGTTGAATAATGCTTTTCGTGCAGCCACAGGACGTCGTGTTACAACTAAAACAGTGCGAAATAGGCTGCGTGGTGCGCAACTTCATTCCCGTCGTCAATCTTTGCAACCATGACATGATGCAGCGCGGTACAGATGGGCCCAACATGCCGAACGGACCGCTCAGGATTGGCACCACGTTCTGTTCACCGATGAGTGCCGCATATCGCTTCAACCAGACAATCGTCGGAGACGTGTTTGGCGGAAACTCGGTCAGGCTGAACGCCTTAGACACACTGTCCAGCGACCGCAGCAAGGCCAAGGTTCCCTGCTGTATTAGGGTGGCGTTATATGGGGCCGACATACGTCGCTGATGGTAATGGAAGGCGCCGTAACGGCTGTATGATACGTGAATGCCATCCTTCAACCGATAGTGCAACCATATCAGCAGAATATTGGCGAGAAATTCGTCTTCATGGACGACAATTCGCGCCCCGATTGTGCACATCTTGTGAATGACTTCCTTCGGGATAACGACATCGCTCGACTAGAGTTCTCCATACATGGACCCTATCGAACATGCCTGGGAAGGATTGAAAAGGGCTGTTTATGGACGACTTGACCCACCAACCACTCTGAGGGATCTACGCCGAATCGCCGTTCAGGAGAGGGCAATCTGGAACAACAGTGCCTTGATGAGCTTGTGGATAGTATGCCACGACGAATACAGTCATACACAATGCAAGAGGACGTGCTACTGGGTATTAGAGGTACCGGTGTCTACAACAATCTGCACCACCACCATCTCTGAAGGTCTCGCTGTATGGTGGTACAACAAGCAATGTGTGGTTTTCATGAGCAATAAAAAGGGCGGAAATGATGTTTATGTTGATCTCTATTCCAGTTTTCTGTACAGGTTCCAGAACTGTCGGAACTCAGATGATGCAAAACTTTGTTTGATGTGTGTACATCTGAAACATGATGTCTATTCAGATTTCGCACCAGTAGCATAAGAGTGGCGCTAGTATCTCCATTGTTAGGATGCAAATCAGGTTTGCTTTAAACACACGCTCTAACAGTCATGAGCGTCATTTACCTTTGAGACGGACGTGCTGAGTTGAGGTTAATCGAGAATGCCATTAAGGCGACAAAGACGCCCTTATCAACAACTCACTGAGTTTGAACGTAGCCATGTACGACGGTCACTCCAAAAGAAATGCACACTATACTTTTGTTTTAATCCATCTTTTATTCTACTTGTTTGAAAGTTATACAGTGTGTAGATTCATCTTTTAGGAATAATATTTTCATTTCTCCTCATAATTTCCATCCCTCTAAACTGCCTTACTCCATCTTGGAACCAGCGCCTGTATACCCGCACGGTAAAATTCTGGACCAACCTATTGGAGCCATTGTTTGGGAGCGTGCACAAGGGAGTCATCATGTTCAAACCTTGTTCCACGAAGAGAGTCTTTCAGTTTCCCAAAGAGATGATAGTCACATGGAGTCAGGTCAGGACTGTAAGACGGGTGTTTCAGTGTTGTCCATTGGAGTTTTGTGATCGCTTCCACTGTTTTTTGACTGACATGTGGCCGTGCATTGTCGTGCAACAGCAAGACAACCTGCTTTTGCCGATGTGGTCGAACACGACTCAATCGAGCTTGAATTTTCTTCATTGTCGTCACATATGCATCAGAATTTATTATGGTTCCACTTGGTATGATGTCCCCAAGCAATCCTTCGGAATCGAAAAAAAAGTAGCCATAGCTTCTCCAGCAGAAGGTGTGGTTTTGATTTTTTTTTCTTGGGTGAATTTGCATGATGCGACCCATTGATTGCCTCTTCGTCTCTGGTGAAAAATGATGGAGCCATGTTTCATCGCCTGTCACAATTCTTCCAAGAAATTCATCTCCACCATTCTCGTACTGTTCCAACTAAGTTTGAAAACAAGCGGAAAGGATGTATCTGCACACTGTAAAACTTTCACACACGCAGAATGAAAACTGTATTTTTACAAAAATAGTGTGCATTTCTTTTAGAGTGACCCTCGTAATAGGACTACGAGAAGCTGAATGTTTTTTCTGCGATACTGTAGAAAGACTTGGCAGGAATGGTGCCACTGTACATGATTCATGGCAGCGGTGGTCACGAGAATGGACGGTCGCAAGAAGACCGGGTTCCGGACGCCCAAGAGACACTATGTAGAGGGGAGACCATCGTGTTCGGCGTGTGGCTCTGGCGCACCGTACAGCATCTGCAGCAACAATTTCAGCAGCAGCTGGCACCACAATGACACAATGAATTGTTACAAATCGGTTACTTCAGGAACATTCCGAGCCAGTCGTCCTGTAACGCGCAGTGCACTGACCCCAAACCATCGCCATCCGAGACTTCAGTGGTGTCAAACGAGAGCTCATTGATTCAAATGGTTCAAATGGCTCTGAGCACTATGGGACTTAACATCTATGGTCATCAGTCCCCTAGAACTTACAACTACTTAAACCTAACTAACCTAAGGACAGCACACAACACCCAGCCATCACGAGGCAGAGAAAATCCCTGACCCCGCCGGGAATCGAACCCGGGAACCCGGGCGTGGGAAGCGAGAACGCTACCGCACGACCACGAGATGCGGGCAGAGCTCATTGAAGGACGGGGTGGAGGTCTGTTGTGTTTTGTGATGAAAGCTGGTCCCCTCTCGGTGCCAGTGACGTCCTTGTGTTGGTAGGGTAGGCCAGTTGAGGGCTAGTAACCAACCTGTCCTCGAGCTACACACACTGGACCTACATCTGGAGTTATGGTCTGGGATACAAATTCGTATGACACCAAGCGCACTCTTGTGGCTATCCCACGCACCCTGACTATAAATTTGTACATCAGTCTGGTGATTCGACCCATTGTGCTGACATTCACGAACAGCATTCCATGGGGTGTTTGCCAAGAGGATAACGCTCGCCCACACACCACTGTTGTAACCCAACATGCTCTACAGAGTGTCGACACGTTGCCTTGGCCTACTCGATCACCAGATCTGTCTCCAATGGAGCACATATGGAACCTTATCGGGTAACAACTCCAGCGTCATCCACAAACATCATTAACCGTCCCGGTATCGACCAATCAAGTGCAACAGGCATGGAACTCCATCCCACAAGCTGACATCCGTCACCTATAGAACACAATGCATGTACGTTTGCATCCTTGCATTCAAGATTGTGGCGATTACACCCGTTATTAATTCACATTTGCAGTGGCTTATCTCGCACTTACGTTAACTTGTGATCTTGCAATGTTAATAACTTAAATATGTTACCTACACAAATGTATTCCCGAAATTACATTAGTCTACCTTAATTATTTTTTGGTGTTGCGAACTTTTTCCGTCAGTTTTTGGTGCTATTGTGCAGTGGAATCCTGTTTTCTAGCTCTTCTCTGTCTCCACAATTTCACAGAATTTTTGAACGAACTAATCTGGTCACCAATTATTGAATAACGCAGTAAAGTTGCTGCGTTCAGCCTGGTCACCAATTATTGAATGACGGAGTAAAGTATTCCCTGCATGTAGAAGAGTCAGATACAAAGAAATCACTGTTCTCTTCCTAATTAAATAAACGGCGTAACAGCCTATTTTCCTGGTCTACACAGGGTAGTTCTGAAAAGTATTTATCTTATGGGTAGGAGTTCCTGTTGATAAAAACGTGGTTGCAGTATATACTTTAACTTAAATACGACTGTAATCTGACGCCAACATTCTCGAATCCGCAAACAGTTTGTAAACAGGGAGAAAGTGATTTTAATGACTGACTACCGACTGGATAAATCTCCAACTTATCCTTGAGCAATGCCTTAGGGAGCTAAACTGGAATTACTTGTGAACACAGAAATCGACAAAAAAGCAAAACAAAAAACATACGTGCACTGTCATTGAGAAGCTCCTGAGACAAGACAAGAAGTAAATTGTGTTCTTAAAATGGTGCAGTTACCTCATGATGCGCTGCTCTTGCACCTTGGAATTCCTCGTTCTCTTTGTTATGTGGCATGGTGTCCATCCTCTTGCACTAACGTTTCACCCCGTTTTTCTTGCTTTGGAAAGAGACGTATAGCCGACAGCTACGACAGCTCTCTCCCGTCTGCTTGGTGTAGGTGTGCTGTCTGTTGCTGGGATACCGCTCGTGGCTAAATAATGACCTCTTCCAGGTACCAGAGTTTCGCAAGGAGATTACATAAAAGGCAGGGCCATTCAAAAAGACTGACACAGTTTCAGGTGGCTATATTTCCTGAACAGTAGGTTTAATTTTAATTCTTTAAATTACATTTCATCACAAATACATTGAAGTTTACAGATGTTAAATATACCCGCCTCCGCCTGCACGGATAACATCTAGACAGTACCTGAATTTATCACACACCCGATGAGGAATGTTTTGTGTCAGTGAGTTCACTGAAACTGCGCTACGTTTTCTTAGGTCATTCAAATCTATGGAAAGAGATGGTACGTAAACTGTATCTTTCACAAACTCCCACAAGAGAAACTCGCCGTGTAAGAGGTCAAGAGATCTCGGTGGCCATATGTGAAGTGCTAAGTCTTCATTCACCACGCGACCTATCCATCATTGAGCTAGAGATTCATTCAGGAAACATCGAACATTCAGGTGTCAATGGAGAGGAGCTCGGTCCTGCTGGAAAGTGTGATCTCTTGAACCTTCATTCATTTCAGGAACAAGCCACTTCTGCAGCATTCTGAGATGCGTTACTCCATTAACCATACTGTCCGTCAAAAAAGAAAGATTCATAAACCTTTGTCGACGACACGGCGCAAAACACATTAACTTGGGGGCTGTCCCGCTTATGTGCCAATGTTAGAGGGGGATTTAATAGCCGCCATATCCGAAGGTTGTGCCTGTTGACTTTCCCATTTTGGTGAAATGCGGCTTCATCACCAGAGATTACACGAGCCAGAAACAATTCATCTTCTTTCATGTTTCGGACAATCCGGTCACAAAATTCTACACGCTTTACCTTAGCGTTTGCGAGAATAGCCTGCGCCATTAGTTGATTGTAAGATATGTAAACTAACCGGCGCCTCAATACAAGCCAGATTGTTTTTTTTTCCGGTAGTCCAAGTTCCCTACTCGTTCTACGGCTGGATTTCATGGGGCTACGGTTCAGATCTCACTCAAATGTGCTTCAATTGCTTCTCTGATACACGCTGTCACCCTGGTCTTTTACCTTCACACAGTGAGCCAGTTTCGTCAAATTGTTTATTCCAACGATCAGTGCTCTTCCTCGTTGGAGATTCAACATTAAACTTACGCCGAAATGCTCTCTTTTAATGTACTCATTACTGCAAAAAATCTTGTGTAGCGCCCCGCTGGGTAGCGACGTGGTCTTGGGCGCCTTGTCACGGTCCACCTGGCTCCTCCCGTCGGAGGTTCGAGTCCTCCCTCGGGCATGGGTGTGTGTGTTGTTCTTAGCGTAAGTTAGTTTAAGTTAGATTAAGTAGTGTGCAAGCTTAGGGATCTATGACCTCAGCAGTTTGGTCCCAGAAGACCTTACCACAAATTTCCAAAAAAAAATTTTCTTGTGTAGCATAGTAGCCATCTTGCTTACAACTGACGCAGTATACGGTGATACGGTGTGAGCGGTGCAGTCCTGGAGAGCTCTAGTGGAATAAGAACTTTACAATATCCTCTTTCAAATACAGCAAGGGTGATCAAAACGTCTCCGTTCGAAGGCCACATTAACCGCTTGCATTCACGTCGGTGTTTATATACTCGGATCGGAGCTGCGCTAGGTTACATATACGCTGCAGCAAAGCATTCAAACAAAAACATTTTGACCACCCCTTACACTTGACAGACTTCAAGTACAATGTATCGTGCAGGAAATTTAGCCAACTGAAATTGTGTTCACCTTTTCGAATCACCGTGTACTTCGTATACTATTGCTGATCTCAAGCAAATGTAGTTGAATTATGGTTTGCTGTTTACAAATAATTATTTAGGTAATAGAAACACTCTTGTTTCAGATGGCTCTGAGCACTATGGGACTTAACTGCTGAGGTCATCAGTCCCCTAGAACTTAGAACTACTTAAACCTTACTAACCTAAGCACAACACACACATCCATGCCCGAGGCAGAATTCGAACGTGCGACCGTAGCGGTCGCGCGGCTCCGGACTGTAGCGCCTAGAACCCCCCGGTCACTCCGGCCGGCCTTGTTTCAGAATATAGTTTTTTTATGAAGTAGTGACGAGACTATAAACCCAAATCTTCCTTTTATTTATGAATTCAATCGACGCGTTCAATGTCACACGTCTTTGCATGCCCGACGCATAGAGTCGGTTACCAGATGAACAAATCTTACGGGCTGGGAGTATAAAAAAAATACATCGCATTTCCTGTGATCCAAAGCTAGTTGATAGATAGGCAACAAGAACTTGTTCGATCAGATACAAAGAATAAAAAATGCTTTCAGAATAACGAATTTAAATCATCCGTAGTCAACAACGATTAGCCCGCCTCTCGTGGTCGTGCGATAGCGTTCTCGCTTCCCACGCCCGGGTTCCCGGGTTCGATTCCCGGCGGGGTCAGGGATTTTCTCTGCCTCGTGATGGCTGGGTGTTGTGTGCTGTCCTTAGGTTAGTTAGGTTTAAGTAGTTCTAAGTTCTAGGGGACTGATGACTATAGATGTTAAGCCCCATAGTGCTCAGAGCCATTTGAACCATTTTTGAACAACGTTTATAAAACACGTGACGCTTAGGACTGTGCAGAAAACGACTCGAAAATACTTTCTTGAGAGAAAACTCGATTTACTGGAATAATTAAAAGCCGTTCACGAGAAAAAATTTAGCAAATTTCTTAATGCGAAAATGAATGTCAACACAATGAGAGTTTTAATAGCTTTTGGATTTATTTTAAGGTAGGTGAATAGCTTCATTTATTTAGTTTTCTATGATAATAACAGCCAGACGTTGGATAAATAACGTTTTCGGAAACATGAACACAAACTGCTCACACACAGTGGTAGCTCGGGCTTAGCAGCTCGCAACTACCTCGGGACACCAGAAGAAGCGTCAAATAGACAGTTATGGGTATCCAGAGTAGAAGAAGACGCGGCCTGCTGCGCTGTTTTTTTCTCTTTTATTTTATTTAATGACCTCCACAAACGGAGTGTCAGCGGTATGATGATGAGAGCATTGTTTCTTGAAAAGCGTTGTTGATAATTATTACTGATAAAGTATAACAACCGCTACCTCACACCCGAAAAATGTGTAGGTACTATTAGAGTGCAGAATTCGTCTCTCCACGGATTCTCATGAGGCAGCGGAACAAAATGAAATCTGCGTCTGGAGGATCCGAGTAATGCTGTGGGCTGAACGAGAACACATACGCATTCTCAGTCAAAAAGTTGTAAAGACGGATCCCTGGACACTGTCGGGAAGCAGACTCTACTTTCTCGTTTTATACAACTCTGGCAGAGCACACCTGATATCTAATAGCAACCATTTCAAAAGTAACTAGTAGAACTTCTCGTTGACAGTTTCACTTATGATTATGAATTACCGACCAATCATGTCATTGCTGTCGGGAAAGGCGATGGATATTATCTGGAGTCTGGAATTTTAAGAGACTGCAATATTTGTAACTCCGGTATTTGTGGCGACTTGCTTTTAATATTTCAATACCTGTAATTTGTAAGTTGCAGTGAGTTTTAAACAATTCTTAATTTATTGCCATTCTTGGAGTGTAAGGTTCAAATGGTTCAAAACGGCTCTGAGCACTATGGGACTCAACATCTGAGATCATCAGTCCCCTAGAACTTAGAACTACTTAAACCTAACTAACCTAAGGACATCACACACATCCATGCCCGAGGCAGGATTCGAACCTCCGACCGTAGCGGTCGCGTGGTTCCAGACTGAAGCGCCTAGAACCACTCGGCCACTCCGGCCGGCGGCGTGTAAGACCTTCTGCCCAGATCACAGTGGCTTGCTTTTAAAACATTATCTGTTGTGTCTGAATTTAATGGTGATCCGCTAAATTGTAACTCACGGAAAACACTATTATTTTACTAGTTTATTCCTTCATTGATAACGTGTGGTATTTTTTTAAATTTATTGTAGAGTCGGGAATTACTGTTTTAAAAAATAAATCTACATCTACATCTACATCTACATCCATACTCCGCAAGCCACCTGACGGTGTGTGGCGGAGGGTACCTTGAGTACCTCTATCGGCTCTCCCTTCTATTCCAGTCTCGTATAGTTCGTGGAAAGAAGGATTGTCTCGGTATGCCTCTGTGTGGGCTCTAATCTCTCTGATTTTATCCTCATGGTCTCTTCGCGAGATATACGTAGGAGGGAGCAATATACTGCTTGACTCTTCGGTGAAGGTATGTTCTCGAAACTTTGACAAAAGCCCGTACCGAGCTACTGAGCGTCTCTCCTGCAGAGTCTTCCACTGGAGTTTATCTATCATCTCCGTAACGCTTTCGCGATTACTAAATGATCCTGTAACGAAGCCCGCTGCTCTCCGTTGGATCTTCTCTGTATCTTCTATCAACCCTATCTGGTACGGATCCCACACTGCTAAGCAGTATTCAAGCAGTGGGCGAACAAGCGTACTGTAACCTACTTCCTTTGTTTTCGGATTTCATTTCCTTAGGATTCTTCCAATGAATCTCAGTCTGGCATCTGCTTTACCGACGATCAACGTTATATGATCATTCCATTTTAAATCACTCCTAATGCGTACTCCCAGATAATTTATGGTATTAACTGCTTCCAGTTGCTGACCTGCTATTTTGTAACTGAATGATAAAGGATCTATCTTTCTGTGTATTCGCAGCACATTACACTTGTCTACATTGAGATTCAATTGCCATTCCCTGCACCATGCGTCAATTCGCTGCAGATCCTCCTGCATTTCAGTACAATTTTCCGTTGTTACAACCTCTCGATACACCACAGCATCATCTGCAAAAAGCCTCAGTGAACTTCCGATGTCATCCACCAGGTCATTTATGTATATTGTGAATAGCAACGGTCCTATGACACTCCCCTCCGGCACACCTGAAATCACTCTTACTTCGGAAGACTTCTCTCCATTGAGAATGACATGCTGCGTCCTGTTATCTAGGAACTCCTCAATCCAATCACACAATTGGTCTGATAGTCCATACGCACTTACTTTGTTCATGTGAATGTGTGAAACTATAGAAGGCAACCTAGAGTAACTGATTACGGCCCCGTCCACAATCGTAACCGAATCCTGCCTTCCCTTGACTATCAGGTAAACAATCGCAGAGTTCTACAGCTGCAGCTGTCGGCTGTATCTGGCTCGCAAATCACATTGTTTACAAAATGGACGGGTATAAGATCCCTCCGTTAGCTCTACTAAAACGCGCCGCGCGGCATTAGCCGAGCGGCCTAGGGCGCTGCAGTCATGGACTGTGAGGCTGGTCCCGGCAGAGGTTCGAGTCCTCCCTCGGGCATGGGTGTGTGTGATTGTCCTTAGGATAAATTAGGTTAAGTAGTGTGTAAGCTTAGGGACTGATGACCTTAGCAGTTACGTCCCATAAGATTTCACACACATTTGAACATTTTTTTACTAAAACGAATATTTCCCCCCTTGTCCATGTTATGCTCATGTTATTTTATCTGTAGTAAAGCCTCAACATCCACGAGCCTAGTATAAGACAAAAAGGGAAGTACCAAGTCCAGTCCGTAAGGACAGCGGCTTATAATAGTGCCATTACAAGTAGTGCGATTCAAATCTACAACAGTTCTCCACGTAAGATACATATTATTCCCTCATTATCACTTTTTAGTAGAACTCTAAGGTCATTCTTACTTCTACACTGTTCCTATTCAATAGCAGAATTTTTACAACATGTCAAATACGAAACATGGCAACGGCCTTGCCGCAGTGGATACACTGGCTCCCGTCAGATCACCGAAGTTAAACGCTGTTGGGCGTGGCCGACACTGGGATGGGTGACCATCCGGGCTGCCATGCACTGTTGCCATTTTTCGGGGTGCAGTCAGCCTCGTTATGCCAATCGAGGAGCTACTCGACCGAATAGTAGCGGCTCCGGTCACAGAAAACCATTATAACGACCGGGAGAGCAGTGTGCTGACCAAACGCCCCTCCTATCCGCATCCTCAGCTGAGGATGATACTGCGGTCGGATGGTCCCGATGTGCCACTTGTGGCCTGAAGACGGAGTGCTGCTATAAACACAAAACATGATACAAGAAAGAACTAAATATCTTACTGCATGGAGTGCAATCTGGCAATCGAACAAACTCGCCCCTCAGAAAGAGCACACTTAAATTTGCATAAAATCTGTTGTTATAAAATCAAACTAATAAGGAAGTATCAGAACCCATTATAAAACGTGAAGGTTAATAGGAAATCAATGTCTGGGTCTAGTGGAACGAAAACCAGCAACACATCAGTTGTAACCTTACAACTCTAAATCTCTACTCATTTCGCTATACTGATCATGAATGAGTTATGACCATACTTTGCACCTTGCTACATCTGGAAAGCTTTAATCGTAGGCGCGCTGTCTGAGGCGTCCTGTCACGGTCCACGCGGCTCCCCCCATCGGAGGTTCGAGTCCTCCCTCGGGCATGGTAGTGTGTGTCATCCTTAGTGTAAGGTAGTTTAACTTAGATTAAGTACTGTGTAAGCTTAGGGACCGATGACCTCACCAGTTTGATCCCCATAAGACCTTACCACAATTTTTTTTAATGTTAGTTGTCTTATTAACTAACATGTAATTATTACAAACTGTACCAAGAACAATGCGTTTTTGATGGATTGTCAACTTGCTGTTGCCTTGAAACGGCATACTTTCGTAATACGCAAGTTACAACAGTTTTTTAACTTCCACTATGACGTTTCGCGTCATTTAATTACAACAAATCGTACATTTAACGACAGGTTGTCGAGAGATCTTAAATGTCCTGATGCTTATAAACGGCTTAGATACATACAGGCTTCAACTGATAGCCAATACGGCGTCTCGCCACTCAGTATTGCAGAGAGATGCAGTCATATGACGTAGTTGACGTTCTTCCATCTCATTGGACTACGTTCAGACGCACTTTCAGAATATCTGACCCGCTAAACATTGCTCTGCTCACTGCTCTACGTTCGAATGCGCAGTCCGTGTGCCGCTCGCGCCTGCTGGCTCCACGGCGGGCCGTTGCGTCATGTCGGCGGGTCTGGACCTGCTGGATGCGGAATCGCCCACTCCTCGCTCGGCCTCCACATTGCTGCAGAGTCTTTTACTTTCAGGTGAACGCATCGGTGTAGAAAATTCACCATTCGTACTCAAGAAAGGATATTTCATCTTGTAACGTTTTCTGCAGTACGCCACCTAACCTCTCGTTGAAGTGGCTATTACAAACACAAGCAGAACCAAGTCTTGCAACTGGTTGGCAGAGGTATCATCCGGTGTAGATATGGGTAGTTCGCGAAGAAACGAGTGCAAAGGAACGGTTCACCAAGATGAACAAAAGGACCGAGGAACGAATTCCAAGAAACGATCGGTTCATAGTTCACTTCGGTCGCGGCGGTCTACTTGTAGTTCCCGGGAACGAGGAACGATCAGTTCATAGTTCACTAGTTCACTTCGGTCGCGGTGGTCTACTTATAGTTCCCGGGAACGAGGAACGATCAGTTCATAGTTAACTAGTTCACTTCGGTCGCGGCGGTCACTTCGGCAGTTCTCTTTCCAGCCTCGGTCGCGAGCTCGTCTCAGTCTCGGTCTCCCTCGGCCGCACCCGTCTTTCTCCGCATGGCCCCTGTCTCAGTTCCACTGTGGACTGCTCCTAGTTAGTTCAGTATCCAGTTGTTCTTTTCGTTCACTGCGCTCGCCTATTTTACATGTGTTCCAAACTGGTCTTGCACTTGGTTCTGGCTATTCAGTGTCCACGACCGGTAATCAAAAAGTATTTTATAGTTACGTAAATTACATAAAAATTACGTTGTATGTAATAGGTACGTCTTTTCAGGTAACAAACGGGCATATCAGTTCACTTCATTATATTGATGAAGAGCAGAAGACATACTTACAACAAGGCAAGTTTTTTTGTTATTCATATATTTTTTGGTTTCATTGACTTGATTTAGTAGCTAACTTTCAATAATTTGCTTAATTTTTAGTGTAAGAAAATTCATATAAAACGATTTTCGTGTGTCCTTCTTATACAAAACATTACATTTAGGAAGGTTCTAATTATTTTTAAGTTTGGTTGTTTCCAATTTGCATTACCTGCTAGTTTGGTTTCTTTGAACAAAAAAAAGTGGATTGTGGGTCATTTTGGCTCAGCAGGAAAAGCGGTGCCTCTACATTTGAAAAGACATAGATTGTCATAAAATTGTGTTTACTCCTTTTCAGAAGGAGCTTTCAAACCAAAAACTTTATTACTGCGAAATTAATTATTATTATTATTGCTGCATTAACTTTAATAATACAACATAAAAACCTCATTTTTACTATGCGTGTGACGAAAGTATGAGAAAACCACATTTTATTTTATGCTTCCATAAAGTCCCTACTTCGACTACGAACTCAGAGACAACGTGAAGTATATAGGGTGTAAACGATTATTGTTTACAACGTAGCCTAGCTATGTAGTGGAAGTCGAAACGAAGAATTTTATACAAGACACTTGTGGTCTATTAAGTTGGGAAACAGCCACCAACAGGTTTACAAGACTATATGAGCTATAGCCCATGCGGGTCGCATCAGATTTTCATGTTCTGTTCTCCAGCCCTCTACACATCGTCATCGATTGTTTCGCAATTGTTGCTGGCATTAGCTTGTTATTTCTTCACTGCCTAATTATTACATGTTTGTCTGTTTGTTGTATCTGCTCGTAACGGGCAACACATCGTCCGTAATTGGCGAGCAGTCTGTACTCGGGGCCGGTTTTCCGTGCGCCACACTATATTATTTCCCCGCGATCAGCCACACAAGGCTACGGTTGGCTAAACGAGAGGTTCTGCAGAATCACAGAAATTACTTCTAAAAGTGTGTAAGAATTCTGCAATGAATAAAAACTCTATACTCCAGGGAGGAGGCAAGTGCCCCCTCTTGGTGCCCTCCATCTTTCAGTCACCTACACTACTAGTTTCCAGTTTTTCATAAGAACCATATACCAAGCACAAATGAACGGTGAACGAGTAAAAATGAACGGTTCCCACGATCAGCAGTGACTTAGTTCCCAAGAATGAACGAGTTTGCCCATCTCTAATCCGGTGCCTAAATACATCAAGCGAGTAATTATGTAAACATATTTATTCAGTTATTTTTCACCTATTATCATTTTTTCTTTTATTTTTCATAGAATTCCAAACCATTATTTTTCGTACAATTTTTAGCTATCATTTATTTTCTGATTGTCCGCCCTCGGTAGCTGAATGGTCAGCGTGACAGATTGTCAATCCTCTGGGCGCGGGTTCGATTCCCAGCGGGGCCGGCGAATTTTCTCCGCCCAGGGACTGCGTGTTGTGCTGTCCTCATCATCATCCTATTACCCTCATCGACTGCAAGTCGCCGAAGTGGCGTCAAATTGAAAGAGCGGCGCCCTACGAACGTCTGCCCGATGGAGAGCCCTAGCTTTACGATAAAAACAAGTTTCTAAGAAGATGCTTTGGTTTTCTACGAATTGTGTTGCTGTTAGAAATGCCGTTAATTTTATTGGTGACAAAATTTCTCTTCTCCTAACCACGCAGTAAAGAAAGAACTGAACAGAAAACTTGACTGCAAATACTCAGTTTTTCTAAGGAAATATAAAAGCAACCAGAACAACAGGACGAGCAGGGCTCGAACCCGGGACCTTTGTCATTCGCGATCAATCGCACTTGCCCGCGAAAGGTAAAGTTCAGGGTTCGACTCCATGTCACGAACACAGTTTTACTCTGGCAAGCAGGTTCTTAACACGTATATTGCTTCCATACTGTTTCTGTATGGCTGTATTCAATGTTCAGTAATGTATAGCACTTTCGGAAGAGGGTTTGCTGGTTTAGTGTACATGTTTTAGCGTTTTCGGATATTTTTTAATCTGCCGTAAAGTATGCACCACCCATGTATTTAGGTGCGATTAGTTAAAGGTTAATATCGCTGTGAACTCTGGCGTTAGAAACCACTTGCTTTGCAGTCTCGTTTTACAGGGGAATATTACAGAAAGGGAAGAGCTTCTAGCTGAAGCTGAAATTGGAGATTTTATACCGAGGGAAGAATTTGACACAGCATTGAGTGGTCTTAGTTGAAGGAGGGTACTGGGAATAGACGAAATTCTCTCAGAATTACTCAGACCCTTGGGAGACACAGCCACGACAAAACTATTCCTCCTGGTTTGTAAGATGTATCAGACAGACAAAACACACTTAGGCCTTAAGAATTCCAGTTCCAAAGAAGGTGCTGACAAGTGTGAATACTACCGGACCATCGTCGCTAAATACTGAAACGAATTAATTGCTGAAGAGCAGAAAAACTGGTAGAAAACTACCTCCGTGGAGATTAGTTTGAGTACCAGAGAAATGCAGCAACACGCAAGGCAATAATGACTCCACGCCTTTTCTTACACAAGATTGGTCGGTGAACAGCAAACCTAAGTTTATCACATTTTTTAGTTTTGATAATTGTGACTGGCATAAATTCATTAAAATTCTTAAAGTACCAGGGATAAAACAGAGGAACCGAAAAGCTATCTCCAACTTGTGCAGATAGCAAACTGCAGTTAAAAGAACCAAAAGTCATGAAAGTGAAGCAACAGTTAAGAAGCGAATGAGACAAGATTATAGCCTATACCCGATGATATTCAGTCTGTGCATTCAACAAGCTCTGAAGGAAATCAGGAAGGACACATTGTAGAACGGAATGCGTAGAGATCTGAAAACAGTTTATATGTCGAACATCGTCAACAGTAAAATAAGGGCAATGGAATGTCAGGCGATGCTGAGGGAACTACACTCCTGGAAATGGAAAAAAGAACACATTGACACCGGTGTGTCAGACCCACCATACTTGCTCCGGACACTGAGAGAGGGCTGTACAAGCAATGATCACACGCACGGCACAGCGGACACACCAGGAACCGCGGTGTTGGCCGTCGAATGGCGCTAGCTGCGCAGCATTTGTGCACCGCCGCCGTCAGTGTCAGCCAGTTTGCCGTGGCATACGGAGCTCCATCGCAGTCTTTAACACTGGTAGCATGCCGCGACAGCGTGGACGTGAACCGTATGTGCAGTTGACGGACTTTGAGCGAGGGCGTATAGTGGGCATGCGGGAGGCCGGGTGGACGTACCGCCGAATTGCTCAACACGTGGGGCGTGAGGTCTCCACAGTACATCGATGTTGTCGCCAGTGGTCGGCGGAAGGTGCACGTGCCCGTCGACCTGGGACCGGACCGCAGCGACGCACGGATGCACGCCAAGACCGTAGGATCCCACGCAGTGCCGTAGGGGACCGCACCGCCACTTCCCAGCAAATTAGGGACACTGTTGCTCCTGGGGTATCGGCGAGGACCATTCGCAACCGTCTCCATGAAGCTGGGCTACGGTCCCGCACACCGTTAGGCCGTCTTCCGCTCACGCCCCAACATCGTGCAGCCCGCCTCCAGTGGTGTCGCGACAGGCGTGAATGGAGGGACGAATGGAGACGTGTCGTCTTCAGCGATGAGAGTCGTTTCTGCCTTGGTGCCAATGATGGTCGTATGCGTGTGTGGCGCCGTGCAGGTGAGCGCCACAATCAGGACTGCATACGACAGAGGCACACAGGGCCAACACCCGGCTTCATGGTGTGGGGAGCGATCTCCTACACTGGCCGTACACCACTGGTGATCGTCGAGGGGACACTGAATAGTGCACGGTACATCCAAACCGTCATCGAACCCATCGTTCTACCATTCCTAGACCGGCAAGGGAACCTGCTGTTCCAACAGGACAATGCACGTCCGCATGTATCCCGTGCCACCCAACGTGCTCTAGAAGGTGTAAGTCAACTACCCTGGCCAGCAAGATCTCCGGATCTGTCCCCCATTGAGCATGTTTGGGACTGGATGAAGCGTCGTCTCACGCGGTCTGCACGTCCAGCACGAACGCTGGTCCAACTGAGGCGCCAGGTGGAAATGGCATGGCAAGCCGTTCCACAGGACTACATTCAGCATCTCTACGATCGTCTCCATGGGAGAATAGCAGCCTGCATTGCTGCGAAAGGTGGATATACACTGTACTAGTGCCGACATTGTGCATGCTCTGTTGCCTGTGTCTATGTGCCTGTGGTTCTGTCAGTGTGATCATGTGATGTATCTGACCCCAGGAATGTGTCAATAAAGTTTCCCCTTCCTGGGACAATGAATTCACGGTGTTCTTATTTCAATTTCCAGGAGTGTATTTACCTGTTGTGTTTAACACACTAATCAGCATTAAATAGTCATACACATGACTGAAAACAGTCTGAGAAAATTCGGATAGTTTGTTAACTTCACGCCGGTGCATAGTATGTTGGTAGCACTTCGTCACCTTGCCTGTTATGCTGTGTAGCAGACTTTAAAGCTGTTCGGATCAGCATAACGAAAAGGCGAGGGGTCTCTCTCGTTTTAACCAGGACTGTACCCATGAAAGCTGGGAAGAATGCTCCCAAATCAAGCTTATGATCCGATCAGCCTGCGTCCAGGGCGTGGCGTGGCGTACGTTTCCAGCAGCCGTTCGTCTAAGTGGTGGCATATCCGGACGCTACCATCGACCTGGTGTAACAAGAAACATGAT
Source organism: Schistocerca cancellata (assembly GCF_023864275.1). Lineage (NCBI taxonomy): Eukaryota > Metazoa > Arthropoda > Insecta > Orthoptera > Acrididae > Schistocerca > Schistocerca cancellata. The sequence goes on along the minus strand of NC_064633.1, from coordinate 316,326,168 downwards.
TCATCCGATCAGGCGAGACGTTTCTATTGTTGTACGATCCAATGTCGATGACATGTCTTTCCTTTGCAACTTTAATTGATGATGTCGTTGTGTCAACAAGAGAACACCTAGGTGTCGTTTGCTGCGAAACTGTAAGTTCAACAACATGAGCTAAACAGTGTGTACAGGAACGCTTGTGCTTGCAACAACATCGACTTTGTTGTCACAGGTGCAACCGATCGTCGCCTATTCCACTTTAAGGCGCGGAGAAGACTCCGGCGACCACGTTCCGTGATCAATCGTGGACGTCCGACACATTGTCACGCACTCGTACATACACCATTTTTCAACTATTTTCCATACATGCTCTCGACGGTAACCTACGACGAAGCGACCAGCTTCGCTGTTTACTAGATGCTGGATTCTATACTCCGGACCGTAACAGTCTGCTTGTCAAAGCGTCTTTTATCTGTGGATTTCACCACTGCGATCTGTATCGTCGCTAGAATGATACACCATTCTTCACTGCTCTGCTTATATTCTTTCCTCATCGTGTAGTGTGCCACCAACGTCACCAGGCCGAGTTCATTCTCGTAGTATGCAGTGGTCATAATGCTTTGGCCCCTCATCGTAAGTTATTCAGACACATACTTCCCCTCAACTGAAAACTTTAATCTGCCACTACCTCTCTTCTACCGCCCAAACTCTATGGAGGCTTTGCTAAGTATCTTGGTGGGTTATAACTCGTCAAAGGAAGGAGATGACGGAGAATGTCTGACTCACTACCTAAGTCTTTAAAGGAGTGTAAACTGTAGTGAAATTTTTTTAGTGATTGAAATTGTGTATCAAACCAAAACTTCATCCAGAATTGTAGTTTTCACGGTTACCAGCTGATCCCTCCAATCACAACTCTCGATCCAACTATCATGTTCAACCTGCCAGTACTTTACTGCTATGCCCATAAGCACGTCCAGGACTGGACTATAATTGAAAGCAAGTACGATGGTTGGAACTGAAATAGTGTCAACTATTTATTCACAACCGATACAAAAGAGTTACATGTTCGCACCTGTTGCTGTCCTTCAAAGTAGTCACCAGCGTTATGTAGAATCCGTTGTCAGCGATGTGGAAGGCGTAGTATACCCTAAGCAGAGTCTGTTTTGCTGATGGTGCGAATGGAGCGGTCTACTGCCTGTCGAATCTCTGGAACAGTTCTGAAGCGAATGCCACTAAGTGGTTCCTTCATCTTCGAACTTAAGTCCGGGAAGTATGATGGATGGTACAGTACTTCCCAGTCCCATCGACCCAACAGAGCAGCCACAGGTTGCGCAGAAAATGTCGCTGCATCTTTTGCCAAGCTGGTCGGAGCTGATGCTCCAAAAACGAACAGTCTGCCGTGGAGGAACATAATGCGTTAGGATAACAACATCACAGTCGTGCACGAGAATCACCATAACTTTAGACCGCTCCATTCGCACCATCAACAGAACAGGTTCTGCTAACGGTATACTATGCCATCCACATCGCTGGCAACGGGTTCTGCACAATGCGGTGACTACTTTGAAGGACAGTAACAGGTGCAAACATGTACCTCTTTTGTATCGGTTGTGAATAAATAGTTGACATTATTTCAGTTCCAACCCTCGTATCTCCTCTACACACCGATGCAGAATGAAAGATTCACTCTGAATAGCTCGTTGTGTTTCAGAGATTCCGTGGTGCTGAACCTCTAGCATCATGACAGAATTTCAGCAGGAAGAGTCCACGAACTTCTCTGTTTCACCCTCTTCGTCTTAAGGTAACAATCTTTTCTTTCTGCAGTCTTTGAGCAAACTGTACGAATCGTAATTGTACAGCTTGCCGTACAGCGTACTGGGCTGCAGCTAATTTTAATTTTTATTTAACAGATTCTGTGCACGAAGTTCATTGGTTAGAGGTAGATGCGCGTAAGAGAAATGGTATTTGAGAGTCCCTTACCCGCGTTTCAACTTCTTCTATTAAACTTTAGCAAACCACTTTAAACAGTCATGTACGAAGGAGGTCTGAGTGTAGATATGCGGTCGGCCCGAATTCCCTTCTGAAGTCGGACCTCGTATTTTACATTTCGTTGGCTAAGAACGTGGAGACCGACCATGACCACATTTCACTAAACAGGGCCTGTCATATTCTTGAGGCTTTCCGTAATATCAGTTTTCTGCCGTAACTACCGTAAGAGGTTTTTCTGTGGAACATTCCTGCAACATTCACGCGTCACATGAAGTCGTTACAAGCTGTCGTTACATACTGCATACTTTCAAATGTTTGTAAGGTCTTTCGATCCTCAAATGTAAGTTAATTCTCCGTAATATTAAATCATATTAACGTCGTGTACTCCTCAACTTAATAAAGATTGCAATGTGTAAAATGTACGTTGATGTATTCACTGATTATTTATGTTCTGTATGAAACACAAACAGGAGTAAGAACATGGAGCGAAGATTCCAAACGACGGAGTGTCTGAGATTAACCCCGGTGTCAGTTTGTAGCTGTTTTCGTTAATCGCGCGATTACTAACTGCCGTTGTTGTTCTCGTCTTCTGCCCGAAGATTGGTTTGATGCAGCTCCCCAAGTTAGTTTATCCTGTGGAGGCATCTTCATCTCCGGATATCCCCCGCAAGCTACATCCTTTTAACTCTGCTTACTACATACTTCCCCTGGTCTCCCTCTGCAGGTTTTATCCCATGCTCTTCCCTCTAATACTAAACTGACAATTCCTTTTTGCCTCAGAATGTTTCCTATCAACCGATCTCTTCTTTTAACCAAGTTGCGTCATAAATTTCTTTCCCTCATTTCAATTCAATACCTTCGCATCACTTACGCGATCTAACCATCTAACCTTCTGCATTATTCTACAGCAGAACATTTCGAAAGCTTCGTTCTCCTCTCGTTTGAAGTGATTATAAACCACGTTTCACTTCAGTACCAGGTTACACTCCAGAATATCTTTAGAATAGTCTTCCTAGCACTTAAATTTAAACAAATTCCTCTTTTTCATAAATGCTTTGGTAGCTATAGCCAGTCTACGTTTCATGTCCTCTCTACTTCCACCACCATCAGTTATTTTGCTGTTCAAACAGCAAAACTCATCAGCTACTTTTAGTATAACATTTCCTCATTTAATCCCCGAAGCATCATCTGATTTAAACGGATTTCATTCCACTGCCCTTGTTTTGATATTGTTGCTCATCTTATAGCATATTTTCAAGACACCAGTAAACCCAGAATCAGGTCACTCTAACAGTGACCGAAATGTTGGTGATAATTATTTACAACATTAAGTGGTATCATACCTATAAGACGTTCATATTAACTATCCATTCCATTCAACTGCCCATCCAAATCCTTTGATATCTCTAACAGAATGACAATACCTTCGGTAAATCCCAAAGAGTTTATTTCTCCGTGAAGTTCAGTTCCTTTTCCAAAAATCGCCTTCGTCTCCTTTACTGCTTGCTAAGTATAAACACCGAATAATACTGGCGATAAGCTACAACCCTTTCTCACTCCCTTCTCAGGTACTGCTTCCTTTTCGCTTCCTTCGACCCATTTTACCACAGTCTGGTCTTTTTACGAGTTGTATAGAACCTGTCGCTCCCTGTATTTTATTCCTGGTTCTTTTAGAATCTTAAACAGCGTATTCCATTCAGCATTATCAAAAGCTTGTAATTGTACAATTCTATAAACGTAGGATTGTCTCTCTTTAACATATCGTCTAATGTAAGTCGCAGGATCAGCATTACATCGCGTGTTCCTACATTTCTCCAAATTCCAAACTCGTCTTCCCCGAGGTGATCTACTGCCAGTTTATTCATTCATCTCCAAACAATTCGTGTCAGTGTTTCGCAAGGTGACTTATTAAGCTGATACTTCGAAAGTATTCACACATGCTTTCTACGGAATGGGAATTATTACGTTTTTTTCTGATATATGAGCTTATTTTGCCTGTCCAACTGGAATAATTTTGTCATGATTAGGTCTTCCAAGGATCTCAATAATTCCGAGGGAATATCGTGTACTTTCGGGGGATTGTGTTGACGTAGAAGTTTCTGTGCTCTCCAAGTATCATATCTCCCAGCTAATGGTAACTGTTAATGTTTGTAAAAATACGACTGATTTAGACATAATCGGAATCAAGATGTACGTGTAATTGTGCCAAATTAAAATAAAGACTGGCAGCCATCTTTAGGCCTTGTAGATATCAACTATGAATATTTTCCCCAGAACATTGCCCATTCCAGCCAACATAGCACCACTCCGACCCGAATGATTAATGATAGTGATTAAAACCAATATTTATTATTACTGTCAACCGTATGTAATCCAAATCGACGAAAATAATAACATCGGCATTAGCCTGTAACAGTTAAGCACAAAGTAAGTATTATTTTGGATATCCTCATCGGCGTAGACTTTTTTTCTGAGAAGTAATTATTACAGTGGGTTGTCTGCGGAAATCCGCTTACTCTCAGACCTCTGTCCGTACCGATGTCTTCTTTGAGACCGAAGTAAGAAGAGCAGCACGGTCACAGATTTATCGAGGTCAGTACAATTATCACGATTAATTTTACTACATACCCGACATCGCAAAGATTATTCACAACAACATCTATATGCATACTCTGCAAGCCACCATACGGGGCATGGCGTAGAGCACTTCCTCCCGCAAATGGAGCAAGGGAGAAACGATTGTCGATATGCCTCCTTAAGAGCTCTCATTTCTCTTGTCTTCGCAGTCCTTACTCGAAATGTATGTTGGCGGCAATAGAAACGTTCTGCAGACAGTCGCAAATAATGGTTCTCTGAAGTTTCTCAACAATGTATGGCGAGAAGAACACCGTCTTCTCTCCCGGCACTGCCATTTGATGTCATAAAGCAGCTTCGTAACACTCGCGTGTTGATCGGACCTACCGATAACAACTACTGCAGCAGGTCTGTGAGCTGCTTCGCTGTCTTCCGTTATTCTGACCTACTAGTAGGTATCCCACACGCTCGAGAAGTACTTAAGAACGGGTCGCTCTGCACTGCCCTAGTATTCTCCTAATAAACCGAAGTCGGCCATTGGCCTTTCCTACTACTGACCGTAGGTGCTTCTTCTATTTCATGTCGTTTTGCAGCGTTATGCTTAGTATTTAACCCTCTTGACTGTGTTGAGCAGCAAATCACTAATACACTGGTGTCCAAAATTGAAGCAACAAACGGAAATTTTTCAAGGTTGCGTTTATTTTGCCACAAAACAGTTTACACAGGTGATAGTAAAGTAGAAACAATGTAAAGAACACAGAACGTAGTCAAATGCAACATGCACAACGATAGGCAAAAGTGTTCTTTGTTTTTTTCCAGCTTAACGGATCTGCACACACATTCTGACAACTAGTTAATGTGTTCAGTATGAGGTGTGACCACCTCTGGCACCAATACATGCCTAACAACGAGCAGACATGCTGTGAATGATGTGTCGGCCGCTTTGGTCGAGCGGTTCTAGGCGCTTCAGTCCGGAACCGCGCTGCTACAACGGTAGCAGATTCGAATCCAGCCTCGGGCATGGACGTGTGTGATGTCCTTAGGTTAGTTAGGTTTAAGAAGTTCTAAGTCTAGGGGACTGATGACCTCAAATGTTAAGTCCTTTAGTGCTTGGATCCATTTTATTTGTGAATTATGTCATCAGGCTCATGTTGAGGCAACAACGCCCATTCTTCCTACAGAGCTGCTCTCAAGTCTTGGAGAGTAGTTGGTGGATGTTGACGACCTGCAACCCGTCTCCCTTGTGCATCCGAGACATGCCATATGGGATTCAAATCGGGAGAGCGAGCAGGCCACCTCATGCGTGCAATATCTTCCGTTTCCAAAGAGAAATCAACCACCCGTTCTCTATGAGGTCGAGCGTTATCGTTCATCAATACGAAGTCTGGGCCCACAGCCACTCGAATCAACGGCGCACGAGATCCCAAAACCTCCTCGCGTTACCTGACAGCAGTTAAATCTTGCTGATTCGCCAGGGCAGTTTAGTGCCCTCCAGATGCGAATCCGTCGCGTATCACTCTCTAGACCAAAGCGGGACTCATCTGTCAAAAAAACATTTTCCCACTGCTCGGACTTCCAGGTGATATGTTGACGGCTCCACTCTAGACGTTCCCTTCTGTGAAGACACGCCACAGCAAACAGACAGCTGGTCTCCAACAATAAAGACCACTCTGCTGAAACCTTCTGTAGACCGTTTGCCTCCATACCACAAGTCCAGAGGGTGCTGCGAGGTCAGATGCCAGCTGCAGTGCAGTATTAAGGCTGTACCGTCGTGCCCTTACGGCCAAATAACGGTTCACCCTTTCTGATGTCACAAGTGGTACGCCCTGTCGTGGAGGAACAGTTTCCGTTTCTATAAACTGTCGCCTCATCCGAGAAACATCGGAACTATTCACATTAAACCTTCGGGCCACAGCAGTTTGCGACACTGCTTCCACTCCTCCTGTGGCCCTCCAAAGCAGAGTGGCTGTAGGTGTCTTCTGTGTGCCACACCGCACCGTCTGTGATTGTGTACACACGGATTGCGTATATGGGACTGACGTCATTGTTGGCGTCGTTGTCCGTTGATCGGAATGCCATCTTCAGTGCAGAACACAATCGTAACGACATCTGTTCACGGTTCGTATGATTATATCGTGACTTAGACACAGGACGGGGAAACAGCAGTTTGTTGCTTTAATTTTGAAAGCCGGTATCTAAAACAGAACGTCATACGTTTGTTTTTCTCACTCATCGGCATTAACTAGGACTTTTCGACGTTTAGAGCAAGCTATCATTCATCGCACCATCCAAAAATCCTGTCTAAATCGTTCTGTGTCCTCCTACATCGACAATATTTTCCCGTACACTACAGCATCATCAGCAAACACTCGCAGACTGGTGCTCTCACTCCCTCTCAAATCATTGTTGTATTTAGGGAATAACAGCGGTCCTCTCACACTTCTCTGGGGCACTCTTGACGATACACTTGTCTCCGATGAACACTCGCTGTGCAGGACAGCGTATTGGGTTCTATTACTAAAAAGTCATCACATATCTGAGAACTTATTCCAAATGCTCGTATCTTCGTTAACAGCCTGCAAAGGAGCACTGTGCCAAAAGCATTCCGGAAATCCAGCAATATCGAATCTGTCTGTTGCCCTTTATCCATGTTTCGCAGGATTCGTGCGAGAAAAGGGCAGGCTAAGTTTCTCCCGAGTGATGCTGATTTGTGAACAAAAGCTTTTCTATCTCAATGAAATTTATTACATTCGAATCTACAATTTGCTCAAGAATTACGCAGCAAACCAATGTTAAGGATATTGGTTTGTAATTCTGTGGGTATCTCTCTTACCCTTCTTGTATTCTGGAATCACGTGCCCTTTTTTCCAGACGCTTGGCACTTTAGGCTGGGCGAGAGGTTCGCGATAAATTCAAGCTATAAGAGGCAAACGGCGAAGAGAACTCTGTGTAAAACCAAACTGTGATTTCATTTGGACCTTTACACTTATGTTTTTTAACGTATTTAGTTGGTTCTCAGAGCCAGGGGCAACTATTTTTATGTCCTACGTGCGGGAATCTGCTCGACAGTCAAACGACGGTACGTCTCTTTGACCCTTCCGCGTGAATGATTTTTTACACGCAACATTTAAGACTTTACCCTTGCTTTTCCTATCCTCTATTGCCGCACCAGACTGGTCGACGAGTGACTGAATACTTGTACAAGCCTTTTTACAGAGAAAGCCATAAATAGTGAAGCAACTCCAGATGTATTCGTGAGGGAAGTGTACTTTTGGCGTAATTAGCTTTATGTAACTATTAATATTAAAGAGTGAGCCATCGCTTTGGTAACAATGGTGGGTTGTTTGCTACTGAAAACTAGTAACAACGCAGCAGAGAGAGACTCTAGGTCGTTTTCTGTAGTTTCTCTCGGTGCTGTTATTTTCCTTCCCTTTTACATAACTGCATTGTTAAGGAAAAAACACATGTGATACACAAAGAACATTTTGGAAAAGGAAAAAATTACTGCGCTCTTTAGAAGAACATAATAGACAATAGAAAGGATTTAAGCCGGCCGGGGTGGCCGAGCGGTTCTAGGCGCTTCAGTCTGGAACCGCGCCTCCGCTACGGTCGCAGGTTCGAATCCTGCCTCGGGCATGGATGTGTGTGATGTCCTTAGGTTGGTTAGGTTTAAGTAGTTCTAAGTTCTAGGGGACTGATGACCCCAGAAGTTAAGTCCCATATGCTCAGAGCCATTTGAACCATTTGAAAGATTTGAACATTAAAACAGATCCCCTTACCTGTCTGTTTCAAGTGGGAGGACTTCCGTAACGAGCTCTTCTAACCTGAATTAGCATGTTCTGTTCGACTATGGTTGCTACCATGGTTGCCATGAGTTCAGTTCTACGTGATTTGTGTGTGAGGTATAATAGTACTACTTGTTACAACAATTACGTCCTCCACTTGCTCGCAACCTAAGCGGGAAAGGAGGCACTGGAAGGTGCCTTCGAGCCTCGTCCCCGCAAGGGCACTTGTTGTCGATGTTGTGCATTTTTGTGTAGTTGTGTCTTTTTATTTTTATGTACAATATTATAAGGTTTACATGTTTTATAGTTTGCATCTTATACAGTTTACAGAATACACGATTCCATGTTTGAAAATAACGGTCCAAAGAATTAAAGAATTACTTGTTTTATCTAGTACAGGCGAAAAACAGTGGACCCGCAGTTTGACTCAGTACTTCATAGGACTTTTATAGAGATTCCTGAACTAGCAGCGGACCGCGCCTTTTGGGCATTAGCACGATACTTGGTGCTGGCAACACATTCCGGTTCGCACCCAGCGGACTGGCCAACGTGGTGTGGCAACAGCGTCGGCGGGCAGGGAGGATGAAATCACGCCTCTATAGTGTTCTGGGAGCGGCCGGGACCGCCACAATTTGCTGCGCGCTTAATTTCGCCCAGTGACATTAACCATCGACGCGTGGCCTTCCGCCGTTATTTGACTTGCATGCTTATCTGCACTCTCCTGTCGCCGTCACGAACTCTTCTCGAGGACAGGAAGACACACCGTTGCCTAGCGTAATGCACCTCGGTTCTAGTACGACGAAATTGCTTTTATCAATCAGTGTTATTCGAAATTCCGTGAGGGAAGTTCGCAGGAGAGCTTCTGTGAAGTTTGGATGTTAGGAGACGAGTTACTGGCGGAATTAAAGTTGTGAGGACGGGGCGTGAGTCGTGCTTGGGTAGCTCAGTTGGTGCCGGCACGGTAGCTCAGCGTGTTCGGTCAGAGGGTTAGCTGCCCTGTCACAAAAAAACTGAGTTAATGGATCAACAACGAACTTAAACGGATGTCCTACAAGCGAACAAAATGAGATTTAAAAAAAAAAAAAAAGTTGGTAGAGCACTTGCCCGCGAAAGGCAAAGGTCCCGAGTTCGAGTCTCGGTCCGGCACACAGTTTTAATCTGCCAAGAAGTTTCATCATATCAGCGCACACTCAGCTGTAGAGTGAAACTTTCATTCTAGATGCCCGGGATGGATTGAAAAGGGCTGTTTATGGACGATGTGATCCACCAACCACTCTGATGGATCTACGCCGAATCTCCGTTGAGGAGTGGGACAATCTAGACCAACAGTGGGTTGATGAACTTGCACATAGTATGCGACGACGAATACAGGCATGCATCAGTGCAAAAGGACGTGCTACTGGGTATTAGAGGAACCGGTGTGTACAGCAACCTGGACCACCATCTCTGAAGGTCTCGCTGTATGTTAGTATAACATGCAATTTGTAATTTTCATGAGCAATAAAAAGGGCTGAAATAATGTTTATTTTGATCTCTATTCCAATTTTCTGTACAGGTTCCGGAACCCTCGGAACCGAGGTGGTGCAAAACTTTTTTTGATGTGTGTACATGTCTACTGCTTCGACGAAGACTCGATGCTGGGGGATTTGTGGTGACACTATTTGTATTTACTGTCAGAAATGATTGATTTGTCGTCAGTAGGGGATTAAAATTGAAGCTGCCCGCTGGGTACCAACTACAATACCACCCATACTATCGGAGTATGTAAAATAAATCGTTTTCAGGGACAACTCATTATGCCACATTTAAAAGACCCAAAATCTCCGCGATTAGCGATGTTTTACAGAAGCTCGAAGCCTAGCGCTGACTTCAATGCGTGTTGCCTGTAATAGCTTCCACAACGAAACTCTATCTCGAAATCTGACAGAGGATCCAAAGACATTCTGGTCCTAAGCAAAGTACACCGGTTTCCACTGGTGCAGTGTGTGATACCACTGATAGTATTACCGATGACAGCGCCATTAAAGATAATTTGTTAAACTTAATTTCCCGATATTTCTTCACCAAAGAAGACGAAGTAAATATTCTACAATTCGATTCCAGAACAGCTACCAACATGAATAACTTAAATGGTGATATCCTCGTTGTAGTGAAGCAGCTGAAGTCTTCCAGTCCAAAAAGTATACCAATTAGGTTCATTCCAGAGTACTTAGCAATCGTATACAACCGTTCACTCGACGAAAGAAACCCACCAAAAGATTGGAAACTTGCACTGGTCACACCAGCACTCAAGAAAGGAAGTAGGAGTAATCCGAAGAGTTACAGAGCCATATCCGTGACATCGATTTACAGTAGCATTGAGCAACACACGTTGTGTTCGTACATTATGAATTATCTTGAAGAAAATGGTCTGTTGTCACACAGTCAGCACTACATCAGAAAATATCATTCTTATGACACTCAACTACGTGTAGCTTCATTTTTTTGTTGACAGGGGATTTCAGATTGATTCCATATTTCTATTTTTCCAGAAAGCTTTTGACACCGTTACTGACTGGAGACATCTAATCAATGGAGTATTTCTTCAGCTGTGAGACCAGATTCGTGATTTCTTGTGAGAATTTAATCATGATAAGTCATCGAGCAAAACAGAAGTGATATCTGTCGTTCCCGAATGAAGTGCTGTAGGCCCTCTGCTGTTCCTAATCTACATAAATCTGAGCAGCCCTCTAACATTGTTTGCAAAATGATGCTGTCATTTAGCGTCAAGTAAAATTATCAGAGCATCAAAACCAATTACAAAATGATTTAGACAAAATGTCTGTACGGTAGGAAAAGTGGCAATTGTCCATGAATAAGGAAAAGTGTGAGGTCACAGGCATAAGAAATAAATATATCCTTAAGTTTCGGTTACACGATCAATCACACAAATTTAAGGGCAGTAATTTCAACTAAACATCAAGGAATTACAGTTACTAAAAACTTAAACAGGAACAGTGACATAGAAATGTTGTGGGGAAGGCAGACCTAGGACTACATTTTATTGGCAGAACACTTACAAAATGCAACAGGTCTACTAAAGAGACTGCCTTCACTATGCTTGTCCATCCTCTGCTAGACTACTGCTGTTTAGTATGGGATCCTTACCAGATAGAACTGACGGAGGACATCGAAAAAGTTCATAGCAGGGGCAGCTCGTTTTGTATTATCGCGAAATTGGAGAGTGAGTGTAACGGACATGATAGGCGAATTGCGGTCTCAGTCATTAAAACAAAGGTGTTCTTCGTTGCGGCGAGATCTCACGAAATTTCGATCACGAACATTCTCTTATAAACGTGAAAATATGATCATCGGATCATACGAGAAATCAGAGCTCGAACAAAAAGATATAAAGGTTCATTTTTCCCACTAGCTGTTGGAGAGCGGAACGGTAGATAAATAGTCTAAAGCTGGTTCAAAGAAAGCTCTGCCAGGCGCATAAGAGTGAATTGGAGAGAAATCATGTAGATATAGATAACTATCATTCATGGCGATACATTAAAGACTCTTATCTATCTTCTTGCTAGGATCCAACATCACGCTATTGATATAAAGATGTGCCGGTGACATCTATGTGTCATATGTGAGGACGCGCCTGAAAACACTCAAAAAAATTTCAACTGACTTGTTGCAGTTTCCTGCGTTTCTATTTGTATCCGAGTACGTCCATTTCATGATCATACTGTTCAACCACTTGCGAACGGCTACACAGCCCGAACTGCACAATGATGAACTCATTATAAAAGGACATCTTAATCCAACCAACGACTGCCAACGCTGCATAAGGCTATCATTCATAAAACATTTATAACGACTCCGAGCAATCTGAACGTTTACAGCTCACCTGCATCTCGAGCGACGAATACGAAATTATGTACGGGCAATAACTACTCAGCTCACTCGCTAGCCGGAAGCCACTAAAGATAACGCCAAATTACCTTCGCAAAAGGACACTGGAGTAAGAAAGGTGCTCAATGTGAAGATGAAACGTGCCGAAGAGCTAAATGCACCTTCTAGAGCGGAGTTGCTTCGGCAGTACTGAGGACGCGACGTAAGTGACTGAAACTTGCCGTGAGAAACAATTTTTACGCCGGCTCACCTTCAGCAGCAGCTTTCACGTTGCATGCACGCGTCAGGGGAACCACCGCAGGCACGGAATCATAGCTGGAGCTCCACCTAAGAAAGACTCATCAACATTCGTATAAGTAAAGCTCGTATAAGTTAAAAGCGAGAGTCTACTCGTTTATTATAATTTTTATAGTAGAAAAATGAAATCCTCAGTATTTATAAAGCACACGTCTTCTGCTTGGAATCACACTAATTGGATTAGAATTGTCTTCAGTGAGGTGTCCCGCATAGAACTGAGCCCCAATGACCAGTAAAGACATGTGTGGAGAAGGCCCGGAAAGCGGTCGGATACAACCTAACTGTCGCTCCACATATGACCCAACAACTGGGAGTGACGATCTGGGGTGCCATTTCTGTTCATAACAAGACTCCTTTGGTTGTCGCTCGCGGCGCCCTTACAGCACAGCCGCACGTCTACGATATTCTGGTCCCATTTTGTTGCCCATCATGGCAAGCCTTCCTGGACTTACATTTCACCAAGATAACGTCCGCCCGCACACGCCGAGAGTTTCTACTGCTTGTCTTTGTGCTTGCCAAACCCTTTATCAGCAAGGTCGCCGGATCTCTCCCCAATTAAGAACGTATGGAGCATTGTGGCTAGGTTCATCCAACCAGCTCAGCACTTTGACGATCTAGCGCGCCAATTGGACGGAATTTGGGACGATATCCGTCAGAAGAACATCTGACAACTCTATCAAACAAAGCCTAGCCGAATAACTGCTTGCATAAGGGCCAGTGCCAAAACAACAGTCCGGAACCGCGCGACTGCTACGGTCGCAGGTTCGAATCCTGCCCCGGTCATGGATGTGTGTGATGTCCTTAGGTTAGTTAGGTTTAAATAATTCTAGGTTCTAGGGGACTGATGACCTCAGATGTTAAGTCCCATAGTGCTCAGAGCCATTTGAATCATTTGAAACAAAACAACATGTTATCGACTTACTCGATTTGTGAAGTTTTTTCTCTTGAACGAAACAACCAGTTTCTCTCAAAATGTAATCACCTGCTTGTTTGTACATGTATGTCTTATCAAGAATGGATGTCACACACCATTCTTACAGCACATTTCTGTGCAATGAATGCTTTGTGTCTATGTTTGGAGCTCTAATGCTTTCATCATCAGAACCACTAGTTAAACGTAGATCAAATGTTGCTGAAACGAAGCGGTTAAAGAGATTTATAATATATGCTTTCCAATTCAAGTTCTGATAAATATGCACACCCAGTAATTACGAATGATCAGTTTTACATTCTGTACTTCCTTCCCCCCCCCCCCCCCCTCCATGCTGCACTGTTACTGATTATCATACCGGGTGGCTATAATTGAAGTGCAGCTACACACAGAGGTCCATTGTGGGTCGTAATTGTCGTACGGAAGCGGAACTTGGTAGATATGCTAACGCGTTGGCGTGGAAGCGATTTACACTGGAAACGGATGACCATCCTTATTAAGCTGAAACTTGGTCGTGACAACGCCAGCTATTCATGACGAGTTGCAGAATGTATTAGTAGCAGTAATCAGGCTCCCAAATGCCATATTTCGGGGATCAGCTGCTGTTGTGATGTGGACTTACTATTCCAGACATTCTGCCGGTTGGAACGCAACCAACACAATCAGATTAATGTTTTCGCTTTGGTCTGTAGCCACAATAATAAAACATCGCGACTATAGATTAAAGCAAATAATTGTTTCTGACGATGTTGATTGTTGATGGAAAAACACAGGCGTAAATAGTTATAAGGAACACAAGACAGCTCTCTGAAAGAGGGCAGTGTCTGACGGGTTGCCGAATCTGAAGGCGCAGCAAAGCGGTCGCTTCTTGTGTGGCTATTGGATGTAGCGCGAACACAGCAGGAGACGACGACACCTTACTGGGGTACTTGTATAGATGAGAGACTTTATTTTACAAAAATGTCCCAGGAACAGGAAGCAGTTGTGAGACTCTTGATGTTTTTCCGTCGTTCACCTTGTCCGCTAAATTAAAAGTGCTAGTTTTTTGCTGGTTCTCCTAATAGTATATCTGTTTAATCATTGCAGTATTTGCCATACTGAGATGACATCCCGTACACACCTTGCATACGAAGACTAAGAGAACGTGTAAAGTGAAGTACCCATGTCAAAGGACTACAGCAAACCCAGCCTGTAATGTTTTAACGATATTCTCAATTCTCGCTAAAACATTGAGGATGTAGAGGCTGACGACCTGTCTCTTAGGACCATTATTTTCTGCAGAATAGTCTCTCTGCGCCTAGAGCACCTATTCTACTGATGGTCGGTCCATAGACGACTGATTTCTTTGAATAGACGGCCCTGATCCGAAATGGCTTCAGTTCTAAGTAAGATATTCATAGCACTCTCGTGGGCTGATAACAGAACATAGCCTAAGTATATACACTCCTGGAAATGGAAAAAAGAACACATTGACACCGGTGTGTCAGACCCACCATACTTGCTCCGGACACTGCGAGAGGGCTGTACAAGCAATGATCACACGCACGGCACAGCGGACACACCTGCAACCGCGGTGTTGGCCGTCGAATGGCGCTAGCTGCGCAGCATTTGTGCACCGCCGCCGTCAGTGTCAGCCAGTTTGCCGTGGCATACGGAGCTCCATCGCAGTCTTTAACACTGGTAGCATGCCGCGACAGCGTGGACGTGAACCGTATGTGCAGTTGACGGACTTTGAGCGAGGGCGTATAGTGGGCATGCGGGAGGCCGGGTGGACGTACCGCCGAATTGCTCAACACGTGGGGCGTGAGGTCTCCACAGTACATCGATGTTGTCGCCAGTGGTCGGCGGAAGGTGCACGTGCCCGTCGACCTGGGACCGGACCGCAGCGACGCACGGATGCACGCCAAGACCGTAGGATCCTAGGCAGTGCCGTAGGGGACCGCACCGCCACTTCCCAGCAAATTAGGGACACTGTTGCTCCTGGGGTATCGGCGAGGACCATTCGCAACCGTCTCCATGAAGCTGGGTTACGGTCCCGCACACCGTTAGGCCGTCTTCCGCTCACGCCCCAACATCGTGCAGCCCGCCTCCAGTGGTGTCGCGACAGGCGTGAATGGAGGGACGAATGGAGACGTGTCGTCTTCAGCGATGAGAGTCGCTTCTGCCTTGGTGCCAATGATGGTCGTATGCGTGTTTGGCGCCGTGCTGGTGAGCGCCACAATTAGGACTGCATACGACCGAGGCGCACAGGGCCAACACCCGGCATCATGGTGTGGGGAGCGATCTCCTACACTGGCCGTACACCACTGGTGATCGTCGAGGGGACACTGAATAGTGCACGGTACATCCAAACCGTCATCGAACCCATCGTTCTACCATTCCTAGACCGGCAAGGGAACTTGCTGTTCCAACAGGACAATGCACGTCCGCATGTATCCCGTGCCACCCAACGTGCTCTAGAAGGTGTAAGTCAACTACCCTGGCCAGCAAGATCTCCGGATCTGTCCCCCATTTTGCATGTTTGGGACTGGAGGAAGCGTCGTCTCACGCGGTCTGCACGTCCAGCACGAACGCTGGTCCAACTGAGGCGCCAGGTGGAAATGACATGGCAAGCCGTTCCACAGGACTACATCCAGCATCTCTACGATCGTCTCCATGGGAGAATAGCAGCCTGCATTGCTGCGAAAGGTGGATATACACTGTACTAGTGCCGACATTGTGCATGCTCTGTTGCCTGTGTCTATGTGCCTGTGGTTCTGTCAGTGTGATCATGTGATGTATCTGACCCCAGGAATGTGTCAATAAAGTTTCCCCTTCCTGGGACAATGAATTCACGGTGTTCTTATTTCAGTTTCCAGGAGTGTAGATTGGTGTCTGCCAAAATTTGTGACGCAAAGAACTAATTTATTTTCTGTATGCTAGTATATTCATAAGGGTATTCCGCATTTTTCTCCGCCTCCGTGAACTGATCTTGGGAGGAGGGGGGTGGGGCGAAACTTACTAGTCAACTTGCGTCACAACTGCTTATGGCCAGTTAGTAGAAATACTGTACGTATTATTGCAAATCCGACATTGTAAGTTCTTGGTCCTCGAAGTATTCAATGAAGAAATGTAATGCTGTGAGTGACAGAAATAGCATCAAATTGTTCGAAAATCATCAGAAACTTGTATCCACTATTGGATAAACACCTCCTCTAAATTTGTTCATTTATTACGATTTATAGCCATATGCAAGCAAATGTCTACTGCATTTTCCCTAAGATTACAGCATCGCCCTCGATTATATCATCGTCAGCGCCTCTTCGGATGCCTCGGAATCCGGCAAAAAACTTATATTATCCATCCGTTATCAATTCAGCAACAAGTCCAGCCCAATTCTCTTTCACTCTATTTCATTTTCGTTACGATCATGATGAAGTCTTCGGCACACTTTAGTTGCCTGACCAGCATTTTAAATTACTGTTCGATCAAGTAATTCTCTACATAATTTCATTGCTGCTCGGTTGGTTGGTTGATATGGGGCAGGGGCCAAACAGTGAGGTCATCTTCCTTGCTGGCTAAGGAACTATCAGTTATTGAAGGTATCGTGTTTCAAGTCTAATTCTAAGCTTTCTGTCTCAGTTAGATCAAAAAATTTGTTTCGAAATCCCTGCTTAATTCACAAAAAGTATTCTGTGCCGTTTTTGATGTTCTGCTTATTTATTTATGTATCCACCAAGTCTTAGTCTTGGACTTCCATGAACACAAAATGGTTCTATGAATTCCTAGGTTAATTTGTGAAATTTTCTTTTTGTTGTGTTGATTACGTACACTGCCTGAAAAAAAAAAATGAATCTCCCAGAAGACTTCATCGGATTTCAGTGTGCTTCGTACGCGTACTTTCCTTCGGCGGATATGTAAATGATTAGAGTTGCAGTTGTGACATACGCAACGACCACCACTGTGCGTTAGCAATATTAGTGTTTAGTGTCATTGCCAGGTCTGGTAGGCTTTATCCAGGGCGTGAACAGTGTCAAATGTTGAGTGATCACTGTGAGGGACACGGAGATCCCACGTACTCATGTGAGACGAAGTTATCAGCACCTGAAAGAGTTTTAATGTGGCCTCATTACAGGTTTCCACTTGGCCGGCTGGTCGAATCGTGCAGCATCCAGATTTGTGGGGCATTCGGATGTGACGGTGGCCCGACGTTCGACGGTGTGGGAACCTGAGGGCAGCCATGCTCTTCGTCAAGTTTCCGATCGTCACAAGGGAAGACCGTCGTGTTGTGCTCCGAGCACATCGTAACACCTTCTCATCTTCGCCTGGCATCTGAGAGCAGGTACTGGACTCCATGCAGCTTGCAAACCGCACCCCTGGTCGGAGACGGACTAGTAAATTGAAGTCCCATGCGTAAGCTGCCGTTAACACCACAAGTGGCTGCATTAAGAGTATTGCAGTAACCGGGAAACATGAGTTGCTGATGAATGACGCTGCATTGTCTTCAGCGACGAATCGCAGTTCTTCTTTACCCTGGATGACCAACACCGGTGAATATGGAAGAGACCTGGGGAGAGGTTCCATTCTTATAGTGTCTTGGAGAATCACAGCGATGTTACTTCTAGCTTCACTATATGAGAAGCTATCGAGAACTACATCACGTCACGGCTGGTAGTAACTGAAGGAACCCTGACGACACAGCGGTATGCCACGGACGTCTTGCATCTTCATGTGTTAGCTCTCATGTGACAGTGTCGTGATGCCATTTTTCAACAGGATACTGCTCGTCCACATGAGGAACGTATCCTTATGAGCTGCCTGCGTGATGCTGCGGTACTCTTACAGCAAGCAATATCCCCTTCTCTGTCTCCGAGAGAACCAGTGAGAGTCCAACTAGGACGTCAACTCCGTCCCGGCGCCACTATCCAAGATATCAATTGCTGTTTTGCCTCGGGAGAGGACACACGTGATACCTTATCCAACCGAATAAGTGCATGCATCCAGACCATAGGGTATGCAGTGTCTGATTGGTAAGTGGACTCATACTGCCAAGTTCTTTGCAAATTTAAATTGTGATCACTGATCACTGAACCCGTTTAGTTTTTCTCCTCTGGTTACGGTGCTTCACTTTGTTCTCAGGCAATGTATTTTTTTCATTCCCGTAACTTAGTTTCAGCTCTACTTCCATTCTTTCTATTACGTTCTTTCAGTACAGCTATGACTTCATTAGAGACAGCCAGAACACTTTCTGTAATTGCATAATCTTGTAAACTGATATCCTGGATATGAAAGTGTTAAGAAAAAAATATACTGACGTAGGTTGAATTAGTACCTTGTTTCTCGAGCTCTGCTAGTTAGTACATGAACAGCAAGTCAAGATAATCACGCTTCCAAAACCAGAGTACAGTATCCGTCCAGTTTTCTGCTAATGAGCTATGTTCGTGGACAGCGGCGAGCAAAAGAGACTTTACATGTGTTTCGATATGCGGCTGTGGGAGGATGGCCCAAGGACAAAAATGTTCAAATATGTGTGAAATCTTATGGGACTTAACTGCTAAGGTCATCAGTCCCTAAGCTTACATACTACTTAACCTAAATTATCCTAAGGACAAACACACACATCCATGCCCGAGGGAGGCCTCGAACCTCCGCCGGGACGAGCCCAAGAACAAGGCGAGGGACGTGGTAGGGGGAGGTCTTAGGAGAAGATTTTCAAAAATTGTCCTGAATAAGGTCCATGAAGAGGGTGTTCGTACTTTTAATAAGTATCGATGTTGATCATCTTGGATAGGCTCCTTCAGTTAAGCAGTTCAGTGCACTGTTGCCTACTTGCCTTCCTCACAGCGTACTGGCATTAAGGCAGGCTTCCCTGACGCTCTCGCAATCAGCGCGCTAGCGGAACTAATGGCGTTACCTGCTCCCCGTTTCCACTATAAAAAACACAAAACTCTGAGGTTGTTAACGAGAGTCCAACGCAAGAGTTTTTCTTCAGCTATTTCATGATATGTCAGAGTCATCTGCCTGAACGATACTCTGGCTGCTAACAGCTAAACGATTTTATTGAAACAAATAGCTTCTTATGCTCATCCAAGGCTATTCGTGTTATGAAAAAGCCTCATTCCTACAAAGGATTCACCTAGAGAGACCAGTGGAGTCGAGAGAGATATAGGTCCTGGTGGAACACGACCCCCACAATCGAAGTAATCATCACGGATCGTGATATAGGCATGTAAGAGACCACGTAAATCACTGTATTAACATCATGAATGTGTATTCACAGGTCGAGCAATATTTATTTTTAAAAAAAAGGAAGGAAAAAATATCGTAGTAAACTCCTCCCTGCTAAACCCAGGATGTCCGAAAGTAGAATAGTTACGTGTTCGGGTCTCTAACGGGACACTTTTCAGGGGGAGTTAACACGTGGAAGATGAATAAGTTTTCGTATCGAAATGAGAAACTGTAGAAGCAGTAATGTTGTAACACAGCAAAAAAAGCTTAATAAATAGATGGACAGGTTGATTTTAGTATTAACAGCAATTGATGAAGTGAATTGGGAAGGAAACAGAAGATTATCGACTAACAGCAAAATCATCAGCAGTCCTGTGGTAACAACCTATGTAATTTTCTCTCTTCCAGATTGACTCTACTGACGTTCGTCTCGCTATTAACCAATCGATCGATACCGCTTTTGTCGATATTTGTGCAATTCTCGGTTTTTGCTGGGATGCTGCCTTTTATTGTATTAATTCATTATTTCTATTCCTTTACCCTATTAGACAGTCACGAAAATATTCCATACGCTTTTTATACAAAAATATGTGCGTCCTGAAAAACTAGTCATCCGGCTACTTTTACGTTCAACCTAAACAAAATCTGATATAAATAATTATCAATGTAGATACAAATTATATTTTACAGTAGTAATACATGAAAAACTATTTTTCTAAAACACGAAATCAGTGTCACAGAATCGCTCACTGTAACTACTTGGAAAATGTTTTTTGCTATACGAGAATCATTGGCTGTAAGTTTATTCCATGTCA
This sequence comes from Schistocerca cancellata, assembly GCF_023864275.1. NCBI lineage: Eukaryota > Metazoa > Arthropoda > Insecta > Orthoptera > Acrididae > Schistocerca > Schistocerca cancellata. The sequence goes on along the minus strand of NC_064633.1, from coordinate 316,305,706 downwards.
GACAGGCTGTTTTCTGTGTCTAGGTTAGTATGTTCTGGTTCCACTGCGCAAAATTTCCTGTCTGTTTTGTAATATAATATCGAGAAGTAAAGTTATGAATCTGACTTGAAGAAGTATCTGATGAAAAGTTTGTCAAGTACTATGTTTGGGTTCAAGAAGGACGCCGAAATAAATCAGCAACAGTAAAAGAAAATTAGTGTTTCAGTTGTTTAAAAATCACAACCCGGACAAACCATTTAAAAATCTATCAGATAACAAGATATATACAGATCCATGTTTTACATTTTCGATGAATTATTTTTATCTTGCAAAAATACGATGACTCGAGAAGATGCAAGTTCAATATTTTTACGTTTATTGCCAGTGAAGAGTTATGGAAGTTTTCCTTTTCAATACTGTCAAGCAGCACATTGATCGAATTATTCTTCTTCACCCATATGCCAATGTTCATGCCCAAGCAACAAGATGGTCATGAAATAAATATAAACACCGGCAAAAATAGGACATAGGATATTGGGACATCACAGAAGGACAATACGGTCTGGGTTGAGTTTAGGAGAGGAGGTGGGTTTAGTGGAGGGTAGACATAAGCAATATGGTATCAACTGTACTGCATTGTAGGCGAATATTTACTGATGAAATACTGCGGTGCAGTTCATAACAAAGCGCGGATACATATTCAAATCATAATCTAGTGATGAATAGTGGATTGAAATTCGAGAGCATTAAACGGTTCATTACAGATTCTCAATAAGACGCGAGGGGGAAATATGAAAGACACTGACCTCCAGACCAAGCAAAGGCACTGCTGTTGGTTCTGTAGGAAATGAGTTCAGTATAACAAAGAGAAAACACCTAAGAATATAGTACCCCCCCCCCCCTTTAGATACTGCAAGGTCAACCATCGTCACTTTAGTAATTCCTACTTAAGAAAATTTAATGTATTCATTTTACGAATAATTCATGATCTAGCTGAGGTCGACGGAAATGGGCAGGCCATCTACTACATGTGTGTCGCAATATAATTTCAAGGAGAAAAAAAGATAGGAAGTATTCCACATTGGAGCTTCTGGCATAATACTGTTCATAACACGAACTACATTTGCGTCAAAGTGTCGTTCTCGATACAGATAACGACCGAGAAAACGTTTATAACTGTGAGTAATCTTTGTTATTGTTCCTATGCACAAAACCTTGGCAGAAGAGCATGTTACATGTGAGATAAGAGAAATTACCAGAGGAAACTGGTTGTGTAAACTTATTATTTATTACTGAATGTGACTTATCAGGAGCGACTTCTAGAAAACGCACCACGACTATTCTCGATAAAAATTATATATATATATATATATATATATATTTTATACTACCCATGCCTGTGGCGCTGTAAACAACAGAAAACACCAAAATGTGGGGCACAACAAATTTTATCTTTTCCTTCTTAGTAGAATGTGCAATTGCTAATTGGCATACCAAGACTGTTCTTGTTGCTATTCATCAGTGTACATTTCCAGTACTGCAACTGCAAATAATAGCACTCGGTGAAACAAACTACAACTAAAAATTTTATATTTCTGTTCTCAGTAGTATCAGCACACAAATGAAAAATAAAATTTTCACAAAGACTGAAGGTTCAACGCCCTGAAATAGTATTAAACGCTCTTTTTCCCAGCATTGAAAACCATCACCTGTAATTTCCTTTTTGATCATAACACAATATAGAACAATTCTTACGTGTATATTTTAAAAATGATTTGAAAAATAACATACAAAGGAAATAAAATCTTTATGAACTAGAAAACCGGGTAATTAACATTAGCAGGGAACTAGAAAACGAACCCTCAAACAAGTAGACATCGATGAACTGCAATATGGCAACGAAATACCGGCCCTTCATTCGACAGTCAACATAAAGGAGGAGACAATAGTACGTACATCACTTAAGTGCAAAAATCCTGCGCTCTGCAAAGGTAAACTCTTATGATTTATTCATTCAACTGTGGATCATCAGTAGTCGTTCACACCTGGCAGATAATCCAAAAATGTTTCACCGACAGTCGTTCGGATTAAGTACATTCATGCATATTACAGCAATTTTCCTTTAAAAAAGAAAAAGAGACATTTTCTGGGTGGTCGAGTCACATACACTAAATTTTTTTTCCGGCAGTGAGAACACGTGGCTGTTAATACGTTTGGCTGTAGTTACAGGGTAATTGATACACACAGTCTTTTAAGAAGAGACTGAGAATTAAGGTGCAAACTGCATATAGCCTCAGCAAAGTTTGCTGACTACGGAAAACTTTCATACATATTAACAAATACACTAATATCATATCGATATTAGTTCCAACCTAAGATACTTGCTACGTAAGTGACATTTAAGCAGGATTCAAAATTGATGGTATCGAGAATCATTACCCCGGCATCAGTGTGTGGCAATCAAAATCTGACGGCGGACAATTTGATTTCCTGAATTTGAGGAGTAGGATAGCCATCTTTGAAGGCTAGAGATTTTAGCTATAATTTGACGCAGCTTATGTTCCAAGTACGGTATGTTCTACATCTACATCTACTTCCATACTCCTCAAGTCACCTGACGGTGTGTGGCGGAGGGTACCTTGAGTACCTCTATCGGTTCTCCCTTCTATTCCAGTCTCGTATTATTCGTGGAAATAAGGATTGTCGGTATGCCTCTGTGTGGGATCTAATCTCTCTGATTTTATCCTCATGGTCTCTTCGCGAGATATACGTAGGAGGGAGCAATATACTGCTTGACTCCTCGGTGAAGGTATGTTCTCGAAACTTCAACAAAAGCCCGTACCGAGCTACTGAGCGTCTCTCTTGCAGAGTCTTCCACTGGAGTTTATCTATCATCTCCGTAACGCTTTCGCGATTACTAAATGATCCTTTAAGGAAGCGCGCTGCTCTCCGTTGGATCTTCTCTATCTCTTCTATCAACTCTATCTGACACGGATCCCACACTGCTGAGCAGTATTCAAGCAGTGGGCGAACAAGCGTACTGTAACCTGCTTCCTTTGCTTTCGGATTTTCATTTCCTTAGGATTCTTCCAATGAATCTCAGTCTGGCATCTGCTTTACCGACGATCAACTTTATATGATCATTCCATTTTAAGTCACTCCTAATGCGTATTCCCAGATAATTTATGGAATTAACAGCTTCCAGTTGCTGATCTGCTATATTGTAGCTAAATTATAAGGGATCTTTCTTTCTATGTATTCGCAGCACATTACACTTGTCTACATTGAGATTCAATTGGCATTCCCTGCACCATGCGTCAATTCGCTGGAGATCCTCCTGCATTTCAGTACAATTTTTCGCCGCGCGGGATTAGCCAAGCGGTCAGAGGCGCGGCAGTCATGGACTGTGCGGCTGGTCCCGGCGGAGGTTAGAGTCCTCCCTCGGGCATGGGTGTGTGTGTTTGTCCTTAGGATAATTTAGGTTAAGTAGTGGGTAAGCTTAGGGACTGATGACCTTAGCAGTTAAGTCCCATAAGATTTCACACAAATTTGAAAAAGTACAATTTTACATTGTTACAACCTCTCGATATACCACAGAATCATCCTCAAAAAGCCTCAGTGAACTTCCGATGTCATCCACAAGGTCATTTATGTATATTGTGAATAGCAGCGGTCCTACGACATTCCCCTGCGCCACACCTGAATCACTCTTACTTCGGAAGACTTCTCTCCATTGAGAATGACATGCTGCGTTCTGTTATCTAGGAACTCTTCAATCCAATCACACAATTGGTCTGATAGTCCATATGCTCTTACTTTGTTAATTAAACGACTGTGGGGAACTGTATCGAACGCGTTGCGGAAGTCAAGAAACACGGCATCTTCCTGGGAACCCGGGTCTATGGCCGTTTCTATGGCCCTCTGAGTTCGTTTTAACTATTAATTTATAGCAACTCTATTGTATATGTTAAGTATCATATAAAAGAATGTCAATTTTGATTGTTTCCCTATGATTTCATTTCAATCAGAATCTCAGTGAGTGTAGTCACGACTCTAAGAACACATTTTGAAACCACAGAAACAAAATAATATCAAATAAACACAGATTCAGAAGTCGGAGCACTATATATATCTCGTCATTTTCTCGACAGTTCACGCGGATGTAAAGAGTCGCTGTAAATGCCCCGCGAAGGATTAGAAAAGTAACAGCAGCGCCAAGACCTGCTCATTACTTACAGTAATTTTCTGCTCGCGCACCATGGCTGGCAGTGTGTCGTGTAGTTGCAATATGTATAGGCGGCGCGTGCAGACACTCGCTGGTTAGCAGTAGATGCGCGACTGAGCGCCGCCGGGCGATCCCGGCCTCCCTTCCCCTCCACGCACCGCCGCCGCCCACAGCAATCACACGTCGCCACTGAGAGCCAAGACGTACTTTCCGCATCTAACCGCGTCGTCGACTGCATGGAAGCTGTTTATAGGACACGGTTACCGTCGCTATACGAACGTCATTCTAAAAGTAAGGATCGTTTGCTTCTACAGACATACCGGGTGACCAAAAAGTCAGTATAAATTTGAAAACTGAATAAATCACGGAATAATGTAGATAGAGACAGGTACAAATTGACACACATGCTTGGAACGACATGGGGTTTTATTAGAGCAAAAAAAAAAAAAAAAAAAAAAAACATACCAACGTTCAAAAAATATCCGACAGATGGCGCTTCATCTGATCAGAATAGCAATAATTAGCATAACAAAGTAAGACAAGATGATGTTGTTTTCAGGAAACGCTCAATATGTCCACCATCATTCGTCAACAATAGCTGTAGTCGAGGAATAATGTTGTGAACAGCACTATGAAGCATGTCCGGAGTTATGGCGAGGCATTGGCGTCGGATGTTTTCTTTCAGCATCCCTAGAGATGTCGGTCGATCACGATACACTTGCGACTTCAGGTAACCCCAAAGCCAATAATCGCACGGACTGGGGTCTGGTGACCTGGGAGGAATAGCATGACGAAAGTGGCGGCTGAGCACACGATCATCACCAAACGACGCGTGCAAGAGATCGCGTCCAGCAATATGGGGTGGAGCGCCATCCTGCATAAACATCGTACGTTCCAGCAGGTGTTTATCAGCCAGGCTGGGGATGATGCGATTCTGTAACATATCGGCGTACCTCTCACAGGTCACGGTAGCAGTTTTGCTGTCCAGCGCCATCTGTCGGACATTTTGTGAACTATGTTTTTTTTTTGTTCTGATAAAACCGCATGGCATTCCATGCATGTGTGTCAAGTTTTACCTCTCTATCTACATTATTCCGTGGTTTATTAAGTTTTCAAATTTATACTGACTTTTTGATCACCCTGTATTTATTCGAGAAAATGAATGAAAACTTGCTTTACAGCGTATTTTGTTATTTTTAAAGCACATCATATTCACCGTTGACTGTAAAAGTTATTTGTTTCACAGTAGCAGTTTCGGCATTTGAGCCTTTGTCAAGTGGCACTGCAACAGCTAAATGAATACAAAAATGAATCGCAAAGGGTATATACCACAAATATGTCACGTCGACGGTAGTACATTACAACAATGGTGAAAATAATCCATCACTTACATTTTGCTTCAGCTCATGTCAGACTAGTATCCTCTGACATGTATACATGTCTTTTTGTTTTATCGCCCTGCGCCACACGTGGGCGTGGGGGTGAGGGTGGGGGGTGGGTAAGTGCTGTCAGCGGCACAACAAAACGGCTCCTCAATAAATTGAGGATAAGAAAGTAAATAAGGGGAAAAACAAGAAACAGAATTGTGAGATATTTACAATGAATATAAAACTTTTACAAATTATAGAGTACAGCAATCAGTCGTCATTTTTGCAGGTTTTATTTGGCAAATCCAGACTTAGGCTACTGCCTGGCCATTATCAATGCACAATATCACAGTATCAATGCATGTCAGTTCCCTGTTTTTCGTGAATCTGTCACAGTTCTTTCAAGACTACTGTATCATACAGTAGTCTTGAAATAACAGTGACAGAATGACCAACATGGAACTGACATGCAATGATACTATAATATAGTGCAATGATAATGACCAGGCAGTAGCCTAAATCTAGATTTGCGAAATAAAACCTGAAAAAGGACGACTGATTGCTGTGCTCCATCATTTGAAAATTATATCACAGTCGTTGCGTGCACCCACGTTCCTAATGAAAGGTAACCTGATGTTCAAAAGTTTTCTTAAGTGAAAATAAATGGAAGATTTCTCAGATTCGAGAGATAGGACTTCCGGTTTTTTTAGTGAAAAACAGTAATAATAAAAGGTAAAACACCATAAGAGCACAGTTAAAAACATTTAGAACATGATGCCAAACAATGTTATTTAAAGCTGTTATCTTGGCACTAAAAGTGGGAAAGACTTGCCGTTGGATAGGGGGCCTGTTGTTGAAGAGGAAAAGGTTGCTCGGTGAGGAAGGTGCGTGTCATCATTTACCTTCCTTTTTCTTATTTCATCCCCCTCGCACCATGTGGGCGGAGGGTAGGCTGTCAAGACGGTGCAAGTCTCCGCTCTTCAGCCACATGATAGTAGAAATTTTGAAACATATTAAAATTTGGACATGGCGGTTGACAAAAATGAATGTTCGACACAACAAAAGTCAGATCGTCAGTTTCTAAGTTAAAAGGTAAAAAGTAGTCTATTTGACTGGAGACATAGGCGAACTATGAGTGGATGGAGACTGCCAGAGATAAGAGTCCTAAGGGAAAGTAGCTGTCGGGGTAGTGCTTTCGAAGGTGGTTGTGTGGGCGGATGTTTGAAGGGGGGCTTTGGAGAGTGAAGAGGAATGCTTTTCCGGACCAAGCCTCGTGTGTGGAGTGGTGAGGCAGGTAGTCATGACCAGAAGAGGGCGGGTGGGTTCTCCTAGATCTGGTAGGGCGGGTATACATCACGGCAGAATTCATGGTCGAGTAAGGGAAGACGAGTAAACTTTCGTTGGGGAGGACGGTGAGAGTGTGGAGGTGTAGTGTTGAAGGAATGTGTCAGTAAAGGTGCGACAGAGAACCAGGGTCCCTGAGCAGGGGGGAAACTAGCGTGTGGATGGTGTCATGTTCAGGGGTAACGTAGGTTACTCAGAAGTGTTCAGGATGGAAGAGCAGGGAGGGGAATTTAAACAGTTGCTAGAGGATTCGGGTAGAGGTGGGTAAGCGGATCTGAAAGGCTAGGTGGAGGGCACCACTTTAGAGAACATGGAAGACTTGATAAAGGAAGAGAGGAGCGGAAGTCCAAGCCATTTTTGCAAAGCCATGTCATCGTCAAAACTAAACTTTTTCACTATATAAATACAGTAACATCAAGGGAATGCGAAGGTCTGTACAGCGTGAAAACGATTTTAATTAGGTGAACTGTTACCAGTTAACATCCTTCACATAAATAGCTAGAAATCAGTGTTCTAAAACATTGTTTACATACGAGTTGAGGTCGTTGAAGTGAGACTAAAATAACGAGTTATTCTGTCTGTGCGCTTACCAAAGGTAGTATATTCCAGCGATGATAGTCATAAACTTCATATCATAATGTCTCTTTACATCTGTTTACAGCATACAGCTTTCTATATGAAGGTACAAGGGGACAGGATAGAAAACTACACTCCTGGAAATGGAAAAAAGAACACATTGACACCGGTGTGTCAGACCCACCATACTTGCTCCGGACACTGCGAGAGGGCTGTACAAGCAATGATCACACGCACGGCACAGCGGACACACCAGGAACCGCGGTGTTGGCCGTCGAATGGCGCTAGCTGCGCAGCATTTGTGCACCGCCGCCGTCAGTGTCAGCCAGTTTGCCGTGGCATACGGAGCTCCATCGCAGTCTTTAACACTGGTAGCATGCCGCGACAGCGTGGACGTGAACCGTATGTGCAGTTGACGGACTTTGAGCGAGGGCGTATAGTGGGCATGCGGGAGGCCGGGTGGACGTACCGCCGAATTGCTCAACACGTGGGGCGTGAGGTCTCCACAGTACATCGATGTTGTCGCCAGTGGTCGGCGGAAGGTGCACGTGCCCGTCGACCTGGGACCGGACCGCAGCGACGCACGGATGCACGCCAAGACCGTAGGATCCTACGCAGTGCCGTAGGGGATCGCACCGCCACTTCCCAGCAAATTAGGGACACTGTTGCTCCTGGGGTATCGGCGAGGACCATTCGCAACCGTCTCCATGAAGCTGGGCTACGGTCCCGCACACCGTTAGGCCGTCTTCCGCTCACGCCCCAACATCGTGCAGCCCGCCTCCAGTGGTGTCGCGACAGGCGTGAATGGAGGGACGAATGGAGACGTGTCGTCTTCAGCGATGAGAGTCGCTTCTGCCTTGGTGCCAATGATGGTCGTATGCATGTTTGGCGCCGTGCAGGTGAGCGCCACAATCAGGACTGCATACGACCGAGGCACACAGGGCCAACACCCGGCATCATGGTGTGGGGAGCGATCTCCTACACTGGCCGTACACCACTGGTGATCGTCGAGGGGACACTGAATAGTGCACGGTACATCCAAACCGTCATCGAACCCATCGTTCTACCATTCCTAGACCGGCAAGGGAACTTGCTGTTCCAACAGGACAATGCACGTCCGCATGTATCCCGTGCCACCCAACGTGCTCTAGAAGGTGTAAGTCAACTACCCTGGCCAGCAAGATCTCCGGATCTGTCCCCCATTGAGCATGTTTGGGACTGGATGAAGCGTCGTCTCACGCGGTCTGCACGTCCAGCACGAACGCTGGTCCAACTGAGGCGCCAGGTGGAAATGGCATGGCAAGCCGTTCCACAGGACTACATCCAGCATCTCTACGATCGTCTCCATGGGAGAATAGCAGCCTGCATTGCTGCGAAAGGTGGATATACACTGTACTAGTGCCGACATTGTGCATGCTCTGTTGCCTGTGTCTATGTGCCTGTGGTTCTGTCAGTGTGATCATGTGATGTATCTGACCCCAGGAATGTGTCAATAAAGTTTCCCCTTCCTGGGACAATGAATTCACGGTGTTCTTATTTCAATTTCCAGGAGTGTATATTTACGACAGAGCTCCGTAAAAATACGCATGTTATCTATTCATAAAGTCTTACACTGTCTTGGGTACTCATACAGAACATGGCAACAGTAATCTTACATATTACTTTGTTTGTGTATACGTTGCAGCTGATGAAGAAACATAGACGAAACAAAACGCTTGTCAGTGACACAGCCAACATTGCAGGACAGCAAATCGAGACAATACATCACAACACGCAATATCATAAGTGAAGGATATGTAATTGGAATGTAATTGAATAAAAACATATTTAAGTGTAATACTGAGTTTCAAAGTGCTTCAAAAATAATCAGAAAATGTAAAACGTAATTTTCAGTATTATGATGCATTGCTATAATAGATTAAATAGGGCAAGATAGATTCTAAAGATTAAAATGAAACGTAGAGCATAAAATTAATGACAAAAACGAACTTAGGAGATTATACTTGATTCTCCCTCAAGTATAAAAATTGCAGTACAATAGAAAACATCCCACATGCCCTACATACTAGCGAAAGATGACTGGTTTGATACAAGCCCGCGACGAATTCCTCTCCTGTCCTAACCTCTTCATCTCGGAGTAGCATTTGCAACCTACGCCTTCAATTATTTGCTGGATGTATCCAATCTCTGTCTTTCTCTACAGTTTTTAACCACTGCAGCTCCCTCTACACCATGTGAGTTTTTCTATGATGTCTTAACTGACGTCCTATCATCCCGTCCCTTCTTCTTAACAGTGTTTCCCATGCATTCCTTTCCTTGCCGATTCTGCGTAGAACGTCTTCATTCTTTATCTTACCAGCCCACTTCATTTTCGGCATTCGTCTGTAGCACCACATCTCAGATTCTTCCATTCTCTTCTGTTCCAGCTTTCAAACAGTTCATGTTTTACTACCGTACAATGCTGCGTTCCAAACATACATTCTCAGAAATTTCTTCCTTAAATTAAGACATGTGTTTGATACTAGTGTACCTCTCTTAGCCAGGAATTCCCTGTTTTCCAGTGCTAGTCTGCCTTTTATGTCCTCCTTGTTCCGTAGATCGTGTGTAATTTTGCTACCTAGGTAGCAGAATTCCGTGACTTCATCTACGTCATGATCACCATCCCTGATGTCTAGTATCTCGCTGTTCTCATTTCTGCTGCTTCTCGTTATTTTCGTCTTACTTCGACTTACTCTCATTCCATATTTTGCACTCATTAGACACTTCATTCCATTTCTTCTCTTCGACTGAAAACAACAAGAGCTGTATTGCACAAATACAAATGAAATACTGTAGCAGTGCCTGACGTACTTTATGTTACTCAAATGTGTATAAAACAGAATTATTTCAAGTTTTAAAATAAGTGTTATAGTCTGTGTGATGGCCAAGCTATGGGTTCATCCGTTAATCTATGCTATCTGAAGTTTTTATGGGCAATTTAGAACAAGTTTTCTTACAGAAACAGCCACTGAACTGTCAATTTAAGTACTGGTTCAGATATGTCGATGATGTGCTTTGTTTGTGGAACGCTACCACTAGACCGATACAGTACTACAGCATTTAAACACACAACATAAGAAAATTCAGTTTACAATGGAGCTAGGAGGCACTCCTATAAGTGTCTTGGAACTGAATACATATATTAGTACACGAAAACACGTATTTATCATTTACAGAAAAAATATAGCTAATGGTACAGTACTCTCTGCAAGCTCCCAACATCCACACAGACACAAACATGCAGCTTTCTGTTCAGTGGTGCATCGCCTCATTTATGTTCCATTATCCAAATCAGCCTTTCAAAAAAACTACAAACCTTCAAACAAAAATATCTTCCAGCAATGGCTATAGCTCTGCCCTGATTGATAACATTCTACGAAAAAGGAAAATGAAAAAATTACACCATTTCTGTACGCTGGCCAACAGCAATCACCCAATAGTTTCATAGCCTGGTGCAACATTGCATATATTGGCAACATTTCAGACAGTTCTGCAAAAAAGTTGTGGTCTTCCAACAACAGACCTGCATTTCATAATACCAGGAACACCTCAAAATTTTTATTCAATAACAATGTCAAATTGCAACTGTTGGCACAGAGTGCTGTATACAGAGTAATTTGCAAGCAGTGTGGAAAAGCGTATATTGGTCAGTCAGGCACAGCTGTGGCAGTTAGGCTACGTGAACATGAGAGAGATTAAGGAAGAAAGGTTCGACGTCTGTTGATCGTCTTTTAGTAGAAAACCATCCATACAACGTAGAATGTGAAGTTTTACACTCTGTCAGAAATGCAGAAAGATGACCCTACTGGAAATAAAGGAGATCAACAAACACGTGGCATAGAATGCCAGCCTACTATTAAATGATCAGACTCCGTTTCTATTTTCCAACTTGTTAAATTAAGTTTTGGTTACAAATACTAGACTCAGACTGTAAATTCATCTTATTTCTCATCATTTATTATACGTATTTCTACATAAAAACCTTGTTTACCTCTCCTTTATTAGTTAATGTAATTATTGTAATGCAGTATCGTCCAGGAAAGAAATATATTGACAACACTAATAAGAAAAGGGGAGAGGATGGTAGGACATCAGTTACGACATTAGAGAAAGACAGGGATTTGAATACATCCAGCAAATAATTAAGGACGCAGGTCTCAAGTGCTACTCCGAGATTAGATGTTGAAGCAGAAGAGGAATCCATGGTGGGCCACATCACACCAGTCAGAAAATTGATGACTCAAAAAAAAAAAAAGACCTGTAGCTCTTTCGCTAGGAGGTAACATGGAGCAGAAAAAGATCGACACTATTGGGCGTATTGGAATACTTTTTTATGTAATGTGGGTAAGCCATATAATCTAGGGGCCAAGGGACATATTAATTAGCATACGGTTGTTGGTTTCAGATATACTACTTTTACATGATTTCATGGTGGTTTATATTTGTTCGTTGAAAGCTGCAGTCATATCTTTTTGTAGATGTTAGAAGTCGGAACTATCAAGCAACTATTTCAGTTTTGTAACGTAATCACTTCTGTTCAAAAGAACCTAACTGTTGGATTTCTCAGTTTTGGTAGCGATGATACTGTTGGAGATTATTTTTTTCTTGTATTTGCTTAACGTACTGATTTCATTGCATGAGAGTTTTTAAACTGTGGACTACAAAATATTTCGTGAAAACATTCTCAGCTAACGCGAGCTAATCTACTTTTAGCACTTCCAGCTGTTTTTCCGGAATTATCCACAGTGGAGCATATTTAATACCTTTACACAACACATTGAGCTCATCCACAGTCATTGTTATAATTGATATGTTCGTTATTCCCTCAGCAAATTTTTGATGATAAACAGGTGTTGTCAACGGTTTATAGTTTGTTAACTGCAACAGTTTTTCTTTTTGGCGTAGATACATTTCGTGGACAATTGCATATGCGTCTTAGCGGACAACGCGATCAGAACTGTCGAAGTTGGACGGATGTGTGACGGCCGTAATAATCATGTGGCGAACTTTTAAATGTGAATGATTCTGTAGCAGTTTCGCATTTCTTCTCTTACCCACGTTCTCTCGCCCATCTTAATAACTTCCATTAGAGCTGGCGTAGTACATTTTGATTTAATGTCGACGTATTTCGGAGTAACGTTATGTTATGTTGTCGTTAGATTGTTTCTCAAAAATCTCTTGTACACGACGGTTAACTGCATTTTATAACACCAACAAAATTTTTCATTGATACCTGGCAGAACATGATAAAAATATTGGAAAGGAATGTGGATAAGAGAAGAAATGCGAAATTGGTGCAGAATCCGTTTTAACGTACGTTCACATTTAAAAGTTTGACCCATGTTTATAACCAGCGTCACACATCCGTGTGAAATCGATAGTTTTAATCGCAATGTCCGTGAAGACGCAAATGCAATTGTTCGCCAAATGTACCTACGTCAAAAAGAAAAATCGTTTCAGTTAACATAATCCAATGACAATACATGTTCAAATCAACAGACTGCTGATCGAATAACGAACTTACAAAATATAAAATTACTGTGGATGAGCTCAAAGTGTTAAATAAAGGTATTAAATCTGTTCCACCCTGCACAGATTCTAAAAACAGCTAGATGTGCTAAAAAACTATTTAAAAACTGCTGCTGTTGTTAGTGATGAATTCTCACACATTGAAATCAGTACATTAACCAAGTTTAAGAAGAAAATAATTTCCAACAATATCGTCACTACCAAAGTTGATAAATCAAACAGTTCAGTTCTTTTGAACAACAGTTATTATGTTACAAAGGTGAGCCAGTTCCCTGATCGTCCCGACTTGAGGCATCTACAAAAAGATGCGACAGCGGTTTCCAATGAATAAATAGAAATCATCTTCAGAGTATGTATCCATTATTCCTAAATTACATCGCGTAGCTAAATTACATTAAGATAGTGTTTCAATACACCCAATAATGTCTCCTTTCTGCTCCATGTTACCTACTAGAGAAAGAGCTTGATTACATCATTAAAAACCAAACAAGTTCTAATACTAAGTTTGGTATAAAAAATTCAATGGCTCTTTTTGACAAAATTGAAGATATGCAGATCCCACCCAGTTCTAAACTAATATCATTTGATGTCTTTAGCTTGTTTACAGATTTTCTTTCTGATTAATCCAGAACTTTTGCATAAACCCGAAGTAAATCCTGTAGAATTACCTGACGTATTTGATGCTAATCAAATGTTGTGTAAAACAGAATTACTGTAAGTTTTAAAATAAGTATTACAGTAAGTCTGTTGGCCTAGCTATAATTTCACTAGTCCCATACTGCCTGAAATTTTCATGGAAAATATCGAACAATCCTTTTTTTTTTTTTTTTTTTTACAGAAAGAGTCAATGAATTGTAAAATTAAGCATTGGTTCGGATATATCGATCATGTACTGTGTTTACGGACTGGTACCGCTAGATAGTTAGATACACTAACTCACAACATATAAAATTCAGTTTACAGTGGAGCTGAGAGGCTCTCCTATAAACTTCTTGGACCTTAATTTAGATATTAGAACAAGACAACACGTATTTATCATTTACAGAAAAAGTATAGCTACTGGTACAGTATTCTCTGCAATCTCCTAGGATCCACACAGCCACAGGTATGCAGCTTTCTGTTCAGTGGTTCGTCGTCTCATATAGGCTCCATTATCCAAATCGACGTTTCAGACGGAATTACAAACCCTCAGACAAAAAAAAATCTTCAAGCAATGGCTATAGCTCTGCCCCGATTGACAATATTCTACGAAAAATTAAAATGAATAAAATTAAACCACTTGTGTATGCCAGCCAACAGCTATCACTCAATACTTTCAAAGCCTGGTGCAAAATTCCATATAATGGCAACATTTCAGACAATATTGCAAAGAAGTTAAAGTATCGGGACTGCAGACCTGCATTTTGTAACGCTTAGAAGAATGTGAAGTTTCGCATTCTGTCAAAGAAAGCGGAAAGATGACCCTGCTGGAAATAATGGAAATGAACAAACACATGATGCAGAATGGCAGCCTAGTATTAAGTGATGAGACTCAGTTTCCATTTCCCCCTTGTTAAATTATGTTTTTGTTACAAACACTAAATTCGAAAATTCATTTTGTTTCTCATTATCAGTTGTGTGTATCTCCACATACAAACTTTCTTACCCCTCCTTTTTTAGTTGATGTAGGTACTGTAGTGTTTTCCTATGTCAACACCTAGTCATTTTTGTATTTTCTGTAAAGATAATATTTGTGAAAGTCGCACATCAATTTATCTGTGTTTGTGACATTTAGTTATCACCTGAAGATGGCTTGATAATCCGAAAGCCGGTTTGTGATCAAAATAATTTAATTCTGCAGAACGTTTGGAAGTGTTTTCCTATTTAATATTATCGTCACGTTCTACCAAGCAACGACGGAAATTTCAGTTAATGTTATTATACGTTATGTTGTGATAGGTCAAGTTCATCTCAGTTTAGAACATGTTTGAATGGTTAGGCTCTGAAAATGTACAGCATACGAATGAGAACGTTAAATGCAAGCAGATTCTCCCATAAAGGAAGTATCCCTTTAATGCACATTTGAATGCTACCTATACAACATGAAAACATTTATAAATATATTTAAAGGCAAAAAAAGAGGATTCGCTACTGATTGCAAGGCATATGCATATTACTTCAGCATTTGAAGAGAGGTGACTTGATTCTAACCCAAATAATTGTACTGCATCACTTATCGACTTACCTCGTGGGGCTAGAAATTGTAGACGACCAAAAGACTTAGTCACGCACTGCAATATCGAATTTATCCGCCGATAACGGGCAGTGACTTTCAATTAAAATGTCCTCACCTGTACAGGAATGACGTAAGGTGAGCACGAGTACATGTTGTGAATGGCATATTAGGTGGAATCACTAAGTGATAGTATAAGCAATGCACCAAGAGAATGGAAAGGTCCACGATCAAAAGGGATATTAAAAGATAACACAGTAAGTAGTTCACAAAACATCAGTACAAGGGCAAGGAAATAGTTGTACCCGCTATTAATACATGTGGCCTGCAGTTCCACAAACAAATACAACTATCCTGTAACATTTTTCGCAACACTCGAAGATAACGATCGGCAGAAAACCTCTGAAACTAGTAACTGATTTACTTCCTGCTGAGAAAGACTATGTAAACATTATACAAGAAAGGATAATGAAAGATTGAGTCGACATCTTTGAACATATTCTGACTGTGATTTTTCAGCCCCTCTCCACACTCCACCCTCCTTTTCGCTAATCTCAATCCCTGAGATTTCTCATTTCCCCGACTCAAAAATATGTCGAAAGGGGTTGATTTTCTTTCACTATTCTCAGAAGAGCATAATCCATGAACTGCCGACTGTTCCTTCCGAACTGCTGTTAAGACAGAAACAACGCTTTCTTAGCTGTGTAACTGCCAAAGGGAACTATTTGGTCCGGCCGGCGTGGCCGAGCGGTTCTAAGCGCTGCAGTCTGGAACCGCGTGACCGCTACGGTCGCAGGTTCGAATCCTGCCTCGGGCATGGATGTGTGTGAAGTCCTTAGGTTAGTTAGGTTTATGTAGTTCTAAGTTCTAGGGGACTGATGACCTTAGAAGTTAAGTCCCATAGTGCTCAGAGCCATTTGAACCATTTTTGGAACTATTTGGAAGAGACCTACATTTATGTGTAAAAGAAATGGAACTAACGATTGCGAAAATTACTTCTCAAACACTTCAAGTACTTTCGCAGCATCACCTTATATTTAGTGTTCGATTGTATTTTATTAGTGCGATGGAGGATACTTACTTTTTCATGCTTAAGTGACATGTGAACAGCCGACTCATAAACAGTGTTGGAGTTATTAATAAACTGGGGAACAGTAAGTAAGATAACGTAAGAACTGAGACCTAATTTAACTGAAAAATGTTGGATATATAACCACATGGATTAATCAGAGCATGGAAACATTCAAGCTCGATCTGTTTCTCACATACCTGTGACTGAGGGTAAGGACAGAGAAAAATCTCGATCGTGAATAACTAGCTTCGACTCTCCATGCATTCGAGATATCGCTGTACAGTAAGGACAATGCAGAAGCTACACATTGAACTTTTATGCTTGTACGAAGTCTCATTTCCGTTTCAGTGACGATGTATCCACATTTCAGGCCATTAATTAGAAAGCAACTCCTTGAATTTCCATCAATGTCTTGAGAACCCATTTATCTAGGTACTAAACAGCTTCAAGTACTCACAAAGCACAGCGTAGGTAAATCCTTGTTGTTTACACTACAGCACAAGCGCTCGTTACGTGTGGCGACCTATTCCTTATCGTCGGGCGGCAAGCGAGCTCTACCAGCTTATCAGCAAACACGCAATAGCGGTTTAAATACCCAGTGGTCTCTCGCAGGCAAGGTCGTTAACGGCTGCTTCGTGCTGGCAGTTACTTCGTGCAGTATGACAAAACATTACCCAGCGCTTAAGCTACAAGTACAAACACTACCAATTTCGCCTTCATAGGACAGCAGTCACGAAATCATTGAGCACAATAAATTGATTAGCTTTTTCTCTACTAATATCGATGAACGAGTTTAGTCCATCTTAATCGGAAATTCTCGAATTTCAGCCAGTATAACAGCCGCCAAAATAGCGCAGATGAAGTTAAGGTACTTTGGACATATCATGAGAGCAGAAGACTAATTAGAAAAGAATGTAATTCTTGGAAGAACAGAAGGTCAAATAGGTAGAGGAAAACCACAGAGAAATCCAGATATCAAGAATCCAATTTTATTCCACATAGAGCACAAAAAAAAAACAGTGAAGGTGAGCCGTGTTCCGGCTCGCCATGGTGCCACTGACAGGTTGGCGTCGTATATTGGGATCGTCACCTCTCGTTTTCTTAGTCTGCTCACTGGCGCCACTACGTTTGCTCGCTTTGTCTGTCCGTCAGTGGCAGCAGCAGAGCTCATCGATAGCGAGTACTGTGGTACTATCTTTGGAGCGTCCTCTAGTATTTCCGTGTCGTCGTGTGTCAGGCAGTTCGGAGTTGGGTCGTAGCAGCAGTGAGGTCCGCACAGCGCCAGTACTCGGCGGGACAGCTGGCGACACATGCACTGCCCGATGGAAGGATGTGGTCGCGAGAGTTCACGACCACGTCGAGGTCCGGATTCAGCGAGTTTAAGTTGAATGGATCGTTATATTCGAGTAGTGCAATCTTCACTGGTGTGTGTGTGTGTGTGTCCGGGCGTCGAAGTGACCTCATGGAATAACCTGTCAGTCGACGGTTCATACTGGTACGTTTGCCTTGCCTGTCTTGATCGAGAGCGACCGTTGGTTGGTCTTCGGTCGGTCGTCTCAACGGACGACGTGCATTTGGTCTTCCGACCACTTCGGCTTCTGTGTCTTTGGGTCGACGTGTAATTCGTCCTTGTTGCTTGACAGTGACTGGTTATAGTAGTGTTTGAGGTGTCTGTGGTATTGTTTTCGCGGATCCGTGTGTATCTAGTGTGACCAAAGAGCAGTCGTTTTAACGCTATCTACGTAACTGGATTCGTGGAGGCAACTTGTTGTAATTACCTCGGATTACTCTTGAGTTTGAACATGTTCTCTCGTATAATGTTTGTCGTTTTACGATGTCAAGAGTGTAGTCCTGCTATCTGCCTGGCATGGGTTATTCCATTGTTGTAGTGGGCATCGAACTTTAAGTAGATTTTGCGAGAGTGTTGGTCTTGCATTTAAACTGTGACTGGTTTGAGTTGCTATCCTGTTAAGTGAGTATAACAATGGGCTGCCTGTCTCACCGCTTACGCAGCTGTAGGGACTTTTCTCACGTCGATCCGTGGAGCACTGTCTGTGGATCACTCCCTTCTTCATTTGGTCTGATTGTGTCAATTGTTTAAAAATAATATTTTGTTGCCAGCCGGGATCGCCGAGCGGTTCTAGGTGCTACAGTCTGGAACCGCGCGACCGCTACGGTCGCAGGTTCTAATCCTGCCTTCGGCATGGATGTGTGTGATGCTCTTAGGTTTAAGTAGTTCTGAGTTCTAGGGGACTGATGACCTCAGAAGTTAAGTCCCATAGTGCTCAGAGCCATTTGAGCCAATATTTTGTTTAAATTATTCCTGTTGCTTGTGGCCTTCAGCCGACAAATAATTTGAATTCTTCTTAATAAGGCCTTCAGCCGTCAGTGTAGCCTGTGTTACACTCATTTTTTTAAATGATTGTTTTAAAATATGATTTTGGTATTTTTAAGATGTAATTGTCTTCCTCATTTGTAATTCAGGCCTTCAGCCGTTAATTAGTATTGCTTGTGGCCTTCAGCTGACAAATAATTTGAATTCTCTCTTAATAAGGCGTTCAGCCGTCATTGTAGCTTGTGTTACAGTCAATATTTTTAATGATTGTTTTAAAAATTATTTTGGTATTTATAACGTGTAATTGTCTTCCTGATTTGTAATTCTGGCCATCAGCCGTTAATTGTTCTGAAGTATTCCTTGTGGCCTTCAGCCGACAAACAATTTTGAATTCTTTCGTAATAATGCCTTCAGCCGTCAGTGTAGCTTGTGTTCCAGTCAATTTTGTTTTAAATGATTGTTTTTTAAAAATTATTTCCTTAAATAAAGTGTACGTGTTTACTGCGCAACCAACGGTAACTGGGTAAGGCCCCGTCCATACCTTTTCCTGCCTTCCGTAAGTACCACGTTTCAAAAGGTACTATAATTGCTGCGTCAGATCTGAAAGGTAGAAAGAGCTTAAGTCTGGCAACCACAAGGGGACGATTAACAAAATTAAAATTTATAGGTCGAGAGGGTATGTGATGTAACTGCAGTGATTAAAAAAGTCGACTCAAATTTACGAGAAAGAACTTGGCAGTATGAATTCACTCAACAAAAAGACGCTGCACATCTTCTGGCCTGGATGTAGGCACTGTTTCGGTTGGGAACGATTTCATAAAGTCATTGTAGCCTCTCCTCAGGCATGCTGACCCACAACTGTTGTAACTGCTCCTTGACATCCTGGATAGTGATGCTGGGACGAAGTTGACATCCCAGCTGGCCCCTCACATGTTCTGTCGGGGATACCTTTTGGGATCTTCCTGGGCACGCCAGTACCACGACATCACGCAGACTATTCGTTGAGACACTTTTCATATGCACATGAGCATTGTCCTGTTGAAAAATGGAACCACAATACTGTCGCATGAGAGACAATACGTGAGGGTGCACCATTTTCGTGATGTACTGTTATGTCATTAGAGTTCCCTCGATCACTAAAAACTGTTTCAAGTCATACTCGGTGACTCTCCCCATCATGAGGCCAGGAGTAACACCGGTGTACCTCTCCAGAGTTTTGGAGGAATGGGACTTCCTGTACGTCGCCAATGATGATAGTACGGGGTAGTGGAGAACTGCGGTTTTTCCCTAAACACATTGTGACACCGTTCATCAGCAGTCCATGTATCCCGATGATTGTATCACTCCAAACGAGCTGTTTGTGTTGCGTTAACGGTAGCGTACACTGCGGACGATAACTCTTTAGTCCATCTGTTGCTGGTCTTCGACCAAAGCTGCGGAATGACACCGGATGTTGCTAAGACCCCTTCTTCTTTTCAGATGGCAAGCGAAGAGGTGAAGGGATTACGACGTGCTTGATGCACAACACAGCGATCCTGCCTTTTAGCGGTCAGGCATGATTCGATCGGAGTGTGACGAAGAACATGCCTCTCTTCACATTCCCGTGCCGTCCAACATCGGGCCACTGCCATATACACTGAAGAGCCAAAGAAACTGGTACACGTTCCTAATATCGTGTAGGGCCCCCGCGAGCACGCATAGGTACCGCAACATGACGTGGCGTGGACTCGATTAATGTATGAAGTAGTGCTGCAGGGAATTGACACAATGAATCTTGCAGAGCTGTCCGTAAGTGTGAGTGGATAGAGATCTTTTCTAAACAGTACATTGCAAGGCATCCCAGATATGGTCAATAATGTTTATTTCTGCGGCGTTTGGTGGCCAGCGGAAGTGTTGAAACTCAGAAGAGCGTTTATGGAGCCACTTAGTAGCACTAAGCAGCACGCATGGGGCGTCGCATTGTCCTGCTGGAACAGCCCAAGTCCGTCGGAATGCACAATGGACGTGAATGGATGCTGATGATCAGACAGAATGCTTACGTACGTCACATGTCAGAGTCGCATCTAGACATATCAGGGGTCCCATATCACTTCAACTCCACAGGCCCCACACCATTACAGATCCTCCACCAGCTTCAACAGACCCTTGTTGATATGCAGGGTCCGCGGATTCATGAAGTTGTCTCCCTATCTGTACACGTCCATCCTCTCGATACGATTTGAATCGAGACTCGTTCGAACAAGCAACATGTTTCCAGTCATCAATAGTCCAATGTCGGTACTGACGGGCCCAGGCGAGGCGTAAAGCTTTGTGTCATGCTTTCATCGAAGGTACACGAGAGGGCCTTCGGCTCCGAAAGCCCATATTGATGTTTCTTTGAATGGTCGCACGCTGCCACTTGCTGATAGCCCAGCATTGAAATCTGCAGCAATTTGCGGAAGGGTTGCACTTCTGTCACGTTAAACGATTTTCTTCAGTCGTCGTTGGTCCCGTTCTTGCAGCAGCTTTTTCCGGCCGCAGCGATGTCGGACATTTGATGTTTTACCGGATCCCTGATATTCGCGGTACACTTGTGAAATGGTCGTAAGGGAAAACACCCACTTCATCACCATCACATCGCCGTATTGCGCCTCTTTACATATCTCTGTATTTGATTACGCATGCCTGTACCATCTTCTTTAGCGCTTTAGTGTACGAGTG
Source organism: Schistocerca cancellata (assembly GCF_023864275.1). Taxonomy (NCBI): domain Eukaryota; kingdom Metazoa; phylum Arthropoda; class Insecta; order Orthoptera; family Acrididae; genus Schistocerca; species Schistocerca cancellata. The sequence continues at coordinate 316,284,328 of NC_064633.1, read as the reverse complement.
CTTCGCAAATGTGGATACTGCTCTTTCGGCCTACCGACCAAAAATACACCCATAATGAGGCCCTTACAAACTCTGTCAGGCGCTGATAATGCCGTTTCATACGTGTACGCGGCATCTCCAGGTCTTTCTTGGTGACCACTAAAGATCTGCCTCTCTTCAACTGCTTATATATACTACAAGGCTGGCGCTACAGTCTGGAACCGCGCGACCGCTACGGTCGCAGGTTCGAATCCTGCCTCGGGCTTGGATGTGTGCTATGTCCTTAGGTTAGTTAGGCTTAAGTAGTTCTACGTTCTAGGGACTGATGACCTTGGAAGTTAAGTCCCATAGTGCTCAGAGCCATTTGAACCACTACAAGGCTTGGAAACTATACCAAACACATACATCACTAATATACTCTGGTGGCTGTTCCACCTGTCAGAAGAACTGCAACACTAATCGTTTACATATCCGCCAAAGGTTGTATGTTCAAATGGCTCTAAGCACTATGGGACTTTACATCTGAGGTCATCAGTCCCCTAGGTTTAGAACTACTTAAACCTAACTAACCTAAGAACATCACACACATCCATGCCCGAGGCAGGATTCGAACCTGGGACCGTGGCAGTCGCGCGGTTCCGGACTAAAACGCTTAGAACCGCTCGGCCACCACGGCCGGCTTATTGATGGGTGTATTGTGTAAATAAGGAGAGTTGACACTGTAATACTTACTAAACAGTTCTAATAAAGGTTATTAGCCTCGCCTTGGGCAGCGAGACAGATAGTCAGTTCTGTAACAATAAGGCCTCTGAGAATCTGCTTACTCTCAGACGAGCGAGAGGATCGACCACTGGATTAGAAAACGCAATCACCAGAAAGCTAACAGTGTAATACGCGATTTATGCCTGCCAGCCTCGTGCGCACTCCCTATGTTACAACATCCATGTACCAAAATCGTAAAAAGTGACCAAAATTAACACCCCCTCGAGCGTGTTTAAAAAGTTTTCAGTACTGCATAATAGCTTTATCCATCGAGGTGGATCATGAACTCCAAACTCCACAAACGCAGCTCGCATCGCCATCCGAAGGGGCCTACGACACATCATTTTACTGCAGGAAAGCTGCTGACCATCTCCCAGATTTCATGAACTCTGATCACCTTTTTGAAATTTTTTAAACAATGATTCCTACCTGCCATACAGGCCTGGCTTTTGACTCCTAGCGCCTGGAAAGATCGTCCTGGAAATGTCGAAGCTGATCAGCTGTTGGTATCTACGGAAAGTCGTTGAAGGATGGTGGAACCACAAGCAGGCGGCAACGAGTTGGTCGCACAGCCTCATCGCATAACATAGGGGTCGGAACTGTGGGTGACATTGACAGGAAGAGTCAAGACTTACGATACAATTATTAACAAACTAAGAATAAAGCCATGTCTTAGGGCGTGGTAAGAGAAGCCACAGGGCAGCTGAGCGCCCAGTAAACTGTAAGCTATAACCACACAGAGGACTCTGGGCAGGGTGTCATTGACAGTATCAAGTGCACTTTACACACTTAAGAACAGGACAATAGCTACGCCACTACATCTGGTTAGAGAACGTGAGACGAGAGAGAGAAGAAGTGGGAGGCGTTTGGTGGGAACGAAGCTCGACGTGGAAAGCCAATTAAAGGCTTAGGGCGCAGTGTGTGACCATATTAAGAGAGACAACCGTACCCCAACCCAGCCTCTGGAGAACAACGCATAAACAGATCCAGTAAGATGGCGAGAGGCCTTCCATATTACGCCACAGCAAGGGCCGACGGCGTCGAAGGTGAAAGATGAACAAAACTCGGGCGCAGGATGCTCTGGGACACAAGTTTGGCAGTCACTACTAGAGGGAAGTCGTAGGAAGTTAGCCGTCTTAGTCGTAAATGTGAAGCTGCAGGCAGGCAGCGGGAAGATTTAGAGGTCGCTGCAGGACGCAGCAACCGGATCTGTCAGGATCTTAGATAGCAAGCTGTGGGATTCTGAGTGTTCGTCGTGTGAGTGTCACTGACAGGTTCATTTAAAGCAGACGGAACGGTGATAGATAACCACCATCTCTGTTTGCCAGTTCTTGGGACACCTCAGTCAGCGCAGACAGCTTGCGATTGTAGTATTTCAGAAATAAACTTAATAGCTGTTAAGCGCTTCTGATGATTTTCATTTCAAGGCACCTCCAGTCCTTACATTCCGCACTGGTGATTTTAACATCGTAGGCAGATCAAGGTCCTTCTCACAATGGTCAACCGGCTAATTCCCTAGTTACGAAACGTGTCGCCAAATCTCTTAACAATAGCCACGCTTGGGATGCAGGTACTGACTGCTCTGTAAAGCGAGACAGGGGGCGCTCTGTGACAGTGCTGCTCCAGGGAAAAATGTTTCGGAGCACACCGCTCTGAGCACATTGTTGAATACGAGCTGGCAAACTCTGCTTGTTCCCATGTTGAAGCAACGATACTACCCAGTGGGCATGGGATCATCGAAAGTGGACAGTTGATCAAGGGATACGTGTCACCTGATAGGACAAATCACGTTTTGGCAGGTCGGCGGTCGTCTTCGGTTACGCTGTCTTCCAGGCAAACTGCTGCTCGAAACTTGCACTACGTCAAGGATTCCACCTGATATGGGCACTACTATGCTATGGGCGATACTTACCTGGCCTTCCATAGGAACTATGGTAGTAATTGGCATCAGGACAGCTGTGGACTACGTGAACATTGTTGCAGAGCACCTGCATCCATTAATTCTTGGTATATGAAATGCATTCTCAGTTGCGAATATGAACAATCATCAGCTGTATAATGAAATGACAGCAATGAAAATTTGTGAAGGACAGGGACTCGAAAGCGGATTTCCCGTTTATCACGAGCGTTCACCATAACATTAGGCTAGCTGAACACGATTCTGCGTGATACCGGCCAAGCGACTTCCAATTAAAACGTCTCTTCTCCGCGAGAATGTTGATCCGTGCACGGCTTGTGTTCATGCCGTTATTGCTTGATATCTTGTCTTGGCGGTACTCCCGTCTCATTTCTTATTCGATTTACTGGTGTCACTAAATTGCTGGCTTGCCTACCCGTGAGTGGCAGCAGCTACGCTTATCGGTAAGAGCACTGTCGTACTATCTTTGGAGCAACCGCTAGTATTTCCGGGTCGTCGAGTATCGGGGGTTCAGTCGGGACGGAGCAGCAGTGCGGTCCGGACATTGTGCGGCTGGTCCCGGCGGAGGTTCGAGTGCTCCCTCGGGCATGGGTGTGTGTGTCCATTATAATTATCCGGGCTGTTATGCCGTGGTCAGTTGATGAATTCTGTGTCGATTCCCAACGTTTCGTCTCCGACTGCGGGAGACATCTTCAAGGGGGCCCGTAGCTACTGACAGTAGCGAGCCAGTGGGTGTGTTGGACCTTCCATCGAGCTACGGGCCCCCTTGAAGATGTCTCCCGCAGTCGGAGACGAAACGTTGGGAATCGACAAAAAATTCATCAACCGACCACGGCATAACAGCCCGGATAATTATAATGGACATGATATTTCCGGCCGTGAAAGTCTACATTTTAGTATGGGTGTGTGTGTTTGTCCTTAGGACAATTTAGGTTAAGTAGTGTGGAAGCTTAGGGACTCATGACCTTAGCACACATTTGAACTTTTTTTTTCATGTCCGGACAGCCATGACTTGCCCGACCATTGCCGACACACATGACTTGAGTGGGAACGAAATTGGTTGGTCGCTCGGTCGGTCGTCTCATCGGACGACGTGTATTTGGTCGCCGACCACTTCTGGGTTCTCTGTGTGTCGACTTGTGATTCGTCCTTGTTGTTCCACAGTGACCGTTTTAGTACTTTTCGAGTTGTTTGTGGAAGTGTTTTCGCACAGCCGTATGTAGCTTGTGGGGTTTTGCCTGACCAGTTATTTTACTGCTCTCTGCATGCTGGATTGGGTCAGTAGGTTGGGACGGAGCAGTGAGGAAGTCTCCACGGCGCCAGGCCAGGCCGGGACCTCTGGTGGCGTGCACGTGCTGTCGGATCGTGAGCCACTAGCTGCGAGAGCGACAAAGTTCGTTGCCCACCGAACCTGGACGCTGAAGTTGAGTGATCAGTTAAACCGTTATGAAGCCTCAACTATTGTGACATCTCTTAATTCATTTGCCGGTATTTGCTCCCTGGGCCGTTCGGGCTAGCAGCAACGTATGATCTGTTGGGGTCGGCGAAATCCTGCAGCCATCTTTCTGTATTGTGATTAATTACTGTCGTGTGGATGCTGTCTGGCACGGTATGTAGTTCCACAGCCTTTTAAGTTGTTTGGTTCATATTTACTTAGAGTAATTATTATACCTTAGGCTATTTTTAAACGCCAATTTCTGAAGACGTAGTGCTATTCGTATCCTCGTCCTCAGACGATATTTTCGATCGTTGTGCCGTTGATCGGACAGAAGGGAATTGATTAAATTGTTGGTTGGTCCTTGAGCCGCCTCTAGTTTGGGTTGCCATCCGATTATTTAACTTCAACTCTCGGCTGCCTGTCTCACCTCACCTTACATTTGATCTACCTTCTCAGGCCGACCC